>NC_137774.1:96338486-97770618 GCF_963455305.1 Plecotus auritus | reverse complement strand
ATTCAGTTTCTTCATCTCACCCAGGGTGACTTTACAACCACAGAGCAGACACTGGTTTGAGAAGTAAACGTGTTACTCTGTTTGAAAAAGCAAAGTTAAGGGACCTACCTGGGACTCTCAATTTTATCCAGGCTCGTTAGTGATTCTGTGGGCTTCATTTAAATGTATCTGTAAAAAGGCAAGGGTAGCCCTAGCCGTATGGCTCAGTGGATGGGTCCCTGGTTCAGTTCCAGTCAATGGCACATACCTCGGTTGCAGGCTCAATCCCCAGCCCTGGTCAGGGCATGTGCAGGAGGCAACCAATTGATGTGTCTCTCTCTCACACATCGATGTTTCTCTCTCTGTGGCTCTCCCCCTACCTTCCACTCTGTCTAAAAAAAATCCTTGAGTGAGGATTAACAACAACAACAAAAAAGGCAAGTGAATTTGTCCCATGTACTTTTGAGAAATGGTGAATTGACAAGTATGATGGGTGATTTCATTTAACAAATAGTTTTGGAATACTTTCTGAAATCTCTGTACAAGGACGCTCTGGACAGGGAGCACTGTCTGCTGTGCACATCTTGTTTCAGCACTTACTGGCTGTGCAATCTCGCTAGGCCTCACTTTCCTCGGTTGCAAAATAGGAATAATCACCAAATTGTGGTAAGTTTTAAATGAGATCATATATAAAGTGCTTGGCACACAGCAAATTTCTGATGCTTGCTGTGGTTATTCTAAGGCAGTGGGGGGAGATCCACAGAGAAATACAGGGTGATACACGTATCCCCTAAAGCCCTTGTGGAGTAAATAAATGGCCGAAGTCCTGGCTCCTGCTTCCAGCGGCTCCATCAACACACCCAGGCTACTACAGAAGGCAGGCAATGTACATGCGCTTTAACGGTTAAATTATTAGTCTAACTTTCCAAACTATAATTTTCTGCAGCATGTTGCCTTTAATCCCCATGCTGCAATACTTAGACCTAGAAATAAACTGCACATTTCAAATGCTTAGTGGAACAAAATAAACTTTGCCTAACGTGAAAAACTGATAGCTGCCAGGATGACATTAGAGAGAAAGAAACCTATTTTACTCCTCCAATAAACCCACAGGGCAGAACAACGTGCCCTGAACAAGCCTTCCTCCAAACACACTCCTGCCAAAGGGGGAGGAAACCTGGAAGTGGGAACTGTGAAGTCGCAGACACGTGTTCATCTCTCGCCCTCTTAGTGCCCCAGGAAGCCGACATGCCAGCCATGCATGTAGTTCCAGGCTTCATACCTCCCCCCCCCCCCGAACCCCCCCGCCGCCCCGCCTACAGCACTCGGGCAGAGTAAATCCTGAGCTGTCCTTCCAAACCCAGCCAGGGACCACTACCTTGAGAAAGCCTCCCTGACACCCACCTCCCTCCCTCTGGGCTCACGTTATACCTCTGTCTGTCCGCACACGCTAAAGCACACACATCCTGAGATTTGTCTTTCTGCCTCACTCTGCTGCCTATTGTTTCCAACCCACCACTCAGCACAGTTCCTGGCAGGAAGTCCACATCCATAAAAGTTAGCGGGATGAATAAATGGTGGTGGGTGATGGATAGATAAAGAGCTCCCCCGAGTTGACAAGCAAAGCTGACCCTGCTGGGGTGCTGTGACCTCACCCCAGGAAGGCCGAAGGTCAGCGGGTCAGGGCACACAAGTCAAGAATCTGCTGGATGCAGAAGAATAGCTAGTGGCAAACTCAGATAATGTCTCAGACCTTCTGACTCACAGGCCAGGTTCTTTCCACTGCTCCACAGTGACTTTTACTACAAAATCTGAACTGATATTGCACCCATGTGTTTCATCCTCGCCATTAGGAAAAGAGATGGGGGGGGGGAGGGGAGGGATTACACAATTAAAAGGCTACAAGGAGCAATATAGGCTGAAATTTCTGTTTCCATAAATGTAAGAGAAAACTTAATTTTAACTTAATTTCACATTGAATTAAGTTTTAAAATAAACTTAATTACTGTTAAATTGAATTAAACTTGATATGAAAGAAATAAGAATTTAATTTAATAAAGCATTGATTTTTAATTTCATAAATAATCCCTCACACATGCCACACACTTGCATATCTTCATGCCTCCACACTTGTTTTCTCTCTGCCTGGAATAATATTTCCCTCAAACAATGCTTAATCACAGTCTGGTGCATTTTTGCAATATCCTGTTGGTTTCACAGGTCAGCCCTGTGTGTTCAGCATGGATTCTCAACACCAGCATGCGAATACCAAGAGAGGGCAATCACACGGGGCCGCCTCAGAAGCTGGCCACCACAACGGCTGTGCCTGACACCCAAACTACCACTTACTTCTAACCTGAGAGGTGGGATACAGTGAACGGGCAGTGGTCTTGGAGTTCTCTGTATTTGAATCATAACTCCAGCCCTTACTGTGTCACCTTAGTCCAGTTATCGAATCTTCCTGACCCTCAGTTTTCTCACGTGTCAGGTGGGACAGATAACACCTACCTTTTAGGACTGTTTTGAGGATTAGGTCTGGGTCATACATGGTGGCTGGCAAGTGGGAGCGCTCAAGAATTGTTACCCTTTAGTATAGTTACAAGGTAGGTGAAGTGTTGCTATAGAAACACAGGTGGAAGTCACAATCCACACAACCCTGTGTCCAACTCTAAGGGTTTTTTTCCTATTTGCTTGATTATCCCCATACATTCTTTTATAATTTCTAAGTGACTTAGTGAGAGCTAAACACAGGGGGGAGAAAGAATAGGAAACTTTCAAAGTTCTCTTTTTATATTTGAACACATGTAGAGACACAAGGACCCTGAGATCCAAACCTGAAGAGCCGAATGGCTCCAAGCTCTTTCATCTCTCCCCATGGCTGAGTCCATATTTTGATGACCTTAAAGAAACATGAAAATAAGGTGGGGGGGGGGAAACATACCAATACTGAGTGAAGTCGTTTTCTCAAAATGACAGCTCTTCTAAAAGAAAAAAAAAAGTGATTATCTCTAGAAAAAAAGATAGGTTCCAATGGTCACGTCTAAATTAAACATTCTTCAGTGATGCTACTGGTGTGCAAGCTTGAACAATGTTCCCTACTCAGGAATTGGAGAGTTTGTGCTTTGTCTTTGTTGTCAGTTTCTCCAGCCTTTGTGTCTTCTCTGGTAAAATAAAAATAAAGACACTGAGAGAAGAGGCTTCTTCGTATCTGACCCAAAAGATTATTTCTCCAATTTCATATACTGAAAGGATAGTGGAAAGTGCCCAGGGCTGGCCTGACAGGCGTCTGTGAGCTGGAGAAAATTACTGACCCTCACCTTCTCCTCATCTCACAAAATAGGCTGTCAATGGGGAACAGGATTTTTCTATGGGGAACAGGATTTTTATTTCTATTGGGGAAATAAAAAAGAGGGAGGGGGATAAAATGAGGGAATATACATAAAGTTTTCAATTACAAGCTCCTCCGGAGGGAAAAAATTAAGAATTCTTTTCAGGTATTATTTTATTCTTACAGTATTTTTAAAAATTTATTTTAGTTGCTCTCTGAAGTGGTGAATTTGCCCGGAAGCTAATAAAGCTGAAACTTCAGGGCCTATCACTTGAATAAACCTCTTCTTAGTCAATAGTCACCTAATTTCGCATTGTTTTTCTTAAAGAAGTCATACGCTTCAAGCCCTACAAAACTGAATCAGCTCTAGGTGCTGCTGTTAACTTAGAGATGCATTTTTCAACCAAGACCAGTTTTCTAAATATTCTCATCAGTCTTTCTTATCAGGAAATGGGGCATTATTTACTAACAGTTAACAAATCTAAACAAGAAACTGTTAGTGTGGTATGAAACGGTATTTCCAAAATGACAGATTCCTGGGAAATATGGAAATGAAATTTATCCCCAACAGACATAATTTTGGGGGAACATCCATATGGTCATATACTAGAGTATATAACATACTATACTTAACATAGAATTGAAACATAGATCAAGGTGGTGGCATCTTTATTTTCATTCTTAAAAGAAAAAATTATTGAATCTTTTATTTATCTACATTATATCCCACATTTTAGAGGTTCTATAAAAATGAGATTCCAGAAACCCAAAAGCTACTCTACTAATAATTCCTATTTGAGATGAGAAGTAAATAGCAAAGAAGAACACCAACTCCTCAGCCAGACTGCATGGGTCCCCATCTCATCTAAGTGGCTTGGCAAGTCTGTACCTCAGTTTCCTCTCCTGCGAAAGGGTGAGTGGCAGCTCCTACCTCACTGGACTGCTGTAAGGATTGAATGAGTTGCCATACCGGTGACGTGCTTAGACAACCACCTAGCATATGTAAGCACTACATAAGTGTTACTTAAAACACCTTTGGCTGACTTCTAACTTGGGCTGTCATCTCACGAATTATGTTATCAACCTGGGTAATGATTAACTTTTTTTCCACTATTATTCTCCCTGCAGTGGCAATATCTTTCTTCTACATCAGCTACTGAATTGCCACATTTATGGTGGAAAATATTTATTTTGTATCCCCCTAAGGTGTTATAATCCCTAAGTGTTTTTTTTTATTGCAAATTAAGATAGGAAAACAAAAATAGGAAACCACATAGCTTAACCTAAAGTAAATGTATCACAGCATAGGATTATTATGTGCTATTTTTTAAAATGGTTTTTTAGTATTTGCTAAATTGTCCACATTAGGAAATATAATTATGTTAATTACTGACCAAGAGTTTAACTTCTGATGATGAAGAAAGTGGCAAAATTTTACAGAGTTGTTTAAATAAACGTTTTTTTAAGGCCTCTTTCTATTAAGTATTAATAAGTATATCTCTATTGGAAGGTCCCTTGTTTATCAGTCCACCTGCCACTCAGTAGCAGGTTCAGCAGATGATGTGACTTTGAACTTTCACCAATATCTAGGTTTATAATGATAAAACAGAGTCTGTTTCACTGTAGCCCTAAACTCCTCTGTACCTGTGAACACCAAATGATTGTGTCATTAATATGAAAGTTCCAAGGTAATGCTGTAAAGCATGGTAAATATTTAACTGAAATATCAGGTGACCTTTCTTAAAGACTTACATCTAAGTGACAGGGAAGAAGTTTTGTTAATGTCCAAGTAGTTATATAAATGGCCTTAATTAAGTATAGATAATAAACACACACTGTGATGAAACATTCAATTATGCCAACAGCACAGTTTTTTGGACTAGAGAACATTTTTGGATCCCAAAGAGCAACAGCATTGTTTATTCCTGAATTCAAAAGAAACAAAATTATTCTACTGTGTGCCTATCAGGTTTTTCCATGGTGCTAAAGACTAGATAACCATAAGCAGAGCTATAGGTTAATATAATTTCAACAGCCTTCCAGAAATGCACGGTTAGGAATAGAGTGATACTTTAGTTCTGCTAGGTAATTCTTGGTTAAGTCCAGATTTGATTCACAACTTCTTCATGACAATGGCAACTTCACATTTATTAGACGTCTACTGTGTGTCAGGTATATGTTAAGCTCTTTTCACAAATTTGCTGATTCAAACTTCACAATAACTTATGAAATAGGAACTCTTATTACCCCATTTTCCAGATAGAAAACTGAACCTTGGAAGATTAAATATCTAATTTCTATGATAGAAGAGCTGGATTCAATCTTAAGACTCTAACACCCATATTATTTCTACCTCGCTCTACCCCAACTCCTCCCACCCCCATGTCCTTCCATCATGGAGTAATGCATTGGGCTATGCTTTACCTCCTAAAGTAAGCTGGATGATTAAAATCTGACATGAGAGTAGGATATGACACTTTCTTTTTTTTTTAAATTAATTAATTTATTTAAAATAAATCTTTATTGTTCAGATTATTACAGGTGTTCCTCTTTTTTTCCCCCATAGCTCCCCTCCACCTGATTCCCCACCCCACCCCATGCCCTTACCCGCCACCACTGTCTTCATCCATAGGTGTAATATTTTTGTCCAATCTCTTCCTGAACCCCTCACACCTCCTACCCCCTGAGAATTGTCAGTCCACTCCCTTTCTATGTCCCTGATTCTATTATATTCACCAGACCATTCTGTTCTTCAGTTTTTTTATTCACTTGATTTTTAGATTCACTTGTTGGTAGGTATGTATTGGATGTCATTTTGTTGTTCAAAATTTTTATCTTTACCTTTTTCTTCTTCTTCCTCTTCTTAAAGAACACCCTTCAGCATTTCATATAATACTGGTTTGGTGGTGATGAACTCCTTTAGCTTTTTCTTGTCTGTGAAGCTCTTTATCTGACCTTCAACTCTGAATGATAGCTTTGCTGGGTAGAGTAATCTTGGTTGTAGGTTCTTGCTATTCATCACTTTGAATATTTCTTGCCACTCCCTTCTGGCCTGCATAGTTTCTGCCGAGAAATCAGCTGACAGTCATATGGGTGCTCCCTTGTAGGTAACTAACCGTTTTTCTCTTGCTGCTTTCAAGATTCTCTCTTTGTTTTTTGCCCTTGGCATTTTAATTATGATGTGTCTTGGTGTGGTCCTCTTTGGATTACTCTTGTACGGGGTTCTGCGTGCTTCCTGAACTTGTAAGTCTATTTCTTTCACCAGGTAGGGAAAGTTTTCTGTCATTATTTCTTCTAATAGGTTTTCAATATTTTGCTCTCTCTCTTCTTCTGGCAACCCAAAAATTCGGATGTTGGTATGCTTAAAGTTGTCCCAGAGGCTCCTTACACTATCTTCATATTTTTGGATTCTTTTTTCTTTTTGTTTTTCTGGTTGGGTGTTTTTTCTTTTCTCATATTTCAGATCTTTGGTTTGATTCTTGGGGTATGTTGATCTACAGTTAAATTTCTGTATATTCTTTATTTCAGACAGTGTATGCTTAATTTCTGACTGGTCCTTTTCCATTTTTTTGGCATTCTCATTAAGGTCCTTGAAAGTCTCATCAAGTTTCTCGGCGGTTTTTAGAAGATTCTTGAGTAACCTTATAAATGTGGTTCTGAACTCTATGTCGTCCAGTAGTTTGCTTTCCTCCACTTCTTTCATTCGTGACATGTTTCTTTGTCTCCGCATTTTGCTGCTTCCCTGTGTTGATGGAGTGGCTCTGTGTGGTAGGTGACCTATAGGGGCCAGTAGCTCAGCCTCCCCAATCACCTGAGGTGGATGCTCTTGGTACACCCCTGTGTGGGCTGAGTGCAAAGTCTTGGTGTAGTTAAGCCTTGATTGCTGTTGGTACACTGGGAGGAATTGACCTCCAGGCCAGTTGGCTGTGAGGACCCGCTGTGTCTATAATGGAAGAGCTGCTGCGCTGGAGACACGCTTATGGTGCAGGACTTGTTTCAGTGGGGCTTTGGTGCTCACTGAGTCTGCCTCTTGAATGTGTTACTTATGGATGTGAGGAGTTGAAATCTGGTGTCTCACACTGACCACTAGGTACACTGGCTTCTGGATCTCCAATGGGGTGCAGGTCAGCTACTGTCTGAGGCCACCCAGCAGGAGCTACAGCGAGAACTACAGTTTTGTCCTCTTTGCTTGGGGTTTGGAGGTTTTGGAGCTGTCTGACCCGGGCTGCAAGTTTGCTAGGTTAAGCTGCGATAGGGCAGGTAATTCATATGCTAAAGCTGCTGCTTGGAGCTTGGGTGGGTTTGTAGATTGTGCAGGGCGGGGTCTCAGGGAGTCACTAGGCTAGGGTGTGGCAAACAGCAATGGCTGCCAGTAAGCTGGCTATGCATCTCCAACCGCGTCTCCGCGTCCCACGTCCCGCGCCCCAGCACAGTAAATAATTATTCCTGCGCGAAGCCCTGCAAGCAAGCCTCACTTACTTTCTGACCCGATGGCAGACAGTCCAGCTTCTCCCCGTAGGAGTTTGGGTCCCTCATGTCTCCCCAGAAACTGGAGTTCGGAGTAATCGGGAGCTTGTCTCCCTTCGGGTTGAAAACAGCAGCGCCCCCAGTCGCCCGTCGCCAGCCCGATTCGCGCGCCTCCGTACCTCAGCTTTTCAGCACTTGTGCACCTCTCAGTGCTGTTTTCTCTTTCCTTCTAGTTGTAGAGCTTCCACTCAGCCAGCTTTCCCGTGGTTCTGGGTGATAGACATTTTGTCTTTTAGTTGTAGTTTTGAAATTGTTGTGTGAGGCAGCAGTTTAGGTGTTTACCTACGCCGCCATCTTGGATCCTCTCAGGATATGACACTTTCTATTAAGTGTCTTAACTAATAAGCATGAACTACAAAAGAAATCTATAATAATAAAAGTATAATATGCTAATTAGACCAGATGCCCTTCCAGATGAAGCCGGGGCTGCCAGAGAAGCCCGGGTTCCGGGTGCCAGAGGAAAGCCGGTGCCGGCAGCTAAGAGAAGGAAGGCCTACTCTTGCACAAATTTCATGCATCGGACCTCTAGTAATAAATAAATTGGACCTCATCAAAATTAAATACAAAGGACATCATCAAGAAAGACAATCCACAGAATGGAAGAAAATATTTGCCGATTATTTATCGGATAAAGATCTAGTATACAGAATATATAAATAATTCTTACAACTCAATAATAAAAAGACAACACATTTAAAAATGGGAAAGGATTTTAATAACTTTTTCTTCAAAAAATACATATAAATGACCAATAAGATGCAATATGGTGCTCAATATGGTAAGTCATTACAAAAATGCAAATTAAAACCACAATGAGAGACCACTTCACACCTACTAGAATGACTATACTTGAAAAGAAAGAAAACTCCAAGTGTTGAGAACCATGTAGAGGAGCTGGACCCTCACGCATTGTTGGTAGGAATGCAAAATGGTGCCATCCCTTTGGAAAACAGTTGGGCGGTTCCTCAAAAAGTTAAACATAGAGTTACCTTATGATCCAGCAATTCCCCTCCTAATTATATACCCAAGAGAATTGAAATCACATGTCCATGCAAAAACTTATATTATTCATAATAGCTAAAAAGTGGAAACAACCCAGATGTCCATCCACTGGTGAATGAAATGTGGTGTATCCGCAGAATGGAATATTGTCTGGCCATAAAAAGATAAAGTACTGTTATATGCCACCACATGGATGAAAGAAGCTGGTCACAAAAGGCCACATGACTCCATTTATATAACACTAGTAGCCCTGCACACGAATCCGTGCACCAGCAGCTCTCTGCGGGGCCTGGCCGCTCCGCGCCTGCTGCCCAGAGGCTCTCTGCAGCCCAGAGGCCCATCTGCAGCCGGGCACGGAACACTTGCCTCATCGCCATGACGATGAAGCAAGCATTCTGCCAGGCCACTCACGCTGCCCGCCTCAGTGGCCACATCCCCGGGACTGGGGGACTCCGGCAGGGCTGAGAGGACTGGGCGCCTCGCCATCTTTGTGACAGAGTGATGGTTAATTTGCATATTACCCTTTTATTAGATAGGATGTCCAAACAGGCAAATTTATAGCAATAGAAAGTAGACCATAGTGGTTCTCAGAGACTGGGGGGGAAAAAACAACAAAAATTGACTAATGGTTACAGTGTTTCTTTCTCTGGTAGTGGAAATGTTCTGGGATTAGTGATGATGTTGTTTACTAAAACCACTAAATTGTAGACTTTAATAGAGTGAATTTCATGGTATATGAATTATATCTAAATAGAGCTATTATTTTTTTAAGCTAGTGAGTCTAAGAACTCATTTCTTTTTTCAAAAGTTCATATTGCCTAAGTGCAAAGTATATAAATAATGTTTGATAATTGATAAACTGATTTCTAAAAGGATTAACACATTTTTATTAGATCAATATTCTCTTTATTTGCCAGTTAACTTCTCAAAAACACTTCCCTTTTATCCTTTCACTGAAATTGTGTAGGGTTAAAATAGGGCTGTAGGAAGATGAGTACAGAAAGGAAGGGAATTGTGTCAGGGGTGGCCAAGATTACCCACACTCAGAGTCGCTAAAAGGACTCATGGAACTCAGTGTATAGTTGCACACATGGCTAAGGCTTATTACAGTGATATGGTATGCTGGTCACAGGGAAAAAGATGTAGGCAGAGTCTGGAGAAATCCATACATAATCATGTCCTGCTTAACAATAAGGACACGTTCTGGGAAATGTGTCATCAGGCAATTTCACCGTACAAACATCACAGAGTGCGCTTACACAAACCTCGATGGTATAACCTACTACACAGCTAGGCTGTGTGGCATATAGCCTATTGCTTCTACAAGCCTGGACCACTTGCATGTTACTGTACAAAACAACACAAGATTAAATCAAGCACTAGAGAAAATGATGCAATGAAGAGATGGAGTAAACACAAGATGTGCTGGCATAACACACTGATTGCAGCAAACTTGTGTTTTCTTAATTACAATTTACAATCAATATTATTTTATATTAGTTCCAGGTGTATAGCATACACAGTTATTATAATATTATTGACTACATTCCCTATGTTGTACTTGACATCCCCATGACTACTTTGTAACTACCAATTTGTACTTCTTAGTCCCTTCACCTTTTTCACCCAGCCCCCAATTATCCTTCCCTCAGCAGCCAGCAAAATGTTCTCTGTATCTAAGAGTCTGTTTCTATTCTGTTTGTTTGTTTACTTTGTTCTTTACATTCCACATATAAGTGAAATCATATGGTATTTGTCTTTTTCTGTCTTACTTAATTCTACTTAGCACTAGGTCCATCCATGCTGTCGCAGATGGCAAGATTTCATTCTTTTTTATGGCTGAGTAATATTTCATTGCAATAAATGAGCGGATTTTTAATCTGCTCCTCTATTGATGAACACTTGTGTTACTTCCATATCTTGGCTATTGTAAGTAATGCTACAGTGAACATAAGGTGCATATATTTTTTGGAATTGGTTTTTTAGATTGCTTTGAATAAATATCCAGAAGTGGAATTTGCTGGGTCCAAAGGTAGTTCTATTTTTAGTTTTTTGAGGAACCTCCATATTGTTTTCCATAATGACTATACCAATTTGTAATCCATTTATTGAATAGACTATTTTTACCTTATTGTATGTTCACCTCCTCACCAACACTTGTTGTTTGTTGATTTACTGATGATGGCCATTCTGACAGGTGTATGGTGATATCTCATTGTGATTTTTAATTTGCATCTCTCTGATTAGTGATGTTGAGCTTCTTTTCAAGTCTATTGATCACCTGTATGTTCTCTTTCGAGAAATGTCTTTTTAGGTCCTGTTCCCACTTTTTTTTTAATATATTGTTTATTGATTTCAGAGAGAGAGAGAGAGAGAAACATCAATGATGAGAGAGAATCGTTGATCGGCTGCCTCCTGCATGCTCTACACTGGGGATCAAGCCCATAACCCGGGCATGTGCCCTGACCAGGAATACAACTCTGACCTCCTGATTCATAGGTCGACACTCAACCACTGAGCCATGCCAGCCAGGCCCACTTTTTAATTGGATTGTTTGTGTTTGGGTGTTGAGCTGTATGAGTTCTTTATAAATTTTGTATATTAGCCCCTTATTGGATATATCATTGGCAAATAACTTTTCCCATTCAGTAGGTTGTGTTTTTGTTTTGTTGATGGTTTCCTTTACTATGCAAAAACTTTTTAGTTTGATGTAGTCCCATTTGTTTATTTTTTATTTTTTATTTTTTTTAATATATTTTATTGATATTTTACAGAGAGGAAGGGAGAAGGATAGAGAGCTAGAAACATCGATGAGAGAGAAACATCGATCAGCTGCCTCCTGCACACCTCCCACTGGGGATGTGCCCGCAACCACGGTACATGCCCTTGACCAGAATCGAACCTGGGACCCTTGAGTCCGCAGGCCGACGCTCTATCCACTGAGCCAAACCGGTTTCGGCTATTTTTTATTTTGTTTCCCTTGCCCAAGGAGATGTATCAGAAAACGCATTCCTAAGAGAAATATCAGAGATTTTACTGCCTATGTTTTCTTCTAGGAGTTTTATGGTTTCAAGTCTTACATTTAAGTCTTTAATCCACTTTGAGTTTATTCTTGTATTTGGTGTAAGAAGGTGGTCTAGTTTCATTTTTTTGCATGTATCTGTACAATTTTCTCATCAACATTTATTGAATAGACTGTTTTTACCATATTGTATGTTCTTGCCTCCTTTGTCATACTAAAAGACCATATGGTCATCAATTTATTTATAGGCTCTCTATTCTGTTTCATTGATCTATATGTCCATTTTTTTAAAATATATTTTATTGATTTTTTACAGAGAGGAAGGGAGAGGGATAGAGAGTTAGAAACATCGATGAGAGAGAAACATCGATCAGCTGCCTCCTGCACACCTCCTACTGGTGATGTGCCTGCAACCAAGGTACATGCCCTTGACCAGAATCGAACCTGGGACCCTTGAGTCCGCAGGCCAACGCTCTATCCACTGAGCCAAACAGGTTAGGGCTATATGTCCATTTTTATGCCAATATCAAGCTGTTTTGATTACTATGGCCTTGCAGTACAGTTTTATATCAGGTACTGTGCTACTTCCAACTTTGTTCTTTCTCAAGATTGCTGTGGCTATTTGGGGACTTTTGTGGTTCCATATAAATTTTTGGATTATTTGTTCTAGTTCTGTAAAAAAACGCCATTGGTGTTCTGTTAGGAATTGCATTGAATCTATAGATTGCTTTGGGTAGTATGAACATTTTAATGATGTTAATTCCTCCTATCTGTGAGCATGGTGTATGCTTTGATTTATTTTTATCTTCTTCAATTTCTTTCTTCGGTGTCTTTTAACTTTTTGAGAACAGGTCTTTTACCTCTGTGGTTATATTTATTCCTAGGTATTTTTTAATGCAATTGTAAATGGGATTGTTTTCTTCATTTCTCTTCCTGGTAGTTCATTATTAGTGTGTAAAAATGCAACCAATTGCTGAATATTTATTTTGTATCCTGCTACTTCACCGAATTCATTTATGAGTTCTAGTAGTTTCTTGGGGGTAATCTTTAGGATTTTCTATACATAGTATCATATCATCTGCAAATACTAATGACAGTTTTACTTCTTCCTTTCCAATTTGGATGCCTTTTATTTCTTCTTCTTATCGAATTGCTTTCCTAGGACTTCCAGTACTATGTTTAATAAGAGTGGTAAAAATGGACATTCCTGTCTTGCTCCTGAACTTAGGGAAAATGCTTTCAGTTTTTCCCTGTTGAGTAGGATGTTAGCTGTGGGTTTGTTATATATAACCTTTATTTTGCTGATGTATGTTTCCTCTATTCCCATTTTGCTGAACCCAGTGGCTAGATTCAGACTACATCAGAATACAACCTGAATAGCCCCATAAGCAGCATGCCCAAATGGAGGTCTCGGCAGGTACCAGACCCCGCTGGGGCTAATTCCACTTTGTGGAGTCAGTTCCTCTCCCTCCCCCCAAACAGCTTGTATACTGTGATCAGGGTCAGTCCTCACTGTCAACCAGCCTGAGGGTCAACCCCACCCACAAATGGACCAAATGCAATCAAGACTCATCTACAACAGGAGGGCTCACATAACCCACACAGGGACATTCTTGGAGTACCCAGCTCAGGTGATCGGGGAGACTGCACCACGGAGCCCCACAGGACACCTACTACATAAGGCCACCTACCATGGCTGGGAGGCATAGCAGATCTACCTAATGCACAGAAACGAATACAGAGAGGCAGCCAAAATGGGGAGACAAAGAAACGCGTCCTAAATGAATAAACATAAGAAATCTAAAAAAAAAAAAAAAAAAAAAAAAAAGCTAAATGAAATGGAGACAAGCAATATACCAGATACACAGCTCAAAACAATGGTTATTAGGATGCTCAATGAACTTAGGGAAAGAATGGATGAACTCAGTGAGAACTTCAACGAAGAGATAATAAACATTAAAAAAGGATGCAGAAACCTTAAGAAGGAACCATTCAGAAATGAAGAATACGCTATCTGAAATGAAAACTACACCAGAAGTAATCAACAGCAGATTATATGAAGCATCTGTCCCTCCGCAGGAGCTCAGGGCAAGTGCCCACAAATGAGGTTTTGTGTGCTGGCCCTATAAGAGAGCATCTGAGTTTCCAACAGTCTCTTGTGTCACTTGGGTAAGACAGAATCCCTAGTGATTTTCCCAGCCAGATGTTATGTGGGTTGCTCTTCCTGGCTCTCATGCTCCAGGCTAGGGAGCCCAGCATGGGGTTGAGACCCCTCTCTCCTCAGAGTGGGCCCCTGCAGCTGAGGTATTCCTATGGATTTTCAACCATCACATGTGGGTGTGGGCTCAGCCCTTTTTGCATCTCCTCCCCTCCTACCAGTCTCCATGTGGTTTCTTCTGAATATCCTTAGTCATAAGATTTCTGTTTAGCTAATCTTAAGATGGTTATCCAGGTTGATTGTTCTATAATTTAGTTGTAATTTTGATATGGTCCTAGGAGGAAGTGAATGTAACTTCTACCTACTCTCCCACCATCTTGGATCCAAAACTTGTTTCTTTTGTAACTGGAAAGAGTACACTCTAAAATAGTGATTAAAAATATAGCATGGTAAACACATAGTTGTTTTTATCATGATCAAGTATTATGTTCTGTATGTGCATAACTGTATATGTTATACTTTTTATATGACTGACAGTGCAGTGGTTTTGTTTACAACAGCACCATCACAAATGCATGAGTAATGCATTGCTTGACTTTATAACTGCTATGATGTCACTAGACAACAGGAATTTTTCAGCTCCATTATAATCTTATGGGGCCACCACAGTCTATGCAGTCCATCGTTGTCTAAAACATCGTTATGTGGTGCATGACTGTACAGCCTTCCTTATGGTTGGTCCTTTCTGTGAAGGGTCACAGAGAGTCCATTCTTCCCTCACAAGGAAAATGTAGCAAAATGTGTACCAGGTTTCTGCCCAGGGAAACTAGGTCAAAACTTCAAATTCAAGGTTGTCACTGGAAGCTGTGCACATAGCACCTTAAGCTTAGTACATGCACCAAATATATACTCCCAGAAGGAAAGCAAATGTTCAGCATAAATCACATTGTTGGCTTAGCCTACACTCAGTGAGCAACCTTCATCAGTTGGGGAATAGTGGGAATACTCCCAAACCCAAGTTCCTAGATGGTCAACCTTCCAAACAGGTCTTCCTAAGAAGAGCAGTCTCAGGCCTATGTTAACTCTTTTCTGCTTAGAGGTGGAAAATGAAGATCCCAAAACCGTATCTGATGAAAACAGATCCTTTAGGGAAAGAAGAAGAAGACTAGGAGACTCTGGAATAGACAAAACAGGGTTCCTAGGCCAAGGGGACACCACACACTGTTTGATTCCCAAGTCGGAAGCCTGCTGACACCCAGGACACTGGCAAGTTGGACTGGTTCAAGGAATAGCTTTCAGGCCATGTAGGCCTGGTTACTTTGAAGTGGTCCTGGGAGTTTTTATCTATTGCCACCATTCACGACTTTCAACTCTCCAGCCCTGCAAGCGGAAGTGAACCCTTGGGGCTTTCCTGGCATCAGCATGTCCTTTAAAGGAAAGGTAAAAGGAAGGATAGATGAAATACAAAACTTCTTTGACTTTTACCTTTGCCCTGGCATTCAAGGAAGAATCTCATAGATGTACAGATGATGAAATGGTTATCACCAAGAACAGAGTTCATGACACACCCCTGAACAGTACTTACTAGTCCAACTGTCCTTATTAGGCCAGATCAAAGAGGTAACCTTGAGAAAGAAACCCTGAGCAGGAACGCCCCAATTTAGTCCTTTTCTCCACTGCCAATGCGTAGTAAGAATCACCATCTATCTCATGGAAGGTAGAAGGATCTGTTGCTATCTCAGCTCTTTTTGGAGCCAGTAACCATCACAAATTAACTATAATATATTTGAAAAATAAAGCAGAAGGGATGTCCTTTTTCCCAGAACAATAAATGTCTGTTACATAAGCATTGTTTCAGTTCAACCAGGGAGTTACAAAATATATCCTAAAAATTCACATAAGAAAACAGGTGAGGCCCTAACTGGTTTGGCTCAGTGGATAGAGCGCTGGCCTGTGGACTGAAGGGTCCCAGGTTCGATTCCGATCAAGGGCGTGTGCCTTGGTTGCGGGCACGTCCCCAGTGGGGGGTGTGCAGGAGGCGGCTGATCGATGTTTCTCTCTCATCGATGTTTCTAGCTCTCTATCCCTCTCCCTTCCTCTCTGTAAAAAAATCAATAAAAAGTATATTTTTAAAAAAAGAAAGAAAGAAAGAAAACAGGTGAGGACCCTGCGGCTACTTAGAATTTCTGAGACATTCCACCTGCCTGGCCCCTCCCTTTCTATCCCCTTTTCTCTTTTTCCCTTCCCTACTTTCAGCCATCAGCTTCCTCCTCTGCCTTTCCCCTCTTTCCATCACTCTCACCTCCACCAACAATTAGAAACTGACTGCAATCTCAAAGGACTCAAATAACTGAAAAGTTTTTAAAAAATAATTGAAACGTTGTTTTCTTTTACAATTTTATTTCTCTAATTACCCAAATGTAAGATACTGTCTCCCTAACAGATTATTTCTAATAAAAATTCCAACATGTTTGTATATACATGTGCTTGCATCTCCCACATTAATAGTTTGATTTTTTTAATTGCCTTCAGTAAATACCCAAAGTTCATGAAAATCAATACATTATTTTTTATAATTGTACCTTTAACCCTATGAGAAAATAGATAGTAAATGCTTATTTAGAAGCAGCCTTACAAAATCTTCAAAGTTCTGCCTTAACTATCAACAGCCATCAAGGGAAACCTAGTTCCCAGAATCAGACTGGGTCCCGATTATTGGCTTGGCTGCCATGGAAGAAACAGTCCTGGCAAAGATCATCCAGGGAATAGAACTTCCTTCTAAATCTCCGGGTTTAAGCTTCACAAAGAGTCAAATTATCTTAATAATTTACTGATCCAAATAAGTCAACTTGGAAACAAGACACAACGAATGAAACATTAGTGGCTAAACCTAGCTCCTAGATAATAACTATCTCCCATTTAATTTGCCTCCTATTGAGGCAGGGTTTTGTTAAAACTAAAATAGAAGTTCTCTCTGAAAAGCTTTAAAAAAATCCTCAAAAAAATAAAAACATACTTTCCTCACAAATGGCATAAAGAGACTCTAGAATGCATAGTTAATACCCCTGAAGGTCAGGCCTGGCCTGACGCACCCTGGGTACTATGCAAAGGTGCTCACCGGTAGCATGCTCAGAAGTGAGCGTGTGAGAGCATGAGGGGAACTCAGACCTAAGTCAGTTGTGAAACTAGGGATATTAGTCTCAGAAGCAAAGCTCAGAGGCCAGGTGGAGGGATTCGGGTATGAGGGTCAACTAAAATAGTTAAAGGTTTGTCATGTGGCAGAGCAGCTCTACAGGCCTAAAGAGCTAAAGTGGGACAAATGAGTGTGAAGAGATGACAGACAGTCCAGTCATCATAAAAGAGAACTCTGAACCATCAGACTTACCAGAAGATCAGCTGGGCTTCCTAGAACAGTCATGATTTCCCTGTAGCCTGAGCTATTCAAGTCTTTGACCGATTCATTCAACATTCTGCATTCTTTTATTGAATATCTAACTCAGGAGGCTTTACCCTGGCTACACACAGGTAAATAAAATAGTCGTGGTTCCTGATCTCATCCAAGGTCGAGTCTGGTAGGGTGATTTGGTCAGACATATAGAGGAGACGCAAACACACATCCAATTCTATGAAATAAAGGTCAGGGTTTTTCTCCATTTGGAGAGCCTCAAATACAGGTTTTTTTCCTTACTAAGAATGAGACAGCCAAATTAACAGCTTAAGGCTCGCTTAAAGAATATTTAGAATACTACTGAGATCATGGCATTAAAGTTATAATTGTGTGTCTGCAAAGTACAACAATAACACACAAAAAAAGCCTCAAACCCATTTTCCTAAAGTGAACTATGCAGAATCAGCCTTTTGCTTTTGTAGTTCTTATAACTCAGAGTTCTATATCTATTTTATGGTTAGAAGATGCTTTTCCTTTGGAAACATGGCAGAACAGTATTTTGTAATTAGGAAGAAAACACAAGACTGGTATATATTTAAGAAAGAAACTAAGAAGGATTTTTTAAAATAGTTAACATTTAGTCTCATAATTAAATTCCGTAATGCACAGTTGATTAAGTACAATCTCTTCTTGCTTATGAATTATAATTAGTGAAATTCCTTTTCTAATCACTTTCCTAATCAGCACACTTCAAGATATAATCACTTTGCCTTAATCTCAACGTAACAACTGTGATCTTAGACTTGAATCACGTGATTTGGGGAAATGACCTGTCGTAGCTAAAAGGCCTGGCTGGACAGAGGAGAGCGCTCTGGGGAAATTCCCCGTCAGCCTCTCTGAACCCCTAGCCTGGCTCCAGGCTATACAGAATTCACAAACATCCTTCACGGAAAATAAACCAGCATTAGAAAAAGCTCATTTCATTCATTTTTTTAAAGCTTTTTTATTACTAAGACTAATAAAAAAAAAAATCTATTAGCAACCTACATATGAATCAATGCTAGAAGAAAAAGAACAATTCCAGGACTGAAAAGTCAACAGCAGCAGGAGAGGACATGTACTCAGTTTCCCGAACCAGAGGAAATGTTTTATGGCAACTTCTGGATACCTAGTCCTGAAACAGAAAACTTTACTATGGAATGGAACAATGATCCTTTATATTATTATACAGTTTTCTAACCATATGACCTGAGTAGTCCATGTCTCCGTGGCTGGCGAGGCTCAGAGCTCCTGAGAGAATCCTTATGACTCCAGGTCTTACACCAGGGACAGACACTGTAATCCCAGCAGGTTACACAAGTGTGTAAGTCATAGAAGTAAGATCATAAGGACCGTGGGCCAACTATAAATTGGAACACTCCCAGTTCATTGTTAGGCTTTTAAATTTTAACCATACACACACTGGTTGGTCATATGTAGCTGAGGGTCACTATTTTGTGACGGCTGACCTGACCTTAGGGAAAAATCAAAAGCCTGAGGGGGGTGGGAAAAGGCGGTCTAAATCAGGTTTTAGACCCCAATCTGTTCCAGTATTGACCCTCCCTTCATCCCTCCCCGCTTTCCATGTCTCTGTGGGGCTTCAGCCAACATCCCCACTGGAGCTCAGGCCATCACTGTTCCTTCTGTCACCCCACCCCAAGTGGGAAAAGGTCTTCTCTCCAAGTGTGACAGTTCTTTCAGCCAACTCAGAAAGCCTGGCACTAAGCCCACTAATAACAAATTTGCGGTTATTGAGCTCCAGGTTTGGCAAAATACCACCTGGAAGTCCATTCTCAGCCTTCTCCTCAGAGGAGGTGACTTTCCTCTGTGTCTCTGCATAGGGGTCCCTGGGCCCCCAGAGCCCAGTCCAGGGTTCACCATTTCTTCCTTGAGACATAGTCCTTACCAACAACGCTGAGATAGAAAGAGCTCTGAAAACTAACCAGCCTTTATAACTTTATTAGAGGCCCAGTGCTTGGATTCATGCACCAGTGGGGTCCCTCAGCCTGGCCTGCACCCTCTCATAATCAGGGACCCCTCAGGGGATGTCAGAGTGCCAATTTCGGCTGTATCCCCGCAGGGGATTCCCCAAGGGATGTAGCAGTGCATGAAGCAGCAGGCGACCGGGGAGGAGCCCGAGCTGGGGCTGAGTGCTGCGCTGCTCCCACTCATCCCCGACCGCTGCGCCTGCCATTGCCATTGCTCAGTAGCGCTGCTACAGAGGCAGGAGAGGCTCCCGCAGCCATAGTTGTGCTCGCCAAGCATGAGCCCGGCTTCTGGCTGAGTGGCGCTCCTGCTATGGGAGCGCACTGACCACCAGGGGGCAGCTCCTGAGTTGAGCATCTGCCCCCTGGTGGTCAGTGTGCATCATAGCAACTGGTCCACCGGTTGAGCAGTCGACTGTTCATAACGGTTGTTTAGGCTTTTATATATATAGACTAGCAACACCTGGACTGAAGAGATATGAGGCTGTAAGCAACATCTGTTCATCTCACTCAGTGGGAATATTCACACACTTAGTGAAGCTATGTTACTGTGTTGAATTACAAGCTGGGGATAGTCTATAACATGCAGCACATGTGTCATATTATCTTTTGAAAATCCAAAAATATCCCTGAATTCCAAAGCACGTCAGGCCCCTGGGTTTTAGATAAAGGCCTGTGGATCTGTGGTAGCTTCAAAATGAATTCCAGGGTTTTCCTTCACTACTTTCCTCAAGGGCCTGAAGTAATTATACAGGATGTGTAGCTAAAAGGAGAAAGTCACACATAGAAATTAGAAGTTCTCTGAGTCGACATTTACTGGGAAGAGAGGACTTTCATAGAGCGAGGAATTAGGGCAGAGTCTCCCCGAAGCCCTGCAAAAGAAATATCTACCCCTTAGGGGCCAGTCCCTCTTCTCCCTCGATCCCTTTCCAGGGGTCCTCAAACTTTTTAAACAGGGGCCAGTTCACTGTCCCTCAGACCGTTGGAGGGCCGGACTATAGTTTAAGAAAAAAACTATGAACAAATTCCTATGCGCACTGTGGGCCCGGGACGAGTCGGCTGCTAAGCAGGACAGGCAGCAGCACCCGGCGGGCCGGATAAATGTCCTCAGCGGGCCGCATGTGGCCCGCAGGCCGTAGTTTGAGGACCCCTGCAAGTTTGACTAATATGTACCCAGAAAGGAGGCTACATAGAGGGAAACCTATCTTTGAATTCAGTGGAAAATTCACCATACAATAAGCAGAGCCTTTACTTTATACACCAGTTTTAAAATGATGATTTCATAAAAGTAAAATAAATAAAATGATGATTTGATTCCCAAGTTTACCCAGAAGTTTGCTTCTGGAATACTGTATTTTTCCGTGTATAAGACGCTATTTTTTTCTAAAATTGAGGAGCATCTTATACAGGGAAGTCAGCTGAGGAGGGAGCCCCAAGGGTGCATAGCTGCCCATACCTTGTCAAACAGGCTTCCTCCAATCACGATCCTTATTGTTACTGACGTCAGCTGATGCCATAATTGGAGGTGGAGGTGGAGGTGGATAGTGCGCAGATGCAACAGGGACCAGAGCGTTCTGAGCCCATAAACTTGTCAAAAAACAAAAAGATAAATACCAGTAAGCGATTGTCTTACTCTGCAAAATTCAAACTGAATGTAATCAGCTATGCAAAAGAACATGGAAATAGAGCTGCAGAGAGACAATTTGGACCTCCTCCCACTGAGTGTATGATCAGACAGTGGAGAAAACAGGAAGAACAACTCCTTAAAATGCCAAAAAAGAAGAAGGCTTGAAGAGGAAAACGAGCAAAATGTTTAAAATATTGATTTCTTAATTTTCGGTTGGAAAAGTCAGGGGCTTCTTATACATGGGGGCATCTTATACACGGAAAAATACGGTAGCTAAAACAATAGAATTCTAAATATGGAATAAAGTAATCTTTATGAGTAAATCTAGAAATTTAAGTTCTTTTCATGTTGCTCTTTACATGAGAAAATACATTCTGCATCTTATAAATAATGAAATACAAAATGCCATTTATAATACATTCATTTCTAAGTTGGATGTTGCCTACAATGTGTAGCATTTTTCTGTCATCATTTGTTGTTCAAGAAATAATAGGTACTGGAAATAGAGGCTCAGCAAGAGACAGTGAACCAGCCCCCACACAGCTTAGACCAGTGGTCGGCAAACTCATTAGTCAACAGAGCCAAATATCAACAGTACAACGATTGAAATTTCTTTTGAGAGCCGAAAACCGACTTTCACGCATGGGCCACAAAGTTTCAATCACACTGTACGTGCGCGCCCACACGTGGTATTTTGTGGAAGAGCCACACTCAAGGGGCCAAAGAGCCGCATGTGGCTCGCGAGCCTCGGTTTGCCAACCACTGGCTTAGACACTAGGGCGAGAGACAGCAGGAGGGGGAAAAAAGTAACACAAGTTAAAGTAAACTCATCTTAATGTAAATTAAAGTTACATTTTTATTGTTGTAAGTTTATGCATCAAAACTTTCCTACGATGAGTTTCATCTTATTTTAAAGCAGCTTTATGTAACAGTTTGACGCACTGAAAGATTCACCTTTGAGTAACATTAAAGTCTCCAAACCTTCACAAAGATCAGAGAGACTGTCTAAATACATATACGTATCCCCCACGTTCTGCTCATAAGGAAGAGGCTCTCTGCGAAAGAACAGTTTACAAAGTTCACAGTGGAATGCCAGCATCATTTCCCTAAAAATTAGATGTTCAATAATATTTGAATTTTAAAACAATAGAGCTGAAATTTGTCATTTAAAAAAAAATCTACAACTTTGCCAAAAGAGGATGGAATGTTAATGACCGATAGCTGTAGTCCAAATTTTTAGAAAGCTTGTCACAACATTCTACATACCATACCTTTGAAAACAATGGCCTGGTGCTATTGAAATCCCCAGGTGAAACTGTCTGAATGGAAATTAAAACACAACAGCGACTTTCCTTGAAATCAGGAAATCTCAAGATTCCACCGTCTCAACACAACCCAAAGGAATGAAGTCTTACATTCGTCCTTTTTGTGATAGCAACATTTGATAAAAGGGGGAGTGAAAAGGGAAGAAGAGTTAAAAGCCTTACTTTTCCTCCTGAAGGCTCGAAGGAGACGTTGAAGGTACCAGTGTTAATGGAGATGGGAAACTGTGGGTAGAAAGCACATTTTAGAATTACTTGTTTGCATCAACCACATAATACCAAGGATAGAACATCAGTCCATGCTTGACGTTAATCCCTGAAAGGAACAACAAAGAAATAACTAATTACCGAATTCAATCATGGGCATATGCAACTTTTATTCCTAAAAGCAGTGAGGAATCCAGGGGTAAATGCCAGCCTGGAATTCAATAATCAGGATCCTTGAGTAACAGGAAAAGATCTGGAAGGCTTGGCTTTTGTATTTTATGGCGTTATTAACCGGGGAAATTTGGAAAATGTAGAAAATGTTGAAAGTCGTTGACTAAGAAAATGAAATCAATCCAACTGGCCTTGTTCAGTGTCTAGAATTGTTAAGCACTGGTCTTGGCACTGAGAGATTACAAAGATGTGCAAGACACCATCTCCATCTCAGTGGGGAGACAAGCTTGTACACATGTAACTGTAAACCAAGAGAAAAGTAGTATGCAGCATCCTAACAGAAACTAACCACTAATAGTCATGAAATTAGTTTCTCCCTATTCTTAAAGGTCTTTCTATGCTTTAATTCATTTAATGATCACAACCACTCTATGAGATAGGTACTATTACTCTCTCCCTTTTCACAGTGAGGAAACTACAGCTCAGAGAGGTTGAGAAACTTACCCAAGGTCACACAGCTCATAGGTGGTAGATCATAAGTTTAAATCTAGTGTCCAAATGTTACTCACCCTTGCCCACCACACAATACAGCATGTAAAGGGATTTTAATTCTGACTATGGTGGGTTGGGTGGGGGGCAGGATGAGGTGGGGAAATAGGAAGAGAAGTAAAAAAAAAAAAGCTTCTAGGAGGAATGGCAATTGAGATGGACATTGCCCAGATGGGAGCAATATAACCTCCCTAGACCAAGTTTCCTTACCTCCCAACAAGTGGAATTGATGAGATTATCTCTAAAAATCCCTTTAAAATTTTTATTTTTTATTTTTTTTAACATTTTTATTTTTTTATCAGTGATTACTTTATTTTTTTAATAAATCTTTATTCAGATTATTACAATTGTTTCTCCTTTTTCCCCCCATAGCTCCCCTCCACCCGGTTCCCACCCCCACTTCTGCCTTTACCTCTCCCCCACTGACCTCATCCATAGGTGTATGATTTTTGTCCAGTCTCTTCCTGAACCCCCCATACCCCTTTCCCCCTGAGAATTATCAGTCCACTCTCTTTCTATGCCCCTGATTCTATTATATTCACCAGATTATTCTGTTCTTCAGGTTTTTAATTCACTTGATTTTTAGGTTCACTTGTTGATAGATATGTATTTGTTGTTCATAATTTTTATCTTTACTTTTTTCTTCTTCCTCTTCTTTAAGAATACCTTTCAGCATTTCATATAAAACTGGTTTGGTGGTGATGAACTCCTTTAGCTTTTTCTTATCTGTGAAGCTCTTTATCTGCCCTTCAATTCTGAATGATAGCTTTGCTGGGTAGAGTAATCTTGGTTGTAGGTTCTTGCTATTCATCACTTTGAAAATTTCTTGCCACTCCCGTCTGGCCTGCATAGTTTCTGTTGAGAAATCAGCTGACAATCATATGGGTGCTCCCTTGTAGGTAATTAACTGTTTTTCTCTTGCTTCTTTTAATATTCTCTCTTTGTCTTTTGCTCTTGGCATTTTAATTATGATGTGTCTTGGTGTGGTCCTCTTTGGATTCCTTTTGTTTGGGGTTCTGTGCGCTTCCTGGACTTGTAAGTCTATTTCTTTCACCAGGTGGGGGAAGTTTTCTGTCCTTATTTCTTCAAATAGGTTTTCAGTATCTTGCTCTCTCTCTTCTTCTGGCACCCCATAATTCTGATGTTGGTACACTTGAAGTTGTCCCAGAGGCTTCTTACACTATCTTCAACTTTTTGGATTTTTTTTTTTTTTTGCTTTTTGCTTTTTTGGTTGAGTGTTTTTTGCTTCTTTGTATTTCAATTCTTTGACTTGATTCTTGTGTTCCTCTAGTCTGTTTTTGGGTCTCTGTATAATATTTTTTATTTCAGTCAGTGTATGTTTAATTTCTAGTTGGTCCTTTTTCATATCTTCGAGGGGGGTCTCGTTATATTTATCGGCCTTTTCTAGGATATTCTTGAAAAGCCTTATAACCGTGGTTTTGAATTCTATATCCAGTCGTTTGTTTTCCTCCATTTCTTTCGTTTGTGATCTGTTTCTTTGTCGCCACATTTTCACTGCTTTCCTGAGTTGGTAGGGTAGCTTTGTGTGCTAGGTTTCCTATATGGCCCAGTGGGTCGGCCTCCCCAGTTAACCTGAGGTGGATACTCTTGGTGCACCCCTTTGTGGACTGTGTGTACAGCCTTGTTGTAGTTAAGTTTTGATTGTTGTTGGTATCACTGGGAGGAATTGACCTCCAGGCCAGTTGGCTGTGAGGATCAGCTGTGTCTACGCTGGGAGAAGTTCGGTGCTGGAGACAGCCTTATAGGATTAGACTTGCCAAATTGCAAAGCCTCTGTGCTCAGCTTGGATGGGGCGGAGTCTCAGGGCGGAGCAGACAGTCTTGGCTTCCCATCAGCCTTGCCCTTGTGCACATGCCTCCAGATTTCTGCCTTCCCCGGCTCCCGAGTCTCTGCCCGAGAGTCCAGATTCCCCCCCGTAAGAGCATGGGTCCCCAGGGGCTTGCCTGGAACTGGGGTTCAGTGCAGTCAGAACTGGGGTTCAGTGCAGTCAGGACCTTCTGACTCCCTTCTGCTAGGGAAAGCCTATGGCAACCTCCACAGTCTTTGTGCACACTGGTGCACGCGCCTCCAGACCCCTGCCCGCCAAGGCTCCCCCGGGTCTCCCCAGGGTCTCCGAGTCTCCGGGTGCCTTTCTCTCTACCTGACAGTCCAGACTCCCCCTGTATGAGCCTGGGTCCACGGGGTTTCGCCCGGAACTAGGGTTCAGTGCAGTCGGACTGGGGTTCAGTGCAGTCGGGGGCTTCCTTCCCCCTCCCGTCAGAGAAAGTCAGCCAGGCTCTCAGCCGCCCTTCCTCTCTGCGCCCACAAAGACCCTTTGCCGTACCTCCAATTCTCTGTGAGCTTTTCTCTTTCCTTCTAGTTGTAGAATTTCCACTCAGCCAGCTTTCCTGTGGTTCTGGATGGTGTCCGTTCTGTCTTTTAGTTGTAGTTTTGAAATTGTTGTGTGAGGCAGCAGTTTAGGTGCTTACCTATGCCGCCATCTTGGTTTCTCCCCTTTAAAATTTTTAATCACTTAGGAATTCACCTCTTGTGACATCATGAGAGAGCACAAAAAAGAACAAGCTTCAGAAAACAACACAACAGAAGTAATTAATAGCTGTGTGAGCTTGGGAAAGTTGTTTACCTTTCCTGAACCTTTGTTTCTTCATTGATGCACTGAGCCAATCCTCAGAGTGCTATTATACAGAGTAAATAATCTATGCCAGATGCAGTGCCTGGCGCATGAAGGCACTCAATTAATTTTAGTATCTCTCTCCCTTTTCTTTTTTTCTTGAACTCACCTAAACCTTAGATCACTGTGTGGCTGGCTACATATTAGTAGAGCACACTTTGGAGATAGATTGAAAAATAAAAGAATATATGAGAGTATGAAATATCTTCTAAAATATCTGGAAGTTTCTAATTTGCAATACATCTATTTTATGTTAAAACTAGAGGCCTGGTGAACAAAATTTGTGCACTTGGGGGTGGGGGTCCTTCAGCCCAGCCTGAGCCCTCTCGCAGTCCGGGATCCCCAAGATTGATCGCCCTGCAGAGGGAGGCCCTGCCCACTGCTGCTGGCCAGGTAGCCTGGGCCTTCCTCTGTGGGGCGATCATGGGGCGATGGCGGGGCCCCCCGACCAATCACATCGCACCCGCCTTGGCGGCGGCAGTCAGTGCTGAGTCGCCACGACGCCCGCAACCCAGGAGGGACTGAGAGGTCAGCAGTTCAGCCCTCTCACCAGTCTGTGCCCACCCGAGCCGGCTGTGCGGGCAGCCTGGCATTCTGTCATCCATTCAGTCGTTTTGGATGTTGGGGACCCTGGCTTTTTATAAATTAGGATACTGGGTGTTTCTCTTGATCCTTTTAATTATACAAGTCAACAGCTTCATTAAACAGTCACATGATAAACTGGAGACCCAGAGGGGAAGACACATTCTACTTATTCATAAGCCATGACTGATATGGCTTAGGGAGCTTTCAATAGTTAATAGGTTATGCAAAAAGTGCATAGTTCAGAGTTAAAAACTTTGTAATGTTACATGCTGAAGTAAACATGTGAATGAAAGTGGGTAGAAAAAGTCCTCTCCAAAAACGGTTGTCATCATTTAATTTATTATCAAAGATTAAGACAGAGCTAGTAAGATGTATATTCATAGAAAAGAGCAAGTAAAGGGACAGTAATCGTATTGATATCCAAGAGGAAAAAAGAGATTAAAACCTGTATGGAAGTAGGTGTTCTGTTTCTTTTTTCTCTTAGTTTATTAACTCAGAATACATTGTTTAACCAGCTTTGGCTAAAGAGGTTCAGTGACTCCTTTGTTAGCCAAGCTACAGCTTTTACAGTGGCAAACGCATCTGAGAGGAGAAAAGCCAAGGACGCAGGAGAGATTGTAGCCGAGATCTAGCAAGTTAAACATATCAGCGCCACCGTTCTGAATTTGCAGCCTTAGCTTGTGACATCAGCCTGCAGCTGACTCAGTGGGTCCACTACAGAGGTTCCACCTTCTATAGCTTTAGTAACTCCCTCAAGCATGTGACACATATCACTCTACACACTGTGTTGCCATTAAATAATGAGGGCTGATGAACTAAGGGAGGGCAATACCCTCCATTTGTTAAAATATTATTCCGGTCGATATTAATGTGATGATGGTAATCAACAGTTTATATGAACTGAGTGCTTACTATTACCTGGCATGCTGTACTAATTCCTTTATGTACATTAGCTCTTTAAATTCCCCTGTACAATAGATACTACTGCTGTTCCTTTCTTTTTCTGACATGAGGAAATTAAGGCTTAGAGAGGGTAGTAAGATGCATATTAGGATTCCCTTATCCTACTCCCCACCCCATCCCTCCCAGGTCAGGGCTCTTCTGACGGGGTCTCTCTTTTCTGCGTCCAGCATGGAAAGAGAGATGATCTGGTTCTTCAAGTAGAGGGGCTGGGGATTGAGAAATAAAAGAAAGAGACAAGACACAGAGATAGAAGGAAAAAGCTGGGACTGGGTGGGACCACTGCCCTCTTCTACTGGAGAGACAGTGACCCAGAGCCAATACAGCATGTTTATTTTATACCCCAAATACCAGGAAGTTTCACCAAAAGTCAAGACAAAGAGATTATTTGCATTCTTGAGTAGGCCCGAGCATTCCTGGTACTTGACTGGATTTACATATCAAAGCCCACTCCCCGACACCTGGGTAAAGGTAAGAGTCAGTGCTGATAACACATCTGCCTTTTTGGTAAATGTGTATCCAAGACGCGGCTTTGCCTGTCGCCTTGGGTTCAGCTGACAATAATTAAAGAATGCCCATGTGGCTTCCCAGGCGCTCTCCACACTCTTCTATTGCCAAGACAAGTCACTCGGCAAGCTCAGACAAGAGCTGTTTGCTGAGAGGATATCACGGGCAGTGCCTGGGACAAGGGCAGAAAAGCAGAGACAGTAGGACCACGTAGGGGTTTCATCTAAGAAGCTAGGAACCAAGTCTGTTCCCACCAGCTCTCATCTCCTTCACACTGTCTATTACAAATGTGTACAATATTTTCTCAAAATCTGGGGACCTGGGATTCCACAGGACCAGGCATTTCTTTACCTTTGTGTGTGGGTGGAGGGGGGGCACGGGGCGGGGACCAAGCATTTTTAACCTCTGAATCTCCCTCACTATGTGTCTTATTGAAGAACTTATTATATATATTTTTGGTATGGAGGAAAGATGAACTTTTAACTTCATGTCTTTGACTGACTACTAATAAAAATTAAATTCTGATTTTTAATTGGTTCATGATCTTAACACACAGGGAAACATTCTGTGTACATCTGGTTTGCCTTTTAAAGTAGGAACTAACCCAAAGAAGCACAAAGCTCGGGAGGGGGTAAATGCACTTAGCTTCGCAAGTGAATCTATTTTAATAATTACTTTCTCCACATAAAATTCATTTACAATCTCCATTTTGCAATTCGGTAGATGTAACATTTCTGTGTAAAAAGTTGGGGTGCTTTTCTTCATCCTTATAGCTAGTCTACGTAAGGCAGAAAGTTATATTGCTGTGCCCATGAGCTCTAGGGTCTTTTCCTTGAGGCCAGCATTCTGCTGCTTAAGTGCTGTATTCCATTAATAGACTCACATTCCAGCACAAAGCACAGTGCTTGGACTAGAGCCCAGTTCTCCTGACTTTCCGTCTAGGGCCTTTCAACAAGTTGTGCAGATTGGTGAGGGGGTGCGGGGGTGAAGGGGGGATGGCTTGTGTTTGATCCAAAACAGAAGAACATGAAGCATCACAGGGCCATCTCCTGCCCCTTCCCATCACTTAACATCATGATGTCACTTGGTCCAAGTATTTGGTTGTGACATATGAATGTGAAAGTTCTTTGTACGTATGTTTTGTGAATATCTGTCCATTGAAATCTCTCTCACTGGATTGAAAACTCACTTAGAGCAAGCAGGTGCTTATTTATTTTTATAGCTCCATCACTCAGAATATAGCCTGGTACACAGTAGGCATCAAAGAACAAAAACAAACAAAAAATGTTAATTGGAAGGAAGGAAGGAAGGAAGGAAGGAAGGAAGGAAGGAAGGAAGGAAGGAGAAGGGGGAAGTGAAGGGAAGGGAAGGGAAGGGGGAAGGAGAGAGGGAGGGAGGGAGGGAGGGAGGGAGGGAAGGAGTGATGAATAGAGGGATGGAGAGAGGGATGAATAGAGGGATGGAGAGAGGGATGAATAGAGGGAGGGAGAGAGGGAGGGAGAAAGGAAGGGAGGGAGGGAGAGAGGAAGGGATGGAAGGAGGGATGAATAGAGGGATGGAGGGAAGGAGCGAGGGAGGGAGGGAGGAAGGGAGAGAAGGAGGGAGGGAGGGATGAATAGAGGGATGGAGGGAGGGATGAATAGAGGGAGGGAGAAAGGGAGAGAGGAAGGGAGGGAGGGATGGAAGGAGGGATGAATAGAGGGAGGCAGAAAGGGAGAGAGGAAGGAAGGGAGGGAGGGAGGGAGGGAGGGAGGGAGGGAGGTAAGAAAGGAAGCATGGACAAGCTGTTCAGTTTGTCTCAAATGAAGGATATATTTATGATTCAGCCAAAAGTTTGTGAAGCTACTTTCGAGAAATAGAAAAACTTTCTTTGCCTGGGGTGTTTTCTGCATTCCCTTCTATGCTCCTTCTTTGCCAGCTTATTTATTGGATAATTTTCACCAATGAACAGTGCTACATAGAGGACAGATTGGAAGAAAAGGTAACAACACGCTAATAGGAACTGTCAAGAAGGAGTAATAAAATGAAAATACGTAAAAACGAATGAAAAATCAGAAAAAAAACAATAAAAAGTATGCAATGCGTGATATAAAGAAAACTGTCACATGCAGAAACTACTTTAACAATTCTTGACTACGACTGTAACTGCTTCGAAACATTGTGCTGATTGCACTGCGCCGACAGCATTGTCAAAACATCCCACAGGGAGGAACACAGAACGTGCCTAACCAGGGTGTGAGGAGAAAGACCAGTCCTCATCGGGCGATGTGATCATTAATTCCCAAAACAAGGAAAGGAAGTAACTGTATGCCTGCTGCTCTAAGAAACCACGAGAGGTCCCATAACTCTAAATTGTTGCCTGTGGATTATAAACAGTGATTCTTGGATGTGCTCCGAAGCTAGACCGTCTGGGAGTCATGGGACTCGCTGACCTGTCTCAAGCGCTTGCAGTCAGCTAGCAGACAAGTGACAAGGAGCATGAGCCAAAGATTTCCTTTTTTTAGTTGGTGGGGTGGGGGTGAAGGCATGTGAGTTATATTTCTTTTTCATTCACTCTTTTCCTTTCCCCTGCAAGTCACAAAAAAAGACCAATCGCATTCAACACTAGAATATCTCAGGTCAACTAGAGTTCCAGGGGAGTGTAGTTGAGAAGCAGTGGTTGGAAAAAACCACCCAACGACACACTCATTCATTCTTTCAACAAATATTTCCTAAGCGTCTAACATGAACCAGCACTGCGGTGCACATGACAGACATGCCCCTTGTTTCTGCGAAGATCCCATTCTTGTAAGAGAGGACAGATAATAATCAAACGGACAAAGATAACAGCTCTGTGAGACCATCTCCCACCAACCTTCTCTTCCCTCCTCATACTCCAGGCACAGTGGAGAACAGGGGCCGTCTTGCTGCCCCAAGGGTATGCCAAGCTCAGTCCTGCCTCGAGTTCTCCACCCTCTTCCCTCTGGCTGGCAAGCCCTGTGATCACACCTCACGTGGCTTCTTCCTTCCCCTCTTTCAAGTCTCAGCCAAGGTGTCACCTCTCGAAAAGGCCTCCCTCGCCTTCCTGTGTAAAACTGGACTTCCTCCCTCTCCCTGGCTTTCTGTTTTATTTTCCTTAGGTCTCTCATCTGTTGAAACTGTGTTCTGTGCTTGCTTATTACATGTTTGCTCTCTCCTTCTAGAACGTAAGAGTCATTGCAGAATGGGTTGTCTGTTTTGTTCACTTCTGTATCTCATGCATTTAGAACAGAGCTGCTAGAAAATGCCCATGGACTCGCATGCCCCATGACAAATAGCTATAGTCAGAGGGCCGAATCTATTACTTGCACTGTGATAGCTGGGCTCCAGCGACGGTCCCCAGTGAACTACACTCCTGTATTCACACCTTGCCTTGAGCCTGGGCTGGCCCAGTGGCTCACCCGTGACCAACAGAATGCAACAGAGGTGAAGCTGCCCGATGCCCACATCTACCTCACAGAAAGTCTTGCATGGAACACATGCTGTGTAGGAAGCCAGACACCAAGTAAAAGGTCTAATTACACTGAGCCCACCATGCTGTAAGGAAGCCGAATCTAGCCAGCGGAGAGACTGAAATGCTCAGCTAGTGCCCAGCTCTTCCAGCCATCCCAGCCGAAGCACCGGAGAGAGGAGTGCACATCCAGCTCAGCTGAGTCTTCAAATGACTCCCACCCAGGCTGCCATCTGGCGGCTACTGCATGGGCGACTCCCAAGGAAGAACCACCCAGCCGAGCCCCATCAATTCATCGCACCATGAGAAAGAAAAAAATTATTGTTTTAGGCCACCAAGCCTTGAAGTGGTTAGTTATGCAGCAATAGATAACTGCCAAAATGCAGCTCCGAAGACAGCTCTATGTTCAACCACTTCCTTCCCTAATAACGTGATGTATGTATCTGAGGGTCCCGGGCTCTCCCCCTCCACACACACACACACACACACACACACACACACACACACCTCTCTCCCCTATAAGTCATTTGTCTCTGACATTAACAAACCTGGCTTTGTTCTCTTCACTCTCTTACACTCCTACAAGCACCCCCTTAGAAGTCAGGAAAGCTGGGTCTTCATCCTCATGGGACGCTGTAATTTTAGTCAAGTCACTAAGCTCTCTGAAGCTCAGGCTCGTTTCTGAAGAATGACAGTGAGGATTGGATTTTTAAATTTTGTTTAGTGTGTGGCAGGCAATCCTTTCCCCTACCCTCATGTAGAAACTAAAACAGAACGGAAGGTGTCTAACTGAAGCAGTTAGTATACTGGAGTAGTGGTAGAGGTAGGCAGTGGAGTCCAAAGACCTTATCTCAAACGCAGCTCTTGCCCTCACTAGCTCAAAGAGCCCTGGATTCCCTCAGAATCTGGTGGGGAAAAATCACACTACTGAATGGTCTCAGAGGCCTCTCCACTTCACATATTATGATCTATGACATTCACCACACAGAAAATAAACATATTTTAAAACTTAGGGGTAGATTTTAACTTACTGTTTATATGCCATCATTTATTTAATTTTTAAAAAAATACATATTGAACTAGAAGAGTTTGTATTGCTTCTGCTTTCTCACAGAATCAGACTTATTCTAGTGTTTCCCAACTACCATCTGCCCCTAGACCAGTAAGCCCTTGCCATCTTGCCTATTCTTCCCAACACAGGTGCTAAGCTTAGTTCTTGCCTCTTCCCTGGACGGAGAAAGAGTTCATGTTTCAGATTTCCCCATCTGCAGTATAACTTGGCTTGGAAAAAAGTGGTGCAGAACTATTCTATTTGCTTTTTTAAGTAGATTTTGTATTGATTTCAGAGAGGAAGGGACAGGGAGAAAGATAGAAACATCAATGATGAGAGAGAATCATTGATCGGCTGCCTCCTGCACGCCCCCTACTGTGAACTGAGCCAGTAACCCAGGCATGTGCCCTTGACCAGAATTGAACCCAGGGCCCTTCAGTCTTCAGGCTGATGCTCTATCCACTGAGCAAAACTGGCTAGGGCCTATTTGCTTTTTTTAAAGTATTGTTTTCAAAGTTTCCATAGTCTTATGGAATCCCATCCCAATGTTTATTCATTGGGAAACTTGCGTTCACATTTGACAGAAATCATTCAATAAAGGTCCCCTTCATGTAATGTTTCTCAACTTTCATTCTTACAATTTTTTTAAAAGTTTTGTAATTAAGTTCTTCAGTGTTACCATATATGGCTATCTTCTGAACTCTCAATTTTTTCCCATTTCCTCCTTTGGATATTGACCTTAATTTGTAAACAGGGATAATGTGATGAGTGTTCCTGGAATTCTTTGACTTATGACATTAATGTATGAAATATTATGCATAGTTAAACTATTACTGAGCTTTCCAGGTTCCATCTTGATAAGAGCATCATCTTCTCAAACATGTCCTCAGACAATATGCATTACCAGTATAGGCATGTGACAACACTTTACTGCACTTATATTGGCTAACTAGAGGTCCAATGCACAAAATTCATGCAAGAGTAGGCCTTCCTTCCCCTGGCTGCCGGCACCGGCTTCCCTCTGGCCACTGGCAGGCACCCGGGACCCAGGCTTCCTTCGCAGTCCCAGCTTCGTCCAGAAGGTTGTCTGGAAGGACATCCGGTCTAATTAGCATATTATGCTTTTATTATAGATAAGTACATAATCTGCCACGTGTCATAAATTAGGTAACTACTTAACTATACATTACAACCTTAGCTCCACTCAAATCTCCAAACTCATATTTGAACTCTGCCACTGGGACTATGGACAGATGTATAGCATATCTGATCAATCTTAAAAAGAGATCAGTATTGGATCAATATTTTAAGCTATTAAAAGAAAGCTCCTACCTCCTGAAAAGCGATGGTTTAGGCATGCATTTTCTACTAGTCTGCTTCAATAACTGCAAGAAAATATCAGCTGGGACTACTTTTGATATTAGAAATAAGAAATTATGTTCCCGTAGGCTTGGAGGAAGAAAGGCAAAGGTTTTTTTTTATTGGAGCAAAATCAAAGAGCCTCCGAAAATATATTTTAGACATAATGTTCAGTCTCTATTTTCTCACACTACAATGAAGTTTCTCTTACCGTTTGCCTGCTGCTGCCTTTTAAATACTGCACTCCATTTTATTGTATAATAACCCCAAGAATAAACAAATTAGGAAGCTGGTTCACAATGTCCTTTAATTTTAGGCAAATGTCACTATGTAAAATAATGCACTTCACTTGCCCCTTTCTAACTCCTCCCCACTCTAGGAAAGGACTATCTGCTCTTTCCCCACAGGCTACTTCCTACTCCCCACCCTTCCCCTCCTTTCTCACTTAAGATCGTACTATTGAAGTCCTCATCCCATACACCAAAGAACAGGTTTCAGGGCAATTTAAGCGCTCATTAATTGAGCTGTAAGCCCATGCTGGGGAACACTTACCCTAACTCATGCAGTAAAAGAGGCCTGACCATGGTTTGTCAAAGGTTAAACATAGGACTACCATTATGACCAGCAATTCCATAGTGGGGACAGCGTGGAGGGCACCTGAGAGTTAAGGAGAGTCACTACCCAGAGTTTGGGAGGGTGACAACCTCTTCTAAAACTCCAAGCCCACCCCCATCCTGAGGAGGGGGTGGAGCTAGAGAAAGGATGTGGAGGCTGAAGGCATAATGTTCCCAGGAAAAGCCTGCAATGGGTACTGGAGAGCATGGACTCCAAGCTTCCAGAGCCTTACCCAGCCGGCCCAGATGGGCTCCTGCAGGAGGGGCTCAGTGGTTGGGAAGCAAAAAACCAAACCAACCAACCAAACAAAGAAAAAAACAGGAAAACATAGAATATTTGTAGAATTTTTACGTAAACATTTTCATTCACTTATTTTTCAAGTGTTGCAAGAATGAATTTTGGAGAAAGGAGGCTATAAAAATATACTTCTGTTTTCTAATGATATAAGCTAGTAAATAGAGAGGAAATGAGAAAACGTATTGATAAGTTTTGAAGGACACGCATCTCCGAAACATTTGAGGTTATTTAGAAGGGCTGGTTTTTCTTTTATGCTCACACACATATGTACATTTATGTAAACACTATGGTTGCATAGTCTTTATAATTACTCTTAAGTCTAAAATTAATTTTCAAAGAAAAACGAAGGACTGCAGCACCAGAGCAAAGAGTTAATATTTCCCCCCAGCCATGTCATGCTCTACTATTGCCACTTACAATTGTTTTAAAGTTGGGCTTCCAACAAGTTATTCTTACCCTCAGCTACTCTGTAACAGATGTGAAAACCAACAACACATAAGTTATTTGCTATATAAGGGAATGTTTAGAAGAATGCCTGGAACGTTGTAGCTCTCAAAAATTTGCTCAATGAATAAATGGTGCTTCAGACAAAACCAGCAAGTCAAAACCTCACCAAGAGGCGGGAAGAAGAGGCATTCATTGTATTGGCTGGGTGCATAAAAAATAAGTTGTTGGGAGCTTTAGATGGAAGCTTCTCCCCCACAGAACTAGGAATGGTCCACCAGACAACCACTGAAGGCGACCACCTCTTATTACCTTTGCTATTGAACTAATCTATTGTTTAAGGCCCTGGGAAGCGCTCCTCGTCGAGGCAATATCCTATGTGAATAATTTAGGCCAGGACATAGCCAGCCCACACAGCGCATCTGTGTGAGAGCCTCACTCAGTCGTATCCATTTCCTGTGTCTACAGCGGGCTGGTCCCTTTTCAGTCCCCTAGTTACAGTGCGGGTTTTAAAAAGCCCCTCTCATCAAGAACTTAAATACAGAGCATGGTGCCTTCCTAGGCAAATGTCTCACCTGCTTGGCCAATTAGCTTCCTCCCCAAGAAAGACTAGTTCAACAGGTTTCCTTTTTCTTTCCCTCCGCCCCTGGGGTGGGGAAGGAGGCTGTCCTTCGCCTCGGCCCTCCCTTTCCCTCCCTCGCGGCTCTTCCCCGCTCGCTCGGACCAATCGCGGCCGCTCGAACGTGTCCAGGTTGGCGGCCGGCAGCCCTGGCCCGGCCTGGATGCGCGCGGGGCGGCGGGCGCGGGGGAGGCGCGGGGCGGCGCGCTGGGCCTGCGCCCCCGAGGGCGGCAGCCGCGGGAGGAGGACCCGGAGGCGGGACGGAGGCGCGCGGAGGGCTGAAGGTGCCCTCCGGACGCGGCCCCGATGACCGAACTACAGCAAGATGTGGACGACGCCAAGCCTGCCAAAGTGCTCGGGAAGAGGGAGAGCAAAGTGGGCTCAGCCCAGTGAGTATGCTCAGCCGCCCGGGCCCCGGCCCTGGCTCCGGCCCCGGCCCCGGCGGGGGAACGCGCGCTGCCCCAGCCTCCGTGCCAGGGGCGAGTTTGGGGTGGAAAGAGTTTGGGGAACTTTTACGCGGACGGGCTTGAGGCTTGAACGCTCTCTGGGCGCCCGATCTCTCTTTTCCTCCGGTTCTGTCGTAGAGAAAAGGCACGGCAGCATTTTGGGAAGGTACTGTAGCTTGCAGTCCGGTGGGGATGTGAATTCTTGGAGCCGAAAGTAAGATTGGTGTTTTTCGAGTCCCCAGGGAGGTCTGCGGAACCCATGCAGATCTCTAAGCCCTGTCGAGAAACAGAGTACTGACATTTATTTCACTTGTCCTACTTCTTCATGGCGCGGGGGAAGATGCAGCTGTCTTGTGGATGTGACTGGTCGTTAATTTCACAGGGATGTGTCATTGGATTTAGACTTTGAGGGTGTCTTTCCCCAGTCCCTCACTCTTTTCCCCTCAAGGGAGTGGAAAATAGTGGAAAACATGAAATATGCTTTATCTTCCCCCTCCAAGGCTGCCTGCCTTTGTTTGGATACTTAACACAAACTTGTTATATACTTTTTTTGAGAGAGAGGGTGTAGGAGCTGCATCGAGGAGTACAATGAATGTCTAATAAAACACCCCAAATATTGGGTTGTGACTCCTCCTAGAAGATTAATGTGCATAATAGGATTTGCACATTGTTTGACTTACACGCTCTTCTGGTTTAAGAAACTGAAAACTCAAATATTTTGGTCACAGGGATTAGCTTTCTGTAATGAAACTTGTCTTTGCCTGCACGGCTTTTTTTTTTTTTTTTTTTTTTTTTAATCCCAGAAGCATGATTATTTACATGAGTGCTATTCCCAGACATTCCTCTAAGAAGGAAAAGAATCTTTCGGTATTTGCTTATCATAATTAAATGATGTTAAGATAAATATCTGAATACGATATATATTATGATATATCTAAATAAGCCCAAGTTTTTAATGGTACCAAGCTGTTGGAGGTAACAAAAATGCTTTTGATACTAATATAAAAAGATGATAAATAATTTTTTTCTTTTTTTTTTAATCATCCCCCCTAGGATAGATTTATTGATTTGGAAGAGAGAGAAACATCAGTGTGAGAGAGAAACAATCAGTTGCCTCCTGTACACTCCCTGGCCAGAGAATCAAACCCGCAACCGGGAGTTGAACCCAAAACCTTTTTGTGCATGGGAGGATGCTCCAACCAACTGAGCCACTCGGCCTGGAGAAGATGATAAGTTATTTTACTGAAGATTCGATCTCCATCATTCACTATTTCAGCATTTACTAATTTGTAAAATTCACAGCCTGGTTCCACATAAAGTCTTGTGTTTATAAAAGCATATTTATTTCACCTGTGTGTCTGTTGACGTTGGGGCTAAAATTTTGGAAGAATAGCTTTATTAGCTGCTTTCATTTATTGTTTCAAAGACTTTGGTCATATACTTGTCCAGTGTCGCTTTCTTTGACTGTTCTCTCCTTGGCCTTCCCAACATTGTCAACTTAAGCTGATGTTCTTTACTCTTTCTGTACAAATCAATGATGGAGAAAACTTGCTATCGGTATAACCTTCACAAAATGCTTTTGTTTTCTCACCCCAAAATAAAAACCTAACTCTGCTAACAATTCAAGTTCGCCCGGCAGGTGTGGCTCAGTGGTTGAGGGTCAACCCATGAACCAGGTGATCACAGTTCAGTTCCCAGTGTGGGCACATGCACGTGTTGCGTGCTCCATCCCTGGTGGGGGGTGTGCAGGAGGCAGCTGATTGATGATTCTCACCATTGATGTTTCTACCTCTTTATCCCTCTTCCTTCATCTCTCTGAAATCAATAAAAACATATTTTTAAAAATTCAAGTTCAACAAAAAAATGAACTCTCAAATGTTATCTATTTCCTTTTGCACTTAATTATTCTTTTATAATGCATTACTTCTCTGAAGAGATATTGTGGATAGTCGTATCACCATTTCATAGATGTTTATAGGTGACAGGAGTGTTAAGTGACACAAGCAAGACTGGAACCCAGGACTTTAAACTGTGTAGTTACACAAAGTAGAATGACTCAAGTCTATGCAACAGCTACGGAGTTTCCAAATCTTCATACTCCTAGTCATCTAGAGATCCAAATCTTCATACTCCTAGTCATCTAGAGATCCAGTTAAAGAGATTGTTTTGAATGTTTGAAAAACATACTATAGCATTTGGACTAATTCTCTTAACTCAAAATGCTTTAGATGTTGGGAAAATACTTTTGTTGATGATAAGCATTGAAGCTCAAGGTCCCAACATAGCACTTCATTTGGAACAGCCAGTTTCAAATTCATTTCAGTTCAACAAATAAAGGGATACCTACTATATGTTCAATAATGGTGGGGGATACAAGGATGTCTGTGACATGGTATCGGCCCTTCTGGAACTTCCAGAGCAGCTTTCAGAGGGGGCACACTGGTATAGTACTGCACTTCTAGGGACTTGGGTGGTCCTTGTCACATAACACACACAAACGAGATGCTATTAAAAAGTTTGGCCTATTACAATCTCCACAGTTAGGATGTTTATCCCTTTGGCCGTCCTTTTTAAATTTATTTTTATTTATTAGATTTTTTGTTTGTTTTCCCCTACAAAGTGGCCATTTCCAGGCCAACTGGAGATTGTAGATACTCTCTTCCTCTGAGCTCTTAGACTCGCTTTGGTAACAGAAGACTAGGTTGAAGTGGGAGGTAGATACGTTATCACCGTGATATACTTTGATAATTCCCTATTTGAAATCATTTTGTGTAGCCCAGTGGTCGGCAAACTGTGGCTCGCGAGCCGTGGTTTGCCGCTCTGTTGACTGAGTTTGCCGACCACTGGGATATAGGGGCTTAATCACAAGGAACAACAACAGCCTGTAATTATTGGAATTGAGAGTCTACTGTTACACTTTAGAAACCCAGTCTAACTTCTGTTTTGAACTTAGATTAATAGTCACTCTGCTCAAAATTGTTGAAGTTCAGGTGTCCCAAAGGACATTTTCTATAGAGTGTCCTAATGGCTTACTTCTCCCTGTTCCCCTGCATCTCTAACAACACCCATTAAGACTCATCACCTAGAACCTAGCCTCCTAGGTAGTGACAGCTGTCATTTATTGAGAGCACTTGCTGTGTGATAGGCCATGTGATCAACACTTTCATTTTCCTACAGAAGGAGGTAGACACCATTATCTCCGTTTTACAAATAAGAACACTGAAGTTGCTAACTCACATGCTAGTTTACTGTATATTAGTCAGCTTTCCTCTAAATAGATTGCAAACTCCAATCATATTTTTCCTTATTGAATTTTTCAGAGGACCTATCAAGTAATTACTTTCAATAACCATCTGTTGGTGACTTGGGGGAGCTGAAACCCCATCCCCCCTAATTAAGGTATATAATATGCTTATAGCTGACATTCAGCTTAACTATCTCAGGGAAATTCCACTCTTTTTAAATGTCTTAATCAAATTTTCTACCAGTAGCAGTTGGAATTTTTAGGTGCATTTACTTGCCTGAGAGTTGTGGCTTAGTGATTCATTTTTGTGCTAGAAGTGAGGCTGCAGATTTACTTATCACCAAAGTGCATTTGATACCTCTTTTCTTACCAAGAATTGGTCATTTAGCAACTTATTTTCTTTTGAGATCCTGGTTTTTCTCCACTTTCATTACTTTTTCATTCTGAATTTTATGTTCCCAGTACATAGACAGTTCTAACATAGCCGAGCTTTTTTGATACACATTTTCTGAGATGCACTTTTACTTCTTAGAGGCTCTGTGGATCTGATTTAGTAATAGCCAAGTTACTTTTAATCAGTTTCAAAAATATCTAAATCTAATGTTGATATATTTCTGGGCAAAATTATTTTAATTCATATTTCAAATAATGAATTACATTATACATAACATGCAAATTAAATTTTTAATATTTAAATTTTAATAACTAGGAACATAAGAATTCTAGAAATTTGTTCAACCCCAATTGTTATACATATGGAGAAAGAGAAGGTAGATGTGGGCAACATAAACATTTACCTTGAAAGGAAGTTCTTTAGTATTATCAAGATGTAATAACAATTTTAGGGACCTCCTTTAACTTTAAATCGTGAATTCAAGTAAAAATAAATTATGTGCAGTGAAAGCACTTATTATCCAACTATCCTGTCTTTGTACATGGCATATTGGGGATACTTGACAAGCAGAATAAGGGTTGGAGGTGGGATCTTGAATTGGAAGCAAGAGGAGCAAAAACATAATTATTGAATATAGTTTGATTTTTTTAGTGCTTATATAATTGCAAACTTTGGAAATACCCAGTTAGCAAAAGGATCTCTATAATATGTATTATTTATCTTTCAGTTTGTGTGTATTTGTAACATAATTTAAAAATTTTTAATTGTCAGGTCACTAACTTACAGATTACCCATGCACTTCCAAATATGAAATTTGGGATAGCAAGAAAAAATTATAATAGACTTAAAGTATAAAAATTATATTAAAGTAAGCCGAAACCGGTTTGGCTCAGTGGATAGAGCGTCGGCCTGCGGACTGAAGGGTCTCGGGTTCAATTCCGGTCAAGGGCATGTACCTGGGTTGCGGGCACATCCCCAGTGGGAGGTGTGCAGGAGGCAGCTGATCGATGTTTCTAGCTCTCTATCCCTCTCCCTTCCTCTCTGTAAAATATCAATAAAATATATTAAAAAAAATTATATTAAAGTAAAATAATTAATGGAGGAGTTTGAAACAGTGGAGAAAAATAAAGTATGTTCTGGCTTAAATGTTTTGTTTTTTAAATATATATATTTATTGATTTCAGAGAAGAAGGAAGAGGGAGAGGGAAAGAGAGAGAGATAGAAACATCAATGATGAGAATCATTAATCAGTTGCCTCCTGCATGCCCCCTACTGGGGATCAATCCCACAACCCGGCATGTGCCCTTGACCAAAACTGAACCTGGGACCCTTCAGTCCATAGGCTGACGCTCTATCCACTGAGCCAAACTGGCTAAGGCTGGCTTAAATGTTTTGAAAAGAAATTCAATGAACCAAGTCAGTTCTAGAGATTATTGTCAGAGAAAATTGCTTATTTATTAAGGTAGTACGTAAAGTTAAGAATGTAGGTTCTAGGAAAGTAGGATTTCCTGTCTCCTAGAAGTGTGATCCTGGCAAGTTACTGAGCTCCTCTAACTCTCAGGTACATCATCTGGAAAGGATAATGCTGTTGTCAGCTGTTTCATGTAGGCTTGCTTTGAAGATTACATGGGAAATGTAAGAAATGCACTTTGCCTAATGCCTGACACATCAACTCTCCATAAACCGCAGCTATGTTAGTCCTCACTGTTGAGGATCTGAAACATGCTGTGGGTTAGAGGTGGGAGGCTGGCATAAAAGGTAATTAAACTTGCCAGGCCAGTGTGGCTCAGTGGTTGACCATTGACCAGGAGGTCATGGTTCCATCCCAGTCAGGGCACATGCCCAAGTTGCAGGTTCAATCCCCAGTAGGGGGCATGCAGGAGGCAGCCCATCAATGATTCTCATCATTGATGTTTCTATCTCTCTCTCCTTCTCCCTTCCTCTCTGAAATCAGTATACACACACACACACACACACACACATACACACACACACACACACACACACACACACACTAGAGTCCCAGTGCACAAAATTCGTGCGGGGGGGGGTGTCCCTCAGCCCAGCCTGCACCCTCTCCAATCTGGGACCCCTTGAGGGATGTCCGACTGCCCGTTTAGGCCCGATCCTAAACAGGCAGTGGGACATCCCTCTCACAATCCAGGACTGCTGGCTCTCAACTGCTCGCCTGCCTGCCTTCCTGATTGCCCCTAACCGCTTCTGCCTGCCAGCCTGATCACCCCCTAACCACTCCCCTGCCAGCCTGATTGATGCCTAACTGCTCCCCTGCCAGCCTGTTTGCCCCTAACTGCCCTCCCCTGCAGGCCTGGTCACCCCTAACTGCCCTCCCCTGCGGGCCTGGTCCCTCCCAACTGCCCTCCCCTGCTGGCCTGATCGCCCACAACTGCCCTCCCTTGCAGGCCTGGTCCCTCCCAACTACCCTCTCCTGCTGGCCATCTTGTGGTGGCCATCTTGTGTCCACATGGGGGCAGGATCTTTGACCACATGGGGGCAGCCATCTTGTGTGTTGGAGTGATAGTCAATCTGCATATTACTCTTTTATTAGATAGGATGGTCGCATTTTGAAATTCTTTTGGATATCCCTTTGAACATTTTCCATTTTCCATACATGGACTATTTGGATTTTGTATTCCACATGGTCCATGTACCATATTTGATTTTACAATTTGAAAAAATCAAGGATACTGGTCTTCATCCAGAATTTCTGCCTTAACTATACGGTCAATGTCATCTTCCGTTCGTAATTTGGACTCACTATCTAATATCAATAATATGTGAGTGTGAGGCAGTCCACGTTTCTGAAATTCAATGACATGAATTTTAGCTATTACTTTGCCAAATAAATGGAACTTACATATATAATTTAAAAGAGCATTCAACTTAATATTAAAAACTCTGGCTACCAAGTCAGGTCTGTTTTCAACTTTTTGCCAGCATTGTAAATTGTTTGTAATATCTGCCCATTTGGGGTTGCATGTCACGGTTATGACTAAATCGGGCTTGCCATATTTCGTTACAATTGCCATAGCATCCTCATATCGCTGCTGCATATTTCTGGGACTACCCTCAAAAGATGATGGAAGTATTATCATTTTACCAATCGGCACATTGTCATTTTTAGATCTAGATTTGAGATAATCCATCAAACCACTATATTTTTCAACTCTCAACTTAGATTGGTTTGCTTTAATGAAATTTATCCGATTGGCCTCCATTTTTTAATATGAATCCACAATAAACTGTTGAGTTAACTTTCCTGCATTTAAAATAGGATTGAACGTGTCCCTCACAGAGAGATGAAATCCATAATACTGCATTTGTGTGACTCGTGTCCTTACATTTTGTCTAGTATTATTGTTGAGTACACTGTTGTCTCTGAGTCATAATGCAATATCTGTTCCCCAGCCTTTTTCACCATGTGGGAAAAGAATAGGATATGTCATTGCATCTAATGTAGGAAACAGGATACTGATTTGTTTCATTTTAGTGGCATTTGGATTATTGGGATCTGGTTTACAGTGAATGAGCAAGTCCCTTTCAAAAGGAGGTTCTCCATCTTCATTTCTGAATATGACAGCAACCTCAGTTACATGGGGAGAATTATATCTCCCTGGGTCACTGTTATGATCGTATTTAATTGCCATAGTTACTTCTGTGGGAGCTGTACCTTTTGCTGCTGCTTCAGATTGGGCTTCCTTTTCTACCTCGTGTAACATCTTGTACGATTTTGTTAATTCATTTATTTCATGCATGAGGTTGTTGATGTTGATTGTGAGTCGTTCTGAGCAGCCCTGGTTTTCTGGCATTGCTAATCTTTTACTTGTCGCTTCAGCTGTATCCAAAATATAGAGTTGAGCAAACTTCCGAGAAACACCATCCGAAGGATGTAAAGTTCCAGTACAGTGATAAATTGGTCTGTGTATTCTAAAACAGTATAGCCCATATCCTGATGGCGATGCAATATTTGCACCCATGGAAGCAAGAGCAAAAGAACTATTTATGGAACGAATATTTTCCATGAAATTTTTACTGTCAGAATCTTCGTTTGTCATTAATCTTTTTAAATATGCTGGGTATTCTGGAAAATGTATATCATTTGGACAGACTTTACCTTTGCTACAACATTGAGTAAATTTTCCATCAGATGGTTTTTCATCAGAGAAATTTAGTGATAGGCAAAATTGACATCTAACAGTCATTCCACCACTACTATGTTCGAGAATTGCATCCTCATGTACTCCATTTTCGCTGAGAAGGCAGTTCCTACCAGTATTGGTAGTACTTGTTGATGACTGTTCTTTGGACATATTCTGTCGACACTGCCGCCTTCTTTCAAGTTCAGAGGCACGTTGATCTTTAGACATTTTCTGTTGATGACTCCGGCTTCTTTCAGCTTCAGAGCGACGTTTTTCCAATAGCTGCTCTTCAGATACATTCTGTCACAGGTGCTGCCTTCTTTCAAGGTCAGAAGCACGTTGGTCTTCAGATATTTTCTGTGGATAACGCCGCCTTCTTTCGGCTACAGAGCTACCTTGTATCAATAGTAGATGTTTAGACATAGTCCCACCTCCCTGCTGTCAGGTGAATGAGAGTCCTGGCTGTCAGGTGGCAGGGAGCTGTCTGACCAATGGCCAATTCTCTAGGGGTGGGACTTCCTCCTCCCTGCTGTCAGATGGCTGTCAGGCCACTCAGAGCTGTCTGACCAATGGCTGATTTTGGCTGACTCTGTGGGGGTAGGACTTCCTCCTCCCTGCTGTCAGATGGCTGTCAGGCCACTCAGAGCTGTCTGACCAATGGCTGATTTTGGCTGACTCTGTGGGGGTGGGACTTCCTCCTCCCTGCTGTCAGAGTCTGGGCCAGCACAAACTGGGACACAGCATCAAGTCCCCCTGCGCCAGAAGACCCAGAGTCAACTCCCCGCCCACTTGTGTGTCCCCTGGATGCAGCATCCAGCCTCGTGGAGGGGCTGACAGGCCCAGACATGCCAGAGGCTGGGGAGCAGTGAGGCTGGATCCGCCACTGGAGTAGGCGGATCCCACCTGTCCACTTGGTCCCCACGACCCCTGGCCGGGCCCATAGGCCCATACACTCCAGCCTCACTGCTCAGCTCCAGAGGCGGCAGAGCAGCCAGGCGTGATCCGCTACCTGAGTGGGCGCATCCCACGCGACCCCTGGCCAGACACCCCAGGCGCCTCCCAGCCCGACATCCCTGGCTGCCTCCGCTGGCAGCGGGGATCGGGGATCGGTGCATGGGGGCCTGGCCGCCTCCCAGCCTGACACCCCAGGGCTGCCTCCACTGGTGGCTGGGATCGGTGCGTGGGGGCCTGGCCGCCTCCCAGCCTGACACCCCGGGGCTGCCTCCACTGGTGGCTGGGATCTGTGCGTGGGGGCCTGGCCGCCTCCCAACCGCACACCCCGGGCTGCCTCTGCTGGCGGCTGGGATCAGTGCATGGGGACTGGCGGCCTCCCAACCGCACACCCCGGGCTGCCTCCACTGGTGGCTGGGATCGGTGCATGGGGGCCTGGCCGCCTCCCAGCCTGACACCCCGGGGCTGCCTCCACTGGTGGCTGGGATCAGTGCGTGGGGGCCTGGCCACCTCCCAACTGCACACCCCGGGCTGCCTCCACTGGTGGCGGGGATAGGTACTTGGGGGCCTGGCGGCCTCCCAGCCGTACACCCCAGGCTGCCTCCACTGGTGGCTGGGATCGGTGCGTGGGGTCCTGGCCGCCTCCCAGCCGCACACCCCGGGCTGCCCCCGCTGGTGGCGGGGATAGGTGCGTGGGGGCGCGAGTGCCTCCCAGCCAGACTGTGGCACTCCGGCGGGGCTGAACTGGGGGACTCCGGCAGGGCTGAGAGCACTGGGCACCGCCATCTTGTAGCTATGGGCGCTGCCATTTTTGTAGCGGCATGATGGTTAATTTGCATATTACTCTTTTATTAGATAGGATATATTTTTTTAAGGTAATTAAAGTAAATAGTCAACATTCAAAAGGCCTAAACTGCAGTAGCACCAGTGTTGCATTAAGTAAGCCTTCGTTCCATCAGTTCAGCCTGAGCGCACTTGTGACGGCATCTGACTATTGCCATGAGCCCAACATGGCATCTTGGTGTTTAGTTTACGCTAAAAGGGTCTCATGCCAAAGCTACTTAACTAACCTGCTGGCTTGTCTATATCTTTCTTACTAATTTCATATTATTACATCTGTATCCACTGATTTCATATCCTCTTCCTGGCACTGAGCTTTTATCTCACGGCTCCTCATTTTCAAATGGCTGAGTATTTTTTCCATTTGCTGAGGCCCAATGGAACCCTTTTTTTAAACATCTTTCTAATTCTTTAGATGCTCCGTTTTAGGCACTAAACACATTTTCAAATGGCATAAAGCAAAGGCGGTGGAGAGAGACTACTCTTTCTCCCTAAAGGAAGTATTTTTAGCCAAACTTCAGTTTTTTTACCCTTAGAAGTGAAGCAGAACCAACATAAACTGAATTCCCTAAGATGAGCTAATTTATGCGCACTTTCTCATTGGTCATTCCACGTGTGCCACAGGTTCCTGCATTCATAATGGGACATGATGTCTCAAGATGCAGATTACACTATTGAGACATATTTTACATATTACAAAATTGTTGTTGCTGAAACCGGTTTGGCTCAGTGGATAGAGCGTCGGCCTGCGGACTCAGGGGTCCCAGGTTCGATTCCGGTCAAGGGCATGTACTGTGGTTGCGGGCACATCCCCAGTGGGGGTTGTGCAGGAGGCAGCTGATCGATGTTTCTCTCTCATCGATGTTTCTAGCTCTCTATCCCTCTCCCTTCCTCTCTGTAAAATATCAATAAAATATATTTAAAAAAAAATTGTTGTTGATTTTATTTGTTTTTCCTTAGTACATCCACCTTCCAGTGTACATAAAAGTGTGTTGGACTTGGCGAATGAGCTTGTCATGAGGATTGAATAGGATCATTCAGTACCTGACCGCATACCATAGGAGAGCTCAATAAATGGTGGGCATTATTCTCATAAATCACTTTTTCCCCAAACTACTTTGCAGAATAGTTACCTACCAATAAAACAACCCACACAGTTTTAACATGGAGAGAGAAACAAATCCATCAGAACACAGCTTTGTTAGGGTGACCTTTGCAGAGTGAACTCATAATGTTGATGGAGGGATTGATTTCTGACTGAGCCACTCTCAAGTTAACAGTTCATCTGCTTATCTCATCTGTCTCACTCTTCTAACCAGATGGTCCTAGATAGGCCCCTAATCGATGATATAGCAATATCTGGGCACCTATGAATAACTAGATAGAGGTCACAGTAGTGAAGACCTGTTTAAAAAGAGACCAAAGTGGAGAAATGGAAACGTGAAGGGAAAGATCATAAGGAGATAGGGAGAGGAAAGAAATGAGTTGGAAAAGAGAGGGAAAAATGTTGATTTATGTTGAAAAGAGCAATTTTAAAAATGCGTATTTACCATCAGCCTGTATGATCTGCTTTTGTCCTGGCAGATGCTCCTCCTCTTCTTTCTCTTTGCTGTTCTGTGTCCTGTCAGTGAAGTTTCAGGCACTGAGATGGGTGGCTGACCTGCCTCTTCTTCCCCAATGGAGATAGTTACCTGTGTACAAATGTTGGGGTTTTCTTAAGGTCCATCTCTATCAGATGTCTGATTATTTCCATATTTTTTATCTTCTAGGTTTTTCAGTTTATGCCTTCCATGTGCAGTGACTTAAAAACTGCAAAGTACCTCAGAATTATGCTAATTTTTATGTCTCTACTATTAAGGATTATTATCTGAAAACAGTTATCTTGTGATCCTACGAATCATTTTGAAACCCCCAGTGTATATTGCTATAAAAAGGTGTATTGTAAAATGAGTGAAAAACTAGTTCATCATGACCACTTTTATCACTGTACTGTTTCTATAATTCATTTGATTCTAACAACGTAAATATTGTGCTGGATGCTTTATATAACATATCACGTGGTGCTCCAAGAGCCTATGTGAACTGTCAAGAATATATTTCTTGCCCTAACCAGTTTGGCTCAGTGGATAGAGCGTCTGCCTGAGGACTGAAAGGTCCCAGGTTCGATTCCCGTCAAGGGCATGTACCTTGGTTGCGGGCACATCCCCAGTAGGAGGTGTGCAGGAGGCAGCTGATCGATGTTTCTCTCTCATCGATGTTTCTAACTTTCTATCTCTTTCCCTTCCTCTCTGTAAAAAAATCAATAAAATATATATTTTTTAAAAAGTATGTATTTCTTTCCCTCCCTCTCTCCCTTTCTCTTTTAATAATATACTAATAATAATAGTATATAAATTTGGACTGGTTTTGAGATGAAGTTGGTAGATTTCTTATGCTTTCCTTTGATTTAATCAGAATCTTTTATGGAAATCTTATTTTTTATGAACTCAAATTCTAAAACCACAATATATCAGGCTTATGAGAAAAGAATGAATGTCATATGAGCTAGGAGAAAGCCAGAATTTAACTACTGATAATGACCAGAAGCATTTGCTGTAGTTCTCAACTGAAGTTACTGAGTAGTTGTGTGTTGGGCACCATGCTGAGTGTTAACAATCACCAAGATGAAGAACTTAAGGTCTTTGCCAATAGGAAAATAGAGCAGAGGAAAGGAATATTTTGAGATTTGATCTTCTTTCAAAAAGAGTAGGTAGCTCCAGAAACTATATCAGAGCTAAGACGCAATGAGGTAATATTGCTCTGTGCTTATAGACATTGTTCAAAGTGCTTTTACATATATGCATGTATGAGGTAGGCATTGTTATCCCATGTGATGCATCAAGGAGACACAGTGACTTGCCCGAGGTCATAACAGCTGCTGAAGTGTTGCGCCTCCTAAAATAACTCATCTGCAACCTCACTAGATTTAGGAGGACCAAAGATACAGAGTGCAAAGTGACTCCCATGAGTGTCCACACATCCTTGAGTAGATCTCTTAACTTGTACATTTCCGTTTTCTTAACCACAAAACTCAGACTCACTTCTGTTCTACAGTTCTGCATTGGAAGGGTTTCTAATGTTCCGTAGGGGACAGGCAGCGAGAGCACCTTTAGCCATCCCTTGGGCACTCGTACTTTCTCTGTGTATACTAGTAGTCAGACACGGGTGTCTCTCTGGATACTACTGTGTTCATCTGTGCTCAGACCTGACAATTAAGGGAAGTTAATTGTTTCAGTTGCAGCTTTACACTGATTCGCACAACAGTCATTCATAAATTTCAGTTTTTAAAAACATAAGTACAGCCCTAGCCCTGTTTGGCTCAGTGGTTGGAGCATCGGCCCTCGAACTAAAGGGTCCCAGATTCGATTCCAGTTAAGGGTACATACCTCAGTTGCAGGCTTGATCCCCGGGCCTGGTCCAGGTGCATGTGGGAGGCAACCAATCAATGTGTCTCTCTCTCATCAATGTCTCTCCCCCACCCTTCCACTCTCTCTAAAAATCAATGGGAAAAAAATATATCCTCGGATGAGGATTAACAACAACAAAAATAAACCACAAGTATAGAGTGCTTTGCACAAGTACAGAGTGTTTCGATGAAGTAATGTGACTGATTTGTTTCAAAAACATGTGAGTCTTGTCTCTTAAGTAGTCACTGAAGGAACCCAAGAACCTTTCCAAAAATGCTGGAGTTGCACAAAATCTTTTTGAAACTCTTCTTGCAGAGTTACTTTCAAAGCCTGGAGCCCATTCTTTGAGTAGTCATAAACTGGGCAAACCCCCTTCCTTTGAGAATACAATTTTGGAAACAGCCTGAAGCCTAATTTGGTGGAATAAGGTATATATGAATAGTTTAAATACCTTTAACTTCATTATGGAAAGAGTAAAATGTAATAATTATCATTCTACCCTAAAATCATTTTTTAATGTTTATATCATAACGAGGTAGGGTTGAGCATATTATAAGCATTAAAAAAAATAATTTGATGATGCAAATGTCACACATGATGTCTTTTTCTTGAGGAGTATACTCTATGTATATGGAAAGCACAATTTTTTTGAAAAAATTTTACATGAATTTAGACGGAAGGTTCAGCTATCACAGTCTACTTGTACTGTCTTCTTCATCACATGATGTGGAAATGTGTTTACAAATTACATTTTTTCAGATGCCCCCTCCATATCATAGTTTTGTCATTGTATGCACGACCCTACTCCTGACTTTCCCACATGATAGCTATCGATTACCAGCATGAAGTTTTTGGTTTTTGTCTGAGAATCACCTGCTAGTTAATATTGGTGAACTGATGGGTCTACTTACTGGTAAGTCCTGAGCATACCAGCTTGTTCTAGCACAGTGGTCGGCAAACTGCAGCTCGCGAGCCACATGCGGCTCTTTGGCCCCTTGAGTGTGGCTCTTCCACAAAATACCACATGGGCGAGTCTATTTTGAAGAAGTGGCGTTAGAAGAAGCTTAAGTTTAAATATTTGGCTCTCAAAAAAAATTTCAATCGTTATACTGTTGCTATTTGGCTCTATTGACTAATGAGTTTGCTGACCACTGTTCTAGCATATCTTCCTGTTACCTCTTCTTGACTTTGGGTCAGAATGGATTTATTAACATAGCATTTTATCTGAGATCTTATTTTAATACTGCATTTTTCCATAAATTTTATGTGATATGTCTCCACTCTTCTCTAACACAGCGTAATTCAACAAGCATTTCCCTACTGCTTCCTCTGTGCTGGGAAGACAAGGCTAAAGAGATGGGTGTGATGTCCTTTATGAGCTGCCAGTGTGAGGAGAGGAGTGCAGAACACACACACACACACACACACACACACACACACACAACTAATGCTGTGTGATAAGAATTCCACAGTAGTTATCAGCTGCTAATGGGAACAGAGATGTAGCAATTCTTTTTCTTTTTTTTTTTTCTTCAAATTTTTATTAAGGTATTATATGTGTACATATCTTACCATTGCCCCCCACCCCCACCCCACTCCCATAAGCAATTCTTTTTCTTAAAGTGAGCTGAGATAAGAGGTGATGCTTAAAGTGAGGTTGATGAGGAAGAACGTACTTGGCCTCAGCTGGATGGAGAAAATCATTCGGGGAGGGAAGAACAAGGATAGGATGCTTGAAAGTTCAAATTCGTATTTTTTGATGACTACTTAAGGGTCTCTTGTGGCTAGTCTGGTTGGGGCAGGAGGACTTGCAGCAAGAGCAGAGTGGGAAATCCGAATTCCCACTCTGGAGCCCCCATTCAGAATTCTCCTTACTTTGTTCTCTTTGCTTCATTTCTGGCTTTGGCTCTACTACTGATTCTCTGAAACTTCAGGAAAATCATTCTGTCTTGTCTTCAGTTTCCTCCCCTGTAAAGAGAGAGGGCTGAATGACCTGATTTGTTAGATCCCTTCCAACATGAAGAGTGCAAGTCTTTGAAGAAACTGCCCTACTTCTCTGCACTCCTCTGTAGCCTTTGTATAAAGAATTCTATCAGACTGAACAAACTGAGGGAAGCGTTTTGAATATGAATAGAATCCTTGCTTTCTTACTTGCTTTGGCCTCTCTTATTTTTTTTTCTTTTATTTCTTTCCCTGGGTAAACCTATACCTGTTTGAGGTAGGACTGCCACGGGAACATACCTAACCTATCCTCTTACGCATTTATAGATACATATCAGCATTCTTGTCGGATTCAGAAAACCCCACCTTGCCATTTGGCTGCAGGGGACAGTGCCAGCGTGCCTTCTGGACCAGTCATAGTAGAAATGTCTAATCAAATAACTTAATGTAAAACCCATCACACAAATGGGGACCAGACTCTTTAACAGTAGGATTGCAAGTTTCTCTGGTATAGTTGAGGTCTGAAAATAATCATGTATTGCACTTGAATACAGAATATGATTGAAGGTTAACAAGTCTTTTTCTTTCCAAATGAAGTCAGGGATACTAGCTTACCATTTTAGCTTAATAATTATAGCATTTTTAGAGCACATTTTATATTCCTTAAAATACTTTTATTTACATCAGTAGTTGAATTTAATACATATTTTTTGAGGGCCTACTATTGTTAGGCTCTGTACTATGCTGTAAGGATATTAGGATGTATTAGACATGGACTCTGCCCTCAAGAACATAAGAGCATATTTCACTGTAATTTGAGCAATATCTTAATATTAAATATGAGTTTCAGTCTATTGTGGTAAATAAGAATATGTACAGGCATTTTAAAGAGAATAGTGGAGGAGAAACTAGCCCAGTGTGGGACTGAGTAAAGACTTCTTAAAGGAAATGATAATACCTAAATCTTAAAAGAGGAATAGAGTTAGCATCCTCCCCGCCCCCCCAGAGAGAGAGAAAGAGAGAGAGAATGAGAGAATGTTCTATCCAGAAAAGAGAGAGAGAGAGAGAGAGAGAGAGAGAGAATGAGAGAATGTTCTATCCAGAAATAACAGCCAAAAGGAAGTTTATGTGAAACAGCCTGATGACTGTGGAGAACTAACATTACTAGAACATAAAATGTATAATACTGACCGATAATGCATGAGGCAGGAGCAGTAGATTGGAGTAAGGTCACAGAGGATGACCTTTTATGCCTTGAGGAGGAGCTTGAACTTACCTATAAGACAGAGGATCCACTGAAGGGTTTATCCAGGAATATGATAGTCAGGTTTGAGTTTTTTTAGAAATGACTCCAGTAACAAGGTTCAAGATTATTTCAGAACAAAACAGGAAGCAGGAATTATGGCTATGAGACAACGCAGGTGAGGTTGCTTTAGTAGGAAAGCTGGGGAGAGAATAGGTTTGAGAATTGTCAAGACAATGAAACTGGAGGACCAGGTGATTAATTGGATTGATAGAGGGAGGAAGCTAGGTGACTGTTTTTCTCTCCAGGAAGGCTGTGTGGATTGTGATGCCATTGGTTAATCCATAGACCATGGGAGGAAAAGGAGGTTTTGGTATTAAAATGATGAGCCCCTTTTATAAAAGTCAAAATTGATATGGAAGTCTGTGCTATACGAAGAAATATATTTGGTCTTTACCCCCAGTTTCTGGCAGGGAGCTCCTAAAATTGGAATTTCATGAGTGATTGGACTGTCTTTTGTTTTTCATAAATAACCTCTTGTAATCACACCTAAGTATATGCTAATGAGGTGATTTAGGGTTAGGCTCCTAAATAGCCTCAGGATGGGGCTGGTCACCATCCTGTTTAGAGGTTGGGAGCTTTCAGCCCCACCCCTGCCTTCCTGGGATGGGAGGTGGCCTGGAGATTAAGTGCTATAAAAATGCTTGAACAAGATTTGATGAGCTTCCAGATTGGTGAACAAATGAAAGTGCCCGGAGGATAATGCATCCAAAGAAGGCATGAATGCTCCTAAGCCCTATGTGTCTCTTCCATCTGACTGCTCGTGAGTTGTAGTTTTTATGATAAACTGGTAAACGTAAATTAAGCATTTCCATAAAATCTGTGAGTCATTCTAGCAAATTATGGAACCTGATGAGGGTGGGGCAGGTCATGAGAGCCCCTGATTTATAGTCTGTTGGCCTGGGACTTGCAGCTGGTGTCTGAAGTGGAGGCAGTCCTGTGGGACTGAGCCCTGAGCCTATGGGGTCTGTGCTAACTCCAGGTAGTGAGTTGAGTTGAATTGAATTGTTGGATACCCAGCTGGAGTCTGAAGAATTGGAGAATTGGTTGCTGATACCAGAAAAAGTCTAAGCTGAAAAATAGATTTGGGAATTTTCAGCATATAGGTTAATCATATAGTTAAAATCATGAAAGTGGATGGAATTTTCCTATGGAAAGAGGAGTAGAGGACCAAAGGGAGAACTTAGGAATGATTCTATGTTGGGATGAAGGTAAAAAAAAAAAAGAGGCCACAAAGGTGGAGAATAAACAGCACAGCAGAAAACAAAACAAAATTAAAAAACAAACAAGGGAAGGAGAATCTCAAGATGATGGCTGGTTCCACCAACAGTGGCATTAAAAGAACTGAAATGACCCTAAACATTTACCAATATAAAGATTATCAGTGAACTTTGTCAGAAAATTTTAGTGGAGCAATGGAAATAGAGGCCAGGCTCTACTGGACTGGGTTAATGGGAAATGAGAGAGCAGATACAGACTGGCTGCAAGAGACTTGGCTGAGAAGTGAAGGAAGAGAGGAAGGTAACTAGAGGAAATGAAGTTGAAGGAAGGTTTGGGTTTTAGATGAGAGAGCCATGTTAGGCTATACATAAACTAGGAGAAAAAGCCAGGTGAAAGGGAAAAGATGAAGATGTAGCACAAAGATGGTATAACTAAACAAGCCCAGAGGTGCCATAAAATTGGCTTGAACATCAAAAGAAAGAGACGTTGTCTTCTGAAACTAGAGAAATGCATAGATGCAGTAGATGCAGACACAGGTCCTTGTAGGTCAGGGGAAGATTGTGTTTGCCCTGTCTGAATACTTCGACTTTCAGGGTTTTTTTTAAGTGAAGTCATTACAGGGCCCCTTTCATTCAGATGAGTTGTGTTTGGTTAGAAGCTTGAGAACTGTTGGGGAGGAAAATCTTTTCCTCTACCCTCCTAGGTTCATATGCCTTGTCTAGGAATTAAACTGACATAAGACAGAGTAACAGGAGAAATCAAGGAAAGGAAAGAGGTTCAGAGTGTTCTTGCACTGGCTGTTTCTCACATAATTTTAATTCAAAAAAAATCAACGTGCCACGTTGGCATATTTGGGGGTGGTCTGCCCCAATCCCCATCAGGAACATGGAGAGTGTTTGGGATACAAGTTGAGGGAGTAGGAAAGGATGATGTTCAAGGAATGCTAAGGGCCCAGCTGACAGCACAGACACCATCACAGTAAGGGCTCATTTGTCCCCCTCAACAGTGCTGAGAATCCAGGGATTAGAAGTTAAACAGGTTCATTTTGAGCTGATCTTGTTGTGTTTATGCTGAGTGCAGAAAGACTGGCATACAAGGAAACTGAAGATGATCAATCACATAGAATGTCTGAGCTGCTTCAGGAAACACATCCTGGGGATTGAACATGGAAACATCAAGGACTGTTGTCTGTCTCTGGGGCCAAAAGCACCCATGGTGGGAGTGGTGAGGGGTGGGAACAAGAAGGCTAGAAGATTAGGCAGCCAGTGGGAAGTTAGAGCTGTCATATTGGGGGAACAGTTCTGCATCAAGCCATCTGAGCAATGAAGAAAGCCAGGCATTGACCATGACACATGTAAAGTAAAAGTAAAGGTCACTGGAGTGAATGCAAGTTGTTGGATGTCATCCATGTGGGCGTTGAAGGATCCAGGTATCAAAGAAAAGGAAAGTGATCAGTATGTTAGAGGATGAAGTCTATTAAATCAATTACCTTTCTTACCAGCAATAACAAATTTTTAAAAATTAATTGGAGGAAAAATATAAAATACACAAATTAAATTTGATAGGTCTTAAAGTAAAACAATACACCTCTTAAAGGAGACAACCTAAATGGAGAGGTTTACCTCCTTTAAAAGCAAAACTTGACATTATAAAAGATAGCTGTGTTCTTTAATTCATAAGTTCAGTGAAACCAAACAGACCTCAGTGACAATAAGAAAACATTACAAAATGAGTCTAAAATTCTTCTGAAAGAATAAGCACATAAGAATATCCTAAAGCTAAATGATAGAAGATACACTCATGATATATTCTCAAACTGTAGGATTTTAATTTAGCATTAACCCCTAATCTCATCTTCAACCACCTTCTTTACCTGAGTATTTACATCCGTCATAATTTTAAAACAAACTCATTCAAAACACTATTTAAAATTAAATGCATTATCCATTTCCAAGGTGCATTCAAATGGATGCATTTTAAAACTTCCAGATTTTTTTTGTGAACCTCCTGCTTGAAATCCCTCCCTAAACATTTACTTGAAATCTGCTCTAGTTTTAAATATTGTGCTTAACTGGTGTCTCAAAAGCCAATGTCCCTTTTCCTTCCTCTTTTAAACGAACTTTTAAATAAATTAACATCTATGATTATAAGAAGCCCGTTGTAGTAACCTTGACAACTACCAGTCATTGCAACAAATAAAAACCACCAGTAATTGTAGCTCCCAAAGAAAACTCATATATGGTTCCTATTTTGATTTTGGATAGTGCATTTAACTAATACAGACATGTCATGCATTATATATTCATCATTAGGGGGAATTATTTTTCCAGAAGTGCTAGTTTCTGCTGATAAATTTACCACTCTCGTTATAAAATTGCTGGGTGAAACGAAAGTGATTGGCTTCCCACTTGGCCCAATAATCTTGACTTGGTTCACACTCACCTCAGTAGTTCTGAGACTTTAGTGGGTATAAGACTTAGGTCTTAAAGGGTCTGAAATAGGGCTAAGAATGTGCATTTTTGTAAGCCCCTCTTTCCCAACCCCCAGGTGGTTGCCTGACATAGAAGGTCCTTAGACCTCACTTTGAGAACCACGAATTTATGGGGTTTACAGACTGATCTTACCAGAAACCATACGGCCCAAAGGCACCTAAAATGAGCTTTTCTCTCCATCGTGAAGGAGAGAAAAGTTCTTCAGCTTTGTTTGTGTTATAAGTCCTGGTTTTGGTAAGAGTTATTTCAGTCTGGTTATTTGTGTCCTGACCCAAGGGGCCCCTTAATTAGTTCAAAGAAAACAGAGCCTCTTCAGGCAAAACCTTAAGTCTGTAGAGCCCTCCCACATCCTCTTTCACATGTCTTCTCTTCTATCTCCAGAGACACCCTTTACCGGGTCCCCTACTGCTATCCCAGTGGTGATGTTGACACAGTCGGTGACTTTCCTAAACAGTCCCTTTGCTGTCCTCCTCCCTAAAACCAGCTTTCTCTCAGCTGTGATGGAAAGATGCCACCAGTGACTTCATGCATTTGTGTTGTTACACTCACATCAGTGAAAGATAGAGGTGTCTTCCAACACCCTTACCCCCAATCCTGGCTTAACCTTTTCAAATATTATTTCAAAGAAATAGAGATGGAATATAGTGGGTGGAGGCTGGGAGGCATGCAGGGGTTGTGATATGGGAATTCAGGTATACTACAAAAGAGGGACCCCTCGCCATTATCTCCCACTATTGAGCAAACCATACTCTGCAGATAACTGCCTTAAAAATAATAGCTGGCCTTCCAGCTTAGAAAAGACCTTTCATCAATGCCTATTCTAAGCTGCTTGTTTGATATCTGAAGCCATTCAAGGAGAGGGTAGGAATTATTGTTACATAAGAGCTGTTTCTCATGAACAAAATTCTGTAGGTTTTTGTTCCACGAATTGGCAAGAACCTCTTGCATAGATAAGGGGCAAATGTGTGTAATGAACAGATTCTGAGAATCTCATCTTTTGAGAGAAGTGATCTTTGCACCTAGAACCCCATATTTTGTTTCAAACCCACATACTGCTTTCTTTTTTAGATAGGTGCAGAATTGTCACTTTTCTGTGCTCACGAGGTCTGACCTAAAGCTGCAAATTCTCAAAGGCAAGTGAGCATGTCTGTGGGAAAGCCCAGACAGCCACAAGTGCCAGCACAGCCTGAGACTTTGATGACACAGAGTATTGATGGGCCAGAGGAAATGGGCGGCTGAGCTATCACCTTTGCCTGCTCAGGTTTCTGTCAAGACTGTCCCTTGGGTGTGAGCTGGGAAGATGCACAGGCAGGACCCAGGTGTGGCTCCATCATCCCATCTAGAGTCAAGGTAGCTCATCCAGTTGGGTACATTCTGATCACAATTACAACTAGTTTCATGTTGACCCATGTAATGGTGACCCTCTTTTCCTTCATCCCCAAGAAAACTTAATCTGGCCCAGGAGTTGAGATTAGGGAATGTCATGTCTGTTTTTCCCTCTGCTCAGAGTAGTCAGGGCAGCTGGGCTCCCAAATAAAAGGAAGTGGAGATATCACGGGGGTACCTCCTGTTGTCAAGCTGATCACAGTCAGGTAAACTGCGGGGAATGTGACATCTCCCAAATCCCATGCTGGGCACTCAAATATACAACCATGTGCCTAGAGATGGTTTAGTCCACTGTAATCCTAAATACTAGAAAAGAGGAAAATCATTTTTCCTCCACCAATTTGAGTTCTTAGCTGAGACTCCTATAATAAAAGACAGATTAACAGGAGAAAAACAAATAGAAGTTTATGAGCATGTGTACCTCATGTAGACATGGGAGATACGCAGGGAAAAATGAGTAATTCCCAGGCATTAGGATTAAATACCATCTTCACAAGGAAACGGGAGGGAGGATGTAGGTCTCTCAGGGGAGAGTAAATGATGTTTTGGAAAGATGAAGGTCCCATTGACTAGATGGGAGGTGTGATCGTTTGTGTAGAAGTTTGTCTGGGTGTGGTGTTGGCTTCTAGTCAGTGTCCTGTGATGACTCAATCCTTTCTGGTCGATGAAACTCCCAGGGAGGAATTTTTGACAGTTGAGTTCCATTTGGAGGATCTGTCCTTGGACAGAGAAGGGAAGTTCAGGGGAAGCCTGCATTTTCCCTGCATTTTCTGTTCTTCACGTGACTATAGCTCAAAATAACCAATATACCAAAGTGGCTTCTTCTATGGAGGCATGCCCTACTACTCTGCAACGGTAATACCTATGCTAATCCCTTCCCTGCAGAGCAATAGATTTCACTTATTTTTCAATCAATTACAATTGTTAATCCTTTTTGGGTTTGATATTGGTATTATGTTTATCTCTTTTTCTAAAATAAATAATCATTACCTTCAAGAGCTACATACTGCAGTAGTTAAAGATGTAGAGATAATGGGGGGATTTGCTTCCAAATAAATAGGAGGTGGGAGGAGTGGGCAGGGATCCAGATGAAACAAGACTGGCCATGAGTAGATAATCAGTCTTCTTTGTATAGCTCATAAAATTATCATAGTAAGTGGTTGGAAATTTTTCTAATCATTTATGAAAATAAGTGGGTACCTTTAATTTCTCAGTCAGCTATGATGTAAAATAAGTGTTAATCCCAAAACAGTAGACCAGTCTGAGTTTCTCCGATGAAACCTAGGACTGATCTTCAAACATTGCCAATATTCCTTTCGTCAACGTCACCTAGTTGCATGGGTCATAAAGAAAATGCACACATCCCCTAAAGCTCCTTTATCCAACATTAATTAAAAAAAAAAAAAAGGATGTGTTTTCTGAACTCAGGTTTAATGTGACAGAGAGCAGCTCTATATATAGCAGCTCCCTAGCACATGCTGTGGGAGGGAGGCCCTGGTGTGGAGGCGAGGAAGCCGGGTTCTTATTAAGACACTGAAATATGATAAACATCCCTTGTGAAGATGCCACTCCCAGAAACCAGGCATTGGGCTACTCTTAGGAAGACAGGTTGTGGAATAGCTTCTTCTCCTTGAGCCTTACCTGTGTCCTTCCAGAGGTGTAAAATGAAGGAAAGCAATCCTGCTTTCTTTCGGTTTCTTGGAATCTACACTATCTAAGCATTGCCCTTTACACAGTCCAGCCAGCTGAGGCCCAGGGCCCCTCCCAGCATTAACCAGGAGCTCCTTTGGCCTCAATGAGACAGACTGCACCCCGTTTCGTGGGAAGAAGCAATGATGCTTCCTCAATGAAAATGTTTCCTCTTTACCCACAACTTCTGTGGGATGGATTTGTCCGATCTTTGTCTAGAAGAATTGGAAGGGTGGGCCACTGCCTTGCTACAACTGCCCCTGACTAGTTTAGTCTGAATTTGCCAGAACACGGTCCAACCCCCAGCAGAAAACTTCTCTGGCCTTTCCCATGCCAGTCTTCCCAAGTCCAGGAATTTCGAGTGAAGTACATCCCTTCCTGTTGCTACTTATACTGTCTGGTGTCGCCAAAAAGGGCTCTGGGCTGGAAATCAGGACGCCTGGCCTCAGGGACTGGTTTAAGGAACATGAGTACTTAAGGGAAATGAGGGGAACACCTTCTCACCTAGAGATACAGAGATGTTATTAGACCTAGACCCTGCCCTCCAGGCGCTTGTGGTCTAAGGAGGGGAGACAAGTAAACAGTAGCCTATTCATACTTAAACCAAACCCCACATTAAAGTGTACAACAGTTGCCAAGGCAGTCAGACCTTGGGATAGTGAGGTGGAGCATTTAAAAAAAAAAGGGGGGGGGTCAGTCCTCAGGGCACAGAAGAGGCTGGGAGAGGCTTCCTGGGGGAGGCTTCCTGGGGGAGGTCCCAGCCAGAGCTAAACCTTGGAAGATGAGCAGTGCCTGCCAGGGCCAGGGGAGAGGACGTGGGCAGCCCGAGCCCAGGGTTGGCCCCTGCACTCACCTACAGACAACGGAGAGCCAGAGGGCTTTATAGGGTGGGGTTGGAAGAGGATGTGAATATCACATCAGATTTGGGCTTTTCAAAGATCACAGGGCGAAGTGAGTTCCCATACACATTGGAGGAGGTAAGAAGGGAAGAGGAAATGTCGCATATCCCTCAAACGAGGTAGGAGGTGCTGTGGTCCAGGCAGGAGGACCCTACATTGAGGACCCTCGTCAAGCCAACAGCATGGGAAGGCACGGGAGGGGCATCAGTGGGAAATATTAAGGAGGTAAAATCCGCAGGTCTTGGTGTCTGACTGGATTTGGTGGGAGACGGTCTAAGTGTGAGAGTAATGGAGGTTCCAGTCCCTGCGAGTGGTCCCTCAGTGTTCTCGTCTTGGTTTGCTTATTTGTGAAATAGGGATAAGGCCTGTCTTGCATACTTGCCTCATAAAGCTGGCGTGAGGGCTGGTACGGTATCATGGTGTGGGTGTGCATGTTCTTTGAGAACTGCAATGCACAGGTGTTTCCCAAAGGAATGTAGTTTTGGCACAGGTAGCGAAAATGCATGTTGCCAGGGAAGAAATGAAGGACAGGGAGTAAGGATGTTAGGCGTAATAGTTTTAAAAATCTATTTAGGCTTACTGCTTATTTCCTTGAAAAGAGGTACTAATTGTCATGTGCACTTTACATTCATTCTAATTCTTCTGTCCAGTTCTTTCCTTTCTCCTTCCTTACACACGGAATCTTTTTTATTACGAGTTAGTTGTCTTTAAAAATAGCAGGATAAACATTTCTCTTCATGTTTGGAGTTGTTAGTTCTACAATTATTCCATATTTTGATACCTATATTAACAATTATAATATATAACACATAACATAAATAATATGATGGTATACGATATTTATATCATTCATTATATAATTGTGATATAAATATTGGATATTTCTATATCAGTGACAATAATATGTACAAAACATAGGGATAGACTCCAGGGAAAAACAGATACAAGTAAGAGACATTTAGTAGGTTTACTTTCATAAGTAGGTTACCTTAATACTTTACATCTTACAACTTTGAAATAACTAAAAATGTACTCTTTTTTAAATTTTTTTGCCAGAAGATAGCATGAACTGTTCTTTCCTTAAGTAAGTGTATCTAGTTTGGACATGTTTTGGTGAAACCAAAGCCTTGTACAGAAAACTATTTTCTCTAACATGTAGATAACCTATTTTTTTTAAGTGACAGGTCCTCTCTTCTCTAGAAGTTGAGTCCCATTAATTTTTCATTAGAAAGGAATCTGGGTTTTAATAATACATAGCATTTAAGCAAAGAGAATGTTTACGTGTGCTAATGGCATCATACGTCCCTGCCCATCGTGACCACTGTGGGCGATGTGGCGTGAGGGGGACGCTGACGTCTGGGAGATCCCTGTGTGGCAGCCCAGTGAACACGCTGAGCTGTCCTCACACACGTGCAATTCTGAACCATGACATCAGAACACAGGAGACGGAGGAAGTAGTGCTGCCCAGTTTGAAGGGGGGAAACAAGGAGAAGAGGTTTCTGGCGTGCTCTCTGGTGCTATTTTAACTCTGTAGTGTTGCCCACAACCTTGGTCTTGTAGCTGTCTGGCTTTTGATTTCCCCCCGTACACGGAACAGAAAGACAGCATTCCAGGAAAGGAGGTATAAGAGGAAAGAATGCACTTTAGTCATCACAGATGACACCTAGGGTGGCAGGAGGCAGCTCCTACCTCCGGATGCTTTAGGTCCCAATGCCTTTCCCAACAGCAGAGGGCCAAAGTAGCATAGTTTGTCTCCATGGAGATGGGGGTGGGGGGGCGTTCTCAAAACAAAAGCAAACACTTCTCTCTTCTCAAGTAAGCTTCTAATGGCCCTGTTTTTTTTTTATTTTGTGTGTGTGTGTGTGTGTGTGTGTGTGTGTGTGTGTGTGTGTGTGTGTGTGTTGTTTTTTTAAGCCTTAAATGTTACTGTGCTATTAATAGGTTAAATATTCTCTTCTGGCTAAATACATGTATTTCTGGCATGACACATTCTCTCTCTCTCCCCAAATAAAAGTTGTCATAGATATGGTAATGAGAAGTGAAATTTAAAGCAAGAGGAGATGTGTTAACGTAAGAGAACATTCTGCCCATGACGTTTACTAGTGATGCCTCCTCTGGGGTGTCTCAGCCTCCTTCCTCCCTTTTCCCTTTCTCACTTGCCATCTGGTCCTCATTCCTTCTCCTTCCTGGACAAGTACCTCCAACTCGGGTCTGACATCACTCTCTTCCAGCACCCATCTATCAGGAGATACACAATAATTTTCTCAGGAGTATCATTCTCATTCATCTGTGCCTTCTCCCAGGAAACCATGGCGGGGCCCTGGTTTCCTGTCATTATTTGGAACCCCTCTGCTCCGCTGCACCCTTATCCCTCCATCCTCATAATCCGGCTCACCTCTCAGGATTTTGTACCTCTTAGAACACCTCTTCTCTTGGGCATTCCTGATATTCGAGTTACTGGTTCTTTCCTTTCTCCTCCCTTACACTGAGCCTTTTTATTACTTCTGCCTGAAGTCCCTGTCCTCCCAGTGTCGTGTCAGCCTTGGTCCTCTGTTCCTTTAAAGTGGGCTCCAAAGTGAGCTCCCACTTTAGTTCTGAAAATCCAAATGGAGGCATTAACTTTCTTTTATTCTGGGCTTTTAAAAATATTTTTTTACTGATTTCAGAGAGGAAAGGAGAGAGAGGGAAACATCTATGATGAGAGCCATTGATCGGCTGCCACCCCACACTGGGGATTGAGCCCGTAACCCAAGCATGTGCCTTGACTGGAAATCGAACCGTGACCTCCTGGATGATAGGTTGACGCTCAATCACTGAGCTTCGCAGGCTGGGCTCGTTCTGGGCTTTAGCGGGGTTGATGTAACAGTGGGTTTTGTTTTTTGTGTGTGCTTAAACTCTTCATTTCTGTTGTTAATCTGTTGGGAACAGGCATAGTCCTCAGTATCCATCCAACTGGCTATTTATCATGAGTATGGGATCTCTTTGGTGTAGGGAGAGGTCCTTAAAAATAGACCAGGTTCCCATTTGAGATTTTTACTTTGGCCTTACCCAACGCTAGGTGAAAGCACTTCTTAATTATCCTTAAATTCTAATGTTCCTGTTCTGGACAGTAAGCATAGTTGTGAATTTGACCAGTTGCAAGTTTGGTTTATGTAAACATCTTTGCTTCATTTTATCATTCAGAAGTATCCCTAATTCCAAATGGTATTTCGATTGATCACATGGCATATTCTTTTTCTATATTACCTCCCCAAAAATATTCTGCGATCCAATTGCTCTCCATCATCTAGGTTTTCATTCCTAATTATTTTTAAGTATCTAAGATACTTTTCAATCTTATTAGATATTTATGATATTTTGAATATGTGCCATGATAGCTGAAGAAGTTAATATTATACTTTCTCTAAATATTTTTTTGCGGAATTTCATGCCCTGTCCTTTTTCTCTGCTATCTTCCTGTTTTGGTAAGTTTTTCATTCTACTTTTAAAATCTAGTTTTTCCCCAAAACACATCCTTTAGGCCAAATGCCTCAATTAAATAGATGTCCTCTAATATATCTTAGGTATATTAAAAGTGACTTATTTTGACATTCAGCAATTGCTGATTTGGAAGCGGTTTTGAAGAACCACTTTGAAAAAGGAGTGGAAAAAAAAAAGAAGAAGAAGAAAAGGAGTAAAGATAGAAATACAAAAAAAAAAAATAATAATAATAACACTTAAAGTCCCTGCCCCTGAGAAAATTATATTCTGCTTTGAAGGACTTACTAAATATATATTTTTAGAAATGTTGTTAGCGGTGAGCAGTACAACATTCCTAATAATGTGTGTGTGCTGAGGCTGTAAATAACAAAAGGGCACTTACATCAGAGCATCAATCTACCTTCTCCAGGAGTTGGAAAAGTCAGTGACTGCCTCCTTGATGCATTTTCATTAATTGTTTCCTAATGATGCTTGGTCTCAAAATACCACTGCTGAGAAGTGTTTTGGTTTGATTATGATTTTGCTTACCATTGTTTCTTCCAACAGTGGAGACAGTATGATCAAGTTTCCATGTGGTTTCAAATTATTGCTCATCTAACTAACGATCAGTTTGAGAACTAAATTTGCACACATGGTGATTCAGTGAAAAGACGGCCTTATTCTCCCCTCTCCCACCTTCAACATGGCCCTCTTCCAAAAGAACTGGTAAATCCTGGAAAGGAGTTCACCACATCGACAAAATACATGCCCAAGCCCAACAGGCAATGCTGAGTGTTGTCCTGTGCTGCACATACACTCAAAGTTGTCTGATCCACAAGGAGCAATTGCACAATTTCTTATGTCCAGACATCGGGGCCAGTATCAGAAGGGTATATAACCTGGCATGGAACAGTGGATAGTGGTGGGCACTTAGGAAGGATCAGAGAGGATATTCCAGGCCAGAACAAGAGCCAGTGTGCAAGGTGGCGCATGGTGTAAGCGAGGCCGTGGTGAGAAGACCAACATAGCTGGCTTGGAGAATTCTTTCTGAAAAGCAGAGGGAGACTGAAAACTCTGGAGAATCTTGGCTCATCTCCAGATGCCTTAATGTGATGCTCAATGGAAAGCTATTGTTGGTTCTGGACCAGTGGCCTGACATAATGGAGGCAGTGTCTCAGGAGGATGAATCGGGCATTGATGTCCCGGAGACTTGCAGAGGGAGACCCTGGAGGTCACTGCTGTGTGTTTCAGAGGTCAAAGGGAAACATCCACAGCTGTTCTCTCTGCTGACTTCATCTTATACCGGTGACAAAGCCCGTGTGGGGTGTGTTTTCTTTTTAATGTAAGCTCGTTTGAGTTGGGTTTCTATCCTCTCAGAATCAGAATCCTGACATTTAAACACTTTGGGGGGTTGAGTTGCCTTAGGCTTTGAAAGAAAAGCAATGCTTTGGGAAAACAGAATCGGGAATAGATATAAGGTGGGAATGAATCACGTGCTTGTTCATGGAGCAGTGCCTTGTCCACTTGCATGAGCACAGAGGGGGCCCTGTGCGGCCAGGTTAAAGAGGCACGGCAGGCGGTTGGTGGCCTGCTGTAAGCCATTCGTCCAGCCCTGGTGTTCAGCTGAGCTTTAGGTATTGCTCTTTGCCATGGCCATGTGCTTGGGCCTCAACAGAAATAGTATCCAACTGGCAGACCCCTTCCCCTGCAAAATCAGATATTCTTTATGTTGTTCCTTGGGCTCTTTTGGTTTTTGATAGTTTACCACCTGCTAACAATGTAAGTCTATTATGCTGAAATAATTAGCAAAATCCCAACCACGTCTCCTCTTGTATTCCCCGTAACTGTTCATGGCAAGGCTGCCTTCTCCATCCCCCAGATAACCTTGGGGTTATCTTGGATGTTCCTCTCCATTGCTTGCTCTCTGTACTCCTGCTGGTGGTATCTCTAGATCATCTCTCCAGTGCAGTCTCTGCTTCTTGCCATCAAATTTGCCCCCTTATCTGCCTCCAGCCTCTTTCCCCCAACCCCTGCTGTTTTTGTACACAGATTTGAAGAAGCACACATCTCATCCAGTCCCCCCCCCCCCCGCCCCCGTGATGTATGTGTGGGGAAAGGTGAGCACTTAATATCCCATTGTTCCATTCCTTCTGTTTAAAAGTCTTCTATTAATCCCTACTGTGAACCAAGTGAAATATGAAAAAAGCTCTCTCTCTTTAGGAATCAAACTTCACAACAACCTAATTTCTGCTGCTTTCTGCTCCCTGGACTCCCGATGAAACCAAAGTGCTAGATTTCCTTGTGCATGTGGCTCTTCCTTGTGTGCATGTTTTCACTTCTGCATTTCCTTGTTGTTGTTTTTTTTTTTGGTTTTTTTTTCGTGCCCTTTTGGTATCTCCACACGTGCAGATTGTATGCCTCCAGCTCAAATGTCAATCCTTCACAAGAAGCTTTGCACAAATACAGTGTTTCTTTGGGTAGAGAGGTGGCACAGTTGACTAATGAAAAAAAAATTTCTGGCTCATAGTTTTTTCTTCATAATGGAAGGTTTTCATTTTTCCATCCAAAGTAACGGTTTTTTTGTTGTTTTTTCCCCAAGACATCTTGACCCACCTCTCATGCTTGTTTCCTCCACAAAATGTCCCTGTTTCTGCTCTTTACAAATACTAGTAGAAGAGATTTCTGAATTTCCAAGACTCTTTATGGGAGATGCCCCTTACAACCTATATTATGCTTTATTTATGTGATAAACCAATAACAGAGGCTAAGTCCCTTGAGAGCACAGCATCTGGCATTATCTACACGTAGTAGGAACTCAAACATTCGAAGATAGTAATTCCACCTGTTTTTAGGATCTACTCTGAATTTTACATCTTCTCTATGAGTATATTAATAAATGTTTTATAAATGTTTATCAAATTAATATAGTACATTAAAGTTTATAATGAACTCAGTCCTCTTCCCCATTCTCCATCTGCTCCCAGTAGCTTTGTTTAACTGTACCTGATTTTAGGTATAGTGGTTATTTTATTATCTATAAAAATATATGCATCCTGCTCTTTTTTTACTAATTTTAAACCTTATCTCCCAACTTCCTGTTTTGATGGAACATAAGAGTCAACTCACGCTAACTCCCTGCCTCCCTCTTCCCACTCCCAGTTTTAAATAGGCATACCACTCTTTCCTATTTTCACACGTTTATGTTTTTGAAGAATACATCAACCTAAATCTCTTGTTAAATCAATTTGAATCCACACTTTTTAGGATATTAGTAACCTTTGCCTTTCTTTCATTCTTTTCTGGCTCATATTTTTTCTTTAATAATACCATCTCCTTTTTTTTCTATTTAAAATTTCTATTCATTTGATATGGAAATGGCTGGCTTAAACATGTCTTCTTGTTCACCCTCACTTTTTCTCTTATTGTATTTCTGTATCTTGATGCTATCTTCCAGCCCTTTGGTTAAATATATAGGTCTGATTGAGAAGAGAGGAGGGAGAGGGCCACGTGATTGTAAGGGGGTTGGGGAGCGGGGGTAGAGCATTCCAGGCAGAGGGAACAGCCAGTGCACGGGTTTTCCCGTGGGGAGTGGTGGGAAAGAAGGGGACCAGAGAGATCAGGATGGGCGGACAGGGAAGTCACAAAGTGCCTCATAGACTATTAGGCTTTGGACTCAGAGAACTGAGGGGTTAAGGAAGGTTTCCTTTTCCACAACATTGTAATCTGATGTATGGGCCCTACCTTCTTTCTCTGAAGATATTAATTCGAAGGCTTGGTGGTATCGTTTTTCTTGTATTGAGTTTTCTTCTGTTCTCTCAAGTCAGTTTCCTAAGAATTTTACCTTCTGCTGATTTATCTTGGTCTTTCCTTTAAGACTTCAGATTTTCTTCAAATATCTGGCAATGCTTTGCTGTCATTTCATTGTTAGAATAAATGAGGGACTAGAGCAGGCTTGGAGAAACATGGGTAGGGAGCTGGCACTTCATCTGGAGACACCCTCATTCAAAACAAGGATGAGAAGAGATTTACTCTGGGGCTCCATCCTCTATACCAGGTACCCTGGTTTTCTGCACCTAAGTTGTTCCGTTTTTAATGGACAGCCCTTATGATATTTTCCCCGCCAGGGACTAAGTACCTGACCTGGCAAGAGTGGGTGAAGGAGTCAGATTTCTCACCAAACACCTTCAATGTAATCAGCTGTTTCATCCATTTATAGCACCCTCCTCCTGTAGCCCCTCATGGAATCTGACAGACAGATCACTTTTCTCTGTCCTGGGTGCCCCTGTTCTTAACTACAGCTTCCTCTACTTTGCTGCAAGAGTTAAATTGGACTTTACTTTCTACTTTCCATTTCCCAGAAGTTTCACTCTTCTGTTTACAGTTCCCTGCCAATGTTGTAGCAGGAGGGTTATTCCTTCTTTTATAAATACTCAGAAAGGAGGGGTAGACATTGTGTTCCTGATCTCCATCTCAGACTGGAAGCCTGTCCTGCTCCTCTATAGGTTTTGCTAAAGCCAAAGAATACAGTGTTTTGGGTATTCCTTTTTTTTCTATTTGCCATACGCCTATCAAGGAAAACAAAAGTTAATTTGTCATTAATATTTTATTTTAACATTATACTGACCCCTAATATCTGCTTAACTTCTTCTTCTAATATCTGCTTAAGATTATTCTTTTTAAAAGTCAATTCTAGAATATCACCAAGAATATTGCAGTTATGATAAGAATTGTTTTCCGTTTTAATCAACAGCCCACTAGAAAAATTGGCAAAATGTATATAAAAGTAGCTAATTTACAAAACTGAAAAATTTTAAAATCTTGAACATATAAAAATAGTACACTCAATCTTATTCATAAGGAGAGAAATGCAAATGCCAAAACTATAACGGGATTTTTTTAAAGTTTAGCACCTTGTTAGTAAGAATGTGTAATCACTGTTGTGGGCATGGGTCACAAACCCTCTACTGAGGGCAACTTAGTGATGGCTATAAAATTTTAAAATTATGTACTTCTTGATCTATTTAACTTTATTTTTATTGTTGATGCTATCACAGATGTCGCTCATTTTCCCCTCTGCCCACTTCCACCCAGCCCCTGACCCCCTTCCCTCTGGCCATCAACACACTGTTATCTGTGTCTATGGGTTATGCATCTATGTTCTTTGGCTAATCCCTTCATCTTCTTTCATCCAGTCCCCCCAACCCCCCCCCCCCCCCCCCCCCCGCTTGGACAGCCATCAGTTCCGTGTAGTCATGCCTCTGTTTCTATTTTGTTAGTCAGTTTATTTTGTTCATTAGATTCCACAGTAGGTAAGGTTATATGGTATTTGCCTTTCTCTGACTGGCTTATACAATTATGTACATTTTGACACAGTCCCATTTCCAGGAAATTATCCTATGGAAATTTCCACACACATGATAAACATACAAGGACGTTTGTTGTGGTGTTGTTTATATTTGTAGCAAGACTGAAATCCACCGAAATGCCCATCAATAAGGAACTGGTTAGATTATGAGCCACACATTACAGTGAACTCTATGCAGTCATTAAGAAGAATGAGGAAACTGTGTGGTGATAGGGAAAGCACCAAGATACAGTAAGTTAAACACAAAACAAAACAGGTAGAGAATAGCAGGCTCTCATTTGAGCGATCAGGCCAACAGGGGAGGGCAGTTGGGGGGGGGGGGGCAGGCCTGCAGGGGAGGGCAGTTGGAGGTGACTGGGCCAGCAGAGGAGGGCAATTGGAGATGACCAGGCCTGCAGGGGAGGACAGTTGGGGGGACCAGGCCTGCAGGGAAGGGCAATTGGGGGCGACCAGGTCTGCAGGGGAGGGCAGTTGGGGGCGACCAGGCCTGCAGGGGAGGGCAGTTGGGGAGGACCAGGCCTGCAGGGGAGGGCAGATGGGGGCGACCAGGCCTGCAGGGGAGGGCAGTTAGGGGTGACCAGGCCTGCAGAGGAGGGCAGTTAGGGGCAATCAGGCCGGCAGGGGAGCACTTAGGCATGGATCAGGCTGGCAAGGGAGTAGTTAGGGGGTGATCAGGCTGGCAGGCAGAAGCGGTTAGGGGCAATCAGGCAGGCTGGCAGAAGCGGTTAGGGCAATCAGGCAGGCTGGCAGGCAGGTGAGTGGTTGGGAGCCAGCAATCCTGGATTGGAGAGGGTGCAGGCTGGGCTGAGGGACCCCCCCCGCGCACGAATTTCATGCACTGGGCCTCTAGTTCAGAAATAAATGTGTAGACAGATAACGAAGTAAAATGTATATTGTATCAGAATAGTGAGTGAAAGGCTGTTTTTCCTGACTTAAAAATCGAGTTTGGGAGATTCTGAGTTTACTTGGCAGGTAGAGAGGCTGAGAGGTTGGGGAGGCCCTGGTCACCATCACATCCCTGAACCTTACACACCCTGTTCTGCTTCCCTTTTTCGGTCAGTGTGATCAATGCCTCTGTACTGGGGCTGCTGCCCAGTGGTCCCCAGCACCCTCCTCTGCCCCTGTAGCCCATCTCCTTTCTTCCCAAGTGTTGCTGCCCTGGTCTGCCTGCCGTGGAGCCACTAAACAGTCAGCACCTAGAACCCAGGGTCTGCCTGCCATGGAGCCACTAAACAGGCAGCACCTAGAACCCAGGGTCTGCCTGCCGTGGAGCCACTAAACAGGCAGCACCTAGAACCCAGGGTCTGCCTGGCCCCAGGCCTTGGCACGGCCACGTGCAGCCCCGTTTTCAGTGCAGGGTTTCGGCGACACTGGCCTGTCGCAGACTTGGCCTGAATCACGGCGGTCGCAGGGCGAGGAGTTCATCCCACCGAGGTCTGCGGAAACATATCCGACCTTCAAGTCACTTCTAAACCTTTGTTGGTCAAGACTGAGGTCTTAGGAAATGGTGATCCGGGATTTTAGAAATGATGATGGGTGTAAAACCACCCTCCCCTGTGCTATCCTAAGGGAGTGCAGTGACCTTTTTTATGCCTCAGCCTAGACTAATTTCACGTGAAGGTAGACTCACACACGGGTGTTGGCCGCTGTAATTAGAAAGGAGCACAGCTTCCCTGATGAGCCTCAGTCGGGCACTTGTTTTCAGGTTCCTGCCACGCAGCTTAGTCATCACTGTGCCCGGTAGCTGCTTATTTGACTTACGTGTGATGATGCCTGAATACAACGTGTTCTCAGCGGGAGGGGCGGCGGGGAGTTGATGTGTCGGAGAACAGAGTCCCTCTCTGGGAGGAATGAGAGCGGACCCATGTTAGAATTCCAATTCTGAATCTTTGTGAAATCCACATCACGTTCTCATCCGATCCATGAGGTCTGGGAATTGACAGATGTTGGGCCGTTGATAGGCACTGTCTGGCCTGTTGTGTATTTACAGATTGTGTGACAGGGCGGGGCAGTGTCTCAGTGGAGCAAGCACTTCCCAGCTGGGAATACAAACGCTGTCCCCTGATGGGGGGCGTCAGGCTGGTTGGTACGGCTCTGAAATTCCTACTGAAAAGCTTTCAGGGCTCATAATGGATGCTTGAATGGGTTGGAGGTGGGAGAAGAAAGAACCCGCCGTGGCCAGGGGAAGGTGGGCCCTGTGTTCCAGCATTGTCTGCTGCTCCGTGGCTCCTTGTAGCTGTCACTCACTCCTCTCTCCCGCTTGCCCAGCTCCGAGCATCCTGCCCTGTCAGCAGGGACTTGTCCAAAAACGTTGTTGAAAGAGGAGTACTGTTTTTGTGGGGTTTTTTTTTTTTTTTTTAGCTTAGCTGTGTTAACTCTTTAGTAGTGTCCCTGAAAGGGCCTTGCTTTGTTTTTTGGTGTTTTTTTTTAAGCAAAACTGACTCCTTTATTTTCATGATTTAAATGAGACGTGTTATTTCATCTCCACCACCGGCTTCCCTGACAGTAACTTAGTTACTGAGAGGCCTTGAGGAAGCATTCTGCCCCCTCCCACACTCTGCTCCTCAGACAGGAGTCTCCACTGTTTGACTTACACAGTTTCGTCTGCTGCTGACAGGCCTCTGAGGGTGGGGGGTTTGCGGAATAATCTCTCCTGTTGGTAGGAATTAGCTTGCTTCAGTTTCCATAGCATCTTTAAGTAAAAAAACAAACAAAACTAAACTAAAATGGAATTGGTCCCTAGATGAACTTCACTGACTCTTTGAGACGCTACAGAATGAATCCTACGTCGGTCAACACACATAAATGACCACCATGAGCAAAATGCTGAGCTAAGTGCAGTGGAAGGGAGAGGGGGAGACAGAAGTTCCCTGCTTTTAAGGAGTTTATTTAGTAGTTGGCTAAGCCATTTGAGAGAAAAAAGTTAACAGAATAAGGCATTGGTTGATTCGGGGCCTGGTGAGTGATCACGCCGGCAGCAGCAGAGCCGAGACCACTGGGTTAGACGGCTCTGTGGAGCCAGTGCCCACCACCCTATGGCCTTCAAGGACAGACCCAGCACTGGAGACCAAGTGCAAGTTTAAGGAAAAGTGGGGTGGACACTATCTAGAAAGAAGCCGGTTAACTTGAGCAGACCTCTGAGGCACGGCGTGGTGGGTTGACAGGTGTGCACCGCATCTTCTCAGTGCTGAGCCGGGCCCTGAAGCAGGACCACCACATGGAGAAGTACTCAGCGCCCTGCCCCACATACAAGTGCCTGCCCAGCTGGGACCAAGAGAGGCGGGAACACAGCCAGCTTTGCTTCCTAGCACCTTGGTGCTGGGCTAAGCAAGGGGCACCTTATCTCTGCCAGGCTGTGTACCAGGGGGGCTCCATCCAAACAGAGAGGCTCCTCTTTATTGTGGGGGTGGGATGGCTCTTGCTAAGGGCATACAGGTTCTGCCCGGGACAGCGGCGGCTCTGCCTCTGAGTCTCAATCTGACCCGGCCTGAAATGCAGTAAACACTTGAATAACAGCTGAGATGGATTGTTGAAGTTCCACACACACTTGTCGCCCTACTTCAGGAGGGACTCTCGTGTGGGTTTCTGCCTGATGCTGCTGAAGGAAGGGTGCTGTGTGTGCCTTGGGGGAGAGGGAAAAAGCAGAGATAGGCTTGAAGGCCCCTTAGCAGTTCTAAAATTCTTTTAAACTTGATGCTAAATTTAAGCAAAGTCCTCTCTTTGAAACCAAAGCAGTGTTTTCCTATTACTATTTTAAGGCTTTCCACGTCCCTTTTCTCACATAATGCAGTTTGGTTATGGACTGAGCCCCTTTGTCAGAGTTCTAAGTGCTTTGAAAAGAACTGAAGAAGTAGAGGGCTGGGCCTTTGTCCACAAATAGGTATCTGTTTAGGAAAAGAGAAATGCTAACTACAAAATGGGAGCATCAGCCATCCGTGGGGATTATTCATAGATACCTTGTCAGAGATACTTGGCCTTGATTTTGACACCACAATGGAATTTTCGCGAGCGGTAAAATGTGGTAAATCAGCAACCACAAAGCTTAACCTAACCAGTAACACTTCCTGCCTGCATGTTCATTGGCAGGTGAAGATACCGAAGGGGTGCTAAGTTAGGATTAAAATCAGCTAAACTGTCCTAGCAATGCGATGTTGATATGCCTTCCCTCACACTCGCTCAGCCACCATGGGGTTCTCACATTCTCAGAAGTATGTTCTGTGAGTTCTTTGCTGTGCAGGCTGACACCCAGAAGGTCTGACCCATGAATAACACCTGTATTCTCCCTCCCCTGGTTCCTGCCTCTCATCTTCCCACGCTGGAAATGGTGTCTTCTGTTCCTGAGGTTGAGGGTCACCCCTGTGTCCAGCACACTGGTCGACCTCCATCCACAGTATTTCAGTGTGCGGACCCTCTTGACCGACTTTCCTCTCTAGTCCCTCTTCACCAAGGTCAAACCTAGTCTTCCAAAACCCAGGATTATATACCACCAGTGTCCCAGACTCTGGGTCAGTATAAAAATCAGTCAGATTCCCAGCCCACCCTGGAGTTCTTGCACTGAAGAGCTAATAAAGGGGCTAGATAGATAGATAGGTGGTTGAGGGGGTAGGGAGATGGATGCATGGGAGAGAGAAAGACAGACAGAGAACACACATGTAAACTAAGGCCCATGAGATGGACAGACCTGAGTTTGAATCCCAACTCAGACAAATGCTAGTTCTGCAAACTTGGGTAAGATTATTTAATATCTGAGAGCCTCAGATTCCACATCTGTCACTTGGGGAAATAATTCCACCTGGCCTGGGTGGGTGGTTGTGCAGATAGATGAGAGACTGCAACTTGCCCAAGAAGTGCTTGCTTAAATAACAACAACCCAAAGTGGGGCCCAGGACAACAGAAGGTGATTAAGTGACACAGGCCGGGCAAACAAAGGGCCTTGGGGTTTCCCGGCAGAAAGGCTCACACCTGGCTGAGGGCTGGGAGTGCGTGTGCGCAGGGGCCCTCCCAGCCTCCAGGTGATCTGCACTCTGCGCAGCTAGGCAGGGCAGAGCAGGGCCCGCGAGCAGACCTGGGAGGCTGCGTGTCCTCACCGAGTCCGTGTTTACCTGCTGAAGCCCGCCGAGCTGGGTTACAATGGAGATTTGGAAAGGGCACAGCCGCCCAAGTTGACCTCAGCCTGTTGGTGGGGACGGAAGAGCATTCCACGCTCCAGAAAGCGAGGTGACTTCACCATTTTTCCCCGTCCACCCCGGCTCTGGATGTCTAAGGTGAAGCGTTTTTCTCTCTTCTCCAGCTCAGAGGCTGAGAATGGTGTGGAGGAGAAAAAGAAGGTCTGCAGGTCGCCCACAGCCCAGTCTCCCACCCCGTCCAGCGAGGCCGAGTCCCCAGACCCGAAGAGAGCCACTTGCCTGCGGTGAGTCCTCACGCCCACTTGGTTCTTCCTGCCCTTTGGGGGAGGAGGGGCTGCTGCGAGCAGCTGGTGATTCTAGCTTTAGGGTGCTGGTTCAAGCGTGCGTGAGGGTTGTCCATAGGCAAATAACACCCCTGAGAAAGAAGCGGGTGTTCTTCCTTGAGATCCCGGCACTGGCGCTTGCCTTCCTTGCTCATCTCTCCCGAGAAGCACTTTTCTCCCCCCCGCCCCAGCCTGCTGCGGTGTCTGCCCTTTTCTTAAAGCACTGACTTTGCCAACTGGTAAAGCGGGGTGGCCCTCCTTCCGAATTAGATTCATAAAGCACCTGGGAAGGCTGTCCGGTGGCCGGGGAGGGCCGCCCAGGCTGGAGTGTCTGCTTAGCCTCTGGGCGTGCACACCTGCAGTCTCCCTCTCCTGGCAGCCACGAAGAAGAGTGGAGGGGGTCCCCGGGCCGGCTGTGCAGGCTGGGGCCACGGTTTGATGGTGGGGCTGTGGGGGAACCGGCAGTTTGAGATGGGGAACTGTGGTCCCCATCACTCTCAGAGGCACCAGTATGTGCTTTCCTTCGCATGAGAGCTTCCCTACGTAGGAACATAAGAGTGGCTTTTTAGCCCTGGAAAGGGAATGTTAAACCAATGGTGTACGAGTGATGTGGCCCTGGGTCCGCAGGAGGCGCGCAGTGACCGCTCTCCTCCTGCTGTGAGGTCCGTCAGAACGGCTGCCTTCTGCGTCCTTTGGCCGCTGCTAGAGGACCAGTCAGTAACTCCTGCTTTCCCTTTCCTCCTGGCTGCCCAGCCCGCGCCTTCTCTCCACCTCCATACTTCATGCAGGACCACGTGTAAGTCTTCGCTCTCGCCCAGGGCTTCCGGTCACTGCCGGCCCTCTCGCCAGCTGTGCTGCGTGCCTGACCTCGCCTCTCACTTTGCCCCTGTTCGCTGTAGCCGTTTCCTGTCGGCGCATCCTGTGTCACTCGCCAGATGAGTCCCTCCGCGCGGCACGGAGCGTGTTGTTTCTTGTCTCTCTCACCATGTTGACTGGCTGCAGCATGCGCCTTTAAAGCACCGCTGGTTTAACTCCAACCTCCCCAGGCTTTAGATGAGAGCCATCCTCCTGGCCAGGACAGGCTGGTTCAACTGCACAGGGCGTGTGCTCCCAGAGGTGCCGCCATCCCAGCGCTTGGTTTCAGGCTCAGCTCTCGCTGTCTGGAAATTCTTGGGTTTTGCAGAAGGGGCCCCGCAGTTTCATTTTGCACTGCTCCTGCTCAGAGTCACTTGTGGGAGGTGAGACTAACACGGTTGAGGAGACCAGAGCAATGCTATGTAAATATGCGCCCCTCCCCCACCGCCAGAGATGGGCACTCTGTATGCGGACAGACCCCTTCTGCTCTTCCTCTTGCCAGGGGTCCTCAAACTTTTTAAACAGGGGGCCAGTTCACTGTCCCTCAGACCGTTGGAGGGCCGAACTATAGTTTAAAAAAACAACTATGAACAAATTCCTATGGGCACTGCGGGCCTGGGACGAGTCGGCTGCTAAGCAGGACAGGCAGTGGCACCCGGCGGGACGGATAAATGTCCTCGGCGGGCCGCATGTGGCCCATGGGCCGTAGTTTGAGGACCCCTGCTTGTCAAGAGTTCAGCTGCCCTATTTGTCACGTGGGTATCCCGTCCATAGTTCTTCAAAAGGTCAGCCCACTGCCTTGACCACTCCGTTAATACTTGTTCATCTGAATCAGCAGAACTGAGAAATTCAAATTAGTGGGTAGTATAAATAATAGGTAATTTGACATTTGAAAAAAAAATCATTTTATTTTCAAGTACAGTACAAATGTTTACTCATCACTTTTTTAAGTAATCCCTGGAATTCTAAGGAAATTTCCATCTGTGAATAGGCTCAGTGGCCAGTACCTGAATCCAAATCCATGTCCCTTGAATAGCTGAGAGGTATCTCACTTGTGGTTTGAGCATCACAGATTCAAATCGAGTCTGGCAGGGGCCTGGGACATCACATAGTCTGTCATTCCACAGCTGAGAAAGCCAGAGCCTAATGTCCCTCTGACTTCAGACATTTCTGTCCCTCTGCCACACCCATATACCACTCAGATTGCTTAAAATTCTTCTTAAATCGGCTTTGAACCAAAAATTTTTAGCTGTGCCTCATTCTAAGGAATCATGTTGTGAAATCATGAATTTCATGGGCCATTTTCCCCCAATAAACAAAAAGAAAATCTGCATAATCCTATCATAAAACTTGTTCATATGTATATATCCACAAACCTCTAAAAATCTCCTGTGCACCCACTCTGAGATGACTGTGTTGAGCTGTGGGCTGAAGCCATGTGTAGTCTCACGTCTACTGAATGGAGAGCCTTGACTAGGACTACCTTGGGAAGGAATCCTGGACTTGACTTCCAAACATGTTCTTTTGTATCCTAATTTCACTCCGACTGTTTTCCCACTCTGGGATGTTTTGTCTCTTTTCCTCACACCCAAATCCTGCCCATCCTATTAGGCCCCATGCATTAAACCCACATTGTTCTATTGGTCTCCTCTTCTCTTTCCTCCTGCTAGACTACTTGTCTCTTTACCTCTTCCTAACACCTGTGATATTATTGTTTTGGTGCTAAATCGTGTACTGCCCTGCTAAGAAGTTTTGTTTTTAATCTATTTTCATTTTCTATTGAGGCATAATTGACGTATAACATTATATTCGTTTCGGGTATACCACATGATTCAATATTTGCATACATTGTGAAATGCTCTAGTTGACATCTGTCCTCATACATAGCTACACGTTTTTTTTCTTGGGATGAGGACTTAGATGTTTGATTGTGCACAGGCTCCTTAAGGATAAAGACTGCCTTGTGTGTCCCAGGCATTTCACACAATGCCCCACTTAATGAACAACTGTTAAATATTAATAGATTTCTGACATAAAAATGTTTTTGATTGAACTATAGCTGCAATTTTGTTTAATGATCTGCCTCCTAGACTCTTTATACTGATTAAAATACTTTTGAGGTGATATAATTATTTTCGCAATTGGATGGTTATGTTTCTCTTCTACAAATGGACATGTCTTCAGTCTGAGATTCCTATCTGCTGAAGCCATCCCAGCCCTACAGCATCCGCTCTGTAAACCCGGGAGAGGGTAACACGTGGTTGCTGACATCCAGAAGGGAAAGGCGAGTGGCAGGTCTTCTTGTGAGATGGGATAATAATCAAGATGTATTACAATGAACTGAATGAGCAGCATAAAAAATTCATTCTATAGTCTCCCTGGGTTTTCTTTCCTCAGGTCAAAATCCAGTTTCGATGGTGTCTCTTTAGCAAGTGATAAGAACGACTGCAAAACAGAAAGCAAAAATGACTCTAAGATTGAGAGGAAAAAGTCTTCATCTTCCAGCCAGGTAAGCGGGAGTGAGACATGTGTTGTTTCCAGGGCGACAGGCATGAAGCCAATGGGAAGAAAGAGCCCATGCAGGCAGCTTCCCGCTGGGCAGGACTACATGGGCATTGGTTGTAGAGAATCTAGGAGAAAGGACAGACCATAGATCTTTCCATCGATTTTTCATCAATATCATAATTTACAGCTGGCCTTTCAACACATATTGAGTGGTACTGAGTCCCATACTGTGCCCCTAACTCTGACAGGTGCCCACAGGCACCCCCAGCTGGGACCAGCACTGAGTCCTGTGCTTGTCTCATAATTGGCCAAGACTAGGAGAGGTGTGACATCCTTGCATTAAAATGAAGGAGTATGGGGACAGAGGCCACCCCACTGCACACAGAGGAGACCTGTGGACAGGGTCATGACTTGCTTCTGCTCTAAAATATACCCAGACAGGCATCGAGGCCCAGTTCTGCACCATAGAGTGTGACCGACTTACTGGGCCAACAGTGGGGTTTTTTGACACTTCATCCCTAAATATTTGCATATGTGTCTCCTAAGAACTATTACAAAACACTGTTGGCACACCCAAGAAATTTAACTAAATAGTAAGTGGAAAAATATATATTATTAATGTGAAATCCATTTTCAAATGTCCACAATCATCCCAGTTGTGAACACTTTTTTTTTTTTTAATATATTTTATTGATATTTTTACAGAGAGGAAGGGAGAGGGATAGAAAGCTAGAAACATCGATGAGAGAGAAACATCGATCAGCTGCCTCCTGCACACCCCCCACTGGGGATGTGCCCGCAGCCAAGGTACATGCCCTTGACCGGAATCGAACCCGGGACCCTTCAGTCCGCAGGCCGATGCTCTATCCGCTGAGCCAAACCGGTTTCGGCCAGTTGTGAACACTTTTTATAAAGGCTTTTCTGTTTCCCCTCTCAGACATCCACTCAAGAGCTGGGTATTGCTTTTCATTTCTATCAGTCCCACTACCCTTTTTTTTTTAAAACCTTTTATAACAATGACTAGTGACCTGGTGCACGAAATTCGTGCACATTAAAAGGGGATTAATTAGAGGAAATAATTTAATATGCTATTTGCCCTTTCTCTGTAATAGAAGTGTCAGAGATTAAAGAAAATTAGTAAAATGTATATGAAAACCTTCCTCCTGTCAGAGTCTGGGGCACACCACGGGACCCAGAGTCAAGTCCCCGCCCACCCACATGCACTTCAAAATTGCGTGAGACCCAGATCCGGCCGCCTCCCCCCATTGGGCTAGATCCAGACCCAGCCAGTCCCACCCTTGTCAAGCCCTGCTGGGCAGGGGGCGTAGCCTCAGGTCCCCTGGCCCAGCGCCAGGATGGGGGGGCATGGCCTGAGGTCCCCCAGCCCAGACCGGGGCCGGGGCGTGCCTTGAGGTCCTCCATCAAGCGCCGCCAGGTTGGGGACATGGCCTGAGATTCCCTGTCAATCCCTGCTGGGTGGGGGGCATGGCCTGAGGTCCCCCGTCAAGCCCTGCCAGGCGGGCGGGCACAGCCTCAGGTCCCCCGGCCCAGCACCAGGAGGGGGGGCGCAGCCTCAGGTCCCCCATCAAGCCCCACTGGGTGGGGGCGCGGCCAGAGTTCCCCCAACCCAGCACTGGGGGTGCACCTTGAGGTCCCCTGTCAAGCCCCACTGGGTGGGGGGCACGGCCTGAGGTCCCCTGTCAAGCCCAGCCAGGCAGGGGGGCACAGCCTCAGGTCCCCTGGCCCGGTGCTGGGGCAGGGGGTGCGGCCTGAGGTCCCCTGTCAAGACCTTCCTGGTGGGGGGTGCAGCCTGAGGTCCCCCGGCCTGGTGCTGGGATGGGCGGAGCAGCCTGAGGTCCCCTAGCCCAGCACCAGAACGGAAAGCGCACCTTGAGGTCCCCTGTCAAGCCCCGCCTGGCAGGGGGCGTGGCCTCAGGTCCCCTAGCCTAGCACTGGGGTGGGGGGTGCAGTCTGAGGTCCCCCAGCCTGATGCCAGGGTGGAGGGTGTGGCCTAAGATCCCCTGTCAAGCCCTGTGGGTGGGGGACTCGGCCTGAGGTCCCTTGTCAAGCCCCATGGGGGCAGGGATAGGGCATAGCCTCAGGTCCCTGCTGATTGCTCATTAAGGCTCCTTATGGGAACTTGGCCTCAGCTGTGGGTGCAGCCATCTTTGTGACAGAGTGATGGTCAATTAACATATTCCCTCTTTATTAGATAGGATATGTTTGAAGAGTCTGTGGCCTGGGATATTTTTAAAACAAGTGGTGCTCACTATAGCCACTAAAAAACAAAATCTCAGTAAAGCCCTTTCGCACACCTGGCTTTAATCAGGTAACTTCCTGGATGCAGGTGTACTCCTAGGAGGCATCATGAGGTAACCTACTATATGAGATGTTTATAAAACTAGAGGCCCGGTACATGAAATTCGTGCACGGGGTGGGAGGGTCCCTCAGCCCGGCCTGCACCCTCTCCAATCTGGGACCCCTCGGGGGATGTCCAACTCACAATCTAGGACCGCTGGCTCCTAACCACTCACCTTCCTGCCTGCCTGATAGCCCCTAACTGCCTCTGCCTGCCTGCCTGATTGCCCCTAACTGCCTCTGCCTGCCAGCCTGATCACCCCTAACTGCCCTCCCCTACCGGCCTGATTGCCCCTAACCACCTCTGCCTCGGCCCCCGCCACTGTGGCTTTGTCCGGAAGGAGGACTGGACAACTGGAAGATGTCTGGTCGACCCAGTCTAATTAGCATATTACCCTTTTATTAGTATAGATTATTAGTATAGATCAGCTGTGGGCAAACTACGGCCTGCGGGCTGGATCCGGCTGTTCTATCTGGTTCTCTTGCTCTCCCATCCGCTCCTTTACTTTGAATTTATATTAGTTCATACAAACACTCCATCCATGCTTTTGTTCCGGCCCTCCGGTCCAGTTTAAGAACCCATTGTGGCCCTCGAGTCAAAAAGTTTGCCCACCCTGGCATAGATAGTAACTTGTGGGGACCATCAGTCATCTGCACGGCCTGTCTGAAGCTCTTCTTGACAGCAATACTAGGGCCACTTTTGCCATTGGGATCACACCTAGTTTGGATAATAAGACATCAAGGATCTGTTTTGCTCCTAAGAGTTTTCCATTGAAAGCATCTGTCAGGCAGAGTGGTGCTTGGAAGGAGGACCCAGCTCTACGCCTGAGAGCTGTGGTTCCAGTTAACCCGGTGTCTCTGAGGCACAGTGTCCTGACCCAGGCAGTGGGGATGTCAGTTCCCAGGCGATCCTGGGTGGTTTGTGAAAGCATTTTGCAAAGTGTGAAACTTGGTCTGTACATTGTTGTCATAGTTGTAGAAATAGATGCCTTGAAAATGAAGAGGTTTTCAACATTTCAGACTCTTGGGCCTTCTCCCTCCCTTGACACAAACCCTACCGGTCTTGACGGTCATCTCCCTGGGACATTGGCTAAGGAACCGCCTTCACAACAATAACAGTGTTAGTGACAATCCCAGGTAGTAGGTCCTTTAGCTGTTTTGTCCCATTTGAGCCTTAGGGCATCCCATGGAGGCAAGTCGTTTTTGACCTCGGGCACAGAAGAGGAGGCTGAGGCCCAGAGAGGTTAAGTGATGAGTAGGCCACAATCACATACCAAAGAAGTGTGACCAAGCTTGAACTCGGGTCGATGTGACTACAGAGTTTTTAACCACTGTCCTCTTCTGAGACTACTCACCTGTAGCCTTAGTGCCCTGGGATCTACTACCTTCCCTGGTGAGATTCCTTAGCATCCCTCTCATTTCTTACGCGGGACATCCTTATCCAGCACCTGGGGAAGGCTGACCACCCGCTGCATCCTGGTTATACTGTATATGCAACCAGCAAGTCACTGGTCTTGTTGGCAGAGGAACCCTTTGTGCCCTGCCTTCCACTGAAGGGTTCTGTTGGAGACTGTAAGATCAGAGAGATGGAATTCATGAAGATGCTGAAATAAGGGAGGGAAAGTATATTGTGTCATTTAAATTGAAGTTAAAATGTGTGATGTTCCACAAAAAACTGAGAGCGGCCATGTCTCTGTTTTGTTCCCACTGTAGTACAAGGCAAATTTGCACTTCCACAAGCTGTTTCTTGAAGTCCCGACTGAAGAACCACTGAGGCAAAGTAAGTTCTGACCCGTTTGGCTTTTTAAGCTCCATAGTTGAAAAGATGCTTATTGGTTTGGGAGGAGGAAGAGGGCTGGGGACTGAATCTCCAAGGGGTGGTTTCTGAAAGACACGAGGCAGCCGCAACGCCAGCTTCATGCAGCTCTCACCGGGGCTCTTGAAAGACGAGTAGAATGGGAACCTGAGTCTCCCTACTTGATATGGAGTCAATCCAAGATGATTCCAGAACGATATCTTCGCCTTCCCTATCTACCGCTGAAATGCATTGTGTTTGGATGTCCTGAGATTAGGATAACAAGCCTGGAGCAAGACAGGCCACTAAAAGAAGGCTAAAAGGACACACAGATCTGGGTGGACAGACATGTGCTGACTCGCCGTAGGGGCTCACCAGGGCTCCATTCCAGCCCCTCCACATACAGTGCTAAGACGAGATGCTGGTTCCAGCCATGATCTCCAAGCAGGAAGGCATGGGTCACATGCTGTACCGGCAGTTGGACCATCTATCTCAAAGGGCGTCACTAGTGACAGTCCCAGGGAAGGGGGGCAGCCTTCCTACATAGAGGAGATTCCTGAAACACCATTCTTGACCCTCATTTGCAGTGACAGACTTGCCTTTCTGGTTTGATTTTCATGCTAAGATGTGTAAAACTTTGAATGAAAAGAACAAACCCTTGTCTCTATACTTTTCCTCCAGTGAAGATGACTGAAAGGAGGTGATAGATGTTGTGAGCCTGGGAGGGGGTTGTCTCTGCCCATCCCTGAGTCACCAGCATCTATACAGGATTCTCGTCCTAAATGTAACTTCCAAATGATGTAATACGTGTGTATATTTTCTCAGGCTTTACCTGTGCTCTGCAGAAAGAAATTTTATACCAAGGGAAGCTCTTTGTATCAGAAAACTGGATTTGCTTTCATTCCAAGGTCTTTGGAAAAGACACTAAGGTTAGTATCATTTTTCAGAAAGGAAGCTAACCCTGTGGATATGACTTGCTTTCAATGTAGCAATATTTGTAAATATTGTGTCATTATTATACCCTTACTGGTGGTTCCACCAGAGAGGTTCTCAATGCCGACACCTCCCCCTCTCCCACAATCCTGCCCTCAATCCTTCTTACCCGGCTGGTGTCACCAGAGGACACGTTATTCCTATGAAAAGTATTCCACAATCAGTTTCAAGGATGTACATTAAACAATTTTTTAAAGAAATACTGATTTTGTTCTGTATTCATACAAGTTAACCATCTAGAAAAAGCTACTTACAGAGTTCACTTTGTACTGTTGCCAGCCCAGAAGGAGCAGGAATTGCAGCATTATGACTGAGTCTGAGAGTCATATACCCACAATCCCCACTGGGTGCTGACTGACACCTTGGCATCCCCATTAAGTACAGAACTGGGAGAACAGAGGCCCGTGACACACTGAGCCACAAAGGAGAACAGCCTGAAGGAGTTGGCGGCTTCCCAAGCCACCGCCTTCTAAAACAAGGACCTTGGGACTGTGGCATCAGAAGGGAAGAGAATTCCATGCCATTGACATTCTTGCCCTTTGAGCTGTGCTGTCACATTCAGGCCACCCGAATAAGGAGTCGGAGAAATGCCGTGTGGGTGTGCCTGACTGCAGCGAGGTTTCAAGCATTCTGATTTGTGATTATGAGTAAGCAGCTTTTATATTCATGAGGTAGCTGATTAAAAATTCTTTTTAAGTGACAGATATGTTTTATTTAAGTATTCTCCCTAAAGCCACGGGCAGTCTTCTAGCTAAAGACCACTTAACAAATAAAATGGAAATTCTTTATTTTGTTGGTGTTGAGTCAGCAAACTAGCATGCTAATTTTAGGTCAAATGTTATTTTTGTATTGTTCCTTTACTATACAGTGTTGTTTTAGATGCACAGTATTATCTGAATCATTATAATGCAAAGCGATATTAAGCAGTATTCCACCCTATTTCTAAGATTTCTGGATTCTAAGAACTTGTTCATGGAGTGGGGAACAGGGGTTGGGGGTTGAGCGCCATGCAGTTCAAGGTGGTGAAGATGGCTGTCAGGAATTCAGGGAGAGCCAACAGCTCACCGAAGTAGCAGGGTGTGAAGACATTAGTGAGGAAAGTCTTAGTCTTCCTTTGTGAAGGATAGGGGAATTCACAAAGCCAGCATGTGCAGTTTCAAATGAAGATGATTCTGCCAATGGTTTCAAAATCCTACTTCCACCTACGAGAAAACTGACCAAAGAAAAGGTGAAAGGAGTGACCTGGTTTTTTGTTTGTTTATTTGTTTTTAATATATTTTATTGATTTTTTACAGAGAGGAAGGGAGAGGGATAGAGTTAGAAACATCGATGAGAGAGAAACATCGATCAGCTGCCTCCTGCACACTCCCCACTGGGGATGTGCCCACAACCAAGGTACATGCCCTTGACTGGAATCGAACCTGGGACCCTTCAGTCTACAGGCCGACACTCTATCCACTGAGCCAAACCGGTCAGGGCAGTGACCCTGTTTTTAAAGACTTGCCACGCTGGGGTTGCTCTTGCATGTGCTACATCTAAGAGACAGGAGATTGAAAGTCCGCAGAGTGGGGACACAGGAGCGTGACAGTGCCATGTACATTGCTTCCCCGGGAAGGATGGAGTCAAGGAGACGGGGCCTCCGCTCCGTGGTGGAATTTCCTCCCTGCCAGCAGGCCTGGCTCCAACACCATCCAATGTGAACTAAAGGCAACCACGATCTTCTGTAGGAAGAGGACTTTTCTAAACACCCTCCCCTGGAAAGAAATATTAATAAAGTGTAGTCTTCATTTAATCAGGACCTCAGCCCACTGGTATTTTCAGAGGCTTGTAAAATTGAATGTATCACGTTCCACCTAGGCTCGAACTGAAAGGTTGTTATTTCCACTTTATTTCTCACATGTGATCTAGTTGTCATTTTATACTCATGAAGCAACTGATTGAAAACTCCTTCGTAAGGGTGTTCCATGCCTTAGATGATGAAAAGAAATCCAAAGTGATAGCCCCTCAACACTGCTCAGAAACAAAATTAGACTCATTTTTACATCGCCATCTGTCTGAGTAGATCTTGACATCTTTTTTCAAAGTCATCTCAACCTATAACTGGAGGGACAGTAGAACAATTCCACCCAAGTGTGAATGCAATATTCAACGTTAAAAGCGTGGTTTTTTCCTTCCTTTAAACTGCCAGTATTAACATAAGGACCTCCTCTTCCCCACGGACCTCGTTGATCTCTTTCAGAATATATAAAGCATTTTTGCAAAATTTATGTTCAAGTGAATGGGTGCACCTAGAGATTCAGGTCATATTCTTTTTACCATGGGTGTGTGTGTGACTCTGTTTTTCAGGGATCAAAGTGATGTGATCCCTGAAAACCAAACTGGGTTGAAGGGATACACTATAACATAAAAGTGTCAGGAGCATCAACTATTCTTTGTGGCATCTGATACATTCTTGTAGTATATTGTATGGAAAAAGAACTACACTTAGGATAAGATTTGTTCAGATCCCGTCTTTGTAATTATATTTATGTCCTTAAGCAAGTCATATGCCTCGCTACACAAATGTCCTTATCTCTTAGAATATCTACTTTACAGGAAGGTCAGCATTTTCCATACGTTCTCATTTAATCTACAGAAAATCCTGGGGAGTAGATAAAACTGACCCCATTTTACAGGTCAGGAAACTGAGGCCTAGAAAGGATAACTCATCAGGTAGAGGAGGTCATGTAGACAATAATGGAACTGAGCTGAGAATTCAAATTCCAGGTTTTCTGTCCGGTAATGGTTCTATTACACCAGTGTTTTTCAACCTTTTCCCCACCCACATGTGCCTGAGACAGAGGAGAGTGGGGTATGGGAGATTAGCCTGCAAAAGCAGCCTTCTTTAGAGCCTTGGGCTTATCGTTAACATGAATGTAAATTTTGCATTCTAGTCCCAAGTCTAAAGATAAAGGTTTCCCAGGAAGCTGTTCTGCAGGACTGATGATTCCGATTTATTCTCTGGCTTTGCATTAACAACAGCATAAGGAGCTCAGGGACACACCCAGGCCACTCTTTAAGATGGACTTTTCATGGATCCCAGAGAGCCTGCTGCTGGTTTGTTTTTTCCTTTAACAGGAAAACTTCAAGTGTTGTTCTGTGAAGTCTTAACCAGTGTGTTAATGCAGTGCTTCTGTTTCAGATCTCTATTCCGGCTTTCTCTGTAACCCTGATAAAGAAAACCAAAACTGCCCTTCTGGTGCCAAATGCCCTGATTATAGCGACGGTCACAGACAGGGTGAGTATGCCCCAGAGCAGGGCACCTTGCTCCATCTGCTCTAATCTCCCTTCTATGGGCCTCCTGACGAGACCTAGACCCTGGACCATAAATATCATTATCTCCCACAGGGAATCACCAAGTATATATAAGACTGGTTTGTAAAATCCTAGCCTTTAGACATTCCTGTAGTGTTGTTTCCCCTCACAAGATGATTTCTTCTAATATAATTGTTGCCAATTTTTAATTTCCCGCTGACTTAATTATATTTGCTTGACCGAGGTCAAAAAAATAAAATTCCTTCCTAACTTCCCTTTCCCTAACATCTGTTAGGTCAGTCTAAATTGACATTCAGTGTCTTTAACATGATTTAAAACAACAACCATCACCACCTTGTTGACAGGGTGGGGAGTCCCTGCAGTGGGGGTGGCCAGCCGCCCCATAACCTCAGCTGGGACCTCTCCAAAGGCATCCCAAATACCTAAAACTTGTGCTTGTTATGTGCGCGCAAATCAGACCAGTTCCTGGCCCCTCTTGGCTTCCATGTTGCCTTACCTATCCCACTTTTTTTATTAAATACTAGAGGCCCCGTGCACGACATTTGTGCACTGGGGCGGGGGGGGGGGGGTCCCTCAGCCTGGCCTGCACCCTCTCGCAGTCCGGGACCCCTCAGGGAGCAAGCCTAAGCCAGCAGGCGGACATCCCCCAAGGGGTCCTTAGCGCTGCTGCGGAGGCAGGAGAGGCTCCCACCAGCACTGCTGTGCTCCCCCGCCGTGAGCCCAGCTTCTGACTGAGCAGCGCCCCCCTGGTGGTCAGTGCGCATCATAGCAACCGGTCATTCCACCGTTCGGTCTATTTGCATATTAGCCTTTTATTGTATAGGATATTTTTATTGATTTCAGAAATGAGGGGAGAGGGAGAGAGAGATAGAAACACCAATGAGACAGAATCATTGATCGGCTGCCCCCTACACATCCCCTACTGGGTCTCCAGTCCACCAGGTACCTCCTGTTTCATAGGTCAATGCTCAACCACTGAGCCACACGGGCTGGGCTCTATCCCACTTCTTTACGGGAATTCTCAAGCTGTTGTTGACTGTTGTGATGCCACAGTCATGTGCAACCAGAAATATCTGCACTGAGAGGTGTTTATTTCAGATTGGGAAGAGAGAGGGAGTGGAATATTTTGGTTATCCATATTTTACTGGAAATTATTTTTTAATATTTTGCCTACTATTTCTATGAAAGCATAAAAGCCACATTCCATTTGTAACCATACTGGATAGTTGAAGAGGGAAAGATGAGCTAGGAAATATGTTAATATCTGTTTTTGAAAAAAATATTTAGATAAACTAATGGTTAATAAGCATTAAGTACTTCTTGCCAGGCATATGCTAAATACTTCCTTATGTTTTCCCATTTAGTCTACCCTTCCACCCTCTTGGAGGTAGATATTGTTATAAGAAAACTGAAGCTAAGAGGGCCTAAGTAAGCAATTTGCCCAATGTGGCCTACTCCATGTCAGAGCCAAAATTTACAACTGTGTCTTTCTAATGCCAGAACCTATAATATTAACTACTTTGGGCTATAATACTGTATTATATTATACTAGAGGCCCGGTGCACAGATTTGTGCACATTGAAAGGAAATTAATTAGAAGGTGGCCAATGGGGCAGGATTGGGCGAGACAGGCCAGACATGCCCTGGAGCCAACTTCTCATGGTCCCTCCATGACCAGCTGCACCTGGGGCAGCACCGGGGCTCAAAGGGCGTCTGCGGAGTGAGCGGGGTCCCTCAGCCTGGCCTGTGGAGATCGGGCCGAAACCAGCAGTCTGACATCCCCCAGGGGTCCCAGAGTGTGAGAGGGCACTCTGCAAAGTTGCTATCGCTCAGCAGCTCCTGTGTTGAGCATCTGCCCCCTGGTGGTCAGTGCGCATCATACCTACTGGCCAGTTGGCCAGTCGCTTAGCCTTTTATATATGTAGATTGTACTGGAAATTGTATTAGTTTCTTTCATGGGTGAATGAGAGGGGTAATCACAAAATTTGGAAAGTGAGTCTGGAAAGATTCCATGGCTCAAATACATGGAAAAAGAGTGAGTTTTAATATTTTTCTCAACACACTGTTTAGGGTAAAATCATTTTTCCTTATGTCACTGGTCTCCAAATTACTTGTCTGGCTCTGATTTTACTTCTTTCCCATAACTCACTTATAAGCACCGTCTGCAGAAATCTCCATATTTGTACAAGGAAGGATCTGGAAGTGGCTTGAAAAAGAACGAGCCTATTAGAGCCCCTGGGAAATTTTCAGTGGAAAGCGAGATCAGCGCAGAAAAAGCAGACCCTCAGGAATTGCTAGATACCTAAACAAGCAAACAAAAAACAACAACAAAAAAGGAGGTGGAGAGGGTCTAGTAAATATCACTAGCCTTTTTTTAATGCCCAGGTCTTTTCCTCTGGTCCTGATTTGGGGCGCCTTTCTCAGGATATTGGAGCCTTCATTTTTCTCTGTTTGTCCATTACTTCAATTGAGTTTGAGGGTTTTGTTGCTATCGTTGGGGAGTATATTTCCTTTAGTGCAGGAGTGGAATAAGAACTGAATGTGTGGGTGAGCAGAATGAGTATATGGACCAGAGAATGGTCTATATCATTCAAAATGAAAAATATATATATATACAAAGAAATGTTTGAACTCTGAATACTCGTTTCTCATCAGGCAGTGTCTGTTATTAATTACTCTTGTTTTGTTTTCAGTACATATTTGTCTCCCTCCTCTCCAGAGATTCCACTTATAAACTACTCAAATCCGTGTGTGGACACTTAGATGTGAGTACATTGCCGATCCCCAGTGACTTGTCTGTCTGCCATGCCTCTTCCAGTTCCGTAGTTAACCCGGTGTTTCATTTTGTTTCAATCACTGCAGAATACAAGTGTTGGTAACAGTCCCAACCCGTCTTCTCTTGAAAACAGTTTCCGGGCAGACCGCTTCCGGGCAGACCGCCCTTCATCTCTGCCTCTGGTGAGTTGCCTACATGGTGTCTAAATGCAAAAGGAAGGGAATATGTGGTGCAACTACACGTCTCCTTCCGCCATGACCAGAGTGCAGGAGGAACTTAGGACCGTAATAGTTGAGGCAAGTTGAAGAAACAGGGCATTTGTGTCCTGAAGAAGAGGATGACCATCGGGGTCATAAACTTCTTTCAAGGAATTGAAGGGTTGTCCTGCAAAGGAAAAGAAACCCGGTAGTGGGCTGCCTTGGGATGACTGGTCACCAGAGATACTCATAAAGTCTTGCTGCGTTTGCTTGTCAGTGTTGTTTTGGAAACATTCACCAATCTATTCGGGGTGGGGCATGATTCATCCCACAAACAGTTGGATGTCTTCTGTGTTGAAGGTTCTGTGCTAGGACATGCTTTAAGGACATCAGGAAAAATCTAGACTAGTTCTTGCCTTTAAAGACTTGACAGCTTAATGGAGAAGATAAGTAATACCTAGAAATAACTAAAAAAAAGAAAGCTATAGCCCTAGCCGGTTTGGCTCAGTGGATAGAGCATAGGCCTGCAGACTGAAGGGTCCCGGGTTCGATTCTGGTCAAGGGTACATGCTTGGGTTGCGGGCTTGATCCCCAGTTGAGGGTATGCAGGAGGCAGCTGATCAATGATACCCTCTCATCACTGATGTTTCTCTCTCTCTCTTTCTCTCTGAAATAAATAAAAAATATATATGTATACACTGAGTGGCCAGATTATTATGATCTCTGAATGCATAATAATCTGGCTACTCAGTGTATATTCCTATATAATAAAAGGCTAATATGCAAATTGTCTCCTCAATCAGGAGTTCGACCAGCAGGCAGGCCGGCCAACCGCCCATGTCCCCTCACCCTGGCCAGGCTGGCCAGACCCCACCCATGCACGAATTCATGCACTGGGCCATTCATGCACTGGGCCACTGATTTTATATATATATATATATATATATATATATATATATATACACACACACATACACATATACATATATACACACACACACACACACACACACACACACACACACACTGAGTGGCCAGATTATTATGAGGTCAGAGATCATAATAATCTGGCCACTCAGTGTGTGTGTGTGTGTGTGTGTGTGTGTGTGTGTGTGTGTAAAGAAAGCTATAATGCCCAAATGAAAGGCAAAGATTCTTTGGTTCCTTTAGACTTTGTTGACTGTCAAGTAAATCTCCTGTGGGGAGTAAGTCCCCCATTTGTACACGATGTAGAACTGTGATGATGTAAGCTGGCTCAGGAGAGTCCTAGCCATATGATTCAATTGATTATTCCCAAATTGATTATTTGTTGAATGTTGAAATACCTTTGGTGAAGTGGTATGAGCCCATGGTTTTAAGATCTACAAATCTTTTTTTGAGAGCTATTCAAAAAGTAGTGGGATTGAAAATATATCCACACAAAAACTTGAACAAGAATGATCATAGCTATCTATATATATAAAAGCCTAAGCGACCATCTGACCTTTCGACCGTTCGCCTGGTAGCTATGACGTGCAGTGACCACCAGGGGGGGCAGATGCTCTGACCAGTAGAGGAGGGAGCCTGATTCCTCGTGGAATCGGCCGTGGGTTAGGTTGCTTCTGGGGCACTGTTGGCCCCAAATCTTCTTCACCCGCATCCCAGACCCAGAGAGGAGGGAGCCCGATTCCGGGTGCGTCATCCGAGAACCCTCTCACAATACAGGACCCCTGGGAGGAGCTGGTTTGGGCCCGATCCCCACAGGCCAGGCTGAGGGACCCCACCAGTGCACAAATCCGTCACCAGGCATCTAGTTATTCGTAATCGCAAAAAAGTGGAAACAAACCTAATGCCCACTGATGGGTGAATGGATAAACAAAATGTAATCTATCCACACAATGGAATATTCTTTTCCTAAAAAGGAATGATGAATTACTGTTACACACTACAACCTGGATGATCCTTGAAAACATGCCAGGTGAAAAAAAGCCAGACACAAAAGGCCACAATATTGTAGATGCCATTTTTACAAAATGTTCCACATAGGCAAATCCATATGGATGGAAACTAGATCAGCGCTTGCCAAGGAACGTGGGAGAGGGGAAAACTGGGAGTGACTGGGAATGGGTAAAGGTTTCTTTTTGGCAGGGTGATAGAAACATTCTGAAATACGATAGTGGTGATGGTTGTACAACATTGTAAATTTTCTACAAACGACCAAATAGTACACTTAAAATGGTGAATTTTATCTCAAATTTTTTTAAAAAAACTTCTATAAAACCTTTTCTAAAACCTTTGAAAAATAGTGCAAAATAGAATTAAACGCATATGACTTAGAATCCAACAAGCCTGGTTTCAAATCTGGTTCCACCCCGCTGAGCTATGCCATCAGACAGGCTCTGTAACTGCCCTCCTCAGTTTCCTCATCTAGCACAATGCCAACCCCACAAAGTGGCTGTGAAGGTAAGTGCAATCCCATGTGGAAGGAGCTTTGCCTACTGCCTCGTACATGACAGGCATTCAATACATAGTCATTACGTCGAAGAGACTTGAATTTTTTCCATTTTCGTTCCCTATAAAAATCTTGCATGACATTGAAATGACCCAGATAGCTAGTTGAAGGTGGAAGGTTGGTAACTTGCTTACAAGACGAGTCTCTTCATTTGACAGCTAACTAGACTGTGGAGTGGTCAGCCCACTGTGCCTTCCCAGGGTGTTTCAGTGACAGCCTGGTCTCTCTGGTTCTGAAGCACGTGGGGGGAATGGCTGGGATACAAAGGGACACATTCCACGTTTTCCCTCCTTCTCACTCCCTTATCATCCTTCTGTAATTTACATGTAATATTGCTGACCCTGTTTTGATTTAGTGAAGGGAAGAAAAAAAAGCTAAAGTTTTCCTTTCAGGGTCTAATTTCTTAAAGCCATTTGCCCTTGTCTGTTTCCAATATGTTTTTTTTAAACTATAATCAAAGAATGCCTTTCTCTGTGTCTGCATATTCAAACATGCATTTAGATCTTTCTGTCTACATTTTTCTTTTATATATGGCTACTTCCGTCACTTTCTCATCATAAAGTGCTAAGTGCGGCTTCTGCAGCTTTTCAATCATCAGCATTCCAGTGTTTTTCTAGACATTTGTTGCTTTTCAATCATCAGCATTTCGGTGTTTTCTAGACATTTGTTGCTAGACAGAGCAAGCTGGCCTCTGTTGTTGATAGAATTCTAACAGCCCGGAAGAATCTCAGTTTCAGGAAGCAGATGCCCGGTGATCCGTTGGGAAAATCCCAGTAGTTTGGGGAAATCCTTCCTTCCTTTCCATATTTTATAGGTCAGGCCTAAGGAAAAAGGCTGGGGCCTACAAAGGCCTGCCTTCTTCACAGGGGAAATGTCCTCTCTCTGTTTCATCACTTCCCTGCAGGATTTCAACGACGAGTTCTCAGATCTGGATGGAGTGGTTCAACAAAGGAGGCAAGACCTGGGAGGCTACAGCAGCTCCGGCTCGCAGACACCCGAGTCCGAGAATTCCAGAGGTCTGGAAAGTTCTGTATCTTGACTAACTTTTCATTCTCCACAAAACATCTTCACCCCACCCCTTAAAAACACAAAACAAACCAACAACAACAACAAAACACCCGTTTGTCTTCCTAGTTAACAACTGGAAAGGGAATCTGGGGGAAGTTCCAGCACACAGATTTGCCTATGTGGTAAAATTCCATTTCCATTTATGCATATTTAATAAATGCCTCATAAATCAACATAATACTACATTGATTGAAAAAGAGAAACATACTGTTTCCCTCCCTTTTTTAAGAATATTATGAATTGTTACAGCTGAATCATCCCCATGAGTCCCTAGGGTAAAGACAGACCGTCCTTATTTTATTATTTAACTAGGGGCCCACTGCACGAATTCGTGCACCTTGAAAGGAACTGTGGGCCACGAGGCTGCGGTAGGTACAGGGTTGGGTCTCGGCTCATCCTCTGCGCCCCCGCCCGGCCCCTCCCGCCGCTGCCCCCGTCCCCGGTCCCGTCTGCCAGCAGCCCCACTCCCACCGCCGCCACTGCCACGCACTGACAGCACCGGCCCCGCTCGTACCCATTGAAGGTGCAGAGTGATTGGGGCCGGCGCCAGCAGCGGGTGCAAGCAGTAGCTGTTGCCCTGATCACCCCTCAGGAGCCCTGGGAGGTGGAGAAACCCTCGGGCAATCAGAGCCGGCAGCTGCCGCTTACACCCGCTGATGGTGCTGAGCAATCAGGACCGGCGCCAGGCAGCAGGTGCGAACGGCGGCTCCAGCACTGGCTGCAAGTGCAAGCGGGGCTGGCGCTGGGGGTGGGTGCGAGTGGTGGCTGCCGGCCCCGATCTCCCCTCAGGAGCAGGGGGAGGTGGAGAAGCCCTCAGGGGCAATCAGGGGTGGCAGCTGCCATTCACACCCGCTGATGGCACTGAGCCATCGGGACCAGTGCTGTGCGCTGGCAGCAGGTATGAGTGCCAGGCGGAACTGCAGTGTGTGGGAAGAATTTTTAGTAACCACCAGAGGCTCACCCCAATGACAGTGACCGGTGCCCCGCCATGGTCTGGCGCCACCGCTCACCTGCTCCGCCATCCCGTCGCGGCTGATGCCCGCCATGTTCCATGCATGCCCCCTGGTGGTCAGCACACGTCATAGCGACTGGTTGTTCGGTTGTCCCATTTGTTCTGCCGTTTGGTCTATTTTCATATTATCCTTTTATTATATAGGATTGCTCCATCATTGGATTGCAATCCCCAGCCACTCAACGAACTTAGGAGATCCATTTATGTACTTGGTCATTGTGCATGTTGAGAGCTTGGTTTGCTTTTGTGGTTGATACTACATTTTCAGTGTTTTGAGGAAAGAACTTATCCAGCCCCATTTGGCCTGACAGATTTCCACGTGACGGAATCCCAGACAGTCCTCAGTGTCTCCAAGGGAGAAGCAAAGCCAATGAGGGCAGATGCCCAGGTGAACAGAGCACCTGAAGGCAAAGCCAAGAGTCTCCCTGTACACGGTGAGGAGCAGATTGGGGGCGGGGGCAGGGGGTGGAGGATCTGCTTGTAACTATTAAAGGGCCCTCACATTTCATTTCATGGCTGCCTTTCATATCCACCCCCCTTTCTTGTTGTAGGTCTTTGCATATTTATTTATTCACTCAACAAACATTGCTCAGTCCTCTGCTTTACTGTGGGGGATATAAAGGTGAACAGCCTTCATGGAGGCCCCTCTGTTACTCAGAATACTTTGAGATTGTGATTCAAAAAAATGCTGTTAAAACTCAAATTAATGAATTATTTTTATGTACTAATCTATATATATAAAAGGCTAAGTGACCGGCTGTACGGCTGTCCGACCGTCCGACCAGTACATATGGCACACACTGGCAATTTAAAAATAAACATTGACTCACACATGCGCGATACATATAAATCTCTCACTGGCGCCAATCGCACATGTGTGTTTCAATCTGTTATTGTTGATCGTGAATTTGGTTGTTTTTTAACATAGTTGTGGTAGAATAACTGTTACGTGTCAATTTTGCCTATCACTAAATTTCTCCGATGAAAAATCATCTGATGGAAAATTTACTCGATGTTGTAGCAAAGGCAAAGTTTGTCCAAATGATATAAATTTTCCAGAATAACCAGCATATATTTTAAAAATTAATGATAAACAAAGATTCTTGGAGATGGCAAACCTGATAGCAGTTTTCATTTAGGAATGGATATTATTGAAATCCCCTGTGAAATGATTTGTAATGAATCTATTATTGAAGCTACCTTTGGAAATAGTATATCTATAGATAACATTAAATATATATCTAAACGTGCAATCCTTTGTCCTAAAAATGAGCACATTCATAAGTTAAATGAAGAAATTTTGGATATACTTGATGGAGATTTTCACACCTATTTGAGTGATAATTCCATCGATTCAACGGATGATGCTGAAAAGGAAAATTTTCCCATCGAATTTCTTAATAGTATTACTCCTTTGGGAATGCTGTGTCATAAATTAAAATTGAAAGTAGGTGCAATCATCATGCTACTGAGAAATCTTAATAGTAAATGGGGTCTTTGTAATGGTACTAGATTTATTATCAAAGGATTGCGACCTAACATAATCGAAGCTGAAGTATTAACAGGATCTGCAGAAGGAGAGGTTGTTCTGATTCCAAGAATTGATTTGTCCCCATCTGACACTGGCCTACCATTTAAATTAATTCAAAGACAGTTTCCCATGATGCCAGCATTTGCCATGACTATTAATAAATCACAAAGACAAACTCTAGACAGAGTAGGAATATTCCTACCTGAACCTGTTTTCAGACATGATCAGTTATATGTTGCTTTCTTTCGAATTCGAAGAGCGTGACGTTAAAGTTGTAAATACTTTATCACAAGGGAAATTAGTCCAGCACTCTGAAAGTGTTTTTACTCTTAATGTGTTATTCAGGGAGATATTAGAATAAGTTTAATCAATTTATCAGTCATTGTTTTTATCAATGTTGTTTTTATATCATGTTTTTGTTGTTTTCATATCATGTCTTTTTTGTTATATCATGTTATTATTTATTAGTTAATTTATATATTATTTTCATATACATTTTGCTAATATTCTCTCATCTCTGACACTTCTATTATAGAGAAAGGGCGAATAGCAATATTAAAATATTTCTTCTAATTAATTTCCTTTCAATGTGCATGAATCCATGCACCAGGCCACAAGTTATTCTAATAACCAGTTACCAGTTGTACTGGTATGAGGAAAAGGAGGATATCTAGATGGTTTACCATTCCCTCCAACAATGCTTAACACAGAGGAGGTCCTCAGTAATTTGGACTGAAGGGAAAATTTGGAAGGAATTGTAGCTACTGGTTAAAATGACACCAGGAAGCTTCTGTTAGTATTTGCCTTGATTTCTATACTTGGGAATAATTATCTGTTTCAAGTACCTCTTCCCCATAGCAATATTGCTGGAAGGTGTTTTAAAACAGTCACTTTTTGTTTTCTTCCCAACAGGTCAGTCAGAATCCATTGGAATCTTACACAAAGTGAAGTCTCAGAATCGTCCGACTCTCCACCATATTCTTCTATTCTATGCAGTTGTGTAAGTACATGAATTTACTGGAAGTGGCTTCAGGAAATGATTCAGTTCTCGCGCAGATGGCATAGCTTAGTGGTTGAGTGTTGACCTGTGAACCAGAAGGTCAGGGTTTGATTCCTGGTCAGGGCACATGCCCGGGTAGCGGGCTCCATCCCCAGTGTGGGGCATACAGGAGGCAGCCGATCAATGATTCTCTCTCATCATTGGTGTTTCTATCTCTCTCTCTCTTGCTCTCTGAAATCAATAAAAATATGTATTGAGTTCTTGAAAGAAATCATTTTTTCATGTTGCCAAGACCCACTGTAAATCTCAGTTGTCTCTAATGTGACCCAAATCTTTTCTTCCACAGTTTTCGTCTCCTATTGCAACATTTTTTCCCTTAAGCTTCGGTCACGTTTTCATGTTCATCCCTTTCTCATTTAAAGTGAAAAGAGGGAGGAATGGAAAGCAAACTGATTGTGCCAAATCCAGCGGAGGACTGAGGGCTGAGTGGATACTATTGGCTGGGAAACTACAATGAAGCATCTTTGTCCTGATTGTTTATTTTCCATCCAACCCACGTTCTCTGGCTAGAGGCCAAAACAACTTGAAAATGTCATCCCCTTGATTGAAAACATGGGCATTGACGTTTTAACTTCCCCCTCACTTCCAGTCTGTAATCAGTGGTTCTTCTGAAAATAGCCAGACCCGGTTCTGGGCTCTTCCTCACACCAAGGAGAGGAATTTGGGCTAAAGAATTTTAAATCCCTTGATAGCTCTAAAGCTTTGTGACAAGCTTCTACCTTTGAAGAAAGATCTTTTTTAAAATCTCTTTGGCTGAGTTGTTTTAGAAAATACTTTGCCTTGAAGAATGTACAGCTGGCTCTGAGTTATTGTTTTATTTTTGTTTTGTCTTGTTAATCCTCACCTGAAATATTTTTCCCATTGATTTTTAGAGGGAGAGAAGGAGAGTGGAAAGGAAGGAAGGAGGGAAGGGAGGAAGGGCGGGAGGGGGAGAGGGAGAGAAACATTCATGTAAGAGAGAGAGATCGATTGGTTGCCTCCCGAATGAGCGGGGGATTAAACCTGCAATCCAGGTGTGTGCCCTCGACAGGAAATCAAACCCAAGGCCCTTCTGTGTGTAGGCCGATGCTCTGACCACTTACCCACACCGACCAGGGCTGTTTCTTGAGTTTATTATTTTGTGACCATCAGGGCCTGGCCATTGACCTCTGAGATCTCTCTTGTATTCCTTTCCAGTGTCTGTGCGCTAATCCTCTCGACCTTCTACATGAGATACAGAATTAACACCCTGGAGGAGCAGCTGGGGTCGCTGACCTCCATTATGGACACCCATCATGCTGAGTAAGTCCCTCCTACGCTAGCATCTGCTTGCTATTCAGATTAGTTAGATGTTTGACCTGAGCTTAGCAACCTTCTCAGCAAATATTAATTAAGCATACATTTTGTATGAGATATTTCAAGTGTATACATGGGAAATACAGAGGTGGGAAGGCCCCAGAAATGAATGACCTGACTGTGCATGTTCTTGAGTTGCTATAGTGTTGCCAGTGATGAGGCAAGAAACAAGCCTAATTGTACATTATCTTGTTCTTTTATCCTGAGACTTAGTTGTGACCTTGGCCCATTTATTAAAATATGGACGTTTAGCTGGAAGGGGAGTCAAGACATTTGTAGGAGAGAAGCAGTTCAAGTAACTCAGCACATTTGATCACCGATAACTCTGTGTTGGCCCATTTACTTTCAAAACTCTTCCTCATTGTAAAGATCCGTGTGACTAGTAATTGTTTGATGGTGCCTGGGAAATTTTTCCATCACAATCATTTTACATGCCTGACCTAATGAAACCTATTCAGACACAGAGCCCTTTCCTTTAAACCCATTCCCATGAGGATTTTGACATACTGCCTAAAAAGTAAAATAAAGTGTTACTCCACATTAGGAAACATGCTTTTAGCAGATGTTCTAAAAGTAGGGATATTCCTTTACACAGAGTACACGCCATGTGCTGTTGACTCTATTAGAATGGATATACACATGCACAGATACAGTTTTCTCTCACTGTACCTTATTACTGCTATTCCCTTTTTACAGATGAGGTAACTGAGACCCAGAGAAATAATTAGCTTCATGTCTTACAGTTTGAAATAGAATCGGGATTCAAATGCAGTCTGTGTGACTACAAAGACCATACACTGCCCAGTCCACCAGTGGCTACATCTACAACTGAGAAGAGCAACAGTTCTTGCAAATTGATGCTGTAGTGGGGATAGAGAGGTTACTGGAGGCTAATAAAAGGGGTTTAAGAAATAAATGTCTAATTTTTGTTTGGAAGCCGAGGCACAATGCAACCACTTAAACAAAAATAGCTTCAGAGATTTCCAGCTGAGCTGTTAAGAATTAGCCCCCAAACATCCAGTCTGGAGTGGATTACTGTGGGGCCTTTCTGGTGTTAACAAGTTAAATGCTCATTCTCTTCTGTTATAACCTGGTTTTCTGTTCAAATACATGTCAGAGGTGTTTCTTCCACGGTAATGTTCTCTCTGTTCCTGCAGACAGGCAGCGCCGTCCAGCCTGGGGTCACAGGTGCAGTTAAACGCAGAGGTCCTCTGCCGAGAGCTCACCGCGAACATCATGAAACTAGAAAAGGTGATTTCTTTCCTGTGCTGGGGCAGTCGTGGTGGTGCCTGCCGCTTGCCATAGATCAGTGGTCACACATTAAAACCCTTCTGGTGTGTGCAGCAAGCCACCTAAATGGCCAAACCCAGCCCGGGGATTACATGGTAAATGTGAAAGACCATTTTTTACTTCCACAAAGAAATAGGTTCCGATCTCATTTTCCTTGTTGGTCTGTCTTCTGGCGTTCCTCCTTGGTTAGGAATAGTTCTCTGTGCCACAGAGCCCAGTGGCAAGTGACCTCTGACACAGGGCTCGGGGAGGGACCCAGTAGGGAGTGTCCCAACCGAGAGCACAGCCCCACCTCCACCCAGGCCCACGGTGGCCATACACAGTCATTGCATTCATTCCCTGTCGTAACCCTGGGAGATGGGTGTCACTGTTCCTGTGTGACCGAGAAGAATCCACGTTCCTATGAACTTGCGCAAGGAGACGAGGCCAGGAAGTCAGCAGACCTGGGATTGGAAGCAGGTCTGTGTGACGTCAGAGTTGTGCTTGGCAGCCCCCTGCTCTACTGCCTCTCAGAATCCAACCTTAGTCCTTGCTGCTAAGCCCACTGATGTACCTGTACCACTGAAGGTACCTTCCTATAGGGCAGCTGTAGGGCAGGCCTGCCCTCATGCCCGTGGCATTCTTAGAACTCAGTAGGAGAGTGAACAGGAGAAAAAGTGAGGCATGCCAGAAATACCCTAGTTAAGCCTGATTAACATTTCTTACTCCTGTCAACGTGTTTATCCCTTCCCCTCTAAAAATTTGTTTTCACCCTAACCCTTAAGGAAAGGGTTCGAGGAGTTAAGTGTTCAGTTCAAGCCCACAAATGCCCAGTAGCTCTCCATTTATCGTGCAGTTACACTTACTTGGGGAGAAACATGAACTACAAATGAGTCAAACTGTTTGTTTTGCTTTACCAAACATTATCCAACATTGAACCACTTTAGTATTGAGAGCAAAGGTGTTCCCAAACTCCTGTCCTTACACCAAGGCATGCCGGATCCTTCCTATCGCTTCATTGTATCTACGGGCTGACCTGAAACCTTTTTCTTTTTTTTTTTTTTTTTTTTAAATATATTTTATTGCTATTTCACAGAGAGGAAGGGAGAGGGATAGAGAGCTAGAAATATCGATGAGAGAGAAACATCAACCAGCTGCCTCCTGCACACCTCCCACTGGGGATGTGCCCGCAACCAAGGTACATGCCCTTGACCGGAATCGAACCCGGGACCTTTCAGTCCGCAGGCCGACGCTCTACCCACTGAGCCAAACCGGTGAAACCTTTTTCTCTTTTAAATCAAAATCAGCCTAGCCCTGACCAGTTTGGCTCAGTGGATAAGGCCTCGGCCTTCGGACTAAAGGGTCCCAGGTTCGATTCCGGTCAAGGGCATGTACCTTGGTTGCAGGCACATCCCCAGTGGGAGGTGTGCAGGAGGCAGCTGATGGATGTTTCTCTCTCAACAATGTTTCCCTCTCCCTTTCTCTCTGTAAAAAAAATCAATAAAATATATTAAACAAATAAAAATAAAAATAAATCAAAATCAGCCTAGAGAAGGTATGGGGTAGCAACCAGAATTACTTTCCTTTCTACAACGGTAGTTGTTGAGACCTGAGATAATTTTTGGTTTTCTTTGTAATGAAATGTTTACCAGTGCTTGGGCTTCTCTGCTGACCAAGTGAGTGGGCTGGTTTTGATTTTCTGTTTTGCTCCCTCTGGCATATGCCGGTATTCTTTGGACCAGAAGCACACAGAATCCTGCCTCCTTCGCCTGTGTTTCTTCCCATTCTCCTGCCGGCCTGGCGAGGCCACCACATTCTATAAAGAGGGACAGAAAAACAGGAGCTCGGACAGAGCCCCGCCACTCAGCTAAGAGGCCACGCTAGGTTCCTGGAGAAACCTTTGTCCTGCAGCAGAAACAGACAAAAGTGGATTTAGAGCCAAAATGCATATGTTGATGTTCTAAAAAGTTGCCCTGACTGGTTTGGCTCAGTGGATAGAGTGTCGGCCTTCGGAGTGAAGGGTCCCAGGTTCGATTCCGGTCAAGGGCACATCCCCAGTAGGGGGTGTTCAGGAGGCGGCTGATCAATGTTTCTCTCTCATCGATGTTTCTAACTCTCCATCTCTCTCCCTTCCTCTCTGTAAAAAACCAATAAAATATATATTTTTTAAAAAGTTATAAAGTGCACACATGACTCTAAGGAATGGAAGCAGAAGTGACCAGGCCACACCCATGTTCCTTGGGGTTGGTCTGCCCCCTCCAGCCAGAGGCAGTCGGGCGATGGTGCAGCACAGCCTGCTGGTGAAACCACAGCTGCGTGCGGTGGGAACCAAGCCCAACTCCACTCATTCACTCAGGACCTGAAGGACTGCTCTTGTCCAAGCCCCCTGATCTGCTCCGCTTGTAACTTCCCGATTTCCATTCATGGCCTCGAGGCCCTTTCCAGCATCCTTGTTGGAAACCTACGAACAGTTTTTAACCCCCTCCTCTTTTCCACTTGCCTAATGGGTTGAGAAATCCTCTGCAGTCTATCTCCAAATGCTTCCCAGGGGCAGCATCTGTGTCCATTCTGGCCCCTGACACCCAGTCCAGCAGTGGGAATTCAGATCTCATCATGGCTTTTGTTTGCATTTTCCTGATTACTACCACAGCTGAACATCTTTTTATATATTTACTAGTGGCCCAGTGCACAGATTCATGCACATTGAAAGGAAATTAATTAGAAGAAAGATTCATGCGGTAATTACATTACTGCAAAAATTACATGTCAAAATAGTGTATATATAATATAGTATTATAAAATTAAAATACAAATTATTTTACTAGTAAATCAGACTCAGGGCCAACAGTGCCCCAGCAACAACATAACCCACGGCCTAAGGTGGAATTGCGTGGCCCTGCGAGAAATGGGGCTCCCTCCTCTCTGGTTCTGGGGTGCGTCACCGAGAACCGCCACTGCCAAGTCACCGCAGCTCGCCAGCTCCTGCATTGAGCACCTGCCCCTGGTGGTCAGTGCGCACCGTAAGGACTGACCGGTTGGATGGTCGGACATTTGGATGGTCACTTAGCCTTTTATATATATAGATAGATTGGCCATTTGGATTTTGTTCTGTAAATTACCCCCCTTGTTTTACTTTTGGGTTTTTTGTCTTTGTAGGTATGTTTTATATATTTTGGACATCAATTCTTGGTTTCATTTCTTTTTCTTTAATTTTTATTGTTGAAAGTATTACAGATGTCCCCCTTTTTTCCACATTCCCACCCCCTCCCCAGGCCCACACTATGTTTGTCCATGGGCTGTGCTCCTATGCATATACATTTATTGGTTAATCTCTCCCTCCTCTCCCCTCCCCTCCCTCCCTTCTCCTCCCCTCCCATCCCTTCTGAAATACGGTAGTCTCTTGCTTGTTTCAGTGTCTCTGGATCTGTTTTGTTCATCAGTTTATTTTGTTCTTAAGATTCCAGAGGATTATGCTAATTGAAATAAGCCTGTCAGAGAAAGACAAGTATCACATGACCGCACTCATATGTGGAATCTAATCATTTCTTTTTCTGTCTTCCCACCCCTGCTTTTATCTTTGGTCCTGTGGGATAGATAGGGAAGACATGAAGTAGGAATGTGGAGGATGAAGGCAATGCCTTTTGTGGGTGAAAAAGGAAATACTGATTTCCTTAGTACTGGAAACGGCATTCAAGGTGGAACAGTACAGGAGGAAAAGCATAAATTCTGGAGGCAGACCTCTGTTCTTATCCCTACTCTTCCCTTTACTGTCTGTGCAACTGGTCTTGTTCCAGAGCCTCTGGCCTCGGTTTCATGTGTAAACCTGCCTGTGTGTGGTGATGGTGCGTGGTGAAGGGGAGCATGCATGGAGTTCCTGGCACAGATGTGTTAAACTCCTCCCTCTTCACATACCCTGTGTGTGCCTGTAGGACATCACAGACTCTTTTTCCAAAGAATACAGTCTCTTCTGTTTCTCAGTGTTCCTTACCACCATCAGAGTCTGGCTGGTGAGAATTTCTTGCTCTGAATTCTTTTAAGTTCATTTACTCAACAAACATTTACTAAGCACATTTTTAATGCCCAACCCTGTACTGTAGTCTTGAGACCCAATGATATGGCATGGTCCCTGTCCCTGTGAAAGTCACAATCTTCTGGGAAATGTATGATATCTAATAAGAAAGTTAAATGTTATTGTTTTAATACTTTTTTATTTCAGAGAGGAAGGGAGAGGGAGAGGGAGATAGAAATATCAACGATGAGAGAGAATCATTGATCGGCTGCCTCCTACATGCCCCACACTGGGGATCGAGCCCACAACCCAGGCAGGTGCCCTGACCGGGAGTCAAACCCTGACCTTCTGGTTCATAGGTTGACGCTCAACCACTGAGCCACGCTGCTGGGTGGAACTTTAAACGTTAGTATGTGGTGTTTGTCTCAGACTATCCACTGGGCTCTGTAAGGGCCAGCTCCCTGCTGTGTCCGAATGCTTTGGGTCACACCTGGTGTCTCCAGTGCTGTGTAGTTCTTCCACCTGTTTGCTCTGGGTCTCTTCGGACATTTTATCTTTGTGCCGCTTTCTTTCCCAGCCCTCTCTTGTTTCATTTTTTTTTTTTAATATATTTTATTGATTTTTTACAGAGAGGAAGGAAGAGTGATAGATAGTCAGAAACATCGATGAGAGAGAAACATCGATCAGCTGCCTCTTGCACACCTCCTACTGGGGATGTGCCCGCAACCAAGTTACATGCCCTTGACCGGAATCGAACCTGGGACCTTTCAGTCCGCAGGCTGACGCTCTTCCACTGAGCCAAACCGGTTTTGGCTCTTGTTTCATTTTTAAAGTGGATTGACTAACAGTTCTATTCTATTAAAAAGCATTTGTTTGGCTGATCCAAAGTTAACCGCTGGGTAGTTTTTTTTTTAATAATCTCAAGCACTACATAGGCCATAGCAAATATGCCCTTCATAGACTCCATTCTATTTAATAACAGGAGCTTCTCTGTTATTATTTCAAGATACAGAACAACTTACAGAAATTGCTTGAGAATGGCGACTGACAGACCAGACTGCTTGGGCCAACGTGATACCTCGCGCTTCCCTTTGAAGAAGGTGCTCCGGGAGGCGCCCGGCGAGCGCTCCCTGCTGGCCGGAGGAGCGAGCGGAGAGGCACCCAGCCACGTTCGCGCTTGGAGGTCTCCAGCTCAGGAAAAGGGGGAGGGGGAATAATCCTGGTTCCTGTGCAATAAAAGTTGACCTTGACTCTCTGAGGAAGTGTTCCGTGTTGCTGCCTGAAGGAACCAGCCCCATCTCGGGAGGACCTGGTGGATACTCTTAAACGACTGTGGTTCGGTGGCCATCGTGACTGTGTCAGCAAACACTCCACAACGTGCCTTGTCAGTCCCTCCCACCCTGCTCTGCACCGCAGCCTTCAAGCTAAGGGATAGATCATGTGCCAACAGCCCTGAGGTGGCCCTCTGAAGATTTAGCCATAACTCTCCGGAAGGCAATAAGGAGCTCTAATGGACAGGCTTGCTTCAAAGAAATGACCCCAGCATTTTGTCTTATTTTTTCCTTCTACTGTTATGTTCTGGTTTAAAGCATCTGTGTATCTTAACTTCTCAATTGAATACTGGCAAAAATATTGGGCAAAGCAAATAAACCATCCCGTTTACATTTTGTTTTGTCCCTCTAATATGTAATTGAACTGATTCTCACCCGCCCCAAGTCAAGAATCTGTGAGACCTGGGACTGAAGTACTAAATAAACTTACTCTTTAAACCAAAAAATATAATGTGATTTGATACACGATGAAAAACATGGAAATTTTAAGATTATAGGTGGACTATGTTACTTTTGAAAAAAGGATGTCTGTATTGAATGTTGAAACGCATTTCAGCATAACGACAGCATGCTTTTGTGCTTTTGCTGACTAAAGTAAAGAAATAACCGGTGGTTTGATAACTTCTATTTACCATAGGGTTGCCTGGTTTTTATTAATAATTATTTAGGTACCGTAAGATCTGTAATATGAAAGGTATTCCGTTTCTGTCTGCAATGCATTTTATAATCATTTCTATGAAATGTATTTTATTTAATCAGATAAGCTAATAAGTGAATTGGTTACATCATTTGTGTCTGTTAGCCTACTGGACAAGAATTGTGCCTGGTGCACCCTGGCTTTTAATAAATATTCATTGGTGAAAACATCTTGCTAGCACTGTGCTTTGTCAATTTCTTAATTCTTTTAACAAAGACATATTTTTAACTGCTTCTTACTTCCTCCCTACTACTTCCAACTCACCCATACTTCTTTTCTCCTGAGTATTCATTTCAGAACTCAAAATTATTTAGATTTGGGTTGTAATAATATGAGGAAAAGAAAAAGAACTTTGAAATCAGGAAACCAATGCTGGATTCCTGGGTCCACATTTTGTGAGTTGTGTGGCCTTAAGCAAGATATTTGGCCATTCCCATCCACCCCCCACCCCGCCCCTGCTATTTTATTGAAAGGACCAACAAAAAGTCACTGTGAGGAGTAAATGTAATAATGTCTCTAAAGTATATTGCTGTGCCATGCAAGTAGTATAATCTCATAACAAGTTACCATATTCATTATTTGTTTAATGTTTTCCTGTCCAGCATTCCAGTTTTATAAAAGTTCTATGTCAATGCTTTTTTAATTTCTTTTATCCTCACCAGAGGATATTTTTCTATTGATTTTTTTTTTTTTTAGAGAGTGGAAGGGAGAGGGGAAGGAGAAAGAGAGAAACATCAATGTAAGAGAGAAACATTGATTAGCTGCCTCCTGCATACTCCCCCACTGGGGATCGAGTCCGAAATCCGGGCATGCGCCCTGACCAGGAATTGAATCATGATCTCTTGGTTCATAGGTCGATGCTCAACCACTGAGCACACTCTCCAGGAGGGAGCCACTTTTTCGTGTTCTCCTCCCTTCCCCAACAATCATATAGTTGAGTCTTCCAAAGAGAAAGAAAGCGCTTCATTTCTGGACTTAGTTTATGTACTTATTTTTTTCCCCTTTGGGTATGTTGCTGTTTATTTTATTTTCTCTTTTAATGGATGTATTGGGGTGACATTGGTTCATAAAATTATATAGGTTTCAGGTATACAGTAATATACATCATATGTATATTGCATTGTGTGCTTACTGCTTGTTTTATTTTTTATAACTAGCTCCTAAGTCAAAATCTGGTGCAAGTGGCCCTGGCCAGGTGGCTCAGTTGGTTGGAGCAGCATGCCATACACCAAAAGGTTGTAGGTTCCATTCCCAGTCAGGGCACATACTAAGGTTGTGGGTTTGATACCTGGTCAGGGCGTGAATGGGATGCAACCAATCAATGTTTCTCACATTGATGTTTCTCTTTCTCTCCTCGCCCCTTCTTCTCTCTCTCTAAAAGCAATAAAAACATATCCTTGGGTGAGGATTAAAAAAGAAAAAATCTGGTGAGTGGATCTAAATGTGACACCCAGGTCGTATGTCTGCATATTAACTATAACAAGCATGGGAAAGCAAGCATCTGGGATTTTCAGCCTCTACCACCTAGCTACCAAGGTAGAGAATCTTAACATAGGAAGGGTTTCAAATGCTGAGGGGCTAAAATAATAGCAAATATCCACCATATACCTTGCCCTTTAAAGCTTGAATATTCATCTTTACAGAATCAGAAAAGAATAAGCCTTAAAAGCAGATTATTGGTTGTAATGCTATTCCAATACATTCTGATATTTTAATCTGATTATATACTACTAGAGGCCCGGTGCACAAAAATTCATGCACTCGGAGGTGGGGGAGGGGGTCCCTCAGCCTGGCCTGCACCCTCTCACAGTCCAGGACCCCTCAGGGGATGTCCAATTGATGGCTTAGCTGCAGTCGGACATCCTTAGTGCTGCCAAGGAGGTGGGAGAGGCTCCCGCGACCGCCGCTGCACTCGCAGCTGTCAGCCCGGCTTGTGGCTGAGCCGAGCTTCTCCTGCATTGAGCATCTTCCCCCTGGTGGTCAGTGTGTGTCATAGCAACCAGTCGTTCTCGGTCATTCTGGTCATTCTGCTGTTAGGGTCAATTTGCATATTACCCTTTTATTATATAGGATTTTGGTGAATAGAGATTACCAGTCTTACATAAACAGGAAAAGCTATTATTGACATCTCAAGTTTTGTTACTATTTAAGATACCTTCCTACATATACTCTACAAAACTCCAAGGCATTTCCCAGGTATGGATTTATGCAATTCTTTGAAGCTATTCCAAACACATTTTTTTAAAGATGCCTTTTCGTTGCTGTCCACAACTTACTCTAATTCATAAATTCATGGACTCAGACCAAAAGATTTCCAGCTTAAATATGAATTATCTCATGCTGTTTTGATTTATTTATCCTAATAGTGAAATTCAAGAGATGCTTTTCTTGTTCATCTGTTTGTTTCTAGTGATCAAAAGGTCCTGGACACTAACATGTTACAGATAGCCCAGGTGACTTTGCTCTCAAGCATTTTTTAAAAAGTCAAAGTCCTACATATCAGTAAGAGTTATGCCGTCATTCGTAACCAGATCTGCTCACAAAGAAGCCCAGTAATATAATACTGGTATTCTTTTCATGTGCTTCTTTTAAGCCTATTCCTGCTGCTAATATTACCAGTTCTTGACTAAAATTAAAAAATCAGATATTAAATAAAGTCTTTGATCATTGAATTTCCAGCACATCTGTGTTTTCTCCAAATGTGAAGCCTTACCCAAAGCAATTTTTAGATTCAATGCAACCACAACCAAAATTCCAATGCCATTTTTCACAGAAACAGAACAAACAATCCTAAAATCTCAATGGAAAGACAAAAGACCCCAAACAGCCAAACAAAGCAATCTTAAGAAGGGACAAAGATTGAGGCACCATCTCTCTGATTTCAAACTATATTACAAAGCCATAGTAATCAAACAGTATGGTACTGGCATAAAAACAAACACAGAGCAATGGGAAGAGAGAGCCAAGAAATAGACTATTATATACATGGTAAATTAATTTATGACAAAAGAGCCAAGAATATACAATGGAGAAAGGACTCTCTCTTCAATGAATGGTATTGGGAAAATGAACAGCCACATGCAAAAAAATGAAAGTGTACCACTACCTTATACTAAACACAAAAAAATCAACTCAAAAATAGATTAAAGACTTGCCCATCCAGGTAGCTCAGTGGTTGAGCATCAACCCATGAACAAAGAGGTCACCAGTTCGATTCCCCATCAGGGCAGTGGCTCGATCCCCAGTAGGGGGTGTGCAGGAGGCAGCTGATAAATGATTCTCTCTCATTATTGATGTTTCTATCTCTCCCTCTCTGAAACATAGGAGTGAGGCAGTCACACAGGGAGGCAGGCATCTGTCTGTCCTGCCGAAACTTGATCAATTTGGGGGCATGTTAGCATGCCTCCTTCTGTCTCTGGAAAGCTACAATTATACATTTTCACAGTGTAGTTTGTTCCGTTTCTGATGATCCCTAAGCCATATGTGCCTAAATAACTTCAGCCACATATTCATTCTTCCCTCCCCATATGATAATGGGGTGATAGCATAGCCAATAATCACTGGACCCAGGCAGTGTAGGCTCTCACCCTCCCTTATTCTTGTGCCCTGGCCAGGCAGTGATCCCATTCCCCATTCATTCTTTATCCATTTAAAGATACAACTGTGTTCAAGCCTCAGAGAGAGCATAATAATAAGAGGAAGAAGAAGAAATAAAGATTATGACTGTAAGCTCTATTCCTTCTTCTCTGCACATATACGGACCACAGTAGGAAGCATCAAAAAACCTTCCCCAGGCCCTAGCCAGTTTGGCTCAGTGGATAGAGCATTGGCCTGAGGACCGAAGGGTCCCAGGTTCAATTCCAGTCAAGGGCACGTACCTTGGTTGCAGGCTTCGCCCCGGCCCAGGCCCTGGTCTGGGCTCATGCAGGAGTCAACCAATCAATGGGTTTCTTTCACATCGATGTTTCTCTGTCTTTCCCTCTTTCTTCCACTCTCCCTAAAAATCAATGGAAAAAAATGTTCTCAGGTGAGGATTAAAAAAACCCACAAACCTTCCCCAGGACCAAATTGTGAATTGCTTGCCCCAGGGTGAAAGCTACTCTAGTGATAGTACAGCTCAAGGCAGTCGATTAGGAGAGAAATAGGTTTGTTAGCTGCCAGAAGGAATATGTGTGCTGTCTAACCTGCATCATCCTAACAGCATCCTAATTTGTTTTATTTCTAATTTTTAACACCCTTCTTAATGTATAATTTATATACAGTAAACTACATGTTGAAAGTGTGCAATTTAAGTTTGGCTTAAGCATATACTTGTGAAAACATCACTACAATCAAGATAATAAAAATATCCATCACTCCCAAAAGCAATCCCTAGGCAATCCCTCTCCTGTGCCTCTCACTGTACCTCCGCCCCCAGCCCCAAGCAACCACAGGTCTGCTTTTTGTTTCTATATATTGGTTTTAATTTTCTAGAATTTTATATAAATGGAACATGCTGTATGTACTTGGTCTGGATCCTTCATTCAGAATAATTATTTTAAGATTTTTCTACTTATAGCGTGTTTCCATATTCTATTCCATTTTAATTGCCAAGTAGTATTCCATTGTACATACATGCCACAAATTGTTTAATTCATCAACCTGTGGGGTGTTTTTAGTTTTTATTTATCACAAATAAAGCTGCTTTTGCCAAAACCGGTTTGGCTCAGTGGATAGAGCATCGGCCTGCGGACTGAAAGGTCCCGGGTTCGATTCCGGTCAAGGGCATGTACCTTGGTTGCGGGCACATCCCCCGTGGGAGGTGTGCAGGAGGCAGCTGATTGATGTTTCTCTCTCATCGGTGTTTCTAGCTCTCTATCCCTCTCCCTTCCTCTCTGTGAAATATCAATAAAATATATTAAAAAATAAATAAATAAATAAAAACAAATAAAGCTGCTTTATAAACATCCCTGTACAATCCTCTGTATGGACACACACTGTCCTTTCTCTTGGGTGAACACCTAGGAGTGGAATGGCTAGGTCTAAAGAAGGAAAGTATATGATTAAGTTAAAAAACTGCCAAACTGTTTTCCAAAATGTACTACTTAACATTCCCAACAGGGTATGAGAGTGACAGTTTTTCTAGATCCTCACCAACACTTGATGTATCAGTCTTTCACATTTATAAGGAGCTTTTCAAATTCTGGGGTACCTGGTTGTAGTTCTAATTTGCAGAGCTCTAATGACTTAATGTTGAACATCTTTCCATATGCTATTTGACATCATCTGTATATCTTCTTTGGCGAAGGGTCTGTTTAAATCTTTTGCCCATTTTCTATTGGACTATTTTCTTATTATTGAGATTTAGAGTTCATTATACTGTATTCTGGATAAAAGTCCTTTCCCAGATACATAATTTGATAAATATTTTCTCCCAGACTGGCTTGTCTCTTCATTCTCTTTATGTCTTTCAGAGAGAGGTTCTCTCCTCTCCAGTGCTCTCTCTGCAAACTTCAGCTCGGCTTTCTCCCAGCTCCCTCTCTGTAACGAATGTCTGCCTGGCTCCCCTCCCTGAAAACTCCAGACAGTGGGGTGGGGAGGTGGGGGCAATCACAGGGTGCACCTCCATTGTTTCCCTTCTCTCGGGTGTTAACGGGTTTTTTTTCATATATTTTTATTGATTTCATAGAGGAAGGGAGAGGGAGAGAGATAGAAACATCAATGATGAGAGAGAATCACCCTGCACACCCCACACTGGGGATCAAGCCCGCAACCCAGGTACATGTCCTGGTCGACGCTCAACCACCGAGCCACGCAGGCAGCATCAAGTGTTAACTGTTTTTCATTACCAGATTTCCAGTGTCTTGAAAACCATTGTTTATATATATTGTCTGGATTTTCTGGTTGTTTCAGGTATTGAAATAAAAAACAAATGAAGACCAGCCATGAAAATTCCCTGAGCAGACAAAACCAGATGAGTCATACAAACAAAGCTTAATTTAACTTATTTTGCAAGTCAAACTCGACCTGGATCATTTATTTATGCCTCTGGAAATTATAGGGAAAACCTAAACTGTTTCCCAAGGTTGATACGAGGCAATAACTGACCAACTCCCTATGATTGAAAAAACAATTCTATAGCCAATCCCTGCGAAGCTTCTACAACAATAAACAAAGCTCTGATGCTCACTCCACATTCGCTCCCGGTTTGGGAACTTTTTGGTGTGTGCACAATAAACTACCACTTCGTGGTTCGTTGTTATTTCTCTTCAGCTATTGCTGAACTTTTTTTTTTAATATATTTTATTTTTTACAGAGAGAAAGGGAGACTGATAGAGAGTTAGAAACATCCATGAGAGAGAAACATCGATCAGTTGCCTCCTGCACACCCCCTACTGGGGATGTGCCCGCAACCAAGGTACATGCCCTTGACCAGAATTGAACCTGGGACCCTTGAGTCTGCAGGCCAACGCCCTATCCACTGAGCCAAACCAGTTAGGGCTATTGCTGAACTTTTGACACAGGTGAGAAATCAAATCCAGTCCCTGTTAGTCTATCTGGGCTGAAATTGAAAGTCCCACCCCAGAGAAAACGAGGTAAAGGGCGGTGCACCCGGTAGAGAGTTTGTTTCGTTGGTGACAGGAGAGGGAAGCACAGCCCTAAGACAGTGTGCAGGCAGCGAACCTCGGGTTGGGGAACGTGTGGGAAGTGGGTGAAAGGGTTAAAGCTTGGAAGCTCAGGAGGGCCACCAGGTGGGCTGATGCCACAGAGCGGGCCCAGTGAGGCCAGGCCTGCAAATGTGGAGAAAGCTGCAAACTGGGTTCAGCTGCTGCTCCGGGAATCACCCACCATTACCGTCATTACCGAGGTGAAGACGTGAGAAAAAGGCGACACTCAATGGAACAGGAGAAATTCAAGAAGTTCCCAGGGAGCAAACAGGAAGACGCAATCCCGTCTTCCCTCCAGCCTCACGGTTTTGCTGATGCCCGGTATGCGCCGGATGTAACCGGGAGAAGCTGGCAAAAATACGGCTGGAAGGATCACGGCATGAGCGCCACAAAGCGGAGTCCAGACGTGCGGCGTGGGGCTAAGAGATAAAGCTTAATAGCTGGCTACGCGGCTGCCATACACCCCTTTCTATGCACACGTGAACTCTCAGACAAGAAACGCAACTGTTTCTTTCTAACCCGACGCAACACACTTCATACAAAGGAAGGTGTTCTCATCCTTACCTGACAATGAAGAGATGCAACGTCCCACATCCGTGGTGTCCACCCGGAGTACCGCGACCTCCGCAAGCTGCGCGGAGCCCGTCTGCACCCACCGCAAGCTCTGCCGGCCCCTCCAGGAGTTCCCAGCATCCCTCGCGCCCAGGTGTTTGGCAGGTGCTTGGCCTTCGTGATGGAGGAGCGGCGAAAAGGGGCAGAGGACTCGCTTTTCCTCTCTGTGCACAGCCCGGCGCTCGACGGCAGCCCCCAACCCCAGGGATTCATTCAGGGTGGGGAGGTGACAGCCCTCCCAGGTGTCTGGGGACTTGCACACTCTGCCACCACCCTGCCCGACGAGCCCTGGTGGGCCCAGGAGTTGGAGGGGCCCCCGCCCTCCAGCCCTGCCCAGGAGGCCCTGGTGTCCTCTGTAAATATGAGAGCACCCAGGAGGCGTCCTTCCCTGCTGCAGACCCGCCCTGAGGCCCAGCTTGCCCACCTCCACCCTTTCCCCAAGGAAGGAGTTGCAGGTCAGGCACTCCGCCAGGGCAGCTTGGTAAAGGGAAGTCCGTGCAGGTGAACCCAGAACCAAACGTCATGATCTTCGACATTTATTCTCTATTTAAAGATTAAAATTGCAATGGGTTGTTTCAGATTGAATGCAGAGCAAGGACTCTAGCCTTTCGGCTGGAGAGAGAGAGAGAGAGAGAGAGAGAGAGCGCTATTCACAAGTTCCAGTCTGCCTTCCCATCAGCATTGGACCTGTTCAAATGCTATTTATTTAGTGAACGGTCAGTGATGAATCAGTCAGAGCCGGTCAGCTGGGGGAGGTGGGGGTGAATCTCTATGGCTTGGTATTAGATCGCGCTGCTGTTTCAGGAGAGAACGGTGGTGCGTGAGCCACCTGCATTTCCTCCACCGCACTCCCCCTCGTTTTTAAGGCTGTGGCAGATTTCCATTCAAGAGGTAAAGTCACCCGTGGGAAATGAAGCCATTTCTTGATAAACTAAGAAATCAGAACAGCAGCCACACGGTGATGCTGGGGCCCTGACACAGGTGATCTGGGTAAATGGAGTGGTGGATGTGCTGTGCTGTTGGCAGGCCAGCATATTGTGACTCCATTTGTTTGCCAGACTGTGGTTCCAGAAAGGGAGTTTACTGACAGAGGGAAATTGAAGGCGAGTACTGATTGCACAAGCAAAGCCAAGTGGCTGCTGAACTGATAAAATGCTACGTAAATCCTGAAGTCACCCTGGAGGAAAGAAAATTGAATAACAAGGAGAGGAATTAACTTGCAATTAAACACAAGGTGATTTCTACCCGTGTCTCCCTGTACAACAGTCCCCTCTTGGGCTGGAGCCTAGGAACTTGGTCTCCATCCAGGCTCCAATACCTCCCCCTGCGCAGAATCCTACTGGCCATCTTGGTAAAGAAAAGGATAAGCCTTCTGTCAGCATACACATCCTTTAGCTGTCATTGCTTTTAACTCTTGGGCACCTTAAAAGAAATTTTCCATTGTATTCCCCATCCTTCTGAATGATCGGTGAGTAGAATATGATATTGATGGTCTCCTCTAACACTATTTTCTCTAATGTGCACCATGAAATTCAGCTTAAGGCAGGTCTATCTTGCAGGCTCGTGACGGTATTGATCCTATTGCCCAAATGGATTTTGGGATGAAGTTTTATAAGAAAATAACACTGTAGATGGGCTCTCTGAGGGGCTTGAGCCAACCCAGGCCTCCTGATCTTTTCCCTTGTACTTTCAATTTCAGGAATAATGATTAATTTCAAAGACCAAATGATACAAAAACAGGTCTCCGAAGGTGAGGTGAATTTGGTGATCAGCGGAGCCACTGCAAACCTTCCTGAGCCACGATTCATTCTCCTTTTGAGGGCAGAGTGTTAAATTGGGTGGGAATCCACACTTTACATCAAGTGACAGTCTCCAGAAGAAAGATCTGGAAACACACCCTCCCCTGATTTCACCAGGGAAGAAAAGAACATGACAGTGTCCAATCAGAACTAGATTCTTCCATTTTCACATGGAGCCTAAATGCAGGTTAAAAGTTTGCTAAATGCTGTCTGGGGAAGTGGTGATGAATATGAAATGGCATAAAAGCTATAAAAGGGCATAAAACCATAAAGTGATAGTGGCACCAAGAGCTGCGTTTTCTCTGAAATGAATACGTGTCATGGCTTGACTAGATCTGTGTGAAAGGCCGCCAAGTAAGTGTTCCCACATGACCACACCTGCGATGGAGGTAAATGCACAGGACCGGGAACATGATCTTCCTGGAAAAGTGGGAGGTGTGTCTATTTCTAAATCAATATTTTTATAGTCTTTTGTTCGAGTCCTGCCAGGAAGACTATAAAAGACTTCCTGACCTTTGGGTAAATATTAATAAGTCAACCCATGACGTTTATAAAGGACCAAATATGTCCCTCCCGCCCTCTGCTTCCAGCTTCACAAACCGTGTCTGAGACAGCGAAGTAAAGTCATTTTCTGGAGGCCAAGCAGCCAGGACTGACGGAAAGGAACTTGCTTTAGACGGTTCTGCTTCCTTTCAAATGCGGGCGCTCCCACGGGGCTGTTCTTCATACACACACATGTCTAAACCTCGCCGCTGGGGCGCCGCTGGGGTGCCGCTGGGGTGAGCAAATAAACAAGCATTGAACATGGTTTTTCCTCCCATGACCTTGGTTTCCATGAAGGATCCAGGATCCCATAAACACTTTTATTTCGTGTTTCATAATATTAGTTCTTGGTACTTGGCACCAATAATGAATCCAGCACCAAGCAGTGTCACTAGACACAGCAGTCCCTGGATGAGACCTGGGTGAATCTGCTGGGACAGGACGCTGCTCCAGGGTGGAGCACCTGAAGCGTTAGCTGCTCTTCTTCCCAAGTATTTAAGTCCCACCGACCTTCCAGGTTGTCACGCACACTGCTCCCCTGGTGACCCTGGCCGTGGAGAAACGCGGGCCGGCCCTACAGAACGGCTCTGTCTGCCCTTCTTCCTGAACCTGACCGTCCTGAGACCTCAGGCCCAGCCTGAGGAGGAACTCCCTGACCGGCCCTTCCAGTCCACAATGCCAGCTTCCCAGGGATTAACTGGCAATGGGATTAACGGCATTGGCTCCCCCTCCAAAACAGTGTGGCCCAAGGAACGCCTGCCACTAAGTCCTAGGAAGATAGATGTTTGTGGAAACAGATTCTGAACTCCCCTCAGATCTCTTGAATTACAATTCCTGGTGGTGGGTGTGGGAACCTAACGTCCCTCACTTACAACATAGTAAAATCGTTAAATCCAAACTGGCTCTGGCTGTAAATCATGAGGTGCTTTAGGAATGCAAAGGAACACTCACTGCAAGCAGATTCCGAGGCCATGCATTATAAGACAGAGAGGAAGCAACGTTGCATGCAGCCGGGTCAGGCCTGCACCTTTCAGGCCGCCCCAGGTTTCTCCTTCGCTCCGAGGACATGACCAGATCTGGTCCTCACGGTTCGCACAATACACTGGTTATGCCTATTCCAGAGTGATTAATGGTCTACCCTCAAGAATACAGGGCATGAGTAGGAGTGTTTGTTGAGAGATGCCAGTGTGCATTTCAAGCTGACATTTCCACTGATGTGACCTCAGTGGTGCCTGTCTAAGGCAGACCACAGACCGAGGACATCTCCGGAGATACCGCAGTGTCTGTGGTCCCAAACCGGAGGCAGAGGTCCTCAAAACCACTACACTGTCGGCTCCAAGAACAGGGAGGCTCTTGCACTAGGTAATGGATCAGGTCAGTTTGTTCCACTTTGTAATCCTCGCAGTTCTTCTGCACCTGGGTGAAATGTACACAGGCTGTAGCCACATCAAAGAAAAGACATTTCTTGGTGGAACTTAGTGTTGAGAATCTTAAGCTGTGTTCTCTGCTGGCTCAGAAATGAAAATGCACTGAAGCAGGAAGTCGGCCTCACAGCAGGAAGGTGGCCTCACAGAAAGAGGGCTCAAACTTTGTTTGAACTTACTCCATTTGGGGAGACGAAGTCCCTCACAGCTTGCCCACCATTCCAACTCTCCCATGGGGAGGGGAAGCTGGATAACAAAGAATTAAAGGAGAGGAACAAATCAATCAAAATGGTAATAATGGAGCAATTACTTAAGAACAAAACAACTACCAAAACAAAACCATAATAATAATTTTACAAACAGCCCTCGCTGGTTTGGCTCAGTGGATAGAGCGTCAGACTGCGGACTGAAGGGTCCCAGGTTCGATTCCAGTCAAAGGCACATGCCCGCCCTAACCGGTTTGGCTCAGTGGATAGAGCGTCGGCCTGCGGACTGAAGGGTCCCAGGTTCGATTCCGGTCAAGGGCATGTACCTTGGTTGCGGGCACATCCCCAGTGGGAGGTGTGCAAGAGGCAGCTAATCGATGTTTCTCTCCCATCGATGTTTCTAACTCTCTATCCCTCTCTCTTCCTCTCTGTAAAAAATCAATGAAATATATTTTTTAAAAAAATAAAAAGGCACATGCCTGGGTTGTGGGCTCAATCCCCAGTAGGGGCCATGCAGGAGGCAGCTGATCAATGATTCTCTCTCATCATTGATGTTTCTATCTTTCTCTCCCTCTCCCTTCCTCTCTGAAATCAATAAAAATACATTTAAAAAGTAATAATTTTACAAATACATTACTTAATTCAAAATAGCAACACTTCCAGGTCATGGCCAACTTAAGTGGTGACTGACCATGAGGGTAATGGCATCATTTCTCATCCACACCATGACACTTCAAGGAGTAAAAGATGGTGCCATTAATAATTTCGCCGGGACAGCAGGCATAAACCGGAACCATCCCAGGAGCCTGAGAGCCACCCAAGTGGTAATACACAAAACATGTCCTTGAAGAAAAGTGTGGACATTCCAAGCATCTCGATGTGCACAGGCTCATTAAAGACGTCGCAGCATTACTGGAGGTCAAATACTGAAAGCCAGGCCCCAGAATTCTCTAGCAACAGGCCGGTTCTAGTGTCCACACCCTCCTGACCGCTTTGGCCTCCTTGCATCTCCGAGGTTTAGGTTAACCTCGCCTCAGTCCCTGAGGGTGCACATCTGTGATGCCTCGCCTCTCCTGTCACTTGGTCCCAAATCCTTAACTTGAGGCTCTTTTTAAATTGATGAGTTCTTTCTAAATCTAAAGTTTCTTCAGTAATGTTATTTGGTTTCCAACATAGAAACTGTTTAAGGTTTTCTTCTGTTACGGATTTCTAATGTTATTGGCAATTATGATTCGATAACATAATCTGACTGATATTGTTCCCTTTGGAATTTATTACGGCATCCTATATGGCCCAGTGCATTGTATTCGAGTTTTCCAAAGTAACAGACCATAGGATGAAGAGATTTATCATGGGAACTGGCTTACCCGTTATGGAGGTTAAATCCCGTAATGTGCCGTCTGCACGGCTGGAGAACCAGAAAGCCAGCGGTGCCATACGGTCAGGCCCAAAGGCCTGAGAACCAGGGTCCAGGGGCAGAAGAAGAGGCTGTCACAGCTCAGAAAGCAGTCTCACTCTGCCTCTGCCCTGTTTGTTCGGTTTGGCCCCATCGACTGGAGGCCCACCTCACCCGGGAGGGAGATCTTCACTCAGTCCACTGACTCATATGTGAATCCCTTCCCGAGACACCTTCAGGACACACCCAGAAATATGTACCAGGTAGCTGGGCATCCCTTAGCCCAGCCAAGTGGATGCAAAATTAACCAACACATGCATTTTTAGTATTTAGTTTTTGCTCAAAAAGAATGTATTTTTCTGTTTAACAGGTTTACTGTCCCCATTTTTTTCCTCCCTTGTGCCTGTGTTGCCACTTCTGTGTCTGTCGGTGCTGGTCCCTGCACACCACTGTCTCCATCAGTTTCCTCAGAAGACCTAGTACAAGTTCCTGAATGTGTCAGTTTCCTGGCAATGTGAAGTATACCCAGGGGAGCATGCATCATGCACTGTCCAGCCTTGAGCTGTCTCTCTGCCCTCCCTCCTCCTGCCCCGACCTCTCAGAGCCTGCCCTTTGCACCTCCCCTGACCTTGTGTCACCGGCAGCAGCCACTACCGCCAGCCAGCCTCCCCAGACTGGACACCTACCTTCTGTCCCCACGGGAATATCTCCACACTTTACCTCCACAAAGATGAAACCTCCCTACAAAGGATTTGCTTACCAGTAAGATTGTCTTCATATACATTTATTAGGTGCCTTGAAAACTTAGTACTCAGTCAGGCATGCTAAAAGGACCACACTATGACATCTCAACAGATGCCATTTTGGTCCAAGAATTTCTTTGAGTTGAAGGCATTTGAGTCCCTGAAATTCCTTATCTACCTAGAAGCAGAGCCTCCCAGAAAAGCTCCATTGTCATAAATCTCTCTGAGAAGAACTCCAATCTAATCACACCCACACAGACATTGTCAGGACTAGCATACCTCCACCTGTCCCCTAGGGACCATTTATCGTCCCTGAAGGTTATCTGTTTTCCCAGAAGTGTTTCCTCCCCTCCCTTTCTCCTATGAAGTTGGCTATATAATCCTCCAAATATAACTGCTTCTTAGGTGTTTCACCTTTTTACTGTGAAGTCCCTCATATATATAAAATTATTAACATCAACACAATCTAAATACACTTTCTCCTGTTAATCTGCCTTTTGTCCATTTAATTCACGGCCCTAAGAACCTAAGAAGGTAGAGGAAAAGTTCCTCCTCCCCTACAATATCAAGCCTGTGGAAATGCGTGCCACTCATCCATTAGAACGACAAGAACTCTGCATTTTCAGATCAGACTCAGCCCAGGCAAGGGACAGTGATATTCTCAGGAATTCTGGGAGAAGGGATGCTCTATTGAAAATGGTAAATTTGTGAACTCAAAGGCAAAGTTTGCAAGTGTTGAGGGCATGGATTCGGAAACCATGCTCTCTAGATTCAGATTATTCTTCTGTGACTTACCAACAGTGAGGTTTTGGCCAAGTTCAGTGCCATTACCTGCAAGGGGGGCAAGGACTCACAAGTCTGCAGACGATGCAATAACAGTGTGACCGAGTGCAGAACCAGGATGACAAAGACCACGATGATGCACACCAGAACATCTCTTGGCCTGTTTTGAGTTCCTTATTGAAATAGACATAGAGAACAGTTTAAACCCCCTCCCCCTGATCTCTTTGTTCTGCTTCCCCTCTCCCTCCTTATAAAAATGTCTGCCTGCATTGAGATGTGGGAATGTGCTTTGGACAAGAGTCCCCCATTTTCTCAGGTGAACAGCACCTAAATAAACCTCTTTCCTTTTTCACCAAAAGAATCTTTCCTGTTAGAAAAATGCCCATTTGTAAATTTTTTACCCATTCTCAGGGAAACTACTTTCATAGATGCATATACAGAGAAGTGATAGGGTTTTTCCCCTAAGCTATATTATATTGGTAGAAATAGAGAGTCTAGTTCTCTGGCTTATAAAGGCAGTGAGAGAGCAAGAAACAGGCAAGGTTACCCGGGTAATGACACTTGTGCATCAAAAGGACTGTGGACTCAATATATATGTCTTGATGATTAAGAAAGACAAGTTACTTGCCTGGCCAGTGTGGCTCAGTGGTTGAGCATCGACATATGAACCAGGAGGTCACGGTTCGATTCCCAGTCAGGGCATATGCCCAGATTGTGGGCTCCATCTCCAGTGTGGGGCATGCAGGAAGCAGCCGGTCAGTGATTCTCTCTCATCATTGATGTTTCTATCTCTCTCCCTCTCCTTCTCTGAAATCAATAAAAATACATTTTTAAAGTAATAAAATTGCCCTAGCTAGTTTGGCTCAGTGGATAGAGCATTGGCCTGCAGACTGGAGGGTCCCAGGTTCGATTCCAGTCAAGGGCACATGCCCAGGGTTGCAGGCTCGATCCCCAGTGGGAGGCGTGCAGGAGGCAGCTGATCAGTGATTCTCTCATCATTGATGTTTCTATCTCTCTCTCCCTCTCCCTTCCTCTCTGAAATCAATAAAAATATATTAAAAAAATAAAAATATAAAAATAAATAAAATCATTCAATAAGATACTTGGCTTTAAATATCACAATTTGTAGTCAATGTAATTGTTGATCTACTTGTTTATTGACTTTGTCCTTCTCTAGACCCAGGACAAGGACCATGTCTGCTTGTCCTCCAGTCTCCCAACACTCAGTACAGTGCCTATTTGGTAAACATTTAAGTAAATGAGATAAGTCTATACTCCAAGTGTTAACAGTGCTTGTCTCTGGTTGGTGAGATATGGCTGCCAAATTTCTTCTTCTTTTTTTTTGTCTACCTGTATTTTCAAGTTGTTGGTGTGTTTTTTTCAATGCCCTGTGTTCATAATAAGAACGTAGGTTATTTTTACATTAAAAAAAAAAAAAAGATGAATATTCATGTTAACAACATGCTGAAATGCTTTTTTAATTCCAAAGAGCCACGTAAAGGTACCGAAGCTCCAGGCTTCCCAAGGGCTCCGGAGCGAGAGTCTCATCCCTGCAGTGGGTACTCTCTCTCCCAAACGTGACCAAGGAGGGAGGGACAGGGAGCCTTGTGGGAAAGATCGTGGGTTTCAGCTTCTGCCGGACCCAGGTTCCCATGATGACTCTACAGTTCCCAGCTCTGTACACATGGGCAATAATCTCAGCTCTCTGAGCCTTGTTTTCTTTATCTACAAATCACTCATTTTAAAAATGTCCATTTTTCTGCCATTGCTTTATATGTGCAATATTTTGTTCCTGGTAATATTTATGCATTGCTGCCAGTTTCAGGTGCACAGATATTTTTGGCCTAACAGACTCATTAAATACATCAACATTTTAATGCACTAATTGCTTGTTAATATTTCTAGGCCAAGGGGTAAGGTGGAAAAAGAGGGCATATTCCACACTTGTGAGTGGATGGATATGAAATAAATTAGCAAAGAAAATAACCTCAGCCGAGGCTGTCAGAGATGCTGAAGACCTCTAATTAACATTTTTTATGGGCATCCCAGCCAGATTTAGATTTCTACTCCCAGTCTCTCCTTGGTCCTCATATATGCAAATGGTAAACCAACATACCTATTATGATTAGGTTTAGGTGCAAGTAATAAGCAAAACACTAAAATCACAACAGCATAAACAAGATAGAAGGTTATGTCTTTATCTCAGAAGACCCTAGGGGTAGGCCATCCAGGGCAGGTAGGTCTACCTGGAAGTCCTCAGGAAGCCAGCCCACTTTATCACCTGGCCACACCTCCCTGCACGGAGACTCCCACAGGCAGCCACGCGCCCACTGTCAGAGGGAGCGGGTGCATGTTGGAACAGTAAGTGAGCCGTCTCTACCACAATCAAATTCTACCAAACACATGAAGGAGATCCCAATATGCTGCCCCAAAATGTGCCTCTTCGGCATAAGGATCATTTTGAGCCAAACACAATAGAGAAAAAGCAGACACAGAAAAAGCTCTCTGCTCTCCCACCTTGTGCTAAAAACAGGGCCTAAACCTCCTCTGTAAAGGAGCCCCTCCGTCGTGTCTGAAAGAGAGTAAGTAAGCTTCGTCACCAGTGGTGGAGAGGGCGCTGCCATGATACTTCAGAAACTGGACCTCAGTAGATGGCTGCTGGGGCTGACCGGCAGACCCTGAGCGACGGATGAGCAGATTACTCCGACACAGGTTTCTGTGAAAAAGAAGCTAAAGGACTCATTTACTTCAGTAGTAAAAGCAGTCCTGTTCACCTGCCTCATTGGCATTTTTTTTTAATATATTTTTATTGATTTCAGAGAGGAAGGAAGAGGGAGAGATAGAAACATCAATGATGAGAGAGAATCATTGATCAGCTGCTTCCTGCACGCCCCCCACTGAGGATCGAGCCCACAACCCGGGCATGTGCCCTTGACCGGAATCAAACCTGGGACCCTTCGGTCCACAGGCCGATGCTCTATCCATCAAGCCAAACCAGCTAGGGTGTCATTGGCTTTTACTGTAACAACAGCCTGAACTCAAATTAACTTCTAGATAATATCAGCAGGGTAAGTATCCTTGAGAAAGTATATGCTTCTACAAGGTCAGGTCTTCAAAGACGAAACATAGAGATTCCAGCAAAACACCCAGGGGATCGGACTTGTTTGGAAAAGTCAAGGCAGGGGCTGCTGCCTTCAGCAAGGACCCCTCAGTGGCCCCCGACCTTTCAGAGAATCCTCCTTACAGACATTGCAACCAAGTCCCGTGCTTCCCCACAGATAACCCTTAGCTTCCATTAGCTCCCCCATATATTTACTTCCCACAATTTACCACTCCTAGCCCAAACCCCTTTCCTTTGTCTTGTATTTCTCCACAATTTTTAACCCTTTGTTTAAATGGTGTGTAAGCCCCCAAGCTTAACCACTTCTTTGGATCTTCATTTTTATGAAGAACTCTGTGTGCATACAAAATAGTAACATCAAATAAATTTGTATTCTTTTTTTCCATTAAAATTTTTTTTTTCAGTTTAATCCACAGGTCCCAGTCAAAGAACCTAAGAAGGTAGAGGAAATTTTTTTTCCTCCCAGACACAAACAAAAAGAAGCCAAAACCTCCACAAAGCATCCATTTATCTGCTTATTCAACAAACACTTACTGACCCCATACTATGTGTCAGGCATCTCACTAGATGCAGAAGAGACAGAGAACTTGAATAATCTAGACAAGGTTCTGACCTCACATGGGGCTTTCATTTAGGGAGGGAAACAGACATTTAACCATGGGGGCCAAGAGGGAAAAGTGAATTTAACTATGTGGTGAGAATGGTCATAAAAAACTTCTTTGTTATTAAGGGAGACACCCAAGAAAAAGAAATAAAGCAGAAATAGACCTTGGAAGTCCAATTATAGCTCCAAAGTGCAGTGCACAGCATCTATGTGGTGACTGTTTGAGGAGGAGCCCCAGGCCACTGGCACTGAGCTGCTTAATGACAAAGGTCAGCCAGAGGAACTCCGCTGGAGGCGATGTTTGTCAAAGCCCCTTTTGTTTCTCAAAGCGACTAAAAATGCAAGCCCTTCAAGTGGTTTAGGTAACTCCCAGGGAACAATTAGGCCTTTACCTACTTCAGAGAAAGCATGTCACAGAGTGGCATCCTGTTGGGAGGGTGGGGGAGGGGGACGCGGAGGCTGACTAGGTTATTTATGAAGCCGCAGGACTGTGGAGGCACACAGGCTGTGAAATCTCTATGGTGTGGAAGGTCTGGGAGGCACTGGGAGAGTTCCTGGGGAGGCTGATCCAGCTGCAGCCAGCCAGGCCCTGTGCTTTCTGTGGGCAAGAATAAAACGAAATCCCTCGAGGAGGAAAGGAGGCAGTGTGATCCCACAGAGGTCAAATACAAATGGGGAATGAAATGAGGCTGGAGGCCCTGAGCTTACCTTTGTTCACAGGAAATGCTAGAAGGATTTGCTGTTTCCTTGGAGGCTGAGGCTGAGAAGGCACCGGTGAGAAAACATCTTTTTCTGTCGAGGAGGATAAAAATTTGAGTCATTGCAGCAGGGCCTCCTGTCCAGAAGCTACAGAGAAATCCTTGGCACTTCTTTAGAGCTTCCCCCCCACCCCCCCCCCGCCCACCACCACCATTTTAAGAGGTTTAAAATAATTTGATCACTGCTCTGGGTATCCGGAGTCTGAATTTAAAACACCAGGGAAACATGGCAATGATCATGCCTAATGCTTTAAACCGGAACAAATCATTACCTTGCAGCAAGTAAGAAAAATCTTCAATGAATCATCTTGATTGTACTTATAACCATTTGCTATATTTTAAAAATGAAAGCTGTTAATATTGAGAGATGTAGTATAAAATTAACATCTGATTCTCTCAATTGCAGTATAAACTAGAGCAGGGTGCCTCCTTGAGACACTGTCCCCTCATACTATCCCCGGAAAAGATAAGGCAATGCATCATCTAGACCCCAAAAAGGACACAGGCAAAGCTTCTCAGAGGCACTGTCTGAGACTGAGTGAAGCTCACCTTCCTACCCCACAGTCAAAAGTCCTCATGTCAGTAGCACACTCGAACGACACACTAAATAGGAGAAAATGTCTCCTTATTCCACCCAGGGGATATTCACAGCTGAAAGCCAAGCCATTTGTTTTGTTTTTTAATATGTTTTTATTGAATTTAGAGAAAGGAAGGGAAGTGATACCGAATTTTTAGACTGGAACCTGGATTCTTTGTCCGCCAGAATTGAAGAATGAATCCAGGGACAGAAAGTGGTATAGCAAAGGTGGAGAATTATTGAAGAATAAGTACAGACTCCCACGTGGGGAGGGGGAAAAGTACCACTGGGTTCCTATTCCCAAAGGCTTATAAAGGCTGCAGATCCTGGTGCCTGATATCCCCTCTGATTGGTCACTATTTCCTTAGACTGGTTACTATAGTAACTCCTGGGCTCAAAGGTGGAACCTCATATGGGACATGTGAGGTTCTCCCCCCTCCTTCCTTATTGTTTCCCTATTCCCTTTGGGCTTTCTTCTTCTGAATGAATGAAGGGCTTCCTTCTCTTTGTTTTGTAAATATAGACCTTTCTTGGCTACTTCCAGTTCCCTTGTCTTATGTAAATGCAACTGTTGCTGCTTCCTCATCTTATGGAGATGTAACTGCACCTGGCTTCCTTGTGTTATGGAAATATACCTTCTCCCAGTCTGCAGCCCCTTGCTTTTCCATGGACCTCAATTCTAAAAAATCCCTAAGCCTGCCTATGTTCCCCCAAAATTCCTGCTTCAGAAGGAGAGAGAGGAGAGAGAGAGAGAGAGAGAGAGAGAGAGAGAGAGAGAGAGAGAGAGAGAGAGAGGAACATTGATGAGAGAAAACCATTGACCAGCTGCCTCCTGCATGCCCCCTATTGGGGATTGAGCCTGCAACCCAGGTACGTGCCCTGACTGGGAATCAAACCGGCAGCCTCTTGGTGCCTGGGATGACACTCAGCCAACAAAGCCACACTGGCCAGGGCAGAAAGCCAAGCAGTTTGAATGTGAGTTCACCAGCTCAAACCAGGTCTAGAGCAGAGAGAGATTTGGTGGTATGGCTATTTGGCTTTCTGCAATCCAAGACAAAACCAGTCCTTGCCACGGTTCTTGGGTCTCTGTCAAAAGCCCTGGGCTGGGACTTCCTGAGCTCCTTCCTTCAAAGGCAGCCTGGAGAGCCCACCACACCTCCAGTGGCCCAGCCTAGGGCGTTTCTCTGACTATACACCTGACACCTGTCCGTCTCCTTCTCTGCCTCTCCAGAAAGGTGTCTACTCTGAAAGCCCAGGCCCTGCCCCTCCCACCCGGACTCGGTAGCCTCCACTAGACTGTTTGCTGAAGGAATGACCTTTGAATCAGGGTTGACTCCCATGGGTCCAGACCTGTGAGCCTCTCTCAACTCAATCAGTGCCTCCGGGACAGCCCAGGCCTAGACCAGCTGCACACAGACAGCAGGGAGCTCCCCCAGTCTGTCGGTAATAGCTCCTGTCTGTTATATCCCACACAGAAAGTATTCACACTCGATGTTGCATTTGTATTTTACAACCGTGTTGGGAAGGGAAGCATGGTAGGAGGATTACTCCCTTTGTACAGAAGCGGTTACTGGGTCTTGGAAGACATGTGACTTCGCCAGTGCTACCTGGCCCAGAGTCAGGAACTGAGTCTAGCTCCTCTGACAGCCCTGATGCAACAGATGAAGAATCCGCTGAGCCAGAGAGTGGCGAACAGAGCCAAGAGGCGATGCTGAAGGAAGCTCCTGCACTGGTTGCTAGCCTCGTGGCCCCATTTCCCCCGTTTCTCTTCCACCAGCTCTACCTTCTCCAGTAGTCACTCCCTGCCCACAGGGTTTCCTGCCCACCTTGGCCAACTCACCTCCTCCCACGGTCCCACTTGTCCAAACTCATCTCTTCCACCTCTCACTCCATCCAAGCAACTTTGACATTTCCCTGATTGGCTGCTTTTGGAAGCAGATTACTTGTATTTTTTTTTTTTTTTTTTTTTACTAAGGGATGAATGAGGATAGCCCTGGGGAATGATAGCAGAATCTAAAAGAATTCCTAATTGGCAGATTTTCAGGTAGCATGAGGGAAGTAAAATGTGCAGCACTTTTCTTGCTGCTGGTAACCTTTCCACCATCATGCGAGCAAGCCGAGGCTGCCTTCCTGAAGGTTGAGGGACCACGTGGAGAGGCCTCGGCCACCCGGACAGTCCCTGGCGCTCCGGCAGAGGCACGGGCATACCCTCAAGATCAAAGGCTTGGCAAACCTTTGATACTTGGCAAAGAGGGCATGCCAAGTCCCTGGCGGTGTCTCAAATGTACACGTTGCCCGACTGGCATAACAAACTGAGCGAGTCTGCAATCAGCTCCATCAGAGAGTGTGGGTACAAGGGCAAAGGGCAGAAATATTGTTGTGTGTCTAGCCAGCAGAGCATCCCCGGGGAACCATTTTTCAGAATTACTGCAATATAACTATCTTTCATCAAAGGTGTTTACGGTGATTGACGTGTACTAATAAAATGTCCTCTTGAAAAGAAAGTGACATGCAACAGAAGATATTCCAGACAGTGAGCGAGGCAAGTGTTTTTAACAAAAGCTGTGGTGGAAGCGGCTAATTTCCTTCAAATATCCATCCTGTCCTCTCTCAACAGAACAGAACACCCAAGTTTTGACTAGATACATGGCTCCCAAAAAGAACCTCTCATTGGGCTGTATATGCTGCGTGACTAACTCCTGCCAGTGTGATGTGAGTGTACAACTCCTGAGTGACACCCTTAAATGGAAGAGTGCCCTCCGCAAGCTGAACTGTGTGGTGGCCATTGGCCATCATTACCCTACGCAGTGCATGGAGGCCTGAGGCCTTGACACCATGCGTCACCAGTTCACCCTGGACTTTTTATACCTGGACTATTAAATCAGAGGGAGAAACTATCTTGTTTAACTGTTATTCTTTGCAGTCTTTGTTAGAGCAGCTGGGATAATATTTTTTTAAATATATTTTATTGATTTTTTACAGAAAGGAAGGTAGAGGGATAGAGTTAGAAACTTCGATGAGAGGGAAACATCGATCAGCTGCCTCCTGCACACCTCCTATTGGGGATGTGCCCACAACCAGGGTACATGTCCTTGACCAGAATCGAACCTGGGACCTTTCAGTTCGCAGGCCGATGCTCTATTCATTGACCCAAATGGTTTAGGGATGGAATAATATTCTAAATAATACCAGGGCCCTGTCCGGCTGGTGTGGCTCAGTGGTTGAGTGTCGATCTATGAACCAGGAGATCACAGTTCAATTCCTGGTCAGGGCACATGCCCCGGTTGCGGACTTGATCCCCAGTGGGGGACAAGCAGGAGGCAACTGATCAATGATTATCTCTCATCACTGATGTTTCTATCTCTCTCCCCCTTCCTCTCTGAAATTAATATATAGTTAAAAAAAAAAAGTAATAAGTAATACCAGGGCCCTAACCGGAAGTCTATAAACTGTTTCACTCTTCCTGTTAGAAACACTGTCCTTGCCCTGGTTGGTTGGTGTGGCTCAGTTGGTTGAGCGTCGTCCGGTGCACCAAAAGGTCACCAGTTCGATTCCCAGTCAGGGCACATGCCCAGGTTATGGGTTCGGTGCCCTGCCAATTGATGTTTCTCTCTCACATCCATGTTTCTCTCTCTCCCCACCCGCTTCCTCGTTCCCTAAAAATATCAATAAAAACATATTTAAAAGAAAAAACAAAACATAACACTGTCCTTAGTGAAAAAAGGGGTAGTTTGAGGCAAGACTAATTCCTCAGAACCTAAAGAATATAGCTGTAGAATCCTTGGGCTGGAAGGGAGTGTGGGAAAGAAATGTGACCATCTGAGCTGTGGCCTACCTGTGGCCAACTGGAGTGCATAGCTCCCACCTAAAGAAATTGTGATTTTTTAAAATACTAGCTCCCAAATGAGTGCTTAGACCAGCCGTGGGCAAACTACGGCCCGCAGGCTGGATCCGGCCCGCGGAGCCGAAAGAGCGGAGGGTTCTCTTGCTCTCCCCTCCACTCCTTCACCAGCAGCAGTGTTAACATGGCAACGTCGGGAAACACGGCCACAGTTCCTTCTTCAGTAGAAGGAACAACCTCTCAATCTTCCAGAGGCTCCTTGTAATGCCCGCGGACGCGTCCCCCGACATCACCCTGGGAATGCGTAGATACGTTATCGTGGTGATGTAGGGAGACACGCCCCTGGAGAGCACAGTATCAGAGCATTAGCTAAAAAGGAGACCAACAACACTGTTCCCACTGAAGCTGATGTTTTAAAGACCAAAAACCTTTCAACCCAGTCTACATTGCCATCTACATCTACGTCCCGGGCATAATTTGGAAGTTGCACTAAAGAAAATGTTTAATTTACTGTTTACACATTTTGTTCTTTTCTATTTGTTTTAGTTTTAAATTATTTTATTATATTTAAGTTTAATTTGAAAGGCTTTTGTACCTTTCCTTTGTTAGGCAATTTTATTTTGCCTTTGCCATCTTCAATATAAGGTATGTTATTGTGCTATGATTCCTCCATTTTTTGAAGTTTCAAATTATCATTAGTGTTTACATTCTTGTTAAAATGTTTGAAATGAATAAAACTATTGAAATAAAAAAAAAAGACCGTACCCTTTTATGTAATGATGTTTACTTTGAATTTATATTAATTCACACAAACACTCCATCCATGCTTTTGTTCCGGCCCTCCGGTCCAGTTTAAGAACCCATTGTGGCCCTCGAGTCAAAAAGTTTGCCCACCCCTGGCTTAGAACCATTTTGGCCCAGGCCCCCAACTTTGGTCCAGTCCATTCATTCTATACCTGAGGGAGCCCAGGCACCAAGAGGCAGGACTTCTCCAAGAGCTCAGCCCATTGGGAGCAGTGCTGTCCTAGGCCACGGGCGTTCGCCCCCGACCTGTGCCACCCCGTGCACCCGCTGAGGCCCAGGCATCTCTGCTCACTGGCAGGTGGGCAGGAGGGGGCCAGTCAAGTGCCATTTTGATGCTGACTCAAAATTCTGCATTTAAGACAAGGCCAGCAGTTCCTCTTTTCTTTCTGAACAGCTCAGTCTCAAAGCCACTAGATGGGGGAGGAGGCTGTCCCACAGAGGGGCAGCTGCGCATGGGTGTCAGAGCCCGAGTCGGGTGAGGAAGACATCCATGTGGGGGACGGACCAGCACCCAGAGGTGGGCGATTGGTTATACCAACGAGAAAACGCATCGAGGGTAATAGGAGGTAGGTTTCTTACTCTCAGGGACGAGTTGAAAAGGGGTAACTGAAATGAACATTGTGACGTTGGACTGAACGTGGAAGTGATGATGTGAACTTGTGGTTGTCAATATAAGCAGACGGTGTACTTGTGTGTGCACATGTATTATCAGCCCTGTCCATGGTAAGGACCTGGGAGCAGTGATGTCCTTATGTCCACAGGCATGTCGACACCAGACCTGAGCTTCTAAATATGACTCCTGACTAAAAGGAAGGAGGGCTCCTTGGAGAAATGGCTGATCCAGGGCTGGGACAGGGAAAGGACAGGAAGGACCTAGAACAGCTTGTTCCAGAAAGTAGGAAGTGCTCAGAGAATGGGGACACACCCAAAGGACACAGAGGCCAATTTGAAAGGAATCCTACTGGCCAACCAGAGACACCAAACCTTTAAGCATCAAAATAAGTAATGTAATAAAGGAATTACACCTATTGGATCAAGCAGGGAACTGTAAGCACATGCAAATAGGTGAATAGCAAGTTTGATGGAGAACAAGACATGGAGGTAATTTTAAAGGACCTCCCCACAAAAGACATGAATTTACAAGGGGGAATATTTCACGATGAACGCTGGCAGGCATCACCCTCATCGAGGTCAATGTTAACATCTGCCGGGGCTGACCAGCAGCCCCTGAACGGCGGATGAACAGAGTACTCCGACAGTTTCACTGTGGGGGAGAGGGCTAAGGGACGGCCCGGCTGAAGAAGCCAGGCAGCCTCGATTGCCTGTCTCATTAGGCCTTTATTGGAATTTTCATCTTTAGATACAATCAGTAGGTGAGCAATCTTGGGAGGACACATATGTTCACATTGTCCCCTAGGCAAGGGCATCCAGGGATTAAGAATAAGGATTCCAGTAAACACTCGGGGGTCTGCACATGCACAGGCTTGTTTGGAAAGGTCAAGGAATAATTAGGGGCGCCGCCTTCAATACTCTCCTAAGACGGAATTCTGATAAACAAGGCAGGCGGCCTTCCACACACTTCCCTTTTCTAGGAATGTCCTCCTTAAAAACGGTTCAACATAGTCTAGTGTGCTCCTCAATAAACGTCCTCAGTAATGAGCAGATCACAATCATGTGCACCCAACGGGATGCAGTGAGGGCACCACAGCATCGCGTCTGTGATTGTATTACCAAAGATGCACAGCCTGAATCTAATCACGAGGAAACACCATGTTGAAGGCCATTCTACCAAATAGTGGCCTATAATTTCAAAAGTGTCAAGGTCACGAAAGGCAAGATGACGAAAGGAAACTAAGGAGGTGTGACAACACAGCTCTTTTTGCTGGAAAGAACATTACCAGGACAAGTGGCAAAAGATGAATAGGATCTGAGAATTACATGTTGGTAACATATCATTAATTTCCTGATTTTGATGTCTGTATTGTAGTCATCTAGGAAAATGCTCGTTTGTGGGAATTATACACTCAAGTATTTGGGGTGATGGGGCATCAGATCAGCAGCATATTCTCTCACAGTTAGAGGGAAAATTATCTGTACTGTACTTGCAGTTTTTCTTTAAGGCTGTGATTGTGTCAAAATGAAAAATAAAGAACATTACAAAGAAAACACACATAAAGGGTCAGCAATTAAGAAGGACAGACAGAAAAAGGCATTATGAGAATCCCACAATTTCAGGCGATTCATATCACCAGAGCACTAACTCTGGAGCCAGAGTGCTTGAGTTCCAATTTCAGCCCCATTGCTTACCTGCTGTGTGACTTCGGGAAAGTTACTTAACTTCTCTGTACCTGTTTCCTCACTAATAAAATGAGGATCACAATGTTTCTTACCTCGGAGAGTTGTTACAAGTATTATATGGGTTTATATTTGTCAAATGCTTTGAAAAATGCCTGGAATGTAGTATCATGTAAGTGTAAGCAAAACAAGTAATATGTCCCGTGGGGGAGTAAATGGGAAATAAAACTATGTTTCTTCATTTAAAAGACACTAATTTGCACTTACAGCCAAACACTGTTTCTTCTCTTTAACATTTTGGGGCTCGTGATTTACCATTTACCGAAGAAGAGTAATCACCTGAAGCTCCGCTGGTCTGTGTAGTTGTCACAGGGAAGAGAGGGAAGGCAGGTTACCAACAGTGCTGGAATGTAAAAGTGTGGGTAGAGTTTAGCACCGCTGTCTGAATAGAAAACCTTTTCCATGGTGACCTCCTGGATACCAGTGTCAACACACCGCACACTTCCCAGCCAGTCATTTGTTCTGACCAACAGTGCCACCCACAGGTCAACACCGTAAAGACACTTTGATTTTATCCGATTCCTGGCCAGATTTCTAAAGACCTTCAACCAGCAAATGGCTGAGTCCTTGCAGGATCCGTGTTTCTATTTTCAAACCTAATATACCTTGGGAAAATAAATGGCCTCTTCAATAACTTACACAAAAAGAGAGGGAAATCCCATTTATTTACTAAAATCATAAAATATATAGAAATAAACTTAAAAGGTTAAGATACTGCAGGAAATAAACTACAGAATTTTGCAAAAAAGTATACATATGTGAACAAATCATATAACTAGATAAAAATATCTAAGTACTATAAATTAGTTCTTTCCTAATCCTATATAATGAAAGGCTAATATGCAAATTGACCGAAGAGCAGAACAACCTGTCGCTATGATGGGCACTGACCACCAGGGGGCAGACGCTCAATGTGGTGCTCCACCTGGGGGAGCACCGCTCAGCCAGAAGCCGGGCTCATGGCTGGTGAGCACTGCTGTGGTGGCGGGAGCTTCTCCCGCCTCCGCAGAACTAAGGACGTCCGACTGACAGCTTAGGCCTGCTCCGCCGTCAGCTGGACATCCTCAGAGAGCTCCTGGACTGTGAGAGGGTGCAGGCCCCAGGCCTCTAGCTTATTTATAAATTTAAGGTGATTATGATAAAAATCCCAAAGAACTTTCCTTTTCAAAAACCTGAAAAATGCTCCTAAATTTCACTTAGGAAAATATGAAAAACACCCTAATAACAATTGTCAATACTGAGCCCTTACCATGTGCTAAGCAATGTTACTTTTATAATTTTTCTCTGTACTCTTTACAATTGTATGGGACAAATCTTACCATTCCATTGTGTGGCAATGCACCGTTTTACTGACCAGCATCCAGTATTCTTTCCTGTATCGCTCAGATTTCCCAATCGAGGGAACTCTCCTCCCTCGATTTCAGCATTAGCACTATGTATCCAGCTGTCCTGCTCTCCCCAAGCCAAAGGACAACTAAATGACCCATGCTAGGCCAACTGCCTGCTGTTGCAAAATTTTAATTTTGAGTCAAGAAACAAAATGCCTAAAAATGGTTGATGTTCACTCATTCTAGCACTTGGCTAGGTGTCCTGACAAGACAGTGGAGTACTTCCTCCTACCTAGCGGGACTCCCGGAGGTAAGGAATCAAGGAGGGAAGGTGGTGAACCAGGAAGTACTAACAGAATGCCATTTGCACTTGCTGACTGAAGGGCAATGGTGTTGGCAGAGCCCTGTGTCGCTGTGGGAGAGGGGACACCTGACAGGTCGGTGATGGTAGAAAAAGGAATAAAACCATTGACAATAACTCCCCAGGGCTGGCAGGGAGAGGGTAGGGAAAAGAATATCTTGACCTCTGTCTGCTCTGATTTCTGACCATTGGCCAAACAATCAAAAGCCAGAACACAAAGGTAAACCAGTCCAGAGGTCAGCCCCGGAGGATACAGCAGGAGAGAGAACGTTAGTGAATGGAAGTGGAGGAGCAAAATGAGTCTGAGCGGCATGCTTTCCAATTTTTGCTAAAGGCAGATTGGTGTCTGCAGCTTACAAAGCAAACTGTTACCGCTAACAAAACGAAGTTCAAAGAGGTTAGGTCACTTTCTGAAGCCCACACAGGTAATCATGTAGTACTTGAAAACAAATATAATAAAGGAAATTTAAATGTCCACAAGAAGCCTGGCCAGTACGCTCCGTGGTTGAGCATTGACTAATCCCCAGTATGGGGTGTGCAGGAGGCAGCCAATCAATGATCTTTCATCATTGAAGTTTCTCTCTCTTTCCCTTCCGCTCTAAAATCAATACAAATATATATACATTTTTAAAGTCCACAAGAATTAAACCAATCCAATATATGTGTCAGTATGTACACACACACACACACACACACACACACACACACAGAATACACAACCCCCAAAACAATCCTGGTATCCATAAATATGCAGTGAAAAGAGGCTTTAGTGGGGAAAGGAAAATTCATTTGTCAAATTTGGAATGGGGGGAATTATTAAATATTTGAAGGGGAAATCAATTTAGATCCAATTATAGCATATATCCAAATTCCAATGGATTAAAGACCAAAATATCCCTACCACAAAACATTTGTGGGTCCTTCCAATGCAATCAAAACAACAAAACACGGTATATTTTAAATCCAGATCCTCTATCCAATCTCCCCTTCAATGTGGAGGAAAAGTCCTTTCTTTTAGATTTCTCAAAAATTAGCTCCAAAACAACCATTCTCAGGAAGTTTCTGCCGCATATGCTACAGCAAGAGTGAAATGAGGAAGAAAACACAGGATCCAGGAATCACAGGACTCTAACATGGAAGGGCAGCAAAGGTACTTGTGCAGCAGCGCTAATGAGCAGCCAGTCCAATGGAAGTAAACAGGACAAAGGGCACTTGATCCCAGGAAAAGTAAAATAAAAATTGAAACTGATTATGAGCAATTGGGAAATATTAAAAGGCATGCTACAGAGATAATTCAGGCATTTGGGAATAATTAGTAATAGATTCTATTTATATGAAACTAGAGGTCCGATGCACAAAATTCATGTAAAAGTAGGCCTTCCTTCCCCAGGCTGCCGGCACCAGCTTTCCTCATAGCCCCAGCTTTGTCCAGAAGGTTGTCCGGAAGGACTTCTGGTCTAATTAGCATATTATGCTTTTATTATTATAGATATCCAGAATAGGTAAATCCAGAACAGAAAGCAGACTGGTGATGGCTAGGTACCGAGGGGTACAGGAGAATGGGGAATGGCTGCTTACTGGGTAAGGGGTTTCCTTTTGGGGTGATAAAAATATCCTACAACTAGTGTTGTATCGTAAATCAGCGAGATAGATACAAGACGCCTTAGTGAGCCAATTAGGAGTCTTTATTCGCGCAGGCCCAGAGGGAGGTGTTTCCCAAATCTCTCAGCAACCACATACAGGAAGTTTCCCGTTTTTCTACCTTTCCAGCTTCTTTGTCTGCAGATTTCACAAGGAGCTCTGTGTAGGTTATTGTTACAGACAGTTTGTAACCTTGAACATATAATGAACCAATACTTGGCATAAGAATATGGGAATCAGTATCAGTATTAGCCTGTTACCGTCAGATGGCTAGCTTGCAAGGTCAGACAGCTAAGTTTTTATCTTTTTCTATTATTCAAACTAAAAGTTATTTTACAGAATAAGGGACTATCTAAAAATAACAGAGTTGACCTACAGAATAAGAGACCGTCTAAGAATAACAGAGTAGTTCAAATAGCAGTTTTCCAAAGGAGGGATTACTATGCTTCACTAGGAAGTAGTGATGGTTGCACAACTCGAGAATGTACTAAATGCCACTAAACTACACACTTTAAAACGGTGAATCTTATGCTGTATTTTACGATGTTAAAAAGATACAAAGTAAGCCATAAGGACAATTATTAATTCCGGAGAAAATAAAAGATTAGACAAGAAAGTAGGTGTGATTTTATGGCATGATTGGGCTTGGTTTGTCTTTGCATATTCACAATAATTAAATGATGACTTATAGATTTAACCAAAAGCTGTGATATTCACAGATAGAGTTAAGAGAAGGTTTATGTTTGGGGATGTGGTAATAAGCCACAAGTCAACAGACAGTATCTACGTTGACGAACTGAAAAATAGCAGAATGAACTTATTTAGAAATATGGAGGTCAACAAGAGCAGAGAAGGTGAGGGTGGCTTTAAGTGGGAACTGTGGGAGGACACAGGAGGAAACAGGAGCTGCCAGTGTTTGCTAGAGCATACTTGCCCCATTTGAATGTTAAGCTGCATACACACAAATATTACTTCTTTAAAAAGTAAGCAGAGAGAAATATTTGTAACCTAACTTTTTAGCTTAAGTTGGAAAAATCAACAGATTTCATTAAATGAAAAGTCCCAAAATTGGTTACATCAAAATGTATCAAGTTTCTGGGTCTGAAAATAATGGCCTGTCACCTACCCTCTTCACACATCCTCTAGGAAACCTTTAAGACTAAGAAATAGTGATGAGGAAGGGGTGCTGAGTATGGAGAGGGTAGAAAAGGCAGAAATGGTATCAGTATAAAGGTCTACAGCAATCAGGCAGATAAAATAAAGCAGGGGAACAGGATGAACAAGTGGCCAAGCCAGGTGTAAGACAATGGGGTACAGGAGACCACAGGAAGGGAAATGTACAAGCATGTCCTTGTCTGGAAATACTGAAATAGAAACCAGCTTCCCCGTTGGCAACCTTGTTTGAGTGAAGCCGACAGGAAAAGTTTTGAAAGCGGCCAGGTTAGAACACAAGAGCAAGGACACTGACCCCTCTCGGTCCCTTCAGTGTTCCCAGGGACAGAGAATGCCCCCGAGAATGTTCTGGGTGGCAGACACCCCTACTTGCTTTGAGAAAACTGGCTCATCACCATTGTGTGAAGCCTTCATCAGGACTGCTTCCCTCCCCAAAGGGAAGCCAAAATGACCCAGTCTTCTACCCGCTTCCTATAGAACCAGAGCCAGGATCCTAGGATCAGCCGATTGGATGCTCTCTCCAGGGACTGGAGACATACAGCAAAATCCTAAGCAGAAGTGGGCATGCTGACCACAAGCTCCTCCTATCCACAGTGGGCTGGGAACTGGCAGTAGGGCCACAGCACCAGATGCAGGCAGGGAGGGGCAGGAGACTCAGCCAGGGCTCAAAGTAACGTAATCAGCAGTAGAGGATTCCTAGCAAAGCAAGCACTCAGATACATGGCCAGGAATAACACATACAAATTCACAATTTAACTTCTGTGGTTGAAGATACTAATGAGCAACTTTCATTCGTTAGGTCGAAGAACAAAGAGAACCAACTCAAAAGTAAAGTTTTTTTAATAAACATTATGACAAATGTAGAAAAATGATGGATTAGTTTCAAAAAAAGTTTTCAGAGTCAGATTAACTTGACTTCTACATCTCAGATTAGAGCTGCCAGTCCCCAGCCCTCCACCCCAACCATGCATTGGATATTCATTATTCCACATTGGACACAAATTCATGGCTTTGTAGATACACAGGAGGATGAAGAGCCTCCTTAAATACCTAATTAAAGAGAAATTATAATGTAAACATTTTTAATTAAAACAAACACTGATACTACTTTTAGCTTGGGATGCTTGTTTAGAAATACTATGCTGGGGGAGAGGAACAGAATATAGAAAATATTTTCATTAAATCTCAATTTCACAAAACAAAAATCATCTACTGTTTTAATAGTGCTGTACTTTCTTCAGACAGCATTAGTCAGTAAATAAGACAGAGCTAGAATAATTAATACTGACACAAGAAGAAACCACAGCAAGATGTTTAAAGTAAATGCCCACATTGCACAATTTTCATAAGCAACCACTTGTATTAAAAAGTATAAATGTATCAATACAGAATAATCTAGTCTATTTTAAACTTTAAAAATGGAAGGAAATTAGGCTTTTGGGAGGATCACTTTATATTAAAAAAGAGCCCCTTGTTCAACAACGGGGGTAGACAAGTGTGCAGGTGTGTGCTGTGAGCGGGGTGGGGGAGGAGGGTCTGGAAACGCAGGATTCCAAGTACCTGATTCATTTGCTTTTTTTGTGATTTTAATTTTTATTCAGTTATGTGTTGTCCTGATTTAAAGAGTGAAATATCTCTACAGGGCTAGTTATGAAAAATAGCACTCTATCTTGTCGCCATGCTCCACCCCACATGCCCTTCCCTGAAGCAATGATTCTTTCGGAATTTACCTCCCTATTTTTATAAGCCCAAGTAGCTATCTCTTTCTTTTCTAATTTTAGGTATTACTGATTTTCCACTATGGAACATGAAGAACTATTTGCCTCTCTAACCTCCTCACCCCTAACTTCTTTCCATCAACATGTTCTCAAATGGCCCATCATCAGCATTTGGCTTGATTTATATTCAAGGCTGATGACAACATATGTAGGTGAACACTGGTCACACAGTAACTTTCCTTTCCGGATAAATTCACAACTGCTTATTTTTTTCTATTTGCTTGCTTCTCTGTCATCACCCCAAACTCTGCGCCAGCTGTGAAAATGCATCAGGTCATCTACAAATGTCATCCTCAAAGGCATCTGCCCAGTCCGATCTGGGAGGAGTGCAACGGAGCACAGATCGCCGGGAAGACAGAACTGCAGGAGCCATTCGGGCTCCACGGGGCCTGGACTGAACCCCGAGGGCTCCTGGGCGGCTTCCCCAGAGAAGGAAGCGACTCTCGACAAAGAACAAGTGCACACTGCTGAGTTCACTCGACGCATGCTGCCACACATGCGGCATTCCCCGAGAGCAATGACAGAGGGCACCCGCAGAAGCCTACCAGCTAATGAGGATGGCCTGAGGCTGCAGAAGAAATCCACATACGCTCTCTATAGCATTCTGCACGGCCGGTGCCGGCTCCAGGGCAGGAGTGATAGCTACGTCCTCCCCACAAACCTCTCCTGTGGTGACACAAGCCACCGTGAGAAGAGAAGTCGCAATGATGATGAACACCTTAGCTATTCCACAGGTATGGTGCCATGGTCCCCATACATAAAGACACACCTTCTTTCCATCACAGGCTAGAAGAGGACGATGCGAATCAAGACTCACCCGAAAATTCTTTACCTGCTCAGATGTTCCTGCAGCTACCGAGAAGATTTATATTTTTTATGTTCTGTTTCTCCAAATTCCTACACTGGCATGTACTATTTTTTTCTAAATTATAATCATAAACTGTAAAAAAATTAGTAACTACCGTGTTTCCCCGAAAATAAAACATCCTCCGAAAATAAGACCTACTTACAGGTTTCCTTCTGAGTGAAATATAAGGCATCCCCCGAAAATAAGGCCCCCAGACTGTCTCAGAATGAAAATTAATTTACCGTAAACTGGTCGCTAGGGCCGCCCCAACTGGCGTCTAGCAACCAGTGACGTTACGTGGAGTCCTGACGTCACTGCTGTGTGGAGGCAGAGCGGAGGTCAGAGTGAGCGGTGAGCGCGGGGTGGGAGAGGGGAGGAGACTTTCGCAGATGGGTGTAGAAGAACAGGAGAATTAGAGCGGACGGGACGCGGCGAAGGTGGTGAGTGCTGGTCTGTCTCTGGTGACACTACCTGATGCTCGCGGCCGCCTTCATGATGACTGAAGGTTCTCAGTCAGTGGCAGACCCTGCTCCAGCCCAGATCCAGGCCCCAGCAAGCCCAGTGACAGTCCCCAGGCAGGCCCCAGGGGGTAAATGTCTGATAAAGGGGTAGGAGGGATACTGGTGAAGGTGTTCAGTGGCACAGGGGTGGGGGGAGGGGGATCACTTAAAATGACACAGGAGGATCAGAGGGGGCAATCAAAATGACACAGGAGGATCAAAAGGGGTTACTAAAATGGTAATCCCCCCTCTGATTCTCCTGTGCCATTTTGATTCCCCCCTCTGATCCCCCGTGTCATTTTGAGTGATCCCCTCCCCCCACCTTGAAACCCCAATTCCTTTTTTTTTACCCCTACGATAGAAATGAGCGCAAAAAGAAAAAGCTACTCCGTGGAGTACAAGAAAGGAATCGTGGAAGACTCTTGGGGCCAAAATCTTACTGCTTTCTGCAAAGAGAAGATGTTGAGTATCCGATTGGTCCGAAAATGGTGAGCAGAGTATGGTAACCTCATTGAACAAGTGGACAAGGGAAATGCTAAAAAGCGCAAGTGTGGATCAGGTCGGCAACCATTATTTTCCGAGCTGGAAGACCTGATCTGTGAATGGGTTGTTGACAGGAGAGCAAAGGCTTTGGTTGTGAATAGGGCTCAGATTCAAGAATTTGCCCTTGCAATGGCACCACAGTTTGACATAGCCCCCGAAGACTTCAAAGCATCACAACACTGGCTGGATAATTTCCTTCAGCAAAGTGAACTGTCTTTAAGAAGATCTACAACATTGTTTAGGTTGGAAGATACTCAAGTTATTAAGCGAGCACTTGCATTCAAGTCCTTTATTGATGATGCTGACTTCTCTAAATACAATCTTTCCAACATGATTGCTATGGATGAAACTGCAGTGTTTATGGGCCAATCATCTCAAACAACAATTGAACAGCGGGGTGCCTCCTTGGCGTACATTCCCTCCACTGCTTACGAAAGGGCACGTGTTTCCTGTATTTTGGCAATTCATCTGGATGGCACTAAAATCCCACCTTTAATCATTTCTAAGGGCAAGAAGGAAAAGATTGAACGTGTTTTGGGCGTTTTTATTCTTGAAACTGAAAAGGCCTGGGCCACACAAGCAGTTATAAGGAAGTGAGTCGATTTAATGCTGCCGCTTGTTATGCGAGGGAGCCAAAGAGGTCTGCTAGTCTGGGATGCAGCCAGCACTCACTGCGCTAAAGACATGAAGACATTTCTTCACGAAAGAAAAATAGATCAGATAATGATTCCCGCAGGAATGACGGCCTATCTCCTGACTCTTGATATTGCAATACACAAGCCATTCAAAGACAATTTGCGCATGGAAATTAATGACTACGTTGAAAATAGAATGGAGAGAAATCAGCGTGGAAACTTTGTGAAACCTAAACTGCAAGAAGTTGTGACTTGGGTGAAGAATTCATGGGAGAAAATCACTGACAGTTGCATTGCAAATGCACTGCGAGCAGGCTACCTTGACAAGAAGTACTCATTTAAAGACAGTGCTATTGCTAAACATGAGAGATTTGGTCCACTGATTCTGAAAGAAATGGAGTCACAAGAAATTCACCAGGAAATTCAGGAATTGGATTGTTATGATGATGTTCCAGAAGATGATGACATGATTGTCATTGAATAAATGAGTAAATTCTTGATACTGTAGGATTCACAGTTTGTCTGGTTTGTGTTGACAACTACCGTACCGTATACAGGTAATAAATTTCCTTTATTTTCATTTAACAATAAATGTGTACTGTATTATTCTTCATGGAAAAATAAGACATCCCCTGAAAATAAGACCTAGCGTGTCTTTGGGGGCAAAAATAATATAAGACACTGTCTTATTTTCGGGGAAACACGGTACTAGTAACATAAAAATCCATTTTCCTGTCTTATACTAAATATGGCTATGCCATGACAATTTTTATTTTTTTTTAAATGAGTCTCTTGATTCAGTCAGGACCTCACGGGCATAAAGAATTAGCCACTGTCATACTCAAAAGGATGCATTTATTCAGGGAAAATCTTAATTTCTTTGTCCTCTTCAGAAGACAGAGCTGTAAGAAAACCTAGAAGACTTGAAGTAATGTCAATTTAAAGCACCTTTACTGAAACTTGATTCCTTGGGCCAGCGGAAGGTCCTTACTGTAGTTGATGGTACTAAGGAGGGAAAAAAAAGAACAAAATTAAATGAAGGAAAGCATGTACATAACTAGAATATTTTTATGCCTTTAAAAAATGTAGCAGATCTACGGTATATGTTAACAACAGGAAATGTCCAAATTACAGGGTGGTGAAGAAAATATCAAAACAATCCTAGTATGAATCCAGTTTTATAAAAGAAAAAAGAGGAGGAACACAAAAGTCTGGAAAAACACACAGCATACATGTTATTCATAGTTTTAAGAGCACAAGACTATGGGGACTATAACAATGTTTTTTCTCTCTCTCAATAACGTGTACTGAATTCAATAATGTATTGAATTTGCAGAAAAAACAGTTATTCCTATTGTGATAAAAAGTAAGAACTATAATAATTTAGAAAATAAAAGTGACCCCGCTAGTCAGTTATCTGGTAATCACCTCATTTCTCCTAAGAGGAAAAGAGTCCCATTAAATGGGCTCCCAAAAGGCCACAGTTAAGTGTTTTCTGCTTTAGATCTCAAATGCACAGAAAAGGAAAAAGAACGTAAGTGACTGCAGAGAATGGGAATCGGGCAAAGAGTGTGCATGTGTCTGAGACGTAGCAAGCACTTCAGAAATTCCCGACAGACACAAAGCACTAAGGCTACGCGGAGCCGAGGCTGAGAAACCCACCTGAGGTTACAGAACTAGTGGGAAGCAGTCAATGGGATGAGGATGCATGTCCTTGTTTCCTCACCCCGAGTTCTTTCTACAACAGAACACCACAGGGGTCTGACCCCACATACTGTTGTATTGCACTTGGGTAAATGTATTTCTAACCATGGGGGTGGTGGGGGGGAGGGGGGAACAGTGTACATTTAAAAGAAACAACTCCTAGTCAAAATCTCCCAGAAGCCAACTCCCTCACCAGCTACCCATGTGCTGGGGGAATGAGTTAGTCTAACTTTGAAGGGTCATGCTCGCTATTCAGAGAACTGGGATCCCCCAGCTTGCTAGCCAGGCCCCCAAGCCCCTGCACACCTCCTCTCCTTCTAATTCTACAGGTAGCATGGGTGGTAACTGCGTCCAAAAAGAAAACTAGAAAAGGACAGCTTCTTCCGCTTTCTCCTGCTGGGGGACACCTCCTCCCAGTGTCCTATTCCTATGCTGTCTCTGGATAGGAACTACCAATGAGATGGTTTCCTAGTCGGCTGTTGGGCACTAGCTAAAGCTGGACAAGAAAGTAGAAAATAGTACAAAATGGAGGGGAGAGCCTGGAACATTAGAAAGATAAAGTTAAATGGAAATGCATAAAGCCAGAGCAGAAAGTAGAAGAGTGTAAATGCACGCTGCAATAGCTTTAGCCCAAACCCGTCTTCCCAGAGTCTTTCTTACCAGGTAGATCTTCTCATGTACTGTTTCCAGGCGTCGCTGCCGGACTCCCTGCCACCGCCGGTGTGCTTTTCTCCCCCTGGAGGAACACAAAGGCAGCTCAGTCTCGTCTCCTGGGCTGTTCTTTCTGCGTGGGCTCCTACTCGGTACCACTGAAGAGAAGATACCAAAAGGAGGCCAGAGCTACCTGACCAGTTCCCGGACATTTAGCCCAATTTCCTTTGCAAACAAACGGATAAAAGATAGAGACCAAAATAAAATGAAAATCATAGAAAAAAAAGTAAAAGGAATTAAGAGGGAACAGAAATGTGTCAGGAAGAAGAAAACCTTTTAAAAAAACTTTGCCATTAACACCTTAAAACCAAGGTGTTAAGATGTTTTTATTTTCTCATTTATGATGATCTATGTGTAATTTTTTTTTTTAAATATATTTTATTGATTTTTCACAGAGAGGAAGGGATAGGGACAGAGAGCCAGAAACATCGATGAGAGAGAAACACCGATCAGCTACCTCCTGCACACCCCCCACCGGGGATGTGCCCGCAACCAAGGCACGTGCCCTTGACCAGAATCGAACCCGGGACCCTTCAGTCCGCAGGCCGATGCTCTATCCACTGAGCCAAACTGGTTTCGGCTATGTGTAATTTTTTATGATATACATAAACTGCCTTTATAATATTTTAAATGTTAAATTAATATCCTCATGTTATAAAAAGATAACGAATCCATGGAAATAAGAAAAGGATACTATTTAAAAGTGTGTTATCAAAGGACAAGAAATGTCTTGGTGTTGTCTTTAATAACAGCAGAGGAGAAAAAAACTTATTAGAAGGATTAGGAGAAAAATTTGAGGAAATTTCCCATATAAAAAACAAAAAGAAAAAAAGAGATAACATTTAAATAATAGGAGTTCCAGAAATTAAAATAGAGAAAAATCAAAGGAAAATTTTTCAAAGAAACACTGCCAAAGCAAAATCAGAACTGCAAACTATGACTCCCACTATCCAAGGACAATCACTGGCCCACTCACTGTCCCACAGATACTTTTACAAAGATCTCCACTGAGGCATATGACTATGAAATTTCAGAACATATTTTTAAAAACAGGGGAAAAAGATCAGAAATCAAAGTGGATTGCGCTTTCCAACCACAATACTAGAAACCAGAAGACAAACAGCTCCAAAACTCTGAGGAAAAATCAATTCAAGCCCTGGCTGGTTTGGCTCAGTGGATAGAGCGTTGGCCTGCGGACTGAAGGGTCCCAGGTTCGATTCCAGTCAAGGGCACATGCCTGGGTTGCGGGCTCGATCCCCAGTGGGGATGTGCAGGAGGCCGCCAATCAATGATTCTCTCTTATCATTGATGTTTCTGTCTCTCTCCCTCTCCCTTCCTCTCTGAAATCAATAAAAATATTTAAAAAAAAAAAAAAAAAAAAAAAAAAAAATCAATTCAAAACTGAACTATGCAGAAAAAGCATAGCAGGTCTGCTTGCATCTGGGCCCATAGCTGCTACACAGTCCCCTACACCGATAAAAAAAAGTTCCCTGAATGACTGAGGTGCCTCATTGGGCCTGAACTGTTTCTGTACAAACAACGTGGTTTATGGTCAACACCTGCCTTCCTCTGAGAGCCTGGAATTTGGGGGATGTGCCAGGCAGAAGGTGCCTCCACGACCAGGCCCCAGTAGAAGGCTGGGGTGCGGAGTCTGTCATTTGCTTTCCTGGCAGACTGCCCATTTGTCACAATCCCCTGCTGGAAGAATTAAGTTCATCTCTTGTGACCCCACTGGAGAAGACTCTAGTACCTCCTTTCCTCCGGACCACACCCCACACCCCACACAAGTGTCCTATCGCTTATAGGGAAGAAAGGAATTAAGAAAGTTAATCGAGCCCAGCAGAGGGTCAATACATAATGTCTAAAGCTGCGAAACAGTGCCGTGAAAGCACACTACGTAGAAAAATTGAAGTAAATTCAGAGGTCAATTTATTTTTTTCTTTTAGTGAGAATCTCTAAATGGTTGCCTCTGGGAAAGAAGGAGGGAGAGGAAGTGTGGGCCGAATTTCTTTTTCCATTCTAAAACTTTAAATTTTTAAAAAAATTAATGTGAGGGCTGAAATGAAGAAGAGGAGAGAGGAGGCATGGGCTGGACACAGGGATTAAAGAGTTACAGAAGGACAGACAGATGCATTCAGGCCACTAAATAGTGGAGGGCAAGGGTGACAGAATGAAATGAAAGCAGGAAACTTTTGTCAAAGTTTTCACACTGAATAGTAATTATAGTTTTGTTTAAAATATAGGAATGCCCCGAATTATTTAAACTTTTACAAGGATTAATGAATGCTTGTTTTGCTTCTCTATATAATTAAAGGCAATCTGTGTTTACTATATTTTGGATCATTTTTAATAAGTAAAACAATAAATGACTGTTGGGAAGATTTTTAAAAATTATTACTATTACTAAGTTTAAGCACTGAGAACTCAAAGCATACAAAGAGAAAATAGGTGGGGGGTGGCGGTGGGCTGGAGGTGGAAATAAATAGATAAAAATAAATAACTAAATAAATGAGAAATTAGGAACAGGGCTCCATAAAAATAAACAACTTAGTATTTTATCTAAGATGAAAGATAACATTTAACATTTACTATGCCCACTTTGCCAATACAAACCAGAATTTTTCATGTGAAATTTTCTGTCTTTAAAGCAGGGGTCTTAATTTTTTTGGGGGGGTCTTAAACCGTCTCCCCAGAAAACAGATGCCACCACGCCAGGGGTCCACACATCTCAGGCTGAGGGCCCTGCCCAAGCGTGATGCCGCGGCTGAGAATAGAAGGCAGGGCCCTGGACAGTCACTCGGAATATGGAACATGCTTTCTCCGGCATGTTAGACCAGGTAAGACAAGTATTTCAGTTTCTTGGTCAAACGTTTCTAAAAGCTACTACTGCTTTTCCTTTACTGCCTGCTATGAACTCAATTGTCTCCCCCTCCTTCCCACCTGCCCCCATGAACATGTTGAAGCCCTAGCCTCCAATAACTCAGATTGTAGCTGAGCTCAGTAAACAAATGAATAAAAGACTTAAGTAGGTAATTAAGGTCAAATGAAGTCATAAAGTTAGGGCCTGAAGCCAACAGGACGGGTGTCCGTCTAAGAGGAAGAGACACCAGAGATATATGTACAGGAAAAAGGCCATGTGAGGACACAAGACAAAGGTGGCCTCAAGCCAGGAAGAGAGGCCTCAGGAGAAACCAAACCTGCCAACACCTTGATCTTGGACTCGTCTCCAGGACGGTGAGCAAATTCACTTCTGTCGTTGAAGCCACCTGGTCGGTGGTATTTTGCTCTGGCAGCCCTAGCAGACCAAGACACTGCCCAACACGGAAAAGGAGACACGTGCTGCACATACCAAAGGCACCTCCAATCTCAGCCCCGCTCGTCGGAATATTGACGTTCACGATGCCACAGTCTGATCCTTTCGGTCTGTGTGTAAAAAGGGAGGCATGGTGAGAGCAACATATAGGAAAGTAAAAAACAAAACAAATAAACAATCCAAACAAACTCTGAGACTTTCAGTGCCAAAACATGGATTTTCAACGATGATGGTTTCATGTGTTTTTTAAAGTCCATCACCACACAAATCAGACTGACAGAGGTCTTAAAAATAAACAAGGTTATACCCAAGCCAGCGGAAGATTCTGCCCAAATCCTTGGTAAAGATGCTACTTGAAAGTCCCTGTTTTACTTCATTATTCCAGGCAAAGACTTCATCTTCGTTCTGAAAGGACAGATGTTCAAAGCTGTTAGATGACACAGGGTTCGGATCAAAGTTACTGTTAGACTCATTTCTATGTTGACCTATGAACCAGGAGGTCGAAGTTCGATTCCCAAGTGCACCAGTATAATTTTAGTGCAAAAAAGGAACCACAGAGTCACCAAGTCTATTTCTCATACAGTGCCTTTGAAGGGTTTTGTCCCCAAATGTACTTTAGGGAACAAAAATCTTTCCTACAGGCTCCCAGTACATTCTTCCATTCAACCTTTCAACCTACTATATAGTAATAGTTATTGAACTCTTATTAAGTGTAACACACTGACCACCACTTAGCATGCATTTAATTATTTATTCCTCACCTATGACACAGGTTTTCTATTATCCCCAATTTACAGATGAGGCAAAGGAGGCCCAAGAGTCTAAATTATTTGCTCAAGAGCTCACAGTCACACAAGCACACACTACAAAACATGAAATTATACCCTCTAATCACCATATGTGAAACGTGATAAGATAATTTAAAGCAAGATGTTAAGAAATACAATCATGTGATTGCAGTAAGGTGCGATTCTCATTACTCCTCAACAGTCAGTCATGGCACATCCAGACCTTGACTCAATCTCTAAATATGATCTGGCAGGGCTGGGCCTGTCTCACACTGGGGAAGGAGACCCTATGGTTCTCTTCATCTGCTACAACCGCCAGAGCCTGTCCTCGAGACAGACTGTAACTGAAGATCTTTACATTGCCCTCAATCTTCTCATTTTGTCAGCTGATACCTGGCTCTCAGCCTTTCACACTATCTAGTCCTTCTACACAGAAGCCAGATTTCGGCCCACTCGGCTCAGAATCAGGTGATACAAGAGATGAGGGCCACAATCTCCATAAATGGCAACACAGTCTTGGTTTCCCTGGCAGCTTGCTTGACATGCTCTACAGTTTAAAGTGTTCATCCCATCACATTTTATCCATAACTTCCAAATTTATTCTAATCAGAAGGACTTTCGAAAACCTCCCTAAAGGCAAATTGAGTGAAATTGAACACACCTTCATTTTCTCCTGGCCTTCTAATGTTTGTTTCAACATTAGACTAGAGAAAAGAGAGACAGAACCCATTTTTTACCTTGAATTTAAAGACATAAAGAATCGGAGCAAAAGTCTCTGTGTGTGCAATGGATGCATTGTGGGCAAGACCTGTTACAATCGTCGGTTCCACGTAATTTCCAGGGCGATCCATAACCTTCGGCAGAGAAAGAAAATAAAAACAATGAAAGCATTTTGTTTTCCAGTACTTGTGGTCAGGTATCTTTGCTGATACTTAGGAGAAAAAAGCCAACACCATTTTAGGTGAATTGTTTCTGCATAATAACTTCCCACCATGAATGAAAATTTTCTCTGGCTCCTATTGGCTCAACCTTAGTCAAAGATAAAAAGGAAAAAAGAGAAATCAAGGATAGAGAGCTATGCCATGTGTCACAGCCAAGTAGCACTGAAAAAAAGTTACAAGTGATGATTTTAAAATTCATATAACTTTAAAATAGGTAACCTATACCCACTGTGTTATAGCTACATTGAATCCCCACCCCCAAATTCATGTTAAAACCTTAACCCCCAGAGAGACTGAATTTGGAGGCAGGGCCTTTATGGAGGTAAAGTTAAATGAGGTCACGTGGGTGGGGACCTAATCTCATGGACCTGATGTCCTTATAAGAGGAAGAAGCCAGCGCCTTCCTCTCTTCATGCAGAGGGAAGGCTGTGTGAGGACACTTGGTGCCGGAACAGAGGCCTCACCAGAAACCAATCCTGCCAGCACCTGACTTACACTTCCAGCCCCCAGAACTGCGAGAAAAATAAAGTCCTGTTGTCTCACCCATCCAATCTATGATATTTTGTTATGGCAACCACAGCAAACTAATACACATTGTACAAAAATCAAAAGCTCCAAAAGGATATAGTGTAGACATTCCTAACTAACCTCCATGTAATCAAATTACTAGTTCCTGTCCACTTAATGATCACTTTTCCTTCCATACCCTACTGGCGCCCACAGCAAGCTGCTCTGTTAGGGGTCGACTCTCTGGTGTGCCTGTGTAATTCTGCATCAGCCTCTGAGCTTATGTTTACCAAGAGGCAGCTGGATTTACTCCCAATCCTGGGCATGGCAGCTGTATCTGTTATTTTAATGCTATATTGCGTTGCATAACTTAAATAAATATTACACAAAGGAAAAAGAGCTATTTCTATAAAAATTAAGTTAAACGTTTCAGAAAAAAAATCAACAAAAGTAACAAAAAATACATAATTTTCATATACGCGCTGTCCAATGAGATGTGGGTGTGTCAATTGTCAGACAACCAGAGAGGAGTCTTCTCTCAGATAGCTTTGCAAGAGACTCATCTCAGTGGCTATTAAAGAAAGAGAAACTAAAGTCCAGCCAGCATGGTTCAGTAGTTGAGCGTTGACCTATGAACCAGGAGGTCGAAGTTCGATTCCCGGTCAGGGCATATGCCTGGGTTGCGGGCTCAAACCCCGGTGTGGCGTGTGTGGAAGGGAGCCAATCAATGATCCTCTCTCATCATTGATGTTTCTCTCTCTCTCTCCTTGTCCCTTCCTCTCTGAAATCAATAAAAATATATTTTTTAAAAAGAAAATGAGCCCTAGCTGGTTTGGCTCAGTGGATAGTGTCGGCCTGCAGACTGAAAGGTCCTAGGTTCAATTCTGGACAAGGGCACATACCTTGGTTACAGGCTCCTCCCTGGCCTGGGCCCTAGTCAGGGCTTCTGCAGGAGGCAACCAATTGATGTGTTATTCTCACATCGATGTTTCTCTCTGTCTCTCCCTCTCGCTCTTCCATTCTCTCTAAAAAATCAATGGAAAAATATCCTCAGGTGAGGATTAACAAAAACAAACAAACAAAAAATAAATAAAGGTGATTAAATGTTTAAAAAGAAAGTGAAACTAAATTGTAGATAATAAATTACTGGTATACCTTATGCAAGGATGAAGACAAATTCCTACCACACGTGGGAAAACTGCTTTGACTACATCTAAAGACTCAAATGTAGTTGTCTGTGTTAAATTAAAATGTTTTTGGTGTGTATTTTTTTGATTCCTGGTCTCACTTGACCTTTTAAAATAACCATTAAATTCGGATTCTAATTACTCTAGTACAAAGTCTTCTACTGCACCATGAATGTCTCCCTCCATACAAATTCCTAGAGACTCAATTCAAAGGCAACCACAGCCCTGAGATTCTTGTGTGTCCTTCCAGAAATTCCCATGGGTTATGATGTCATTGTTTAAAGCACGTATTCCCCCTTACAAACAGGAGGAGAGGGAGAGGGCAGTCGGGGCCCGTCTCCCAGGGAGAGGAGGTGAAAATCTCACTGCCAAGCTCCGGGCTGTCCTTACCTTGCCACCATAGACCACGGTGCCTCCTTCTTTCTTGGCTGCCTCCACTGCTCCAAGAAACATGCTCACTGCCTGCTTGGTGTGGAGTGGCCCATAGAGAACATTAGCTGGAGAGAAAAAGGAATGTCCTTTGTTGTCCTTTAAATGGCAGCATTTTATTCTTATAACAGCTTTCCCAAGGAACCAATCCCTTCCTATGTCCTCTCGGTTTAGAAGTGTCTGCAACCGTTGTCTGTCAAGGGCTAGACCAGTGGTGGGCAAACTCATTAGTCAGCAGAGCCAAATATCAACAGTACAACGATTGAAATTTCTTTTGAGAGCCAAAAACCGACTTCTGCGCATGGGCCACAAAGTTTCAATTGCACTGTACGTGCGGGCCCGCACGTGGTATTTTGTGGAAGAGCCACACTCAGGGGGCCAAAGAGCTGCATGTGGCTCGCGAGCCGCAGTTTGCCGACCACTGGGCTAAACAGTAAATATGGAATGCTTCAGATGACCTATGTGGTCTCTGTCACAACTACTCAACTTGGCCACTGCAGTTGAAAGCAGCCACAGAAGACAGGTAAACGAGTAGAGTGGCCGTGTCCTGACACACTTTCTTTACAGAAACAAGTGGCAGGCCAAATGTGCGTATCAACCCCTGGTTTAGATCAACCAGCGAGCCCCTGGTTCACTCATTGCAGGGTGACCACTCTCTAAGAACTTCACAGGCTCAGCAGCTGGTGTGCAATTTACAGGGGAGAGCCTCATGCCACCCATGGACGGCTGCCAGAAAGCAGAGCGTTTCAGCTGAGCCCAGGAAAGAGGAAGAAGGAAGGCAGGTAGGCTCAGGCGGAGGTGGCCTTGTAGCAGGAAGCCAGTTGCGGGAAGATCTGGGTGAAGAGCTTTTCGGCAGAGAGAACAGCAGGACAGCCTGGACCCCAGCACCGAGAGGAGGCTGGAACAGCTGGAGCTCAGGGAGCCCAGGGGCAGAGGTCAGGAGGTAGGGGCGTGGGGACAGAGGTCAGGAGGTAGGATCCCAGGGGCAGAGGTCAGGGGGTAGGAGCATGGGGGCAGAGGTCAGGAAGTAGGAGGGCAGGGGTAGAGGTCAGGAGGTAGGAGCATGGGGACAGAGGTCAGGAGGTAGGAGGGCAGGGACAGAGGTTGGGAGGCAGGAGCGTAGGGGCAGAGGTCAGGAGGTAGGAGGGCAGGGGTAGAGGTCAGGAGGTAAAGAGGGGAGGCGGCATAGGTCAGATCACACAGATGGTGAGCCTGCTAAAGAAGGAGCAGGAAAAAATCTAGGTTTTAGTCAAAGAGCAAAGAAAAGTCACTGGAATATTTAAAGTAAGAGTGAATCATCTAATCTAAGTACATTTTAAAATCACTCTCATCACTGTGGAAGGCAGAGGTAAGAGCAGGAAGTATGTCCGGTGACTCCTGCAGTCTTCCATGAGAGAGGATGGTGGTGGCTTAGACGAGGGGAACAGGGTGAAGAGAGAAAAGTTCATCACACTCATCCCAGCTGCACACCACGCCCCGGGGCATCCCCAAGCCCACACCAAGCACTCAAGATCCGGACCTAGAAGCAGACGTGTCACCCTCAACGCCCTATAACCTGCTCTGTCTGCCCCCAGTCCTCTCAGGAAAGGGGGGGGGGGGTTCAGAAACACTGTCACACCATCATAAAGGAACTCCTCTGAAGCCAACCAGATACTCACAGTCCCACGGGTTCCCGACCCGGATCTGTGCATAGGCCTTTTTAAGTCTATTTACAACTTCATCATGGACGCTCTCGTGCAAAAACTAAGTGAAAAAAGAAACACGCAAGGGAATCGTCAAATAAATGTACAAATTTGTTAACAATGTACAATTTTTCTTAATAGTGCTAATTTATAGTTCATAATAAATTTTGAAAAATTGTGATCTCTAAAACATATGCAAATACAAGTATGTTTATTTTTGTAATTGTATAATTTCTAATTTTAATTGTTTACTACATGAAGATAATAATTTCCTCTAGGTGGCTGTTAGAACAAAACCATGAGACAAGTCTTGATCAGATCTCTAGGGATCCATTTGATTAAGCTTTACAATCAATTATGCCTGTTTCTATTCTAGAGCACTGGATAACGTAAGAAGCAGAAAACCTAAGTATACCTATCCCCCCACTGTGCCTGCGTGAGTCATGGAGAACACACACCACAGTGATTGTCAGCCGACCTCTGCTGCTGTGTAACCAGGTGCTCTTAGCCTCAGGCCAAGATCTCAGAGTGAGGCCTTACTCAGGTGAGGACATGCCTTGGACTCACTCTAGGTAGGCCATGAGCTCCATGCTATGTTCCCAGTGGTGGAGGTGAACTTGTCTAGCCATCCATTCTCTGAGTTGGTCTCCATATGGCAAATACATTGACATTATGAGTAGTACTTTAGTCTGTAGTACTGCAATAGGTTTTTCTACATATCACTTAACTGTTCTATGGAAATCTATTTGGGCAATGACTAATAATAGCTTCTAACTTTTTAAAACTAAATATAAAGCATGTCCTGGCTGGTGTGACTCAGTGGTTGAGCATTGACCTATGAACCAGGAGTTCATGGATCAATTCTGGTCAGGGCACGTGCCTGGGTTGCGGGCTCGATCCCCAGTAGAGCATGTTCAGGAGGCAGCCAATCAGTGACTCTCTCTCATCATTGATGTTTCTCTCTCTCTCTCTCTCCCTTCCTCTCTGAAATCCATAAAAATATATTTAAATTATATATATATATATACACACATATATATACATATATATATATATATATATATATATATATATAGAGAGAGAGAGAGAGAGAGAGAGAGAGAGCATGGCTATATATATTTGCTCTAAGACTTAAAGGAAAAGAAAAAGTTGGCTGAATAGAGAAATGCTCCTTTTATGGCATTGCATATTTTGTCATATTAAGATTACTAGAGGCCCGGTGCACAAAATTCATGCACTGGGGGGGGAGGGAGACACAGATGCCCTCAGCCTGGCCTGCACCCTCTCGCAGTCCAGGACCCCTCAGGGGTGGACATCCCCTAGGGATCGGGCCTAAGCCAGCAGTCAAACATCCCTCTCGCAGTCCGGACTCTCACAGTCCGGGACCCTTTGCTCCTTACTGCCCGCCTGCAGCAGAGGTGGGAGAGGCTCCCACCACCACCACTGAGCTCACCAGCCATGAGCCCTATGGGAGCACACTGACCACCAGGGAGCAGCACCTGCATTGAGTGTCTGCCCCCTGGTGGTCAGTGCGCGTCATAGCGACCAGTTGTTCCACTGTTTGGTCGATTTGCATATTAGGGTTTTATTATTACAGGCTAATCATTTTTAAAGAACTCATTTTCTTCTCAGCATTAATGGAATAAATGTTTAAGATTAATAAACTAAATGCTTTATGAATATTGTATCTTAGATATTTTTTGAGAATTTCAACTGAGTAATAGAAAAAGTGTTCTTTTGTTGTAAAATACAGGAAAAATGTATATAAAATGTTTTGGGAAAAGTAAAGACTTAATGTTCATATATCTTTTATTTTTGTTAACTTAGACTATATCAACCTTATGAAGAATTTGTTCAGACTCACTGTGGGTGAGAGTAAAAACCCAAAATCAATTCCTCTGTAATTCAACTGTAAACTGTTTTTTTAATTACAGGAGGAAAACTTAACACTAATAATTTAAAAATGACAAATGTAGCCAAATTTTGAGCCTAACCAAACGTGTCTAGTTGTACACAGTTTTTTCATTACCAAGAGTCATGAAAATCAAGGATGTATCTGATACAAAACTTGAAACTCAGCCCAAATCTGAGTGTGGAGATTAACATCCCAAACCCTATTCATGCTGAAGCTAAACATCATCTCCTTATATGCACATAATACTAATGTCTTATTTATGTATTTATTTATTCATAAAGAGAGAAAGCACATACATAGTCATTTGCTTTTCAATAAACCATGTCATATCAAGTCAAATCTAAGACTTGATTTATAAGCCCAAAATTAAAATCTTTAAAATGCTTTTATAAGTGCCGAAACCGGTTTGGCTCAGTGGATAGAGCGTCGGCCTGCGGACTCAAGGGTCCCGGGTTCGATTCCGGTCAAGGGCATGTACATTGGTTGCGGGCACATCCCTGGTGGGAGGTGTGCAGGAGGCAGCTGATCGATGTTTCTCTCTCATCGATGTTTCTAGCTCTCTATCCCTCTCCCTTCCTCTCTGTAAAATATCAATAAAATATATTTTAAAAAAAATGCTTTTATAAGTAAATGCCAAAGCTGTCTATCTGTTAGCTAACAATTTTAGAACTCGTCAAATATTAAGCTTGCTTTAGTCTCTAAGTGGCATTGGACTTTGTCCATATTGTTCTGGTGGTGGGACTGAAAACAGTCTCACCTCCCAGTCCAAGTCCAACCAGTTAGAGAGAAACCGCTGTTAGCCTAGGCTGGAGGGTAAGGCAGCCCCTGGCTGAGAAGAGAACAGGGCCACATTATTTGGCACCTAGATGGTGGGTAGGAAGTACTTCTACGACACCTCCCTCCCAGAGCAGGACAACCTCACGTGCCTATACACACACACTCACCAGGCGCCTCGCAGTGGTGCACCTCTGGCCGGCTGTCCCCACGGCGGCAAAGAGAGCTGATGGGACCACCAAGCTGAGGTCCGCATCCTCGAAAGCTTAGAGAAGCACAAACACACACCCATCAGTGTGGTGAAGTAGGCAGACAAGGTACTTGCTAAAAAGATTATATGAGAATTGAGAGATTATCCCAGTACAGATGTGCATGGCGGATCTCGCTCCTCTGACCTCTTCACCTTTCGTGTCTCCCAGTTCCTGATACTAAGCCTGCTCTGCAGCCTCCTCGAGGTCTCCTCTCTAAGACCACCATCCTTTTTGTCAGCTTTCCTTCCCTCCAGTCTCAACCCCGAGGCCCACTTTGATGCCAGCTTCCCTGGGCCCGTGGAAAGCGGGGGAAGCTTTGGACCATCACCCTGCAGACTGCCTCTCTAGCATCTACCCCACCCTGCACCAGTCCAGGCCCGAAATCCTCGTGTTGCTCCTACAGAAGTGTGTCCAAATTTCTGAAACCCCTCGCGCTCTTTACTCCTTCTCTGGATTACCTCACCCCATTTAGTGACCACACGCAGAGGGCCCTTCCCAGCTTCCTCTGCTCCTCTGAAGGATCGATGTCCTCTGCTTCTGTGCATTCATTCCTCCCCTTTCACCCTCAGAGAAAAAACTAGCCCAGTCTTTACAAAGTTAACCCTTCCCTTTATATGACTTGTGATTCCTTCCTTCTTACCCCTTAGAGAAACTTATGGACACGGTTCCCTCTTACATCTTCCACTGTCCCTTTTCCAAACTAACAGCATTCCCAGACTAGCATGATGGGTAAGAAGGGGGTTTGTGCAACCAAGCAGACCACGGGTTCTTGTCCATTTCCACCACTTTTAGTTGTGTTATTTTATCTTTTTAAGCCTCAATTTCCTTAGCCATAAAATGGGATAATGTCTGGGGTACTAATGGGTGACAGCAAGGAGGTAAGGAAAGAGCAGTATTCTGGGGTCTGACTGCCAGGATATCAATGCTGGTTCCACCACCTCCTGGCCTGTCACTTGGGCACATACTCACTTTAAGCCTCAAAGTATAACCTTCCAATGAGATAAATAATGGTATCTGCCTCATGGGATTATTGTGGGGATTAAATGAAGCAACGCATATGAACCAGCTGAGCACAGTACCCAGCAAACGTGATGGTGATGGCAATGTACAAATTAGCAAGTGTGCTTTTTATCACAAAACCCATGCTTTTATTGTCTCAACCTACTGATGGTCATTATATTATCCAGTTACACTGGTAGACTATTTCCTTTTGTGCCAAGTAATTGAGAAACAGACTTATGTAATGCCCAAGTCTACCGGTGAGTGATTAAAATGCCTTAAGGGAGTGTTCCTTCTCAGTTATAAAAGCACCAAATATTCCACAAAAGACAAACTCATGCTTCTGAAATCTAATGGAAGTCACATAGGAGTTACTTTTTCTAGAGACACATGTGGCCAGTTTTCAGGACACGGGAGAAGGGAAAACCAGGAACAATGCCACATTAGGAAGTATTGCACACAGGTGCTAAGCCCAGGTTACATTTTCCAACATGAACACCCTTCCTTCCTAGCTATCTCTGCCTGCAAACCATGTGTCCAGTCTTATACATAAAATTCCTGAACATGTGAGTCAGGCCTTAGGCACGTATAAAAACAGACCAGACGAGTTCCTACAAGTGCTATATACTCAGGACGGCTACCGAAGATATTCTGAATGGAAAACAAAACGAAAACAGGGGGCAGCCTTACCGATAATGGCATTATTTCCTCCAAGCTCTAACAAGCTTCTCCCTTTAAAAACATATAAACACACATTAATGCCTCTTTTAGTATTTAATGCACACTGACAGATGGCCTCAAATCATAATCTACCCCAGTTACATTTTAATTTATTTTCTGGCTTAAAACATAGCCATGGAATCAATGAAATATTTCCTGATTTTAATAATTGTACTGTGGTTATATGACACAATGTACTTGTTTCTCAGGAAATACACTGAAATAGTGGTAAAGGAACAAAGGTCTTCAACTCTTTTCAAATGGTTCAAAAAATAACATGCAACCACAATATACGTACGTGTATGCATACGTGCGAGTGTGCGTGTGTTTGTATATATGTGCTACTGGAGAAAGAGAAAACGGTAACTCAAATGGGTCAAAATGTAAGCAATTGGTGAATCTGGTTAAGGCTATATAGAAATTACTTGTGTGTCTTACAACTTTTCTCTAAGTTTGACGTTATGTCCAAAAAAACCCCAGTTAGTATTAATGGTGCAGCCACTATGGAAAACTATATGGCAATGTCCCAAGAAATTAAAGACAGAATTACCATATGAATGATCTAGCAATTTAACTGTTGGGTACAGGGCCAAAAGAAGTAAAAGCAGGGACTCAAATAGCCATTTGTACCCCCATGTTCACAGCAGCCTTATTCACAACAGCTAAATGGTGGAAGTAACCCAAGTGTCCACTAATGGATGAATGGCTAAAAAAAAAAAAATATACACACACACACACACACATATATGGAATATATATAAAATGAAATAGTATTCAACCTTAAAAGAATGGAAATTCTACAACATGGATCAACCTTAAAGACATTATGTTAAATGACTTGAGCCAGTCACAGAAGGACAAATATTGTGTGATTCTGGTTATATGAGCTTCCTAAAAGAGTCAAGTCCACAGAGACAGAAAGTAGAATAGTAGTTGCCAAGGGGCCAGGGGAAGGCAGAAATGGAGAGTTAGTTTTAATGGATACAGAGTTTCCACTGGGAAGACAAAAAAAAAAGTTCTGGAGATGGATATTAGTGATGATTACACAACAATGTAAATATAATTAATGCCATAGAACCGCACACTTAAAAATGGTTAAAATGGTAAATTTTTATATATCTGATCACAATAAAAAGGTTTAAAAATTATGTGCTCATTGTAGAAAATTATTTTTTAAAAAGAGCAAAATGTATCAAGCAGGCAAAAAGCTATGGCCCAGAGGTCACCATGAAATCTGTCCTTATACTTTGGTATGGTGCCTTCCAATCTTCTCCTGTGCACTTACGTTTAGTTGAGATCATACTATCGAATTAACTTTGCTTTATTTGCCGATTAATATCTTATACCTTCTACTTAAATTATTAGGAGCTGTTAAAAAAAATCACTGCATAGTATCCATCATGATGATGCACCAAATTTTATTTAGCTACTTCTCTAGTGTTGAATATATGGACTGTTGGATATCTATCTACCTCTTACCGATGTAGGTCAGGGTCAAAGGGCATGAATATTAGGGATACTATATACGTTGCCAGCTTATATTCCAGGCAATTACACAGCAGGCTAAGAATGCTATTCTGACCTTACACTCCCAGCATAAAGATTTGAAATGTATTTGCCTCAATTTTAGAGCTGTATTTACCACACCATTTGAACATACATTTATTTTTCCTTAAATGCACTTTAAAATCAGCTTCTGTGCAAATCACTTTTATTTATCTGTGGTGTCAGTAGTGTATGTGACAGCAGGAGAGGTCTCACTTCCACGCTCTAAAACAGTCACGCCTCAATGAGTGTTGATGATAAGGGGAGAGAGCCGCTATTACCAAGTCACTGAGTGCCCCGTCAGCCCTGGTCTCTGCTGCAGCAGCTGATTTGGTGACAGCCGGCTGGCTACAGCAAAGCATTGCCCGAGATGGCAAGAGAAAGGGAGGGAACAGAAGATGCCACACCTCACATCAGCTCCTCCTGCCTGGCTGCCAGCTGTGCGGCAGAAGAGAAGGGACCTACGCTTCCTACATCTTTCCAACTCTCTGTCTGCTCCCTAACCACGCTCCTGCAGCCAGCCCCCTCCATGAAAAGCACCTGTAACTTAAGACAGACAGACAGAATATTTGTCCTTTTTTTACCATAACCCATTTAATTAATAGTATTACTTAAGAGAGAACAACTAACTACTACTTCAAACAAGAAGGGAACAGGAGCCCAGCCGGTGTGGCTGAGCATCAACCTATGAACCAGGAGGTCACTGTTTGATTCCCGGTTGGGGCATATACCCAGGTTGTGGGCTAAATACCCAGCAGGGAGTGTGTAGGAGTCAACCAATTGATGATGTTTCTCTCTCATCGATGTTTCTATCTCTCTATCCTTCTCCCTTCCTCTCTTAAAAAAATCAAATAAATAAATAAATAAATAAATAAATAAATAAAAGCAATGCCCCAAAAGCAAAAGGGCTGGATTACCTATCAAGTCTCCCCTTGTTAGAGTCTAAATTCACAATAGCCAGAAATGACAGTCAATATTACCCTTCAAACCCTCTGTAATCAGCCATAAAGTAGAGTGTACAAAGCTATGTTTATATAAATGAGGGAACAGATTTAAATCTTCTATTCCACGTTCTCTGTAGGTCCTATATTCCTGTCTAAATTGTGAGTCTTCTTTTTTTAATTTGCCAAATAGGCCCGATAGAACTTGATACATTTGATATGATTTTATTACAGTCATTTAGAGAGAAAAATGACATTCTTTTCCAAATTATGCTATTTAAATTTGCGATTGCCTAATATTAATCCACTAATAACTGTACCCTTTTCTTTTACTTGGACATTCAGATAAACATGGCTGGTATCTCCATGGAAAGGGTCAAGAAAAACAAAACAAAAAACTTTTCAATTTCACATCCATACCTCTGAGGGAATTAAAATCATTAGAAAGCCAACACTTACCAAACCTCTCCTGCACCATCAGGGCCACCTGTTTCCCCACTTGAGTGCTCCCGGTGAAGGACAGCAGGTTCACGCGCTCATCCTTGGCCATAGCTGTGCTGCAGAACAGACAGGTCACTCAGAGAAACCGAGCAATGGCGCCACCTAATGGTACTGGCCAGAAAACCCTGACATAGGCTCCTAGAAAGGCAGTCCAAGTTACAGGAGAGCAAGGGAAGGTCTTCATGAAAATGAACTAGATTTTCACAAGTAGAACCATGGAATACAATAGGCTAACCTCTTCTGAGCTCTCTATAAACAGAAATCACTTTGAGGACATTGTTAAGAAAAACAGTCCTTCCTGTCCTAAAAGGGTGACTGACAGTGTGACCTTAGCATTTCCTCGATGAGCATCCCAGTTATTTTACACACTCTTAAACGACTAATTCTCCGAGAATTAAAAAGCTAAAGACTGTAGGAAACATCCTAAGTATCCCTCGTGGAAGATGATTTATAAAGGCTATGCTAGGAGTTCCAGTTGCCTCTAAGGAACGTAGACCAGACACTATTGATTTGCTCAGTTCGGAGCTTCATAGGGCTTGGTGTGGGCCAACCAGGCAGCCACAACATCAGTCCAATATAGAGCATGAAGAGCTTGATGAATGTAGCCATGTAGGCCTCCCCAGTTTCAGCCCAGCAAACACAGGCATGGATACCCAAAGGCAGGTGTTCCGTAATGCATACCTACACACTCATGCAATCATTTGAGCTACTCTAAGGCCAAAGGCAAGGATGCCCAGAAGATAAGAACAAATTGGTCAAAGGATATTATACTCACGTTTTAAATGACATTTAGATAATTCACTATGCATATATTTCACTTATTAAAAAAAAAGGAACACTTATTGCTCATTTTTGAGATAGCCCAGTAAATATAGTAGTATGGAGGTAAAATAGAGGGAGACTAACATTTGAACTATACCAATAAGACCCCTATGAAATCTCACCTAGTCAAAGTCTAAGCTGGTAACAACAATCTCATTCATCATGCTTTTGAGCAATTATATAGTCAGTTCCAGCTTAAAAAGAGGCTGTGAAATTATGCGAAGAGAATAAGCCAGACACAAAGGCCTCATGTTGCATGATTTGATTTTATGAAATGTCTCAAGTAGGCAAATCCATGGAAACAGAAAGTAGTTTAGTGACTGCTAGGGGGAGGGGAGATAGAAAGTGACTACTAATAGTTACAGGGTTTCTTTTGGGGTCCCCCATCCCAAATGCTTTGGAATAAGGTAATGGTGATGGTTATACAACACTGTGAATACTCTAAAAAACCCTGAATAAATTTAAATAAAGAAGCTGTATTCCCAAGGTTCCCCTTTTTGGTTGGCTGAAGAACGCAGACCAATAGACTAGGTTCTTGTCGGGGGGGTGGGGGGTGGCAGTGAGACACTAGACTCCAATTCCCCAGCTCAGCTCTGTAAGCACACACCTTTATAAATCAAGTGTCAGCAGGTCACGAACTGCCCACCATTACAGCAGCTTGTCATTGAAGGATATAAACATCTTACAATAGTAGCTCTGGGCAATTAAAAAGGCAATATCTTACTCACCCTCCAACAGAGGCTATCTACCTAATAAAAGAGTAACATGCTAATTGACCATACCTTTGCGACACCCACCAGCCAATCAGGAGTGAGTATGCAAATTAACTCAACAAAGATGGCGGGTTAATTTGCATATGTGGGCTCCGAGCAGCCGAGGGCAGGGCAGGACGCTTGCATGGTGATGACGCACGCGTTCTGCACCACTCCAGCTGCTCAGGGCCTCTGGGCAGCATGGGAAGGTGGAAAGGTGGCTCCGAGCCGGAGCGGAAAGGTGGCTCCAGGCCGGAGCGGAAAGGCGGCTCCAGTCCGGAGCAAAGGCGGTGCCAGCAGCCAGGGGAAGGAAGGCCCGTTCTTGCACAAATCTTTGTGCATTGGGCCTCTAGTGCACTAATAAAGGCAGAGCCAAATGAGGTCCATAATGATAATGATTCCAAAAAACCATGCTCACTCCAGCTGCATTGCATTTAGTTCTTCTAGGACAGATGGTTCCAGTCGATCAACCTGGGGTCCTTCAACTGCACATATTGACCTACCCAATATCTGCTCCGCCACAAGTCAAGGAACAAATCGCGCCAGGCAGCTTGTTGTCCTCCAGGACCTTGGCTATTATCCTAGAAAAAAAAAGCAATTACTGCTAAGGGAGCAATTTCATTCATAGGGTTTTTTAAATACTCCATCCACCTGACTCTCCCTCCCCTCAAACATCCAGGCCTGTATTTCTCCTCACATAACAGAAATGAGGTTTTCAAACAGTTAAAAGTAGAATTCTTTTTTTTCCTCCCTAAGGGAATCTTAAAAAGAATTTAAACACACACACACACACTGCTCAGCCAGTATTGCTCAGTGGTTGAGAGATGACCCATGCAATAGGAGGTCGCTGGTTCAATTCCAGGTCAGGGCAGGTTTTGGGCTTAATCCCGAGTAGGGGTGTGCAGGAGGCAGCCGGTCAATGTTCTCTCATTTATGTTTCTATCTTTCTATCCCTCTCCCTTGCTCTCTCTCTAAAAAAGCAATTAAAACATTTTTTTAAATCTGCAAAATAAATAAAAGATATAAAGCATTGGTCAAGTAGTTCATGTAATCAGTGTTTTCAAGTATTTTCTGTGAAGCTATGAGGACATATATTATTCAAGATGGTTAACTGATCACAGGGCATTTTTTTTTTTTGTCTGTTGCTACAAATCCATTAAAATGATGGTAAAGAAATTTTAAAAAGAAGTAAACCTAGAAAGACAAAGAAGTGAAAGGGCATCCCCATCAGCAAATGAGAAGGTACAACACATCTCTGCTAAGCAGAGCCAGTGTCCCCCAAACCTAGAGTAGGTTATGAGGAGATACAGCTGAGGGAGCTGGACCTGCCTACAAAACCCTGAAGTCCAGAACTATTGCGGGCTGCCTTCACATCAACCCTTTCATAGTCGGGAAATATTAGCACCTCCAGGTTAAAGCACTGCAAGCAGCACAGCTTTTCCTCAGTCTCCCACAACCTATACTGTAATAGTTAAAATAACCACAGCTCAAGGAGAAACCAAGATGGCGGCACAGGTAAACACCTAAACTGCTGCCTGGCACAACAATTTCAAAACTACAACTAAAAGACAAAACGGACATCATCCAGAACCACAGGAAGGTGGGCTGAGTGGAAATTCTGTAACTAGAAGGAAAGAGAAAAGCACACTGAGACTCACAGGAGCTGCGGAAGGCAGAGGTACAGAGATGTGCACGCAGAGAGGACTGGCAACTGAGTACGCAGCTGGCTTTCTCAATCAGGAGGGAGACTCCCAACTGCTCTGAACTCCAGTTCTGGGTGAGACTCTGGGGACACAGACTCATACGGGGAGAAACTGGACTGTCTGGCAGCAGGCGAAACTCGAGGGCGGCTTTCTCTCAGAGGTGCTTGCAGTGATTACCACGGGACACTGAGACCCAGGGGCCTCTTAGAGCAGGGCTGACGGGAAGCCATTGCTGTTTGCTCCGCCCTGAGACTCTGCCCCATCCAAGCTGTGCGCAGAGGCTTTTGCATATGAATGGCCTGGTCCTTTGAATTCTAAACTTACCTAACAAACTGCAGCTGAGTCAGTGAGACCCAGAACATCCAAAAGAAGGCCCAAGGCCCCATAGCAGCTTGCAATGCTTCACAGCTGGGCCTCATCTGGGCACTTCCAAAACCCAAACAAAGATGAGGAATCTGGAGATCTCTCCGTAGCTCCTGCTGGGTGGCCTCAGGCAGAGGCTAAATTAGCACCTCCTTGGAGATCCAAGAGCCAGTGTACCCAGTGGTCAGAGTAGGACCATCCAGATTACAACTCCTCAGATCCATAAGGGACACATTCAGGGGACAGACTTAGTGAGCACCAAAGCCCCACTGAAGCAAGTCTTGCCTCATAAGGGTGTCTCCAGCACAGAAGTTCTCCCATTGTAGACACAGCTGACCCTCACAGCCAATTGGCCTGGAGGTCAATTCCTCCCAGTGATACCAACAACAACATTCAAGGCTTAACTACAACAAGACTGTGCACACAGCCCACAAAGGAGTGCACCAAGAGTGTCTACCTCAGGTAACTGGGGAGGCTGAGCCACTGGGCCCTATAGGACACCTAGCACACAAAGCCACTCTATCAACTCAGGGAAGCAGCCAAAATGCGGAGACAAAGAAAAAGGTCACAAATGAAAGAAATGGAGGAAAACAAACGACTGGATATAGAGTTCAAAACCACGGTTGTAAGGTTTTTCAAGAATTTTCTAGAAAAGGCAGATAAATTTAGTGAGACCCTTGAGGATATGAAAAAGGACCAACTAGAAATTAAGCATACACTGACTGAAATAAAAAGTAATATACAAAGATCTAACAGCAGACTAGAGGATCGCAAGAATCAAGTCAAAGATTTGAAATACAAAGAAGCAAAAAACACCCAACCGGGAAAGCAAAAAGAAAAAAGAATCCAAAAATATGAAGATAGTGTAAGAAGACTCTGGGACAACTTCAAGCGTACCAACATCCGAGTTATGGGGATGCCAGAAGAAGAGAGAGAGCAAGATACTGAAAACCTATTTGAAGAAATAATGACAGAAAACTTCCCCCACCTGGTGCAAGAAATAGACTTACAAGTCCAGGAAGTGCACAGAACCCCAAACAAAAGGAATCCAAAGAGGACCACACCAAGACACATCATAATTAAAATGCCAAGAACAAAAGACAAAGAGAGAATATTAAAAGCAGCAAGATAAAAACAGTTAATTACCTACAAGGGAGCACCCATACGACTGTTAGTGGATTTCTCAAAAAAAACTATGCAGGACAGACAGGAGTGGCAAGAAATATTCAAAGTGATGAATAGCAAGAACCTACAACCAAGATTACTCTACCCAGCAAAGCTATCATTCAGAATTGAAGGGCAGATAAACAGCTTCACAGATAAGAAAAAGCTAAAGGAGTTCATCACCACCAAACCAGTATTATATGAAATGCTAAAAGGTATTCTTTAAGAAGAGGAAGAAGAAGAAAAAGGTAAAGATAAAAATTATGAACAACAAATACATATCTATCAACAAGTGAATCTGAAAATCAAGTGAATAAAAAATCTGATTAATAGAATAAACTGGTGAATATAATAGAATCAGGGGCATAGAAAGGGAGTGGACTGATAATTCTCAGGGGGAAAGGGGTAAGGGGGGTGCGGGAAGAGATTGGACAAAAATCGTACACCTATGGATGAGGACAGTGGGGGGGTGGTAAGGGCAGAGGGTGGGGTGGGAACCGGGTGGAGGGGAGCTATGGGGGGAAAAAAGAGGAACATTTGTAATAATCTGAACAATAAAGATTTATTTTAAAAAATGAAATAAAATAAAGTTAAATTACAGAACTGTATATATAAAAAAATAAAATAACCACAGCTCAATGCTGATTCAATCTTATTTCGAATTATAAAAATGGCTCGAGTCATTCTGTTTTCTCTAAAACACGGTTCTTCGTTTTGAGCTTCCTGAGGAGCATGGGCTTAAATAGAGCTAAGGTTCTTCTCATCAATCATCCGAACTTGCTGACTACTTTCTAACTGGTTTAATTTAAATTTCAAAAAGGTCCAAATCCAATACCCATTTCCATAAAAGATTCTATTGCAAATGTAATACTCCAATTGTCCCCCCAAAAGATGTCCTTTATAAACAAGAATCATATGATTTCACTCACATGTGTGATATAAAACAGGAAGCAACAAAAGAATGAACAAAACAACAAACTTATAGACACAGACAACAGAAGTGTGGGTACCAGAGGGGGAAGAGGGAGGGGAGAATGAAGAGGATAAAGGGGGTCAAATTTATGGTGATGAAGGGAGACTAGATTTTGGGTGGTGAACATACAATGCATTATACAGATGACGTATTATAGAATTGTGCACTTGAAACTTATATAATGTTATTAACCAATGTCACCCCAATAAACTTAATAAAAAATATTCTTTACAGTGATTTTTTTTTTTCCATCCAACAAGGATCACACACTACAGCTGTCATGTCTGAGACGAGATATCCAATTGTACAATTCTTTCCAGGGACCAGGGTGTACATCCTGTCTGCACAAGGAAACTGGTTGTCCTTGAAGGGTAATGATTTTGCTTTGTGCCCATGGGTATAGGTTAGCAAAATCCTTTCCCCCTAATGCATGAGAATCTAACCTTAGGTTAACTCTCTAGTTTTGTTAACCAGGTTACCTGATAAATGTCAGAGTGTCAACCACACTACCTACACAGACAACATGGCTTACAGTAAAAATGACCCGACTGGCCAATTGCATCTGGACTACAATAACCTCCTGAGAACGATAAATAGGGACCTCATACTTTTTGACCTTCCCTGAGTGCAGTAACTCTTGTAACTGCATGTCGCTTATGGGCAGCTGAAAGCTCTGTTAATAGAATTGTTACAAGATAGTCTGGCTCTATGGGGCATTAGGGTATAAGTCAGGGCAACCCCCACTTCTGTCCATCGTAGGTCTCATCTCCTTACCCCTGTGCAAACTGCTACAAAGACACAGATTAAAGAGAAATACCTAATGCTATCCTCCTGGCAAATTAGCATATCCTTCTAAATAGAGGTATGATGTGTGGCCTATGTTCCTCTTATGAGTCTGAACGTTTAAGTGAATTTAAGATCTCCTGTTAGATATGGCAGCACCCTTGCTGAATTAGGGCAAAATTTAGCATCATCTACTCATTGTCTTGCACTGCAAAATAAGACATTCTCAGTTACTTAAAATATCAGCTGTGTTCCTATGTGAGCATTTCAAACCCTTCAAAATGTTTAAAGCATATAGTAATTATAAAGCAGCTCAAAGCAACAATAACTTAGAACATTTAAAACTAGTATCAAAACTGACAGTATTTCAAAAACAAAACAAAACAACCTGACAGTATTTTAAACCAGTTGCTTAAACTGGCAAGTCAGTTCTAAGTTTTTTATTTTGAAAAAAATTGCCTGGGGAATCTCATCATTTTTATGTTTTGTATATCAGAGTAATATGTAATATTTCATTCAAATACCCCTACCTTGAAGGATATATTTTGCTCAATATCACACATTCCTTTCAAGTAAATGCTATTGTCTCTTTTTTTTAATTCTCTCTTTTTCAGCTCACTTTTCAATTCCTAAACCAGTACCCTATAAATGATCTTCTAATATTGAAAACCCTCTTACATATAGACTCCACCACAAGCTCTCTACAACAATTCTTAAATCAGAGAATGCAAACCATGGGCATGATACCATTGTAATTATCCTAGTTATTAATAACAGGGAAGGAGTAAAGGAAAGGCCAAATATTATAGGCATATCATTGGGCAGCTTCACCGGGAAGCCATAGCTTACACTCCCCATGGAGACACGAGTCTATTCCCTGCAGATGGCTGGGGGAAAAGACCGGACAGAGAGGAAATAGACGCATGCCCAGTAAAGTTGGGGTGATAAATTGGGGACAATGTCGGAAGGTACTTGACTGTCAGTCACACCTGAGAACAGGTCAAGGGCCAGAATGGGCATGGCCACTGCAAGCACATGAAGATTTGAGATATTTAATCCCCTAAACAAAGACATTCACTCCCTTGGTTGATTCCTGCTTCCTGGGCTCTCACTCCTGCTTCCTGGCATTCTCCCATGGCCCACAGCCATGTGGACCCCCACACACAATGGACTAACAAACTGTAACTAGCCTGATGCTGACTGGACCCCGCTGCAACATGGAAGGGAAATTCTGGACACTGGCTTTGCTTCTCGTTCTACTGAAACCTCAGTTACACATCTATAACTGGACTAAGGGAAATGGGACTTTGGAAACCCCATGATATAATTCCATGCAAATAAAAATCACTCATCATCCCGTGAAAGTCTCAGAAAATTCTTTTTCTCGAGGTATCATAAGGACTCCACTCCCAGCACTCAGTGGGGAAAGGGATACCCCAATTTTGCCAACAACAAAATCAATCAAGCATAAAGGATGCATCATCACTCACATGGAAAGGGGTGCTCTTGCATACGATCTCTAAATTCCAGAGTGACAAATTTATTAACGTTGATTTTATGACAATCAGTTGTCAAGTTTTCAAATACGAGTAAATAAAACAATTTTTAATCAAAAAATAAAATACATTTTAGATAGTATGAGAAGAATCCCTGGAATAATATTTCTTTCTGCTTTGCTAATAGTCCATTAAACAAAAGCAATAAAAGAATTAGCTGGGTAGAAAACAAAACCACTAACATGTTGAATAGTTAAAACTACAGCCCCAAAATTGCAAGAAAATTTCCTCTGTGCGGGATTTGCTTTTCTTTTGCAAGTGACAATAATGTTTATAAGAGTTTGATTTCAACACTTTTTTTTTTAATATATATTTTATTGATTTTTTTACAGAGAGGGATAGAGAGTTAGAAACATCAATCAGCTGCCTCCTACATGCCCCCTACTGGGGATGTGCCTGCAACCAAGGTACATGCCCTTGACCGGAATCGAACCTTGGACCCTTCAGTCTGCAGGCCGACGCTCTATCCACTGAGCCAAACCTGACAGGGCTGATTTCAACACTTAAATCTATTATCAGCTATGTTTCTACTGAGTTAAATGATATGGCTCTGAAAGCGCTCTGTAAGCTGCCAAACAACATAAAGTGTTATTACAGTCAAAAGAGAAAGAGGTTAGCCAAATCCCCCCTTAAATATGAGACTTTTACCTCACATTAAAATTCAGTGCCTGTCAGTCACCCTTTTTTTTTTTTTTTTTTTTAAATATATATATTTTATTGATTTTTTTACAGAGAGGAAGGGAGAGGGATAGAGAGTTAGAAACATCGATCAGCTGCCTCCTGCACATCCCCCACTGGGGATATGCCCGCAACCAAGGTACATGCCCTTGACCGGAATCGAACCTGGGACCCTTTAGTCTACAGGCCGACGCTCTATCCACTGAGCCAAACCGGTTAGGGCTGTCAGTCACCCTTTTGAGATTACTCCACACCCAGGAAAAAGAAAGTCACACATACTCACTTTGTGACAGCGACACTAATGAGGGAAGTTGTTGGAGCTCCTTTCCTTGAGAGGGTTAAAAAAAAAAAAAGGCAATTTAATTTGGTGAAAATCATAAATACCTTTTATTATCAAGCAGAAGCAAGTCTTTTTAGACAACTGAGCCTCTCATAACTGAAATAGGAATCTGTCCTTCAGCTTGGTGTCTCTGGGACCTAACAGACTACAAAACTTTCATAAATATAAAAATGACAAAAGCAATTTTGAACTTGCTTGCTGCACTGCTCATAGGAACTGTTACATTAATATCTGCCGATCATGGGAGCTGAATGAAGCGGAAATCAACATGATTAATGGTGGAAGGCTGGTGAGCTGCCAGAAAGCACAGGTCCCTTTGGCAACACGGTGCCAAATGATTAATCCTTCCACCTATGCGTTGCTTTTGTAGACAGTCTTTGAGTACAGTCAACTGCCTACATTTAGATCAGTATATAACTAGTGGTAAGACCCAAAACAGGCAAGGACAAACCTAGTTCTTCCACTGAACAGGAAAGCTAAAACCAGATGCTGACATTTTCCCACTTCACTTTTACTATCAAATAGTTCATAAAATGTAAAATTTAATGCATCAATGGGAACATTGGCCAAGGGCTTCAGAATAACTTAGAAATTCACTATCAAATTCTTATTGAAGAAAAAGGGAGTCAAACTTTAAAAAGAAGGTTGTGACTTATTGAAAGTTCCTTTTTTTCTCCTAGTTATTTATTTAGTTTTCTGTTTGGAGAATGTAGTACAATAAAGATTATTTAACTGGTCTTTGTTTCTGGCATAGAGCTTTCAAACACCTTGGGCCACTGAGCAGTGGTTAGAGCATCAGCCCTGGGACCACAGTCCCGGGTTTCATTCCCAGTCAAGAGCACGCACCTGGTTGCAGGTTCCAAGATGCAAATTTCATCCCTGGCCCTGATCAGGGCACGTTTAGGAGGCAACCAATCGGTGTCTCTCTCATATTGATGCTTCTCTCTCCCTCCCTCCATTCCACTCTCTCTCAAAATCAAAGGAAAAAATAGCCTCAGGTGACAATTACCAAAACAAACCCACCTCGGGATTCTGAGTGACACAGTGAGTTTGTTATGCTAACAAGGTGACTTGTGGTGTCTACTAGATAGCTTCAAGATGGGGGCTGGTTGCTGGTCACCAGAAAGACCAACCACAGGAAAGAGAAATCAAGATTGAGTTCAATCACGTCCAATGATTCAATCAGTGATGTCTATGGAATAAAACCCCAATAAAAAACTCTGGACACCAAAGCTCAGTGGAGACTCCTGATTGGGAGGGTACCATACCCCAACTCCACTGGGAGAGGGCCTGGAGGCACTGCATCTGAGACACTTCTAGATCTTTCCTTATGTGTATCCTTTATAAAAAAAACAAACTATAATCATTTGAGTACTGCGCTTTCTTGAGTCCCCTGGGTCATTCTAATAAATTATTGAAGCTGAGAGTTCATGGGAACCCCCAAATTTACAGATGGCTGGTCAGAATTGCAGATGTCCTGGGGACCTGGGGTACTTGCAGCTTACATCTGAAGTGGAGCCAGTCTTGTGGAAGTCTGAGCCCTTACACATGAGGAATCTGACACTAAACACAGGAAGTCAGTGTCAGAATTTAATTACAGCACCCCCTTGGGGTGGAAACAACTGGACGGACAACGCTATGTCAAAAAAAGAAATAAGTCAAAAACAAAATTTTACCAATGGTAAAACACAGAGTAATTCTAAGTCGGCATTTCACAACTAGCCAATATGACTTAATATGTTAACAGAAAGAGTAGAGCCCTGGCCGGTGTGGCTCAGTTGGTTGGGGATCATCCCATGCACCAAAAGGTTGCTGGTTCAACCCCGTCAGGGTACAAACCCAGGGTGCAGGCTCAATCTCCACTAGGGGCGTGCAGGAGGCAGCCAATGGATGTTTTGCTCACATCAATGTTTCTCTCTCCCTCTCCCTACCTTTCTCTCTAAAAATCAATAAAAAATCTTAACAACAACAAAAAAAGAGTAGAGTAGTAGAACACATTTCAATACATTTAAAATACTTTTGCTAGTTCCTAACAATGGCTACTTTTATCATCTATTACTAGAAAAGCAAGTGAGCAGGTCTCACCATAGGCAGACATTCCCGCAGATCATGGCGATGGCGTTGTTCCAGCCGTACACCGCCACAGGGAAGTTGAACGCAGTGATGATTCCAACCAGGCCTACAGGATTCCACTGCTCAATGAGTGCATGGCCAGGTCCTGAAGACAGGGGGAGGCGAGGAGCATGCTTAAGCGTGTTCATTTAATGCACGTCACATGAATAAGTCTGCTATATTTCACTTTCAGAACAAAGGCGCACAGGACCAAGTGGGGATTCCAGATGCCCTGTCGCGGATCGCTTTGCATACTGCGGGACATTGGTTCATTAATTAACACACTACAGAAGTTGTTATGACACCAACCATAATGACAGACACAATGTCTCTGATCCTAAAGGAACTCTGGTCATTTTAATCAAGGGCAACCAAAGCAGTGAGGCAAGGAGTGTTGGCTCACAAACCCTGGTCAAAACCAGACCAACCAGGAAGGCGGAGCGCCCAGCCATGCATCTTTCTGGCCTTGCTCACACAGCTAGCGAGGCACAGCGAAGCCGCCATTGCTGCACCCACTGCCAGACCCTCCTTTGGTCTAGGCCAGTGGTCGGCAAACTGCGGCTCGCGAGCCGCGGTTTGCTGCTCTGTTGACTAATGAGTTTTCCGACCACTGGTCTAGGCATCCTAACCTCCCTTCAGATGATGTGCTGGCTATGCCTCCTTCTGGCAGGACCTGCCACCTCCACCCCAGCCATCCCCTCTTCATTCTCCTCCCCAGGGAGGCCAGTGCAGCTCTGATAACACTTCCCTGCTTAAAACCCTTTGGTGTCTGGGTCACTCCTGTAGCTGCCCACCTAAAGTCCATCTCCCTATCAGGAACAGTCTCTTCCCGCTTCCGCTCCACCACCCCAGCCCCCCCTCATACTGTGCCTCCAGGTGTGCTAAAGCCATACAGTTCCCCAAACAGGACACATTCTCCCATCCTAAGCTTTCATTTTTTAATTATTTTTTTGTTGTTAATCCTCACTTGAGGGTATTTTTCCATTGATTTTTAGGAAGACTGGAAGAGAGAGGGAAAGACAGAGAGAAACATTAATGTGAGAGAAGCACATTGATTGGTTGCCTCCTGCATGTGCCCCACCTAAGGCCGGGGTCAGGGAGGAGCCTGCAACCAACGTATGGTGCCCTTGACCGGTATCGAACCAGAGACCCTCTGGTCCGCAGACCCAGGCCGATGCTCCAAACTGGCTAGGACATTAAGCTTTCACTTATTTAAAATGCCTATTTTAAATGTCTGCCTCACTGCCCTGAAATCTAAACTTCAATTGCTTTTTCTTCAAGGCCCTGGATTTACTTTATCTGGCTAACTTAGGGGCTCACTATCCTATCCTCCACCCTATCACAGTATTTATCATGTTCTATTATACTTCTCTCCCACTTGCCTCTCTTAAATGTAAGGACTCTATAGGCTTATAAATTCTTTGAGGACAAGGACTATGCCTTATTGAGATCAAGTAGCACCTATTAGATCACCTGGCAACTGGTAGACACACAATAAACTTTAATTGCATTAATGAGGTCAAAGTTACCCCAAAGACCATGCATAGATTAATATTATATTCTTTAAAAATATACATTTTCTTTTCAGATCATAAATGTATCATAATTACCGTACAGGGAAATTCTGAAAAATAGAAAGATGACAATAACCACTAGCACCACTCTGGCAGACTTCCAGCTCTTTTATCCTCAGTGCAGCCACACAGAACCATGTTTGCTCTATCAAAACTGCAAACATGACAAATCACATAAGCCCTTATGCTCATCACTGAAACCTCCCAGAGTACAAGTCTGGTCCATCAGCACAGTGCGACTGCAGAAGCTTGAAAACATCCATCGCCTGGGAACTGGTTAAATAAATTACATATAGGATCTTTACAAACACACAGCCATAAAAAAAAAAAAGATGAAGGAGCCCTAGCTGGTTTGGCTCGATGGATAGAGCGTCTGCCTGCAGACTGAAAGGTCCCAGGTTCGATTCTGGTCAAGGGCACATGCCTGGGTTGCAGGCTCGATCTCCAGTAGGGGGCATGCAGGAGGCAGCTGGTCAATGATTATCTCTCATCATTGATGATTCTATCTCTCTCTCCCTCACCCTTCCTCTCTGAAATCAATACAAATATATTTAAAAAAAAAAAAAAAAGATGAAGGAAGCCCCTTAATGGAAGAATATGAAACAATGTCCAAGACCCATTAAGTAGAAAAAAATATAGAACAGAATGTAGTTTAAGAATGTCTGTGTTTACAAAACACACATATTTGCCTATAAGTGAGTAAACGCTCTAAAAAGATATACAAGAAACCAGGAACTACTTCCATGGGGATACTGTGGAGTAGCCAGGGGAAATACCTTTCATCCTTTACTCCTTTATTTCTTTTTAATTTTGTGATATGAGTATATCATCTCTTCAAAAAATAATATAAAAATCATTTAAAAATAAGTAAATACAACCTTTCCATAAAAGTGTGGGGTTGGAGGCAGGCAATCTTCATAAACAGGATTTTTTTACCTGCTAACAGACTGTCAACATAAGCTCAACCTTTGCCTTATGGCATTTACAGGTCATTTTTAATGTTTCCTATTGATACCACAATGAACATCTTTGCACATAAACCTTTGTCACGTTTCAAATTATTTACTCAAATTAGATTCTTGAAACTGGTATTAAATTTAAGGCTCTTTGGATTATTTCTAAATTGTTTTCCAGATGGATGGGCAATTCATGTTACCACGAGTCCCCATATGAGTGTCTGTCAACCCACGAATTTGCCAACACTACGTTTTATCTTTAAAAATAAAAATGAAAAATAGTCCTAGCCGGTTTGGCTCAGTGGATAGAGCATTGGCCTACGGACTGAAGGGTCCCAGGTTCGATTCTGGTCAAGGGCATGACCAGGGTTATGGGCTCAATCCCCAGTAGGAACCATGCAGGAGGCAGCCAATCAATGATTCTCTCTCATCATTGATGTTTCTATCTCTCTCTCTCTCTCCCTCTCGCTTCCCTTCGGAAATCAATAAAAAATATATACATTAAAATTAATTAATTAATTTAATTAAGTAGCCCGGGTGGCATGGCTCAGTGGTTGAGCATTGATCTATGAACCACAAGGTCACGGTTCAATTCCCAGTCAGGGCACATGCCTGGATTGCAGGCTCAATCCCCAGTGGGGGATGTGCAGGAGGCAGCCAATCAATGATTCTTTCTCATCATTGATGTTTCTCTCTCTCTCTCCTCTCTCCTCTCCCTCTCTCTCTCTCTCTCTCTCTCTCTCTCTCTCTCTCTCTCTCTCTCTCTCTCTCTCTCTCTCCCCCTCTCCCTTCCTCTCTGAAATCAACAAAAATGTATTTTAAAAAATAAATAAGTTGCCCTGGCCGGTTTGGCTCGGTGGATAGAGCGTCGGCCTGCGGACTGAAGGGTCCCAGGTTCGATTCCGGTTAGGGGCACGTACCTTGGTTGCGGGCACGTCCCCGGTGGGGGGTGTGCAGGAGGCGGCTGATCGATGTTTCTCTCTCATTGATGTTTCTAACTCTCTATCCCTCTCCCTTCCTCTCTGTAAAAAATCAAAAAAATATATTTAAATAAATAAATAAATAAATAAATAAGTGAAAATAAATTTTTCTGTAATGCTCTCAATAATAAAATAAATTTTTCAAATGTCTTACTCTGATGTTTTCATCTGTTTCAAATTACATTTCTGACTATAAAAATTAAAGACATATTCATTCATGTACATGCCACTTACAAGTCCTCAGTTTTGCAAACTGATCACAGCCAAGGCATTTTGGAGCTCTCTGTATCAGAACACAGAACTCTTAGCCTACATGACTTCACTGCTTACTCTCAGAAGGCAGGATGGGTCCCCCGATCATCCGTGATAGGCCAACAGCATAGTCACATATATCCACGTACTCCTGAACTTCTCCCACACCTTCCACTAAGATCTTCCCCATCTCCAAAGACACCTAAAAATACAAGAAGCCAAGCTACATTTCCCAGCAGAATTCATGTTTTAAACATTAAAATGACCAGAGGGGGGAATGCAAAACATATTTTGTGTCTCTTGTGAAGGCAATAAACTTTAGAAAATCTGTTCTTATTTTTCTGAAGAATTTTAAAACCCAAGAATAGTCTTCACTTTTTCCTGTCTTGTTCATCTTTCCTCCAGAGAAAAGACTTTTGAAATGCATAAATTGCTTTATATAAAAATCACAATCTTAGAAAAACCAAAAAAGAAAAAGAAAATCACAGTCTTGCCCTGGCCGCAGGGGCTCAGTTGGTTGGGCATCGTCCTGTGCATCAAAATTGCCAGTTCAACTCACGGTCAGGGCACATGTCTGGGTTATGGGCTGAATCCCTGGTAGGGGTGTGCAGGAGGCAGCCAAACAATGTTTTGCTCTCACATTGATCTTTCTCTCTTTCTCTCTCTCTCTCTAAAGTCAATAAAAACATATCCTTGGGTGAATATAAAAAAAGAAAAGTTAAAAAAAACACACCTTAAAATAAAATCAATCTTATATACAGAAAGGCATGACAGTCTTATTCCCCTTTAAAGGATTATATTTTTACTACAGAAATACTTTACCAAGCTTCCTAGTACTTGAATCTTCTCCCGCAAGGCATCACCAATCTGTCTCACTACTTCTCCTCGCTTTGGAGCAGGAATCTAAGAAAAGAATGGAATTTTAATGTCCAATTCAAAGTATAAACTTTAAGCCCCAGCCGGGTATCTCAATGGTTAGAGCATCATCACAATATGCCAAGGTTGTGGGTTCGATCCCCAGTCAGGGAACATTACTGTGGGCTCAATCCACAGTATAGGGCATGCAGGAGGCAGCCGATCAAGGTTTCTCTCTCTCTCTCTCTCCCTTCCTCTCTCTCCCTAAAGTCAATAAAAACATTTTAAATTATATAAAAAGAAAATAGAATGCAAAGGTCAAAAGGCAAGAAAAAATATGGTGGTTTTGGAAAATTGTAAGGAGTTCAAAGAGGCAGGAAAGAAATGCAGGGGCCACAAGGCAAAGGGCCATGTATAGGATTCAAAAACAGTGAGGCAATTACCAGAGGGCCTTAAGTGGTGGTGGGGGAGAGGGGGAGGTGGATCACAGTACATTTTAAAATATCACTCCAACTGTAATATAGAAAATGGATCAGAGGGAAACAAGAACGGGATAGGAAGACCATTAGGTCAAACCAGAGGTGGCGGCTGCCTGGACTTACAAAAATGGCAGCAGAGAGAAATGTAACTTAAGATGTTCAAGACTTGCCAAAACCGGTTTGGCTCAGTGGATAGAGCGTCGGCCTGCGGACTGAAGGGTCCCGGGTTCGATTCCGGTCAAGGGCATGTACCTTGGTTGCGGGCACATCCCCAGTGGGAGGTGTGCAGGAGGCAGCTGATCGATGTTTCTCTCTCATTGATGTTTCTAGGTCTCTATCCCTCTCCCTTCCTCTCTGTAAAATATCAATAAAATGTATTAAAAAAAAAAAAAAGATGTTCAAGACTTGAGCCCGGCCAGTGTGTCTCAGTGGTTGAGCATTACCCCATGCACCAGGAGGTCACCAGTTGATTCCTGATCAGGGCACATGCCCAGGTTGCCAGCTCAATGCCCAGTGGGGGGATGCAGGAGGCAGCCAATGGATGTTTCTCCCTTATCAATGTTTCCATCTTTCTCTCACTTTTTCTCCTTTCTTCTCTCTGAAATCAATAAAAACACATTTTTTAAAAAGATGTTTAAGACTTGATAATTTAAAATTGATTGTCAACCCTGACTATTCAGAGAGGGAGAGAGAGAGAAACATTGATGTGAGTGCGAAACATCCATCGGCTGCCTACTTACTGCACACTCTCTACCCCTACCAGGGATGCAGTCCACAACCTGGGCATGTGTCCTGACTGGGAATTGAACTGGTAACCTCTTGGTGTACGCACGACGCACAACCAACTCACCCACACTGGTCAGAGCTAGATTCTAGTTTAGACCACTCAAATCTGACACCTTTTTTGTTGTTGTTATTATTCCTCACCCAAGGATATTTTTTCCATTGATTTTTTATTTTTATTTATTTATTTTTTTAAATATATTTTATTGATTTTTTACAGAGAGGAAGGGAGAGGGATAGAGAGTTAGAAACATCGATGAGAGAGAAACATCGATCAGCTGCCTCCTGCACACCTCCCACTGGAGACATGCCCGCAACCAAGGTACGTGCCCCTGACCGGAATTGAACCTGGGACCCTTCAGTCTGCAGGCCGACGCTCTATCCACTGAGCCAAACCGGTTTCAGCTCCATTGATTTTTTAGAGAGAGTAGGAAGGGGGAAGAGAGAGAAACATCAATGCGAGAGACACACATCAAGTGGTTGCCTTCCGCATGTGCCCTGACCTGGGCTGGGAATCAAACCTGCAATCCAAGTAAGTGCCCTTGACCGGGAATTGAACCCACAACACTAACCACAGACATGCCGGCCAGGGCTGGCATCCTCCCACCCCCTCCCAGCTTCCCAGATGACTTGCACAAAAAGCACGAGTTGAGAACCACAGGGTTAGGTTTGGGAAAGCGAATGAGGGGGGTGTGGGAAACAAGGAAGAAAGCTACATCTCCAGTGGGCACTTGATCAGGCCTTGCATAACCGGGCATCAATACTCTCAGACCCTCCTGAGGTGGCAGCAAGAGTCCGCGTCCCTGCACACTTCACCCGTGAAGTCACATTAAGAATTAGGAGGGCCGGGACCGGTTTGGCTCAGTGGATGGAGCGTCGGCCTGCGGACTGAAGGGTCCCGGGTTCGATTCCGGTCGGGGGCATGTGCCTTGGTTGCGGGCACATCCCCGGTGGGGGATGTGCAGGAGGCAGCTGATTGATGTTTCTCTCTCATCGATGTTTCTAGCTCTCTACCCCTCTCCCTTCCTCTCTGTACAGAATTAATAAAATATATTAAAAAAAAAAAAAAAAAAAAGAATCAGGAGGGAAGTATTAGCTGAGCGGTTGAGGAATTACTACAATGACACCCATGATAAAGAGCTGCCAAGTATCTGGTACTCCTTCAGTCCGTTAAAGATGGCCCGTTAACAGTTCCTGCCCTGAAGAGAGGGAAGAGGCTCTGGCTCCTCCTCACCAGAGATGCAGAGGACAAACGAGGATGCAGAGGGGCGGAAACAGGTGAGCTGAAACTGTCTCATGAAAGAAAGCAGCCTTTGGAATCAACCAGGTTCAATGTGGTAAGTTCCAGTGAAGAGGAAGAAATCAGTTCTTACAACTAGTCTTCTGCATTTTTTACTTGGTTCCTTCCCCCTCCAAGGGAAATGTTTCCTTTGAAAAATTCCTGGCTTAACTTAAGTGAACTAAATGATACAGTAGTTTCAGTAGTTGGTCCTCACACAGGCAAGGCCGGCCGAAGGGAGGCAGTTGGGAAAGTCTCTCTCTTCCCTAAACTTTGAACTCAATTGCTTAACGCGAATTCCAACAAGTGGATCCCCAACTGACGCTACCATCACCCAGAATAGCAACCTGTTCCCACTTAGCAGCCCTCATTCTCCGGGGAAGTGTGAGGAAGGCTATAAGGTGCAGAGTCCGGCCCTGCTGAGTAAGAGCAGATTACCAATGAGGCCCTGGAAGGGAGAACACCAACCAGGTACAGCCCAACACTAACGTCACAACAGCAGCTGCCACCCCTAGAGCGAAGAGGGATGTGAAGGCCAGTTCAGGAGAAAAGACCCCGATGCCAGTCAGGGGCCTGCTGGAGGCAGCCGATCGATGTTTTTCTCTCTCTCCCTCTCCCTTCCGCTCTCTCTAAAAAAAATCAATGAAAACATATTTTTTTTAAAAAAAAAGATCCTGAATTCACACTAACTTTTCTCAAACATGATTGTATTTGCCCTGGGTAAATACATATACATAATAGACGTTTCTGGTCAAATGTTTCACTGGCATTCAAAATAGTGTATAAAAGGGTGAAATCCTAATGTAAATGATGAACTTTATATATTTAATGATAATGTATCAATACTGGCTCACCTACTGTAAGAAATGTCGCACACAGCCAAAACCGGTTTGGCTCAGTGGATAGAGCATCTGCCTGCGGACTGAAAGGTCCCAGGTTCGATTCCGGTCAAGGGCACGTACCTTGGTTGCGGGCACATCCCCAGTAGGGGGTGTGCAGGAGGCAGCTGATCGATGTTTCTCTCTCATCGATGTTTCTAACTCTCTATCCCTCTCCCTTCCTCTCTGTAAAAAATCAATAAAATATATTAAAAAAAAAAAAAAAGAAATGTCGCACACTAATGCAACATGTTAATAAACTTGGGGAGCGGGCTAGGGGCCAGGGGAGAGCTCTGCACTTCCTGTGCCACCCCAGAATGTGCCCCGTTGACAAGCGGATTACTTTGTGCTGAAGGCATTCAAGACCCAGCAGACTCAAGAAAAGTGTTTGTATTGAGAAGGTAGCTTGATTATCTTGTTTACTGCATCATTCAATTGTTTTTAAAGTGTGGAATACGCATTACTTTTACGATCAGAAAGAAAAGTTATTTTTAAAGCATGACAACAAGTGACACTGCCCTGGGCACTGTTCTCTACGCGGGGGAACTTACTTAGCATACTGTTGACTTTTGGAAGTGGTGTTTTCCAGCTCAGGCATATTTTTTATCATGTATAATGGAACCCTCAGTCTAAGAATGAGTTAAAGCAGCGGAAAAATGTTCCTCCAGCTTTGCACAGAAGAGGTTTCTCAGACTGCCCCTCCCCTAGGACACCCTCCCCACCCCCCACCTCCCAGCAATCACTGATTCAGCGAAAACACTTAGCTCAACAGTCCCAGACCCAGCAGCACGTGCTTTTATCACTGGCAGGTAGAGGTTTGCCATGTGCCCGGCTCTCCTGTAAGCATTTTACATGATTAACTCATTTCACCCCCATGATAACCCAGGAAGTGGGCAGACAGTCTCCCCTTTTTATGACAAAGTACACTGAGGTGAATTTCCCCAGGGATAGAGCTGGGTGAACCCCAGGATATTCCTACAGCCACAGGCCTAGAATTTTTGGTGGCAGACCCAAAGGGATATTCAGGGTGAGGTGAGGGAGGATTAGGAAATCCAGGCTAACCCTGTTCTTTACTCTCCCCTCCTCCAGAGAACTGGCCCTCACCTAGTGACAGCTAAGCGGGGCCAAACTCCACTCTGTCCCTACATTTGCTCATATAACCCCTGGTGGACACAGAGGCGGAGGAGGCAGAACCCACCTCAAAGCCTTCAGACGGTTTAGGAACTCCAGCCCCTGCCTTTTGAAAGAGCAGCCACCACTGCCCTGTGAACCAGAAATGTGAACCTATTTCTGAGATACTCCCCGTTCACCTCCCATAAAGCTGGTGGGGAGGGAGAAGAAACAAATGGGTATTTTTATTTTTTTAATGTCTTTATTAATTTGAGAGAGAGAAGGGTAGATAGAAACATCCATCAATCAGCTGCCTCCTGCACACTCCTTACTGGGGAAACCTGCTTATGGGCCCTGACCAGCATCAACCTGCAACCTTTCTGTGCACCGGGGAGGACCGACCAACTGAGCCGAGTCGGCCAGGGCTATTAGTAAGAGTTTTAATCCATTTAAAATTACCCTCTGATGCTCTGGCCTGTGTGGCTCAGTTGGCTGGAGTGTTGTCCCACCCAAAGGTGGCAGGTTCGATTCTTGGTCAGGGCCCATAACCAGGTTGCAGAGTCGATCCATGGTTGGCGTGTGTGTCAGAGGCAATCGATGGATGTTTCTCTATTTCTCTCTCTCTCTCTCTCCCTTTCTCTCTCTAAAAATCAATTAAAAAAAAATTTTTTTTAACTACCCATTGACACTGAAGGCCAAATATGTACTAGTAAAAGGCACTATTCTAAGACTATAGCAGAGGAGATTATCACAGCCCCCAGAGAGCTCCCCTTTCTGCCAGGGGCACTGGCCTGCTCATCAGATGCTTCTTTATCCCATTGCAACTACAGTAAGTAATCATGCCATGGCCTCCGTACTTACATCGGCCCAGATTCTCCATGCTTCTCTTGCTTTCTTTATAGTCTCTTCATAGTCAGCCACACTCGCCTACATTAAGAATTAAGGGGGGAGAGGAAGATGTAACCAAAAAAAAGAATTAGGTGGAGACAAAGGGAAAAGAAAAGTGATGATCTCCTACGAACACAGACTATTTTGGAAAAGAACTGGAAATCTCTGGGTGGCCCTAAAATTTGTGGTTTGAAATTATTTTCATGGCCCATGCTTCCCAAAACTTGCTGGAACCCAGTAAGACACGTAGAATCTGGGTGTGCTTTTTGTCCGTTAGCGGCATCTCAAACAACACCTAAGGTGTATTGGAATATCAGAACCTCAGGCTCCAACCCCGATTTATGAGGTCAGAACCTTCATTCTAGGAGTCCCCAGGTGATTCAGAAGCAAGGGACCCCCTCTCTCCTAGTCCTCCTTATGGTTCACCTTTTCTAGGGCACACACATCTCCACTGGGAAGATTGGACAGTCTCTTAAATGTCAATGAAAAAGAAACATTGTTCTTTGACTTTGTAATTTCCTATTGCTCTTGATCACTCCCAATAACTCCAGGTAGACTGTTTGCATGAAAAATAGAAGTACTTACCTGTCGGACTCTTGCTATTGGCTCATTGTTAGCAGGACAATAGGTGGTGATCACCTAAAAACAAAAAAATGACAACCACATATTGAAAATGTAATCCCATCCAAATTAGGGGAACAGACCAAATGAGGGAAGAAAAAAGGGAGGAAGAAGAAAAAAGACTAAGATAAAATATCCAATCTCAGAACCTTAACTTCTGTTACAAATAAGCCACTCGACAAAGCTTTTCATTTTGACCTAAACATTTAGAACCATCTTTCTGCAAAACCCTCTCTTGCCATCTTCTAAGTATTAGGTACATCAACAAAAATCTAAATGTCACCTGTTATTTCCTCCCCTTTCTCCATTAACAGACCAAAATGGAGTTTTACTTATTTTCTCTCCCTTACTCTGCCCACCCTCTGGTCATGAGATAAAATAGCCAAAGCCACACAACTATGGGAACTATGGGAGAGGCCTGTGCCCACACAAACGGAAACGATCAACAGAAAGGAAAAAAAAAAAAAAAATCAGGTCATAACTATTATTAAAAATTTTCTTTAAAAAGGCCTTCAGGAGGAAACATATTATCCAAGAAGCTAATGATTACATGCCATGGGGAAAAACAAAAATAGGAAACTACCAACTGAGTGGGGTTTATTAAAACCACCTGAATCTCCCACCTAGTGGTTCTCAACCTTTCTAATGCCGCGACCCTTTAATACAGTTCCTCATGTTGTGGTGACCCCCAACCATAAAATTACTTTCGTTGCCACTTCATAACTGTAATTTTGCTACTGTTAATGAATCGTAATGTAAATATCTGTGTTATCCCATGGTCTTAAGTGACCCTGCTAGCGGTTCTCAACCTGTAGGTCGCGACCCACAGGTTGAGAACCGCTGCTGTAGAGCCTAAGACCATCGGAAAACACAGATATTTACATTACGATTCATTAACAGCAAAATTACAGTTATGAAGTAGCAACGAAAGTAATTTTATGGTTGGGGGTCACCACAACATGAGGAACTGTATTAAAGGGTCGCGGCATTAGAAAGGTTGAGAACCATGGGAAGGCGTTTCCTCTAACAAAACAGGTTCATTATGTAACATACACAACGTTTGTTGCATGTTATATAATATTTTATTCCAAAAACTTTCTTCCCTAAGCGACTCTCAAAAAATCTAGGCGATACGTACTTTCTTTGCCTTTCCCTCGTATCCTAGAAAACGTTTTATTGAGCGCTAACTGGATGCCAGGCATGGTGCTGGGCTCTGGAAAGAGAAATGCGGAAAAACCGGTCCTCAAGGAAAACAGGATTTCAGGAAGTCCGAGCTTGCAAACTCCACAGGGATTCAGAAAAGAAGACAATGCAACACTGTATTGTAGAACATCACCCCTGGCGCGGATGTCACATCTGAGGAGCCACAGTCAAGCACAAAATTAAGGTAACGTCCACCGATAAGCGTGGGCCATTTCTCACTACAGATGGCAGAACTCGGCCCTAAGGCTTTAAGTATGCGTGAAAAGTTTAACCCCAACCAGCCCCCAAATGGCATCGAATCGACTCTCCACAGCGCACAAGGGCCTAACATCTAGGGGTATTCTGAAGGCGCCCTACTCAGAAAAAAAAACTTTTCCTGTGGAGTTTCGAAACTTTCCACCCGGTACAACCGCCTACAGCAGCAGCGGGGAGTCGGACTGCGCAGAGCCCGCCCGGCCGCCAGCAGCGCACGGAGCTGCAGAGATTTCCCCGGGCGCCCGCATACCTCGCCCCGGCCTCCCCAGCTTCCGTTATACACGCCCTCGTTCTCCTCGCGGAGCCCCAGCTCCTTGAGCCACGCATACTGGGGCTGATTGATGAGCAGAGTGGACATGAAGGCGGCCGGCCTGCTCCAAGGTCCCAAGAGCTTGCTCCGCCTGGCGACGTGCACGCAGAGGTGGCCGGGGACGCGCCACATTCTGAGCCCGGGACGCGCCGCGCGCCCGCGGCCCGAGGAGCCGCTGAAATAGGGCCCCGCCCCCCGCCCGGGAGAGCCCATTGGGCAGGCCCGGCCCCACCCCGGGACACGCCCTCCCGCCTCAAGGCCAGCCCCAGCCTTCACCCTGGGTTTAAGGCTGGAACAAAGCGGGGACGCAGGGAGGAAACGAGAGGGGTACTGCCATCTAGTGAAAGATGCCAGAAACCGCGAGCCCAGCGAGAAATTCTTCCCAGCAAAATATTGGCTCTCAAGCACAGTAGATTGGAGTAAGGCTTCTCAGACTGCAATGTGATCACCGGGCCATCATGTCCAATGCACATTCTGAATCATTGATTCCGGGCCGGGGTCTGAGAATCAGCATTTCTAACCAGCTCCCAAGTGACAGTGGCACTGCTGTTCTATGGAGCAGCCTAAAGAGGAGTTGTTTGGTGTGTGTGTGTGTGTGTGTGTTGGGTTTTTGTTTTTGTTTTTTTGGTGGAAGGAGTAAGAAAGTTGTTTGTTTTCACTGATTTGTTATAGTACAAATTAGAGTTTTTCTAATTAATGAAAAATATTAAATTATAGTATTTCCTCCTAAATATTTACCTGAATATATTCTTGCTTTTGAAGAACAAGGGCAGTTTTGATCAATTTCCTTCATTCTCAATTTCTTCTATCTTCCTGCAACATCCTTTCCACTCACATTCCCCTTACAATCGCATTTCCCATCTAATTCCACCTAGATGGGCCTACCCTATATATGGGAAATACTAAACGATTTGAAAATGAGTTAATACACACACTCTCAAATCAACTGGGTCAATAGGTGTTTCAGTGAGTCCCAACCTATATTTCAAAAGATTACTTTTCACTACTTGCCTGTGGCCTTTTGCATTGCAGCCAGACCAAATAAGTGACTCTATGCTTCTATATAAAGCCTGTGTGGTCCTCCTACTGTGTCTGCCCTTACTGTTCTCTCCACCTGCCAAACCCTTCCATCCATCTCTGCATTCAAGCTGAGCTTTATCTGTTCCATCCTTATGGCATAAGTAAATTCAGCAAATACTTGGCATGTATCAACCACCTATCAAGAAAGAGTAGTCAGTGCCGAATGATGCTTCTGTTTGTAAATGTTACATTTTTCCCTGTTAAGGCAAATACCATCTCTGACTCATCCTTACCTGGCTCCACAATTCCCATCATGGTATTAGGTTAGGACCATGTCCATCTATATGAATGAATGAATGAATGAACGAATGAATCTTTGAATATACCTCAGGAGTAATAAGCATGGATACCCTGTCCAGCATTAGTAATCTCTATCAACAACCGAGCTATTATCTTCCACCTACCCCTAGGATTGGGCACTAATTTCCTTCATTTTATTTCTCAGATATTTTAACTGAGAATTTAATTCTTCTCACTTCCTGGCTGCCAGCAAGATTCTTGTACATATATCCCAACAACACACCCTTCCTTCTCTTCTCATTTTGAATCATTTGATTCAAAAATGAAAAGACATTTACAGATGCGGTAAATTTTAGGAGCAATGCATAATGCCCTTAGGAAGTGTTAGCTTTCTTCTCTTCACTAAGTCAAGGCTCGGTTCATGGCTGTCAACTAGATCTGGGAAGATACACACCAGCAAATGCTGTCATTGAAAATTAGGATCACATCTCTCTTCCACCTCCTTTTTACAAAACTCTCTCTTAGTTCTGCTCAACAGATGGTCAGGAAAAAATGAATTTTGATGGGGCAGAGCAGGAAGAGATAAAATTAAATGAATCATATAAAAGCACATTCTATATAATAAAAGGCTAATATGCAAATTGTCCCCTCGACTGGGTGTTCGATCGTGAGTTCGACCAGGGGGTGGGGCCAGCCAACTGCCCACATCCCCTCCCCCCGGCCAGCCCACCCCATCGGCCAGGATTGGGGTGGGCTGGCTGGACCTCACCTGTGCATGAATTCATGCAGGGGGCCTCTAGTTTCATATATAAAAGAGAATTAAATGAATTATATATGAAAGCATATATAAAAATTGCAAAGCACTATAGACATTTAAATATACTCACTGACCTCAGGACACCTTGAACCAATTCCATATTAAAAGTGGCAGAGTTATGTTCACAGCAGCACAATTTACCATAGCTAAGATTTGGAAACGGCCTAAGTGCTCATCAGCAGATGAGTGGATTAAAAAACTGTGGTACATCTACACAATGGAATACTATGCTGTGGTAAAAAAGAAGGAATTCTTACCATTTGCAACAGCATGGATGGAACTGGAGAGCATTATGCTAAACAAAATAAGCCAGGCAGAGAAAGATAAATACCACATGATCTCACTCATTTATGGAATACTAGAGGCCCGGTGCACGAAATTCGTGCACAGGGGTGTGTGTGTCCCTGAGCCCAGCCTGCACCCTCTCCAAAAAGGGACCCCTCGAGGGATGTCCGACTGCCCGTTTAGGCCCGATCCCACTGGGCCTCACAATCCAGGACTGCTGGCTCCCAACTGCTCACCTGCATACCTTCCTGATTGCTCCTAACCGCTTCTGCCTGCCAGCCTGATCACCCCCTAACCACTCCCCTGCCAGCCTGATTGATGCCTAACTGCTACCCTGCCAGCCTGGTCACCCCTAACTGCCCTCCCCTGCCAGCCTGGTCACCCCTAACTGCCTTCTTCTGCAGGCCTGGGTCCCTCCCAACTGCCTTTCCCTGAAGGCCTGGTTGCCCTCAACTGCTCTCCCCTGCCGTCTTGGTCACCCTTAACTGCCCTCCCCTGCAGGCCTGGTTCCTCCCAACTGCCCTCCCCTGCTGGCCATCTTGTGGTGGCCATCTTGTGTCCACATGGGGGCAGGATCTTTGACCACATGGGGGCAGCCATCTTGTGTGTTGGAGTGATGGTCAATCTGCATATTACTCTTTTATTTGCTATGATAGAGGCCTGGTGCACGGATGGGGGCCAGCTGGTTTGCCCTGAAGGATGTCCCGGATCAGGGTGGGGGTTCCCTTGGGGCGTGGGGCGGCCTGGGTGAGGGGCCTGTGGTGGTTTGCAGGCCGGCCACACCCCCTGGTGACCCAAGTGGAGGCTCTGGTATCTGGGGTTTATTTATCTTCTACAATTGAAACTTTGTAGCCTGGAGAGGAGCCAAGCCTTCTGCTTGCTCCTGGTGGCAGCCTTTTTTTTTTTTTTTTTTTTTTTTTTTTTTTTTTAATATATTTTATTGATTTTTTACAGAGAGGAAGAGAGAGGGATAGAAAGTTAGAAACATCGATGAGAGAGAAACATCGATCAGCTGCCTCCTGCACGCCCCCTACTGGGGATGTGCCCGCAACCCAGGTACATGCCCTTGACCGGAATTGAACCCGGGACCCTTCAGTCCGCAGGCCGACGCTCTATCCACTGAGCCAAACCGGTTTCGGCGGCAGCCTTTTTTTGGGGGGATTTATGTATCTTCTATAATTGAAACTTTGTAGCCTTAAGCAGAGGCCTGGGCCAGCCAGGGTGTGCGGAAAGCTTGGCTTCCTCCATCACCGGGGGCAACCCCAGCCTCCTGCTCTTTCCAGCTCAGTGGCTGCCACCATTTCTGTTTGGGTTTATGTATCTTCTATCACTGAAACTTTGTAGCCTTGAGTAGAGGCCTAGGCCGGCAAGGGCAGGCAGAAAGCTTGGCTTCCTCCATTGCCAGGGAAACCCAAGCCTCCCTCCTGCTCTCTGTGGCTGTAGCCATCTTGGTTGGGTTTATTTGCATATTCACTCTGATTGGCTGGTGGGCATGGCTGGTGGGCGTGGCTTGTGGGTGTAGCGGAGTGAGGGTTAATTTGCATATTACTCTTTTATTAGATAGGATAATAAACATAAACTGATGAACAAAAACAGATCCAGAGACAGAGAAGCATCGATCAGACCGTCAAACCTCAGAGGGAAGGTAGGGGAGGGTGGGAGTAAGGGGGAGAGATCAACCAATGGACTTGTATGCATGCATATAAGCCTAACCAATGGACACAGACACCAGGGGGGTGTGGGGAAGGGCATGGGGGGGGCGGGTAAGGACACATATGTAATACCTTAATCAATAAAGAAAAATATATATACTGTATATATTTTTAAAAAGTGGCAGAGTTGTCCTAGCTGGTTTGGCTTGGTGGATGGAGTGTCGGCCTGTGAACTGAAGGGTCCCAGGTTCGATTCCGGTCAAGGGCACATGCCTGGGTTGAGGGCTCGATCCCTGGTTGGGGGCATTCAGGAGGCAGCCGATTGATGATTCTCTCTCATCATTGATGTTTCTATCTCTCTCTCCCTTCCTCTCTGAAATCAATAAAAATATATATATTTTTAAAAGTGGCAGAGTTTGCAAATGGTCAATTCTGTTTTTCAAATGACTTATCAAAGGCATCAAAGGTAGTGATTAAAGCAAGGACTGGAATTACAGCATAGGTACAAATGACCTGTGCTTAGAATATCCTCAGTGAATGCTAGCCGGCTTCATTCTTCAAAGATAGCTGGCCAGGAGGCAGAGAGATGTAATCTAAACATATACACTTGCCCCAACACAGCAGTAGATTGGAGAAATCATCAAAACCCAGGATGCAATTTCATTATTGCAAACTGGGAACTTGATTTGTCACAGCATGGGTGAGTGACACTATTGTTCTGGGCAGACTGATATTAACCCAGTTCATAAAAAATGATGCTACAACTAGAATGCTGGCGTATTATTTCATAGGAAAAATTATCCTCACAAAACCAACCATTCACATCCTCTGATCACTGCCTTCTCCTCCAGGATACAAACTACCTATCTGGTTGTTTAATGAGCCCAGAATCAGAAGAGTTGTCAATTAACAAACAATAAATGATTTCAGCAAGGGTAATGGCATCAGACTAAGGCAGTCTCCCTAATGTGTGGATTAATTTATAGATTCAAAACAATCTGAATCAAAATACCAGAATTGGTTAGAAGATTCTAAAGTTTAAATGGAAATGCAAAGGATCTAGAACAGCCAAAACAATTTTGGAGGGAAAAAATGAAAAACAAATGTACATAATTTTAACACTTATTATAACAATTTTACAATTATTATAAAGCTATAGTAATCAAGAAAGCTTTACATTGGTATAAAGATAGACATAAAGATCAATGGAACTGCTCTAGCTGGGTGCTCAGTGGTTAGAGCGTGGGCCCATGGATTGAAGGGTGGCAGGGTCTCAGGTTCAATTCCGATCCAGGACATATGCCTGGCTGCAGGCTTGGTCAGGGCATGTGTGGGAGGCAACCAATCGATGCATCTCTCTATTTGTCTCTCCCCCTCCCTTCTACTCTCTCTAAAAATCAATGGAAAAAATATCCTCAGGTTAGGATTTATAAACAAATAAACAAACAAAAAAAGATCAATGGAACTGAATGGAGAACCCAGATATAGACATTGTATATATAATCAATTTTCAGTGAAAGTATCAAGGAAATTCAATCGGAGAAATGAGTCTTTTCAATAAAAGGTGCTATAGTAATTGGATATTCACATGCAAAAAAAAAAAAAAAAAAAAGAACCTTGACTTTTACTTCACACTATATAATTAACTCAGAATGGACCATAGACCTAAAGGTAAGAACTAAAACTTCTAGAGGAAAACACTGGACAAAATATTTCAGGGGTGGGAGGACTGTTCTATGCCTTATATGATATTTAGTTGCATCACATATCACATAGTAAAATGATAATTATAGCATGAAAGTTGACTCCTACATTACACCATACACAAACCCATTCCAAGGCAATTGCAAGTCTTTGTGTGCGTTAATCCTCACCCGAGGATATTTTTCCATTGACCTTTTTAAGAGAGAGTGGAAGAGGAGGAAAAGACAGAGAGAAACATCGATGGCCCCAAACAAGGTACGTCAGTGACCTTGACCAACTGGAATTGAACCTGGGACCCTTTGGTCCGCAGGCCTACACTCTATCCACTGAGCCAAATTGACTAGGCGATTGCAATTCTATGTAGGAAAGGTAAAACAATAAAGTTGTCTAAGAGTTAGGAGACCTGGAGTCAGGATTCAGCTATTCTCTTTGGAAGAACCTCATGGAACGTTGTAGGAAACCCCATATTAGAGGGGAAGTCCTTTCAGTTGGTTTGAAATCTCTTTAAAGCCCCTCAGACTATGTGGAAAACACCCTTTGATAAACACTGAGTTGCTCTCTCCCTCTGGAGGAACAAGGGCTGCCCTGACAATAGAGAACACCCTTTGAGGTATGTGACTACAAGCATTTGAGGCTTTGGGGCCACAAGTGTTTATTAACACTCCTTTGTGTGTTCAGCAGCCATGTAGTCGAGTGCCCACTGATCCCTGGATGAGATGAATGAGAACTACAGAAAGTCAAGACCTCGAAGAAATGGGCTAGCCCATGTTTTTCTGCATCACACCTCCTATTTACAGATCCTGAAGCTGGAAGGTCTTATGGCCACAGGAGATGCTTGTGTGCCCCGGGCTGGCCTTGTAAGAAAAGGGGTTAGAAAGCTCAGGGCATCTTTGAGGTTGTTTACAATCCCCAGTTTGGGAACTCTTCCAGGTTAGGATTTCTGCACCCTTTCTGCAAGGTTGCACAGGTGGTGGACCGTTTGGGCCTGAAAGTTTGTATCTTCTCAAATGTTTGATTTAACTATCAGAAAGTTGCTTACTTTTTGTTGTTGTTTTTTGTTAATCTTCACTTGAGGATATTTTTTTCCATGGATTTTTAGAGAGAGTGAAAGGGAGGGCAGAAAGTAGGGGGACCGTCTCTTCTTGTAGAGACCGACTTTGGTCAACATGTGGCAGAGAATGCATGTTTTATGCAAAAGAAGAATATGATATTAGTTGCTTTCAAGGAATTCTGGCATTGTATGTCCATTTTTGTAGAATTGTTACTGGACTTATAATTACCTACTAAATTCCAATCAGGTTTGGTAAAATTAAATAAAACAAATTAAAAACAAACAAGCAAACTCAGCCCTAACTGGTTTGTCTCAGTGGCTAGAGAGTCAGCCTACGGACTGAAAGGTCACGGGTTCCATGCCAGTCTAGGGCACATCCCTGGGTTGTGGGCTCAATCCCAGGTGGGGGGTGTGCAGGAGGCAGGCGAGTGATCAATGATTCTTTCTCATCATTAATATTTCTATCTCTCTCTCCCTCTTCCTTCCTCTCTAAAATCAATAAAATTTCTTTATAAAAGGAAAGATGTCAACATCATAAAAAAATTTAAAAAACTCAGCTCTATTAAAAAAAAACTCAATAAAAAAAACATAAAATAGCTGTGTAGTCTCTCTTCATTTCTCAAAATAAGAAATTGGACTAAGTGATTTCTAAAATTCCTTTATGTCTTAAATTCACATTTCAGAAATCTATATTCATCTTTTTCATATTGTCTAGAAATGTATCCTAAGGAAATAATAAGACAAATTTGCAAAAAATACGTGCTAGTTGCATAATTGGCTATAGCCTAAATGTGCACTATCAGAGACTAAATAATGGGGCCTCCATGCAATGGAATAGTAGGGAGTCATTAGAAGGGAACCAGATCTTTGTACTTTGCTATAGAATGGTGTCCAGGATAACTTGCTATATTGTTTATTTTTTAAAGCAAATTACCCAATCCTAAAAGGTACAAATAATAAGATCCTTTTTATATAAAAATATTCAATAACTATTTCTTGATCATCTATTCTATACAAGAAGTCACTGGGTGGAACACAGGGGGAAAACAACACTGAATAAAACAGACATTTCAGACAAAAAAATATAACAAATACACATCTGACTACTGATGTCATGAAGAAAAAAGGGGTTGAAGAGTGATATTAGTAGTTCCTATTTTGAGGGGGTCGAAGAAGCCTCTCTGAGAAGATGGCATTCAATCAGAAACCTGAATCATGTGCGACAACAACCCGTGCAAAGAATGGGGTTTCAGGGTGTTGGGAGGGGTCTGTCTGGCAGCGGGAACAGCAACTGCAAAGGCCCCTAGAGCCTGGGAAGAACAAAGGGTGCCTGAGGAACGCCGCGAGCAGCGCCACCGCGTCCGGGGAGCTGGGAGCTGGGAGCTGGGAGCTGGGAGCTGGGCAGGGGGAGGGCGAGAAGAGGCCCGGGCCAGCGGCCCTGTTGGCCAAGCTGAGGACTCGGGTCTCATTGTGTGGAGGGAAGCCCCTGGGGGGTCGGAGCAAGGCAGGGGCCTCAGGTAATGGCTTCCCAGGAAGCTACATGTAGATTGCGCAGAAGGAAGAATGGAAGCCAGACGTTCTGCCGGGACTTCAAGTGAGGGGTCAGGCCAAGGAGGAATCCCCGATGGCCGCTGTACGCGCACAAACTTAGGCTTGCACGGAAACCACGTCTGGAGGAAAACGCGCCCAAGTGGTGGGGCAGCAGGGCACGCATTTTCCCGGAGTAGTGCAAGTGAGCAGTTTGCAGGGATCACGCACATCCATCTGCCTTGGGCAGGCGTCCCAGCGAACCTCCCTTCCCCACCCCCCCCACCCCCACCCGTCCCCACACAAGCTGCCGGGCCGGAGCAGCCCCTCGCGGGGGCGCCCGAGAGGCAGCCGGCCGGACCCGCCCGCCGCCGCCGGAAGTGCTCACTCCATCGCTGCGCCGTGCCGCTGGAACATGGCGCTGGAAGCCGGCGACATGGAAGATGGGCAGCTTTCCGACTCGGATTCCGACATGACGATCGCGCCCTGCGAGAGGCCGCTGCAGGTGCCGGTGAGCGTGAAGGGCGGGCGGGGGTTCTGGGCCGGCGCGCGGCGGCCGCGGGCCCTGCGCACCGGGCCGGCGACTCGCTGCGAGGAGGGACTCGCGGGGCTGCGGCCTCCTGGAGGCCGTTTTTTCTCCGCTCTTCCTTTCCTAAACCTACCGAGTTCGCCACTTCAGCGCCGCTAGGACGCCCCGGGGGGACACCGGCCCGAAAGCGCGTGGAGCTCATTTTCGCGCAGAGCAGATAGGGAGATTGAGGATGGGGAACGGAGATCATCACCTGCTCAGAGCCTGGTCTTCCATATTCCCACCCGACCTATCTTTGTCATGCGGCATATGGCACTATTTTTGTACTGGTGTCCCGGTTTTGTGAATGCGGGTTTGTCCTGCCCCCGTGCTGAGTAACCAGCTCTGAGAGGGCTTCGCTGCCGGGTTGCCCGCTTCGAATCTTGGCGCCGTCGCTGTGACCTGGGGCAGGTTATTTAGCCTAATGAATGCACGTGTCTGTGGGCTGAGAATGGCGCACGTGTCTGGGCGCCACTGATGGCCTGGTTGTAAGGATTCGGGGGCGCATACTACCTGAGAAATGTTAGCTGCCATTATTATTTGAAGATGGGAAGACTGCTCTGGCCGGTGTGTGGCTTGGGCTGCAGGCTCGATCCCCGGTCGGGGGCGTGCAGGAGGCAGCCCATGGAGGTTCCGTTCTCACATCATGTTTATCTCTTTTATTTATATATATATTTCCCTCTTTCTCTAAAAAAAATCAATAAAAAACTTATTTAAAAAAGATAGGAAAATTGCCTAATTGATTTTAACTCACCCCACCCCCATTTCTAGCACATAATAGTTAAACAAATACCTTTTTAAAAAAATATATTTTATTGATTTTTTTACAGAGAGGAAGGGAGAGGGATAGAGAGTTAGAAACATCCATCGGCTGCCTCCTGCACACCTCCCACTGGGGATGTGCCCGCAACCAAGGTACATGCCTTTGACCAGAATCGAACCTGGGACCTTTCAGTCCACAGGCCAACGCTCTATCCACTGAGCCAAACCGGTTAGGGCTAAACAAATACTTCCTTAGTGTTTAGTACAAAAAACAAAGGTGATGCTTTTGCATTAAAATGACACCGAGGTATTTTGTTTTTCAGTGTCTTTCAGGTTATTTTACAGATTGACAGATGACTTGGCAAATTTAACGCCATGGGCCCTGCATTTTTTGTTGTTGTTGTTGTTGTTGTTAATCCTCACTGGAGGATATTTTTTCCATTGATTTTTAGAGTGGAAGTGAGGAAGATGAGGGTGGGGTGGGGAGAGAAAGACAAAGAAACATCGATATGTGGGTTGCCTGCATGCACTCCAACCAGGGCGAGATCTGAACCTGCAACCCAGGTACTGGGACCCTGTGGTGTACAGGCCAACACTTGTAACTATTGAGCCACACTGGCCAGGGCAGGGCTCTGCATTTTTTTTATTTTTATTATATATTTCCTTGATTTCAGAGAGAGGAAGGAAGAGGGAGAGAGAGATAGAAATAGAAACATCAATGATGCAGGAGAATCATTAATCAGCTGCCCCCTGGGCAACCCCTACTGGGGATTGAGCCTGCAACCTGGACATGTGCCCTGATTGGGACTCTAACAGTAACTTCCTGGTTCATAGGTCACTGTTCTACCACTGCGCCACACTGGGTGGGCTTAAAAGTAATATGTCCGGGATTCCTACCCATAGTTTACTATCTAATCTAAAAGTATAGTCACAAAACCGTGAAAATGAAGTTGAAGTGTTTAAATGAATGAAAGGCATATTTGGGAAGAAAACAACAAATCCTGGCCAGGCTGGTGTGGCTCAGTTGGCTGATCGAACTCCTATGCACGAGGAAGTCACTGGTTCAATTCCTGGTCAGGGAACCTGCTGGGTTTCAGGCTGGATCCCCAGTGGGGGATGTGCAGAAGGCAGCCGATTGATGTTTCTCTCTCATCGATGTTTGTGTATCTCTCTCCCTCTTTCTCCTCTCTCTGAAATAAAAAACATATTAAAAGAGTGAAAACAAATTCTGTTTTAACTACTAGTAACAATTAGTGTGTATATCATTTTCAAGCATTCTGACAAGAACTGAAAAGATTGCAAATCTTCTAAAGGTGAGAATGAAGAGCTTTGGTAATTTTTTAGAAGGAGGCCTTAGAACTAAGTTCTGCATTAGCTCTATAAAGAATAATTTATGCCTTTAAAATTGGAAATTCCATATGGACCTTTAGAAAAGTGGGGGCTGAATTGGTTTCTCATATTTTTGAAGATCAGTTCTGCTTCAAAATGGTCCAGCTGAATCCCTAAATAATTTTTTCTTTAAAAAGCACAGGGTGGGTGGAGTTGATGTGTTTTGTGGAATTGATTTATTTCCTTTCTCTTCCAGAAAGCACTAGCTGGGGACAGTGCAGTGAGGCCCTTCCAGGGCACTGCAGCAGCCTATGCACCAGTGTCACATTATCGGACTGTTAAAGGTGTAGACTCAAGTGAAGAGAGTTTTTCTGATTCAGATGATGATACCTCTCTTTGGAAACGCAAGCGACAGAAATGTTTCAACCCCCCTCCCAAACTAGAGCCTTTTCCATTTGGCCAGGGCAGCCAGAAACCGCCTTTTGCTGGAGGGAAGAAGGTTAACAACATCTGGGGTGCTGTGCTGCAGGAGCAGACTCAAGATTCGGTGGCCAATGAACTTGGTATCTTGGAAATGGAAGGCACTATTGACAAAAGCAGACAATGCGAGGCCTACAATTACTTGCTTGCTAAGAAACTTAAGAGGGAGTCTCAAGAACAGACAACAGAATTAGACAAAGAGCTAGATGAATATATGCAAGATGGCAAGAAAACAGGCTCCAAGGAAGAGGAAAATGGGCAAGGTCATCTCAAACGGAAACGACCCGTCAAAGACAGACTAGGGGACAGACTAGAAATGAACTATAAAGGCCGGTATGAGATCACAGAGGATGATTCTCAGGAGAGAGTGGCTGATGAAATTACTTTCAGGTGAGCATTTAAAATTTTCATACAAATGAGCTCTTGACCAACTATCTTCCATTTATAGGAAATAAAGTAGATTCCAAATACATTAATGATAATGTTCCTTTTTAAGATTTTTTTGTTTTAAATTTAAGGAACGAACTCTGGGCTTATTTGGTTGTGTGAATATATTTGTATTTTATTAAATTTGGACAGATTGATAGAATAATTTTGCAAATTTTTATGAACTCTTAAGCAACTCTTTCCATTTAGTGCTATAGAGCTCTTTAGAGAAAAAAAATCTTTTTAAATCATGTGGGGGGGGGGTTTTTGAGTGTTTTCAAGCATTCATTACTTGTTATATGATTCAGGCATATTATACATAGAGTAAAATGTACCCATTTCAATCATGTGTTGATATTTTTGTAAATTTATCAGTTGTAAAACCTTCACCATAAGCCACTTTCAAAACATTTCCATCACTCCAATAAGACCCCCCTCATATCCATATGCCCATTTAAAGGTAACCCCTGTTCCCATCTCCAGATAACTGCTAATCTACTTTCTGTAGTTATAAATTTGCATTTTATGGACATTTTATATTAATAGAATTATACAATGTGTGGTCTCTTGTGCCTGGCTTCTTTTTACTTAGTGTAATGTTTTATTTATTACACACACACACACACACACACACACACACGTTTACACATATCTATATTGAATTGCTATTCCACCTTTTGGCTACTCTGAATAAGGTTATGAACTTTCACATGCAGGTCTTTGGACATGATTTTCATTTCTCTTGGATAAATTCCTCGGAGTAGAATTGCTTGATGTAAATTAATATTGCATGTATTTTTAACAAGTTCAAATTTTGTTTAACTTTTCATAAGTTCTAAATCACTAATGAACAGTGTCACAAATTTGAAAACAAGTATGATTCAAGAGTAATATAGCTAGTAGGAAAACAAGCATTTACTTTGCAGGCAAGCCTGTCAATACTGGATTTTTAAACTTCTGAGGAATTTGGAATTTGAGTGCTGGAAAGGAACTTGGATTTTGTAAACCAAAGTTTTCACTTTGTAGAATATGGAAACTGAAGCCCAGTAGTTGCGTGGCTTGCCCAAAGTCACAACTTTTATGTGTCAAACCTGGAATTAACTCTGGTTCCTTTTTCCTAGTCTAGTGCTCTTTGCCTCCTATTGAGAAGAAACAGGAAGCCAGGCCTAGTTAAGGAAATGGTAGACTTCTGCAATATTAATCCTCCTTCATCTCTAGAGTATGGGCTCTGACATTACAAGTGTTACTTAGGCTCCTGGTGTTGTGTTTTTGTTTTAAATGTCTTTTTATTGATTTCAGAGAGGGAAAGAGAGATAGAAACATCAATGATGAGAGAGAATCATTGATCGGCTGCCTTCTGCACGCCCCCTACTGGGGATCGAGTCTGCAACCTTGGCATATGCCCTTGACCAGAGTTGAACCTGGGTCCCTTTAGTACCAGTCTGATGCTCTATCCACTGAGCAAACCAGCTAGCTAGGGCGTTCCTGGTGTTTTTAATTCTGAGTGGTAAAGTGAAAGTAATATTACCTCTTTCTTAAGGATGTTGAGAGAATTAACTGAGATAATGCATATAAAGTTCTTAGGCTTGTGCTTATCCTATAAGTCATCATTGAATATTAGTCATACCTTTTGTTCTGAAGTGGGGAGCTTGTGAGGAGAAAATCCTATCCAGATATCTCTAAAGTTAGGAGAGCTAACTTTCAGTCTTAATAATTGAAAGCTAGTATATGTTATTTGTTTTGACAGGAGTGGACTGGTTTTATCTTTTGCTTTTAGGCTTGCATTCCCCTCAGTGTATGTGCACATTTACTTTTAAAATAAATGTTTTTGTTAATTTGGGAGAGAGGAAGGGAGAGAGAAACATCAATGTGAAAAAAATATGGAACGCTTCACGAATTTGTGTGTCATCCTTGCGCAGAAGCCATGCTAATCTTCTCTGTATCTTCCCAATTTTGGTATATGTGCTGCTTGAGTAAGCACTGTGCACATTTACTTTGAAACCCACCATAATCCAGTAAAGCGAAGTGAAGAGGCCAATTATGAGACTTCAGATGAAATCTTGAGGTTACTACTCCTTGGGTGACCCAAGATAGGAATGTCTCCATGTCATCGATTTCAGAGTTAAGTATTAAAGATTTTTGAAAAGCAAATGTTATTAGAATAAAACTTAAATTCTAGTTGACGACTGAACGAGACTAAGGTGGATTTCTTCAACTTTATACAACAAATAAAGAGGTTAATATTACTTTATTTGTTCCTTATCAGGTTGCAGGAACCAAAGAAAGATCTGATAGCCCGAGTAGTGAGTATTATTGGGAACAAAAAGGCAATTGAACTTCTGATGGAAACTGCTGAAGTAGAACAAAATGGTGGCCTTTTTATAATGGTAAGACCAAGAGCTTCATTGTTTTCACTTTTAATTGTGCTTAATATGACTTTTTTACAAAATAAAATTGTCTCTGATTGTTGGATCATAAATTATTGGTTTGAGATTTAAAAAAACTTTGTTAACAATGAAAACTGAATAAAAAAGTATAGTCAGTTTTAATACTTAGAAAAAAATTTGTAAATTGTAGCCTGTTAGTGTGCAGACAACATACTAACCCGGAAGCTCAAATTTTAAGAATATGGATTTTGGAATTAAGGGGGTTCATTGTTTTGAGTTCGGGATCTGCAACTTACTAGGTATGAGATTTGACTAAGTTGTTTGACTTCTCGGAGCCTCAGTGTCCTCAGCTGTAAAATGGCGATTAATGCGAGGATTAAATGAGATGATACACATGAGGCGCTTATCACAGGGCCCAATACTTAGTTAGCAGTGATGAACCGAAGTGTTACTTTTGGTTTAATTCATGCATTCTTCAAAATTGGTTCTTGGGACAAAAGGGAAAAAACCTTGTTATGTAAAAAGCACAATAGATACATGTTATATCTGTGAGTATTAAAATTTCACGGGTGGTGGGTGTGAATAGGAAAAAGTCTAAAGGCTCCTTACAGTGGGGGAAACAATAATGGAAAAAACAGCTGAGAAACACTTCACTGTTTCAGAATGGCAGCAAGAGCACTCCTCTGGCTGGGGCCAGATCCCGGGCAGCGCCAGTTTATCCCACAGAATGGTTTTGCAGATCTCACGTCACTCAGCTTTCGCCTCCGGTTGAGGATGAAGTTTGAATGGCTTCCTTCTTATTTACTTCTCGGAAATCTGAATAATAACATCACAAGAGAGTAAATCAATATTATGCTGTGGAAACCAATTGGAATTGATAGCACTGGCTGAGGAAACAGACTGTGAACATAGATTACTGAAGTAAAAACTAAAACAAATTGTAATAGTCTGTACTGGCCCTTCTGTTTGTGTCATTGTTAAAGTACTTTGATTTTCATTTAGTTGAACACAAAGTTAGAGGTTCATCAATGTTTTAATTCTTTAGTAATGTAATAAAACTTTATATTCCAACGAGCAAATGCAAATCTACTGGTTGTTGGGAAGATAGAAGTCCAAATTCACTTTCTTTTGATGCATTCTTTCCCTTTATCACTGTGTGCCAGGCACAGGAAGCTTATATTGTAGTGGGGTGGGGGGGGGGTGGAGGAAGACAGTCTATGAAGAGTAAATAGAATATCTTTAAGTATATTAGACGGTGATAAGTGCTGTGGGGAAAGAAAGATCAAATGTAGGTACAGAGAGGTGAGGAGGGCATTGCAGTTAAGCTGGAGTGGTCAGGGTAGACCTCATCTCCTTAGGCACATCTCTGTTGACAAGATACTTTGGCCATTCATGAGAAGAGACTATAAAGTATATTTTTTCTGTTTCTTTTTGTAGAACGGTAGTCGAAGAAGAACACCAGGTGGAGTTTTCCTGAATCTCCTGAAAAACACTCCTAGTATCAGTGAGGAACAAATTAAGGTAAAAATGATAATATTCTTGGCTTTTCATAATAACTTGACTTCTATTCAGCCTCTTAACTTCATTTTTTTAAATATATATATATATATATATATATATATATATATATATATATTTTATATCAGAGAGGAAGAGAGAGAAAGATAGAAACATCAGTGATGAGAGAAAATCATTGATTGGCTGCCTCCTGCATGCCCCCAAAGGGGATCAAGCACATAACCTAGGTCAGTGGTCGGCAAACTCATTAGTCAACAGAGCCAAATATCAACAGTACAACGATTGAAATTTCTTTTGAGAGCCAAATTTTTTAAACTTAATTTTCTTCTAATGCCACTTCTTCAAAATAGACTCGCCCAGGCCGTGGTGTTTTGTGGAAGAGCCACACTCAGGGGGCCAAAGAGCCGCATGTGGCTCGTGAGCCGTGGTTGGCCGACCACTGACCTAGGGCATGTGCCCCCCTGACCGGGAATTGAACTGTGATCTCCTGATTCATAGGTCAACACTCAACTACTGAGCATGCCAGCCGGGCCCTAACTTCATTTTCTACTAATCTTCATCACTTGCTCTGTCTTAAATTGACCAATTTTGTCATAGTCTCATTTTAAATGAAACCTGTGCCTTTGGAAAGCTCCGCCTCTTTTTCTTCCCTTCCAGAACCAAGATCGAGATTTCTTTTATGGCATCTTTTCCTGGTTTCTTAGCACGTAATTATTTTCTACCCTCCTACAACTATTATTATTGAAAAATTTTAAACATGCAGAATAAATGAAAGAATAGAATGAATACCCATATATCTTCCACCTAGATTCATGGGTTGTTGATAGTTTAACAATCTTTTTATTTTTATTTTTTTAAAATTTAATGAATCTTTATTGTTCAGATTATTACAATTGTTCCTCTTCCCCCCCCCATAGCTCCCCTCCACCTGGTTCCCACCCTCTGCCCTTCTCTCCCCCGCCACTGTCTTCATCCATAGGTGTACGATTTTTGTCTAGTCTCTTCCCGCACCCCCCACACCCCTTCCCCCCCCCCCCCCGAGAATTGTTAGTCTACTCCCTTTCTATGCCCCTGATTCTATTATATTCACCAGTTTATTCTGTTCATCAGATTTTTTATTCACTTGATTTTTAGATTCACTTGTTGATAGACATGTATTTGTTGTTCATAATTTTTATCTTTACCTTTTTCTTCTTCTTCCTCTTCTTAAAGAATACCTTTTAGCCCTAGCCGGTTTGGCTCAGTGGATAGAGCGTTGGCCTGTAGACCACAGGGTCCCAGGTTCAATTCCGGTCAAGGGCACATGCCTGGGTCATGGGCTCAATCCAACGTGCAGAAGGCAGCCAATCAATGATTCCTTCTCATCACTGATGTTTCTATCTCTTCCTCTCCCTTACTCTCTGAAATCAATAAAAATATATTTAAAAAAAAAGAATACCTTTTAGCATTTCATATAATACTGGTTTGGTGGTGATGAACTCCTTTAGCTTTTTCTTATCTGTGAAGCTCTTTATCTGCCCTTCAATTCTGAATGATAGCTTTGCTGGGTAGAGTAATCTTTGTTGTAGGTTCTTGCTATTCATCACTTTGAATATTTCTTGCCACTCCCGTCTGGCCTGCATAGTTTCTGTTGAGAAATCCGCTGACAGTCGTATGGGTGCTCCCTTGTAGGTAATTAACTGTTTTTATCTTGCTGCTTTTAATATTCTCTCTTTGTCTTTTGTTCTTGGCATTTTAATTATGATGTGTCTTGGTGTGGTCCTCTTTGGATTCCTTTTGTTTGGGGTTCTGTGCGCTTCCTGGACTTGTAAGTATTTCTTTCACCAGATGGGGGAAGTTTTCTGTCATTATTTCTTCAAATAGGTTTTCAGTATCTTGCTCTCTCTCTTCTTCTGGCACCCCCATAATTCGGATGTTGGTACACTTGAGGTTGTCCCAGAGGCTCCTTACACTATCTTCAAATTTTTGGATTCTTTTTGCTTTTCCGGCTGAGTATTTTTTGTTTCTTTGTATTTCAAGTCTTTGACTTGATTCTTGCTGTCCTCTAGTCTGCTGTTAGGTCTCTGTATAATATTTTTTATTTCAGTTAGTGTATGTTTAATTTCTAGTTGGTCCTTTTTCATATCCTCGAGGGTCTTGCTAAAATTTATCGGCCTTTTCTAGGAAATTCTGGAAAAACCTTATAACCGTGGTTTTGAACTCTATATCCAGTCGTTTGTTTTCCTCCATTTCTTTCATTTGTGATGTTTCTTTGTCTCCCCATTTTTGCTGCTTCCCTGAGTTGGTAGAGTTGCTTTGTGTGGTAGGTGTCCTATAGGGCCCAGTGGCTCAGCCTCCCCAGTTACCTGAGGTGGACATTCTTGGTGCACCCCTTTGTGGACTGTGTGCTCAGTCTTGTTGTAGTTAAGCCTTGATTGTTGTTGGTATCACCAGGAGGGATTGACCTCCAGGCCAACTGGCTGTGAGGATCAGCTGTGTCTACGCTGGGAGAACGTCTGTGCTGGAGACACTCTTATGAGACAAGACTTGCAAAATTGCAAAAGCCTCTGTGCTCAGCTTGGATGGGACAGAGTTTCAGGGCAGAGCAGACAGCCTTGGTTTCCTGTCAGCCCTGCCCTATGAGGCCCCTGGGTCTCAGTGTCCCTCGGTAATTGCTGCAAGCACCTCTGAGAGAAAGCTGCCCTCGAGTTTCGCCTGCTGCCAGATAGTCCAGTTTCTCCCCGAATGAGTTGGGATTCCCAGAAACTTGCCCAGAACTGGAGTTCAGTGCAGTCAGGAGCTTCTGTCACCCTCCACTTTAGAAAGCCAGCCGCGCACTGCCGCCTGTGCATTCAGCAGTCAGTCCTCTCTGCGCACACGCCTCCTGACCTCTGCCTTCCGCAGTTCCCGAGTCTCAGTGTGCTTTCTCTTTTCCTGACAGTCCAGATTCCCCCCGAATGAGTCTGGTTTCCCAGGGTCTCGCTCGGGATTGGAGTTCAGTGCAGTCGGGAGCTTCCTTCTCCCTCCCGCTTTAGAAAGCCAGCCGCACACTCAGCCGCCCGTCTTCTCTGTGTGCGAGTCTCCGTACCTCAGCCTTTTGCAGCTCCTCTGAGTCTCAATGTGCTTTCCTCTTTCCTTCTAGTTGTAGAATTTTCACTCAGCCAGCTTTCCTGTGGTTCTGGATGGTGTCCGTTTTGACTTTTAGTTGTAGTTTTGATATTGTTGTGCGAGGCAGCAGTTTAGGTGTTTACCTATGCCGCCATCTTGGTTTCCTCCTCTAACAATCTTACTTTACAATTTTTTGGTACCATTTGGAAATAAGTAACATCATGACACTCAACCCTAATTACTTCAACAAGCCTCTCTCAATAATAAAGACAATATCCTACATAGGCATACCTAAGAAAAATACAACAATTTCTTTGTTTCATCCAACTTCTTGCCAACTCCTGTATCCTGAATTGTCCCAAGAATCTATTTTCAACTCTTTTCTCCCTCCAAAACAGGATCATGTCCAGATTTCCACATTCCATTTTATTATATCTTTTGCTCTTTTTAGTCCCACATTTCCCTCTATGATTTAGACCTTTTGAAGAATCTTAAAGAATATACATTCTGGTGATTGTCTCCTCATGGGTTTGTTTTGTTCATCCCTCTCTTCCAACATTTCTTATAAACTAGAAGCTAGGCCATGGGTGGGCAAACTTTTTTTTTTTTTTTTAAATATATTTTATTGATTTTTTGCAGAGAGGAAGGGAGAGGGATAGAGAGTTAGAAACATCGATGAGAGAGAAACATCGATCAGCTGCCTCTTGCACACCCCCTACTGGGGATGTGCCCGCAACCAAGGTACATGCCCTTGACCGTAATCGAACCTGGGACCCTTCAGTCCGCAGGCCGACGCTCTATCCACTGACCCAAACCGGTTTTGGCGGGTGGGCAAACTTTTTGACTCGAGGGCCACAATGGGTTCTTAAACTGGACCGGAGGGCCGGAACAAAAGCATGGATGGAGTGTTTGTGTGAACTAATATAAATTCAAAGTAAAGGAGTGGAGGGGAGAGCAAGAGAACCGGATAGAACAGCCGGATCTGGCCCGCGGGCCGTAGTTTGCCCATGGCTGAGCTAGGCACTTCAGTATTCTTAATCATTTTTGTGTTACAAGAATGTCTTCTGTGGGAATTTACAATGTGGGTGTTTCATAGCTCAAAATTGGATCTTTTGTTAATTAAGGAACATGATTTTCATTTAGCAGATACATTCGAGTCTAACTTCTTACATTGGAAAAATGTGTGTACGTGCAACAAAGCTGCTATATATATATTTTTTTTAAAAAAAAAATATATAGTTTTATTGATTTCAGAGAGAAAGGGAGAGGGAGAGAGATAGAAACATCAATGATGAGAGAATCATTGATCGGCTTCCTCCAGCACGCCACACACTGGGGAACAAGCCCACAACCCGGGCATGTGCCCTGACTGGGAACCCAGCAGTGACCTTGTGGTTCACAGGTTGACGCTCAACCACTGAGCCATGCCAGCCGGGCCATGCCTGCTATATTTGAGAAGTGTTGTCTTCTCTTTATTACTACAGTGGGTGATAAAATAGGAACATGTTGTAGCCATACTAATTATAATGCTAATGATGAATAAATAAGAGCCATTTTTCTTGAGCTGATGTGAGCATATTTTGCATCTGTTCCATGTTGTTTTACTTTAGGTCTTCTGCCTGTTCACTTCGGAGTCACTTTTTTATTTTTTAAATATATTTTATTGATTTTCTCACAGAAGGGAGAGGGATAGAGAGTGTGAAACATTGATGAGAGAGAAACATCCATCAGCTGCCTCCTGCACACACCACCCCCCCACCCCCGGGGATGTACCCTCAACCAAGGTACCTGCCCCCGACCAGAATCGAACCTGGGACCCTTGAGTCCACAGGCCGACGCTCTATCCACTGAACCAAACCAGTTAGGGCCGAGTCACTTTTTAAAGATCTGTTATTGAAATTACTGTTGTTGCACATTTGAAATCTCTAGTCAGTAACTGCTTTCTTTCTTATTGGGACAATTATTTTGATAACATAAATTTGTAACAATATAAATTTCCTTAGCAATGGTAGAACAGTTTAAACCTTAATGTTCTCTCTCCTCCCTCAATATAATCTCTGACAAATAGTGTGTAGTTAGAAGGAAATTCTTGGGTTTTCATTAGATAGCAAAATGTTAGTCTTTTCAGAGAAATAGCATGATGTAATGAATAGAATTCTCTTAAGATTCAAAAATCTAGGTTTTAATCTTAAATATGCCATTTAGTGGTTATGTGACCATGAGCAATTCTCCCTTTGCCTCCATTTTCTCATCTATAAAGTGGGGACTTTAATATGTGCTCTGCTTATTTAATAGGGCTATGAAAGGATTAAATAAAATATCTAGAAAAGCTTTCTGTACCTAACACTTGGGCAGACTTTCCAGAAGCAAGAAAGAAGAAAAGAGCATTTATTCATCCTTAGCTTGGCATTGGGCCAAATACTTATATGGCTTTATCTTTACACAGGCTATCTAAGTGAGTGTTATCCTGTTATGCAAATGAAGAGTAATAAAAATGATATGCCTGGGATCACACAGACACTGACTGGCTTTAAACCTATTTTTTTTCAAACCTATGTTTTCACCAAATCACATGTCTTTGAAATAATCCTTCTAACTCATTGTAGAGAAGGGGATTTCAATGTTAGTTTTTAATGTTAAACTACCAGAAACATTGCATTATAATAACAAACCTGCAGCCCGGGCATATGCCTGGACTGGGAATCAAAGGATGATATCCTGGTTCATAGGTTGACACTCAGCCATTGAGCCACCTTGGCCAGGCTATAGGAACATTCTTTTTTTTTTTTTATGGCAAAGATGGAGATTTATTGAAGAACAAGTACAGACTCCCACATGGGGAGAGGGAAGGAGTCCCACAGAACTGACTCCCAGGTAGGGAGGGGTCCCCTAGGAACATTCTTAAAAGGATTATGCTAGCCCTAGCTGGTTTGGCTGAGTGGATAGAGCATCAGCCTTCGGACTGAAGGGTCCTGGGTTCGATTCTGGTCAAGGGCACATGCCTGGGTTTCGGGCTCGATCCCCAGTATGGGCCATGCAGGAGGCAGTCGATCAATGATTCTCATCATTGGTGTTTTTTTCTTTTAAACATATTTTTATTGATTTTTTTTATGGAGAGGGATAGAGAGTTAGAAACATCAATGAGAGAGAAACATTGATCAGCTGCCTCCTGCACACCCCCTACTGAGGATGTGCCCGCAACCAAGGTATATGCCCTTGACTGAATCGAACCTGGGACCCTTCAGTCTGCAGGCCCGATGCTCTATCCACTGAGCCAAACCAGTTAGGGCTCATCATTGGTTTTTCTATCTCTCTCTCCCTTTCCCTTTTCTGAAATCAATAAAAATATATTTAGCCCTAACCGGTTTGGCTCAGTGGATGGAGCATCGGCCTGCGGACTGGAGGGTCCCGGGTTCGATTCCGGTCGGGGGTATGTGCCTTGGTTGCGGGCACATGCCCGGTGGAGAGTGTACAGGAGGCAGCTGATCGATGTTTCTCATCGATGTTTCTGGCTCTCTATCCCTCTTCCTTCCTCTCTGTAAAAAGTCAATAAAATATATTTTTAAAAAAATATATTTTTTTAAAAGGGATTATGCTATAGCCTCTATTTTTGTGAAGCAATTTTAAGGAAATGAAAACAGTACAAAAATACTAAATTTTTTAAATAGGCAAAGTACAAATTTATAAAGAAAAAGAGGCATGGGACAATAGATGGGTATGTAAAACATCAAAATGTTAACCAAAGATTTGATCTATTGTGAGGGATTATAAATGTTTTGGCTTTTAAGATTTTTCTGTGTTTTTTCAAATTTTCTGTATGTGCATGGATTGAGTACCTTTGTTATTAGAGGAAAAAACCTGAAAGCAAATAGAATTTTATTGCAGGTAATTTCAAATGCCATCCAGATGATGATGTTATAATTATTCTCTTAATCGCTATATTGCTAACAATCATAGTCTGCAAAACTTGGAAGCAGAACTAAACTGAGTGGGCTTGCTTTCCTTGTTTCCATTTGATTTTGTTTTGTATGTGACCGTGTACTTTTTTTTTAACTCTCTTTGAGAATTAGTGTTTGTTTTTTTCCTTAACATATATATTTTTTTTATTTCAGAGAGGAAGGGAGAGAGAGAGAGATAGAAACATCAATGATAAAAATCATTGGCTGCCTTCTGCATGCCCCCCACTGGGAATCAAGCCAGCAACCCGGGCATGTGCCCTAACCAGGAATCGAACTGACCTCCTGGTTCATTGGTCAATGCTTAACCATCGAGCCATACCAGCTGGGCTGTACTTTTAATTTTTGGTTTAGAAAATACAGAGTCAGGTGTACTGCTAAATGTTCTGCAATACATACAACAAACTTCCACAACGAAGAATTATCCAGCTCAAAATTTCAGTAGTGTCAAGGTTAAGAAACTCTACCTGGAATGTATTCCAGTGCTCTATTATTTTTGTGCTTTGTGATAAAAGTTTTTGACAAAGATTTACATTGTCACATGTGAATTACAGTCATGTTTTTTTTAAGCAATGGAATTGTTCTTGCATTGTGTATGTTACATTATCATAGTCACACAATTCAGGAATGGCTCCGTTTCTTAGCATATGATTATGATGGTATTTCAAAGTAAATCTTTACTCCAAAGACTTACGTTTTGTCATGATGAATTATATTTCGTTTAAGTGTTAAACAACATGGTTTTCCTACAGTATGTTTCCAGTTATAACCCTTTAACTTTAGAGATGATGTATTATGGTATAATACACATGGGCCCTAGACCGAGCACTAGGTTGAGTTTGAATCATAGCTTCATCCTCTTCTTGCAGTGGGGACTTAATTAATATCTTGGACTCTGTATACAATTGTCAGTCTAATAGTGATGGCTTGTTTTTTTGTGAGAAATAGAGATAATGTAAAGGGTCTGCCTTGTAATAGACTTTTAATACATGGTAGTTCTTATTTACTAAAGTTGTGCCTCTATTTAGGACATTTTCTACATTGAAAATCAAAAGGAATATGAAAATAAAAAAGCTGCTAGGAAGAGGAGAACACAATTGTTGGGGAAAAAGATGAAGCAAGCTATTAAAAGTCTGAATTTTCAAGAAGATGATGATACATCACGAGAAACTTTTGCAAGTGACACGAATGAGGCCTTGGCCTCTCTCGATGAATCACAGGAGGGACATGGAGAAACTAAGTTGGATGTAGAGGAAGATATTGAGGTTGATCATTCTCATGATTTAGACATTTTTTAGTACATTTGAGGAATCCTCCTAAAATAATATTGTAATAAATCATTTCTACTGAATTGCTTTGTTTTACTTTGCACTGATTAACATGAATATCTGGAGAAAAAGGTCTGTTTTTTTGTTTTAAATGAAATTGAATATGGGCGGAGATGAATGAGATTGGTAGAAACTTTTGCATTTTCTTGTATCTGACAAAATACTTAAAAAGTATATATAGCCGAGAATTTAATTTCTCGATCTGTTGCATGTGCTATGACTAGTTGATAATCAGTTTTGTCCAGGTCATTATAACATGCCATTCAAAAGTTTGTTTTCTTTTTCCTATTTATCTTTGCAGTGAATTATGACTGGTTTTAATACATTCCATTAAAAGATCCTACTAAGATACATAAATTGTTAAACTATTTATTACAAATGCATCCAAATTTAGTATGTCTGTGTTTGAAGAACTCTTAGGCTATTTTAAGGATAGTGATTAAAATTCAATTATGTTTATTCTGATGGGCCTTCTCACTTGTATGTCCAGAAGTAAATAAACAGCAGGAGCTTTTCGAAGATGTATTGATTCATAACTTAACTTTGGTTTGTCTTTTTTATTTTATTTTGTTTTCGACATTAATTAACTTGGTCATACACTAAATACTGAATGTGATCCATACCTGTGTAATTAATTACCATGGATATTTAAAATGTTTTCAGTGGGGCCTGCTTGTTTTACCTTATGTTAAGGAAGTATTAAAAATATCACATCTGCATGGATTTTCCAAGTACTCATTTTTATGAAAGGAATAAACCTTCTAAAGGTAGGTTACTTAAGATGTTCCAAGAATTGACGATAGTTTATAAAATAGATTAAGCAAAAATATCTAGGAAGTGATTACAAACAATTCTTTTTAGCAATGTACTTAAACTCAGTCATTCCTGAAATAATGGTCATTGAAAGTGGATTAAAGAATCTAAGTGGGAAAAGAAAAGGAAAATGGTTATTGGTTGCTTTTTATTCATAAAGAATGCAAAAATAAAATTAGTATTGGCAGTCCTTAATGAGATTCAAGTGACCATTCTTTTAAATATATTTTTATTGTTGATAGTATTACAGATATCTCCTATTTTTCCTTCCTCCTCCCAGCCCCTGTGACTTTATCTTTTAATCTCAAATATTCTTTCATAAAATTATTATAACCAAGGAAAGGAAAATATTTTAAATTGGTAACTGGATATTGGCTGTGGGATTATTTCTTAGAGGTTATTTTAAAGGTACAGTAAAATTGGAAAGAATTGACACTCAGAAATCTAATCCCACATATTCATATAAAGCTGATTTTTTTTAGTGAAAGTTACTGATTTTGAAGGGCATTAATGCCTGAAAGGTTACTTTATCTTCATTAAATGGATTGTTCCTCACCTTCCTCAATCATTTTCTTCAGTAGTTTCTTTAATATTTGGAAACCACAGATTTCTTGCTTGTATCACACCCTAATATTATATACAAACTAATACTTCAATTTTTAAGGTTCCTAAAGTTTTGCCTATTAATTACTCTTCCCCTTTAGCTTTTTGTGTATCCAGATCTAGGTAGGGATACTTGTCTAAACTTGCCAGATATATATTCAGTTAATAAACGAGCTGGTATTTTGCACTAACATTTTTCCTACTAGGGTTTACAATAACCCTCCCCCACTCTGTTCTAGTCATTTAGATGCTCATTACTTGTAACCTTTCTTCATTAAAATTAGTTTTTGTACTCTACAATACAATGTAACTCGAATATTAGGGGATAAGATGGGTTGAATTGGTTTGGGTGTAAGCAAATTAGATTTACACTCAAAGTGTATGTCTAATGGTTTAATGTAAATGGGACACACCATGTGCAATATATAAAGAGGAAAGCCAGCTAAAGACAATATTATGAAGTGTTTGTGAATAGTAATTGTTTAGTACATGTTCTAGTATGTTTGTCAGATTTGTAGTGTCTGCAAACAGTCTTTTTTTTTTAAAATATATTTTTATTGATTTTTTACAGAGAGGAAGAGAGAGGGATAGAGAGCCAGAAACATCGATGAGAGAGAAACATCGATCAGCTGCCTCCTGCACACCCCACACCGGGGATGTGCCCGCAACCAAGGTACGTGCCCTTGACCGGAATCGAACCTGGGACCCTTCAGTCCACAGGCCGACGCTCTATCCACTGAGCCAAACCGGTTTTGGCAACAGTCTTATGTTTTAATTTTTCATGATAAGAATGATGTTTTACTCAAGAAGGGACATAAATCCCACCTCCTGGGCTGGGCTCCATCACCCTATTTGGTTATTGGGGGGCAGGTGGTCAGATGCGCGTTTGGGCATCTCTGGTTAATGCCATCGCCACCTTGGTTGGGTACCTACGAGATCGTGGCATCCTGCCCCCGAAACAATGGGACTTGGAGCGGAGGTGGCTGGGCTGTGGGCGGGCGCTGCTGTTGCTAGGCGATCTAGGACGGGGGGGGGGGGGGGGGGGCGGGGAGGGGGGGGAAACCTGTGCGATCTTCAAGTAGTAAGACTTGGCACTTCCCGAAAACTTCACTTCTAAACCAACAGGGAATACCTCAAATGTGCCTTTCAGTCCTACAACAGAATCACAGCACTGTGAAAGCATCTACAACTCCAGCTGCCCCAGTGATAATCACCACCTTGAAACCCATAGCAACTAAAATGACACCAGGCTCACAAATACGACTTCCACCACTTTAAAGTCTACACCCAAAGTAACAAGTTTTTCACAAAACACATCCCAGGTGTCAATATCCACAAGGACCACAACCCACAATAGTTTGGTGACATCTGTTTCTTCATCAGTAACAATCATAGCAACTATAAATTCTAAAGAAAAGAAAGGATCAAAATTTGATTGTGGTAGCTCTGTGGGTGGTAATGCATTAACACTGGGAATTTTTCTGTTCTTTACATTGGATGTAAAATGTATTATTCAAGAAGAGGCATTCAGTATAGAACCAGTGGAAAGAGGAAAGATTGAGCCCTGGCTCAGTTTGTTGGAGCATCGTTCTGATGTGACAGGGTGGTAGGTTTGGTCCATGGTCTGGGTACATGCAGAAATCAACCATGAGTACATGGATGAGTGAGCAGAAAATTGATCTCTCTCTCTTAACAAAAAAGATAAGTATTGAGGTAAACCTATTAGTTTAAAGCAATGTTCTCTTTTAAAATAGTGTAAGCAAGCCCTAGCCCAAGCATGTCAAACTCAGTGGCTAACATGGGCCAAATAAATGAGGCATGTGGCCCGCGGGCCGCAAGTTTGACATGCTTGCAACTGGTTTGGCTCAGTGGATAGAGCATTGGCCTGTGGACTGAAGGGTCCAGGGTTCAATTCTGGTCAAGGGCACATGCCTAGGTTGCAGGCTTGATCCCCAGTAGGGGTCGTGCAGGAGGCAGCTAATCAATGATTCTCATCATTGATGTTTCTATCCTTCGCTCTTCCTCTCTGAAATAAAAAATATGTTTAAAAATAAATAAAATAGTGTAAGCAGGGCATATATATAATGTGCAATATATTATATAAATATGTAAAGACTCATGATTACTAAAAGTAAAAAGTGTTTGGTTTGGTTTGGTTTGGATTTCTAATGAACATTTGGAGCACACAGTCAATGCAATGATTATATTCGCTTTTAGAAAATACATAGTAAGGTAAGTCCTGTCCCCTTTCCTGGTGGCATTGGTCACATAGAGCCAGTAATTGGAAGACATCACCAGGGAAGGGCACGATGCTATCTGGGCCTTCAAATAAGGAGCTTGTCACAGCACTCAAGAATGTTGAGCTCTGGCTGGTTTGGTTTAGTGGATAGAGCGTCGGCCTGCGGACTGAAGGGTCCTGGGTTTGATTCCAGTCCAGGGCATGTACCTTGGTTGCGGGCACATCCCCAGCTGATCGATGTTTCTCTCTCATCGATGTTTCTAACTCTCTATCCCTCTCCCCTTCCTCTCTGTAAAAAATCAATAAAACATATTAAAAAAAAAAAAAAAGAATGTTGATTGTCTCTATTGCTCTCACAAAGAACTTAGTGCCACTCAGGGCTGGAAATGTCCTCATTACTAACACCACACAGCGGAAATGTTATGGCTCAACCAGGTCTTAAGTGCAATTTTAGCTTAAAGTGTCTCTTCAGAAAGCATCAATATTTTATGTTTTAAAGCTTAGTACTTGGTTTAGAAACAAAATGCACCCCCCTGAAGTCAAATGCACCTCCCCCCCCCCCACACACACACATACACAGATCAAATAAAAGCAGAAACAATACAGGGCTTAGCACTGTTAGAGAGCCACTGGACAGCCTGTATTTTTTTTTTTTTTTTAAATATATTTTATTGATTTTTTACAGAGAGGAAGGGAGAGGGATAGAGAGTTAGAAACATCGATGAGAGAGAAACATCGATCAGCTGCCTCTTGCACACTCCCTACTGGGGATGTGCCCGCAACCAAGGTACATGCCCTTGACCGGAATCAAACCTGGGACCCTTCAGTCCGCAGGCCGACGCTCTATCCACTGAGCCAAACCGGTCAGGGCGACAGCCTGTATTTTTATTAATAACTTCTTTAGAGCTTTCAATAGTAGCTGATATAATTATCTTTTTTCCTCAGTAATTTCAGCAAATTGGAATGTTTAACTGGATTTTTAAAGATGTAGTTTTTAGTATTAAATAAGATTATTTGGTACTGTGAGACTATCATCACCAATGGAAATTGCTTTATTTTATATTCAGCTACTAATTATACATTTAGTGAATATCTTTATTTTTATTGATTTCAGAGGAGGGAGAGGGAGAGAGAGATAGAAACATCAATGAGGAGAATCTATGATTGGCTGCCTCCTGCACGTCCCCTACTGGGGCGCAAGGCTGAAACCTGGGCATGTGCCCTGACCAGGAATCAAACCATGACCTCCTAGTTCATAGGTCATTTCTCAACCACTGAACCACACCACCAGCTTCAGTGAATTTTTTAAAGAGCTGTAGAGCTACTTTCAATATCTAGAATTGTTTAATGTCATATAAACACACCTAACTCATGGGGCAATGGTTGCAGGATGCAGTGTGCAGATGATGACTTATTAAGTTACACACTTGAAACCTGTTTGGTTTTGTGAACCAATGTTACCCCAATAAATTAAATTTTAAAAATGGGGAAAACATAGATTTAACAAAAGAAAACAGAAAACAGGATTCTGGAGACAGATGGTAGTGATAGTTGCAGAACAATGTGAAATGTACCGAATGCCCCAAAACTGTACAACTAAAAATAGTTAAAATGGCAAAATTTTATATTATATATATTTTACTACATAAAAAGTTTGAAAATGAAGACTAGGAAAAAAAACACTCCTAACTTTTCTTTTTTAAATACATTTTTATTGATTTCAGAGAGAAAGGGAGGAGAGAGAGATAGAAACATCAATGATGAGAATCATTGATCAATTGCCTCCTGCACGCCCCCCACCTGGGACCGAGTCCGCAACCCAGGCATGTGCCCTTGACCAGAATCAAACCTGGGACCCTTCAGTCCGCAGGCTGATGCTCTATCCCCTGAGCCAAACCAGCCAGGGCCATCCCTAATTTTTTTAAAAGCCCCTTATGTAATTTCTAAAACAACATTTAGAACTCTATGTAGTCAGAAGTAAACGCTAATGATCTGCTTATCAACCAAGGGATTGTGGAGCTCCCCTGGAGCTACGAACCTACAGATGAAAATGCTGCCTTTCCTGCACTGTAGATTTACTCAAAGATTTGGGAGACAGCATTTTATACTGGAACACCAATGTATTTCGGTATAAATTCTTAGGAAGTTTTTTTAAAAGACATTTTTATTGATAGAGAGGAAGGGAGAGGGAGAGAGAAACATTGATGTCAGAGTGAAAGATGGTTGGCTCCCTCCTGCATGCCCCCCACCTGGAGCCTGAAACCAGGGCATTCGCCTCCACAGGGAATCAAACTGGTGACCTTTTTGTGCATGAGACGATGCCCAACCAACTGAGCCACACCAGCCAGGGCTCTTATGAAGTGTTTTGGGTTTTTTTTGCAATCCTCACCCAAGGATATTTTTTCATTGCTTTTAGATAGAGTAGAAGGGAAGTGAAGCGGGAGAGAGAAAGGGAGAGAGAAAGAAAAACATTTATGTGAGAGAAGCACATCAACTGGTTGCCTCCCACAGGCGCCCTTACTGGGCTGGGGATGGAGCCTGCAACCGAGGTATGTGCCCGAACCCTCGAACCTTTATTGTGCAGGCCGATGCTCTAACTACTGAGCAAATGGCCAGGGCTCTTATAAAGTTTTTAGATGGGAATTTTTAATACAGGAAACATCCTGCTTCCTTATTGGGTGTTCTTCAGACCACTCCCCTCCCTCCCTTGCTGAAGATGAGGCAGTTTCACAGTACTGTGATAATGAAGAGAAAAAGCACAGCTGTAGGGACACCAATATTAGCCGTCATATTTTGGAGTGTTTTCAGTTTTACAATTTATATTCTAGCACTCAATAGAGTGCTAGAACATAAGTTTTGACAGAAGTGGTATTTAGTCAGACTAAATACTAAGATAGCATTTTTATCTTAGATTAGCCAAAGTAAATCACACCAATACCTAATAGTCTAAACATGAGCTAAGATGTTCTAATGAAGCCTGGCTGCGGTGGCTCAGTGGTTGAACATGGACCTGTGAACCATGAGGTCACGGTTTGGTTCCCAGTTAGGGCACATGCCTGGGTTGTGGGCTCGATCTCTAGTAAGGGGTGTGCAGGAGGCAGCCAATTAATGATTCTCTCTCATCTCTGATGTTTCTATCTCTTTCTCTCTCTCCCCCCCTTCATTTCTGAAATCAAAAAAATTTTTTTAAAGATGTTCTAATGAGCATGCAGCTACATTTTATAAGAAATGTAATCGTGATCAGCTTTTGGTTTACAGAGAATATCATATATCAAGAATTTTTTACATAAAAAGATCACTTCTACTCACTGTGCATTATGGCCAATTAATGTGATGAATATGGATGATGAAAATTTATCCAAAATATGGACATAACAGGATGCATGCGACAGACAATGTAGAGGAAATATTATGAAACGTGTGTGTTTATATTAGTTTGAAAAAAGATGTAGACTGATAGGTAAGTTGTATGTTACTAACTTAGCCCTAACTGGTCTTTTAACTACTGCTTTCATAGCTCTGCAAAATATACTTAAAATACATTTTATAGTAATGGGGGCCTTCTAAATTTGTTATTTTCTTGACATTTCAAATCAGTCAGAACTTTGCAAATAGGCCTGAAATTTTCTTGAGAACTTGTTTCTTTAGCCCTTTAAAGATATAAAGCCACTTTTTAAGTACTAAATGTCATTATATGCCTTTAAAGTTCCCTGTGCTTTGGGTTTGAAATAATTTAGTTATCTTTTCTCTGCATATTGTAAGTTATATAATTTATTACTTTCCAGCTTTATTGACTGTAACATAGTAAGGCATTTGGGGTTATGTGCAAAAATTGAGGGAAACAGTGATTCAAACCAATATTTTGCTTTGGGGGGCATTTCCTAAGCATAAATTTATCTTCCTAATTATGTTTACTTAAGAGTATGTTCAATTTTGTCTGCATCCCTTGAGAATGTATTTACTTGGAGATAAAGGCAATCCAGATGTACATCTAAATATTAGGCAGCCCTGGCTGGTGTGGCTCAGTTGGTTGGAGTATCATTCTGTGCACCGAAGGGGGTCAAAGGTTTGATTCCCAGGAGGGCGAGTATAGGAGGCAATTGATTGATGTTTTTCTCTCTCAACCCCTCCCCCTTTCTCTCTCTCTCAAGTCAATTAAATAAAACATATCCTCAGGTGAAGATTAAATATCCAATTGATGGTTTTAAAATTTCCTTGGATAATCCATAAAATGAATAATTCAATATAGATAAATGAGAGTTGGCCGTATATTACAGTGATAATTTTGTATTTTTCAGAAAAACAAATTTAAAGCAAATTCACCTTACTTTTTCCCCTTTTTATTGTAATGACCAGTTTTTGCCATTTCATTGTTACTGAGATCTATTTTTAGAATAAAATTTTGTTCTTCAAGAAAAAAAAAAGAAGGTAAAAAACCCCAAACAAAACACAACCCACTGAAAATGGCTCCCAGATCTGTACTTTCAATCCACTGATAATGGGTTGCTATGAAGTCAGCAGAACATTGTTACATCTGAGGCTGCGATGTCATCATAATTAGAGTAATGGTTTGGTGAGGTGCTAGATGAGAACTCCCATCACTACCGGCAGTGATGGCTTCAGGAAAAGACACTTGTCCTGTCTTACCTAAACTGGCCAACAACTGTTCTGATGAGAATTCAGATAAGCTTGCTGCTAAAAAGTAAGTACTTAAGGGTTTGGGAGTTTAGGTTTTTTGTTTGTTTTTTCAATCTGGGAACTACACAAATGACACAATAGTTTTGTACTCCCCCTGGCATCTCCATGGAAAGCTTCATGTTCCAGAGGAAAGCAATGAGTGTGCAGGGAAAGAAAGTCTGACCTGAGTGTAGAACATGTACTAAACTCAGAAGCTGAATTAGTGACTGCTTTATGTGACTGGCTAGAGATTCCTTCAGGCAATGGGTAGGCCTGAGGTGAATCATGGTGCTCTGTCTTCTCCCTGAAAATCCGGTTAAAATGAACATGGTGAGCAAATTGTAAAGGATGGCAGGCAGTGGGAGGTACAGACACTGGCCCTGACTCTTGATCTTGGTGATACTTAGGGATTTAATGTGTTGGTTATCTCTCAGGGGAGCCTCAAACAATGGCACAGCTCTCTGTCCTGCAGCTGCCTTCATCCAAGCATCATGGACCAGGCACAACTCCCTCCATTCCCCAGAGTGATGCCAAAATGATTGTATTTAACTCACCAGATACCTTTTCTCCTCCCCTTCCTAATCTTCAGGTGTGGTGAGATTCATTTGCCACGGTTTTCATTAAAGCAAGGGATCATCCCAAGACGTTATGTTATGCCTTGGAAAGAAAGCATGAAATTCAGGAATGCAAATATAAAGGTATTTTTCTAGAAATATTCATAATAAAAAACCCTATGCTGTCCTATATAATAAAAGGCTAATATGCAAATTGTCCTCATGGGGCAGGAGTTCCACTGACTGGGTGTTAGATGTGCGCTGACCACCAGGGGGTGGCACAGAACATGGTTGGCATTGGTAATGTGGCGCTGGCAGCGGGCCGGCAGTGGAGGCACTGCCGGCCCCAACGGGCCCCGATGAGAGTGGGACCACAGCGGGATGGTGGAGCAGGTGAGCGGGTGGCGCCAGGCCAAGGTGAGTGCGAAGGGAGGCCCCGGATGGTGGTAGCAGCAGGCAGCTGGGGGAAGGGAGGCCGGCAGTTGGCAGCTGCTAGAGACCCTACCCATGCACAAATTTTGTGCACTGGGCCTCTAGTTTAATATAATGAATAGACATAATAATTATACAATAGCTATTTTAAAATTTATTTTGTATTTTCCAGCTTTATTGAGAAATAATGGGCAAATATAATTGTATATATTTAAAGTGTACAATGTGAGGATTTGATGTACACTGTGGAATTATTATCAAGATAATGTAATTAACACATCCATCACCTCACATAGTTAACTCTTGTTTTTGTGAGAATGCTAAAGATCTACTCTCAGCAAGTACACAATGCTATGTTATCCACTGTGGTCACTATGCTCAACATTAGATCCTCAAAACTTATTCTTCTTACTGCTGAAAGTTTGTACCCTTTGACCTATATCTCCTCATTGCTAAGATCCTCCCAGGCTCTGGCAAACACCGTTTTATTCTCTAACAAAAACATTTGGTGCACTCACCATAAACTTGCAAGCAAAAGTTCATATCAACATATTGTCCAATAACCATTTACAATCCTAAAAGTAAATACACCAAAAGATTTCAGAATCCTCCGTCTACCTTTTCCCCACACAATACCGCTTGCAGTTGTTAAGAAGCTCATCAGAAATAGGGCCCATTAATATTAAAGCTACAGTACAGAGCATGTATTTTTAAAGTTGTGCTGCATATGTAGGTTGAGAGCTATGGGAACAGTTTGGCTAGATTTACAGATTAGACTCATTGCCCATTCCATGCTCCTATTCAGTCAGTAGTTTCAAAACATTTTCCAAATACAGACTGACCATTCACTTGTGAAAAGGTAAGTTGTTTCTTTAAAGAAGAATAGAATATATTGTAATAATCAGACTACAAGAGGAGATTTCAAGTTAGGATTCCCAGAAAGAAATGTATATCACTAATTTGCAAATTTCTAATAGATAAGCAATTAATGTTGAATAAGAATATACTTTGCCCAGATAGAGATGACATTACAAAGAAAAAGGACTATTACAACCCGACTGGTGTAGCTCAGTGGTTGAGCGTCAACCCATGAACCAAGAGGTCACCGGTTTGATTCCCGGTCAGGGCACATGCCTGGGTTTTAGGCTCGATTCCTGGTGTGGCGTGTGCAGGAGGGAGCCGATTGATATTCCTCTCATCAATGTTTCTATCTCTCTATCCCACTCCCTTTTCTCTCTCTAAAATCAATAAAAATGTATTTGAGCCCTAATTGGTTTGGCTCAGTGGACAGAGCATCAGCCTGAGGACTGAAGGGTCCCAGGTTCAATTCCGATCTAGGGCACATGCCCAGGTTGTGGGCTTGATCCCCAGTAGGGGGCGTGCAGGAGGCAGCTGATCAATTATTCTCTCTCATCATTGATGTTTCTCTCTCTCCCTCTCCCTTCCTCTCTAAAATCAATAAAAATATCTTTTAAAAAAAGATGAATTAAAAAATTATTTGAAGAAAATGACTATTATGATATAAAAAATATATCCTAAAATATGGCTAAATTATTTTCTTATAAAATACACAAATACAATATAATAAATAAAGCTACCATTTGCCCTGAAGTGATTATTGTATAAGTCCTCAAACTACAGCCCACGGGCCACATGCGGCCCGCCGAGGACATTTATCTGGCCCGCCGGGTGCCGCTGCCTGTCCTGCTTAGCAGCCGACTCGTCCCGGGCCCGCAGTGCGCATAGGAATTTGTTCATAGTTTTTTTTTTTAAACTATAGTCTGGCCCTCCAATGGTCTGAGGGACAGTGAACTGGCCCCCTGTTTAAAAAGTTTGAGGACCCCTGGTAAGTATTTTATGTGATATTTTGATAACAAAGATAAAAACTAAGGAAATAAAGACTCAAGTAACAGCCCTAGATAGTGTTCTTAGTGGTTAGAGCATCGGCCCAGGCACCAAAGGGCTGAGGGTTCGATTGCCAGTCAAGGGTACAGATCTGGGTTGCAGGTTTGATCCCTAGCCCCCGATGCATGTGAGAGGCAACCAATGGATGTGTCTCTCTCACATCGATGTTTCTCTCTCTCTCTCAAAATCAATGAAAAAAATATCCTCGGGTGAGGATTAACAACAAGAAGATTCAAATAACAGACTTACATATCAAATTTATATGGTTATTAAGATTTTCTACAATCTTAATATTCATGTAATTTAGGCACTTATCAAGTCACATTTTCAATGTTCTTAATAGCTTTAGCATGGTGACAATATTAGTACTTATTTTTCATTTACTAGAATAGAAGTACAGGGTGTAATCTTTGAGTTGAAGTCAATAATAACTGTTTTGAGTGCATCAAAGCATTTTTTATTTTTGAAGTTACTCATAACTCAACATAATTTCTTACAGCTATTTCACTTTTACAGTTTAGTTGACAATGTTTCTAACAATTTTGAAATACAATTAGTGCCTGGTGTACAGAACATCCCACCTTACAGAGTAAAAGTGAAAATCAAATGAGAATGAAATGAACTGAATGTGCATGGAGTGAATGCTAGCTGTGCTTTCCCTCCCTCTCTTTACTTTCACACTTTCCTGTGGGAGATGACATAACTAACCACACAGAAATGAAAACACAGCATAGCAGAGATGGGGCTGCATCTCACGTCCAGGCCAGAATGCTGCTCAGCAGTATCGAAGAACCAGAAATGGATGTACACTTGACAATAACCTCACGTAGCTGTTATTTACCCAGCCAAAGTGCAGCAACATGCTTTCTATCTAATATACATACTTAGTAGTTGGCAAAAGTTAAAAAAAAAAAAAAAGCTTTTTTCACTCACATGTAACATTTCATTCAAAACTCAAAGAATCGTTTCATAATTTCTATTTTATATTTGAGAAAACTGAGTCTCATAGGGTAAATAACTTGTACAGGCCATGTGAATAGTGAAGTTAAAGTTCGACCAGCGGACTCCAGGTTTCTCTCTTTAGCATGCAGTGTGCATGTCTTCCTGGTGCTCGGGACACCCGCGAGAGGGCCCTGCTTTTGAGAAAGGGATGTTGCTCTGTCCACTAGACCTTCCTTCTCGAAAGGGAGAGTGAGAAAAACTATTGGGCAGCTTCAATCTTAATCCCATAAAGTGACGTTCGGGGTCATATACAGCAGTTTTGTCTTTTTCTCTTAGCATGCAGAAATGTGTGGGATCTATGCTGGCCCTCTGGAAGACTCTCTGTTTCTGAATCACAGCGAAAGGCTTTGCCATGGGGAGGACCGCAGAGCTGTCTGGAAGAAAGGCCCTCCCGAGATAAAAATTACAGATATGCCTCTGCATTCACCTCTCTCCAGATACCAGAGCACGGTGATTTCCCATGGCTTCAGGAGGCGGCTGGTTTGATGAAAGAATAAATGTTTAAGTCCATCGTACATTTATAGTTCACCTACAGGTTCAGTTTAAAGTCAACTGCATACTTTATACATTATAAAAGCTTCAGGACAGAAATAGGCTCAGAACATCTGAGATCAAGTGGGGGAGCAAGGAAAACTGTCTCGTTGAAATTCATAGCAAATAGCTAAGAAATGAGACAGGCCAGTAAGCCAGGACAATTGGAATAGGGAAACTGGGGACAGACGGCTGAACAAACTGGCAGAAAAATCTACAGTAGTTATACCAGGTCACCTCCCTAGAGATAACATCTAGGCCTCAGTTGTATTTCAGCTCCAGGCCCAGAAAAGCAGCAAAACTGGGTGGGCCATCCATGCCAGGACCAGCCTCTTGCCCTGGAGCTGACCAATCAGTGGAGACCACAACCCTGAAAGAGCACATCTGGAAAACTGATGAATATTCTGCTGAAACCCTCCCCTGAGAACTCCCCTAAAATTCCTGAGAGAGAGAGAGAGAGAGAGAGAGAGAGAGAGAGAGAGGAGAGAGGCCTCAAGACAAAGTACCCAGGGGATTCTCTCCCTCTAGGGAGCACACCTGCACCATCCTCCTCACTTTCTCCTCCTCTTTTCCCTTCGCCCTCTTCTTTCCCTATAGGTGTGTATCTCCTAAACGCCAAGAGACTCCACAACCAGGGGAGCAGCGGGCAGCAGCAGCTTGTCCCAGGCTAACTCCCTGAACCTGTCTCCAAAGCCCCCTTTTTCTGACTTCTCAGTGAGCTAAGGCAGCCCCACCTGGGCTCTCTGTTGTTGCTTCATTGTTTCACTGTCCTCAGCATTAGTAAGCGTGCCCTCACGATCAGCTGGACTCATATTGTGAAATTTTTCTTGCACAAAGTCAAGAACCCACACACTACCAGCTGGCCCTAAGCAGACCTGGTCAGGGTCAGGCCCCTGCGCGGTAACAGAGAAAGCAGACTGACCCAATCCTAACTAACATCAGCATGCTCCTCTATCTGTCTCTCCTCCTCACTCCATCTTTATTATTCATCCCCTCCAATATTCAAAGTCAAGTGAACCAGACTGAAATAGAGCTGCAGGATGTGGAATTATTTTAGCTACTTTTCTGACTGCCCCAAAATGCTTCTTTCTGCCCTCCCCCTACCCCAAGGCTCGGGACACTGGTAACTAATCAACATGGTAATTAGAAGTGTTTGGCAGACAACTCTATGATACATCATACAATTTTGGTGGAGAGGTACCTTCTGTATTGATTAAGTGTAACCAAATCTCAATTTCTTACAGCAAATTGATTCACATACTATAACAACATAAAATGTACAAAACAGTGTATCCCTTTGGAAGACAGTACTTGTTTCTCAAACAATTAAACATAAGGTAGTTAAACATTACCTTATGACCCAGCAATTTCACTGATAGGTATATGCCAAAGTAATTGAAAGCAAGAACGTTAACATATTTGCACACCAATATTTGTTCATGCCAGCCCATGCACAAATAGCCAAAAGGTGGAAACAATTCAAATGTCCATCAACTGGTGAATAAATAAATAAATGCAGTATATGCATGCAATGGAATATTCAGACATAAAATGTCTGATACATGTTACAACATGGAGGAACTTTATGCTAAGTGAATGAGCCAGACACAAAAGGACAAATGTTGTGTGACTTAGCTTATATGAGAGACCTAGAGTAGTCAAATTCCTAGAGAAATAATGTAGACTAGTAGTTACCACGGTCTGCAGGAGAGGGGGAACGGGTAGTTATTGTTTCATGGGTACATAGTTGCAGTTTGACATGTTCTAGAGATAGATGGTTGGACAGTCACACACAGTTAAAATAATGAATTTTATTGCATGCATATTTTGCTACAATTTAACCCCCCCCCCCAAAAAAATGTCTTAGGGGGTCTAAGCTATGTTTCATCCACTCAAATGTTCATATCTAACAACAACACTAGGAAACTATTATAAAAAAGATATGGATGTCCACTGAACATCAACTTAAAGCTCAGTAAATAAAATGTAAACAAAGTAAAAACTATATATACAGAATGTTAAAAACGATTAAAGAAAATTAAACTTTGTTTAACACTTCATTAAGTACACAGTTTCTATTTGGAGAATTGCAACATGGGATGGAAGGCAAGAAACTTTCATAGGAGAAAGAATATGAGACAACAAAGTACTTATTGAGCCTGAGTTGGCTAGCCTTTTGGGGCTTAACTGGATAGACTGCATTTCTAGTCACCTGAAGCATATTTTACAGGGACATGAAAGTTATAGAAGTTTTGGTCTCCTGACGGGACACCCCAGGCAGGGGTGTCTCCATCTTGGGCTAAAAATTTATTTCAATACTAGTGTTCTATTAGTGAAAGTGTGAAGGAAAAGGGGACATATACTAAACCCAACAAGCTCTGGCCTTACAAACTCAGAGACTAACAGTAACCACGTAGGATGGGTTGAACATAAAAATTCCAGCTAAAAGCAGGCCATAGCGAGTAGTCATATCCTAGGCCTGTCACTTCCTTGACAAAGGTCAGTGTTTACCCTCACTCACCCTGTCTAGTGCCTTTGTGCACCTGAGATAACATACCTTTGAAATATCAGAGTAATCTTTTCCAGACCCCTCTCAGGTACCAGGACACACCGCCGCATTGTCATCTTGTTGCCTGCACACCATCTTTATTTGCTGGAAATGTTAACCATCCTGTACCCACAATGGAAAAGAAGGATGTTTCTCTCCATTTTGATTTTCTTAAAATATATATTTTTTTATTGATTTCAGAGAGAAGGGAGAGGGAGAGATAGAAAGAAACATCAACGATGAGAGAGAATCATTGATTGGCTGCCTCCTGCACACCCCACACTAGGGATCGTGCCCACAACCCGGGCATGTTCCCTGACCAGGAATTGAACCATGTTCTCCTGTTCATAGGTTGACACTCAACTACTGAGCCATGCTGGCCGGGCTAGTAAATCCTTTCAAATACATATTTCTTCATTTGCTGTATGCACTCCAGACCATTTCCAGAGACTTTATATGGTTGTCCTTTCATAATTACCGAGAAGGCCAGTAAGCCAGGACAAGCAGAATAGGGAAACTGAGATAGACAGTTAAACTGCCATTTGCAGCCATCTAGAAAATCTAGATGCTAAGCAGTTTGTAGCCATCTACGAAATCTTATTTTCCCTAAATCAGGGACACTTAAGAGTAAATGGCTTATACTTCTCCTCCCCAACCAGAGGGTAAATTGCTTAAATCACCCTACTTAAGAGACAGGTAGCAGAAATCCAATTAAAGCCATTTGTCAACCACACCCAAGGAGAGATGAAGAGACTAAACCTCATTTTGGTACATCAGCACAAAGCTGACGAATATTCTATTGATCCCTAAATACCCAACCTTTAAGACCCCTTAAAAAAGAAGGTCCCATTCCCCACCCCCTTCCTCTGCTACAGGCATGCATCTCCTAAACTCTAAAGGACCCCAGGAGGCTTGCAACCTGGGAGCAATGGGCAGCAGCAGTTCTTCCCAGAAGAACTGAACTGAGCAATGTTTTCTTCATGAAAACATGTGGATATATTGTTCACATCCAGTTGTGTTAACCCATTCACCCTTTTGTGAGCTCTGACACCCCATCATAGCAATTATTCTGTCTACTTAATTTTCCCTAACTTTCTGTGACCCCCCAACTTCTCTCAGATAGTTGCTCATCTAATTTCAGTCCCCTACATGTAACCTCTTTTTGGCTTCTTCCTTTCAAAGCCCACCCCCTCCATCCACCAGGGGTTATTTGAGACTAAATTTCCTCACAAGAGAGCAAAATGTTGTGCTGCATTTTAACCCAGGTGGATCAGTCCCAGTGACTGTGAAATCGTTGGGATTTCCAAGGTAAAAAATGCCAATGGATATGTTTTCTATATATGCATATCCTATCTAATAAAGATGAAATATGCTAATTGACCCTCACACTGTCGCAAAGATGGCGGTGCCCACAGCCAATAAGGAGGGAATATGCTAATTGACTGCCACATCCTCAAAGATGGCAGCATCCACAGCCAATAAGGAAGGAATATGCTAATTGACTGCCCTCAAAGATGGCGGCACCCACAGCCAATAAGGAGGGAATATGCTAATTGATGCCACGCCCGAAAAGATGGCGATGACCACAGCCAGAAGATGGCAGTGCCCAGTCCCCTCAGCCCCGCCGGCAGGCGCACAGCAAGCCTGGGCCTGCCCCCAGGTGGGCCTGGCCACTCCACACACCTGCCTCCGGAGTCCCCCAGTCCCCTCAGCCCCCCAGCTACCCAGGGCTGACCTGTGGCGCAGGCAAGCCTCGGATGTCAGCTGCCCTGCCGCCTAGGGCCACCTGGGGCTCAGGTAATCAGGGCTGGCTAAGGCTTGCGCTGCCGGCAGTGGCAGAAGCAGAGGTGTGATGGGGGCATTGCCTTTCCCTGATCACCAGGTCACCTCCTGCCCCTGAGGGCTCCTGGACTGTGAGAGGGGGCAGGTCGGGCTGAGGGACCCCCCCCACTCCAGTGCATGAATTTTCATGCACTGGGCCTCTAGTATGATCATACTTGACCATTGTTAATTAGCTTCCTGGTAGGCTGAGGGGCCAGCGAGAGCAGATATATGGGTGAACCCCATACAGAGGAGTCAGCAGAGAAAGTGAGCCATGGCTGGATTGTGCATTAATCAGGCCCTGGCAAGTTGGGGACCAGGTATTAATTTAAATTTCTCTGGCTTGTATATGATTTATCCTTAGAAGCCTGCTATCAGAAAGCAGCTTTTTCTTCGTTTAAAATGAAAAGGTCAGGATTTACTCAGTTTTATAGATGAAAAAGAATGTAAACAATGCTAGAAGCCAGTGCATCAAAATACAATTTTATTTCTGGACAGTAGAGCTATGAATGATTCCTATTTACATCCTTGCACCTTTATAAATTATCTACATGTTTTATCTTTAGAAAAGAAGGGACACCTTTGCCCTTGTACATGCTGCTCCCCGCATGTGGAATACACTCCTCTCTCTGCTCTGCTTGTCAGAGTTCAGAGCCAATGCAGATGCCAACCCTTCTGGGAGACATTTCATACCCCAGTTTCTCCTTCACCAATTCACTCCACCCTAACTTTTTCCAAGTTGGTTTTCTGCCTAAGACTTCTGCTTCTTGACCAGAAGAGGTCTCTGTTGCATTGCTCAAGGAGAAAAAAAAAACAACACTTTTTTTTTTTTTGGTAAAATGTTTTCTTTGTCTGCTCTTTGAAATCAATGAAATATTTTTAAAAAGTCTTCATTTCATTAACTACTACATTTCAAATTATTAAATTTTATGTTAATTGTGGGGAAAAATGTAAAGGATTCATAATCTTCCTTAATTCCCATAACAACCTGTAGGAAAGGAATATTCTATATTTCTAATTCCACTTATTTATTAGGGGGGCTGGCAGCTTTATGCTATTGGGTGGTCTAAGAACATAATTTCAAAAATAATAAATTCATTTTGGTAAAACTGTCCATGTTTATGCACCATTATTTTCTGAATGAACTATTGCTGAGGAATATTTTACCTTCCAGGAAAGTAACCTTAGAAGAATGTGTGGTTGCCCATGATATAACTTTGCCTCTAGTATTGCCAGAAGTTAATATTATATCAACATTTTCATTATAAAGATATAACTTCATTGTAAATGATTTATCTGGATTTACAGTGAACTGTGGACTTAGCCAGAGGGGAAGAGAGGGCCATTTTTTTTTTTACACTGGAGAAAATTTTAACTCTTTGTTTGTTGCTGTTAATCCTCATCCAAGGATATTTTTCCATTAGTTTTTAGAGAGAATGGAAGGGAGGGGGAGAGACAGAGATAGAGAAACATTGATACGAGAAATACACATCCATTAGTTGCCTCCTACATGGCCCCCACTGGAGGGCAGACTATCCACTGAGCCAAACTGGCAAGTATCTATTTAAACAAATTTTTATTTTTAGAGAGAAGAATGGAGAGGGAAAGAGAGAGAGAAACATAGATGTGAGAACGAAACATCAGTTGGCTGCCTCCTGCATGCCCCCCACTGGAGGGCAGACTATCCACTGAGCCAAACCGGCGAGTATCTTTTTAAAAATTTTTTTATTTTTAGAGAGAGAGGAATGGAGAGGGAAAGAGAGAGAGAAACATAGATGTGAGAACGAAACATCAGTTGGCTGCCTCCTGCATGCCCCTCACAGGGGATCCAGTCCACAACCCTACACGTGCCCTGACTGGGAATGGAATTGGAAACTTCCCAGTGCATGGGACAACGCCCAACCAATTGAACCACACGGGCCAGGGTTGCGCTTACTAGTATATCGTATCTTAATAAAAGAACAATAATTGTGTAGAGAATTGACAAGAAAATTAAAGAACTTTTAGCTTCTAGACATTGCAAATTGTAGGAAGGCAAATATATGGCAAAAGTAATGGTAGGTACAGGCTAGGTTAAGCAAGGTTTGTTTTACAGATTTCCCTGGGCTGAAAAGGGTCTGTGTAGTCTCTGGTGATTAATTCCTGTCCTCCCTGGTAGAGAGGGGAGATGGGGACACCTTTACATATTTATATCGTGCTTTTAGGCAAGTAGTGGGAAGGCAGAGAGGTTTTCTTCTATCTACTTCTTCTCAATTGCCTTCAGCTCAAAATAATCCTTATGCCAAAGTGGCATATTTTGTGGGGGCATATTTTGTTATCCTTCACTAGCAAGTCAATTTAAAAAACGGACAAAAGACAAACAAAAGAGAGCCCTCTCTGCTCTCTGGCAGCGTGAGGAAGAAGTATGCCTCTTTATTCTCTCTATGGACTTCTTGTCATCTGTGGGCACATCTTGGGCAAATCTCTCTTACTCAATTTCTCTCTCTCTCTCTCTCTCTCTCTCTCTCTCTCTCTCTCTCTCTCTCCCACACACACACACACACACACACACACACACACACACACACACACGGTATCCAAAGGGCAGATAGTAATAATTCTCAGAGATGAAGCATTTTATTTATTAAATTTTTCTTTTTTTCTAGAGATGAAGCAGTTTAAATCCAAAATAAGGGAGACATTTTTTTTAAAAGGCAAAAATAACTTCATTGATGACTCTTGCCCACAATAAAGTAATTTAGGCTCTCCAGATCTTTGCACCACCAAGAAAATTCTTTGAGATACTTTTCTTAACAAAACAATACAAAAAAGCCATCTACAACTAGTTTCTCCCATCAACAGCATAAAGAATTAACAGGGGATTGAAATCACGGTTTTTTTCCTACAGTTAATTAGAATGAGAAAAACATATTATCCTCTGTCAAATATAACTCCATGTGGAATCACTGGGATTTTAAAAATCAATCTCTCTCTCTCTTCACATTTTCTTTCAATACTTTTATATTTTGACACAATTTAAGATTCACAAGAAGTTGTAAAAATAGTACAGAGTGTTCCCATATACTCTTTACCCACCTTTCCCAATGATAACATCTTAAACAACCATAGCAAATTGTCCCAGGAAAATGTTTTTGGCAAAACACTATTAATTCAGGAACAGAAGTATCCAATTTATTTGGATTTCATCACTTTTTACATGGACTCTTATTTTGGTCTTTGGTGTATAGTTCTATGACATTTTATCACCGGGGTAGATTCAACAACCATCACCACCATCAGCATGCAGAATATTCCATTACCACGAAGAAACCCAGTTGTGTTACCCCTTGATAACCACACCTTTCTTGTGGATCTACTACCACTGATCTGTTTCCCATCACTGTAATTTTGTCATTTCACAAATGTTAAACAGAATCACAAAGTGATACCCATTGAGACTGGCTTTTCTTACTAAGTGTAATGCCACTGCAAAGCATCCAGTTTGTTGCATGTCTCATTAGTTCATTCCTTTTTATTGCTGAATAATATTTATTGTATGGATGTACCACAATTTGGTTATCTATTCACCAACAGAAGGGCATTTGGCTTGCATGCTGGAAGGTTTCCAGGTTCAATAACTCACTAGCAGGACTCACAAGACTCAGTATACACAGGGTGGGGCAAAAGTAGGCTTATTCTTGTATTATTATTATTAACTAGAGGCCCGGTGCACGAAATTCGTGCACTGGGGGGGGGGGCTGTCCCTCAGCCCAGCCTGTACCCTCTCCAATCTGGGATCCCTCTCACAATCCGGGACTGCTGGCTCCCAGCTGCTCGCCTGACTGCCTTCCTGATTGCCCCTAACCGCTTCTGCCTGCCAGCCTGATCACCCCCTAACCACTCCCCTGCCAGCCTGATTGATGCCTAACTGCTACCCTGCCAGCCTGTTTGCCCCTAACTGCCCTCCCCTGCAGGCCTTGTCACCCCTAACTGCCCTCCCCTGCAGGCCTGATCCCCCCTAACTGCTCTCCCCTACAGGCCTGGGTCCCTCCCAACTGCCTTACCCTGCAGGCCTGGTCGCCCCCAACTTCCCTCCTCTGCCGGCTTAGTTACCCCTAACTGCCCTCCCCTGCAGGCTTGATTGCCCCCAACTGCCCTCCCTTGTAGGCCTGGTCCCTCCCAACTGCCCTCCCTTGCAGGCCTGGTCCCTCCCAACTGCCCTCCCCTGCTGGCCATCTTATGGTGGCCATCTTGTGTCCACATGGGGGCAGGATCTTTGACCACATGGGGGCAGCCACCTTGTGTGTTGGAGTGATGGTCAGTTTGCATATTACTCTTTTATTAGATAGGATAGAGGCCTGGTGCATGGGTGGGGGCCAGCTGGTTTGCCCTGAAGGGTGTCCCGGATCAGGGTGGGGGTTCCCTTGGGGCATGGGGCGGCCTGGGCGAGGGGCCTGTGGTGGTTTGCAGGTCGACCACGCCCCCTGGTGACCCAAGTGGAGGCCTTGGGATCTGGGGTTTATTTATCTTCTACAATTGAAACTTTGTAGCCTGGAGTGGAGCCAAGCCTTCTGCTTGCTCTGTGGCGGCAGCCATTTCTGTTGGGATTTATGTATCTTCTATAATTGAAACTTTGTAGCCTTGAGTGGAGGCCTGGGCCAGCCAGGGTGTGCGGAAAGCTTGGCTTCCTCCATCGCCCAGGGCAACCCCAGCCTCCTGCTCTTTCCAGCTCCGTGGCTGCCGCCATTTCTGTTTGGGTTTATGTATCTTCTATCATTGAAACTTTGTAGCCTTGAGTGGAGGCCTAGGCCGGCAAGGGCAGGCGGAAAGCTTGGCTTCCTCCATTGCCGGGGAAACCCAAGCCTCCCTCCTACTCTCTGTGGCTGTAGCCATCTTGGTTGGGTTTATTTGCATATTCGCTCCTGATTGGCTGGTGGGCGTGGCTTGTGGGCATGGTTTGTGGGTATAGAGGAGTGGTGGTTAATTTGCATATTACTCTTTTATTAGATAGGATTAATTATTGTATTATTTTCCATACGAACAATTGTAAACCTAATTTTGCCCCGCTCTGTAGTCATACTCACAGCTATGATTTATTACAACAAAATGATGATACAGGGCTAAGTCAGTAATGGTGAAGTTCAGGGGACAGCTGGCACAAGTTTCCAAGAGTCCTCTCTCCGTGGAGTCAACAGGACATGCTTGACTCACTCAGCAATGAGTTGTGACCATTCTGTTCTATCTTTGATCTGTGACTATTCTGTTCTAGTAAACTTGTTCGTTCTTTGGTCTTTCTGGCAGTTAAGAGAATTCTTTATAAGGACAGCAAGGTGCATTGCCATCCTGGTATTGGAAGACAATGGGCATAGTTGCATTATAGTTTTCTCAAGCAATCACATGTGCATGTTATCCTAGGTAACTACTAGGTAACCAGTACATGATTAATGCTACCTTTCAGAAGAGAGATAAGCTTGAGAGAATCAAAGGAGTCAGGCGAATTCCAAGAGGAGTTGGATGGTGGTTAAGATGTGAGCAGATGAGCCCTAACTGGTTTGGCTTAGTGGATAGAGCATCAGCCTGCGGAATGAAAGATCCCGGGTTTGATTCCAGTCAAGGGCACATGGCTGGGTTGCGGGCCCAAACCCCAGTGGGGGGCTTGCAGGAGGCAGCCGATCAATAATTCTCTCTCGAGAAACCAAGATGTCGGCATAGGTAAACACCTGAATTTGCTGCCTCGCACAACAACTTTAAACTACAACTAAAAGACAAAACAGACATCATCCAGAACCACAGGAAGGCTGGCTAAGTGGAAATTCTACAACTAGAAGGGAAGAGAAAAGCACACTGAGACTCACAGGAACTGCGGAAATGAAGTGCAGAGATACGGAGGTGCGCACAAGAGCGGAAAGGGCTGGCAACTGAGTACGAGGCTGGCTTATTCAATCCGGAGGGAGACACAAGCTACCGACTGCTCTGAACTCCAGTTCCGGGCAAGACTCTGGGGACCCAGACTCATACGGGGAGAAATGGGACTGTCTGGCAGTGGGTGGAACTTGAAGGCGACTTTCTCTCAGAGGTGCTAGCAGCAATTACCAAGGGACACTGAGACCCAGGGGCCTCTTAGAGCAGGGCTGACGGGAAGCCATTGCTGTTTGCTCCACCCTGAGACTCTGCCCCATCCAAGCTGTGCGCAGAGGCTTTTGCATATGAATGGCCTGGTCCTTTGAAATATAAACTTACCTAACAAACTGCAGCTGAGGCAGAGAGACCCAGAACATCCAAAAGAAGGCCCAAGGCCCACAGCAGCTTGCATTGCTTCACAGCTGGGCCTCATCTGGGCACCTCCAAAACCCAAACAAAGAAGAGGAATCTGCAGATCTCTCAGTAGCTCCTGCTGGGTGGCCTCAGGCAGAGGCTAAATTAGCACCTCCTTGGAGATCCAAGAGCCAGTGTACCCAGGGGTCAGAGTAGAACCATCCAGATTACAACTCCTCAGATCTATAAGGGACACATTCAGGGGGCAGACTCAGTGAGCACCAAAGCCCCACTGAAGCAAGTCTTGCCTCATAAGGGTGTCTCCAGCACAGAAGTTCTCCTAGTGTAGACGCAGCTGACCCTAACAGCCAATTGGCCTGGAGGTCAATCCCTTCCAGTGATACCAACAACAACAATCAAGGCTTAACTACAACAAGAGTGTGCACACAGTCCACAAAGGGGTGCACCAAGAGTGTCCACCTCAGGTAACTGGGGAGGCTGAGCCACTGGGCTCTATAGGACACCTAGCACATAAAGCCACTCTATCAACTCAGGGAAGCAGCCAAAATGCGAAGACAAAGAAAAAGGTCACAAATGAAAGAAATGGAGGAAAGCAAATGACTGGATACAGAGTTCAAAACCACGGTTATAAGGTTTTTCCAGAATTTCCTAGAAAAGGCCGATAAATTTAGTGAGACCCTCGAGGATATGAAAAAGGACCAACTAGAAATTAAGCATACACTGACTGAAATAAAAAATAATATACAGAGATCCAACAGCAGACTAGAGGATCGCAAGAATCAAGTCAAAGATTTGAAATACAAAGAAGCAAAAAACACCCAACCGGAAAAGCAAAAAGAAAAAAGAATCCAAAAACTTGAAGATAGTGTAAGGAGCCTCTGGGACAACTTCAAGCGTACCAACATCCGAATTATGGGGGTGCCAGAAGAAGAGAGAGAGCAAGATACTGAAAACCTATTTGAAGAAATAATGACAGAAAACTTCCCCCAACTGGTGAAAGTAATAGACTTACAAGTCCAGGAAGCACACAGAACCCCAAACAAAAGGAATCCAAAGAGGACCACACCAAGACACATCATAATTAAAATGCCAAGAGCAAAAGACAAAGAGAATATTAAAAGCAGCAAGAGAAAAACAGTTAGTTACCTACAAGGGAGCACCCATATGATTGTCAGCTGATTTCTCAACAGAAACTATGCAGGCCAGAAGGGAGTGGCAAGAAATATTCAAAGTGATGAATATCAAGAACCTACAGCCAAGATTACTCTACCCAGCAAAGTTATCATTCAGAATTGAAGGGCAGATAAAGAGCTTCACAGATAAGAAAAAGCTAAAGGAGTTCATTACCACCAAACCAGTATTATATGAAATGCTGAAAGGTATTCTTTAAGAAGAGGAAGAAAAAGAAAAAGGTAAAGATAAAAATTATGAACAACAAATACATATCTATCAACAAGTGAATCTAAAAATCAAGTGAATAAAAAATCTGATGAACAGAATAAACTGGTGAATATCATAGAATCAGGGGCATAGGAAGGGAGTGGACTGACAATTCTTGGGGGGAAAGGGGTGTGGGGGGTGCGGGAAGAGACTGGACAAATATCGTACACCTATGAGGACAGTGGGGGGAGGGTAAGCCAGAGGGTGGGGTGGGAACTGGGTGGAGGGGAGCTATGGGGGGGAAAAGAGGAACAATTGTAATAATCTGAACCATAAAGGTTTATTTAAAAAAATAAAATGTTCAGAAAAAAAAATTCTCTCTCATCATTGATGTTTCTATCTCTCTCTCCCTCTCCCTTCCTCTCTAAAATCAATTAAAAATGTATTTTTAAGATGTGAGCAGATGAAAAACTGGGGAGGGAAGCATAAAGAGAGGCAATGAGGAAGGAAAAAACCCACTGTGTTTACAGGATGGCGTGACTATCCAGGACAGAACAGAAGTTTTGTGTTGGGAAATAAAGGAAGATAATCTCAGGAAAGGGGCATCTAGTTTATAAAGAACTTTAAATCCCCAAACAAGGGATTGAAATAGATTATTACTATGTATGAACAGTTATGTTAATGATCAGAATAGTTTTGAGAAAAATTGATCTGGCAACAGTTCAAAGGATGGACTAGAAATTAAGAGATAGGCACACTAGTTTGGAATTAAATCCAGGTGAGAAGCCCTTGATTAGGATCATAAGTATGTGAATGGAGAATAGGCGGTTCATATACTGGTGTGAATGAGGTCCACAGATAGGATTGAGCCCACGGAGATGGGATTGACCTATATCGGGAAAGAGTTCAGTTGCATCTGGTAGTTACTTTTATAAATGAGGTCAGTAAAAACCATTAGAGAAAACCATTTTAACCTCCAAGAAAAGTTATATAACTTTCTACTAGAAAGATGGTAATACAAAGGGAGAAAAAAATCAATGTGTAGTGAAGGAAGCTGCAAGAGGTGCAGTGCTTTTTTGTGTGTGTGTGTGTGTGTGTGTGTGATGAAGTCTTTTAAGAAAGCCATTTAATGTAACTAATCAGTTTTCCTTTCCAAGATGGTTCATTAAGTATGGCCTAATCAAGAAGGAATAGATAAGGCACCCAAGGTCAAGCTTGGACCTGCTTTGCTACCTTATAAAAATTCATGAAAGTAGTGATATCTCAGATCTGTTATTTTCCTATCTAAAATCTGATACATTCGGAATGAGCTATGAGCTGATGTGTGGGTGTATGTTTTTAATGAAAAGAGGAATAGCATTTCTAATCACGTCACTAACTGAGATTTTCTCACTGCAAATCAAATTAACTTTATAGCTCTCATTTCTCCAGTTATTAGAAGGAAGCAGTCCCCAGAGAGGGTTATTTACTTACTTAGAAAACCAGTAACCTTACCAACTTTGAAGATAAGAAGTGCCATAAGGAGGCCATAGGGTAAAAGCTGGCCATTGCCTAGGTCCTGCTGCATGGTCACATTCCTTACACGAGTCTTTGTTCTGTCCTTCTAATACCCAGGAGTCCCCATCTCATAACTCCCAGAATGCTTTTCCTGGGAGTTTCACACAGCTGCCTCCCTCTTGTGGACGAATAAAGGGGTTCTACAGAAAGTAACCTCACAGGGTGATGTGATCATAAATTCCTAACTGGGCAGGTCATGGTGGGTGGTCACGCTCCAGGCATATAATTTTTTAATTAAAAGGCTTATCTTTGCCTTAAGCAAGCCCTGTTCATTGTTTCTGTGCATCTAGGTTATCACACTTTAGAAATGCCCCCATTCAGACCTCTCCTTCTGATACCATCATCAAGAAAGCTCCTATAATCCAATCCCCTGGAGACCACTCTCAAGTTTAACTGTTTTGTAATCCAATCCCAGAATTGATTTTTCACAGCTTGATGCAATCTTATGTTTTTTTTCTTAATCTCAAATACATAAAGAAATTGCAAACTGTTACCCTCAGAAGCATAATCTCATTCTGTTGAGATCTTACTTCTAAATGTATCCTCTCTTTGGCTCAAATAAACATTTTAAAAATATATTTTTTATTTCAGAGAGGAAGGGAGAGGGAGAGAGAGATAGAAACATCAATGATGAGAATCACTGATTGGCTGCCTCCTGCAAGACCTCACTGGGGATAAAGCTGAAAACTGGGCATGTGCCCTGACAGGGAATTGAACTATGACCTCCTGGTTCATAGGTCACTGCTCAACCACTGAGCCACACTGACTGGCTCAAATAAATTTTTATAAAAATTATCTACCAGTTTGGATGTTTTTTATGCCAACATTCTTGTTATTCAGTTTTTTAAATTGAATATCATCTCAGGCTGTGTATTCATCTTCCAGATGCTTTGGTGTTGGCTGCCCATGGCTCAGGCCTTTGTTCTTTTATGGAGGATTGCCCTTGGCTGACCAGTCCTGTGGATAATAGCTGAAGTTCTGTCCTCCACCCAGGGGAGGGCCATGGACAAAGACTAAGTGATGAGGCACATGGAGGCCTCCTAGTTTTGGGGTGGGACACCCTCCATGGTTCAATTCACGATTCAGGGCTTCCCAACTTCATCCTTGCTGTCTCCTACTCTTTTCACCACCTAATAGGTTTCTCCTTAAGACCACTTAAGCAGGACTTCCTACTTCAGACTCCGCTCATAGGGAGCATCATCTAAAACAACTGGTGACAAAAATGGTCCTTGGAAACTGACTAGATCTGGATTTTTGGCATTGGGAGATTCATCCACTAGATGGCAATGAGAACCCTGTCATTGGTGGTGGGTAAAACAGTTTTAGTCCTGGACTTGCTGTATTGGTGCAGTTGCTAAGATTTCCACCAGTAATGAACTGGGGCAAAACATGGGCAGAAGAGGCTGCATTAAATTGCTCAGTGGCTCTGACAGTTAACCTGTATGAGGAAGGTTAGAAAACAGGACCACTGGGGCTATACGACTCAAAGGTTCTAGGTTACTAGCTGTATCTGTGGTAAAGATGCTGTGTAAGTCAAGTCACTATGTTGTACACCTGAAAATAATATAATATTGTATGTCAACTATACTTTCATTAAAAAGAGGTTTACATTCCAGAATTAAAAATTGGAAAAAAAAAAAAAGATGCTGAGTAAAATACTTGGGAAGCTCAAATATGAGAATTGCAGGGAAACTCCTAGGGTTCTTGGGCAAGGTCACGCCTCCTGCATTAAAGAACTATACACTTGGAAAAACAGCTTCTGGCACACTGTGTGACCTGGAAGAAATGATCTGTGAGACATCAAGTAATTATACAACCAGAGCTGCCCACCATAGCAGGTTTGGTCAGACCTACCAAGTCAATTGATTGGAAACACCATCTTATCTAATAAAAGAGTAATATGCAAATTGACCACACCTCCACAAGCCATGCCCATCAGCCAATCAGGAGCGAGTATGCAAATTAACCCAACCAAGATGGCTGTGGCCATGGAGAGAGCAGGAGGCTTGGGTTTCCCCGGCAATGGAGGAAGCCAAGCTTTCCGCCTGCCCTGGCCAGCCCATGCCTCCAGGCTACTAAGTTTCAATTATAGAAGATAAATAAATCCCAACAAAAATGGCAGCAGCCACGGAGCTGGAGAGAGCAGGAGGCTTGAGTTGCCCCCAGTGATGGAGGAAGCCAAGCTTCCGCAGCCCTGGCCTGCTTTGGCCTCCGCTCAAGGCTACAAAATTTCAATTATAGAAGATAAATAAATCCCAACAGAAATGTCTGCTGCCACAGAGTGAGCAAGAGGCTTGGCTCCGCTCAAGGCTACAAAGTTTCAGTTATAGAAGATAAATAAATCCCAGATACCAGGGCCTCCGCTTGGGTCGCTGGGGGGCATGGCCGGCCTGCAAACCACCACAGGCCCCTCGCCCAGGCCGCCCCATGCCCCAAGGGAACCCCCACCCTGATCCAGGACACCCTTCAGGGCAAACCAGCTGGCCCCCACCCATGCACCAGGCCTCTATCCTATCTAATAAAAGAATAATATGCAAATTGACCATCACTCCAACACACAAGATGGCTGCCCCCATGTGGACACAAGATGGCCACCACAAGATGGCCAGCAAGGGAGGGTAGCTGGAAGCGATCAAGCCTGCAGGGGAGGGCAGTTGGGGGTGACTAGGCCTGCAGGGGATGGCAGTTAGGGGTGACCAGGCCTGCAGGGGAGGGCAGTTAGGGGTGACCAGGCCTGCAGGAGAGGGCAGTTAGGGGCTAACAGGCTGGCAGGGGAGCAGTTAGGTATCAATCAGGCTGGCAGGGGAGTGGTTAGGGGATGACCAGGCTGGCAGGCAGAAGTGGTTAGGGGCAATCAGGAAGGCAGGCAGGTGAGCAGTTGGGAGCCAGAAGTCCTGGGTTGTGAGAGGGATGTCCTACCTGGATCGGGCCTAAACGGGCAGTCGGGGTCCCAGATTGGAGAGGGTGCAGGCTGGGTTGAGGGACACACACCCCCATGCACAAATTTCGTGCACCGAGCCTCTAGTCCTATGTAATAAAGAGGGAATATGCTAATTGACTGCCACGCCCACAAGATGGTGGCACCCAGTCCCCTCAGCCCCTCCAGGGCAGCAGGCATGCCGCACAGCCGGGCCCACCCCCAGGCAGGTCCGACCACTCCATGCGCCTGCTACCGGAGTCCCCAGTCCCCTCAGCTCCCCAGCCGCCTAGGGCCAGCCCGAGGCGCAGGCAAGCCTCTGATGGAGGCTGCCCAACTGATGCCTGAGGCGCAGGCAAGCCTCGGATGGCGGTTGCCAGCTTCCCAGGGCAGGCCCAAGGCGCAGGTAAGCCGCTGATGGTGACTGCCCAGCTGCCCTGGGCCGGCCCGAGGCACAGATAAGCCTCGGATGGTGGCTGCCCAGCCACCCCGGGCCGCCTGAGGCTCAGGTAACCAGGGCCGGCCGAGGCTTGCGCTGCCAGCAGTGGCAGCAGCAGAGGTGTGATGGGGGTGTCGCCTTCCCCTGGTCTTCGGGTTGCTTCCTTCCCCTGAGGGCTCCTAGACTGTGAGAGGGTGCAGGCCAGGCTGAGGGACCCCACTGGTGCATGAATCTGTGCACCAGGCCTCTAATTCCATCATAAGATGAAAACGGTTCTGAAACTCGGTCCAGCAGGTCCCAAAAGTATAAGTAAGCTGTAGAAAAGAAGTAGTTCAGGATGACAGATCTCTCCACTACTCTGACATAAACACTTTTCCTTCAGCTCATATCTAGAGCTTCTTGAAGTTTCCCTAGGACTGACGGATAGAGGAGGCATGCTAGTATGATTGAGAATAGACTGCTACTGCACTGCAGCCTACTTGGGCTGAAAGATGGTGTGGAAGTGTATCTCCACGTGGGTAGACCTTCAGATGGTGCTCCTGGTTATCTACTTTGTGTGGGGAGAAAATTCCCCCCCCTCCAAAGAAAAGGTCAGATATGAGTTTATGGGCAGTCTTGGACAGAGCAAGATGAGAAAATCATGCAGAAGTAGGCCTGGAGGAGAAGCATGTGACTAGAGGATCAAAGGAAGTGGGCAAGAAGCACTGGTTAATGTCCACCAGAGAATATCTACTGCAGATGAGGTACTAACCACCCATGGGGCAGGAAGAGTCACCCAGCAGATGCCAGCTAGCTTCTATCCTCAGCCACAGCAGCCCTAGCACACGGACGCCTGCTCGGGTGCTGGAAATACTGAGGGAAACACTTTATAAAGCATACAATTGTCTAACCACTATGCTATACACCTGAAGCTAATGTAAGATAATACTGAATGAAGCTATAATTGAAAAAGTTTACATTAAAAAGAAAAAGGAAAAAAAGAAGTCTTCTCTCCTTGTTCTTTCCCTGTCCTCTTCCTGCGTACAGAGGACATGGAAACCTTAGGAGGGGAGGCCACCAGCTAACAGGAGCTTGGGTTCCTGAGTCGCCCTGTGGAAGATTGCCATTATCAGGGACACTTGTATTGTTAAAAGTGTGCGAAATAAACTTTTATTGTGTTTAGTCACTAAAGTTTGGGGGTTGTTTTGTCCCAGCAGCTGGCATTATTCTAATACACTCTCTACCTGTGAACTTAATGGGATTTCTGATGCACTGGAAAATTGAACTAAATGCTTTCCAAGGTTCCTTTTGATACAGATTCTCTGGTATGTTTCCTCTAAAAATGCTTGAATTGTTAATGTTATTGTGTGAAAGGTTATACTGTTAAAAAATAGCACTTAATTAGCCCATAGTAACCATGGCAGAGTTCAAAACCATCGGATGCAGAGAACTGGATTTTAGCTCTGACTCCTTTACCTGTTATAGAGTCTGGTAAAATACAACTTTTCTCTTAGCCTCAGTTTCACCAACTGTAAAATGGGAATAAAGACAATGGGAGGGAGGACACTATGATCTTTGAGGTTCTTTCTAGCTCTTGTATTTAGTGATTCTCTGTATTGTATGAAAATCAAATCTTTCAACAATATCTCTTTATAGGCTGGGAGGACTGGCGCACAGAACCTTAGTGCATTAAATATTGCACTAAACTTAACCTATAATAAACCCTTTAATCACAGAGTATCTTTTATGACTGGGCTTCGAAATTTGGAGATGAGTCAAAGACACTAGGCTCTTTGCTTTCAGGTCTAAATATAGTCAAGTTGTGTCAAACAGCTCAACTACTCCATTCAGTTAAGACAGTAATTGGTGATGATTTGTTTCAGAGGAGTGGGAAGTGGGGCCAAGTGAGTCCAGTGGGAGATGGCTGTTTGGCAATGCCAAGAAACACTCCAGGCACCTGGCCATGACCATGTCAGTCCATTCTCAGCCAGGGCTGAGAATGAATCCGACATTAAGCTATAGGATGATTGAAGTTTGTTTTCAAACAAAGGCCTGGCTATGTTCCAATGAAATGTTGTTTACTGGTTTCAGATTTTGTTTTATTTTTTAAATCCTCACTTGAGGACATTTTTTCCACTGATTTTTAAAATATCCTATGACATATATATATATATATTTATATATATATATATATATATAATATATATTTAAAAAAATATTTTTTATTGATTTTTTACAGAGAGGAAGGGAGAGAGCATTAGAAACATCGATGAGAGAGAAACATCAATTAGCTGCCTCCTGCACTCCTCCTACTGGGTATGTGCCCTCAGCCAAGGTACATGCCCTTGACTGGAATCGAACCCGGGACCCTTGAGTCCGCAGGCCGACGCTATCCACTGAGCCAAACCGGTTAGGGCTGTATGTATATTTTAAATTTTAGAGAGGAAGGGAGAGGGAGAGAGAGATTGAAACATCAATGATGAGACAGAATCATTGATCTGCTGCCTCCTTCAGGTCCCCACTGGGGATCGAGCCTGCAACCTGCAAACCAGGCATGTGAACTCCTGGTTCATAGCTCGATGCACAACCACTGAACCACACCAGTTGGGCTTTTCCATTGATGTTTAAAGAGAGAGGAAGGGAGGGAGAAGGGGGAGGGAGGGAGGGAGGGAGGGAGGAAGAGAAACATCAATGTGAGAGAGACACACTGATTGGTTTCTTCCTGCAAGCACCTTGAACGGATTAAACCTGCAATCCAGGTGTGTCCTTGGCCAAGAATCTAACCTGTGGCTCTTCGGTGTGTGGGGTGACACTCTAACCATTGAACAACACTGGCCGGGCTCAGATTTCATTTTTTTTTTTAATTAACAAACTCAAATAAAGTAATTTAAAAGGCACAAAATGATTAAAGGAAAATTGCCACAAGCTACTGGGGATAAATCCGTTTCTCTGGTAGAGTCTCTTGACATTGTGTCTCTGAATCATATAGCTTTTCTCGGCCCTCCCCTCCCCTCCCCTCCCCTCCCCTCCCCTCTCTTCCCCTCCCCCCCTCCTTCCCCCCCCTCAGCCCCCCTTAGCAGGGCAATTAACTAATCTCTTGATGTTCATGTAAGAAGCCCAGGCCAAGTGTAGATAAGGAGACTACTGCAGTGTATCTGGGCCTTTCTCTGGGCCGCCTCTGTCGTGCCGATTGCAGAACGTGCATGTTTCCATTGGGCTGACTGATGTTCCCCCGGGTGAGGATGAAGAGCAGTCCTCGGAGGTTGCGGGAGCTGCTGGATTCAGTTTTGGCTGTGGGATCATGCCTCCTGAACAGCCATGCAAATTTTAGTCAAGTTATGTAAATCAGCCGCTGCTTGAGCAATGACATCCTGTAAAGCACGGCAAAGGGCAATGAAGGCAGATGATCTGTCCAGCCCCTTTACCAAGCATTTGGCTCCGTTTAGCTCCCCACAAACCTGGCTCCCTGGTGTTGGGCTGCTATTCCTTGTGCTCCTATTACTAGTATATATAAAAATGTATTTATTGAAGTATAGTTGGCATAACAATATTATGATTGCTGGCGTTCTCTGCTGAAGATCTATTAAATAATCCCAAGTCTCCTGACATGCAAATTCATCGAATCACCAGAGGACATGTTGAAGGATCCAAGGTGTCTAGGACATACTGGAGTTAAAATCTCAGCACCACCTGCCTCCCCCTTTACCTTTTATAGCCAATCATTTGACAACTTATGTTTATTCATCGTACACAGGGGTTTTCATGCCATCCCCTCCTAAGGCCACTGCCACTTCCTTCCGGCCCCAATGCCTCTTAGACATGCTAGTAGACTAAGCATTTAAACTCATTTCCCATCATATTAGTTTCCACTCAATTCTTCTCAGTGGTTTCCTATTGCATATACAATTAAGTGTAACCTAACCCTGGCATCTCTGAAAACTAAGCTCAAATCTGCATTTTCCAGCCTTATTTTCCTAGTACCTACTTCATACACCCAACTCTAATATAACTACCTGGAATAGCGTAGGCTTTCTTACATATGTGCCTTTTTCCATACGAATGGGGTCTGGTTTTGTTTTACTTCACAACCTCCACTACTTCAAGAGCAAAACCTTTCACATAGCTGGTTTTCAGTACACCTCTGGGGAACTGAATTAGAAAACGAAGTCCCTCTGGTATAATTCAAGACCCATTCTATCATAGTTATATGACAGGTACTGTTCTAGGGTTGGGAATACAAGAGTGAACACAACAAGAATAAATCCCTGTCCTTGTGGAATGTGAATGGGTCCCATTGAGAAAAATCTTAGAAAAACACACACAATAAAACCCAGAAAAATACAAAGAATAAAATAAAGTTTATGTATAATCTCAGCTTCCAGAGACAACCACGTCATATTTTGTGTGCTATCCCTCCAGATTTTATCCTACATTTTACAGAGCACACATACATGCCTTAAATCAGATGTATCAAACAATGAAAATGCGACCCTTTTGCTGTAATGTTTGGAGTAAACTGAAGCATGATGAGGACAGTGCAAAAATAATGGCTTTAGTTTATGTTTAAAGAACATCTTGTGAATCTAAGAATTTACTGTACGGATATTTTTCTCATAATTTACTAAGGTTATGAAGAGTTGATTTATTGACACTACTAATCCACCTAGATTTTAATCTCTAGATCCAACTCATTGTCATGGACAAATAAGCCAGAGTTTAGCAATTTGTTTTTGTTTTTTTAAAAAATATATTTTATTGATTTTTTTACAGAGAGGAAGGGAGAGGGATAGAGAGTTAGAAACATCGATGAGAGAGAAACATTGATCAGCTGCCTCCTGCACACCCCCTACTGGGGACGTGCCCGCAACCAAGGTACATGCCCTTGACCGGAATCGAACCTGGGACCCTTCAGTCCGCAGGCTGACGCTCTATCCACTGAGCCAAACCAGTTTCGGCTAGTTTAGCAATTTGTTGGCAAGACTGAAGCTTTAAACATTCTGGGGCCTGATAGGTCACGTAATTTTACACAGATACTGCGGTAGAGGTGTTTGATGATACCTTCCAAATTAACGAAATATGTCCTTGTGGGGCTCGCTGTTTAGCTGGCCGCATTAGTTACCCCTTTCGTATGTTTCCCTGAAGTGTTCCTCCACTTATTCTCTGAACAGATGGCCCCCTAAATTACCTCAGTCAGGCAGGGTAACCAGCACAAGAATTATAACACGAAACACGATCCTGTCTTCCATAGGAAATGCTACAAAATCCTGTAGATGGGTGGATATAAATAAAGCTCCTCAGGTGTATTGTGCTTAGAACACAGAAGGAAAGAGGCCCAGCACTGGGTAAAAGAGGTTACGAGGAGAGCAGAAGCTGCTGTTCCTGTATTTCCAGTTAGTAAGGGAAGAACTTTCAGAGCTCACTGGCTATCCAACTACGTGAGGTTTTTGTGATAAATGCCAAGTGAATATGTCCGATTTCGCTGGGGCCTGATCTTTCTGCATGTAACTTTTGGGTCACAAGACAGTTGTGAAGAATTTACTGCTTAGCATATTGAATGCCTGGTGTTAATTCAGACATTTGGAAGTTGTGTTAAATCTTAAAGATGTAAAGTTTAGTCTAATCCAGTTGATCTATACAGTGATGGTTAACAGGGATAAAGCCCCATTCTAAAGTGTGTTTTGGAAATCTTTTGGGGATCTTTTTATGCCTCACAATGATTGGAGGGTGTGACTGTAGCATTTACTAACCGGGGCCAGGAATGCTGCACCACCTGTAGTGTATGGAAATGTCACACAACAAAGAATTGTCATTGGTTTGCACAACTTTCCAATGTTCCATCAGAACAAATCCACTCCAGATGTAAATCAGTAGTAATTTGGTAGATTTCAATTATGAAGGCTTTGTTGTTATTGTTTTTTATAAGAAGTTACACACACACACACATACACACCCTGTAATTTAGGAGAGGGTGGTATGGAGAGTAGAAACACAGATGGATTAAGGACACAGTCTTTGAATAATTTATTAACTCTGAGCTTCCTTCTTATGTGACATATGATTATAGTTCTAAAAAAATTGGTAGTAAGTAAACTGAAAAGGGAGCTATTAGTACTGATTGAATCATTTCCCTTTTTAAAAACACTGTATTTTGTTATCACCAATGACACACGGTAGGCATCTCATTATGTCACCTGAAGTAGTGTTGAAACTGCATAATAGCATGAAAAGGTGTTTTGCAAACCTGTAGTTTTGTAAATCTGACAGCCCTGGAGGGGTATATTAACACTATTCACTCATTCATTTGTGGGATTATCATAACTCCTCATTTTTTTCCACTAAGGCAGTATGTCATCTTGGCACATTTGTCTTTCTTTCATTTGTCTTTCTTTCTCTTATTATCTACAAATATAAATCATATTTGTTCTCCTGCTATTTCATTTTTGTTTTTTTTTTTCTTGTATGGAACATCTTCTGAGCCTCCTACTTTTCTTAAATCCAGTCCTATTGATTACAAATAGTTGCAAGGACCTGGCTACTTTGTCTCTTAGTGCTTCATTACTGCTCAAAGTGTGGTCCTGGGGCCAGTAGCATCTGCTTCACCTGGGAGCTTGCTGGAAATGCAGAATCTCAGCCCCCTTCAGAACTATTGAGTCACAATCTGCATCTTTTTATAAGCTCCCCAAAGCTTTCATATGCACAATTAAAGTTTGAGAAGCACTGTAATTATGTAGCCATGTCCTATGGCTCTTATATTGACATTAAAAAAATGTTTTTATTGAGCCCAGCCATGTGGCTCAGTGGTTGAGCATCGACCTATGAACCAGGAGGTCATGGTTCGATTCCCTGTCAGGGCACATGCCCGGGTTGCGGGCTCGATCCCCAGTAGGGGATGTGCAGGAAGCAGCCAATCAATGATTCTCTCTCATCATTGATGTTTCTATCTCTCTCTCCTTCTCCCTTCCTCTCTGAAATCAATAAAAATATATTAAAAACAAAAAAATTGTTTTTACTGATTTCAGAGGGAAGGAGAGAGAGAAAAACATCGATGTGTGAGAGAAACGTTGATTGGTTGCCTCCCACACACACACCAACTGGGACCCAGCCCACAACCTGAACATATGCCCTGACTGGGAATCAAACCGGTGACCTTTTGGTGCACAGAAGGATGCTCAGCCAACTGAGCCACACTGGCTGGGCACATATTGAAATATTGAAAAATTACATAATTTATTATAGATTGTGTTATGGTCTGAACTATGTCTCCTCAAAATTCATATATTGAAGCCCTGATAGATCAAGAAAAAAAGAAGGAAGACACAAATAAATAATATTATGAATGAAAAAGGATAAATCAGGATAGATGTAGGAGAGATTAATATAAAGGAAAAATTAAAAAAAGAAAATTCACAAAATATACAAATTCATATAAAATAAGACAATAAACCAAATTAAGACAAAGTAGAAAAACCAAATAGTCTTATAACTATTAAATAAATTGTGTCAGTAGTTTAAAATCTTACCCTGCCATAAAAAACAACTTGCTCCAAATGATTTTACGAGCAAGTTTTACCAAAAATTCAGATACCAGGTAATTGCAATCTTACTCTAGAACATAAAAAAAGAATAAACCCTTCCCAAATCATGTTAATAAGCCAGTATAATCTTGATACTAAAAGGAAGTATCAGAATAAGAAAATATAATTTACCTTACTCATTAACATAAGATAATAAAAATCCCAAGAAAACTATTTACAAATTGAATTTAGCAATATACATATAGCAAAGATAATACCTCATAACTGATTTGAGCTTATTCAAGAAATGCAAGTTTGAGCCAACATGAGACAGTGTATTGCATTACTTTACCATATTGAAACATTTCAATATACGCAGAAAATGTTTTCCAGATGTAGTTCCAGGAGAAAGGTAAAACAATAAAGCTTTCAGAGAAAGACATAGGAGAATACCATCTTGATTTTGGAAGAGGGAAAGATTTCTTAAACAGGACATAAAATGCACTAACCATAAATAAAAAATTATAAAATAGATTATATTAATACTTCTATTCATCAAAAGATACCATTGAAAGATGATGAAAGCAATGTACAGAGTAAGAGAAGATATTCATTATACATCCATCTGATAAGGAATTGTATCCAGTGCATGCTCTCCCTCCCAGGAGCATGCCAGCACATTTCCCTTCCCTCTCTTCTTCCCCCATGGGCATGCATCTCCTAAACTCTAAGGGACCCCAGAGACTTGCAACCAGGGGAGCAATGGGCAGTGGTGGCTCATACTGGGCTAAGCCCCTGAACTTGTCTCAAGACCCCCTTTTTTCTGACTTCCAGAGAGCCAAAGCAGCCCCACCTAGGTTCTCTCTTGTTGTTTCTTTTTTTTAAACCCTGGTGTGGGTCCTGACCAGGAATTGAACCAGTAACCTTCCAGTGCACCAGACGACGCCCAACCAACTGATCCATGATGGCCAAGGCCAGTTGTTTCTTTTATCCTAAGCCATTCCTTGTTGCACTGTCCCCAGCTTTAACAAACTCTCAAAATAAAAATAAAGTAATAAAATAAGACAAAAGAAGTTGTATCTAAACAACAATTTTCAACCAGTGTGCCAAAAATTTTCAACCAGTGTGCCACTTGCAATACCTGACTATTTAGTCAGGGCCACTGATCTCTTTTCCCTTAGATTGTCTCAGAAAAAAAAATAACAACAGCCAACACAATAGTCGTCTGATGTGAATGAATCAAAGTTATACCTATTTTTTCGTCAGATTGGCAGAATTTTAGTGATTAGTTTATGTGTGCCATGAGATGAACAAGGTTGAAAATCCCTGATCTAGAATATATAAAACTCCTACAAATCAATAAGAAAAGGATAGGCAATCCTAATAGAAAAAGAGAGACATGATTTAAACAGATCCTCAAAAGAGGATATCCCAATAGTTCATATGCATATGGAAAGATGTGTGACTTTATTAGTAGTCAGGGAATGCAGATTGAAACAAGAGTGAGATACCATTATCTACCCACAAAAATGGCTAATATTAACAAGGCAGAAAAACAACGATTGATTGACAAGGCTGTAGAGGACCTAGGATTCTCAGGAATTCCGGGTGGGAGTGTAACTTAGACCGACAACTTTGGAAAACTTTTTGGCAATATCTATTAAATCTAATCATATGCATCTCCTCTACCAGAAATTTCACTCATAAGTATATAACCAACAAAATGTTTTAGATAAGTTACCAAAAGACATACACTAGAGTTTCCATGGCATCAGCACTATTTGTAATAGTCCCAAACTGGAAAGAATCCAAAAGCCTATCAACAATAATGATAAGAAACAACTGTGATATATTCACACAATGAATTATCGTACAGCAGTTAAAAAAAATAAAAGAACTATTCATGTACTCAGGTACTCTATCCAACCCAATAGAGAGACAAAAGGATTCTCCAGAAAATGATGGGAGATCCCAGAGCAAGAGCTACTCCCTCTTCTGACCGGAGCCCATTGGGAAGCTCCAGGATGGACTTCCGAATACTTAATATCTGATCTGATTGAGAAGAAAATTTCAAGACTGGGGTAAAGTCTAGGGTTTACTATGGTCTGAATGTTTGTATCCTACCAAAATTCCTATGCTGAATACTAAGCTCCAAAAGGTGATGGGATGATGGTATTAGTAGGTGGGGCCTTGAAGGTGCTTAGGTTATGAAGGTGGAGCCCCTATAAATGGGTTTAATGTCATTATAGAAAAGACCCCACAGAGCTTCCTAGTGCCTTCCGCCATGTGAGGACACAGTGAGAAGTCTGCACCCAGGATGATGGCCCTCACCTAACCATGCTGGCACCTGATCTCGGATTTCCAGTCTCCAAAATTGTGAGAAATAATTTCTGTTGTTTATAAGCTACCCAACCTGTGGCATTTTGTTACAGTAACCTGAATGGACCAAGATAGGGTTGAACTAGTAAGAAATATTATTCAGAGAAAAGTAAGCAAATAGGGGGAAAAGTAACTATTAAATCTAGAGTAGGAAAGTAGAGGTTGGCCAGGGAGGAATGCTCTACAGGAAAGGGAGCACATTCACAGTATACCACCTGGCTCAGCAGTGCATAGTGTTTATGTGGTCATAGTAATGAAATACGAACATCTATCTAAAAACTCTGGCAATATAACTCTATTTGGAGATGAGGGATGAGAAATACGCCTCTGTGTGTGTGCGCGTGCGTGCGTGTGTGTATGGAGAGACAGAGAAATAAAATTCATGTTAATCCCTCATCCCCCATAGTGTGAAATAAATAGATAATGCCTAAAATTAGAAATTTAAGAAGTAATATTATAAGCATATTATTTAGAGACATGGAGGTAAGCATCAAAAGAATGAGCAAAAATAGTTAAAAACATTGCTTTGGAAAATGGAAAATGGAAGTGGGATATGGGTAGAGTGACAGGTTGGAGAGTGAGGAATAGCTGGGTCATTTTGTTTTTATTTATTTTTTATTCTTTTTTTAAATTTTGAGTTACTTTTTAAAAAATGTATTTTTATTGATTTCAGAGAGGAAGGGAGAGGGAGAGAGAGATAGGAACATCAATCATGAGAGTGAATCGTTGATAGGCTGCCTCCTGCATGCCCTCCACTGGGGATTGAGCCCACAACCTGGAATTGTGCCCTGACCGGGAATTGAACTGTGACCTCCTGTTCATAGGTCAACATTCAACCACTGAGCTACACTGGCTGGGCTCTGGGTTATATTTTTAAAAAATAATAAATCTCATAGAATTATTTGACTCTTTACACTGTGTGTGTATAATTTTTGATAAAAATAAAATAAGAATGTATGGTCAGCTGTGCTGAATGCCACCAAGAAAAACAGGATGGAAGTAATTTTTACATTTGGCAACATGGGTCCACTGGTGACACTTGAAAAGAAAAATTTCCTTTTACTAACAGAAATTAAAATTAGATAGTGATAAGCATTAATAACACTTAGCCAACATTAATTTTCCCAAGAATCATACTTATTTTTATCTTCATTTAAAAGGTTTTCTCTAATGTTCCTTATGTATAAAACCTAAAGGAACTACCCACATATATATTTTTAGTTCATTATGAATTACAGGTTATTCATTGCCATTCTCTCTGAAGTCTTCTGGTTGTAGAAAACTCCAAAGGATAAATAGTGTGTAATCTCTATCCCTTTCCCCTGACCCTGCACTTAATGAAATTTGTCACTTGGCCCTAGCTGGTTTGCTCAGTGAATAGAGCATCGGCCTGTGGACTAAAAGGTCCCAGGATTGATTCCAGTCAAGGGCACCTGCCTGGGTTGTGGGCTCAGTCCCCAGTTGGGGGCGTGCAGGAGGCAGCCAATCAATGATTCTCTCTCAGCATTGATGTTTCTATCTCTCTATCCCTCTCCCTTCCTCTCTGAAATCAATAAAAATATATATAAAAAAAGAAAGAAATTTGTCACTTGTACCTGAGGGCCTCTCCCAGTGAGCTAGATATGAGTCATTCTTTGTTTTAGGGGATGGGTTCCATTACTGGCATGTCGAAGCTATACAGCCACCACTGCTCTAGGTGAAGACTAAAAAAATTCAGAGACACATTTACAGTTTCCTGCCCCCCTCTTCCCACCCACTCCATCTGACCTTCTGACCAAATTAAGATCCCACTGGAGGAAAGGAGCGAATGAGGGAGAGGCCACACAGGAAGAAGTGGGTGGAGAAAGGCATCACTGTTCAGCTTGAACAAGGAGGCCCAATGTCATGGGCAGGTCAGCTCCCAGAGGCGTCCAGTCTCTAGTTCACTGTTCTGCTGTGTTACTGTGTTAATTATCCTTGTCTGGTCACTCGCCTTTCCCTCTGTGACACCCAGAGCAGTCAGCATACCCACATGGCTAGTCTGTCCGGAATGACAAGCCCCATTCCCAACAGAGGCTTTGCTGTCTCCCAACACGCAGCTCCACGGGCTCAGCTGGGATTTCTGGGGCTTGACAGCCCTCACCTGAGCAAGGCTGGACCAGAAGGAAGCAAGAGCCTTCTCCCACTGAGTGGGCTGGTCGGGGGAAACACAGCTTCCATTGTGTTCACAACTGAGGGCTGGGCCATTAGGAGGAGGCATTTACTTCTCTGCTCACATTTCAAAGAACATGGCTAACTCTGTAATCTCCATCTCTAGAAACTCCACCCAGGACCCCTGGACTCTGGGTAAGGTGGAGAGGAAGGCCCGCCCAGGATATACTCTGTCCCTCTGCACGTTGGTGAGAGAAACAGTTGGCTTTTTGCAGGATGACTGCATTAATATCAACTGTTTCGATCCATTGTTCAGTATTTTTTCAGAGTTTTCAAATAAAACCTGTTGCCTTTTTTTTTTAACTTGTAGAGAAATGAAATATTTCAAGTACGTAAACACCGAAGTTAGCCAAAAATATTTCGTACTCTTCCCTTTAAAGCACTGCATATTGGATAAGATTACGACCAGCTAGAGGCCAAACATGATTCAAAATACATACAATTCCAAAGAATGATCAAGTATGAAGTAATTTGTTTTGAACTAATGAACTAGCTTCAGCTGAATTATTTGGAAGATTTATTTTATTTTATTTTTTAAAAAATATATTTTATTGATTTTTTTACAGAGAGGAAGGGAGAGGGATAGAGAGTTAGAAACATCAATGAGAGAGAAACATGGATCAGCTGCCTCCTGCACACCTCCTACTGGGGATGTGCCTGTAACCAAGGTACATGCCCTTGACCGGAATCGAACCTGGGACCTTTCAGTCCACAGGCCAATGCTCTATCCATTGAGCCAAACCGGTTAGGGCTATTTGGAAGATTTAAAAATGGCCTACAGATGTTTCTAAAAAACCTAGAAACTCACATACTTGTAAGAACTTGACAGATCGCACTTCCTATGCCAGACAGTTATTCGGGCACCAGCAGTTCCAAGTATGTAATCTCAGCACTGACACTGCTTGTGTAACATTGACTTCTGAGGTTTTACTAGTAAATACTTATCTAAGCTAAACTGAGACAGAAGGGCAACCGTTTGGTGCTTTGAAAAAATCCTATAAGGTTTCCTAAACATTGCTAATGCTTAATTTTAATCTTTTTAAAAATGCTTAAAGACTAGAAAGTGAATTATAATCATTCTTTTATGAAAACATGTAACTTGTGACTGAAAATATTAGATTGCCTTGAATCAGGAGGCAAAGATTTAACAACATTAGATGGATTACTCCTTCTGTTGCTAGAACTTACCCCTACGTGCATTTGAGTCTCACAAGAGCACAACTTTGCCTTTAGCAAAAGCAGAGTTTAGCGATAGCTCATGCAAAAATGATTTAGGGAACACAGCCAGCAGTTATATCATATCAGTATACACCCATTTTGAGGTTTCCACCAAAAAAAAAAAAAAAAAAAAAAAAAGGAAAAGAAAAGGCTGCTATGAACTTGGTCTACGTTAACAGAAAAACACACGTGACAGTTCCTCTCTTGCTACTCTAGAAGGATGACATTCAACTCCAGATGTCGTTTTATTAAAAAAAAAAAACAGACAAAAAAAAAAAAAAACCCACCACACACACACACAAGAGACAACTGCTAAGTACTCATGGAGAGAAATCGGGAACATGAAGGGCCTTGTGTGTTACACAAGGAGCGGTTGAACAAGCTATCCTGAGCATTTTTAGCTTTGAAACAGATGTCTCAGGCTGCCTTCCTTGAAAAATTTGAGCGGCATTTTGTGGCAGATGGATTAGACTTAGCCCGCAGTGCTGCAGAGCATAGAGCCCAGACCAAAAAGTAAACAGTACATGGAACAAATTTAGGCTTAACTTGCAAAATACCATTTTATTTATGCTTCCAAACACAGAATGAGGTGCTTCTGAAAAGAGTGAATCTCAATCTTGAGCTCTGTGGGAATAGCCTGGACAACTCCTGGCAAAGAGACTTAGTGGTGGGTGTGTCATTAATGAGACAATCTTTAAATCATCTCCAATGTCCAAAGTGGAGATTCCAGGACTTCAGAGCAACAGCATAAATGTTCAGTTCTCTTCAAAATGTAACTAAGGAATTCCATATGATAATTTGGGTTGGGTGCAGGCAATGCCTCCCACTTGCATGTATCCTCAGCGTGTCAATAGGTTCAATTTCTATCTCCTGCCTGCCCCCCTCCGCCCAACATATTTAGGAATCTCCTAAGGTGCTTCTTTATTTCAGAGGGCCGTCCTCCTTGCTAGTGTCTCACTGCTGGAGCCCACGCTCCGATGCCCACCCTCCGTCCCCTGCGCCCCCCCCCCCCCCCCCCGCCCTGCACCTCTGGGAAAGCCACATCTAAAGACAGTTGCTCTAGAGCAGGAGAGCATGCTTCTGGGGCTGCAGCCAGAGGGAGGCGCTGAAACCTCGAGGCTGAAACCTGGATCCTCAGATTCTCCACTCACATGTTGCCATCACATGCTATTGTCATCATGCCCAGAGCAATGTGGCTAAAACTGTGTCTCACTAACACAGACCCTTCTCACAGTTCTGCAAGGTGTTTCAAAGGGAAGAAGGAACAATACCCATTCTAGTCAGTCATAGGGACTAGGCTCCCAATTGGACAGTCTTTGTAGACTCAGTCAGCCAGCCAGTCCCAGGCAGGGTACAAGCTAAATTCTGGTCTAAATGTCCCCAAGGCTTACTGTCTTTACTGGTACACCACACTGGGCTGCCAGGAGAGAGATACGCTCAGAAAATGAGGAAAAGCTTGATGCATCCTCATGAAGGCTGCCAGTAAAAAGGACAGGATTCCCATATCACATTACCAAACAAGATAGGAGAACTGGAGCCACTTGGTCCAAATGACTCGTTTTTAAGTTTATTCTGGATTTATTAACCAACTGGGAAATTGCCACTCAATGGTTAGGAGTGGGGTTCTGGTGCTGGTCTTGTTAGGGGCAAGAAAGGAATATTGGGAGCTCCCATTAGATTATCAAATGATTTCTCAACAGAAACACATCAGGCCAGAAAAGAATGGAAGGAAATTTACAAAGTGATGCAAATCAAGGGACTGAATCCAAGAATACTCTATCCAGCAAGGTTATCATTCAAAATTGAAGGGGAAATAAGGAGCTTCACAGACAAAAAAATGCTAAGGGAGTTTATCACTACCAAGCCAGCAATGCAAGAAATGCTAAAGGGACTGGTGTAAAAAGAAGAAATAAAAAGGTAAGAAGGAACACAGACACAAAAAATAAAAATGTCTACAAATAAGTACCTTTCAATAATAACTTTAAAAGTAAGTGGATTAAATGCTCCAATCAAAAGACATCAAGTGGCTGAATGGATAAAAAAACACGACCCATATATATGCTGTCTACAAGAGACCCACCTCAGAACAAGGGACTCATGCAGACTGAAAGTGAAGGGATGGAAAAACATCTTTCAGGCAAATGGAAATGAAAGAAAAGCTGGGGTAGCAGTACTTATATCTGACAAAATAGACCTCAGAGTAAAGGCCATAACAAGAGATAAGGAAGGCCACTACATAATACTAAAGGGATCGATACAACAAGAGGATATAACCCTGTTAAACATATATGCACCCAATGCAGGAGCACCCAAATACATAAAAAACTCCTGGAAGATATCAAGGGAGAGATCAACAACAATACAATCATAGTAGGGGACTTTAATATACCACTGACATCACTGGATAAATCCTCTGGACAAAAATTCAGCAAAGAAACAGCAATTCTAAATGACTCACTAGATCAGATGGAGCTAATTGACATCTTCAGAGCATTTCACACCAAAGCCACAGAATATAAGTTCTTTTCAAGTGCACATGGGACATTTTCAAAAATAGACCACATATTGGGTCACAAACAAAGTCTCCCCAAATTCAAAAAGATTGAAATCATATCAAGCATTTTCTCAGACCACAATGGCATAATATTAGAAATAAACTACGATAAAAACATTCCAAAAAATTCAAACACTTGTAAGCTGAATAGCATGCTATTAAACAATGATTGGGTTATCAATGAGATCAAAGAAGAAATTAAAAACATCCTGGAGACTAATGACAATAAAAACACAAGAATGCAAATACTATGGGACACAATGAAAGCAGCCCTGAGAGGGAAGTTTATAGCTCTACAGGCCAACCTTAAAAAACAAGAAGAAATGGTAATAAATCATCTAACTCAACAACTCAAAGAATTAAGAAGAGAGCAACAAGAAAAGCCCACAGTGAGCAGAAGGAAGGAAATAATAAAGATCAGGGCAGAAATGAATGACATAGAGACCAAAAAAAACAATACAAAAGATAAATGAAACCAAGAGCTGGATCTTTGAAAGGATAAACAATATTGATGAACCTCTAGCCAGGCTCGCCAAGAAGCAAAGAGAGAGGACCCAAGTAAACAAAATCAGAAATGAAAGAGGTGAAATAACAACAGACCCCACAGAAATACAAAGGATTATTAAAAAATACTATGAACAACTCTATTCTAACAAACTAGACAACCTGGAGGAAATGGACACATTCCTAGAAAAATACAACCTTCCAAAACTTACTCAGGAAGATACTAAAAATCTCAATAGGCCAATAACTATGGAAGAAATTGAAGCAGTCATCAAAAAGCTTCCAGCAAACCAAAGCCTGGGGCCAGATGGCTTCACAGGGGAGTTTTACCAAACATTCAAGGAAGAACTAAAACCTACCCTCCTCAGACTATTCCAGAAAATTCAAGAGGAAGGAACACTTCCAAGCTCATTCTATGAAGGCAGCATCACCCTAATACCAAAACCAGATAAAGATAACACAATGAAAGAGAATTACAGGCCAATATCCCTCATGAACATAGATACCAAAATCCTCAACAAAATTCTAGCAAATCAGATCCAGCAGTACATCAGAAAGATCATACACCATGACCAAGTAGGATTTATCCTGGGGATGCCAGGATGGTACAATATCCACAAATCAATAAATGTGATACATCACATAAACAAATTGAGAGATAAAAATCACATAGTCATATCAATTGATGCAGAAAAGGCATTTGACAAAATCCAACACCTTTTCTTGATAAAAACTCTCAACAAGGTGGGAATAGAAGGATCATATCTCAACATAATAAAAGCCATATATGACAAACCCACAGCCAACATCATACTCAATGGCAAAAACTAAAACCATTTCCCCTAAGAACAGGAACAAGACAGGGATGCCCACTCTCACCACTCCTGTTCAACATAGTGCTGGAAGTACTAGCCATTGCAATCAGACAAGAAGGAGAAATAAAAGGCATCCAAGTTGGAAAAGAAGAAGTAAAACTGTTCTTATTTGCAGATGACATGATACTGTACATAGAAAACCCTAAAGACTCCATAAAAAAATGATTAGACTTAATAAATGAATTCAGCAATGTAGCAGGATACAAAATTAATGCCAAGAAATCTATGGCATTTCTATACACCAATAATGAACTTACAGAAAGAGAGACTAAAAAAGCAATCCCATTTACCATCGCACCAAAAAAATTAAGATACCTAGGAATAAACTTAACTAAGGAGGTAAAAGACCTATACGCAGAAAACTACAGGACACTGAAAAAAGAGATAGAGGAAGATGTAAACAGATGGAAGAACATACCATGTTCATGGATTGGTAGAATCAACATCATCAAAATGTCCGTACTACCCAAATCAATCTATAGATTCAATGCACTTCCCATTAAAATACCAACGGCATATTTCACAGACCTAGAACGAACTTTCCAAAAATTCATCTGGAATAAAAAAAGGCCCCGAATAGCTACAGCAATCTTGAGAAAGAAGAACAAAGTAAGTGGGATCTCAATACCAGATTTCAAGCTGTATTACAAAGCCACTGTTCTCAAAACTGCCTGGTACTGACACAAGAACAGACATTTAGATCAATGGAATAGAATAGAGAACCCAGAAATCGACCCAAATCACTATGCTCAATTAATATTTGACAAAGGAGGCATGAACATACAATGGAGTTAAGACAGTCTCTTCAATAAATGGTGTTGGGGAAAACTGGACAGATACATGCAAAAAAATGAAACTAGACCACCAACTTACACCATACACAAAAATAAACTCAAAATGGATCAAGGACTTAAATATAAGACGGGAAACCATAAAAATACTAGAGGAATCCACAGGCAGAAAAATCTCAGACATATGCTGAAAGAACTTCTTCACTGATACTGCCCCTAGGCCAATGGAAACTAAAGAGAAAATAAACAAATGGAACTACATCAAAATAAAAAGCTTTTGCACAGCAAAAGAAACCATCAATAAAACAACAAGAAAGCCCCCTGCATGGGAGAACATATTTGCCAATGATATCAACGGTAAGGGTTTAATCTCCAACATTTACAGGGAACTCATGCAGCTTAACAAAAAGAAGATAAACAACCCAATCAAAAAATGGGCAACTGATCTAAATAGACACTTTATGAAAGAAGACAGAAGGAAGGCCAAGAGACATATGAAAACCTGCTCAAAGTCACTAATCATCAGAGAGATGCAAATCAAAACAGCAATGCGGTACCATCTCACACCTATCAGAATGGCTATTAACAAGTCAACAAATGACAAGTGCTGGTGAGGATGCGGAGAAAAAGGAACCCTCGTGCACTGCTGGTGGGAATGCAGACTGGTGCAGCCACTGTGGAGAACAGTATGGAGTTTCCTCAAAAAACTAAAAATGGAACTCCCATTTGACCCAGTGATCCCACTTCTAGGAATATATCCCAAGAAATTAGAAACACGAATCAGAATGGATATATGTACCCCTATGTTCATAGCAGCACAATTCACCATAGCTAAGATTTAGAAACAGCCTAAGTGCCCATCAGCAGATGAGTGGATTAAAAAACTGTGGTACATCTACACAATGGAATACTATGCTGTGGTAAAAAAGAAGGCGTTCTTACCATTTGCAACAAAGTGGATGGAGATGGAGAGCATTACGCTAAGTGAAATAAGCCAGGCAGAGAAAGATACATATCACATGATCTCACTCATTTATGGAATATAATGAACAACATAAACTGATGAACAAAAATAGATCCAGAGACAGAGAAACATCAATCAGAACGTCAAACCTCAGGGAAGGTAGGGGAGGGTGGGGGTAAGGGGGAGAGATCAACCAAAGGACTTATATGCATGCATATAAGCCTAATCAATGGACACAGACAACAGGGGGGTGGGGGCATGAATGGGAGGTGCGGGGTAATGGGGGAATAAGGACACATATGTAATACCTTAATCAATAAAGAAATTAAAAAAAAAGAAAGGAATATTGGGGACTGGCTATGGTTGTGGGAAATATTGATCTTGCTCTGTTAACCATGATGGCCTTGAGTCGGTTAAAGAAAGGACATTCTGACCTGGTTGGGAGTTGTATGCCCTCAGGAAGTGGGAGTCAACCTTGGACCTGAGAGTCAACCTTGGGATATGGTCCATTCTCGTGGAAAGATTAACACCCTTGTTGCTGAAACAATGGAGTCCCACCCCAGCCTCCTACTTCCCCAGGCCTATAGTCCAATTTCCCTGTGTAATCTTTGTCCTGCCCTATATAAGCAGCTGGCTTATGGGGGGGCGGCAGAGCAGATTTTTGTGGATGACCTTCTGCTCTCCTATATTGCCGGCAGTATCAGAATAAATAGTCCTTTTCTGAACCTCTGAGTGCTTGATACATCCTCATGAAGGCTGCTTCCCGCTGTAAGAATAAACAAGTCATCTTTTCTGTCAAAGAACAGTTTAGACAGCCGCCATTTTGGACTGTGTGACTTGGCAGATGCCATGTTGGCCGCATGGCTTGCAGCTCCCCTGGGGGTCGCCATCTTGAAACAGCAAAGGCCAGCCCCTACCTTTGAATTAGCCAATCGCGAAAGACTGTGCTCCAATCAAGAGCAAGGGACAGGTCACCTGCCGTCAGGGATTATAAAATCCGAGCAGACCACCTGCTCGGTGTGCATGTACTTCTAGACCATGTGTGTGCACCCTTCTACATAGAAGTAAAGATGGTTGCTTTGCTGCCTGGCTCCCGAGTATGTTTTGTATTCTACCAGGACCCCTGAATTTGGGGGCTCGCATTATTTCTAACACCGCCGACCTGATTTCTGCCGTAACAGTATGCCTGGGCCCCATACCAGTCACATTGCTTCTCCAAGCCTCTGCTCCCTTGTCTTAGTATGGAGATTCTAATAGCATCTGCCTCATAGGGCACTTGTGAAAATTAAATGGACTGATCCATGTAAGAACAAGGTTTAGAAAATAGAATTCAATAAATTCTGCCCATAAGCCTCTTGAGAGATCCATGGTGCTGGGAATCCTATATACAATCTGGGAATACCTGAATAGAAGGCTTTGTGCTAGAACCCTGTATTAGTAATTTTGGGGGTAGTCTTCTATATTACTGAGTTAGCTCCTTTTTCTTTAAATTTAGAATTTTTATTTATTGATTTGAGAGAGAAAGAGAAGAAGAAGAGGGAGGGGGAGAGAAATATTGATTTGTTGTTGCACTTACTTATGCATTCATTGGTTGATTCTCTTTTTTTAAGGTTTTGTGTGTTTTTGGGTTGTTTTTTTTTTTTTTTTTTTTTTTTTTTGCTGAAATTTGGTTGATTCCTGTATGTGCCTGACCAAGGATCAAACCTCACAACCTTGGCGCATCAGGACGATGCTCTAACCAACTGAGCTACCTGGCCAGGACATCTCCTTTTTCTTTATTAACATCTTTAGGATTGTATTTTTTCATGCTTATCTTTAGTATACCTGTCCTCAAATATCCTTGTACCCATCATAAGGCTGCTGAAATTACAGGGGAAACACAGCTTGAAAAACTCTTTTGGATTTACTTGAACCAGGTCTCTCCTGATAGGTCATGCCCTGTCCCAATTCTCCCCTCAAGTGTGCTCTGGGTACCCTGGAATTCCCTGTCCAAATTGCCTTGAGAAGCTCATTTCAAGACCTGACTGGGCCTCTTTCCCCATCCATCCTCCCAAGACTGAGCCACACCACTGGTGTGCTTGCTCTTAGTACAAAGGGGTGGACAAGAGTGTGGATAGAGCTTGGGCAGGAGGATGGGATGTTCCCATTTGGCCCTTCTGGACAAAATAGAACTGGGAGTGGGAAGGGAATGGGGATGGATTGGAGGGCTGGACTGGCTCTTCCTGCCTTCCCAAGCTGGGGTAGACAGTAAACTTGAGAATTCTGAATTGGTAAATGGAGTTTCAGGTTGTTCTGAAGACTGTGATGCCTGAGTCTAAATAATGCTTGCACACATGGAATCAGGATGTCTCCAAGTTCCCTTGCCTTTGCATTACCCCCTTTTTCACTATACAAAGAAAATAACTGTGTCTTGTTATTATCATAAAATAACTGCAGGATGCCCAGCGCCCCCTTCCCCTGCAGCTGTGGGAACTCCTGGATGAAAGGTGGTGTTTAAATCCTCCAGAAGATCTCCTGTCATCTCAGTTCCCACTCCTCCCTGCTTATGTCCTCAGGTCACTTCCTGATCGTCCGTCCCTGTGTGCTCCTGTTTGCTCTCCACGAACATAAGCTCAATCTATACTTTATAGATTTTAACTGAAACTATGGGGAAGCTAGAGTTTAATTACTTATAGAAAAAAAGAATCAAATTTAAGCTGCTCAGACATTGCTGGCCCTCCAGTTCACTAACCATTCTGGGCCACAGAGAGCTTACTTTTCATCTCTTGCCAAAGGCTCCCAGTTGCTTCCAGGATACTGGGGTCCACCTCCTGATCCTGAGAGTTCTCCCCCACATCTTCTCTTGATTTCTAGGTTCAAGGGCTTCCACCTCTTGGCACTTCAAAGTCAAACATAAAAATTCCCATTTCAGCCCAGCCTGTGTGGCTCAGTGGTTGAGTATCAACCTATGAACCAGGAGGTCACGGTTCAATTCCCAGTCAGGACACATGCCTGGGTTGCGGGCTCCATCCCCAGTAGGGGGTGTGCAGGAGGCAGCCAATCAGTGATTCTCTCTCATCATCGATGTTTCTATCTCTCTCTCTCCCTCTGAAATAAAAAAATACATAATAAAAAAATCCTTGGCCTCAGGTTTGGCTCTTAGGGGCTGCTAGGCTCAGCGCTTTGGGGTTAGGCTTGGCCACCTGGAATTAGACTCAGCTCTTCGGGGCTCGGTGAGGCTCTCGGGCCTAGGCTTGTCTCTTAGGGCTAGGTTGGCTCGGACCGTCGGGGCTATGCTTGGCTCTTTGGGCCCCGAAGAGTCGAGCCTGCCTTTTCACTCCTATAACTAACTTACCAATTGTAAAACTTTCCTTAACAGACCCTCTGGGGACCTAGGATCTGCCCTTAAACACTGGGCTGCGTCTGGACTAGGTAGGATTCTTCAGGGACTAGCCTCGGGGGGTAGGTTTGGCTCTTAGGAAAAAAAAAATCCCATTTTAATAATTTATATTGTTAACTGTTATTATTTTCAAATCCTCACCCAAGGACATACTTTTATTGGTTTTAGATAGAGTAAGGGAGCAGGATAGAGAGAGAAAGTGAAACGTCGATGTGAGAGTGAACTTAGATCAGTTGCCTCCCGCACTCACCCCAACCTGGGATCAAACCCGAAACCTGGTTATGTGCCCTGATCGTGAATCAAACACACGACCTTTCAGTGTATGGGACGATGCTCCAACCAACTGACCCTCACTGGCTAAGGCAAAAATTCCCATTTTACATTCAGAAGCACTTAACTTACTTTTTTATTAACCTATCACATTCAGACTAGCCCAGGACATTGTCTTTTATGACTAAAAGTCATATTAAGATATGAAAAATGAAAGAGAAAGAGAAAGAAAAAGGAGGAAGAGAAGGAGAAAATAGAAGATGGAAGAAGGGAGAAAGGGGAGGAGGAGGGAGGAGAAGAAGAAGAAAAAGAAAATCTGCTTCCTACACAAAAGACAGATCACCCTCTGTTGTGGCCAGGTGCACGTTTTCTTTCCTTTACACCCAAGTCTTTGTTCTCAGCTCTGATTATTTTCTTATGCCAAATTCCCAGAAGTAAACTGCTAAGACAAAAGCATGAACATTTTTTTGCCCTTTTAAAATATGTTAAGACATATTATCAAGTCCCCCCTACTGCAGCTCCTTTGGCCTGGTTTATGGTAATCTCTCCTTAACTTGATTCAGGCATTTTATTGGCCACTCAGTGTACCTTGCCCACATTGGTGTTCACAGGTTTTGCTGAAATGAAAGTTGTTCCCTGCCACCTTCTCCCTAAAAAAAAAATCTAGAGATTCCTATGGTAGGTGATCACAGAGATCACCTTGTCTTATTGTTGGCATTAATGGGAATGATTCAAAAACACTGAGGGTGGCCAGATGGAGAGGGGTTGGGAACTGGGTGAAAAGGTGAAGGGATTAAGAAGTACAAATTGGTAATTACAGAATAGTGATGAGGATGTAAAGTTCAGCATAAGAAATATTGTCAGTAATATTGTAGTAACTATGGTGCCAGGTGAGTACTGGAATTATCAAGGGGATCACTTTGTAAATTATATAAATGTTTGACCACTATGCTGTACACCTGAAAGTAATATAAAATAGTATTGAATGTTAACTGTAATTGAAAAAAAATCTAACAATATTTGGGAAAAATGGGAATGTTTTTGGTGTTCTACCATCAGATAATAATGTTAGCATTTGGTTTGAGATCTACACTTTTAATATCAGGTCCAAAAGATATTAATTTTGCACTAGTCAAAATTCTTGGACCCAAACATCCCAAATACAATCTGGGTAATTCAAGGGAAGAAAAATTTGGAAGGCTCATGAACTCTCTGGGAAGGCTGAAGATACAAGAGTCAGAATCGTGAAATTGGGGGTTCCCTTGAAGTCTGAGGTTTTGCTTGTTCCTTGGCTGAGAAGTGCCCAATAATAAATCTCAGGGTTGCAAATATGACTTCATCTGGTCCCAGTACCCATCTGATGGTTGAGTCTTCACTGCAATGCTCCTACCAAGTGGCAGCCCATTGGTCTCCATCTAAATGCCAGTAATCTTCTTCGCCTTATTGCAACTATTCTTCAGCTTGCTGTAGCATGTACTTGTCATTACTAGTTTTATCCCTTGGGACATCAGAACAAACTTCACACATTCTGCACATTCTGTTCCCTCTGCCTAGGATGCTTTCCCCCGACTTTATAAGACACAATGATACTGATCTTTAATATCAAACCAAATTTTATCTCTTCTAAAAGAAAAAAAAAAAAAAAGGCTGGGAAGCCAGACTGCAGCCAAAACTATACCCCCAGAGGAGTCAGGCTGAGATGTCCCTGCAGATTCTGAACGGCATTGCTGCTGCCACCAGGCAGAGTTCTAATTCACGCCTGCTTCTTCGCATTGCCACTCCTGACTCGGAGTCCCAGGGGCTCTGGCTGACCAGGTTTGTGTTGGTGCATGTAGTGTGGCTTCCAGGGCCAGGGGAAGCATGTGCCTGGCTTTGATAGTGGGACCCCATGTCCCACCAAGATTCACACAAACTCCACACCTCACAACAGGCTGCTGCTGCTGGATAGCCAAAAGTAGGAATGAAAATATCTACCACCCATCTATTCTGACTTTATTAAAAATTTTCAGCCCTAACTGGTTTGGCTCAGTGAATAGAGTGTCGGCCTGCAGACTGAAGGGTCCCAGGTTCGATTCCCGTCAAGGGCGTGTACCTTGGTTGCAGGCACATCTCCAGTGGAGGGTGTGCAGGAGGCAGCTGATTGATGTTTCTCTCTCACTGATGTTTCTTACTCTCTACCCCTCTCCCTTCCTCTCTGTAAAAATATCAATAAAATATATTTGTTTAAAAAAGTTTTCACCAGGAGCCAGTATTGATTACCTTCACAGCATTTGAAATGACCATAGGATTTTTTGCTTCTGACCTATTACTATAGTAACTATATTTGTACATTTAGTTGTACTGTCTTCCCATTTTTGGAATAAAACCCACTTGGTTGTGATATTGTATCTTTTACCATATACCATGCTTCTATTTGCTAATATTTATGATTCTCATTAATTTATAGGTGAGATTGGTGTGCATAACATTTCCAGGATTTGATACTGATATCTTGATTCCATTATAAAATACTTTAGGTGGTTTCTCTATGTTCTTTGGAGCAGTTTAAATACTTGTACACACTTGTATATTATATAATAGATACTTCTAAGTGTGTTACATACATGAAATCATTTACTTTCTGCAACAACCATATGAAATAAGTACCATTATTTCCATTTTACACAAGCAAAAATGGCAAAGTGGTTAAGTAACTTGCCCAAGGCCACAATATTTAATCAGCATCAGAAGGATAGGTTCTTTGAAGACTAGAAAGATCTTACCTGTGAAATATATCCAGGAGTGATATATGTGGATAAGAAACTCTTTAACAATTTAAGAAAATCTTAGGAGAGTGGTTCTCAAAGTGTGCTCCTCAGACCAACAGCACCAGCATCACTTAGAAGAGACCTACGGAATCAGAAACGCAGGTGTGGTTCGCAGCAATCTGTTTCCACAAGCCTTATAGATGTTTCTGATGCCTGTTAAAGTTTAAGAACCACTGAGCCAGAAATACAACCATATTAGTCAAACATTCAATGGGACACAGCTGCACCAAGAGGTGAGGGCAGATTTGAAGTTCAGGGTTGAAATCTTCAGGAATGTCTTTTGGCTTTGTTTGCATAACTCTTCTTCCTTTGGGGGATTCGTTCTCTCCCACAGCAATACAACTGTATGATTTTGGTGAGGCGCTAAACCATGACCCTACTTTATAGTGGGCACAGAACATTCCAGACATTCCTCATATCCCATTTAACTGGCTTTAGTAGACAAGGGCATACAACTCAAGTTTTTACCCTGCACTTTTACATTTAGAGTTGGAGGAGAAAGGGCTTTGCTTTTTGCATTATGGAGGTGAGGGCAGATGTTAGCTGGGGGATACTGTCTGATAATTTCCCTGCCATGTGGGAAAGCCCACAAGTGTCGGAGAGAACAGTTCCGGAACAGTGAAAGAACAAAGCTGAGAGCCCTGGCCAGGTAGCTCAGTTGGTTAGAACATCATCCTGATACGCCAAGGTTGTGGGTTTCATCCCCAGTCAGGGTACATACAAGAATCAAGCAATGAATGCACAAATAAGCAGAACAGCAAATCGATGTTTCTCTCTCTCTCTCCCCTTCCCTTCCCCACCCCCCTTCCTTGCTCTCTCTAAAATCAATACATAAAAAAAACAACCCCACAAGAAAACAAGGTTGAGCAAGAGGCCTGATAAGCACATCTGAGACCCTGGATCTGTCATCCTGAAACCAGCCCTATCCTGAATTTACCAGTTATACAAACCAATAAACTCTCACACTATTTTTAATTGGGTTTCTGTCACTTGAAACAGAAAGCATGCTGGCCACTACGTTAGAGGAAAGGAGTATACAGAGATTTTTAAATTATTTCATCATCACAATATTTTAATTTCCAAATCCGCTAGTATTTTGGCAACACCAAAGGACTTATCTCAATTATACTTTTATACTTCATACCGTAAGCATGTGTAATTAGTTAAAGTTACTTGGCTTTTTATGTTGTTGGTCCATAAAATAGCACTTTTTTTTTGAACCCAAGCCATTACTTCCATCTGTCACCAGTAAGCTCTGACACTTTTGTTTCCCCACAGCCGGCAGCTGCACAGACATCAATTCCAAACTGCGGACTCCCTTGGGAGTTTGTTCACTGGGAAGGAAACTCAACAGGGCAGACCTTGGCAGCTCTCTTTCCCCTGTTTGGCTCAACCAGAGGGAAAACCCTAACACATAGCAAGCGTTCAATAAATATTTACTGAATGAATGAAATCAAACCCAGAGGAAACTTAAAATTAAAATTTAAGAAACATTGAGGATTTTATTTCAGCAGTTAAATCCAGAATCCAAGTATAAACTTAGGAAATTGACTCACTTTGGCAAATGTTAAGTATCGGGGTGAGTGTAGTACAGTAACAGAGGTTGGAACGTGGAGTCTGTAAGCCTTAGGCAGGCACAGCCAGCACACCTGTGCCACACAGCCCCGTGCCTGGGCTTGTCAGGTGGCAGGTGAGTAGGAACATTCAGGCGGCACTGCTTATCTCTCTGACCCAACTTCACCCTCTCAGCTGTCCAAGTGGATTACTGTATTGAGTAGGCCCCTAGCCAAGGCTGGCTTAGAGGCATATTTCTGAAATGTTTATGGCCGCTGAAGTTCCAGCCTGAACGGTGCTGACCGTACTACTCTGCTGAGGTGTCAACCCTAATGGAATAGAAATTTCAGTGAAGAGTTGGCTCAGAGAAACAGACCTGTTCATTCTGGCTGGAGTCCTGTACTGGAAAGATTCCCTTCACAAGTTGTTATGTGTTTCTGATCTTTTTTAATATTGACCTTATTAAGGAGCAAATAATTAGGTCTCCTGGAAGATTCATCTCTTTTTTCCTTAAAGCAAATCTATCTAATAAGAGGGAATATGCTAATTGACTCTCACAACATTGCAAAAATGGTGTCGCCCACAGCCAATAAGGAGGGAATATGCTAATTGACTGCCACACCCTCAAAGATAGCGGCGCCCACAGCCACAAGATGGCGGCACCCAGTCCCCTCAGCCCCCCAGCTGCCCAGGGCAGGCCCGAGGCACAGGTAACCAGGGCCAGCCGAGGCTTGTGCTGCCGGCAGTGGCAGCAGCAGAGGTGTGATGGGGCATCGCCTTCCCCTGATTGCCGGGTCACCTCCCGCCTTTGAGGGCTCCCGGACTGTGAGCAGGGGCAGGCCAGGCTGAGGGACCCCTCTCCAGTGCATGAATTTTCATGCACCAGGCCTCTAGTTTATCTATAAGTACCCTTTGGCTACTTGGGTCTAAAAGTATATAGGCCCTGTTAGATAGAGCATTGTCCTGATACTCCAAGGCTCTGAGTTTGAATTCTGCTCAGGGCACATATAAGAAGCAACCAATGAATGTATAAATAAGTGGAACAACAAATTGGTATCTCTCTCTCTCTCAAATTAATTTTAAAAAATGTTTTTAAGTACATAGTACTGCCTGGCCAGTATAGCTCAGTGATTGAGTGTCAACATATGAACCAAGAGGTCAGGGTTTGATTCCCAGTCAGGGCACATGCCCTGGTTGCTCAATCCCCAGTAGTGGGTGTGCAGAAGGCAGCTGATGAATAATTCTCTCTCATCACTGATGTTTCTATCTCTTTTCTCTGAAATTAATAAAGACATATTAAGGGGTGGGGAGTGGGGGGAGAAGTACACAGTACTTGAAGGAATTGATTCTTTGAAAAAAAATCCATAAAAGCAACTTTGTATATTTCAGCCATTTGCTCATCCTTTCCAGGCATTCTGGATATTCATGGAACAGAAAAGAATATGTCTGATGTTTTGAATCAATTTTTGAAGCATTTTGATGCATTGATACTGTCACTAAATTAATACTTAAATAATCTGCTTTTGTTATTTCGTTCCCTTTGGGCAATTCCTTTAAGTATCCCAAAGTTCTGATGCTAAGTGGATTTGATTAAGTAACTAGAAGGATTCCATGCTTGGAAATGTGTAACCTATCCCATATTCTTCAATGGTTTTTCATTGGCTAGCATAACTTTAATGGTACCTTCAGTATTTGCAGAGTGGGTCTTATTTCTTGACTCAAGTAGATTATACAAGTGGCCAAATGCCACATTAACACAACCAAATTGATATAGTTCTCTGATGACATGTCTTTTGTTTCAGAACAAAAGGTAATCCTGTAGATCTGTTTCTGCAGATTGGATTTTTTTTGTTGAGTTTGGGGAGGAGACAAATTTCACCTTAAGCAATTGAGAAATAAATAGAATTACATTGTTTCTTATGGAAATATACAAGTTCCAATTTGTCAAAATAAAGTGTATGACACATACCTGGGGCGTTTGGCATACCCTAAAGATACTGCTTGCCTTTTCTCATTATACATTGATGAAATGACCATGGGTGCCTTTTGAATAATGGAGCAGGCACTCCCTTTGGGAATGTAAACTAAAAAAACAAAACAACGCCTCTTCTTACAGATTATGTTATACAGATATGTACTGTTACAAAAGAGAAGTCAGGTTCTTTTAAAAACCTTAAGAAAATCATCTAATACCAAGGATGATGACAAAGAAAAGTTAAAAGATTTTTAAGGACAAAAAAATTGTACTTTAGATACAAATATTCAATATCCTTACTTCTTTGATCCTGTACACCAGCTGTCAAGCTGAGTTCAAGAGTTTTAAACTTACCTAAACTATTTTTTTAAAAGATATATTTTTATTGATTTCAGAGAGAAATAGAAACATCCATTATTACAGAGAATCATTGATAAACTGCCTCCTGCACGCCCCCCACTGGGGCATGTGTCTGGGAATCAAACCATGACCTCCTGGTTCATAGGTCAACACTTAACCACTGAAACATGCTGGTTGGGCCATAAACTATGTTTAAAATGTATTAGAAGTTACTGACTCAATAGCTTTCTCAAATAATTGAATCTAATTTTTGTTGTTGTTTGTTTGGCAGAGCCACCTGCTTCTGTTCAATTCTATCCTATATTTTGTGGCATTGGCCTCAATCCTCTTTCAAACTTATTCCTCCTGTGTGTTCCACTTTGAAACATTCCAGAGCATCCAGCCTGAACAAGCAACATTCTATTGAAGAATGTAAAGCCAGCTTTAGGCAATTATAAAGCCTTGAAACTGCTCCAGAAGCTTCCTGTTCCTCAGCCCTATGGGACCTTCCTTATTCTTATCTTCTGGGCATCAGACTCCCTTGGTTTTGCACAATCTCCCCACACTGCCTCAGGCCACTTGCTCAACTGACAATTCATTAGACACATCTCCATGGATGGTGCTCTCTTGGACGGATTGGATCCATACACCATAGCTGGGGGTGAACAATGCTCTAATCCCCAACCTGAACCCAGAGGACCAGCAGAACCAGAGACCAGCCACCCACTAATGGTCAGCAGGCGCCCTCCCACCTCCTTTGGGATATTCTACCTCTCCCCATAGCTGTTTCTAATGAACTCTTTCAGGCTCTCTGTGAGACCTTACCTTTTAAAAAGTAAGGCCCCCCAAATCACACTATTTAACACAAAAATAACAAATTAAAAAAAGTTTCTTTAAAATACTTTCTACTGTGTCATAGCTAAAAGCTATTCCAAAAGGCATTTCATATATGTAGATAAAACCACCTTAAAATTCTTTCAACCTCTGAATTTCTTTAATTCACTGAGCTCTTATAAAGCACCAATGTCATAAAGATTCTGAAAAGAAGTTTTCAAGTGTTATTAACCAAATGTGGAATTAAGGTGTCCATGTGCAAACCCCAATTTTCTTTTCACCCAATTTTTTTAAAACACAAGGACCTAGAAGTTCTGTCAGCAAAGTAAATAATTTTAGCAAGAGAAAGGATAGTTTTCTGCTTGTGGTTGCATTTGGAGAGAACAGAAGAAACCAAACCTGCCGACACCTGGATTTTAGACTTCTAGCTTTCAGAACTGTGAGAAAATTAATTTATATCATTTGAGTTACCCATTCTGTATTATGTTATGGCAGCCCTAGCAAACAAACGAATGCACTATGTGTCCCAGCAATTTCACTCCTAAGTATGTAGCCAAGAGAACTGGAAAAGTATGATCACGCAAAACTGTGTGCATGAATGTTCTTAACAACATTATTAGTATTAGCCAAAACCACAAATGTCCATCAACCGATAAATAGATAAAATATGACATATTCATACTATAGACTATCATTTAGTAATTAAGTGAAATAAGCCAGTTGGAGAAAGACAAGTATCACATGATCTTATGTGTGGAATCTAATGAACAAAATAACTGATGAACAAAATAGATCCAGAGACATGGAAGGATGCAACAGGCTGACAAATTTCAGAGTGAAGGGGAAAGAGGGGGGCGGGAAGAGATTAACCAAAGAACTTGTATGCATATATGCATAACCCACGGACACAGACAAAACTGTGGTAGGTTTGAGAGGTGGTGCAGGGTGGAGGGGTCAATGGGGTGGAAAAGGGGACATCTGTAATACTTCCAACAATAAAGATAACTTTTAAAAAAAGGAATGAAGTACTGATAGATATTACAACATGGGTGAATCTTGAAAACATTATGCTAAATGAAAGAAGCCTCTTTTTTTGTTTTTTTTTTCTCTTTCCTGACTATATCTATAATAATAAAAGCGTAATATGCCAATTAGACCGGACAGCCGAACGACCTTCTGGATGTCCTTCCAGACCTCCTTCCGGATGACTTTCCGGATGAAGCCGGGGCTGTGAGGGCCGAGCCCCTTGCATGAATTTTGTGGTTAACCATATATATATGGTTAATCCTTACCTGAGGATATTTTTCCCATTGATTTTTAGAGAGGGTGGAAGGGAGGGGGAGAGAGAGAGAGAGAGAGAAAGAGAGAGGGAGAGATTGACTGCCTCTTACATGCAACAGACAGGGCCAGGGAACAAACCCCAACCCAGGCACGTGCTCTTGATTGGGAATCTAACAGGATACCCTTTGGTCCTCAGGCTGACACTCTACCACTGAGCAACACTGGCCAGGGCCATGACAATACTTATTTTTTAGTGTTGTTTAGTTTGGGTTTGCCTGGTGTTTCCTTATGATTCAAATCAGATTAGGTACCTCTGGTAGAAATCCCACAGAATTTTCAGTATCAGGAAGCACAGGGTGTCAATTTGATCTCTACCTTCCTGCGGGCAGGGTTGGATTCTATTTACTTCTGTGTCTCAGAATGGGAATGTTACACTGCTGCTCTTTTAATGAGTGAGTCCTAGATAAGGAGACCCAATGAAAGTGATCTGCTTGCTTGTCAGTGCTTTCGCCACACCTTGGGGCGCTAGACCCACTGGATAATGAAATGTAGAAGAAGCTCTTTTGAAAGACAACAAGAAAGATGTAAATGCCTCTTGCCTTTAAATCAATTTACTTCTGAAAGAGACCTGGGTGACCAGATATCCCAGTCCTGGAATTTTATGAGAAAGATGGAGGGTGGAGAGGTTAAAGCTGAAGCAGAGCTGGGCTGAAACGCCGGTCCCGGGCCTTCCCCACGGTGTTAAACTCTTTTGGTCTGATCCACCCTTACAGACACAAAGCAGGATGGACAAATTCCATGACCTGGGAAAGATTTTAAGATAGCAAATTAAGGTTCCTCAATTCATTTTTTAAAAATTGGGGTAAAATTCATGTAATATGAACTTAACTATTAACCATCTTGGAGTGCACAGTCCAGTGGCATTTGCTGTACTATATTTGTTTCATGTTGTCTTCTTTAAAAAATTAAACGTTCACATGTGAGATTCCATTAGATCTGGTTCCACCTAACTCCAGATAAAGAATTATTTTGTGAGGCAGGAGGAGTGAAGGCTTGTGAAGGAGTGAAGTCAGTCCTCCTCCACACAAACTCCTCATCAGAGTGAAAAACCTTTGGTGGACACTTGCCAAAGTCAATAAATAAGCCACTCCTTCAAGCAAGCGCACTATTTTATTGCAGAGGTTTCCCCTCCTCTTCTCATTTTCACCGTAAGCCTTAGGTGCAAAAAGAATAGGGGAAAAGGCCTAGCAGCTTTGATGACAGTTTTGGTTTGACTCATCACCCAACTGAAAAGAATAGGGTGGTGACTATTTAGGAAGCCCTGAGGGTGGGTGGGAGTGGTTGGCGTGGTCCTGTCTTTGCAGTCCCAGTCAGTTCTACCTCTCACTTGCAACCTTTCCCCAAATCCCTAGACCAGCATGGTTTCCCCTGCTGGGGCTTGCTTTTGGGCCTACTCATCTGGTGCCTACCCATCTGGTTCCAAGCACACAGCCCTGAGTTTCTGAGTGGTCTTTTTATAGGCCTTGTTCAGGCTCTACAATTTGGCAGAAGATTCTTTATATTTGAAGTCTCTTTGTATTTGCCAAACTTGCTATTTTTAAAAAATTTGATAAATATGTACTAAAATATGTCTTAAGTTCTTTCCCTGTGCATGAAATTTGCCTGTCCTATGTGGAATCTAAAGTTTCAGTCCACATAGTTCTTACTACCTCTAAGTAAATTCTAGTGGAAAAGATAAACAAGTTATGTTAAGCCTCCTAATAGCAGACATGATGGTAGGTGCTAGGGGTGCAAATGTGGATTGGACAAAGTTCTGGCACTCAAGGACTCACTGTATGATGAGAATTGTCAGTTTGAGCTGACAATAATACTCATCACTGACACCCCTAGGAGATGTTTGAACTTCTCATTTAGATCAGGGAATGTGTGGTCTAATGGGACATCTTCACAAAAAGGTACACCTAACAATTCTTTTAATATCTTCTGTTATAAACAATTGATTGATAAAGAACCCTAATTATTTAGGGGTAGGAGTCAAGGAATAGATGTTCTAGTCAATGACAGGTTGAAACTCTAATCCAAGTCACCACATCCAATAATACCCAACATTGCCTCCAATTTTGGGCCATTTGGTGGTGGGCGGGGGGGAGGGGGGAGGCGACAAAGGAGATCAAATTCTTTTTTTAAAAAAAATATATTTCATTGATTTCTTACAGAGAGGAAGGGAGAGGGAGAGTTAGAAACATTGATGAGAGAGAAACATCAATCAGCTGCCTCCTGCACGCCCCCCACTGGGGATGTGCCCACAACCAAGGTACATGCCCCTGACCAGAATCGAACCTGGGACCCTTGAGTCCGCAGGCCGACGCTCCATCCACTGAGCCAAACTGGCCAGGGCAAGATCAAATTCTATGATGCCTACCTGTGCCCTGGATGGAGATTTTCAGGTAGAGCAAGATACTACTACTTCCAGAAGAAGGGGGGCGGAGAGGGGAAGATGGGAGAGGCAGAACCATACAATTAGTTTTCATGATAGAGATCTTGAAGGAGAAGCCAGAGGTGCTCACTATGATTTTAGTTTAATTGGAAACACACCCTGAATGTTAGACAAACCGAAATTGTTGCTTTCATCTCAATTTGAGGAGACTTAGAGACTATGGGTCTAATTATGCTGCCCACCCCCACACTACACAATATGCACCTATTAAGTCCTTCCAGAGTTAACTAGGTCTCTGAGACAACATAATCCAGCCCAATGAATGTGGCAGAACAGGATACTACATACTTTGTGGTTGCTACCGTCATCCGCATGTGTTCTGCTCTACTTCCTGCTGTTTAAATTTTTTTGAAACCTCATTGTCATATAATGACTTGGGACTTTTACATCCAGAGTAGGTCAGTGAGAACATTCATGCTGGTGTGTCTGAAAGCTCTTGCTGACTGAAGGAGAAGACTCTCATTTGGAACTGAATTGCTTTTAGTGATAGTTCATGAACAGCCTCTTGAATGATGATGGGATTCTGCAAGGAAACCTATCAGATATTTTTTTATTAAAAAGAAAAAAATGTTGGTATTTAAGTTAAGCCCACATTCTCTCACCCATTCCTTAAATCATTTTCCAACACATCACTGTAACTTACTTTCAAATAATTCAGAACACATCAGCCATGACTGGTTGGAGTTCTTCAGAAAGAACCATGTTAAGTGGAAATGACTACGTGATCTTCATTTTGCCACAAACCAGAAATTCCATGTTATAATGACATAAGATCATATTAAACATGTGTTGTATTATGTTGTTTTCTCTGGTTACAAGTGACCAAAAACAAAGAGAGCTTAAGCAGAAAAAAATTAAGGGGTGGAGCACCTATGGGAGGAGACTGGCAAAAACAATAGGGGAAAAGCCTAGCAGCTTTGAAGACAATTTTGGTTTGACTCATCACCCAACTGAAAAGAGTAGGGTGGTGACTATTTAGGAAGCCCTGAGGGTGGGTAGGAGTGGTTGGCATGGTCCTGTCTTTGCAGTCCTAGTGGGTTCTGCCTCTCACTTGCAGCCTTCCCCCAAACCCCAGCCCACCATGGTTTCCCCTGCTGGGGCTTGCTTTTGGGCCTCCTCCTCTGGTTCCAAGCACACAGCCCTGAGTTTTCTGAGTGGTCTTTTTATAGGCCTTGTTCAGGCTCTACAATTTGACTGAAGACTCCTAGAATGCAGGGTGGGTGGGGGGTGGAAAGGGCAAAACCAGGGCATCTCTGGGACCTCAGTGAGCACAAACGCAGAGATTTCCTCCTCAAACATTTCTATGTGAAAATGGTCACTTCCCAGGAAAGAGAAAGTGATTATCCCCTCTGTGCTCAGGGTTCAGCTCTGGATAGCCAGCCCCGATGATAGGGTAGAACCACACAACAGAAACAAGACTTGGAACAATCCACTCATCTGGGCAGAGTAGGTAGGAAGTTCTTAGAGGGAAGAGGGCCAGTCCACTGCCCGCCACATGTTTACTTTAATACTATAATCACACACTGCAATTAAAGGGTGATAAACAGATTAAATAATGTGTTCTTTCCTAATATTCTATTTTCAAAACTTTTTTAAAAAATATTTTTTATTGATTTCAGAGAGAAAGGGAGAGGGAGAGAGAGATAGAAATATTAATGGGATGAGAGAGAATCATTGATCGGCTGCCTCCTGCATACCCCACACTGAGGATCAAGCCCACAACCTGGGCATGTGCCCTGAATAGAAATCAAACCTTGACCTCTTGGTTCATAGGTTGATGCTCAACCACTGAGCCAAATTGGTTGGGCTATTTTCAAAACTTTCAAAAAATTAATTAAGGCCTAGTGCAGTGACATGAGTCAAACCAATGCAAAATACAGGATGAGTCTGGCGTCTTAATAGGCAATGGGACAAATGAGAGGCAAACAACTTGCAATTACTATGAACATATTATCAAGGACAAATATCTTATTTAGTTTTTAAATATAAATAATATTTTAAAAGGTCCAAAAATGTATCATTGTTGTCCTATGCCATGGATATTAATTGACTTCTAGTCTTAAATGAGTTTGTATATAGACACATGCCCATATATTTACATATTTTGATATTGCTATCCTTCGCATCTAAAAAGTATGCTATCTGCATTCTTTCTAAATATGTAGATGGAGCACCATAATTAACAATGACTACATTACATACATGTAAATTCAGCTGTTGAGTCACTATTTTGATAGCCTGTCTTTGTTTGAAGTCCCACTTCTATGTCTCACACAAATATCCTAGGTCTATTCCCATGGCTATAAGATATATTAAACCTGATATGCCTAATGAAAATCCTGTGTTGGATGTGGAAATGCTTTCCTAGAAATCCACAGAACAAGTCAGCATGCTTGTTGCGGTGACCTCAGATTCCAACACTTCATTACCAGGAAGTGGATTATGTCAGCTCCTCTCCATCCTCAGTCTCTGGTATTGTCAGAAACTATGAAATGTAGGCCATGTGTGTACAGATTAGCTTCCTGCCCACATGATAAATTAGCTTCATTTCTAGAGAAGCATATAAGCAAATGTTTCTCTCTCTTTCAGAACTTGATATGTATAAGAGAATCCTGAAAATTCTCACTCCAGGCTGCAACAAATATTTGCATATCATATGAATAAATGAAAATGTCATCTCCTGAACTATTGATCTCCTTATCATCCCAGCAGCTGGGATTTTTTTCTTTTTTTACAGTTTTTTAAAAAACAAACTTTTGGGGTCTATTTTCCTTCTTTCCATTATTTAGGAATGGAAAGGGTGCCTACTTAACTGCTTCTGTCAACCTCCGCCCACGGACTGTGAAAACACATTACTCACTCAATTTACACCTCTGAGGGGAAACACCAAACAAAGGAAATCTAACGAAGCAAACGCCACAATTCTTAGATCATCAGATTTTTCTAAATAGTTTATGAGTTTGTATCTCAACTGCCAGACTGAAATCCCAGAAACCTGGGGTAACAAAGCAGAGGAAAAGGACCTGTGCTCTGGCTGGATCTACAGCATTCAGGGGAGAGCCACTCGTGCAGCATTTAGCTCTGCACCTCACACTCCCAGGTTCCCCAAGGAAGCAGGTAATTTCCCCTGCAGGCCTTATTTCTGCCCTTTGCTCTAACAATACCTTCCAGGAGGGCTTACTAGAAAACAGCATGGAGATTCCTCAAAAAATTAAGAATAGAACTACATGTGACCCAGCTATCCCACTTCTGGGTATTTATCCAAAGAATACAAAAACACTAACTCGAAAAGATATGTGCTCTCCTATGCTCGTTGCAGCATTATTCATAAATGGCTGAGTTGTGAAAACAACCTAAGTGTTCACTGATGAATAAATGGATAAAGAAGATGTGTGTGTGTGTGTGTGTGTGTGTGTGTGTGCGTGTGTGTGTGTGTGTGTGTGTATCCTAGTATATATATTCAGAAGGAAATCTTGCCATTTGCAACAACATGGGTGGACCTTGAAGGTATTATGCTAAGTGAAATAAGTCAGATGGAGAAAGAGAAATACCTGTATTCTATGGCATATGTGGAATCTAAAAACCAAAACAAACTCACACACTCACAGACCAGGGTGGTTACCAGAGGGGAAGAGGGTTGGTGAAGGGCAAAATGGGTAAAGGGGATCATAGTATGGTAATGGATGGTAACTAGACTTACAGTGGTGATCACTATGTACTGCATACTACAAACACTGAATTATAATGTTGCACACCTCAAAAATATATAATGTTGTATACCAATGTTTCCACAATAAAAAAAGAGGGAATGGATAGATGAATGGGTGGATGAATGAATAAATGAATATATTAAAAAATATGCTGTGGCTCTGTGCAGAAGAATTAGGAATATGATTGACTCAGCTCTTTATTTTTGTTTTTCTAAATTTAAAAACATCATTTTCACATTTTAGTATTGTATTTGTTATACTGGGCAAGGATCCAAGTTCTTTAAACTGGAAACTTCCTCCTGAAATTAATATCCATGCAATTACCATAAGCTAACATTGTAATAAAGGATGGTCTTTGGTAAAAAAAAAAAAATTATATATAATTTTCTATGTGGGTGACTTTTATTGTTTTATTTTATTTTATTCCATCACCATTTATCCCCTCTATGCCCTCTTTATGTATGTGACTTTTGAAAGATTGGGAAGCAACTGTTCTAGGCAATGCAAATATTTTCTTGGAAGCCACCAAAAGCAGCAATTAATAGCAATTCAATAAAAGTTAAATGTCAACCTAGAAAGAAAAAAAATGTGTTTTCAATATGTTTTTTCCCATTATAATTACAGAAGAATGATTTGTAAATAGAGGTCATTACTTTGAACAACTATGTTAAAATCACTAAGTACATTACATAAGTAATGATAAAGAAATGCCTTGTTAATGAAAGAAGATCATTAAGTGATCTAGGAAGTCAAACTTGTAGAAGGGATCACATCACATGAGAATGCTAGGGTGGTAGGGAGGGTATTTTCCCCTTAGTACTACTTTGCTGGCCTTACCCCTGCCAGCAATGAGAGTCATGCAGGACACTGCTCTCCATCCCCTAGAAATGTCTGAGAATGGTGCCTGGTCAGAAATGGCTGAGAACTGTGCCTGCAGTCATCATTTCAAAATCAATTTGATTTGTCTTGAAGGTGATTCTCAGCTGAGCACTAGGAAAGGGAGAGGATGCTATTTTGGCTGAACCTTGAAGGACTGGTAGGATTTGGACATAAGCTGATTAGTAGAAAGGACATTCCAGGTGTAGGGAACAGCATGATTAACAGCATGGAGGTGGGAATGCACAGGGCAAACACAGGAACCTTCATTTCTAGAAATGAAGACAATGTACTCTACTCTGTGATACTTGGTAGGCAGCTGCGGTAGATTCGGCATAAGGAGCATTCATGCTAGCTGTCTTACACTGACTGGGCACGAACCTTACAGATTTAAAAAAATAAAGCCAATTACAGCCAAGTGCGGTTTTCATTTTCACTTGATAATTCTTCACTCCCCTCTGGCAGTGCTGCACATTTTTGGGTGAGGGTGTCCATCTCTCCTAGATTCTTGTTATTCATTCCTTTCCATTTCTTTCCAATGTTAACCACTGATGTATTCCAAACCTTGGGATGTTTGTGTTTCTATTGTCTGTGATATGTGTCTAATGTGCTGTGAAAGGAAAGTGGCTAGTTATCCATTCGACAGGAGGAAAAATTTCTCAGCTTCCAATAGGCTGAAATGTTTAGCACCAGTACCAATTTTTAAAAGTGAAGATCCTAAATGCTTAGGATGATTTTTTTTTTTTAAATCCTCACTGGAGGACATTTTCCATTAATTTTTTTCAGAGTGGAAAGGAAGGGGGAGAAAAACAATGAGTAGAGAGAGAAAAAAAAAACATCTCTGTGAGAGAGACATATCGATTGGTTGCCTGAGCACCGTTTATTGAACCTGCAACCCAGGTACATGCCTTTAACCAGAATCGAACATTGACCCTTTGGTGCGCAGGTCGACACTTTAACCACTGAGAAACACCGGCCAGGGCACTTAGGATGATTTAAATATATATGTATATATATATTTTATTATTGATTTCAGAGAGGAAGGGAGAGGGAGAGAGAGAGAAACATGAATGATGAGAGACAATCATTGATCAGCTGCCTCCTGCAGGCCCCACACTGGGGATCGGGCCCACAACCCTGGCACGTGCCCTGACAGGGAACCGAACTGTGACCTCCAGGTTCATAGGTTGACACTGAACCACTGAACCACACCAGCTGGGCTTACGATGATTTTTTTAACAGCTTTGTTGAGATATAATTCACATACAATACAATTCACTCATTTAACATGTACAACTCAATTTGTTTTGGTATATTAGAGTATTAATATTTTAAAATCGTAGTAAAATAGATAAAAAAATTGTCATCTTCACCATTTTAAGTGTACAATTCAGTCAGTGCCATTAATTACATTCATGATGTTGTATAACCATCAACACGATCTATTTCCAAACTTTCCATCACTCCAAACAAAAACGATTAGGATATTGCTATGGAATAATTAGGCTTAGACTAAAAGAATTTTGTCTGTAAGAGGGCGTTTAATATCATCATCCTCTGCCCCTGGTTCCCCACCCCAGGTGTTCTTACAAGTTCCTGCTGCATATCTGTACCTGGGCTGGGAGCAACAGCCTGGTGGTGAATGCCATCGTTACCTGCAGGCTCTGTTCTACTCTGCTCCTCTCCAAGCCCAAGGGATGGGCAGCTGGAGTTCCCTTCTCTCTGAGATCTCAGAGGCAGAGGAAATGACATAAGAGGTGAGGCCTTAGATAATAAGTCCTGCATTTTGCACAAGAGATTATTCAACTAATCCCTTTTATCTCCATTCTCCACTCTTATTTCCATCTCCCACAGGCAATCATTTTCATGTGTTTGATGTACATTACTTTGTTTTATGTTATCGTAAAATGTATAGCAATTTTGTTTCCTGCATTTTTAAAAAATATATATTTTTATTGATTTCAGAGAGAGGAAGGAGAAGAGAGAGATAGAAACATCAATGATGAGAGGGAATCATTGATCGGCTGCCTCCTGCACCCCCCCTACTGGGGATCGAGCCTGCAACCGAGGCATGTGCCCTTGACTGGAGTCGAACCTGGGATCCTTCAGTCCGCAGTCCAACACTCTATCCATTGAGCCAAACCAGCTAGGGCAATGTTTCCTGCATTTTTAAGTTGTGTAAGTTATCTAGGCCTGGGTTGAAACTGGCCTTTCCCCATATAGCCTTCTGGACACACCTTCCTGACTTACATTAGGAAAAATATTCATATATCTCTTCATTAATGATATTACCTTCCACTATGTGTTTTATGAGCAGTATATAGCTTTCAAGAAAAACTATATTCCCTTCCCTGGTTTCTCTCTTTTAAATTCTAAGTCATTATTCCAGAGGCTCTGTGTCCCTTAGGGTTCTTGGTTGCAAGCAACAGATGCTGATTCTAATTTAGAGGAGAAGGAATGCACTGAACACATAGTAGGTAGCTCACAGAATCATGGGAAAGCTAGAAGTCCCAGTCCGTGGTTGGCAAACTGCGGCTCGCGAGCCACATGCGGCTCTTTGGCCCCTTGAGTGTGGCTCTTCCACAAAATACCATGGCCTGGGCGAGTCTATTTTGAAGAAGTGGCATTAGAAGAAGTTTAAGTTTAAAAAATTTGGCTCTCAAAAGAAATTTCAATCGTTGTACTGTTGATATTTGGCTCTGTTGACTAATGAGTTTGCTGACCACTGTCCCAGGTGAAAGGAGGCTACATACCTAGGGGTTCCAGAACATGTCTGGAAAGATTACTGTTGCTGCCAAGGAAGAGTAGGCTCTGTACCACACCCCTCATCACTGCATGTAGGATGGTGCCCTGTCCCTATTGCCTTTGGAAATTGGATGTGGCACCCGAATGGGTTTGCTGCTCTTCCATGGCTTTGGGTCAAATTCTGGGGCTGTCAAATTCTGGGGCTGGTGCATCTGAATGGCCAAACCTAAGCCTGCAAAAAGAAACGACTGGCTTTTTTTTTTTTTTTTTAAAGCATCTAGAGTGGGAGGCAGACCCTATCTCTTATTAAGACTCAAACAGGGAGGAATTCCCCAAAGATAGGAAGACAGATCAAGGGTGAGCAGCCAAAAAAGTTACAGATGTCCCTCACAGGTAGGAAGCATCTGGTGCTCTGAGTCACAGCCTAGTTTTATCCAACTTAGAAAAATACTCTAACTGATTTGTTGGCCTGCCTTTCTTTCTGTTACTAAAATAAAAAGATACACTTGGACAGCTTCTTTTAGCAAGTTCTTTTAGTGAGGTAAAAATTCTGATATAAAATCCTGACAGTATTTTTTTGTCTTTTTCAAGTTTACATTGTTGTATTTGAAATATAATTATGGAGCAAGGCTTTTCATAATAAGCTTAACCATAGCTTATCTCCAAGTTTCTAATCAGATTCTTTTTCTGAGCCAATTTACAGTTTTGTAATTAGCAAAGTTTTTTCCTATTGCCTTTCTTCCTTTAAACTTGTGCTGTTAAATTTCTTTTAAAAAGTATGTAGCTTGTGCACTAGCTGGTTTGGCTCAGTGGATAGAGTGTCTGCCTGCAGACCAAAGGGTCCCAGGTTCAAATCTGGACAAGGGCACATACCTTGGTTGCAGGATCCTCCCCAGCCTGGGCCCTGGTCAGGGCTCATGAAGGAGGCAACCAATTAATGTGTTTCTCTCACATAGATATTTCTCTCTTTCTTCCACTCTCTCTCTACAAATCAATGGAAAAATATTCTTGGGTGAGGATTAAAAACAACAAGTATGTAGCTTGTATTACTGCAAGGTAGAATAAGAGAAAAAATAAGGCAGAACAATATTGGAATACCGGGGGAAAATACTTATTTTTGTAAACAAATCCAAGGTAAACAAGGAGTTTTGTTAGTGAAACGACAGTTTATTCAGGTTGTATTATTTCTCAGGTAAATAGGAGAATCATATTTTTTATGTGTTAATAGCTTGTCTGTATTTGTTTAATAGTTAGAAGGTTTATTCTGTTTATTCTGTGAAGTCTCAAAATCTTATAGTCTGCGTCATTGACGTCCTATTTATTTGACACCTTTTTAATAAATAATGGCATTTGAGCTGTCACTGCTGTTTCACATTAAATGTACCCTCTCACCATTTCCTGTGGCTTTATGGTGAAATATATTAGATTTACTTAATGATTTTGTATCCCATATCTGTCCCTCCCAACCCCTAATAAAATAGATGAGAGAGACTCAGTGTAGGAATTAGGTACTTGCCTATTCTATATAATAGAAGCCTAATATGCTAAGTGTCTGGTCATCCAGTCGGCCGTTCAACCAATCAAAGCATAATATGCTAATGATATGCTAAGGTTGCTCAACTGCTCGCTATGATGTGCACTGACCACCAGGGGGCAGACAGTTGACTGGTAGACCAGTTGCTATGACGTGCACTGACCAGTCAGGGGGCAGATGCTCTGACTGGCAGGTTAGCTTGCTGCTGGGGTCTGGCCGATAGGGACTGAGCGAGACAGGCCAGACATGCCCTGGAACCCTCCCAAGGTCCCTCCCCACCAGGGGCAGATGCAGTGAGCCAAGCAATAAGGAGCAGTGAGCAGGCAGGCGGTAAGGAGCAAGGGGTCCTGGACTGTGAGAGGGTGCAGGCCGACCTGAGGGACCCCCCCGCCCGCGCCCCCCCGCCCCCCACACGAATTTTGTGCACTGGGCCTCTAGTCATTATATAACTGTCAATTACAAAACAGATTGGATTCCAGACTGACCAATTTTCCTGGACAGGGAAGAAAAGATATTTTAAGTAAGATAACAGGCATGAGTGAAACAGAACACTGGTGATGGGAGGGGGATGTAATTTATGTAATTTCCTTTCAAATTTTAGAAATTCATGGCCCAGAGTGCTGCTGAAGCCTGTTCTGTCTCTTCCTAGGATAGGCAAACATCTGACCTCCCCAAGCTAGAGGATGATGAGAGAAGCTGGTGTGGAAGAAGGGGAGGCCCGCCAGATGGTGGAGGCACAGAGAGGAGGCAAGGAGGAGGGTGGGGGTGCTAATTAGCTTTTCTTGCTTCACTAAGAACCTATGGCAAGCAGATGGCTGCCCCCTTAATAACACCCTTTTTCTGTCCAGCAGGCAGTAGTGGTTGATCTTGTGGTCATGCAGAAAGCATGTACTTTTTTTTCTCTTCAAAATGTGGAAGTGGTGAAAGACATACAAAGGAAAAAGCTAGATTTAAATATTATATGTATCTAAAAAATAGATCTTATCTCTCTTTTAAAAAAATTTTTAGAGACAGAGGAAGGGAGAGGAAGAGAGAGAGAAACATCAATGTGAGAAACATCAATCAGCTGCCTCCAGTACACACCCTGATGGGGAATCAAACCCTCAACCTATGTGCCCTGGCCGGCAATCGAACCTGGGAACCTTTGATGCATGGAACAACAATCCAACCAACTGAGCCACACTGGCCAGGACTCCTATCTTTTGCAAAAACTAGGTGTCCATTCATATTTTGACAATGCTAGTTGAAAGTGATTTGTTCTTTCTATTATAAAAATCAATCCAAATTAATCAAATTGTGTCTGAATATCTAAAAATAATTGATAAAATGATAAAACTGGCTATGAAGTTCTAAAATCAACAGCCATAGCATCTTGTGCTTGGCGAGAGGTTGGCTTAAGGATAGTTATAAAAAGATTCATCTACTCACATGGCCTTTTCTTGCACAGTTTCAGTTTCTGTGGGGCAGGAACTGTGTCTTGATCATTTTGTAACTTACTTCTTTTGAGCTGTCCATGATGTTATTCACTGAAAGTCTGTCAAATGGAATCAAGGTAGAGTGAGTCAATCACTACATATACTACTCAACATTTGTATACTTAATAATTTTATGCCAAGATAAACATTAGTGAGCATGACAAAGTAAAACAGTTAACATTTTTGAAAGTGTAGTATTGTAATTGGCCCTGGTTTTATTGCTATAATGCTTTATATACTAACTAGAGGTCCAGTGCAAGGATTCATGCACTGGCGGGGTCCCTTGGCCTGGCCTGTACCCTCTTGCAATCCGGGACCTCTCAGGGGATGTCGGACTGCCAGTTTCGGCCCAATCCCTTGAATCCGTGCACTGGGTCAGTTCCTGCCCGATCCCTGCAGGCCAGGCCAAGGGACCCCACTGGTGCACAAATCCATGCACCGGGCCTCTAGTATGCATATAAAATCTTTGGTTAACTCTTCCTGCCTTCCCCTCTCCCCCCTACCTCTGAGATGCATCAGTCTGTTCCATGTTTCCATGCCTGTGCTTTGAATGTCTGCCCCCTGGTGGTCAGTGCACATTATAGCTACCAGTCAAACGGTTGGTCGCTTAGGCTTTTATATATAGAGGTTTAAATAGAGCTTTCAAAATTGGGAAGCCAAGATTCTAATATATATCTTTGTACAAGAAGGGAAAGTAATAAATATTTACTGAGCATGATGTACCAGATATACTTTACATACGTTAACGTATTCAATCCTTTCAACATCCCTATAAGGTAGTTCTCTGCTTTTTATGGATGAGGAAATGAAGTACATAGTAAGCAAGATTCACACTTGGGTATGCCTATACAGTCTTTATTCTACCTGAACCCCAATATCTCCATTGGTTCCCAAAATATTGTTTTACTTGTCCAGTGATTGGTCAAATTAACCCACTCTATCTCTACAGCATTCTCCATGTCCTTTCTTATCCCCAGCCCCAATGGCAAGTCTTCAACTGCTTCACTCTCCTACATTCAAATCATTTTTGGAGCTTTCAAAGACAAATGGGAAGTGAAATAGCGTCTCGATGGAGATCCAGAACAGTGTGTTAATTCTGATCCTAAAGTGCAGTTCTGTAATTCTCTCCTGCCGAATTTCCAACCTTCACATTCACTCTGTGCTTGTTAATATGTACTACATGTATCTTATTCTTGTAGTTGGTATTTATTGTATTGTCTGACCATCTTTTAAACCTAACATGCCCGATGTTAACTAGATTCCATTTGGGGCAGGTGCAACATCATTGCTTAGCGTGCTGCACTCAATTCTTAAAATATGAATTTTCAAGTGATTTTCTCCAATATTTTCTTCAACAATCATGACCAAGTTTCTTGGAAGCATCTGAGATGACATAGTAAACCCGAAGTTGAAGTAGGCTGTTGGTATTTAAGGAGAATAAGTCTTACGTTATACAGTGTATGTTGCTATTTACTATATTTGGTACTATTTTATCAGTAGTAGGTAGTCACTGAAATAAACAGTAGAGATTAGACTCTTATTTTCAGACAAGAGTAATAGAAAATAAATTTTCCAAATGGAATTCTTACAAAATTTTTAAATAATTGTTTTGAGAAGTTTTAAGAGTATCTTTTGACTCATGTCTACTAGAGTTCTTTGTTCAAAGGAACTATACAGAAGTATCTATTTGATAAGGCAGACTCAGTAAGAGAATTGAGAGACGGGTGAAAGATCAGGGTACTTAGACCACCCATTGTTATACGGTGCTGTACTCCCATATCAGTGACATGTATAGAAAAGTGACAGGATTTCATGATCTGCAGTGTCCCCAGGGAAATTCTGCTGTCTTCAAGAGTCTTAGGATTTGATTGAAATGCTAGACCAAAATCAATATGTTTTCAAATGATGCTATAGATGATAATGCTATGGGGGTCATGGGAGGAATGACATCTTAATTATTTTGGGGTGAAGCAGAAATTTTAGGATTCACTTTACTTTTAAAAATAAAAATTCTGGATTCACCACTGTGACTTCCCTTTCCCCTATGACAATTGAGAGCTCTCCTCTCCACCCCTCACTTTGAGATCAACTCAACTTAAATCTCTTAAAGGAAGTATATAGTAAATGAAAAAAACGGAGACGTTAAAATTAGAGAAATGAAACCAATTTCTTTTAAATTACAACAGGTTTCTGAAACCCTTCTGCAGAAGTTGAGTCAAGTTACCACAGGGTGATTTTTCCAAGTGAATGTCACAGTGAGTGACAGAATATTTCTGCAGTCATGGCTGTCATGGCGGGCTAGCTGACCTAGTCACTTCTGGTATGTAATAGAATACAGGCTTATATGGTTCTGGATGTAACTCAAGAGCCCCGGTCAGACTAAGGACAGGAGCTCTGTGCTTTATGTTCTCTAAGTTCTCCACAGCAGTGCCTTATAATTTTATCATCCTCTGATCTCTTTTGACAAACATAAAAATCTCATCTGCCCCCCAAATCTGATAAAGTCCCTTAAAAATAGGGAACTTTCTGTCTCCCCCTCCCCACAACCACCACCCAGTTGAGAATCACAGATTTTATAAAGCCTGCTGTCTGGCCAAAAAAATTTGGTCAAATTTTTTGCTACCTCAGATTTTATAACTCCCTTTTTTTTTGCTACCTCAGATTTTATAACTCCCTTTTTCTTCCCTTCTTCCTCATCCCCATCCCCGTTGAAAATTACTTCTGTATTTTTATTGAATTAAATCAATGTTGTTCTTCAATTGCTTAGAAAGTTATATCATCAGGTCCCTGGATTACTAGGGTTCAATATTGAATCTGATCAATGGAATAGTCTGTGCCCAAATACGTATTCATATAAAATGTACTCTATTGTTCAACATAATACCAGGTATTTGTGAGATTCATTCATGTTGCTGCACATATCTGTGGCTCACTCTTTTTAAATGAAAAATAGTATTTATGGCTGATGCCATTTTGGGGCTCAGCCCATCTAGTTGCCAGATGACCTAATCCTATCTAACAAAGAGGGAATATGCTAATTGACCCTCATACTGTCACAAAGATGGCAGCACCGACAGCCAATAAGGAGGAAATATGCTAATTGACTGCCCCACCCTCAAAGATGGCAGTGCCCACAGCCACAAAATGGCGGCGCCCAGTTCCCTCAGCCCCCCAGCCGCTCAGGGCCACCTGAGGCGCAGGTAACCAGGGCTGGCCGAGGCTTGCGCTGTTGGCAGTGGCAGCAGCAGAGGTGTGATGGGGGCGTCGCCTTCCCCTGATTGCCAGGTCGCCTCCTGCCCCTGAGGGCTCCCAGACTGTGAGAGGGGGCAGACTGGGCTGAGGGACCCCTCCCCTCCAGTGCATGAATTTTCATGCACCGGGCCTCTAGTAAATTTATAATTCTTTACCACTGAAAAAATATATAAATAAAAACAGTACTTATACCATGATTAATTTGTCTCTTCTCTTTTTAAAAAAATATTTTTATTGATTTCAGAGAGGAAGGAAGAAGGAGAGATAGAAACATCAATGATAAGAGAACTCATTGATTGGCTGCCTCCTGCACGCCCCCTACTGGGGGTTGAGCCCACAACCCAGGCATGTGTCCTTGACCAGAATCAAAACCGGGACCCTTCAGTCCACAGACTGACACTCTATTCACTGAGCCAAACCAGCTAGGGCTGCCTCTTCTCTTCTTCTTCTTCTTCTTTTTTTTTTTTTTTATAAATATATTTTTATTGATTTCAGAGAGGAAGGGAGAGGGAGAGAGAGATAGAAACATCAGTGATGATCGGCTGCCTCCTGCACACCCCACACTAAGGATGGAGCCCATAACCCAGGCATGTGCCCTTGACTGGAATCAAACCTGGGACCCATCAGTCCACAGGCCGATGCTCTATCCACTGAGCCAAACCAGCCAGGGCTGTCTCTTCTCCTCTTGATGAGCATTTGGATTCATTCCAGTTTGGGAAAATATGAACAAAGCCACTATAAACTTCTTGTACAAGTCTTTTAGTGGACATGAACTTTCATTTATCTTGGGGGTAGAATTGCCCATCTACAGGGCAAGTACATTTTTAACTTTAAAAAGAACTGTCAAACAATTTTCTGAAGTGGTTATTTTATACTCCTATCAGCAATATATGAAAGTTTCAATTGCTCCTTTACTCAATATATATGCAAATCAGTCTCTATTTTTCAATGTCATCTCTTTTCAAAGACTTTAACAGAATATTTTTGGTAGCATTAAATCCCAGATACGTCAGTGTCCAAAATTCTTGCCCAGTTTCTAATATTCATAATCAACATACACAAATACAAATATTTCACCCAAAATATAGTCATATATTTTAATGGGAGTGCTCTATTCCTGAAAATCTTGTGTAAAGCTAATTTTTCATAAGCCAAATCACGTACTGAATTAAATTTTCTCCTACTTCGATGCCCAATCCAACTCCTCTTTTTCCATTGATATCCTCTTATGTTGTCTTGGCCTGAAGGGATTTCTTCTTTCTTTACATTTTAGCAGTCCCAGTGTTTTGACCCATTTCACCAATTCAATCCTTTGGGCCTTTGTCATTCATGGCATGGTTGCTTAACCTATCTATTTACATGTCTATATTTCATTTCTACACACACATTTATTGAAGGAACAAATCACATTTCATATTTTTAAAAAATCTATTTCATAGCACATAGTACAGTGACTTGCACACAGGAGTTATTCAGTAAAATTTCCTGCTCTATTGCTTTTCTATTTTTGTTTTGCTTTTGGGAAGGCATAACTGTTATTTAATGACTCAGCTTAAGTAATTTACTTGTTTCAATTATAATTTCCCCATTTTTCCATTTTTCTTGACTAATGTAAGCCAGGCCTAAAGTTAAGATTGGTTTCCATCTTATCATCTTACTAATAAAGCACCCCCTATGCAGTGTGGTTTGAAATGAAAAGCACATCGCAAGGAGATTAGGGATTCCATCTGGGGTTTCTCTCTAATTCTCCCTAGGGGTTCTGGGCTGCCACTTACAGGTCTCCATAAAGTACCAGATCTATTTGCCAGTCCCTGGAGGCTGACATTCTTTGAAGCCCAGCTCAGAGATCATCTGTCTGTGAGTGGTTTCCTTGCCCCTGATGCAGAGGCCTGTCTGGTCCTTGGTGTATGCTACATTGTTCATGCCCCCTTCTTAGCACCTGGCACTTTGAGGCAGCATTTATTTAGATGTCTGTTTGCTTGCCCACAACTGGACAGTTGAGCCCCTCAAAGCAGGGATCATGTACCTCAGTTACCCTTGCAGTAAATCGCCCACAAATGTTTGATGAATAAATGCACGGATTAATGAGTGAGCAAATGAATAGGACTTTTTAGGTATCCTAAACCTTTAAGAGTTTTCATTTTAACATTTAAAAAAATATTTATATCTCTAGAGAATTTTAGGCCAGAAAAGGGCTATTTAGGTTGATTCTTTTATTCTACTTCCATGAGGTAGGTACATGTTGTTTTTGTCAAGCGTCCCTTCATCACGTTTTGGGACGTACTCCTCATTCTTTTTTGGGGGGTGGGGGTAGAAAAAAGAGTACTGTTTATTTTCCATCTCCTGCATCGGTCAATTCCGAGCACAAACTCACCTCGACAGGAAATTGCAATGAAATATACAGACCATGCACAGCAGAGATTACTGTGGGAACCAACCCAGCCACATGCACACATGGGAAAGGACTCACGATGGGTGTATGTAAACGTTTCAGTGTTTCTCATAGCCACTGACTTCCACACGAGTGCATCACAGACCACCACTATCTCACAAATACTTCACTGTGTCCTGGGCATGCAGACCACTCAAGGTAAAACGGGCACATGACATTTCACAGCCACTCTCGGACAGGAGTCCAACTTCACATTTCCCAATTGCCAACCAATGAAATCAAGCTGCTTCTCTTATAAAACTAAATAGATTTCTGAATACATTTGTGTTGTTGTTCAAGGGTTGTGCTTTACTCTTCCTTATCGCTTCATTGATTTCACTCTAGGAAAATTAAAAAACCCATAAAATTAAATCGAGGACTAGGTCTTAAGGCAATTCCTGACCAAACCAGAAAGATAAGCAATTGTTAATGTCTCTTTTCTCAAGTTTCTGTCTCCCAACCCCAGGCCCTTATTGGTACTGATTCAGTTGGACGTTTTGGTTTCCCAAAGAACTGGCATTTCTGTCTTCAAAAAGCAAAAAAAAAAAAAAAAAAAAAAAGGCAAAAAATATCGGTGTGGGAAAGGGGGAGTTCATTCTCTGTTAAAAAGAATCTCTTGCTCTCAACAGAAGAGAATCCAGCTTCTCCTTAGCTATCATTTCATAAATTAATAATTCCTTAAAATCATAACCCAAAGAATTGATCCATAACGAGAAAAATTCAAGTTTAAAACAGCAAATAAATTAGTTAAGCCTTGTAAACAATTGTCCATTTTAGCTATATATCTTTTAAAAAAAAAGTTTCTGTGTAGTCAATCAGACAGTACAAGGCACATCTTCTTCATCCGAATCCAGAGTGACAAAACCCACAACCATGCTCTCGTCACGCCGCTTGCTGGTCTACATGTGTTGGGGCCCTGGGGTCACACGCCTGTCCTCCACTCGTCTCCCAGCCACCTAGAAGTCCACCGATGTGCTCTTCCCGTGACATTGCGCTGTGCTATCTTGTGGAGTGACAGGATTTTAAGCCTTCCCGAGGTGAGTCTCCTCAGATGTTCTCCACAAAGCTTCCTGGGAAAAGGCCAGTTTTCCCATTGCCGCATCCTCATTCTTGATGGAATCATATCATGTGGTTTGGTGAGGGCAGCTGTGACTCCTGACTCTCCGCCCTGCATGTCTCTCAGAGGGTTGATTCTGGCTTAGGCCTAGCCAATCAGAGTACATTCTAGCCCTGGACACAGTGATTGGTTCAGGGCTGGGCAGGCGACCAAACAGGCAAATCAGTTTTCCTGAGATTGTTGTGAGAAAATAGGAGAATTTAGGCTTGAGGTGCCCAGGGGCAGCTTTACCACCTGGTGGAGAGAGCCTATACTTGGAACAAAACCTACTGATAGAGAAAAGCAGTATAAAGAGATGGAGGACATTTTGGTGCTAGGATTGCAATCTCCCGGTGGCATGGAGCAGTTTAAGTTCATATTTCAATCACATTCACATTCAATACCCCTCAGATTCTTCATCCTTCCCATTCTACTTGAGGTTGACTCTAAGTCCAAGGGGATTCTTGAACACTGTAGGGAGAGCCATCTGCTCCTTGGTTTTGTTCTGTCTTCATTCTGTGCTGGCCTTCTCTAGATGTGACTTACTATGGTTCCCTTCTCTAGATGTGACTTATTATGGTTCCCACCTACGGTGGCCTCTTTCATGTCTGTTCTCAATGCTTCTGCTGAGTGTCTACAGTTCCATCAAGTCTCAAGTATCCAGTTCACCCAGGTCAGTCTGCAGCTTCCCTGTACCTTGTACTCATTTAAATCTTCTGGCCTTCCTTAGCTCCTCCATACCCTTCCTATGAGCATAGGGAAGGTCTATTAGTCAGGATGCTCCAGAGAAACAGATCCAATAGGAGATATACATACACATACATACTAGAGGCCCGATGCATGAAATTCATGCAAGAGTAGGCCTTCCTTCCTCCGGCTGCTGGCACCAGCTTCCCTCTGGCACCCGAGATCCGGGCTTCCCTCCGGCCTCTGGCAGGCACCCAGGACCTGGGCTTTCCTCGCAGCCCTGGCTTCATTCGGAAGGTCGTCCGGAAGGACAGCTGGAAGGATGTCTGGTCTAATTAGCATATTATGCTTTTATTAGAGAGAGAGGGGGGGGGAATACTTGGCTCATGTGATTACAGAGGCTGGCAAGTCCAAAATCTGCAGGGAAGGCTGGTAGACTGGAGATCCAGGAGAAGTCAGTGTTGCAGTTCAAGTCTGAAGGCTATCTGCTGTTAGAATTATATCTTGCTCAGGGGGAGGTCAGTCTTTTGTTCTATTCAAGTCTTCCATTGATTGAATAAAACCCACCTATATTATGGAATTCAATGTGCTTTACTGAAAGTCCACATATTTTAATGTTAATCTCATCCAAAACATTCTTACAGAAACATCCAATGTTTGAGCATATATCTGGGCACCATGGTCCAGCTAAATTGACACATAAAAGTAACCATTACAAGTGAGACTGTTCTCCACTCAGCTCCTCACATTTTGTATTTATTTATTTATTTATTTATTTATTTATTTATTTATTTATTTATTGAGGCTGCTGACTACCAAGGTTCTGGACAAGGCTTTTTTTAGAGTCTGCTCAGCTGCACCAAGGTGAAAAGAAAACAGGGGGCTTCGTTATGAGGCACAAATCATTTCTACTCGCAGATCCTCAAGCCCTATTCTCAATTCAGCCCAGGGATGGACAAAGAAGCATGACTCCCACAGTGCATCTGGCTTCCAACTGTCCTCTTTTCCCAGACAGGAGGATTTTACATGGGTTAGAGTGGTAGAGATTGAAAGATGGGATGCATGGGATTGATTCAGCCAGAAAGCCTTTCTTTGGTAGCATATCAATTATGCAAAATTATGCAAATATTGTATTTTCATTTGCTTTCTTGAACTCAGCTGTGGAGTCTGGAAACGGTGCCCTTACTTTTCTAGACTGACCCAAAAGACTGTTTTATGGAAGAATTTCAGACAAAATGAGAGAGGAAGGCTGGTGGGGAAGATATTTTAGGCAATCCAAATCTCACCTCTATATTCTAAGAATTAAATGAGTGCATTAAAGTGTTATTGGGGAGGGATAAACTATACTCCAAGATAAATAAAGTGGCTGGCTAAAGCAGGATCACTAGAAAGGAAAGCCCTTAACTCTTTGAGTGGGGTCAGTTCTGATCAGAGCAGAAACAGCTGAACTGTTTGTAAACCTTATACTTCGACACCAGTTTTTATTGTTATTTTTACAACTGTAAAGGCAAAGATGCAGAATATAGGGTAAAGGGGCCTACCTTCATAAGATGGAAAAATGAGAATGGTTTAAAGATTTTTAAAGTTTTCTAGTGTTATGACCATATTTTTGCATAACAAAACTAAAATGCTAGAGTGCAAATTGATTTCTCTTTTTGACTAAAGCATAAGCTGTCAAGAAGATGAACTACTAAGTTAAAATAACTACACCAACAAAAGAAAAATAAAAGACAAAAAAACAAAACACTCCACCAATCATACTATTGCCAAATATCCAGATTTTAACAAGCAATCTGGAAAACAATTTTGAGCAGTAAACTTTCATGAGGCTATGCTAAGAGAACATTCATACTGAAGATGATAAATATACCTTTAGATCTCTTAAGCACTTTAAAAAAAATATGTATTTATTGATTTTTAGAGAGGAAGGGAGAGGGAGAGATAGAAACATCTATGAGAAAGAAACATCATCAATTGGCTGCCTCCTGCATGTCCCCTTGGGCATTGAACCCGCAACCCGGATATGTGCCTTTTCCGGGAATTGAACTGAGATCTCTTCATTCCTGGGTCAACACTCAACCAGTGAGCCACACCAGCTAGGCTTTATTTTTATGCTTCTGTCTCTGTCTCTACCCTTCCCTTCCACTCTCTCTAAAAGAATAAAAATAAAGCACTTACTTTATTTTTATTCTTTTAGAGAGAGTAGAAGGGAAGGGTAGAGACAGAGACAAAAGCATTGATGTGAGAGAGACACATCGATTGATTGCCTCCTGCATGCGCCCCAACCAGGGCCAGGGGTCAAGCTTGCAACCAAGGTACGTGCCCTTGACCAGAATCGAACCCAGGACACTTCAGTCCACAGGCTGACACTCTATCCACTGAGCCAAACCAGCTAGGGCTCTTAAGCATTTTTTAAAATCCAAAAATCAAAATCAGAATTGGACGTGATTCTGGATAGTCACTCAGACTTCTGAAACATGACTTATTCTTATGCTTTTATGATAACCAGAAAAAGTATTAACTTTTCAAAGTATTAGAAATCTGGCCTAGTAAACCATGTATTAATTTATTTCTTCATTTATTCAGCAAATATATATTGAAGAGATACCACTTACAATATTTTCCTACATTTTGTACTGCAGCTCTAGCTATCCCATTTGTTTGTATTGTTACATTCAGCTATCTGCCAGCTGCAACTCCCCTCTCTTGGGACAAAAGTGGGTTACTGCTAGCTCTGTTTTTTCTTCAACTGTCTTTGTATCTGTACCCCCATCCTAGTCTGGGGCCCTTTATACCTACATCTTATAGGTATCCTGTATTTTTCTGTCCCAGATTAGAATAATATACAGAAAGCAGGGCAAATGTCAAATGAGCTCATCCTATGCAGTAAGGTAGCTGTGTGTTGTGGGAGCCATACTGAAGAGGGAAATGATGCCATGGCAAGCTGGGGCTTGGTGGGGATGTACATGGCCTAACCAACAATCAGAACACGTGCCCTAACAAGTGGTGGTTTATAGGAAAAACAAGGCAGACTATTTGAAATCACAATTGTCCTTGAAAATGCAAAAGCAAACTTATATAGTATTTATTATTTCTCTCCTAATTCATTGGGGAAAGCATTGGCAGTGATGGGATTTCAGGAGTTACTTAAATGAAGAAGACTGGACAAATAGAATATGAAAGAACAGGAAAGAAATGGGCCTTACTGGAGATACAGAGTTAGGCCTGGGAAAAGCTGAGAGAATAAGGGAAGTGTACATTTAGAAACGTTCCTGACCAAACGTTTGCACAATCTCCTAATTCTAAGGTTAAGAGATTTTCCTTTTTCTCTTTCATTGCTTTTGACTGAGGACACAAGATTACTATATTTCTAACAGATGATATATTTTATCCTAAAAAACCCCTGTCAGGGTAGGAGTCACTCCCCATTTTCCTATGAGGAAATAGCTATCAATCAATAGCAAATAGTCAATTGTCTGACTCCAGAGTGTTGGCTGTTTCAGATACTAGGATATGACCTGAGTCTCCTAAAAGAATTCTATCAAGAGAAGCTTCACGCAGTTGAGAGAAGTAGAGATTATGGCTGAAACCACTTCACCTCCAGTCTTAAAACTTCAAAAATGGGCAACATTATTTAAAAAGAAAATTTCCAAATATTTTCTTAAAGTCTGAGGTAAAAGGGAGTATGGCGTGAAAACCAAACCCTGATTCCATCACCTTGGACCCAGCACCTGTCCTTTTTAGAACTCAGTTCTTCTTCAGTAATTTGGATTTTCCAGACTTTTTAAAGTTATTCAAATTATCTGAATCCTTACTTACCAACTCCTAACACCAACTTCAAAATAGAAGCTTTTCATCCCCTAACTCTCAAGAGGTTAGGGAAGGAGGTACGGGTGACCCTAGATTAGAACAACACCAAGGTTAGGAGCGCCCACCCTGCAGTCAGAAATGAAAACCAGGGTATTATTTAAGTTTGAGCTCCATGCTTGCAAATTTGAAAATACTGATCCCCAACTCCAGATGAGTAATACTATTTTCTATCAGCAGTTGGTTGAATCCATGAATGTGAAACCCAGGGATAGGAGGGCCCACTATACACTGATTGAAAAACACACACCGTTTAAATAAACCTAGGCAGTTTAAATTCGTGTTGTTCAAGGGTCAACTGCACTGGCGATAACAGGGCAGGGAACAGAACCATGTATGAGGACAGTATCCTTGCTCATACAGTGCCCAGGAATTCAAGGAGGAGGATGTGGAGCCTCGTAGCCCTTCACTAATTCTTATGTCTGTGACTTGATTAACATTTGAGGAACATCCAAGCCTTTATTTTTGCCATTAAAGTAACTGACCTGTAATTACCCTACAGATACATTCCTAATAGGTTGTGAAGTGGCCTTCTAGGTTATGGTTAAGGGCGAGACTCTGGAGCCAACTGAAACTGGCTGGGTTCAAATGCAGTCCTGTCGCCTCTGGGCGGCCTTACAGAAATTCATCTATAAAATGGATGAATTTTTTTTAAGGGTGCTGATTTCTTTTTTTCTTCTTTTTGGAAATTAAATCACTCTTTATTTTTCAATTACAGTTGACATACATTATTATATCTGTTATTAAGCTTCAGGGGTACACCCCACTGATTAGATAAAATGGATGAATTTTCATAAGGGGTTAATATCCAAAATTTATAAAGAACTTATAAAACTCAACATCAAAAAAACCACACAAACAATCCAATTAAAAAATGGTCAAAGGACCTGAATAGATACTTCTCCAAAGAAGACATACAGATGGTCAACAGATATATGAAAAGAAGCTCAACATCAAATTAAAACCACATTGCGATATCACCTCACACCTGCCAGAATGGCTATCATCAATAAGTCAATAGACAACAAGTGCTGGAGATGATGTAGAGAAAAGCAAATCCTCATGCACTGCTGGTGGGAAAGCAGACAGGGGCTGCCACTATGGAAAACAGTGTGGAGTTCCCTCAAAAAATTAAAAGTGGAACTGCCTTATGACCCAATGAGCGATTCCACTTCTGGGAATTTATCTGAAGAAACCCGAAATACTAATTTGAAAGAACGTATGCACCTCTATGTTCATAGCAGCATTATTTATAATAGCTAAGATCTGGAAACAGCTCAAGTGCCCATCAGTAGATGAGTGGATAAAAAAGCTGTGGGACATTTAAACAATGGAATACTACTCACCTTAAAAAAGACGAAAATCTTACCTTTTGCAACTACATGTATAGAGAGCGCTTGGGAAAGGCCCTTGAGCTGAATGTCATTTGAATCCAGTGGTGCCTGGCAGAGCCATGCCCTGGAAACATACCTTGCCAGAGGCAGGTGTGTTGTCAGTCTGACCTTTAGCTCAGGCCCCAGGAGGTGGATTTCATTATCTAAATCCAGCCAGGCACCAGGAACAAACACAATTATCCAGGCCCACCTAGAAGTGATGCTTACAAAGAAGCCACAAAAATGCACATATTTTCTTTATCTTAAACTTTAGTAAAATTTCCTGGTATCTTACTGTATAAAATAAACACGCTGTATTGGCTCTGGGTCACTGTCCATCAGAGGACAGCTGTTCCACCCGGTCCCAGCTTTCCCTACTGTCTTTGTGTCTGTCTCTTTCATTTTCTCAATCCCCAGTTACCTCTACTCAAGACTCCTGTCCGCTCTCTAGCTGTGCTGGTCACAGAAAAGAGAGAAGTATTTATAAACATGGATGAACCCAAAATGGAGAGTAGTATGTTAAGTGAATAAGCCAGGCAGAGAAAGACAAGTACTATATGTAGATGCTAATGAACAAAACAAAGTAACAAACAAAAAAGAAACAGAGACTTGGATACATGGAACAGACTGACAGCTGTCAGAGGGGACAGGGGTTGGGGAACTGGGTGAAAAAGGTGAAGGCATTAAGCAAAAAAAAAAAAAAAAAAAAAAAAAGACAAAAAACCCCTCATAGACAGAGACAACAGTATGGTAATTACCAGAGGGAAAAGGGGCTGGGGGGGCTGGTAGAAAAGGGTATGGGGGGATACATGGTGATGGAAAAAGATGTGACTTGGGTGGTAACCATACAATATACAGATGATGTATTATAGAACTGTGATTGTGAAACTTACATAATTTTATCAACCAATGTCATCCCAATACATTTGATAAAAATTTTTAAAAAATGGATGAATTTTCAGATGGAAACAATCCAGTTCCCACACCACAGAATGGCTGCGTGGCCGGTAACCCATGAAAAGCCCAGTGCAGGGCACACAATCAATTTCAATAAACATTAGCCATAAAGTTCAAAACTTTTCAAAGGGATTCATGACCATTCTATTAGAACGAGTTGTCAATTACATTTTAGGGAATTATTCTCCCCCCCCCCCCACACACACCCATTTAAAATTTTTCTTCTTCTTTTTTTTATAGGGGATTTCCCTTTTAAAGCAGTCATTTCTACTTAAATTTTCACATATTTAGATTTCCATACATCGGATTTTTGTGAAGCATGACAATTAAGAGCTTGTGCTATTTACTCAATCACATATTAATCATATCACTTGTGAGGTGGTTTTGATTTTCTAAAACCCTAACCTGTTAAGGAATAAACGGGTCGGGGCCCGCCCATGAGCACTAGTGGCCAACGATTTAACCTCAGGGCTTCTGGTGTCTCTGTGGTCTTTATCTGTCTGCTTCAAGACACGCGAACATGAACTTGACAGGAAGGAGGTATTCTGATACACTGTTTCCCACCTGAGAGAAGGATAAGAGCTTGCCCTTGGGACCGGCACGCAGTGGGTTTTGCATCGCAGACACCAGGGCCCATTCCGTGGCCCCACAGCAGCAGGGCCTCCGGACGGCTTTCCGAGCCCGGTCCGCCGCTGGGGATGAGGTTACAACGCCCTGGGTCACCCAGGCCTCCACGAGTTTCGCGGGTCGCTTTTCAGTACGTTTACATTTGAATTTCCCTGAACCGCTGGGTGTGGGCGATGGCGCGGACCCGCCCCGGAAACCTCCGGGCTGCCGGCTCCTTCCCGCCACCCGCGGGCCCGGCCCCTCAGGCCCCGCCAGCGCAGAACCGGGGCAGCCGACGGGCAGTCCCAGGCGCCACTCCTCGCCTCCAGCAGCCCTCCTTCCACCACGCCCCGCTCCGCGCGCTCAGCGAACGGCTGTCTGAGGGCCTGAGTTTGAATTTACGGGCCCCGCTCCTGAGCCGCAAGAGCGCCCAGCCGGCTTCCCATTGGTCGGCGACGGTCACGTGGGCCCCGCGCGCGCCCGCCCAGTTGGTGACTGCCCCGCTCGGGCTGCGCCACCCCCGCTCCCGCCCCCGCCGCGCGCCGCCCGCCCGCCTCTCCGCCCCGCCTGGGAGGAAACAAAGTGCTGCGGGCGGGAGACTCGGCAGCGGCGGCGGCGCGCGCGGACCCAGATCGGCCCTCCCGGTCACCCTTGCCCCGTGTCTTCCTTAGTGCGTGTTTGAGTGTGTGTGTGTGCGCGCGCGCGCGTTTTCTTACAAAGGGCATTTTACGACTGATTGATTCGTAGTCTTCCCCTTTGCCCTTTGTGCTGTAACCCCGCTCCCACCATCGCGGATCGCCGGTGTGTGCCTTCGGTCCCGGCGTCGCTCCCTTCAGCCTGCTGCGTGTCCCCGTGCTGCCCGCGGCCTCCCCGCTCCGCGCCGATCGCCTCGCCGCCCGCCATGGCGACCGCGACCCCCGTGCCGCCGCGCACAGGCAGCCGCGCTGGCGCTCCCACCACGCCGCTGAGCCCCACGCGGCTGTCGCGGCTGCAGGAAAAGGAGGAGCTGCGCGAGCTCAACGATCGGCTGGCGGTGTACATCGACAAGGTGCGCAGCCTGGAAACGGAGAACAGCGCGCTGCAGCTGCAGGTGACGGAGCGGGAGGAGGTGCGCGGCCGGGAGCTCACCGGCCTCAAGGCGCTCTACGAGACCGAGCTGGCAGATGCGCGGCGCGCGCTGGACGACACTGCCCGCGAGCGCGCCAGGCTGCAGATAGAGCTGGGCAAGTTCAAGGCCGAGCACGACCAGCTGCTTCTAAAGTAAGTCCTCGCTTGGCCGCCGCGTTAGCACGCGCAGGGGCTGGGGGCGCAGCCCGCGGGGGCCTCGAGAACCTCGGAGAGGGAGATCGAGGCCCAGCGTGCCCACGCCCTTCCGAAGGGGTAGGGTCTCCATCTCCGGGAAGGAGAAAGAATCTAGTGTTTCTTAGTGGGCGCAAGTGTGGCGGAGGGGGCTTGAATTGTAGCGATGGTGGGACTGAATGCACATTTCCTGATCCTGGATACCGAGCAGGGCCGGGCAATGTGCTCTCCTAGGTGCGGGGAGGTGACGCCCGGGCGCGCGCTCCAATGCGCGCCCCAGGTTCCGGCGGGGCGCGAGACAAAGCGTCTGGTGGGTTTGCAGTGCCGAGGTGGCTAGTCAGCGAGGATTTGCCGCCCGCCTTAAGAATGAATGAGTTTTGCGCTGGGCGGAGGGAGGAAGGGGAGGGACATGCCTTAAATGTCCCGGTCTCCCGGGGGTGGGTCCCGCCTTGGCGCGCTTAGTCTGGGCCCTGTGACATTTTGTGATCTTTCTGCGCCTGCCTTGAAAGAGGACGGAGGGGCGGGGTCTGAGCTGCGCGCCACTGCCGGCGCAGGGCCAGTTGGGTTTTCTAGCTCGTTAGCTTTCACCGGGGGAAGGTGTCCTTTCTGCGGAGACAGGCGGGACCCTTCGTTGCTTCTGAGCGCGGGACCACAAGCTGGGTTTTTGCATGTCGTGGCCTCCATTCTCTGATCCGTGAACCTATTACCCCCCAGGCAGCAGCCCCTTCCCTAGTTTTTGCATCCCCATAAATAATGGTTTGTCTTTCTGGTAATGGTGGAAGACCATGCTCATTCCCCGCGTCTGTCATAGTGATGACAGGCCAGGGCAGGTCAAAGGGTGTTGTGTAAATGTGTAGTGTTGTGGCGAGGGAGAACTTGTAGGTATTCCACCGGGGTCTGACTTTCATTCCAGTGCACGAGGGTAAACTTGCAAGCCTTTGCTGATCCTACCTTCACTTTATGATGAGCAAAATGGCATAATTGTCATCATTAAGCAACTTAGTGTTGATATCAGGCTTTAGAAATTTGCTAAATTTGAATCCAGAATTCACTATCTCCATCCTCGTTGCCAATTGAAATTTTGCCAAATGAAAATAGATTTTGACTTTGACTCTGCTCCTGGATGTCTTTCTATCTGTATCCATGTGAATGACTGTCTCAGTCGCTGATTTTGTAGGTGTGAATCTGTACTTCCCCGTTACTAAACACTCATAAGAACGGTTCATAAAAAGATATGTGTAGTTGGTAAAAATAAAATATATTAAAAAATACAGACTTGATTTACTGAAAAACTAAAATAGTCTCTTGCCTCTTTCTATGAGGCAATCATGTTTGGCCCTTTTTGTGTTTACTTCTTTAAGTATTTAGTTCTATAACTCAAAAAATAAGCATAAGCTGCCCTGGCCTGTGTGGCTAAGTTGGTTGGGCATCATCCATGCACTGAAAGGGTTGCCAGTTCGATTCCCTGGTCAGGGCACATGCCAGGTTTCCTGGGGCTGGATTCCCGGAAGGGGCTGTGCAGGAGGCAGCCCATCGATGTTTCACATCAAATGTTTCACTCTCACATAGATGTTTCTCTTTCCTCCTCTCCCTTCCTCTCTGTCTAAAAATCAATAAAACCTTTAAAAACCATAAGCTTATATTTCTGTTTCTTATATTTACCAACCTTTGGTAACTACATGTCATGTTTTAAAATGAATCCATTCACTCACACGACTGTCTCCATTTTCCTATAAATTTTTTGTTAATGAATTTCTTCAAATCTTAGATGCTGTTGTATGACTCACCATTGTTATGTGTACTACTAAGAAGAAAAAACACATCAGGGCTAGTTATGTAGGGACCATCCTGTTGGGCCCATCCCAGTTTCAGAGATGTTAAAATGTAGCACTGATTATGTATCTATTACATGCCAGACACTGTTCTGTGTGTGGAGGATACAAAGATTACAAAAAAAGTTAGCGGAGGATACAAAGATTACACCCCTCGAACCCGCCCCCAAAAGAAACAAAACAAAAAACCACACCAAAAAGTTACTATCCTTATGTTTCTGAGAGTACAGTAGGGGAGATACCCAGTAAGAAAATACTACATTTCATTTAATCGGAGGCATTTTGATGCTGATGCTTTTTACATATTTCCAGAGGGTATCCTTGGAAGGTTTTTCACTCAGTAAGAAGACTGCCATCTGGCTGACTAGTTGTAAAATGCTATGTGTAGATCATGAGATGCCTGCTGGTTTCAATGGGATTAAAGTGGGAAGAATGTGTGTATTAGAATCAATGACATGCATGTGATTTAATGTTAGATAATAACAGACGCTAGGGGAATAAAAATAAAGCGGGGCGAAGCAAAAGTGTGGTTAAGAAAGGCCTGTCTGAGGGGTTGACAGTCAAATAATCTGAGATGCTGAGTAATGTCCTGGATTATAGTTTTCTTAAATCTGTACATATATTCCTGTTGTCAGGATTAGATGTACAGTAGCATACCCTTATAAGATGGGGCTATGTTCCAAGACCTCCCATTGGATGCCTAAAACTGTGGATAGTGCTGAACCCTTTAGATATACTGTATATTGTTAGTTTTTTCCTATAAACATGTACTTACAATAAAGTTCAGTAAGTTAGTTAGGCACAGAAAGAGATTAAGAACAATAGCTAATAATAAAACAGAACAGTTCTAACAATACACTAAAAAAGTTATGTGAGTGTGGTCACTCCTTTCAAGGGATCCCTTGCTAAAGTTTCGTATAGGCTCAATGCATTCTGGTACAACATCTTGCCATCAATCAGAACGTTTTCTATATTCCACACATAAATTTTAATGGCTTTATCATCTTAATTTATTACGCACTGTGGTTGTAACTTTTCCTTCCTTCCTTCCTTCCTTCCTCCCTTCCTTCCTTCCTTCCTTCCTTCCTTCCTTCCTTCCTTCCTTCCTCCCTCCCTCCCTCCCTCCCTCCCTCCCTCCCTCCCTCCCTTCTTCCCTCCCTCCCTTCCTTCTTTCCTTCCTTTCTCCTTCACCTGAGGATATTTTTCCATTGATTTTTAGAGAGAGGGAGAGACAGAAATATTGATGTGAGAGAAACACATCGATTGGTTGTCTCCTGCACAAGTCAGGGCTCAGGCCGGGTAGGAACCTGCAACCGAGATACATGCCCTTGACCAGAATCGAACCTGGGAGCCTTTGGTCCTCAGGCTCACGCTCTATCCACTGAGCCAAACCAGCTAGGGCTATGGCTGTAACGTTTGCAGTTTGAGGTTCTGTATAAAAACTAACACAGGTTTCTTTTTCTTTCACAATTTTATGGATGAAATATTTGTTCCTACTGTAGAGGTTAGCAAGCTCAAAATTTTAAGATTTTTTTTTCTTATTAAGTCGAAAACATTCACCTTTTCACTTAAGGTAAGCACTTTAGGCTTCTCTTTGACATATCTGAATTGTCAGTGTCACTACTCTTGCATTTTGGGGCCATTATTAAGTATATAAGGGTTATATGAACACATGCACTGAGATACTCTGTAGTTGATCTAATAACCGAGAGTGATAAGTACAATATATAGCATGGATACCTTGGAAAAAGGGATGCTTTACATCCTGGGTGGGATGGAGCAGAACAGTGTGAAATTTTATCACATTTACTCAGAACAGCTTGCAATTTACCTTCAACAATAAAGATAAATGAAAAAAGCAACTTATTTCTGGCCCTGACCAGTGACTCATGGGCATCATCCAGTATACCAAAAGGTTGCTGGTTGCATTCTTGGTCAGGGCACATGCCCGGGGGGCAGGTCCATCCCTGGTGGTAGGGGGTGTGCACGAGGTAGCCCATGGATGTTCCACTCTCACATCAATGTTTCTCTTTCTCTCTCCCTTCCTCTCTCTCTAAAAATCAATAAAACTATTTAAAAAAACCCCAAAACACTTAATTTTGGAATTTTCCATTTAATTTTTTTGGATTGTGGTTGACTGTGGGTGGGTGGGATACTGTTTTTTTTTTTTTTTCTCTAATATGCCATCATTGCTCAAAACATGCCCCATTTTACTTTGTTTCATATTTCAACCCTGGGCATGCCTTGTATAATTTTGTTCCTAAATAGCCTTATATTTTTTTGTTGTTAACTAAAGAAGTACTTGCCCTTCAGTATATCTTCAAACCCTTTAAATATGTGTAATCATAATACCTATTACCTAAGTCTACTTTCTTCCCAGGAACTCTGCTCTTAAGACATGCAGTTGACAGACATCATAGGAATTTACTGAATTTAGATCCAGCTTCTTCCTAGGTCATGTATTTCCTTTCCTTGGTTCCTTCCTTCATTTTGTTGGAGAACATCCTTAAGTAATTTATTCAGAAAAGATGGCAGGAGGTAAACTATGTGATTCCTGTGTCTTTGAAAATAACTTTGTCTCATGCTTTGATGATAGGCTAGATATAGAATACTGGTTTAACATTTTCCCTCTCAGAATTTGAAAAGTATCATATCGCTCCATTTCTTCAGCATCCAGTATTGTTATAGTCAGGCCAGTCACAGTTATTTTCTCTTGGTAGCTGCTTTTGCTTTTCTTCTCTGGAAGTTTTTAGAAGTCTCTTTTATCTTGGTTTCCCGAGATTGCATGGTGATAGGTCTAGGTATGGCTATTCTGTCACGCATCCTAGCTGTTATAAGTGGGTCCTTTCAGTGTAAGCACAATCTTTATTTAGCTTTGGGAAACTTACTTTATTCCATACCTTTTCTGTGCTCCGTTTTCTTGGTTTTCTCTATTTGGAATGTTGAGCCCTTTGGTTTCTTTTTTTCTCATAATTTATTTTTTTCTTTTTTTAAATTTCTTTATTGATTAAGGTATTACATATGTGTCCTTATTCCCCCATTACCCCCCCTCCCACCTCCCATTCATGCCCCCACCTCCCTGTTGTCTGTGTCCATTAGGTTTACATGCATGCATATCAGTCCTTTGGTTGATCTCTCCCCCTTACCCCCACCCTCCCCTACCTTCCCTGAGGTTTAATGTTCTGACTGATGTTTCTCTGTCTCTGGATCTATTTTTGTTCATCACTTTATGTTGTTCATTATATTCCACAAATGAGTGAGATCATGTGATATTTATCTTTCTGTGCCTGGCTTATTTCACTTAGCATAATGCTCTCCATCTCCATCCATGTTGTTGCAAATGGTAAGAACTCCTTTTTTACTGCAGCATAGTATTCCATTGTGTAGATGTACCACAGTTTTTTAATCCACTCATCTGCTGATGGGCACTTAGGCTGTTTCCAAATCTTAGCTATGGTGAATTGTGCTGCTGTGAACATAGGGGTGCATATATCCTTTCTGATTTGTGTTTCTAGTTTCTTGGGATATATTCCTAGGAGTGGGATCACTGGGTCAAATGGGAGTTCCATTTTTAGTTTTTTGAGGAAACTCCATACTGTTCTCCACAGTGGCTGCACCAATCCACATTCCCACCAGCAGTGCACCAGGGTTCCTTTTTCTCCGCATCCTCACCAGCACTTGTCATTTGTTGATTTATTGATAATAGCCATTCTGACAGGTGTGAGATGGTACCGCATTGTTGTTTTGATTTGCATCTCTCTGATGATTAGTGACTTTGAGCAGGTTATCATTTGTCTCTTGGCCTTCCTTCTGTCTTCTTTCGTAAAGTGTCTATTTAGATCAGTTGCCCATTTTTTGATTGGGTTATCTTCTTTTTGTTAAGCTGCATGAGTTCCCTGTAAATGTTGGAGATTAAACCCTTACCGTTGATATCATTGGCAAATATGTTCTCCCATGCAGGGGGCTTTCTTGTTGTTTTATTGATGGTTTCTTTTGCTGTGCAAAAGCTTTTTATTTTGATGTAGTTCCAATTGTTTATTTTCTCTTTAGTTTCCATTGCCCTAGGAGCAGTATCAATGAAGAAATTGCTTTGGCATATGTCAGAGATTTTTCTGCCTATGGATTCCTCTAGTATTTTTACGGTTTCCCGTCGTATGTTTAAGTCCTTGATCCATTTTGAGTTTATTTTTGTGTATGGTGTAAGTTGGTGGTCTAGTTTCATTTTTTTGCATGTATCTGTCCAGTTTTCCCAACACCATTTATTGAAGAGACTGTCTTAACTCCATAGTATGTTCATGCCTCCTTTGTCAAATATTAATTGAGCATAGTGATTTGGGTTGATTTCTAGGTTCTCTATTCTATTCCATTGATCTAAATGTCTGTTCTTGTGTCAGTACCAGGCAGTTTTGAGAACAGTGGCTTTGTAATACAGCTTGAAATCTGGTATTGAGATCCCACCTACTTTGTTCTTCTTTCTCAGGATTGCTGTAGCTTTTGGGTCTTTTTTTTATTCCAGATGAATTTTTAGAAAGTTCATTCTAGGTCTGTGAAATATGCCGTTGGTATTTTAATGGGAAGTGCATTGAATCTATAGATTGATTTGGGTAGTACGGACATTTTGATGATGTTGATTCTACCAATCCATGAACATGGTATGTTCTTCCATCTGTTTACATCTTCCTCTATCTTTTTTTTCAGTGTCCTGTAGTTTTCTGCATATAGGTCTTTTACCTCCTTAGTTAAGTTTATTCCTAGGTATCTTAATTTTTTTGGTGCGATGGAAAATGGGATTGCTTTTTTAGTCTCTCTTTCTGTAAGTTCACTTTTGGTGTATAGAAATGCCATAGATCTCTTTGCGTTAATTTTGTATCCTGCTACATTGCCGAATTAATTTATTAAGTCTATTAGTTTTTTGATGGAGTCTTTCGGGTTTTTTTATGTACAATATCATGTCATCTGCAAATAAGGACAGCTTTACTTCTTCTTTTCCAATTTGGATGCCTTTTATTTCTTCTTGTCTAATTGCAATCGCTAATACTTCCAGTACTGTGTCGAACAGGAGTGGTGAGAATGGACATCCCTGTCTTGTTCCTGTTCTTAGGGGAAATGGTTTTAGTGTTTGCCCATTGTGTATGATGTTAGCTGTGGGTTTATCATATATAGCTTTTATTATGTTGAGGTATGATCCTTCTATTCCCACCTTGTTGAGAGTTTTTATCAAGAAAGGGTGTTGGATTTTGTCAAATGCTTTTTCTGCATCAATTGATATGACTATGTGATTTTTATCTCTCAATTTGTTTATGTGATATATCACATTTATTGATTTGTGGATATTGTATCATACTTGCATTCCTGGGATAAATCCTACTTGGTCATGGTGTATGATCTTTCTGATGTACTGCTGGATCTGATTTGCTAGAATTTTGTTGAGGATTTTGGCATCTGTGTTCATGAGGGATATTGGCCTGTAATTCTCTTTCATTGTGTTGTTTTTATCTGGTTTTGGTATTAGGGTGATGCTGGCTTCATAGAATGAGCTTGGAAGCGTTCCTTCCTCTTGAATTTTTTGGAATAGTCTGAGGAGGATAGATTTTAGTTCTTCCTTGAATGTTTGGTAAAACTCCCCTGTGAAGCCATCTGGCCCCGGGCTTTTGTTTGCTGGAAGCTTTTTGATGACTGCTTCAATTTCTTCCATAGTTATTGGCCTATTGAGATGTTTAGATTCTTCCTGAGTAAGTTTCTGAAGGTTATATTTTTCTAGTAATATGTCCATTTCCTCCAGGTTGTCCAGTTTGTTGGAATAGAGTTGTTCATAGTATTTTTTAACAATCCTTTGTATTTCGGTGGCGTCTGTTATTTCACCTCTTTCATTTCTGATTTTGTTTATTTGGGTCCTCTCTCTTTGCTTCTTGGTGAGCCTGGCTAGAGGTTCATCAATCTTGTTTATCCTTTCAAAGAACCAGCTCTTGGTTTTGTTGATCTTTTGTATTGTTTTTTTGGTCTCAATGTCGTTATCTCCGCTCTGATCTTTATTATTTCCTTCCTTCTGCTTACACTGGGCTTTTCTTGTTGCTCTCTTTCTAACTCTTTGAGTTGTAGGGTTAGGTAATTCATTACCATTGTTTCTTGTTTTTTGCAGTATGCTTGTAGAGCTATGAACTTCCCTCTCAAGACTGCTTTCGCTGTGTCCCATAGATTTTGGATTGTTGTGTTTTCATTGTCATTTGTTGCCATGATGTTTTTATTTCTTCCTTGATCTCTCTGATAACCCAGTCATTGTTTAATAGCATGCTGTTTAGTCTCCATGTGTTTGATTTTTTTGGATTGTTTTTATTGTAGTTGATTTCCAGTTTTATGCCACTGTGATATGAGAAGATGCTAGATATTATTTCTATCTTCTTGAATTTGAAGAGACTTTGCCTATGACCCAACATATGGTCAATCTTTGAAAATGACCCATGTGCACTTGAGAAGAATGTATATTCTGTGGCTTTGGGGTGAAATGTTCTGAAGATGTCAATTAATTCCATCTGGTCTAGTGAGTCATTTAGGATTGATGTTTCTTGGCTGATTTTTTGTTTAGAGGATTTGTCCAATGGTGATAGTGGGGTATTAAAGTCTCCTACTATGATTGTATTGCTGTCAATCTCTCCCTTAATATCCTCCAGGAGTTTTTTTATGTATTTGGGTGCTCCTGTATTGGGTGCATATATGTTTACCAGAATTATTTCTTCTTGTTGGATTGCTCCCTTTAGTATTATGAAGTGGCCTTCCTTATCTCTTGTTATGTCCTTCAGTTTGAGATCTAATTTATCAGATATAAGTATTGCTACCCCAGCTTTTTTTAAATTTCCATTCGCCTGGAAAACCTTTTTCCATCCCTTCACCCTCAGTCTGTGTGTGTCTTTTTTTCTGAGGTGGGTTTCTTGTAGATAGCAGATATATGGGTCGTGTTTTCTTATCCAATCTGTCACCCTATGTCTTTTGATTGGGGCATTTAATCCATTTACATTTAAAGTTATTACTGATAGGTACTTATTTGTCGCCATTTTTATTCTTTACCCCTGTGTTCCTTCTTTGCTTCCTATTTCTTTTTTTTACAGCAGACCTTTTAGCATTTCTTTTTTTTTTTTTTAAGAAAATAGCAATTTATTTTATTTTTTATTTATTTTTAATATATTTTATTCATTTTTTTACAGAGAGGAAGGGAGAGAGATTGAGAGTTCAAAACATCGATGAGAGAGAAACATCTATCAGCTGCCTCCTGCACTCCTCCTACTGGGGATGTGCCCACAACCAAGGTACATGCCCTTGACCGGAATCGAACCTGGGACCTTTCAGTCTGCAGGCCGACGCTCTATCCACTGAGCCAAACCGGTTTCGGCCCTTTTAGCATTTCTTGCATTGCTGGTTTGGTGGTAATAAATTCCCTTAGTCCTTTCATAATTTTTTTTTCATTCTGTGAAATTACTTTGTCTATTTTCTCCATCACAATAGTGATATTTTAAAGGCATAAATCATACTTTTAATTCTAAGAAATATTTTTGAAAAGGTATTTATTTTATACCATTTCTATTTTCAGAATGCATTGTTTTCTTTACTCTGTCTGAGGGTAATATTTAAGGTTTTCTTCTTAAATTTCTCTTCTGTGAATTGGATTATCTCTTTTTCCTTTCTCGTCACTTATTCTTTTTGTTTGACATGTTTTTTTGTTGTTGTTGTTGTTGTTGTTTTTTTTTCTTCTTGCTACTGATTTTGATCCTACATTTACAAATGAAGCACTAGGTAATGGTTGAGTATTACTGCTGTTATCATTCAGGTAATTCCTCTGCATTTTCTGAATAGAAGAACAAATTAGAATCTCTCTGATTGAATAGGGTGTGTTGCTGGCCATCTTGTTGGAGGGCCTGCAGTTAAGGTAAGGGGTGCTGAGCAGGGCCACATGCAAAGCTGTTCCCTGAGTTAATCCCTCTATTTTAAGTGTGCCTCACTATTCCCCTGTAGTTCCTGTGTTCATGTTCTGTGATGGGTACTTTAATCTACATTTATTCTAGAAATTTTGCTGAAATGTCACCTAATGATTCTTTTCCTATTCACTTTGGTGCATCACATACTTTACTGCTTTTTTTTATTATGGTCTAGTGGGGAGGCTAATAGCTGTGCATAGTAAATCAGCATCTTGGAAATCAGTTAATTTTGAGCAATAATTGAAGTACAATTTGTATGATGAAAAGAAAGAAATGTCTTATTTTTCATTGGTCCATTTAGGTTTTTTATTTGCTTAAAAATAATTTTCTATACTTAACTTTTTATTTGGAGCCAGAATGTTGTAATCAGTCTATCATTTTGATGGTTTTAGATTAAGTCAACAGTCTTGAGAATTATAGATTCCAAAATTACTTAGTCCCTTTGGTGTCCTCAGTACACAATATACCTCAAAGACAGAAGAATTAATGGAGACACTTGGCCTTGCTGGAGAGAATTTGACAACAGCCTCCACTGAAACTGGTCTTTAGATCCATCTGACAACAGCTCTCTGATCTAAGATACAGCTACTCCAGTTCAGTCCGAGTTTAATTATATTTTATTAGAAGCTTTTTTGGGGTTTTCAAGAATGATGATGTATGTCATCAGTCAACACTTTAAAGAAAAAAAGTAAAGAAAGATTGACTTATTTCAAAATTTCAGTATTAACCAAATATGCAGGAAAAGGAGATACAAGAAAATTGTGTTGATTTCAGTATCTAATTTTGTGGCTGCATACATTTCTTTTTCCCTCAGTGATAAGGGTCCATAATCTTTTATGCAAAACCCCTGCTGCTAGATGTGCTTTGGAAGTAAAAACAATTCCCACGTTAATAAGGTAATATGATGCATATACTGTGTATGACACCCCCAGTGGGGTCTAGGGTAGCACGTCATCATGAAACAGATATATCTGCAGGGAACGATATTAATAGTCACAGTAAGTGGCGAAAGACATCTAAAAATAGACTCACATTCATTCAGGTCTGGTTTTGTTACCAAATGAATTAATGTAAATTTTAGTTTTAGAACTCTAAAAATGTATAAAAGAGATTATCAATTTGTATTTTAGCATTCTTTTTCTTTTTAAAATTTATATTTTCTCTCTTCCTTTTTTTTTGTTTTTTTGTTTTTTTGTTTTTTTGTTAATCCTCACCTGAGGATATTTTTCCATTGACTTTTGGAGAGAGTGGAAGGGAGAGGAAGAGACAGAGAGAAACATCGATGTGAGAGAGACACATTGGTTGGTTGCTTCCTGCATGCACCCTGACCTGCAATTGAAGTATATGCCCTTGACTGGAATTGAACCCAGGACCCTTCAGTCCACAAACCAACGCGGTATCCACTGAGCCAAACTGGCTAGGGTTCCAGAACTTTTCTTTTATTCCTCATTTGGTTTATGGTAGATAATAAAGCTTGAAAAACTGCAAAATTAACTGTAGGTTTCTCTTTGAAAATTATAACCGAATTAGAAAAATGGTGATGGGGGCTCATTGGTATGTCTCTAATATAATGAATGCTGTAGGATCATTTGAGATGTTGAGCAACTCACTGTTCCTTCATTAAACACACACACACACACACACACACACACACACACACACACACGCCCCGACTTGAAAAAGGATGTCCCAGGAAACACAGTTGTTAGGCTTGAAAGCCAATGTTTTCAAAATAATCTTTGACATATTGTACACAAATTTTGTTAATAATAATAGCAAAATTTCATATTTTTAGAAACAATTGATGCTTTAAAAATATAATTTACCTTATGAAAATAAAAGTTTTTTTTCTCCAAATAGAATAAAGGATAATGTTGATTATGTTTTCTCATGATACATGTGGATCTGAAGGTTTGTAGACTTTCTACCTCCATCCACAACCATCAGTGATTTGAGGAAGATAGTTTTGAGGTAGAAGGATCAAGCATACTTAGTGTATTCCTTTGGGAAAAACAGCATTTGTTACTACATTAGTAAGGAAACTACTGATGGGAAATTGTTTGTTTTTTAAATATATTTTATTGATTTTTTACAGAGAGGAAGGGAGAAGGAGAGTTAGAAACATCGATGAGAGAGAAACATCAATCAGCTGCTTCCTGCACACCCCCTAAAGGGGATGTGCCCGCAACCAAGGGACATGCCCTTGACCAGAATCGAACCTGGGACCCTTGAGTCCGTAGGCCGACGCTCTATCCACTGAGCCAAACCGGTTAGGGCAAGAGAAATTTGGATTTGTGTGTTTTCATAAGTAAGAATGCATGTGAATGCTGACTTGCTATTAGCAAGTATGACTGGGACAATGTCCATCACACTAGCCTGAGCTAGGGTAGTATCAAACAAAAGCACCACCTGAAGTTGCAATTTCCTGTTTTTGGTGACTTGGGATAGGCACTTAATTCTTTGAGCCTTTATTTCCTCATCTGTATAATTGGGGTAAGGAATAAGCAATAGTTTTGGCTGTTATATATGGGGAATTTTTGAAAGTTAACGCTTTTATTACATAAAAATTATATGTTCATTATGGAAAACTACAAAACACGGATAAAACACCAAGAGGAAAATAAAAATCGCCCTTAGTTCTATCTCCCAGAAGTATAAGTCCTAAAAGTTTTCCTCTCCATCACATTAACAAAAAAATGGGTTGATGATAAGTGTGGGTATGTAACCTGTATTCACCAACACTATTTTATGAACATTTTACACGTCAGTAAATGTGTGATACCATTACTGAACATATTTTGAAGATCTCATTGCTAACCTTTATTGGCAACTTCTGTTTGCTGTGACTAAGGCTTTGCAGGTAAGTACAGCTACCCAATTTCTCAGAGGCCATAGGGGCCATGACAATATTAGAATTTTTCCTCTGGTTAACTGAATGGTTAAATATTAACTAATTTACTGGTTAAATGTTAACCACTAGATAAAGTTATACAGTTTTGCCAATTTTTGATGCCACTAGTAGCTGACGAGTGTCCATTTCCTATTTGGATGAATTTAATTTTAATTTCTGAAGGTTCTTGTTCATTTTTATTATGCTCATGTTGCTAGCATAAAGGAGTAAAAAGATAAAAATTCAGGTTATAATCTTAGATTTCTGCCAATATTTTTGGTATAGGCCTACATGAAAACTGAGGTTTTCTTTGGCTAATATATTTAAATGGGCTTTTTTAAATTTAATTTTTGGCCGTCAGTAGCTTTTGGGTTTATTGATCATAGATAGAATTACAGCACTTTTATTGTTGGGTCTTGTATCATCTGATCTAAACAATTCATTTGTAAATATATAAATTGAAACCTAGAGAGATTAAAATACTTGCGTAAGATGCAGGACAAGAGCCAACATTCATTTTGTGCTTATTGTGCTTGCCAGGTACAATGCTAGATGCTCTATAAACACTCTTTAAACCTTATGATAACCCTGGTGATAAGTGAGGAAACTTGAGGCTTAAAGTAAAGTCTTTTGCATAGGATTACTTAGCAGATAGATAAATGGTGAAGTTAAAATCGATTCTAGCTCCGTCTTCGAGCATTTTGATAAGGTTTTTACCAGTATTGCCTCATTTAATCCTTACAGCGGCGCTGTTTTGCAGGTATTATTCTGATTACCAACTTTCATGAAGCAGGCTCAGAGTACTGTCATCTGTTCTTGGGACTTGTCTTACATAGATGGTTACTTTCCAGGTCCGTTTGGCGGCTACTTTTGGAAATGGTACTGTGTGTGTGTGTGTGTGTGTGTGTGTGTGTGTGTGTGTGTGTGTGTGTGTGTTAATTTGATAGTTCATAGCTCCTAGGATCGTAATTTTGGATGTCAGGAGAGTGTAGTAATGGAAGCCATAGTTTCAACTAACTCGGGCTTTGTTTGCTAATTGGGAAAGGGTGAAGATGAATTACTGAAAGAGACCTCTTTTTTTCCTTCCTTCTTAAAAAGCTACTCTCCTGCTTTACTCTATGCTTTAACAATTTTAAAATAAATTAAAAATCTCTACGTAAATCTTTAGTAGTCATGATAGAAATGTTCTTTTCATTTATATTAAGCACGCATTTGTGGAACAGTCACTATGTGCCAGGCCTTGAGCCAGATGCTGGGGATAGAGGGCTGGGACGCTCAGTCCCCGTTATCAAGTTACTTCCAGTCTATTGTAGACGGTAGACAACAAATACTACAGTATTGTGATACTTTAAAAGTGATACACTAATACAGTGTAATAAGTGCTGAGCAGTAACCACATAGTGCTATGGGGAGACAGAGACTACCACCCAAGACCAACTAGGAGCTTTGCAAAGGTTTCAAAGATGTCTCAGGGGAATTGGGGAGGTAGTGATATCTGAACTGAGTGTTGGGAGGTAAGTAGGAGTTGACATCTAAAGGAAAACATTGGGAGAGGGTGTTGTCCTGGATGGCAAATAGGTCATTGAACTAGAGCCATCTATACTAATAAAAACCTTGGGGGTGATCAGGCCTGCAGGGGAGCAGTTAGGCGTCAATAAGGCCGGCAAGGGAGCAGTTAGGGGGCGATCAGGCAGGCAGGCAGGCGAGCGGTTAGGAGCCAGCAGTCACGGATTGTGAGAGGGATGTCTTACTGCCAGTTATTCCCCGAAGGGTCTGAGATTGGAGAGGGTGCAGGCTGGGCTGACGGATACCGTCCCCCCCACGCCCCCGCCTGCCCTGTGCATGAATTTCATGCACTGGGCCACTAGTATATATATAAATAAGGTGTTTATATATAGGGTTGGCTTTTATGTAATGAGGTGCCTCAAGAATTTTAGGCATAAGGGTGACATCAGTCTGGCTATTCTGTGGAGGGAAATAAGAGTAGAGATAAAAACACTAGTAGGGACACTTGGGGAGTAATGAGGTGACTCCTGAATTGAGGTAGGCAATGGGGAAGGACAGGAAATAGATTTGTGGGTTTAGGAAGAATAGAGTCTAAGGTGCCGGGGGAGATAGTGTTGCTCTTAACAGAGATTGATGGGGAAGGAACAGGTTTGGGGGACCCTACTCAGTCAGGGTTAGTGACTGAGTGCTGTTGGTTGGACTTCCAGGTGGAGATGTCAGTGGTAATTTGGAGTAACTCTCCGGAGCTCTAAAGAGAGGCTTGGATTGGAGCATGGGAGATATTTGGGGGTAGAGAAAAAGAGAAGAGGGGCAAAGTCAGAGACATGGACAACATCTACATATGAGGACGAGGCAGAGGAGATGGTAAATAATAGCCCGAGAAGTAGGGAAAGAGTCGAATCATCACCATCTGTCCTCCCTATACCCTCTTCCACCTCCCTCCACTCCTCTGCCCCCCAACAACATAGGGCTAGAACACTGTAGAATTTACCTTCTTTGGGAGCTTTAATGTCTGAGACTAGAATGACTGAATTTAAGAAAGCAGCACATAGCTGCAGTTCAGGACCAGGAAGCTGCCACGGCTGTTGTATGGACAACTGCCTCATGACACCTAGCAAACAAAGTGGACTGTTTCAGAAAAACTTCACAGACCCATATCCCGTATGAATATAGGTGCAAAAATTCCCCCCCAAGATGCTAGCAAACCAAACCCACCAATGTGTAAAAGGATTATGTACCATCACCAAGCGGGATTTGTCCTGGGAGTGCAAGATTGGTTCAGTCTAGGAAAGTTAAGAATGTAACACACCATATTAATAGAATGAAGCACAAAAACCTTATAATCATCTCAATAGGTGCAGAAAAAGTATTTGACAACGTATACTACTCTTCCATAATAAAAATACTCAAATCAATAAAAGGGAACTTCTTAACCTGATAAAGGGTTATCTATGAAAAATCTAGCTAATGTCATACTTAATGGTAAAGACTGCCTGTTTTCTCCCTAAGATCAGGAATGAGGCAAGATTGCCCACTCACCACTTTTATTCACCATTGTACTAGAGGTTTGAACTAGGGCACTTAGGCAAGAAAAAGATATAAAAGACATTTGGATCAGAAAGGAAGAAGTAAACCTATGTCTATTTACAGATGATAATCTCATAAATAGGAAATCCTAGGGAATCCGTAAAAAACAGAAAGATCTGGAGAGCTAATAAACAAGTTCAGCAAGGTTACAGGATATAAGAACAAGGTACAAAACTCAATTGTGTTTCTGTACACTAGCAATAAACAGTCCAAAAATGAAATTACAAAAACTCCATTTTCAACAGACTCAAAGAGAATGAAATGCTTAGGAATAAATTGAACAGAGGAAGTGCAAGACTTGTACACTGAAAACTATAAGATATTGTTGGAAGAAATGAAAGAAAACCTAAATAAGTGGAAAGATATTCCATGTTTATGGGTTGAAAGACTTAATATTAAGATGGTAATTTTCCCCCAGTTGACCTACAGATTCAATGCTATCTCTATCAAAATCACAGCTACCTTTTTTTTTGCAGAAATTGACAGGATGACTTTAAAATACATATGGAAATGCTTGATATTCAGAATAGCTGAAAAAATCTTGACAAAGAACAAAATTGGAGGGAGGACTCAATTCCTGTTTTCAAAATGTACTGCAAAGTTACTGTAACGTGTGTGTGTGTGTGTGTGTGTGTGGTATAGACATAAGGACAGAAAAACGTCAAGTTTTAAGGACCTTGCATCTTAGCAGAAAAATTGCACAAGGATAAAGAAGGTGGCCCCAAGACACTTTTCTTCTTTTATATACTTACTAGAGGCCCGGTGCACAAAATTCGTTCCAGGGGGCGGGGTGTGTCCCTCAGCCCAGCCTGCACCCTCTCACAATCTAGGACTGCTGGCTCCTCACTGCTTGCCTGCCTTCCTGATTGCCCCTAACCGCCTCTGCCTGCCAGCCTGATCACCCACTAACCACTCCCCTGCCAGCCTGATTGCCCCTAACTGCCCTCCCTGCTGGCCATCTTGTGGTGGCCATCTTGTGTCCACATGGGGGTAGCCATCTTGTGTGTTGGAGTGATGGTCAATTTGCATATTACTATTTTATTAGATAGGATAGATGCATTAGAGAACCTAATTTGTATCCATATTTGTATAGGTTATTTCTGGGCTCTCGGTTCTGTTTATTGGTCTGTGTATGTTTTTGTTCCAATATCATACTGTTTTGATTACTATAGCTTTGTAGTATAGTTTGAAATCAGAGACTGATACCTCCAGCTATGTTCTTTTTTCTCAAGATTGCTTTGGCTATTTGGGACTTTTTTTGTGGTTTCATACAAATTTTAGGACAGGAAATTTTTGTTTGGGCATATTAATAACTTTATCGTAATAAAGTTTCAAAAATAAAGTTCCAGAAAAAGGCTATTTTCTCTCTAAAAGTCTGGGCCATGGCTAGATAAAGGGCATGTTCATTCCGAAGGGTGAAGAAGCCTCAGAAGCTGAATGATCTGATAGTCACTGGAATAACCAACTAGTGTTGAGTGGTGTTCAGCTGCCATGAGACAGCTGTTCAGAAGAACAGTAAGGTAAATTAAAGCAAAGAGCTCAAACAGCCGATCTAATTGGCCTGGTTCTTTATATAGAGTGGGTCTGTTTTGAGGGATTTAAAAATCCTTGTTTGCACCCTGGCTGCTACGGCTCAGCAGGTTGGAGCCATGTCCTGTTTGCCATAGGGTGACGTGCTCTATTCCTGATCAGGGCAAAATCCCAGGAGGTGAGTTTGATGCCCAGGAAGTGCATACAGAAAGCAACCAATCACGTCGATGTTACCCTTTCTCCCTTCCTCTCTAAAATCAATTTAAAAAAAAATCTTTGTGGATATGATTAAAAATAACAATTTTAATAGAACTGTTTCTGCCAAGTCTGGTTTTTAAATCCCTCAAATTTAGAATGTATAGCTTTTTAAAAGGCTATAGGATTAAGTCTATCACATCAATATTATACCTTGGATAGATTTTTCCATAAGCACCGATATTTCCAACAGATTTTATTCATTGAACAAGCATTTATTAAACACAAATAATTGCCCCTGTCCACTTTTTTATATATGCAGTATCATAATCTTTGGCAAATTTTATGGAAATGACATTTAATAGCCAGAAACTAACTTTATATAGCTTTTTCTAGGTATGTTATTCCGCCAACTAAGAGATCATCTATAAGTTAGGTCTCTTAAATTGAATTGCTTAATGTAACTCTGTGGGGTTTTTGTTTTGTTTTTAAAATATTTTTATTGATTTCATAGAGAAGGAGAGGGGGAGAGAGATAGAAACATCAAAGATAAGAGAGAATCATTGATCTGCTGCTTCCTGCACGCCCCCTCCCCCCGCCTCCCCCACTGGGGATCGAGCCTGCAATCTGAGCATGTGCCCTGACCAGGAATCAAGCCATGACCCTCTGGTTCATAGGTTGATGCTCAACCACGGAGCCACGCTGGCCGGGCGTTAATGTAACTCTTTGTATCTGTATTTCTGTAAGTGGAAATCAAAGAATGACAGAAGTGTTTGAAAAAATAATGAAAATTATAGCGCTGTAAAGAGGGAAACAATGCCCAAGCATGCATATAGATCCTGTCCTGAAAATGAACACAGATTTTTTGCTCGCAGGTATGCTGTGGGTGTTTTAGGCTGAATTCAGGGATTTCTCTGGTGGCTGTGCTACTGGTAAAACTACACATTTCATTCAGCTGAGCATTTGTGATATAAACTGATAAAGGAAATGTTATCAGCGGGGTGATGGTTGCTTAGTATGACTGGTGAAATTCAAACGCCCCCAACTGCATATCGAGCCCACAACCCAGGGGCATGTGCCCTTGACCAGAATCGAACCTGGAACCCTTCAGTCCTCAGGCCAATACTCTATTCACTGAGCCAAACTGGCAAGGGTTGGGAGGGCATTCTTTTTTTTAAATATATTTTTATTGATTTCAGAGAGGAAGGGAGAGGGAGAGAGAGATAGAAACATCAATGATGAGAGAATCATTGATTGGCTGCCTCCTGCAGGCCCCCCTACTGGGGACTGAGCCCACAACCCAGGCATGTGCCCTTGACCGGAATTGAAGCCGGGACCTTTCAGTCCGCAGGCCTGCGCTCTGTCCACTGAGCCAAACCAGCTAGGACAGGGCATTCTTAATTAGGATAGAGCATCAACTACATTTTTTTTTTCTATTTATTTTTGTTAATCCTTAACTGAGGATACTTTTTTCATTGTCAACTACACTTTATAAAACTCTCTCCCTGTCTGAGTTGGAATATTGGTTCTTCTGTAAACATCTACAGTAAATGGGTATGTTTTTTGACTTATATTCAGTGTGCATATTTTTAGTGTTAGATGCACATGTTGAATTTAGATGAAAACACAGAAAGGTCTCCTAAGGAATACCTTAGGCAGGTCAGTCACACTGAACAAATCCAGTTATGAAACATAGTCAAAGAGGAATGCCCACTGGCCCTGGATTCCTATCTAAGTTGCTCTCTGTTCCTGGGCATTGTCAGTTGTTCCTCTGCTTAGGTGAGCGCTGCAGCCAATTCCTGTGCGTGGTTTAGGATGTCAGTTCTGCAGGTTTCTGCACTTAGATCACGGACTGACAGGTCAGGACTTCCTGCAGCACTTTTAATGAATGAAAAATAATAAGGCAGTTAGAAAACTGACAAGATTATGTTCAAGATGTTAACTTGCTGCAGGGCCTTGGTATTTTGGCAGCTTATGTGGCCCATAAAACTCACTGATTCATGGCTTCTGATCGAGTGTAATCTTATGAATTTTTTCATTATCTATCTAACTTAGGAAATTGGCAGAAGATAGGGAGAACATCTAGGAATGAACTTGTAGAGATTATAAAAGTGCCACAGTTTATTTATTTTTAGGAAAATACATGATATTTTACATAGCATAAAAAAGGCAGAATGGGTTTTTGGGGAGACTATTGAGACTACCAAAACAGTCATTATTTATACACTAGAGGCCTGATGTACGAAGATTTGTGCAAGAATGGGCCTTCCTTCCCTTGGCTGCCAGCACCACCTTCACTCAGGCCAGAGCCGCCTTTCTGCCTTTGCTCCAGCCCGGAGCTGCCTTTCCGCCTTCCCCACTGCCCAGAGGCCTGGAGCTGCTGGGGTGGTGCAGAATGCCTTCATCGTTGCCATGGCGATGATGCAAGTGTCCCGCCCCATCCCCAGCTGCTAGGCACCTGTGTATGCAAATTAACCCACCATCTTTGTTGGGTTAATTTGCATACTCACTCCTGATTGGCTGGTGGGCGTCACAAAGGTACAGTCAATTTGCATCTTTTTCTTTTATTAGTTTAGATTGTCCATGTAGAACTCTCAAAGAGTTCTCAGTCTCCTGAGTTAGCTAAGTACTTGCACAAGAATGGGCTTGGATGCTAAGGGTAACATAAATGTGCAAGAAACAGACATAGTATCCAACTCTCCTCCTCTTTCAGCCAGGGCATATAAGGTTAGCTTTCATTTGCAATTTTAAGAACACTTGTAATTCTCATTTGTATCTTCCTAATATGTTCAGTAATGTCAAAGTTACAGCTTTAGGAAAGAATCTGTAATGGAACAATGTATATTTTTACAAAATAACAGCGGTATAAGTAACTAATAACTTGACATCAAATTTCAGCTGTTACCTTGGGTGACTCCAGGTATCACACATTAATAGCATATCCTACTCATCCCCTTTAGTCCACTCCTTGTCATATCTGGTCATAATTTTTGTTGAAGAAGCCAGCGTGTTCTAGTCTTTGGTGCACTCTCTTAGTTTTTTTGGCTCCCCGTATTTCCTGTACTCCACAAGGTGTTGCGCAGTATCTTTCATTTGTGGTTTAGCATTCTGGATCTGGAACCATGTACATTAATTATATCCATTAAATCAATGAAGTAAAACACACAGAATTGGAGGATCTGTGAAGTTGGGGTGATATTATGTGTCTTTGTGTTTGTGTGTGTTCAGTATCCTTGGTGGGCTATTTGGTTTCTGGGAAGCACAGGTTCACTCCCCTGCCATTGCAAAGTACCACATTATGATATGCGATTTAAATATTAAACAGGTGCAGTAGAGTGTTTGTAATTGTTAAGTAATATGAGCCAGTAGCTTTTGTAAATATTGTGGAATACATAAAGTTTTAAAAAATCATATGCATTATAATATGTATTCCTGCCCAGCTCTGGTCATTTCTACAGTGGGATAAAATAATAGCTCCTCCACAAGCATTGATTCTGTTCTGTGGAGTTCCCAGCTAGGACCCAACAATTGTAGTAATGAGGCATTCTTTTTTGTTATAAATTAATGACTACATAGGATTAAAAAAAATACTTGATTTTTTCCCCCACAAATCTTCAGTGAAAGGTTGCCATCTTGTGGTCTTTTTAAAATAAAGGATTTAAGAAAAATCTGATATGACTGCTGAGATTTTATGAATATAGTTGTTTTATGATACCAAAATGAGTAAGAAAGAAATACTATTAAATCTTCTCTTTATATTTCCTTATATCCTTTGGACAGATTTGTTCACTTTATTTTAATATTACTGATTTAAAAAAATTTCTGTTAATTAAAATTTTCTCTTTTAGCCCACGCAAACATTAGTAGTAGAAATAATCTTCTACAATTGCAGTTTTAATTAAGAGCAGATATGAGAATTTTGATATTAATTTCTAATTAATGATAATAGAATTATTTGAATAAAAAATACTTTTCTTTAAGAGGTAATTATTTGACAAAATATATCCAAAGGAACCTTAATATTATAATATAGAACTCCAGTTAATTAAAAGTGATATTTAAAAGAAAAAGAAACCTCAATTTAGATCTCATTTTTTTGGTAGTTAATAATATAAACTAAAATAATTAATTTTTCTTCAGAGACACCCTAATTTATAGTTAAGGAAGTCCTAAAAATCACCTCCTATGTAAGGAATGTAAAATGCTTGCAAGCTTGGGGTCAGTTAGTTCTTATATCAAGGGAGTTTCTATATGATACCAAGTTACAAAATTGCTTTTTATAATAACTTTATTTTCACGTTTTTAATCTCATTTTATATCTTGATTTATAGGTCCTATTCATCCTGGTTTATAATATTCATTGTATTAAAAATAATAAATATTTATATTTTTTAAATGTCTGAGAATCATTTATATGCGCCTGCATATATGTCTCATACATGCCAACGCCCCCACCACCACACCAGAGTTGGTAATTAAACATTTACCAGCATACTATTGGATGGAATCCATACAATGTTCTAACAACGAAAAACTGAAGGGTACAGTGGGGGAACTTAGTGGTAAGACTGAAGGAATAGAACCCAAAACCACGATTGACTTTGCCTCCAGGCTGCAGGCCCCTCCGTGTGTTTGACGGCAATGGTGTGAGAGCCCCTTGTGGATGCGATAGCCAATAAGAAGTTAGAAGAAATTTCCGTTTTTGTTTTATTTTGATTCCTCCCCCTCAGTGCATCTTTATACAAGAAGAACTGAATTGTGATTTGACTAATAGATTAAGAAATATATGTAAAAAAAGAGTCTTCTTACAGAAACATGTAATTCTTTTTTATAGAACAAGGAGCACATGTGTTCTTTCCCAGAGTAACCAGGATTCTGGTACATTGGTCCCCATGGACTTCGTCAGGGAAATTACTGAAAGGGAAAGCTGTTGTCCACCCAAAACTTGAGATACAATGCTCCTGAACTGCTTCTCTGATTTTAGCAGGTTATGGCAGCTTTCAGATAAACGGCCTCTTCCGTTTCCTCCTAAGCAGGGTGGGAGAAGGCCTCAAGTCAGGGGTAGAATTTGATGTCTGTGCTTCTTCACTTGTCTTGCAGTTACGCTAAGAAAGAATCTGATCTTAATGGAGCCCAGATGAAGCTCCGAGAATATGAAGCAGCACTGAATTCTAAAGATGCGGCTCTGGCCACTGCACTTGGTGACAAGAAAAGTTTAGAGGGAGAATTGGAGGATCTGAAGGATCAGATTGCCCAGGTCAGTCACTGCTGCTCTTGAGCCATATTTGGCAGGGTAATTGCCTTACCTCTCGGTTGATTGATTTTTAAGTTTATTTTTTTATTTTAAAAAATTTATTTTGATTATTTTATGGCTTAGCTGATGGTCTTGAGGTAGCTAATATTCAAAGCACCTCCACTCTTCAGTCATTGTGTCTTGCTTATGATCCTTCTGCTTCTTGCTCTCAAAGCCCATTTCATTATTGTAACAAAATGTGAGGTCGGAAAAGAGAAGGTGTCATACAGAGCCCTACATACAGGAAAAGATGAAAGTGGTAGCTAAATCTTCGGCTTGCGTTTTGAAATGTAAGTCAGAAGTCTGTTCATTCCCTGTTGCCTGTTACCAGATTTGAGAGGTGTTTTGGTGTGGCACTCTGTGGGTGAGACAGCAACTGAATACACATTTAAGGATAAAAGTTACCATGAGGGACTCTCATACACTTGTAAATACATAGAAGTTGCAATACTTGATTGGATTCCATCCATCTCTATTAAGTTTATTACTATATGATTGCTGTATAATTTCCATCAATTCTTTTTCCTTATGTTAGTTGGAAGCCTCCTTGACTGCTGCCAAAAAACAGTTAGCTGATGAAACTCTACTTAAAGTGGATTTGGAGAATCGCTGTCAGAGCCTTACCGAGGACTTGGAGTTCCGTAAAAACATGTATGAGGAGGTAACGATGTATAATTTTACTTTTTCAGGGAATGGAGGGATCCCAAAAGGCTTTCTTATAACTCTATATGTAAATAATGGGAGAAATTTTGTAGGTAAATTTTTCAAGGCACTGCTGCTAAAAGGCTGCATATGAGAAAACAGGTATGATTTTACTTCATCTGATTTATAAAGGCGTAGTCACAGCAGTTAATTACTGTTTAAGCATTTGTATTAGTTGTGTATTACTGCCTAACAGATTACTCCAAAACTTAGCAGCTTAAAACCACAGACCTTTATTATTTCTCAGTTTCTGGAGGTCGGGATTCTGAGAGCTGTCTCACTGGATGGCTGTGCTTCAGGGTCTCTCCTGAGGTTACAGTCAGGCTTCACCTGGGCTGGAGGAACTGCCTCCCAGCTCATTCACAGGCTGTTGGCAGGAGCTGTTAGTTCAACAAGGGCTTCTCCAGAGGGCTGCTCACGATGTGGCTTCTCCCGAGAGTGGTGATGAGGGAGAGAGTAAGAGCAAGACAGAGGCCTCATTATCTTCTGGAAGCTAATCCCAGAAGTGATATATCTTCACTCTCCATCGTGCACTCTAACCATGACACAGGGCGTGAATACCAGAAGGCAGCAACCATTGGGAGCCTTCTTGAAGGCTGGTTCCCGTAGCATTTATAGCTATATGTGTATATTTTAAGATATCATTTGTAAGCCTTAACTTCTGTGGTCAAACCTTGGGGGTTGAAGGCAGCAAGTGTTGCCAAAAAAGAAGTAATAAAATTGGAGAAAGGGGAATGTATATTTCCTCCAAATTGAAGAGGGTTGGCATGAACCCAGAGCAAACATGCAGTTAAGTAATTAAATGATTTTAGAAGTAATATAATTTTGAAAACAACAAATAACAATTATTTGAAAATAGGAATTTATTGTATAAGTTAAATTTTTTAAAAAAAATATATTTTATTGATATTTCACAGAGAGGAAGGGAGAGGGATAGAGAGCTAGAAACATCGATGAGAGAGAAACATCGATCAGCTGCCTCCTGCACACCTCCCACTGAGGATGTGCCCGCAACCAAGGTACATGCCCTTGACTGGAATCGAACCCGGGTCCTTTCAGTCCGCAGGCCGACGCTCTATCCACTGAGCCAAACCGGTTTCGGCATAAGTTAAATTTTTATTGTAGAAAAATATTAGAAATCTGACCATTTTTATAATGATAGAGTATTAAAATAGGTATTGTTGGGACTAAGTGCACTCCCAACCATTCTGACTTTGGGAAACTCTTGAATTGTTTTTTAATTTAAAAATGAAATATCAATACTTGCTGTTTTTTTCTTCAAGGAGTGGAGAAGATCAAAATGGAATATTGTATGTAAAAGCTCCTTGTAAACTAGTGAATGCTACTATATACTTGTTAACGACAGTTTTGCTTTATAAATGGAGATATTTTTATATTAAGTTGACAACTTTTTTGTTTTGTTTTGTTAAAATTGTAATTTACCACTTATTCTGATGCTGTGCGTGGACTCCTTTCATCTCAGCTTTCTAATGTACATCGTTGGGGAACATCTTGTTAGTTTTTGCCTTGAAAATGAATTTAAAATATTCCTTTTTTTTTTTTTTTAACATGGAAGATCTAATTCTATTCCATAAATATACCTAAGTTCCTTATTAGGAACAGTTAAAAGGGCAAGAATGGAAGGAGAAAACCAGGAAGAGGAGGAAGGGAGGTAGACAAAGGGCAAAATTGTTAGTACGTGCTCAACATTTGCTGAACTAAACCTTTCATTTGCATGCTTTTCACTTCATTAAATAGATGTGAGCCCTGGGAGGTTAATAGCAGAACTAGAATTTGAACCTGGTTTTCTGGTTCTGTCCAATGCATTTTCCTCTGCAAAGAAGTGTTAAAAGAAAGATGAGGAAAGGCATAGGAAAACATTCGCAGTAAGATGATACAGGAACAAGAACTTCAGTGGGTTATACCCCCTCTTGTGGCCTCTTTAATTATTGTCATTAAAGAACGATCCGTTGTATTTTCAGAGCTGGAAGCTGGAATGAAAACTTGACTCCTGGGCTCGTGTTTCCAGACATTCTAGTTTTGGACAGTTCCTTAAAACATAGAGCAAAGGATTATGCCTACATTCTATTCTTTAGCAGTGAATTGTCATAAGTACTCAAGATAGTAAAGTGCTAATTGTTAAGGTTCTGTATCAGTTGGTATTGATACCTCCGCAGCAGCTCTTACAATAACTCATGTAAATTAGCTTGCTCTGTCTATCATTGCATCTTAGTATGTCTAAGAAAAGAGTTTTATTATGCACAAATCTAGTTGACGTTGTCCATACAAGTTTAACTTTTCATGTGGATTTTTCTCAGAGGTGTCCTTAGGATCATCAATATGACAATTTAGAAAACCGATTACTATTCGGTGTACATAGTTATGCATAATTGCATGGTACTTTAGTACATCTCCCAGGCCATTTCTTGCCTTCAGAGAAATAAATAGCTGTGCTACTGAAAAGAAATATAGAATTCTCAGGGCTTGAGATGCTGCCATTTCTTTATTAGTTTCATCCTTGAAATCTTCTGATTTGAAAATGAAGGCAAAAAACTATACTCACATGCCTGCTAGGACAGATGCGAGGGTGGGTGCCTAAACTCCAGGTGGCTCTGTGCCACTCACACTTGTACCAATGCAGCCATGGTAAGCAACTTGGTTTTATATGATTCCCTCCTCCCCACCCCCCAGGAGATTAATGAGACCAGAAGGAAGCATGAAACTCGCTTGGTAGAGGTGGATTCCGGGCGTCAGATTGAGTATGAGTACAAGCTGGCTCAAGCCCTTCACGAGATGCGCGAGCAGCACGATGCCCAGGTCAAGATGTACAAGGAGGAGCTGGAGCAGACTTACCACGCCAAAGTAAGGGTCGCTTCGGAGGGCAGGTTCAAACTCTGAGCCATGACCTCAGCCACCTGATGTTTGCTCTGTTCTAGTTTTTTTTTTTTTAAATTTATCTTTGTTGCTGCAAGTATTACAGATATCTCTCTTTTTTCCCCAGTGACCCTCCTTCTCCCCCACCCGCTACCCCCTGGCTTTCACCACATGCTAAATAAATGTTACTAGAAATTATTAAAAGGAAGTAGGATTATTTTAATTTTATCTGAGATGAGGGTTTATCTTTTTGTTCCACTGATCAGTCATGTCATGTCCTAGCAGTAAAACCCAAGACATCCGAAAACAGTTTTCTTTCAATAGCAAGGGCTAATCACGCCGTCCTGCGCATCCATACGATTATAAACGATCGCTGGGCTGCATATAGTTCTGACCTCCATGGCATCAGCGTACACACACTTGGGGCTTTTTTGAACAAAGGCCAATGGAAAGTCTGACATTTCTTCCTATGCCACTATTATTAATTGAAAAAATATTATAAAACTTTTGTATTAGTAGACCATGCAAAAATCCATCAAATCACCAACGAGTACAAGCTTTCCTAGGAAATGATTTTACCCCAATGCGGTAAATGTTACATGTTTTGATTAGAAAGAATTATTAGTGAAGATTTAGAAAATTAGGGTCATAGAGGTATTGAAAATAATTTCTGTTGCATGGCCTTACACTGTTCATGTACTTTTAATCCATTTTATGATGCAGTAGTTGGTTGGTGGAAGGGAGAGGTCCTTTAAGCCCCATATTCAATTGCCCAATACTTGTTCAGTGCGAGGCATTGTGCTGGGCAGAGGAGGAGCCAAAGTAAGGAGCGGTCCGTCACATGGGCTGTGGCCTCAAAGGGAACCAGGGGAGAGACGGCGTACATAAAAGTGTGCTGAGCACATGCAGAATAAATATTATGGGCATTTGGAGGAATAGGATATTGAAGTACCTGAGGAGCTGTTTTTTTTTTTTTTTTTTTTTTTTTTTGCTTCTGAAAGGAAGTGTTTCTGTCTGGTTTTAAGTAATTTATCAATTAGTGCTTTCTGCCTATTTTCTTTATATTCTGTATTATTTGGTGGGTTAGAGATATGCGATGTTTGTTTTCCTACATGGTTAAGGTGCTGCTGCCCAGTCTACTTTTAGCAGTATTAGCCGAGACATTAGAGATATAATGGACAAAATGTTGGAGTAATACACGTTGGGCAAAGACCCAGGTATGAGAGCATTGTTAAAGCTCATACATTGGAACACTTAAGGTAACCTTTCCCGTGTCAGCCAACTTCATGATGTTCTTCCTGTTTCATCAACCAGTTACCAGCAGGGCTGAGGTTTGAAATGAAATGCCTTGAGATGAATTATGCTTCCTCATTTGTGTGTTCCATTTCACATAGATAAGGCTGACTATCGTCTGCTTCTTCTTTTAGCTCGAGAATGCCAGGCTCTCGTCAGAGATGAACACGTCTTCTGTCAACAGTGCCAGGGAAGAACTGATGGAAAGTCGTATGAGAATCGAGAGCCTTTCATCTCAGCTTTCTAATCTACAGAAAGAGGTAAGTCAGCACCTTCCCCTACGAGGAACTGAAGATGAACTTGAAGCCACCTCCACCAGGGTAGCCCCCCTGGCTTTGCTCTGCTCAGTGCCACTTTTCAGAGAGGGTGGAGTTTGTCTGCGTTCACAGTGCCGCGCAGGTTTTTTCCTTTGCATTGCTAAACGTCCTCCGAGCAGAAGACTGTTATTCCTAAATTAGTAGATTAATCTGCTGCTCACCTTACTTACTTGGAAAGTAACCTCAGCTTCTGTTTTTCTTAAGGGAGGAAATTTGGTTTTAAACTTTCCACATCAGATTAAACTTCATCTTATTCTTGATTAAACTTTTCTTTTTCTTTATTTCTTTTCTCTGATTTTAGTGAAATCTTCTTCTTGATTATAAAACTGACAACATTTATTGCAGGAATTTAGAAAACAAAGTAGACAGTGACTTACATAAAATAAGGTAATATAAAAAAAATAAAATTGAAGCTTTTATAGTGCCTATATGTGAACTTTATTACTGACACCAGTAATTATTTTATTAAATTATTTTAGACCTATTTTGTCCTGGTAGTATTTTGAAGTTTTTATGAAACAGTAAGGCTAGAAGGACCTTTGAGTTCGCTCAGCCCGACCATAGACCTAGGTGAGTTTAACAACTCGTCCAGAGACTGCAGACTGATCAATGGGTTTCTTTCCTAGTTTCCAGTTTGTTAGTTTTTAAATGTTTTTATTGATTTTTAGAGAGAGGAAGGGAAAAGGATAGAGAGATAGAAACATCAAGGATGAGAGAGAAATGTCATCTGTTGGTTGCCTCCTGCACACCTCCTACTAGGGATCAAGCCTGCAATCCAGGCATGTGCGCTGATGGGGAATTGAACCAGTGACCTCCTGGTTCATGGGTCGATGCTTAACCACTGAGCTACACTGGCCAGGCTTTTTCTTTTTTCTTTTCTTTCTTTCTTTTTTTTTTTTTTTTTTTTAATATGTCCAATTCTTCACTTTACATCTCAATCTCTTCAAAGATTTTCTTTTAGGAATTTAATACTCTTTTTTTTTTTCCCGCTACAGCATCTTAACAGGTACCTTTCCAAAAACAGGCCTCTTTGTTCTTACTCTGACTTGACATTTACTACTTTTTCTCCATTTAATAAATTATATTCCAGCTGTCCCTTCTCCTGCAGTTTTAAGTTTCCCTAGCTTTTCTTATTCATGTCTTTGGCTGCTGTTTAATCCACTTGACTGGCCCATCAGATATGTGCCCATCCTTGCAAGTTTTTTTTTGTTAACTTCAGTTTTTTTGTTAACTTTCAGTTCAGTTAGGCAGGACCCAGGGGATTTTTGGAGCTAACTCCTTAGGAAATTGGAGAGGAGCACATCCTTCAAGCAGAACAGTTTTACATTTCTCTGTTCGGGGGAGGGGGGTGATCCTTTCCCCTGTTCATTACTGGTATCAGATTTTATGATAAATAATATACCTGGAGGAATATCTCCGTTCGTTGATAAATTTTAGCCTTAGAAAGATCATCAAAAACGAAAAGCCATCTCTCAGTGCTTTCCTATTGTACACCTTAATAGTATTAATGTTGAGTCATATCAGTTTCATCATGCTGCTTCTTAGGCCACAGAATTTCCTTTCAGTTATGACTCATGTTAGCGAAGTACTTCTTAAATTTTATTTAAAATGGACATAGCCTTTAAAATGCTGACTTTAGAAAATGTTTTTAAATACTACATGTTAGCAGTATTATGTTCTGGAATTAGGAATTTTACATATTGCTTACAGCATTTCTATCATTTCTATCTAGACTTTTTACTTTGGCCCAGTTAATTTGTTGGTCAGAGTCTCTTTGTATGCAGGCGTGTCCAGTGGCACTTTGAAAGCATGTCTAATTTTTGTTTTTCTTACACCCAGACTCTGGAAACTGCTATTGCAACTAGAGCATAATAAACTAGTGCAATAAATTCTTTTTTTTAAAAAAATATATTTTATTGATTTTTTTACAGAGAGGAAGGGATAGGGATAGAGAGTTAGAAACATCGATGAGAGAGAAACTTCGATCAGCTGCCTCCTGCACACCCCCTACTGGGGATGTGCCCGCAACCAAGGTACATGCCCTTGACCGGAATCGAACCTGGGACCCTTCAGTCCGCAGGCCGACGCTCTATCCACTGAGCCAAACCGGTTTTGGCAGTGCAATAAATTCTTACAAACTATAAAATAAAATAAAAAACAAGACCATTAGAGGTCAGTCATAAAAATTTTAGAGTTCGAGGTGGGATCTTACAGATAATTAGGCCTCTTCACTTTCCAAATGTGGATACTGGGTAAGTGAGTGCCAAGGGTCTCCTAAGTAGCTAACAGCAGAATTGGGAGGGAGAATCTAGGTCTGCTTCTCATGTCCTGTTCTATGTATTTCACACATAACAGATGCAGTGCAGCTATTTAAAATATAATTTAAATATTTCTATTTAAACTACAAAATGATTCAGAATAACTTTAAACCCTTTTTATCCTACATTTTGATTTTTCTCTCTTAAGGAACTCTGGAGCATCAACAACAGACTAATAGGGGCGTTTCAGGGTTTATACATCTAGGCACAGAGGTTCTCTCTGAATCTTGGGAACTTTACGTCTCATCAGCCCCTTTAGATTCCACCTTGTTGCCCGTTCTGTCTACCTCCCACATGGGAATAAGGTGAAGAGATTCATCGAAGAAGAGACATTTTTCACTTAGGTATATTTTTCTTTTAGAGGAAAGAACATATAAGAAACCTGAGAGGAAAAAATGTATTTCTCAGTTTATAGCATTGTTTTTGCAAATGCATCTAAGTGCAAGTTCTCAGAGGCAGGGATTATGTTTGGTATCACTATTATGAAGAAGGCCTGCTTCTGATACGGAATGTTAGATGCTGCTCTGAATTGTAATTAATTGATTGATTGATTATTTTTTAAACAACTTTTTTGGGGGTGTAATTCTAGGTTTACTGAAAAGTTGGAAAGATGGTCCACAGTTCCCCTGTCTCCTTCCCCCCGTTGCCCCCATTGTTAGCATTTTGTTCATGGTCAGAACTAAGACCTGACAGTAGCTAGACTCCAGACTGTTTGGGTTTCACCACATCTTCTATTACTGTCATTTTTCTGCTCCAGGGAACCCATCTCCCGAGTCTCCTGGTCTGGGACAGTTTCTCAGGCTTCCCTTGTTCTTTTTTTTTAAAATATATTTTTATTGATTTCAGAGAGGAAGGGAGAGGGAGAGAGAGATAGAAACATCAATGATGAGAATCATTGATTGGCTGCCTCCTGCATGCCCCCACTGGGCATATGCCCTGACCAGGATCGAGCCCGCAACCTGGGCATATGCCCTGACCAGGAATCGGACTGGTGACCTCTTGGTTCATGGGTCGACCCTCAACCACTGAGCTACACCCGGCTGGGCCCCTTGTTCTTATGATCATGACAGTTTTGAGGAGCACTAGCAGGCATCCTACAGACCAGTGGTCGGCAAACTCATTAGTCAACAGAGCGGCAAACTGCTATAGACTGTCCCCGATCTGGGTGTATCAGGTGCTTTTCTCCTGATTAGCCTGGGTCATGGGTTTAGGTGCCCTTCTTGTTGCATCACATCAGGGATACGTGACATCCACGTTACATCCCTGGTGATGTCAACCTTCACAGTTGGGTAAAGTGGGGTTTGCCAGGTTTCTCCACGACCAGATTACTGTTCTTCCCTCCCCACACTCATTCTTGAGCTGTCAGGGGTGAAGGGCAGGATTCAGCTCCACATCTTGAGGTGGACTGTCTGCATTTATTAACTGAACTCTTAAGTAGAGGTGTAGTTCTGCCCTATTGATACATTTATTTATTCATGTATTGGTTCACATCAGGGCGGACTCATGGATATTTTACTCGTTTGGTTATGATCCAGTACTACATCACTTTACCAGCTTCGGCCATAGGAGTTCTTCGGGTGGGTTGCCACAGCCCCCACTTTGGAGCACTTCTTTACTTCCTGGTACTCTGAGGTGCTGCAGGCTCACCTTGTATCTACCCTGCCCCCACCTCAGGTCTGCCATTTCTCCCAGCAGCCCTGGTTCTCCTTGCTGGAGAAGGCACATGCACACGAGATCGGGCTCTGAGTGTGCTCACTGGTACTGGGTGTCGCCGCTTCTTGGCCCTCCCGCAGGCAGAGCTAGGTCATCCATGAATGTATGCTAACCCGTGTTTGCGCACTTATTTGCCTCCTTGTATGTATGTTAAGCTAAATACAAATTCATACTGATGTCTCTGACTCCTGCCCTGTACCTCAGGGTTCATTTTAGGCTCCCTTTCTTGCTTACCTGTAATTTTTCTCTGAGAGTAAGAAACCTGGTGTCTTCTTTCCTGTTTACTTACTTGTTCAAGCCCAGTGTACATATAAAGCAGTTTCACAGTTTATTGCCCACGCCCCTGCGAGCAATAAATCTCCCTTGTGGAGCGCAGTGTGTCTGCACTGCGCAGCGTTCCTTTTATCTCTGGTCCCAGGGCCTCAGCTGTCCGTCAGTCTTTTTGAATTGATTACCTTTGTCACTCTCTGAGGCTACTGAGATGAATTCTGTCTTGGAGAAATATAGAGGAATAATTAGCTAGTGAGCCACAAGGTTTCTAAGATGAACTTCCTGGCATAGGATGTATAACTTCTCATTTTTTAAAATACCAAACATGAGGTTTTTATATTTGTGATAATATTTTGCAGAGCACTGTGTTGTTAGACTTTGCGGGCTGGGTGAGCACGAGAGAGCACAGCAGTCCCACAGGGACACTGTCCCTAAAGGGACAACCAGAGGCCCTGCGTCGTCCCCCAATCGTTCCAGCAACTCTCAGACTACCCGCCCCCATGTTTCCTTCTGTCAATGAGTTTCTCATCTTTCTAGTTCTTTACTTTTGTTGATTGATACTTCTGAGCTAAAAGGATTGTAGGGGAGCCAGACTTGACTTTCATTAAAACCATAGTTTAGAATTCTGTTTTATTTGGTCAAATATGGAAAAATTATATGTATGTTTATGACACATTTGATGGCTATATCTTTCTTAAAGGCATTTCCTGCAGACTGCATTTTATATTGGAGGAATTTTGGTTTTTAAATTCTTAAAATCAAAATCTCTTGCATTCTGATGTTAGACATTCCTTAGGATTCTATTTGCTTTCCAACCCAGGCAGTGGATCGTGGTTTAAAATAGCCGCCTGTGCTAATGTGGGAATGTTCCTCGAAAGTCAATGTGTTTTCCCTTGAATCTGCAGTCTAGAGCCTGCTTGGAGAGGATTCAAGAGTTGGAGGACATGCTTGCTAAAGAAAGAGACAACTCTCGGCGCATGCTGTCTGACAAAGAGAGGGAGATGGCGGAAATAAGGGACCAGATGCAGCAACAGCTGAGCGATTATGAACAACTTCTCGACGTAAAGTTAGCCCTGGACATGGAAATCAGTGCTTACAGGAAACTCCTAGAAGGCGAAGAGGAGAGGTGAGCAATTCAGGCATCTACCTTCCAGCCTACTTTTTGCCCCACCCTTTGAAGAGTAAATAGGATTGGGTTATATTTTAAAACAAGGTTAATTTTAAATATTTTCTCTGTCATTTCTTTTAACACTTAGGTGTTGAATGTTCATAGTAATAGATCATATTTCTATGTCAGCAATAAAAACTGTGGCTCAAGCAGTCTATTATTATTATTATTATTATTATTATTATTATTATTACTACTAGAGGCCCGGTCCACGAAATTTGTGCACGGTGGGGGGGGGGGGTGGTCCCCTCAGCCCAGCCTGCACCCTTTCCAATCCGGGACCCCTTGGGGGATGTCTGACTGCCGGTTTGATTGGGCCTAAACTGGCAGTTGGACATCCCTCTCACAATTGTGGACTGTTGGCTCCTAATTGCTCACCTGCCTGGTCACCCCTAACTGCTGGTCTGATTGCCCCTAACTGCCCCCCGCTGCTGGCCAGGTCGCCCCCAGCTGCCCCCTCCCTGCCGGCCTGGTTGCTCCTAACTGCCCCCCCCCCACCAGCCTTGTCATCCCCAACTGCACCGTCCCCCCGCCTCCCCCGCCAGCCTGGTCACCCCTTACTGCCCTCCCCCCCCCCCTCCGCCAGCCTGGTCGTCCCCAACTGCACCACCCCCCCACCCCCCCGGCAGCCTGGTTGCCTCTTTCTGCCCCACCCTCCCTGCTGGCCTGGTCACCCCACGCAGCTTGCTTGTCCAGTCATTTGGTCGTTCCTCACTAACCCCCCTGCCAGCCTGGTCATAGGCAGCCATCTTGTGAGGGCATGAGGGTCAATTTGCATATTACCTCTTTATTATATAGGATTATAATAAATGCTGAACTGTGTCAGGATGGAGTCTTTCCTTTTGAGATTTAAAAATGTTTTGATTTAATAAGTTGTAAAATATCACATTTGCTGAAAGAGACTTTATACTTACTTTTCAAATCAGGATTAGTGTATAAATCCTTTTAACACCTATTCTCAGAAAAATGTTCCAATAGAAAAGTGATTTAGAATAAAAAGCCATTGAATTTCAGTATTGCATACAGTTGTGATTATAATTTTGTAAAAAAGGAAAATGCAGGGATGACAAGATTTTAAAAAGTATAGTAAATATAACAATGTTTGTGTAGGGCAGAGGTGAGCAAACTTTTTGACTCGAGGGCCACAATGGGTTCTGAAACTGGACCGGAGGGCCGGAACAAAAGCATGGATGGAGTGTTTGTGTGAACTAATATAAATTCAAAGTAAAGGAGCGGAGGGGAGAGCAAGAGAACCGGATAGAACAGCCAGATCCGGCCCGCGGGCCGTAGTTTGCCCACGGCTGGTGTAGGGTGATGGTAGATGGGACGATTTCCTCCTGTTTTCCAAACCTTCTGCATTATGGTTATATTCTGTTCCTGGGGAAAGCATTCAAATTACTATTACTCTAAAGAAAATTGATGGTGGAGATCCTATCGCAAAGAAGTTTATCTTAGTTAAGATGTGCACTGGCTTTGTCTCACAGATCTCGAGTCATGTTTTGCTTTAGAAGTGCACGTGCAGGGTTTTAATATCCACTTTTAAGGCAGGAGGGGAAGTATGTTTCATAAACGGAGTATTCTGTTTCCTGTATAGATTGAAGCTCTCGCCGAGCCCTTCTTCCCGTGTGACAGTCTCACGAGCATCCTCAAGTCGCAGCGTGCGCACAACTAGGGGGAAACGGAAGAGAGTGGATGTGGAAGAATCAGAGGCGAGCAGCAGTGTTAGCATCTCTCATTCCGCCTCAGCCACCGGGAACATCTGTATTGAAGAGATAGATGTTGATGGGAAATTTATCCGCTTGAAGAACACTTCCGAACAGGTAAAAAACAACGCCCCCAACTTTTCCCCCAGCAAGACTTTGCTGACTGGTGGGCTATCTTGCAATTGTAATAGCTCCTGTCTTTATTTGGATTTAGTGGTCTTCACCTAAATTCATGGAGAAAGTATACATTACACCAGGAGGGGGACGTGGCGTTGGTGCGCTAAGTGGTTTGAAGATTTTCTTCATTAGCCCTTCCTTCCAGAAGAGCCAGGGCTTTTGTTCATTCCTTGTCATTTTGTCGCAGTGGCCTTCCCAAGGACAAACTATTGTTACTCCCCGCCCTCGTGAGATTTCTGAAAAACTTGGAGTGGGTGTGAATGGAGGATATTCTTTCACAGCCATTAGCTTCACGAAAAGAAGGGAATGTGAGCCAGACTCAGGTGTTTCCTTTCTAAATGAACAAGTGAACGAACGCTAATGCATCTGGACCACTTCTGCCCACATTTAATCTGCAGCGTTGTCGAAGTTGCTGTTTTGCTGAAAGACAAACCCATATTTTCTTTTCTTTTTTTGTCTCTTTTTTTATTTTAGAGGGAGGGAGAGTGAAGGTGAGAGGGAGAGAGAGGGAAAAGAAGAGGAAGAGAGAGAGAGAGAGAGAAACGTCGAAGTGAGAGTGAAACATCAGCTGGTTGCCTCCTGAATGTGCCCCTACTGGGGATTGAACCTGAAACCTTTCCGTGTATGGGACGATGCTCCAACCAAGTGAGCCACACTGGCCAGGGCACCATATTTTCTTTTTATAATAGGAAAATAGGAATCATGGGAGTCAGCCATAAAGCTAGATTAACTTCCTTTATAGACTCATTTGTTTGATTATTCCATAACTTTGTATTTGAAGTGGCCTTGTTTTATTTTCTTCTGAATAGGATCAACCAATGGGAGGCTGGGAGATGATCAGAAAAATTGGAGACACATCAGTCAGTTACAAATATACCTCAAGATATGTGCTGAAGGCAGGGCAGACTGTTACAGTAAGTGAATTTAGTCATCATTTAACTTCATTGTCTTACCTAACGAAGTATTTCAGGAATATGTTAGGCTTAAAGAGAAGCATTTTAGAAATGGGCATTAAAACATCTTTGACATTATTAGGAAATCACAGATGCTATTAAAGGTTTTAAAAGTTCTGTGTTATTGAGAGTTGCAGTTGTCTATTAAAAGTGAAAGAATTGACCTATGAATTCTTTCTATTTTGTCCACACGAGTAGATGTAAAACAGCTGTCTCCTGACTGATAATTGGAGCCCAGGGTCATTGAGAAGATACTGCTTGGCACCGAGAACAGTTAGGAAGACCATCTGTTACGCTGGGATCTGTCTTACAGCAACAGCCTTTAGTCTCAGAGGAGCATCTGGGCAGTGTTCAGTGTCCAGGCCTCACTCACCTTGGTCACCGTCCCTAGTGCTGGGACAGGGACTACCTAACGTTCTCAGTAGAGGTCATTAGGTGATAGGCACTGCTTAAAGAGCCACTCCTTTAAACATAGTATTTTACCAAAAATAGTATTTTTCCAAAAGTTACATGTGGCTTTTACATAATATCAAAGACTCTAGATTTAGAGAGATGAGCTATGTGCCATTCTGATTTGTCTTGATTTCTGAATGGTTCTCTATTGCTGTGTTCTGAAGCACTGCATCTTCACTAGTGACTACATATCATTTGCTCATTTTTAGAGAATTTTTATTGATCAAGCACAAGGTTCCTTTGCTCTAGCTTAGTAAGTAGATTTAGCAAACAATATGTTAGCTTTGCTAGAGATCTTTAACAAGTTACTGTTCTCATCCCTAAAGAATGTAGAGATGGCTCTTTTTATCAATTCTTTTAAAAAATATTAAACATGTTTTAAATTTTGATGGATATAAACCTTAGTGTCTAAGATCAAAGGCTCAAGAGGTTAGAACTTACCTTTTAAAAGTGTATTCATAGAGCTTGATGCCACATTGTGAAAATATCAGATGCTAATTTTATAATCATGGGTAAAAATGGGAACCAATACCCTAACTACATTATCCTTTCCTCCCCTTTCTACTATAGTGAGAAAATTGCTCAGTTTTTATTATTTGTCTTATGGAAGCTGCATAATGTAGTGGAAAGTATCTAACATTTTAATTCAGAAGGTTCAGATTTGAGTGTGCTCTCTATCTCTTTAAAGTAATGTGAAGCCATTATGCCAATCACTGCATTTTCCACTGCATATAGTTCTGCAGGACTAAACAGATATACATTCTGTAGGGTGAGGGGAGAAGCCAGTTGTCATACAAAATACTGGAATACTTTTTTTTTTTCTCTAGTCAGTAGCATGAAATGTGAGAAGAAGCTCTTTGTATCATGGTAGTGATAAGTGATTAATCTATAAAATTGTACGAGGTGATAGCAAAGATGAGTTTAAAACTCTATAACAGAAATAAGAGAGCTACACAGGTAATTGTAAATTTTCTTGTAGCCACATTATAAAAAGTAAGGAAAGATGTGAAATTAACTTTAGCACTACATTTTATTTAACCTGATATATCCAAAATATTACCATTTCAACATGGGATCAATATAAAAAATTATGTCAGATAGTTTACTTTTTTTTGAACTGAGTCTTCCAACTGATGTCCTTCCTGCATATCTCCATTTGGACCAGCCACACTTCCAGTGCTCACAGCCACATGTGGCTGCCATAACGAACAACTCGGCTCTGGGACATATTTATTACTTTTAGGTTAAATTACCCAGTAAGATTGCTGATATTTTATGATTATTATTAACAGGAAACCAACCATGCGATTCCATGTGGACTAGTGAAAAGTATTGCTCGCAATTAGGAAAACACTATCGTTCCACATAATCTGGAAGTCTGCCCAGATGCATTCCTTTTCCAGTTTTCTCCCAGTACATGCCCCCTGGCCCTTGCCATGTGTAATGCCGATGGAAGGCCTGGGAGCTGCAAGTGGGCATCTGACGAGGAAGGGCTCCTCATCAGTAATTCATAGATTTTTTCCGCATTTGAAAGTATACTGGCCTAGACCATCTCCAGTCTTCTTCTGCCATCAGATAGCCCGTTGTGTTGTAAAACAAGTTACTGGTAGAGAACTTTCCTATTTTCATGTGGTTCTTTAGGACAATCAGGACAGGTCGCCATGTCCTTAAGGTGAGGACACTGAGGCGTAGAGGTGTAGTGACTTGTCCAGGATTCACACCTACGTTTTCTACTCTTTACCCATATTCTTCTGCCAGTAAGTACATTAAAAATAGGGCAGAATTTTCATGCTGATGAAAGGGAAAATGTGATTGTTTTCTTTGTTTTGCTTATTTCAATAGCAGTCATATTCCTGTATCTTTTTGGAGTTCCATTTCACACGGTTCCTGGTTGAAGACATACCACTGTCCATGAGTATTCTTGATAGTCCTGAGAGAAGTTAGTCCTTTCCTTGATCCCTGCTGCAGGCAGCTGGAACACAGATACTGTGGGAGGGGTCAGAGGCTCCCTTCACATGAACTCAGAGAGCTAATAGAATGCTGACAGTGAGAGCTCAGATTCACTGAGCAAGCCAGCCACTCCATGTGGGTGGGTAATTACTTGTCCTGAACAAAAATTTCAATCTTCTGGGTACCATTTCTGTCCCACTTTATGGATGACAAAAGTAAGGTAACTTTCTCAAGGGTAAGCTGACATGCAGAGGAGCTAGGATGTGAATGTAGGCAACTTTACTTCCGAGCCCCGTGTCATCATTTTCATTTATCAGATGAGGAAGCTGAAGCCTAGATAAGTTCTGCGGGTTCTCCTTGACATAGCTAGTTAATATAGCAGGTCTGGAGCTAGGGCACAGGTCTGAGGCTTTTAGAATCAGCCCTACTGGGTGTTCAACTCTCTCATAATGTTGCTGTCATTGGCGTGCAGATATGGGTTCTGAGTAGACTGATGTCCTGGTTTTGTTTCCAGATCTGGGCTGCAAACGCGGGTGTCACAGCCAGTCCTCCCACCGACCTCATCTGGAAGAACCAGAACTCCTGGGGCACTGGCGAAGACGTGAAGGTCATCCTGAGAAATTCTCAGGGAGAGGTATGGCCATTCATTTTATCAGCACCACTACCATGTCCACTTCACCTGAAAGTTCATCACACAAGTGTGATTTCTTTCAAATAAAAAAGTGACTGATTGCTTAAATCAGACTAGGGCTGCCGCATAATTCAAGGAGACGCTGACTTCAGACGTGGGGATGCAGTATGAGTGTCAGAGTCCTGGCTGGTGACAGCAGCGGCTCAGTGAGCCTGGCCAAGCCTCTGTCCCCATGCACACGGCTGTGTGCCCTTGGCAGCTTCCTTCACTCGCTTAGTTTTCTCTAAAATGGAGATAAGGCAATATAAGTGAGCTAACATTAATATAATGAGAGCAACAGAAATGAGACAATCCTGGGAGATGCTTGGAACAGCATCTGGCCTCTATGAACGCTAATGTTACCAACCTTGTCACTGGCTGTCAGTGTGTGTGAAACTGTGAATTTGAAGACTGTGGAGTTTGAAGATCTGCTTGATGTGTATGTTTTCAACATGTCAGTCTTAGATTTCTTGTCAAAGCACCTTACCCATCCCCAAATGTCAGGTAAAGTCACCTGGTTCCCCCCCCCCCCCCCCCCCCCCACACACACACCCTATACCCATGAGTGCGCTCGCATGCACCAGGAGATACAAGTGTCTGTGGGAGGGAGTGGTCTCAGGCAAATCCCAGTGTCCCGAGGGCTGCTTCTTTCCTGAAGGGCCAGGTGCAGGCCTTGGGCCCTACCCTGTGCTGGCCAGATGGGCCCCTCACTAGAGTAGTAAGTACATTGAGGGCAAGGACCTGTTCTCATTTTTTCCTGGCATTGTGCCTGGCACACAATAGGCATTCAGTAAGAATTTCCTGGACACATTTTTATAAAAATCAAACATGGAACTTCACTTAAGTTCAGAGAAATAAAGTGATTAACAGAGCTGTCATGGGGCTGAGGTATTGGCATAGGAAGTCCCGTGCCGGCCCCCTTCCCATCCTCCCTCACTGTCAGCGCGCTGATGACTAGACTGCTCCACGCAAGGAACCCGCTGAAGGATGCCGAGCGCCCCTGGTCTCAGGCTGAGGCTGGGAATGGAACGGCATCTGTCTTGTCTGTAGACCTTAGTCTAGCTGTGTTAATTTTGGGGGTGCATCTGGGACTCTCACCTCCAAATGCCTGCTGGGTTCTCCGGGTCGGGGAGTGCTTACAGTGCCCTCAGTAATTCACAGGCTTCCAGGTGCGGGGTCTCCCTGCTGTTTGTCCGCGCGGCCCTGGCCTGCTGCCTGCAGCCCTTTGGAGTCCTTCCCAGCGGTCGCTGGTGCCGCCGCCTCAGTGCTAGGATTTCCGTAGCTCCTGGGCTGGTGGTTTCCCTGTAACTGAAATGGGCAGAGCACACGTCTCTTTCGGAACACGTAGGAGCGGTGTTCGCTCAGATTGTAAGGCAGATGAAATCGGCTTGTGTGAGCCGTGGAATCTAGTTGCCACCCAGAGCGTTCTTTTCTGTGTGAAAAGGTGTTCCAAGTTAGATGTAATCTTAGCAGGAGGATGTTAGGAATGCAGCAGGTTCAAAAACCCACACTAGAGATACGATGAGTGAATAAAGCAGGTGCCAGACAGAGCCTGGGATGGGTCTTGAGGTGGTACCCTCAATGACGTTTCCATGAAGCGAACGGAAGCTAAGGTTTCCCTTCATAATTAGACCACTGACTGTCAGATCTGTTGGTTGGTTTGTCTATTTTTTTTTTTCTTAAACAAACGATTGCTTCCTGTTTGCTAGGCTCTATTAGTGACTTCTGTCAGCAGCAGGGGCGGTATCACAATATAGTTACTGATTCCTGTGACTTGTCACGAGTACTTTTGTCAGCTATTTAATTCTGCAAGACTGTGTTTATTAGTAGGTCCCAGACCATGTTTGCAACGATCTGTATTCATCACCATAAAGACCACTTTTTTGTAACCTTGAAAGTAATTGGCTCAAGTCAGTTTCATTTTCTGTGCCTATTTTCTTCTTGCTGAGTCATGGAAAATGTCAGAAAACCCAATTAGACTGGCTTTAAAAGAATGGGAATATGTGGGCTTACAAAACAAAAACTCCAGAGATAGTAGGCTTGACCCATGGGCTCACCCAGTGTCTCACGGGTCCTCCTGTTGTCTCTGCTTCCTGCGTGTCTCCCTCATGGATTCAGGATGGCTGCTGGCTGCCCTGGAGCTGGCTTGGTATGGGAAAGAGCGGCTTCCCGTGTCTTACTGTGCCAACCTGGGTCACGTGCCCGCCTCTAACCCAGTTCTGGGGCCAGGAGGACAGAGCTGGAGCTTGAGCCTCCCTCCCACTCTACGGAGGGGTCGTACTCCATGGGACAGATGGGTGTCCAGTGAAACTGGGGCTCTGACAGAAATGAGGGAGGGAGTGTTGGATGATTAAAAACACAGAAAATAAAATGTCTTTGTATGAGGGAAATAAAAAATAAAGCAGTGTCTCTGTACCTTGCAGAATATAGGCACAACTGAAATTTATCTATGAAAATGATTACTTCCGTATACAGCGATATCATAACTTAACCATTGGCTCCTCCATTAACAAAAACGTCCTGAGTAGTTATACCCCAGAAAACAGTAAATGCTATATAGCTCAGCCGCCATAAGCTAGAATGTGAAGAATCTGCAACAGATTTTGAAAAAATCTTTCCTTATTTTAAGATGAGTTGAGGAAAGCTGGGTACTTCAAAAGCTTTTTGAGAATCTTTTCTGTTTTGTATGTATGCCACAATCTCCCAAATGATATCTTAGCTCCAAGAATTGTAATTGTTCTAAATTACACTTTGGTTAACGCAGGCAGATACTTGTGAAATGGCTCCTTGTATGTGTAGACATAGATCACTCTCACAGAATTGAAGTTTCCAGCTAATTGGGAGACTCAAAATGGTCCATCTTTCCTGGCCCTGCCACAGTTATCAAAATTCCCACAAAATGCTACCATACTCCCTTACTTCACTCACAGACTGTATCCTTGGACGTATTTAAAATAGAAGCTCATTGCTATGTCACTTTTGGTTTTCTTCTTCTGCCATTTTAAACTAGCTGGTCTGTGTTAAATTTCAGATAAGCTTTCACTGACATCATGTTAGCGCCTTCCTCTTCCTATAAAGGAGTTATCGTGCTTGAGTGACGCTAGGACACGGGACAGCGTGAATTAGGTGCTCCGAGCACTCCCGGACACTCACTAACCCCTGCCAGCTCATCAGGGTAGCCTGGAGCTTAAATGGAATCACTGCTGCATCCGTGCGAGTCAGCAGTCCCTACAGGAAAGGCAGTAGGAAATGGGGATGGCTACTTTCTGTCCCATTGACAGTGAACGACGGGTGGTCCATTTTATGTGTGGAATGCACTGGCACTTCACTAGTGTGTTATTATTAGTGAACAGTGCTCATTGGTCTTGATTCCATTTCATTCAAGAGGAGCCAGTTGCTGAAGGAATGAAAGGAGCTCGTCCTTTTCTTCTCACTCATCAGGGAATCCTGTTGCTGCCATGGCCCCTGAGATCACAGTAGCTGGCCTCCAACTTCATTAAAAAAAAAAAGTATATATATATATATATATATATATATATATATATAATTATATAAAAAGTATATATATATATATATACATATATATATATATATATATATATACACTTTTGGCTGGGAGATGGTGTTCTGAGGGTATATTGATTTTTAGAGTGAGAGGAAGGGGTGGGGAGAGAAACATTGATGTGAGAGTGAAACATCCATTGGCTGCCTCCTACACACACCCCCTACTGGGGATGGAGCCTGCAACCTTTAGGTGCACGGGACAATGCCCAACCAACTGAGCCATACCAGCCAGGACTCCAGCTTCATTTTATTCAGCATTTATTTAGCACCTTCTTTTTGCTGGAGCCAAGTGAGAGCCTTACTCTGCATTCACGTGGAGTGTTATAAGAATTCAATCTGCCAAATCACTTACAGGATTTGGAGTAACAGAATGGGATAAAAGCAGTGGGACCTTCTCAGCAAGCATTTCAAATTGGATACCAGTAGCTTCTCTGCAGGGAATATTGAAGATCTAAGAACTGCTTCTGATTATGCAAAAACTCCTGTTCAGTAGCTAAAGCTACTGATGAGCCACTTTAAACAAAGTCCCTGATGTAGGAATGCTATTTCTTAAACTTACGTGTGGCTTCAACTTAAATCAAACTACTCTTGCTTTTAGGAGGTGGCTCAAAGAAGTACAGTCTTTAAAACAACCATACCGGAAGAGGAAGAGGAAGAGGAAGAAGCAGCTGAAGTGGCTATCGAGGAAGAACTTTTCCACCAGCAGGTATTACTTCAATATATTTGCTTTAAACTTTATTAATGAAATTACATGAAAACCAAAACCAATAGTGGAGTTTGGTTATTCCCTTGTGCTTGATGAGCCAGAACAGTGATCTACAAGTGGGGGCTGCTTTTCCTGAGGAGATACTCAGGATAGTACATCAGGTTACTGCAAGAAAATGTTGGCATGCCTTTTTAAAACATTGTTTTCTCATAATATCCAATTTCAGTTTTGTCTTGTGTTTGTTTTTTTTAATGTACATAATACGGTAGGACATGTGTGACACTTATTAAGCATATGTAATTAGAATGCATGCTCAAAATTATTTACTTAAGGATTCTGTGATTGAGAAGTTTACACCTCTAAATTAGAGTAAGCATCTGCATGTAAACTTAAAAAAAATAACAAAGAGCAATATTCGGCTTCAGAAGGAAACAAAATTGATGCTATATTAAGTTCTTAATCATCTAATTGCAAGATAGGTTGTAGCTGGTGCTTGGGCTTTTGAGAGCCCTTAAAATAAAGAAGCTCCAAATTTGATTCTAATTAAGTTGGAATTATTAATAACTAATGAGCCTTCAGTTTATATTCTCAGGCTGCTTGAGTCTGATCATTAATCAAAACTGCTATTTCCATAAGACTATCCCCAGATTGGTAGACCTGTTCGTTTTGCTTTATGAGTCCCAATCCTGCTCCAAATGAACATTATCTTACGTGTGTAGTCCCCATGGTGGAGAATCACTTGAGGTGGGTTATTTGAGGTAGAATGAACTTTTGGCCTGGATACTTCATACATTTCAGGGACTATTTCAGAATAGATACTTTAGACTTGGCTTCACTGAGAAACAAGCTCCAGATCCATTTCCCGCCCTTAAAGAACCGTTGTAATGACTGGGAGTAAAATAACAATGTCAGATATCAGCGTGAGCTGTCATCGGCTGGCCGCTGGAGAGAGCTCTCTGGGCCCCTGGAGTAGCTGAGATCTCCGGGAAATCTGCTTGTCCAGTATTTTGAAGGACGGGCAATTGTTTGGGCATGAGACGCAGATGATGGTGTTCTGAGGGTGTTTGAATTATTTGTTGTTACATTGACAAACCACCCCAAAACTTAGTGGCTTAAAACAATGGTTTTTTCCTTCCCATGATTCTGTGGTTCGACTGGGCTCAGCTGGGAGATTATCTTGCTTCCCGTGATGGAGACTGAGTTAATCAAGCAGTTGCTGGGAGCTTGGCTGGGGCTGGAATGTGCCTCACATCTCTTTCCATGTGGCTGCGCATCATTCAGTAGTTCAGCCCAAGCTCTACAACGTGGCAGCTCCTTCCCAAGAGGGTGAAAACAAAGAGTGCTGGATCCCTTACAGGCTAGGCCCAAGTATTCTCCCAGCCAAAGCAGTTAGTTATAAGGTCGGCTCCAGGTGAGGGCCAAAGTCTCCACTCTTTCCTTAGGGGAGGCGCGGCAGAGTTTGTGGTGATCTTTAGTGCGCCCGGGGGGCATGTAAGACACAAGCACGAGGTGTATCGGTGCATCCAGTTGTGTTGCAGGGTATGTGAGAGAGAGGCGAGGTTGGAAGGTGGCAGAACACCCAGGCAAGTAGCAGCTGCACACTTTGAAGCAGAGGGGAAATTGAAACTACAAGGCATTGAATCTACAAGGGAGATTGCAGAGGTACAGAGGGACTGTTCCTTTTTTTTTAAAAAAAAAAATCATTTAGAGAGAGAAAGGAAGGAGGTGGGGGCGGGGGGGAGAGAGATAGAGATTTGTTGTTCCACTTATTTATGCATTCCATTCAGTGGTTGGCTGTTGTTTGTGCCCTGACCTTGGTGTATCGGGATGACGCTCTAACCAGCCGAACTACCGGCCAGGGCACTGAGGAACTATTAAAATGCAGATTCATTAAGGCACAGTGGCTGAACTTGAGGGTGAGAGAAGGAAAACAGAAGTTAAAGATGTGTGAGGTTTTTAGCTTTTGTGATCAGAGAAAATAACATCAAGGTTCAGAAGACGGGAGATGGAAGGACAGATCAGCTAGTTTGACTTCACGGTAGTGAACGAATCCAGTGGCCTTGCAAGTTGATGGGAAGTTTTTCTGGTGACTTTCACATTTGAGGATGAACCCAATGCAAATGCTTCAGGACGGAACGTTGAGGAACCAGGAACATTGAGGAGCCAGCCGGCGAATTCTCTGATGTGGTTGTTTAGAATGGAGTCCATCGATCTCTTTCCTAACTTATGAAAGGAAGTTAGTGAACAGTGGTTTTCAACTTTGGTTGCATATTAGAATTACTTAGGAACATTAACATTTTATGTAAATAGATTCTCATTTAATTGATCTAGGGACCTAGATCAGAATTTATTTTCTTTAAGCTCCTTAGTGTAGCCAGAGTTGATAATCACTGTGCTGGAATTTGTTAGTTTTCTGGGGAAGAATTCCTTAAGGGACAGATGAAAAAGGGTAAGTGAGAAATGATGAGGGTCCACTTGAAGATATGGATTTGTAGCATCTCTCGTTAAAATACTGTGATCCACTTTCTTAGCATTAATTTCTCTTTTCCTCATCAGGGAGCCCCTCGAGCATCCAATAGAAGCTGTGCAATTATGTGAACTTCTCAAGTCGACTGTCTTCCTCGAAGTAAAGAAGGATGGTAATCCTTACCTACATACAGTGCAGAGCCTTCTCAGAAGCACAGAATATTTTTATATTTCCTTTATGTGAATTTTTAAGCTGCGAAATGATGGCCTTAATTTCCTTTTTTGACACTGAAAGTTTTGTAAAAGAAATCATATCCATACACTTTGTTGCAAGATGTGAATTATTGACACTGAACTAACTGTACTGTTTGGAAAGGGTCCCTCAAATTTTTTGACATTTTTTTGTATGTGTGTTTTGTTTTTTTTTAAGTTCTTATGAGAAGAGAAGGGGAGGGAGGGTCAATAAACCACTGTGTGTTTGGGCATAATTTGAAGATTGCTCCATCTAGATTAGCAATCTGCTCTTGACTATTCTCTGCTACATATAACGGTGCTGTGAGGGAGGGGGAAAGTGTTTTTCAATATATCGCAATTTTGTACTGAATTTTTTTGTAATAAACAATCATGGCTACAATTTTTTTTAATAGAAAAGAGAAATTTTGTAAGATGGCAATATTAACCTAATCATGTAAGCACCCTGGATGAAGGATTCCACAAAACTTTGTTTTATGGTTATTTCTTCTCTTAGATTCTTAATTCACCAGGGGTATGGGGGCAGGGAGGGAAAAGGGAGGGAGGGTTTCTCTTAAAATGGGTTAGTTATGTTTTTTTAAGATAGTGTAACTTGCTTAAATTTCTTATGTGACATTAACAAATAAAAGGCTGTTTTAATATTAATCTACTGTCTTTTTTAACTTGTGCTCAGTGCTTTATGCTTTTTAGCTTATTTAACAATAAGTCTTAAATGGGAACATAGGTCAGACAGTGGGAGAAGTCATTGAGGAAGACATTCCTTTTATTTATATTTTATTTTAAATTGATTTAAGAGAGAGGAAGGAAGAGGCAAAGGAAAAATGTGGATATTATACTTCTATAACCTAGTTTTACTGCCTTTTAAAATGGCAAAAAGATATTACTTAAAAGCCACCTTTTGAGGGATAAGGTATGAGTGATATGAAATACAGGTAGGCGTGTGCTGTGGCGGGGGTACCTTTGTTAGGTATCATGGTAATTGGGGTGTTGTTTGTTATGGGTTTGGGGAAATTTTGTCTTGTGATTGCTTTAGCTAAGTGAGTTCATCTTACTGAACGTGGACTATCTGAACCATACCTAACAGAAGATAACATTTTAGGAGCTAAGCCAGAGTCAATGTTTGCTTCTCTCTTAAAATATTCCTGCGGTAAGCTGCGCACAGACTGCCAGCTTTCACTTGAAAATAACTCAGAGTCCCAGAATCACTGTGCTCTGCAGATTTACTGCATCCTCTGGTGCCCTCGCAGACACAGATAAATGCTGGGTTAGAAATTCCGCCGGTGAAGCAGATAAAACGATAACTTCTCACACAGATTTACTTTCACAGTGAGGATGGCAACGTGGTGTGGGGCCAGGCTTGCTTGTGAAAAATTTTGCCACAAGATGGGGTTCTTGTCATCAGAATTCGCTCTAGGTACTTGATCGTTGGTAAATTAGGTTATAGAAATCATGACACTTTCATTAGTGAAGAATTAAGAAAAATTGGCAGCTGTGATACCGAAGAGCAGTAAAGACTAGTGAAATTTCGAGTAAAAAATCCAGGACTCCGTTTTGGGCCCTTGGATGTGTGGGCAGTAGATTGTTGAGACGATTCAGATGGACAGACGAGACTAAAAGGACGTCTCTGAAAGCCAGTGGCAGCCGCGGCTGTCCCCACTGAACGTTGGCTTTTCAGAGCGCGCGCTGCCTCTGTGTGTTACATGTGTCTCCTTATCAACGGAGTCAACATCAAACAGCGTCAAAAACTGCATTTCTGGGTTAGCGAACTATTTTATAACAAGCATGACTTCCCACCCCATGTTTGCATTTTATCTCCGATTATTGTTGTTTCACCACCGTTTTTACTCAGATTTATTTATTTTTTATTTTTTTTAAAATATATTTTATTGATATTTTACAGAGAGGAAGGGAGAGGGATAGAGAGCTAGAAACATTGATGGGAGAGAAACATCGATCAGCTGCCTCCTGCACACCTCCTACTGGGGATGTGCCCGCAACCAAGGTACATGCCCTTGACCGGAATCGAACCCTGGACCCTTCAGTCCGCAGGCCGACGCTCTACCCACTGAGCCAAACCGGTTTCGGCTACTCAGATTTATTTTTATTCCTCTTGTTTGGCTCTTGCTTTTCTTCACACACACACACACACACACACACACACACACACACACACACAATTGGATGTTCTCATTTTGTTGACTATCACTTCATCCCCACTCACTGCTCTTCCCTCTGGGATTTCTCAACTACTATTGTGCCCATCCCATCCTCTTTCAGATGGTTTAGGTTTCTCTGCTGCGCTCTCAGTAACTGCCTTGGGTTCATCGCACAGACTCTGTTCTGAGCTCTGCAATCTGTTTGCCTGTCGTTTCTAATTTCATTGACTATACTTTCCATTTCTGAAGTTTACTTTGATTCTTCTTCAAACTTGCCTATTCTTTTTAAACTTATTTTTTTCATTATCTTTTATCAATCCTTGTAATTAATTATATTTATAACCTCTAGTTTCTTTTTACATTTTTTTCTTGAGTTCTTTTTAAAAAAAATATTTTTATTGATTTCAGAGAGGGAGAGAGAGATAGAAACATCAATGATGAGAGAGAATCATTGAACTGCTACTTCTTGCACGCACCCTACTGGAGATGGAGCCCACAACCCAGCCATGTGCCCTTGGCCAGAATGGAACCTGGGACCCTTCAGTCTGCAGGCCAAGCTCTATCCACTGAGCCAAACCAGCTAGGACTCTTGTTCTTAAGATGCTAATTTTTCTATTAGCTGTGTCTACTGACTGCCCCGCCTCCCATGATGGTTTGCTTCCTCGTGAGGTGTTTAGCCTTGTGACATCTTCAGCGAGGGTTGCTTCCATGCCCCCGGGTGTGGATGGGTTTCTGGGCCAGCTCCCCAGTGATTGCAGTGGTTCTGCCTTTTCTGTTGTTTTCTCACCTTGTGATAGTGAAACCCACTGTGACACTGTGCCTGGGTGTTCTCTGTTTTTCACAGGGAAGGTCCATGTGCCCCCAAGTCCCGCTGACCCTCACCATTGCTTTGGGCGCGTGCGCGGTGCACCTGGAGGTCTGCGCCTGCACGCAAACCCCTCTCCTGTCCCTACTCCCAGCCCCTAACATTTAACATTTCAGATTGTGAGTTCAGTTCTTTGTTCCTTTATGGACACTTCTCATTCTCTTAAGCTGGGCTCTACATTACAACAGAATAGTATATTTTACCAGCTGAATAGTGGAAGGAGGGAAGGGTTTTCCTTGTCAGTTTAGTCTGTTGTCATACATAAATGCATGTCTGTACACATTTATTTGCATATGGGTATATTTATAAGAGATGTGATTACCCTAAGTCAGTTCCTCTTGATTTCCCTCTTACCTACCATCCCTTTCATCAAATCTCAAATCTCTCCTTTTCCTGGCCAAAATACATGTTAGAAACAAAATGAGAAATTAAGAAGAATCTTTCAGTATCCATGCTGCCGGGTCGTCGGCTTCTAAACAAAATGCAGATCTTCTCTCTGGTTCTACTGCACGAAGCAGTGGCACCATGGATAGGAATTTTGGGAGGTACCATCAGAGGAGGATGTTAAGGTTCAAACTTGAGCCCCTGAAATAAGGTTCTGGTGTTGCTGTGACATATACTTGGCAAAACCCAGAATTCTGAAATGGGGACTGACTTTTTCTCTTCCCTCCTATCCTTCCCCCAACCCTCCAATAAAACAAAACAGGCACCAAAGGAGGCAATATTTAGGATTCTGTGTTTCTGCCATTTGCCTGCCTTACTAAAGGGACATTTGGAGCCAAATTGACGGGAATGAGGAAAAATATTTAGGCAAAACTCACAGAAGTCATATTTTAAGTTGTTGGAGAGGAAGCTGCATATTAACAGTGTTGAGTGGGAAGAATTAGTTAATAGGGAACAATTCAAGGAGTGGATGCTCCTTGGCTGTCTGGAAGGTCAGAGTGAGGGCAGGGAATAACAGGAGATGGACGGTGGCCAGTTTGCCCCGGAGACATGCATCAGGCCCAGTGTGTGAAATCACTCACTTCCTGCTCCTACCCCTCACGTCCCCAATGTATTTTCCCTCACTTTTAACAGCACAGTAAATTCTGTTTTCTGCTGACATTTCTCCAGAGACAAAATGCACCTTTCAATTGAAAGAGACAGCTTGTTCAGGACCTTAATTACTTTAAAACAATAAAACATACTCGCCCAGATTTATTACGTGAACGCTTCCTCCCCCAATCGGGATGGGAATCCTCGGTTCAGTGCCAGCTGAGTTTGCTCTCAGAGAAATGCAGCTCTTGTTTCATTTGGTGGTTTTCAGACTTCCTTTGGCTGAGTATTACTTCCCCTGGGCCCGGTCTGTGGATCCTGAAGATTTATCTGTGTTTGGTATGCCATTTTCTTAAATATTGGTGTTGATTTCTTTGCTTTAAAACGGGACAGTCCTCACTTGCCTCTCAAGCCTTCCTTCGTGACCTGCTTGGTCCACAGCTTGTGTCCCCTACCCTCTGCCTCTGAATTCCCGCTGGACCCAGCTCTGGAGACAGGCTTCCCCATACAATTGTAACAGCACGCAGGTACCTTCACTATATTTAGTTTTCCTCAGTGTTTGCTGACTCAGTCTGGATAATTCCTTTCAAACTGTCTGGTTTGGTGTGTTGAAAACACTTGGGTATATCCGCAGTCCCTTCCGCATGGTCCCGTGTCCCGTGACTTAAGTTTAGCTACAGGTGCTAACGTGTCCACCGTGGGACCACAGCAGAGAAGCCTCACTGTGTTGAGTAGGTCTCACCTCTGGCACGAGCTGGCTTTCTCGCTCAGTGGCCATGAATGATCTTGTTCATTATCTAGTGTCCCAAACGGTGCGTCCCAGGTCACTTAGTCCCCTTTTCCCTTCTCTTTCTCCCTGCATTCTTTTTTGTTTTTTAAATATGTTTTTCTTATAATATATTTTATTGATATTTTTACAGAGAGGAAGGGAGAGGGATAGAGAATTAGAAACATCGCTGCGAGAGAAACATCAATCAGCTGCCTCCTGCACACCCCCTACTGGGGATGTGCCCGCAACCAAGGTACATGCCCTTGACCGGAATCGAATCCGGACCCTTCAGTCCGCAGGCCGACGCTCTATCCACTGAGCCAAACCAGTCAGGGCATTTAAATATGTCTTTATTGATTGTTTATTTATTGACTAGAGGCCTGATGCACGAAATTCGTGCAAGAGTAAGCCTTCCTGCCCTAACCGGTTTGGCTCGGTGGATAGAGCGTCGGCCTGCGGACTGAAGGGTCCCAGGTTCGATTCTGGTCAAGGGCATGTACCTTGGTTGCAGGCACATCCCCAGTAGGAGGTGTGCAAGAGGCAGCTGATTGATGTTTCTCTCCCATCGATGTTTCTAACTCTATCCCTCTTCCTTCCTCTCTGTAACAAATCAATAAAATATATTAAAAAAAAAAAAAAAAAAAAAAAGAGTAAGCCTTCCTTCCCCTGGCTGCCGGCATCGGCTTCCCTCTGGCACCCAGGACCACACGTCCAGTCTAATTAGCATATTACGCTTTTATTATTATAGATTTTTTTTTAGAGAGAGAGTAAGGGAGAGGGATAAAGAGATAGAAACATCAATGAGAGAGGGAACAACACCCCCTACTGGGGATAGAGCCCTCAACCCCAGTGTGTGCCCTAACCTAGAATCTTGGTTCTTGGTTCTTGGTTCCTGGGTCGACGCTCAACCGCTGAGCCACACCGGCCAGGTTCTTCCTGCCTTCTTTACCTCTGAGCCAGGGAGCCCCCTCACACCGCCCTCTAACCAGCCTCCTTTTTGACTGTGAGCCTGGCAGCTGGCGCCTTCTCCTCCTGGGATCACAGCCCAGTGCTCCCCACCCCTCTGTTACGCTGCCTTCCAACGCGTGTCAACAAGGGACTGAACCCAAACTCTTTCTGGGTCCAAATTTTTCTATGATCCATGTTCCCAGTTGCCTCGTTGGATCATTTCTCTGTAAGTTGTTGTCCTGATAAGAGAACAATTGTTGGGAAATCTGAACCTTGGAAATAATAAGAGCTGAGAACATTCACTGTTGCTTAGTTCTCATCATTATGTGTCAGGAATGAAATCAAGACCCCAGACTGAACTCTGAGAAGTGCAGGCTCGGGGTCACCAGGAAAAGTAGGGCTTTTGCTTACAAACCTGGGGGGTCCTTGTGGAGAAGAAAGGGTTTGGGTACCCCAGGGGGATGCTTGGGCTGACTCCGGGGGACCCCACCCCAGACATTCCGATAGGAGCCTGAGCTGTGTCACGCCCCTGGGGGAACCGGCTGAGCCCTGGCTGGGTGGGTTCTGGGGCAGCGCGGCTCTCGCTCTGTGGCGCACACGGCCCCACAGGTTGTCTCTTCCTTACACACGGAACAGCTTCGCTCTCATGAAGGAAGAAAGAAAAGCAACAAAGATCCAAAAAGAGGAAGGAGGGCAAAAGGGAAAGTATCAGGTATTGACGTCACAGAGCCGGGCTCTCTGCCCAGGGTGGTTATGTTACCTTACTTACGGCGTTCAGAGCCACACCGGTAAGTGTGTGACCCTGCTCTGGCAGATGGGCAACGTAACCTCCCCTAATCCGGAGGGTGTGTCATTTATTCCCTCAGTCGTTCCTTCAACCATTCACAGGAATTTGGTTTTGCCGGGCACTGCCTGGCAAGGCACCAAGAATACCAAGGTCAGAGACCCAGTCGTTTTCTTGGGAACTCAATCTGATCACAGGTCAGTATCCTAGACAGCAAGGCCTGCTCTACCATCCCAGGCAGCTCTCCGAAAATAATTTAGGTCCTTTACAAGCGAAGTGGTGTTGTTTATCGTCAAGATGAATGGGAACAATTCCAACTGTCAGATAGCCCCAAATCCCTATTTCACATCTTGGTTCTTTCTGTTATTCTTCAAATTAATGGCAAATGTAATACGTGTTATTTGCATGGTGCTGTTTAGAAAATGCTTTCATGCAGATGAGCCAGTTTGTGCCTCTCAGCCCCTAAAGATGAGACTCGGTCGGGAGCAGACAAGGGAGTCTGCTTCCTCAGCAGGCTCTGGCTCCCTTTCCCACTTCCTCCCGCCACACTGCACTCTGCACTGCACTCTGCCAGCTCACAGCTCAGACAGCAGCCAGAGGCCGCCCTCCCCCGAGCTGGCTGCCGTTCAGGGTGCACGTCCCCTGACATGGGGGTGGGGGTGGGGGGAAATGAAGTGTTCTGATCTCAGTCTCCTGTCGGGGGTAGTCACCATGAGGTAAGCCAAACTGAGGTGGCGGAGGACCCACAAGCTCTTGGAAGCAGGTTGGGAAGCAACATGGTCATAACATATCTGGGAATTGTTGAAAATGACCCAGAGGGTGTGCAACGCCCCCCCCCCCCCCCACCCCGCCCCAGTTATCCTAGTGGGCGGTGGGGGAGGGTTGTGGATAACAGGAGTTATTGGAACTGGTGATTCAGCTCTGATTAGAAAGGAGGTAAAAAAAAATTTTTAATGATGGAGAATTAAGCATTCTTTAAAGGATGCCAAGTGTAGTCAGGGGTCATGTCCCAAACCTGTACTTTCCCACCTGGATGGGCCTTCTCCACAGACAGGCTGCGAGCATGAGGAACAGCGTTGTTTTTGCCTCTGAACTTGCTCTGTCAGTGGAGGCCCAGGTCAGAGCAGTGACTGACAGGAAGTTGCTGTCACTCAGTGGTGTGATCCTGAAAAAGCCAGCATTCCTGCTTCCCAGCTTCCTTATCTGTGCCTTGAGACTAACAGTCCTATTCCAGGGAGAGGATGGGAGAAAGGTCACATGAGGTCACGTGGAAAGATTATACCAACATAGTAGGTCTGAATCAATAGGAATTTAAAACTGGTGATTACATCAAAGGTTTTGATTAGGGGATTGGGAGGTAAGGTGAGACTTGCAGTACGAACTGGCGGGGGGTGTCCGTGGCCATTCGTGTATGTGAGTCTGCAAGGGAAAATGGTGTTGGTCCGAGTTAATATTTCTCCTGGCCAGTGGAGTGGTTAAACAAGGAGAGCTATTGAGAATACTGGAAGCGCCACGTTTACTCATGTCATGAGTAAATACCAATTCAACAAACACTTATGAGGCACTTCCTAAGGGCTGCTCTGTGTACTAGGCCCTGGCGATAAAGTGTAAAAAGAGGGAGAAAGGATATCCTGTCCTGGCCTGACGGGTGGAGCCTGCAGCTCAGGGCGGCATTGATCAAATAGCCGCAGGGACACAGACCCGCCGTGGCGCTAAGTGCTTCTGAACAGAAGGCACCGCTGGTCTCGCGCTGGAAGATGTGTCTAGTTGGAGGCTGTTTCAGAGGAGACACATCTCATTTAGGACTCAGCTACACAAACCCCACAATCAGGACAGGCGTGATTACATTGTACTCACATTCCTTGACTTCCTGTGAGGATTATCTGAGTTTCTTGAAAACCAGGACCAGCACCTTGCGCCGGTTTAGTAAGGGACACAGCAGATGGTCCTAAGGGCCATTGTGCGCTGGCCCTGGACCAGTCACCCGAACTCCAGCCAGGCTCCTGGGGCAGGGGAGACAGGCGGTGGGGAGAGGGGCAGAGTGACCAGGTTCCAGAAGGAATCTGCGTGGGGGATGCCACGGCGCCACAGCCTGCAGCCGGCTATTCCCTGCCCCCTGCCCCCTGCCCCGGGTCCTGGACCTGAAAGTCAAAGGCACTCATCTCGAGGGCCCAGGCCGGTGGGCGTGCTTCTGGGGAGTTCAGCCGGCTGAGTGGAGTTCAGGGTCCTTCTGAGCTCCTCTGAGACAGGCCTCTGCCTGCTGTAAGGGATGGGATTTGGGCTGGAACCTGGACACACCTGGAAATTTGGAGTTTCTGGGTCTAAAGCTGCTCCAAGAGAAACCCATTCCCACCCGGCATGTATGGAGACATCTCGAAGCAACACTGTGAACAGCAAGATCTGCTTTTTTCCTTTGAAAATTGAATACTGTAGGAGGGAGGCTATTTCCCAATCGGATGCTTGGGTACATGTCCTGGGATTTTTCCAGTCTAGACGAATGTTGGCCCTCCCCTAAGGAGTCTTTACTGTACGGATGTGCTCCAAACCACCTCGCATCGTGTGGAGGTGCCAGGTCCCTGTGAGAGCTCTTTCTCTGAGGAAGGCTGCCTTTGTGAACTCGGCCACTTGTGACAGGCTGGCCACTTTGCCTCCTTTGCCCTGTAGTTTAAAACCGAAGATGACAGGGACCGTCAAGAGGCCCCACGTGCTGGCGCACACGGGAAACAGAGAGGATTTCTGGAACATGTTTGGCAATCACTTCTGAGTTTTCCACTGAGACCCAAACACTGCCAAGATCTCGTGGCTCGTGCCAGTGGCCATCCCTCTCCTCCCACAGTGTCTCAGTGCTGCGGGCGGAGCCTCCTCCACCGTGGGCCCTGCACACACGCGGACTGCGACTCACTGTGCTTGATCCTGGAACTGCGGCCACAGCATCGCACTTGTCCTCCAGGATCTCTGTAGGTTGACTTCTGGTTTTCATTGAAATAAATAATAATTCAAGCCTCCAGCTGGGAAGGGGGCTTGAAGGGTCACCGGGCACTGATATACTAAAGCAGTGGTCGGCAAACCGTGGCTTGCGAGCCACACACGGCTCGCGAGCCGCGGTTTGCCGCTCTGTTGACTAATGAGTTTGCCGACCACTGTCATATACTACCCTTTACCTCTTTGCACACAATATGCCACAATTGCCTAATCCTCACAGCTTCCAACTGCACGGTAACATTTAGGCTAGTCCAGTGGTCGGCAAACTCATTAGTCAACAGAGCGGCAAACCGCGGCTCGCGAGCCGCGTTGCCGACCACTGTACTAAAGCAACATGCAACCCGACCAGGGGCTCCCTTCTTCCCCACCAGGCGGCTGGAAGAAGTACTGGGTCTTTGGCAGCTCTTTCCCCAAAGCGAGGGAGAGAAGGTTGGCAAACACTGAATTATGAAGTAAAGCAGGTGTCCTCAAACTACGGCCTGCGGGCCACATGCGGCCCGCCGAGGACATTTATCCGGCCCGCCGGGTGCCGCTGCCTGTCCTGCTTAGCAGCCAACTCGTCCCGGGCCCGCAGTGCGCATAGGAATTTGTTCATAGTTTTTTTTGTAAACTATAGTCCGGCCCTCCAACGGTCTGAGGGACAGTGAACTGGCCCCCTGTTTAAAAAGTCGGAGGACCCCTGAAGTAAAGGGAGGCAGTCGGAATGCTTTTGTCATCCTTGGCACACGAATCCTAAGTCACAGCAACGAGATCAGGCCTTTTGTGGGTACCACAGGGCACCTGGCACCCTCAGCAGTTTGCTTTCGGTGTGTTCCCTCTGGCAGACTCGGTCGGCCAGGCTGGCCTAATGTGAATGACTTCGGGTGGTTATCACGGGAAACACGTTAATACTCACTGATACCGTCTCTGGGGGGACCAGGAACTGACAGGATTCCAGAAGGTTGTTGTTTGAAGGGCCTCATCAGTTCCAAGGAGATTCGGGAGGAGCTGAGAGTGAACATATGTGCTGGCCATTAGTTGATTTGCATCGTATGGCAACGGGCCCCACCGGGGGCTGTGACCTCTGTTCCGCTCAGAAGAGCCACCAGGAAGTTGTGGAGACAGATGTGTCTTCTCCTCATCTTGTGTCCCCTGACCCGCAGGGCATTCGGCCACTTCTTCCCTGAATCGCCCTGGGTCTACTGCTGCTCACATCTGCTGCTGGTTCTCCTCCCTCCACACGCACCCTGCCTGTTCCAGGCACCTCTCCTGTGGGTAGTGCTGGACTTAGCCGCATGGCGCTGTCGTTAGGAGTGTGGGAGGGGAGGGAGGGGGGATGGGGGTTCAGAGGACTTCACCTTGAGACCCACTGAGATTAACAAAACAAATGTTGGCCTGTGGAAGGATTCTTAGGCTGTGCGTGTGCGTGTGTGTGTGTGTGTGTGTGTGTCTATGTGTATGTGCGTGTGTGGTTTTTTAAATATATATTTTTTAATTTATATATATTGATTTCAGAGAGGAAGGGAGAGGGATAGAGAGAAACATCAATGATGAGAGAGAATTATTGATTTGCTGCCTCCCGCATGTCCCCTACTGGGGGGGATCGAGCCTGCAACCTGAGCATGTGCCCTTGGCTGGAATTGAATCTGGGACCCTTCAGTCCTCAGACCGACGCTCTAGCCACTGAGCCCAACCAGCTAGTGCACATGTGTGGTTTTTTAATGTGCATGCCGACACATATGTGTGTGCATGTGGGGTGTATTTTCTGGTTCAAAATAACTTCTTAAATTGGTAAGTTTCTTCTAGGAGAGCATTTCTATATTAGATCCTCTGTCCAGATGTTTTTAATTCATTTTGGACCACAACGGGGTTTGATTCATGAAACTTTCTCCTCTTTTTGTGCTTAGGTTGGCAAATCCCTGCTATGCTCTGGGGCCCTCCCTCCTTGTCCCGTGTTGGGATGGGTCACACAGGATGTGCCCTCACAGCAGCCCCTCTGCCTGCCTGCCAGGGTGCTCAACAACTATGGTCGGGGCTGGGGAAGGCTCACTGAGGGCAAACCTGCCTGCCCATGTGCAGCTACCGGGGCCATCGGAGCGCCTCCTGGATGTGAGCTGTGACACGTGTAGAGGACCCTGAGAACAAGCTGATGAAATAATTCCTGTCACCACTGAAGCAACTCCTCCCCCCGCCGCCCCCCCCCCCCCCCCCCGGGTTCAAAGCCAGGGTGTGCAAGTGCACTGCACACTGCAGACAAGCAGAGCCAGGCTCCGGGAGGGTGTGGCCATTGCTCCTCTGTTCCCCAGTGGGAGGGCAGTGGGCTGGTTGCCTCATCTCCATGGTAGAACTGTCTGATTGGTGACCACCTCCCAGGTACCCTCCAGCCTCAGCAGGTCCTGTTTTTTTTTTTTTTTAATTTAATAAATCTTTATTGTTCAGATTATTATAATTCTCTTTTTTCCCCCATAGCTCCCTCCACCCGGTTCCCACCCCACCCTCTGCCCTTACCACCCCCCACTGTCCTCATCTATAGGTGTACGATTTTTGTCCAGTCTCTTCCCGCACCCCCCACACCCCTTTCCCCCTGAGAATTGTCAGTCCACTCCCTTTCTATGCCCCTGATTCTATTATATTCACCAGTTTATTCTGTTCATCAGATTCTTTTATTCACTTGATTTTTAGATTCACTTGTTGATAGATATGTATTTGTTGTTCATAATTTTTCTCTTTACCTTTTTCTTCTTCTTCCTCTTCTTAAAGAATACCTTTCAGCATTTCATATAATACTGGTTTGGCAGTGATGAACTCCTTTAGCTTTTTCTTATCTGTGAAGATCTTTATCTGCCCTTCAATTCTGAATGATAGCTTTGCTGGGTAGAGTAATCTTGGTTGTAGGTTCTTGCTATTCATCACTTTGAATATTTCTTGCCACTCCTGTCTGGCCGGCATAGTTTCTGTTGAGAAATCAGCTGACAGTTGTATGAGTGCTCCCTTGTAGGTAACTAACTGTTTTTCTTTTGCTGCTTTTAATATTCTCTCTTTGTCTTTTGCTTTTGGCATTTTAATTATGATGTGTCTTGGTGTGGTCCTCTTTGGATTCCTTTTGTTTGGGGTTCTGTGTGCTTCTTGGACTTGTAAGTCTATTTCTTTCACCAGGTGGGGGAAGTTTTCAGTCATTATTTCTTCAAATAGGTTTTCAGTATCTTGCTCTCTCTCTTCTTCTGGCACCCCCATAATTCTGATGTTGGTATGCTTGAGGTTGTCCCAGAGGCTCCTTACACTATCTTCAAGTTTTTGGATTCTTTTTTCTTTTTGCTTTTCCGGTTGAGTGTTTTTTGCTTCTTTGTATTTCAAATCTTTGACTTGATTCTTGTGATCCTCTAGTCTGCTATTAGATCTCTGTATAATATTTTTTATTTCAGTCAGTGTATGCTTTATTTCTAGTTGGTTCTTTTTCATATCCTCGAGGGTCTCACTAAATTTATCAGCCTTTTCTAGAAAATTCTTGAAAAACCTTATAACTGTGGTTTTGAACTCTATATCCAGTCGTTTGCTTCCCTCTATTTCTTTCATTTGTGATTTATTTCTTTGTCTCTGCATTTTGGCTGCTTCCCTGAGTTGATAGAGTGGCTTTGTGTGCTAGGTGTCCTATAGGGCCCAATGGCTCAGCCTCCCCAGTTACCTGAGGTGGACACTCTTGGTGCACCCCTTTGTGGGCTGTGTGCACAGTCTTGTTGTAGTTAAGCCTTGATTGTTGTTGGTATCACCGGGAGGAATTGATATCCAGGCCTATTGGCTGTGAGGATCAGCTGTGTCTACGCGAGGAGAACTTCTGTGCTGGAGACACCCTTATGGGACAAGACTTGCAAAAGCCTCTGTGCTCAGCTTGGATGGGGCGGAGTCTCAGGGCGGAGCAGACAGCATTGGTTTCCCAACAGCCCTACCCTAATAGGCCCCTGTGTCTCAGTGTCCCGTGGTAATCGCTACAAGCACCTCTGAGAGAAAGCTGCCCTTGAGTTCTGCCTGCTGCCAGACAATCCAGTTTCTCTCTGAATGAGTCTGGGTCCCCAGAGTCTCGCCCGGAACTGGAGTTCAGTGCAGTCAGGAGCTTTTGTCTCCCTCCCGCTTGAGAAAGCCAGCTGGGCACTCAGTTGCCCGCTCTCTCCACATGCTCACCTTCGTACCTCTGCCTTCCGCAGTTCCTCTGAGTCTCAGTGTGCTTTTCTCTTCCTGACAGTCCAGTTTCACCCCGTATGAGTCTGGGTCCCCAGAGTCTCACCCGGAACTGGAGTTCAGTTCAGTTTGGAGCTTTTGTCTCCCTCCCGCTTGAGAAAGCCAGCCACGCACTCAGTTGCCACTCCTCTCCTCACCTCTGCCTCTTGCAGCTCCTCTGAGTCTCAGTGTGCTTTTCTCTTTCCTTCTAGTTGTAGAAATTTCACTCAGCCAGCCTTCCTGTGGTTCTGGATGATGTCCGTTTTGTCTTTTAGTTGTAGTTTTGAAATTGTTTTTGCGAGGCAGCAGTTTAGGTGTTTACCTATGCCGCCATCTTGGTTTCCTATGGTCCTGGGGTTTTTTAATTGGATTCTCTGAGGCCAGTTGGCCAGTGTCCAAACTTCTCTGATAGTCTTGTGACTTTATTTTTTTACATTTGCTTTTTCTGAATCAGGATCCAAACAAGGTCCACATGTTACATTTGCTCCTACGTTGGAAGTCCTCTAACTGAAATATCCAGCCGGAAGGGTCACTGTTGCTGCTGGTGAGAAGCCCTGCTGTTGGTGTCATTGAACAATTCCTTTAGCCCACTGGTGCCTGTACTGTAATAGCTCGACAGCAGTGCTTGGTCAGGTTCCGTTCTGTGGCAAGAATAGCTAATGGGTGTCTCGGCGTCCTTCCTATCACATCACAGCCAGAGGGACGTGATGTCAGCTTTCTCCTCTTTTGGGGAGTTAGGATTGATCGGTAGGGTTAGGTTTGGAGGGTCTGATCCCTCCATTACTAAGTTCCCCATCAACTGTGGTTTTAGCATCTTCTAATGATCGTGTGGCAGGTGAATTATTTCATTTAGATTCTACAGTCTTTAGGTTCTACATTATTTCTACATGTGTACTTCCTCTCTGGAAAACTTCTCTTCATCAGTTATACCCCAAGATGCAGTGCACACACGATTCTCTTTTTAAAGCAGTTATCAGAATAATGATTTGGTTACTTAGCATGCTCCAAAGATAACCGGTGAGTTTTTTGTTGTTTTTTTTAAAGAATCATTAGATGCTCATGCATTTTAACACAGCTGATGTCTCACAGTTTAGTGCAGTCGTTATTCTTTTTGGTGCTCCTATATTTCAGCTTAGGCTGGTGGAGCCCATTCTCTGTAAGTTTTGTCCTGTGTCCCCTGGACACCACCACATGGTCTTTTTGCTTTCCGGTGTGACAAGGTGCTCCAGAATCATCTTACACATTTCCTGTCCCTGACCTAGAGTCGGACATTTCTCCAGGGGACCTGATTCTGTTTAGCAGGAAGATGGCATTTAGAGACCATGATCAGGTGTGCCCAGTTTCTGAAGACTCTGCGTCATAGCGAGGGACCTGCAAGAGATACACAGAGGGGGCCCAGGTCTTGCACTTGGGCACGGTCCATGGCACTGCAATCTCACCAAGTGCATTAAACAAAATAAATCCTACTTGAATCCTCTCAAACAGGGCGCATGTTTGAAAGTCCCTTGGTCTTTGCAGACCTTGCTTGAGTCTGATTCCTCCTCACCTGGGATGAAGCAGATTCACTGATAACTGTTAGGTTCTTCCCTCTCACCCTCCCTGCTAGCATGGGCTTCTGAGGCAGGAGGTTCAGGCCCCTGTTCTGCAGCCTCCAGAGGTCGCTCCAGGGAGAACTGCCCCCCTATTGTTCCGTGAGACCCAAGAAGCTGCGCCCCCCCTCCCAGAATGGAGTGTGCCTTTGGGGGGTGTCTCCTCACACGCAGACCTCCTCTTCCAGGATCGCTAATCGTGTTGTAAGATGCTGCCCACAGGACTGAGTCCTGCGCCCTCACAGAGACCGCAGAATAGATCCATATGACGCAGTCTTGGCGCGCTCACCACAGCCGCGTCTAATGGGTCTCCATGCTCTGGGTCGGGGTTGTGGCTGGCCTCTGTGGAGGGGACGCCTGTGGAGGGGAAGCTCTGAGTGGTGTCCTGTGACTTCATGGAGCTGCCCTGCCCCTCAGCTGCTCAACTGCAGGCATGACATGTGGTTGGCCTGGCTTCTACTAGGCGGGGGCAGTGAGAAGGTAAGTGAAAGAAAGAGCCAGTGACTTTTTTGAACTGCATAAGAGTACACATATGTTAGCAAAGTTATTTGCAAATGTCCCCAAAGCCAGTCTGAGCTTTCTGTCTAAAGAGCAGAAGAACATAATCGTAGTTGTTATTCTGTAAAAATGATGCGCTGGCCCGTGGTTGGGGGCGCCTCATCGGGCTCTTGTAGTCTGACTCATGGCTGCTCTCTCCCACTCGGTGGCACGGGAGCGAAGAGCCAGAATCACTCATGACAGCTAAACTCAAGGGAAAGGCTGTGTGTCCCAGAGGCAGCTCCTAGACACAGGAAATTGTAAAGCCAAACAAAGGTGGACTGCAGAACACCCCAGCCTGAGTACTTCTGCAGAACCGACACATTTGGAGAGAGAGGGTCTGCAGCTGCCCAGGCATCACCATTGGGAGGGCCCCTTTCTCCAATTCCAACCTCTGCAGCACCTGCCTCCCGCCACAGTCAGCTACATCCTCCCAGCGCTTGCCTGGAGGGGCAGCCAGCTCCATCCTGGTCCCTACCTCTTGTCCTAAAATAATCCCGAACCCTGTCCCATTTGCTGGCCCCCCTCCCGTCCCATGTAAGGCTTCAGAATCACAACCTACACTTCTCACCCAGCGCCAGGGCTGAGTGGCTGAACTTCAGGTAGCCCTGGGAACACAGCTTGAAGTGGAAAGGAAGCACGCGCCAATTTCCCTTCCTAGGGATCCTTCCTCCTCAGTTTCTTCTGGCTGTCGGGCAGTCCCGGGGGAGGGGAGGTTGAAGACAATGATTTTGTGCACGCCAAGGCGCCCAGTAGGCTGTGTGGAGTGTCAGGAGAGGCCGAGACAGCCCTGGGCCAGACTGAGCCGGTGCCAAGAGCAGAACAAAGAGGCCTGGGGAGAAATGGGACCTTCCGCTGGCCGACGTGTACCCGGGCTGCGGTCTCTCTTCCATTTTCTCCTTTGGCTCCTCCAAGCCCCCAGATGAGTTGCCTTCACTGAACATGAAATGATGGTGGCTGCCGCCCGGATGACAGTGACAGTGCAGGGCACTGAGGGCGCGGGGAGGGGGGACAGGACACGGAAGACAAATGCAAGCAGCTTCCAAGTCATGCTGTTTATTTCCCTTCACTGGGCTTTACAGCTCACCCGAGCTTCTGCTCACTCTCCGAGGAGCTGTGGGAGCGGCGTGTGTACTCGTCCTCGCTGTCCCCCCACGAGAACACGCAGGAACACACATGCGCACACCCGGGCGGGCAAGAGCACCGGGCTTGTTTCAGTTGTTGGTCTCCCCTCTGGCTTCACAGCGACACGCATTTGTCTCTGCCTAATGCTCTCAAGGAAAGCGGTGAGGACCGGATACGGCAAGGAGCACGCGTAGGAAGCTGGTAGAGGGAAGCATTGAACCACAAGATCCTCGGCCTGCCTCTCTTCATTCCTTTCCCCGCTTCATGTTGATCTCTCTCTCTCTCTCTCAAAAAAAAAAAAAAAAAAAAAAGGCAGAGGAAAGGCTAGCAGGGCTGCTGGTCCCCCCTGGAGCACCGCCTGCCCGTGAGCTTCCAGCGGGTGCAGCCTGTCTGGGTGACAGATGTAGAGCCTCGACTCGACTGGAGCCGGCACTGCCTCCTGCCCTCTTGGCTGGTGCCTTGTGCACGTGCGCAGTTCCCTGGGCTCTCGCTCCTTGGACAGCCTCAGGGGTCAGAGGCCAGGAGGGGAGGAAGTGTCTGCCAAGAACGTGCAGAATCCCAGGTGAGCCCTGGTGCTGGTGGGGAGCAGAGTCTCTCAAAGGGAGGTTCCCGGCGGGTGGCCCCGGCGGGGAGGCACTGATGCTACCCGGCTCAGCTCAGCTCAGCTCGCATGACGGTGCTGCCCACCACCCCACAGGCAACCTGTGCCTGCGACTTGGACTCTGCCTGATTTCCCAGGGAGCGATGCAAGCATGGGGGAGAAGGTGTGGCACAGGCACAGTATTAATGTGTCAACCTTCCCAGCGCCGGGGGTGGGGGGTGGGGTGGGGGGCAGCGAGCTGCCGGAACCTGCCGGCCTTTGATATTTCACATCATGTCTCATCTCATGAACCGAGACAGCGGGGATTCTCCGCAGCCAACCTTGACAGGAATGATGCTGGGAATCTGCCGCTTCCTTAATTCATGGAAGCAGCAGCGAGGAGAGGGTATGGCCCTCTCGGGGGGCGCCATTCAGTGGAGAGGTGCCACTGGTTAACCCGACGGCTCAGGGACCAAGGCCGGGTGCACCTCATTCATCAACTATATTGCAGGGCTGCTATTCGCCAGCTCTCTACCAAGTTGGACTCCTGGCGCTGGAAATTTAGTGTGTGACAGCTGCGTGCAGCCAGTGGTGTCCAGCATTTTAAAAAGGTCAATTAAGAAACGGTTGATGGTGATGCAGCGAATGACAGCCCAGAGGGGTGAGCAGGGCCGAGTAAACAGAAGGGCTGAGACGTATATTACTGGAATTGAAGTGCCGACGTGAAGCGTGGTGGGAGGAAATCTATTGTCACAAGCCATAAAGCACATCTGAGTTTTGCAGCGGCGAGCAGTACAGCTGTTCCCTCCCCAGGCAGCGCGGGCAGCAGCCTGTGCGCCGAGGGCTCTGCAGACAAAGGCGACACCTGCATCAGCTTGATCAATCTGCAGACAAAAATCGTTACCCGCCTCGCTGCTGCTTCTCGGCACTTTCTGTTCTCCCACGCGGGGAGCCGCTGGAGTGATATTAGGAATGTGGGTCATGTTGTAGAAATCCATATTTAAGCATTCCCCAAAGCTGGGCTCTGCCCTCTCCTCCGGGCGTGGGGTAGGCGCACGGGCAGCGGGAGTCTGAGCGGTGCTTCCTCAGACCGCACATCTGCTCCCGGCTTCACTGGACACGCAGACCCGGGGACAGGCTGTACCCTTGACACTGCCATAGAGAAGAGAGGGACACGCAGCCCTCATAAAAAGTCTAGATCGGCTCGTGGTTGGGGGAAGGTGCCGTGTGGGGCTGTGCTTTGGAACTGAGACAAAGGGGTCTGGGAGGCTAGGGCAGGCTTTTTTGCCACATCTACCTGTCAAGCTGGAAATTCAATAGAGCAATGGGAGTGCTAATTGATATGCAAAACAGGTTCAGGGTTCCTAGAAATGTCTAATGATCCTGCAAGTCGCTGGGAATGCAGAATTAAGACACGCACTAAATGATACCAACCTTTTTCCTTTTCCTTCTTAAAACCTACTTTGGGAAACTTCACAGGTTTTATGATTAAGACAGAAAGTATTGCAATCAGTGCGGTTTGTCTTTCACACACTGGATATTTATTATTAGAAAATAGCTTCGATCAGCCTTCAGTACCAAACGAGTTGACAGGAGCGTGCTTCTCACCATATATATATATATTTTTTTTCCTCCTTAATGAGAATTAAATGAACAGCGCTCTGTAGGGAGAGTTGCCACATCTCTTGTTCCTTTAAAGTCTGAATACTTAAATGAGATTTAGTACAAAACATCCTTCAAACATGACTTGTTCTCCAGTTGTTATGCTGTCCCCTTGAGTATGGGACATAAAAGAGATGAAAAAGACCACTTAAGCTATCAAATGACCCCCAAGAATCTACAGTAGAAACCGGCAACAAATAAACGAATCCAACAAAACCCGTCCAAACCAAGACACCAGTTTTAACATTGGCTTTTCAATTTGATTATCATCTAAGTTTAATAAGTTTATATATCTGAAATAGTAATAAAAAGGAAGAATCGAATTGCATCCTCAGCAGGACAACCTTCCTCATTAGTTAAAGAGGTGTTCGGAAAATTCCATACAGTATCTGCTAAATAAACATGTTTGGCAGCTTAGCAAATATCATATGATTGCAGCATCCATGATTGGAAGTGAAACAGCATTCGCTTTCTCCTGGTGGAGTTCGTTGCTCGGGGCGCTGTGTTCACACGGCTCTGGATGTTCGACCCATGGGCTTCAGGAAGGGTTTGGGGGTGGCTCAGGGCACGGCCCCAATGAAGACACTTCCAAGCCCAAACAACGAATCAACCAACCAACCACACAAATGTCAGACAATTGTCTCTTTTGAGTTCCTCTTGACAGAATGGAGGCCCAGCAAGGACTGCTGGTTAGAAGGTATGTTGACAGACTTTGGAATGAGGAGAATCACCCTTTGATTGGTCCGACGCCATTCGTTGTACAATCGACAGTGGTACCTAAATGACACCTGGTGTTAGGAGAGGAAAATAAGGGAAGGTTTCAGGTAAGCAGACGCCGATAATCAATCCGAAAAACAAACACGTCACTTAAAAGGGCTGCAGACAGCTGGCAGCGGCACAGCGGGGCAAGGACCCGGTTTAAACTGCTCCAGCAAGCAGCGGAGTGTTGGGACCCTGGGCACCAAGCAAAGAGCACCCGCATGTGGACACCGGGCGCAGCTCACAGAGCAGCTTCCTTTGCTCCTCCTCATATTGGGTAAAACCAGGGTACCAATAGGAAACGAGGTTTCTTCTGAGTTTGGACTTATTTTGGGAATAGTGGTGTGTAGGTTTCAAAGCATCAGTGATGAAGAAGGTTGGCTGGAAGCAGCGGGCACAGTGGGTATAGTGCCAGCCCTTGCCCCACTGAGGGACCGGGCAATGTGCCTTTCTGGTCCTCAGGGAGGGATGCTGGGGCTTCATGTGCCCTCCTGCAGGATGGACTCTGCACAACTCAAAGGACCCCAGTCACACCGATTGTGGTGGGAAGGTCATCTTTTGTACTTGCCATGGACACCCTGTAGAACTATATTGGGTGGCCCTGATGGGTGACCCCCAATTGCTCCAGCTCCAGCATTCGATGGCTCCCAGAGGGGGCGCTTCGTCATGGGCACTGAACTCCCCTAGTCAGGTCTTCTTCAGCCACAGTGCCTTGTGCCTGCCTCGGCATGGCATCGAGTGTCCTGGGCATCAGTGCACTTGTCTTCCTCCCTGGCATCATGAGAGCAGGGCTTGTATTGTTTTCATCTTTGCAAGGCCTGCACCTATCACAGTCTGGCACTGGGACATTGCTCAGTAGAGTTTGCTGAGTGAATGGATGAGTGAATACATATCCTATGCTTTCTAATTGCAACAACTGCTTAAGATTTAAGCCTCTGTTATATCTATGTGACAGTATGAAGAGTAAACTCAGTTAACTGTGACAGAACTGTGTGCCCAAAGTGCTTGCTTCTCGTGTAAATATACTGGAATGAGAGGATTACATATGTGGCTTGTTTTGGAGAAGGCCGGCATGAAGCATTGATGGACTGCTCAGGAAATGCAGTTTCACCTGTACTTTTGAAGATGTACAGACGCCTTTACAAATGGGGACAGGGTCCAGGCTGGGTGCATGCAGATGACTAGGTGCTGGGAAGGAAGGTGCCCTGGGCTGAGAGTGACAAATTATCCAGGGATGGGCTGTGCAACCCTGTGGGGCGGTGGACTGTGTGGACCCCAGTGCAGGTCAGAGAGTGGGTTGACCCCGTTGTTTGAGGTCAGCATTGGCAGAAGTGGAGGAGAGTGCAGGCCCTTGGTCCGAAAAGGGCTTGTTCATCTTCATGGCAGGATCATGAAATTCTGAGTGAGTCTAATCACTCACCCAGAAAGCAAATGCCACAGGCTGAATGCCAGAGATTTGGGTATGAAAATATAAGCTTTTAAACTCACACAGATGTGCTTTTGTCTAAAAGGCCCTGAACGTGCCAAAGCGGATCAGAATTTTTCCCTTTTCCTTTTAAAGCCCGCTTCTCTTTCATTGGTTCTGTCCTAAGGCTGCTCGGTGCTCCTCTCGAATGTTAGAGAAGCAGGTTGGACAGCCTGCTGTTCAGGGCCAAGGGCAGGGAAGAGGCAGAACACAGACAAGCACTAATGAAGAGCATTGGCGCTACAAGAAGTCTGGAACCTGGAAGTATTACAGGGAAGCTGCATTTCAAATCAAGAGTCCTTTCATCCATGAGGTTAAAGAGCCACGCCTGATGGGCATCGGTAAGCAGAGAATTAAGCTGTGGGCACAGGTGGGCAGCACCTTCTCTACAGGGTAGGAAGCAGGCCTTGGGCTGCGGGGCCAGGCACATGGGGCTTGAACCCCCAAACTCCCCTTAATTTCGCAGTGACTTTGGGAGGGTTGCTTGCTATCCCCAAGTTTCAGTTTGGTCGTCTGCCAAGTGTGAATAATGACATCTGAGATGATGCATAAAAAGCACTTAGCACATGCAGCGTAGGGGATATGGTCAATAATAATGTAATAACGGTGCATGGTGTCAGGTGGGCGCTAGACGTTCTGGGTGATCACTTCGTAAGTTATATAAGTCTAATCACTATGTTGTACACTTGAAGCTAATGATACTGCATGTCAACTGTAACTGAAAAACAAAACAAAAATAAATAAAAAGCACCTGGCCTCGTGCCTCACACCCAGGCGAATGTGCTGGCTTGTTTTTGTTCAGTGTGGAAAAGACGGTAATTTTGTGACACTCCTTCTTAGATATAGGGAATGGAGGTTGGGCTGTCTCCTTTCAGGACGCTCTCAGTATGGTGGTGGGTCAGCCTGCATCACCTGGGAGCTTGTTAGAATATGAGAATTTGGGGCTCTGCCCAGACCTAAGGAGTCAGAGCCTGCCTTTTAGTAGGACCTCCACGTGACTGGCACCTTCCCTGCAGCCCTGCTTCCGGGAACACAGGTGCCCACGACTCAGCGGGTCTCCCGGTTCCTTGGCCAGGAAGTAAAAAATCAGCCCACTTGTTCAGATAAACAAATGAGACCTTATTATGCACTAATTTATCTTAATTGCTGTCAATGACCACAGTTAGCGGGCAAGTCCAATCCATAAGAAGGGCACATCATAAGCAGATGACTTGGTCTGAGGGAAAATAAAGGAAGTTGGGCAAGTGCAGAAGGGACCGCCGTGCGCAGCTGCCCTGGGTGAATGCGGGCTCCCATCTCTAGAAGCTCCAAGACACTCCCTCCCGCAATGAAATAGAACAGGAGAAAACGAGGCTTGATTTAGAGAAATAAAGAGGCAGTGAGGGGGAAATAAACATAAACCAAAAGAAGCTGTAGCAATAGGGACATTGGGAACCTCGTTTATACGGAAATTTCTGAAATTTCCGAGGTTCTAAGGAGAGGAGGAGGAAGAAAGAGCACAGGGCGCCTATTCTAATAAAACTCCTCCCTGAAGGACGGGTTTCTTGAGGTGCATTCATTTCTTCATCCAAAGGATGTGTATTCACCTCCTGTCATGGGCAAGGTCTGCCCATAGAGTTGTGATCCTAAGGATGGCACAAGGAGGGGCACCCATCTCTCCCGGTCAGGGGGGTGACAGCTGCCGCCCAGTGCGGTTGCTAAGTCACAGTAGGCTTTGGAAAATCTTCTCACTGTGCATTTTTCTTCTGCCCTTTTTCTCCAGAGGTTATGGTGTGACCGTGAGGTTATTGATAGGGCCGGGGCTTTGTGAATTGCCATTGAAGAGAGGGGTCCAGTCTCTGATCTCTGATTGCACCGTGCACGAGGGCCGTGTGGGCGTACACCAGCGGGGGAGAAAGGCCCACGCTGCCACAGGCTGCTGGGGGTGTGTCTAAACCAGTCCCACAGGGAACCTTGTAACAGTATTCTATTAGAGCCTTTCCCCTTTATAACAAGAATTTAAATGATTAACCCATGGGACTGGGCGTCAGCCAGAGGATTCAGATCACCCTTCCTTTCGTTCCGTGATGGAGCACAGTTTCTGTGCTGGGCACTGGCTGCAACAGTGACCTAGTGACTAGAAGGACTTCCTGTGGTCACTGGAGGGAGGTGCCTCTGTTCTTGCAGCTCTGAACCGGGCCTCCTATGACTCCCACTATGGACAATTCCTTAATGCTTAGTGGGGACTCAGTTCTCCTCTAGCGCTCTTGCTGTCTGTCCCTGGACTTCCAACAGTTTACCACATGGCCAGACATGGAGCTCACCCCTCTCCTGAGCTCCCAGAGTGGGGATGGATGAGGCCCGGGCCCGCTGGGTCCACAGCAGGCTCCATAAGGCGGAACTCCCTGTTTGTGTCCAGGCCCGGCCGCTATGGCCAGGTGAGCGAGCGGGCGAGGAACTCCAAAGGCACATTTAGGCACTCAGCGTGGATGCTCGGCCCTCTTCACAGAGCCCGAGAGGCCCTTCCAGGAAGGCTCCTCTGAGGAGTGGGACTGACACCGTGTTTGTTTACGTAGGACATTTTCGCAGTATTTTCTCCTTAAGCCTGACAGCTTGTTTACAATGGTTTCTGCTGGAGGGCAGCTTCCTAGTGCTGTCAGCTCCTGAATTACGGCTCTTGCCAGGGCAGCTCAGTGCAGCATGTCTCTGGGAAGGAGAGAGTCTGCACTCACTACCTGCTGAGTGCACGCTTTTCACATCAGTCCAAGGGCAGAAACGCCTTTCTTTTCCTTCCGCTGCTTTGCATTGTATAGAGGGCTGGGGGTGGTGGTGGGAGTTGGGGAGCAGGGAAGCCACAGGAAGAAAACCAGGGTGCCTATGCTAGGTGCTTTGATATACATTCCCATGTAATCCCACCTAATCCTCACAACAGCCCATTGGCCCCGGGGTTATCAATCATCCCTCCTTTTTTTGCATAAGGGGAAGAATGATCAGAGAGGTTAAGTACCTTGTTTAAAGTTACACAGTTATTAGGATGCTAAATCCTGAGTTTAAACACCTGCACTTTTTACTATGCTGCCTCTTGGGAATGAAGTACTACATTATCTCTCTCCTGAAAGAACCGACTCCAGGTACCTTTCCCACCCAAACCTTCCTTTCACCCAAATGGGAGATCAAACAGGGTCACATCCATATTTCTCTTTCTTTCGTTTAATTCGTGTAATTCTTTCTTTCGTTTCTTCCTTCCATGCCCCTGGCCCCCTTTCTGCCTTGTTAGGTAAGTCGATGCTTTACAAAACTGGTTTTCAAAAAGGCTTCAATTGGGTTGAAAGCCAGTATTCAAATCTACATCTTCATTTTAGGAACTTGTCTAAGAAAAATGGTAGACAAGTAAACCTCTAATCATGGTAAAACATTATTTTCCAAAGTATTTCCCCCTGTACTCGTCCATTTCAATCAAATAGCACCACAGGAAGTGGGCAGGGTGGGTGTTACTACCATTTCCACTTTATAGATGGGAACACCGAGGCCCTGAGCAGTGACATGACTTTACACTGAGCTGGCCAGACTATTTAACTCCTTTTTTCTAACTCTCTTCCCAGCACAATGTCCTTGTGACTTCTGAGTCAGCTTCACTGCTTGATTCGTCATGAATTAGATACACTTTGGAAGCACAGACGTTCAAAGAAGGCAATAATAGCTTTGTTTGGGGGCTCCATTAAGCTGGGAACAGAGGCCTAAATGAATCAGAGGACTCAGTTAAAGTCCGAAGCATCAGAACACTCCCTGTTTACCAAGGTTCAGGTCAGGTCCCTCTCCCTGAGACTGAGTGGTGCTCCCCACTTACTGAGGGAGTGCTCTCACCAGGGGGAGGGACGGGGGGAATGAGCAGGGGCTGGGGTCAGTGTGGCAGGAATGGCTGCTGGTGGGCAGGGCTTGGGTGGAAATGGGAGCCTTGGAAGCTTCCACACACTGACGCCGTGCTGTGGGATATGGGAACGTGCACTTCAGACAGGAAATGCATATTGAATGACAATGGGATGTGCTCAGATTAGAAACCAGCAGGCACAGGAGAGTAATGCCGGGAAGCAGGGGCCCAGTTTCGGAAAAGATTCTAGATAGTTTTCTCTGCAGGCCCCAGAGGGAAGCATGAAGAGAGATCAAATGCTGTACTTTGTGGGTGCTGCCAACTGGTGTCTGAGCAACCAACTTACTCCATAAGTTAAAAGAATGAAAAAAGAGAGAGAGAGAGATGTTTTAAAAGTCTTCCTCATATGCAGAGGGAACACTTACTGGGAAATGGTTTTTCTTTGGTGGCAGCTTCTCAGCCAGATAAATGAGTGTCTTTATGGGCAGCAGAGTCAATATCTCGACACAGAACAATCCCCAGGCGCAGGGCAGCTCCGCGCCCAGAGAGACTTGACTGTGTCAGGGTGTAAGACAATAACCAGCAGGAGGATTCATGATCTGTGCAGGCAGCCACAGCAGCAGTGCCAAGCACATCCTTCACAATCTACTATGATCCCCGCAAAAGGGAGGAACATAAGCAAGGGAAGGAGAACGCCTCCTAACACATGGAGCCTCGACGGCCAGAGGAGAGCAATGTCCAGGGTGTGTGTCTCTGACTGATGGGCTCTCAGAAGCTGAGGCTTTTTCGTTACTTGATCTGCTCGTCTCAGCAGCGTGTGCCTGCTCACGTACACCTCCCCCCCCCACTCTCAGTAACAAACCTAATCACACATTCTAGCTGCCTGAACAGGGCAGGTGAGATGTGACCCAGACAAGAGGGGAGGCCATGCCAGCTGTGGGGCTGCCAGATGCAGCTGGCCTGGTCCCCGGGGCCGTGGCCATACTTACTAGTGTCCAAAAGAGGTAAATAGTGAAGAGTGCGACAGTGAGTGCAATCAGTCCCACGGCCTCGAGCCGACTGCTAAAGTGCAGGTGGTCCACGGCGCCCCGCAGGCAGAGCCAGCCCGAGATGGTGGCCAGGGGAGTTATGAACAAGAAGCACACCATGTCTCCAAACAGAGTCCGCTTCTCATGCTGAGGGCCTGGGTTTCTGAGCCACTGCCAGGGAGAGGGAGAGAGAGAAAGACAGAACACGGTTAAACCCCCGGTGGCGTGGAGACCCCCTACTCTGAACTTGTCTTGATCTTCAGAATCTGGGAAAAGGCACTTCTGACTTGTGCTGAATTCACAAGGGAGGATTAGGGCTCATTCCCATGCCTCCACCCCCTGAATAATAGTGATTATGATAATAATATAATATGACAATGGTGATGATGATGATGATGATAATCTTAATAGTAATAATGTATCCTTGCTGCAGATGGCCTGTTTTTGAAAAACAGTTCAATGGTTATTATTATATATCACAATGAGTCTATGTGGAAGGTAGAGCATGTTCTTTTTGGGAGGTAATAGTTGAGGTGCCAGAGTGCTGTCAGGTAGCCAAAGTCTTCCAGTGTCTGGATCCGGGGACTGTGAACAGGAGAAGGTAAACTCAGCAGGCCTGGATTGTTCCATTCCTTCCCCTTCCCAAGGAAGACTGGCTCCTCAGAGATGAGCCCTGAGTCCTTGTACTATTCTGCCTGATGAATGTTTTGTCTGCCTGAGGCACTGGGCCGCGGAGTGCCAGTGTAATCAGAGAGCTTATGCCAACACTGTGATTTATGCTGAACACCTATGTTTGCCCTGGGGCTGGAGCCTGAGTAGCCGAGGTTAGTCATGCCGGCGCTGCGTGCCTATGTGACTGACCCCAACAAACACCGTGGACATCAAGGCTGGGTGAGCTTCCCTGGCTGATAACGCTTTGTATGCGTTGCCGCGATTTGTTGCTGAAACAATTAAATGCACAGTAACGTGTTACATTACTGGGAGGGGCCACCTGGGAGCCTGTGCCCAGTTTCTCCTAGACTTTGCCCATGCATCTTTTCCCTCTGCTGATTTTAATGGGCATCCTTTGGCTGTAATGAGCCGTAATCAGGAGCATAAGAGCTTCTCTGAGTCCTGTGAGTCCGTCCAGTGAATCACTGAGCCTGAGGGTGGTCTTGGGGACCACCCGCACACGAGACTCACCTGACTCCATGAACTCAGTAATGCCCCCTCCCTTATGTTTTAGGACCCTAACCTCCTACTTAGAACTGTCTTGGACATCTTAATTGTGCTACCATCTTGACTGACCCAACCCCCAAAAGGATGGGGACAATTTTGTGCTCATTTAAGGACTAGATCTGAGAATTCCTACAGGACGGGGTTGTCCTCCCACTGGGGGAGTTGCTGAACATCTGCTGAAATGTTTTACATAATCTATTCTAGGAAAAGTCATGCTTACATGTTGGTGTCAGTGCACACTGGTGAGAAGGCTGGTGGCTTGTGATTAGTGTGGAAACATGCCCCCAAACAACCTGACATGCTTATAGCACTGTCCCATGTAGTAATGAGAGAGGCCATGGAGTCCAGAGAAGGAGTGGGGTCAAACACAGGTCATGGGGTGCGGGTGGGGAGAGACACTGCCACTCTGTTTTCCTTCTCATCCTACCAACAAATGGGGAGGCCTAGCTGTGCTGTGGGCTGGCCCCCAAACAGGAGCACTGTGGGCCACTGAGCAACCCCAAGTGGCCAGGGCAACAATTTCCACAAAACCACTGCTGGGAGAGAAAAAAACCATAACAGGAAAGAAAAGAGAGGGAGGGGCTGGCTGGAGAGAGAAGGGAATGTCATGCTCAAGGGCGGAAGGAAGAGACAAAAGAGCCACAAAGAGGGCGAGCAAGTTGAGGAAGGAGCTGCAGAAGGGCCAGCAGAAGACTCAGGGAGCGAGCAGAAGAGACGGGAGGTAGAAGGCACAGAAGGAAGTTTTCTGGCGGTGCCCTTCCTCCAATGTTTGCCAGGAGCCAATATGAAATGATCTGGAATGCCCAACATAGCACTTCCTAGTAACAAGCCCCCTAAAATGGGCCGAGATGCTGGAGGAAGTCAACCTCAGCTCAAAAATGGACCCAAAGAAATGCTTAACACTAGACAATGGGGAGTTGACTTGTCTGTGAATATAAACACAGCATTATAAAAATTTAACATAAACACCAAAATGACCAAGCACAATGCGTTGTAATGCTACCTCAGACATTCAAAAAACTCTTATTAATTAATATTGTATTGTTTAACCACTAGGAATATTGTTATGAAGTGAAGAGTAGAAATTGGGCAGTTTTATGGCAACTTTTTGGAGGCTCAGTTAGGTTAACCGATTGCTCCAAGTAACTCAGCAGTCAAACTGAAGAGGATCAGGATATTGCTTATTTTTCTTATTTTTTTCTAAAATGAACAAGGATTGTTCAGATGTCCTATCAGTAAATACTTGAAAGTTAAAGTTGTAAGACATTCAGAAATCCAACTTCTTAAACAACGGTGCCCAATTTGCAGCGCCCTGAGTCCTCCTGCAGTTTAGACTGTGTCTAGGAGCGGATCTGGACTATTTTTTCTGTTGGAACATAGTAGGTTCTCAATAAAGTGACAACTGATCACAGACAAGCTGACCTCAGTGGCTAAGACTTCCTCCAATTTTTTTTGCTTTGGAATTCTGAATACATTTTATTAAAACTAATTTAGCACCTTACTTATCTATGTAGCCCTTGACATTACCCAATGAAATAACTCAGGTATGGCAGGAGGTAATTATGAATCACTACTTATCTCTGTCTGATGTAAAATAAATTGGAAAGGCAAATTAGAAATTACTATTACTTGTTCCAAGTTTTTTTTACTTTCTGTTATTTTTTAAGTCTATATTTCTGAAAAATTTCTAGGCCATTTTATATGTACATGATTACCCAATACCAAGGTTCCACACCTTATTAATGCTATGTATTTTTTTTCGGCTTAGCTTACTCTTTGTGGTTGTTTGCTGCCAAGTCATATTTAGGTATGAAGTTCTTTAAACGGGTACTATTATGTTCACATCTGGGACTTCTTCAGAACCTCAAGTGTTATTTATCGCCTACACAAAGGCAGCCCCCTAGAGCAAGACCAGTGATAGTGTCTGTGGTTGAGAAAAAAAATTGCCCTGTGCCATGGTAAGAACCTCTGCTAACGTGTCCAAATAGGCTAATAAAGGATATTTATATCACAGAGTTTATGAGAGAAAAAATGTGATTATACCTCAAATTTCTAGCAACAGGGAATGGTCGAAATAAATTATGGATTTACTTAAAATAGAATACCATAGAGTAATTTCAAATGATAATGCACATTTTATATTTACTGACATGATATATTGCTGAGTAGGAAAAGAAGTCTACTGAACAGAATGTATAGTATGAGCTTATATATGTAACCATATATTTACATATACATTGACATTTAAATAGATGTAGTGGATCCACATAGACACAGACTAGGACACTGAGCAAAACTGTGGCTCTTCCTTGCAGCCACTGTGGACAACAGGATGAAGACTTCTCAAAAAATTAAAAATAGAACTGCCTTATGACTCAGCAATTCCACTTCTGGGTATTCATCTGAAGAAATCCAAAACACTAATTCTAAAAGATATATGTGCCCCTATGTTCACTGCAGCATTATTTACAATAGCCACAATATGGAAGCAACCTAAATGTCCATCAATATATTAATGGATATGCTGGAATATTACTTGGCCATAAAAAGTGAAAATTTGCCATTTGCAACAACATGGATGGACCTACAGAGTATTATGCCAAGTGAAATAAGTCAGAACGAGAAAGATAAATAGCATATGATTGCCTTTACATGTGGAATCTAAAAAACAAAACAAAGAAAGAAAACAGAAACTCATAGATAGAGCAAATTGATGTTTGCCAGATGGGAGAAGGGTAGTGGGGGGAGGGAGTTTGAAAAGGGGAAGGAATTAAAATGTACAAATTGCCAGTTATAAAAACAGTCACAGAGATGTAAAGGGAATATAATCAATAATATTGTAATAACTATGTATGGTGTCAAATGGGTACTAGACTTACTGGGGTCATCACTTCATAAGTTATCTAAATATGCAATCACTATGTTGTACACCTGAAACTAATATAATATTGTATTATAACAGTAATTGAAAAAACAACAACTACAAAAATGGTGGCTGTTCTTGGTGGTGGAATTATGAATGATCTTTATTTTTTTCTTTCTGTATTATTTTTCTACAATAAGTGGACTCCTTGTATAAATATAAATTGTATATTAGTTGTGTCTGAAACATAAAGAGAGAGAGAGAAGTAGAGAGAGAGAGAGAAATAGAGAGAGAGAGAGAAATAGAGAGAGAGAGAGAGAGAGAAGAGAGAGGAGAGGTCCAATGATGTCTGGGTGTTTAATCTCAGCTATATTATCATGCATTTTGGCTTAATTTATAATAGACAAAGGTTATTTCAATAATTGTTCAATTACATTTCTGCTCATATATGTCTTTGGCCTCTCTTATTAGTTATACTTATTATACATAGAGTATTATATGCATTCTGTAGTAGTACCTTCCTTTCCCAAATATTCAATAAAGAGCAGGCCGATGCAGAATGGCAGGTCTGTGTGTCCATCTTCCCACCTGACCTGAGGAGAAAATTTACCTATATCACTGGCATCTAGCACATTCAACACTCTCAATGTTGAATGAATGACAATAGCTTCTGTTTACTTACAGCTTACTATATGCCAAACACTGTCTCATAAGCTATATAGAGTAATTGGTTTACTCTTCAGTAATCTTTAAAGAGGTAGCATTATCATCACCACCATTTTATAGGTAGATAAACTGAGGCCCAGAGAAGTTAAATAACTTGTAGAAGATTGGCCTTGGCTTTGATCCATGTAGTCTAGCTCCAAAGACAGTACTCCTAACCACTCTATTATATCATCATTCTTAGAAAAAACACAAAACAAAAAAATGGGGGTTGGGAGGCGCTGGGTAGATGCAGAGGATGTGAGTCGGATTGTACCTTAACTGTTTTTTATCAGCACAACAAGGAATATTTACTGATCATGGTTCCCCTGGAGCAAAATATCCATTAATTTGTCCTGCCACTTGTGGACAGAGTTTGCAGCTAAAACATCATTCCTGAAGAATCTTTAGTTTAACCTTTGTCTTCAGCTTATACTTGGTTAGCTGTATTTTAAAAGCTGAGGTCAATGATTGAGAATACTGGTTTGTATGGCATCTTTCACCTGGTGGGCTCACCCATATTGATGCCAATGAGCAGCTGAGGGCACCCTTCCTGTACAGCATACTATATGACCCAGCAATCCCTCTTCTGGGTATCTACCAGGAAAATTTGAAAACATTTATTCGTAAAGATATATGTACCCCTATGCTCACTGTAGCATTTTTTTTTAAAAATATATTTTATTGATATTTTACAGAGAGGAAGGGAGAGGGATAGAGAGCTAGAAACATCGATGAGAGAGAAACATCGATCAGCTGCCTCCTGCACACCTCCCACTGGGGATGTGCCCGCAACCAAGGTACATGCCCTTGACCGGAATCGAACCCGGGACCCTTCAGTCCACAGGCCGACGCTCTATCCACTGAGCCAAACCGGTTTCGGCTCACTGTAGCATTTTTCACAATGTCCAAGACATTAAAAAAAAACCGAAGTGTCCTTTGAGAGATTATTGAATAAAGAAGATGTGGTACACATATAATATGGCATACTACTCAGCCGTAAGAAAAGATGAAATGCTGCCATTAGCCACAACATGGATGGATCTTAAGAATATCATGCTAAGCAAAATAAGTCAGATAGAAACAGTCAAGAACCATATGATTTCCTTCATAGATGGAACATAAAACTGAAGGCAACAAATGAACAAATAAGATAAACAAACAAAATAAAAACTCTTAACAGTATGGAGGTTTGGTGGTTACCAAAGGGAAAAGAAATTTAGGGGGAAGCAGAAGAGGGTACAGGGAGGGATAAATGGTTATGAAAAGAGACATGACTTTGGGTGATGAACACACAGTGGAATATACAGATGATGTATACCTGAATTGTACGCTTGAACCCTTTATAACTTTGGTAACCAATTTCATCCCAATAAATTCAATAAAAATTTTAAATATTGTAAAAGAAAAATAATAAAGCAGGCGGAGATGCCATTGAAAGCCCTGGAGGTGAGCTGCCCATTTTTCTGTGGCGATCTCATTCCAATCACTAACTTGTCCCCGAACCATGAGATGAATTTACTCTTGGAAATAGGTACAAAAACCAACCAAGCAACTAAACACAACAGAAACCCCCACAGTAATCAGCCCTGCAGGGCTGAGACAGCAAAGGGACGGGAGTGCACTCTGCTACCAGTGACAGGGCATTGTTCACTGGCTGTAAATGCACAGCCGCGGTAAGCCAGGCACTAGCGGTTATTTTCAAGGTGGGTTAACTGCGGGTTTGGGTCTAATTACAGTGTCAGTTTGTTGAATCCCTTGCTAGTGGGTAAGGGTGTCGGGGGTGCAGTGCTCGAGGACATTGGATTCTGCCTTCCAGGCTGTGAGTTAATTGGCTTACATCCCCAAGGTAGACAGGACATTGTGCAGGTCTGTCTGTACTAGAACCAGATTACACTCTGGCGGCTAATAGCTCTGATCAATTACAACTTCCCCATGAATCTCCTTAATGAGAAACCATCATGAAAATGAAAGAAACGGAGAGGAGGGATAACAACTGATAGAACTATAGCAAATTTATGGAGCGGGATGAAAAAAAAAAAAAAAGGAGGGCCTGGTCTCACAATGTTTACTCACATGGGTTTGTCTGCCTGAGTGCCTCCTGTTAATCTGACACTTGGCAGCGTTATTAACCAAGCACTCGCCTTCCTTGGGATGGGTCTTATTTTCAAAGCCCAACACAACCAACCCTAACCTGTCTTGCTTGCCTGGGGAGCTGCATGTGAAAGGGGCAGCGATGATCAGAAGCTTTGTGACAGGTCCTTTGCATGATTAACAGTGAAGATGAAACCTGAAAACCACGCATTTCAGTTAACTTGAAACACAGCAGAGAACAAAAACAAACTCCTACCGGAGTTTTAAATCCCTGAACTCCACAGACTGCCACTGCATTTCCAGGCCAGCTGCAGTCACCCAGAAGGAAACTCCGGCTGCAGGGAGGCCAAGGAGAGGGGTGCTGTAGAGAGCCATCACACCAGGCTGGGAGCAGTGCACTGCCAACAAAAACTCTGCAGAGGGTTTGCTCGTGACCTTAAAACATCCGTCTCCAGCTCTGGCCCCTCTCCAAAGCTCCAGATGTGCGTATTCAACAGCCCACTCCGCCTCTCCTCGGAGATGACTAACAGACAACTCAAACTTAATCTGTCCGAAACAGAACTCTTGATTTAGCACTTAATCCCACAACCCTTCCTTTCGCCAAGTCTCCTCCATATCAGTAAATGACAGCACCAGCCACCCAGGCGCTCAGTCATCCTGTTTCCTTTCTGTGTCTGCCCCACACATCGAGCCCTTCAGTGAGTCCTACTGGCACTCCCTTCAACATGTGTCGGTGTACTTCTCTCCATTCCCACTGCGCCATCCGTTACCCTAGAATCCAGTTTCTATAAAGCAGCAAGATCACATCACTTCTCTTGCTTAAAGTTTTTCAATGTCTCCCCATCACACTTAGTCTGATGCAGTGATTTTCAGCCCTTTTCATCTGATGGCACACGTAAACTAATTACTAAAATTCTGCGGTTGGAAATCGCTGATCTAATGCTTTGCCACAGCCCACACAGCCCTGCACGATGGAGCCCAGGTGTTTGTACCCTGGCTCCATAGATCCCAAAGGGGGGCAAGGATAGCGTTCATGAGATTTTTGGATGGGGGAAAATGACATCTTCATTTTTACAATCTCTAACTGAAATTTAGCATTTCATTGAGTTGCGCAGAAAATCTCAGTAGTGTGAGCAGCACCTGTGACATTGTCACCAAGGGAAATCACAGATATTTCATATCACATTGCAACTAGTGCACATATCTTGACATATCACTACTTTATAGTCTGTTATCATATCTGCCCCAAAGTGCGTTAAAGAAGAACTTACATGTTATATCACAACTCTGTCTTACAAATGTTTTGATATATGAATTATAACGTGATTGGCTTTCTTTGCATCTCTATGTAGTTTGCCTTCTATAATTGAAAGCATGACTCTGAGCAGGGATCCAGAGGCTTCAACAGACAGCCAAAGGGTCCATGATAGCAAAATGTAGGCACCTGGGATCTTACGCCTTGGGCCTCTCAAACAATGCACGTTAGCAGTGTTTTTTTCCCGTTTCAGAAATACTGAGCTGCCTGCCTCAGAGCCTTTGAAGTGGCTGTTCCTTCTGCTTGGAACGCTTATTCCCATGGCAGGTTCCTTCTCATCGCTCATACCTCCACTTGAATGTCACCTCTTCAGAGAGGCCTTCACAAAACACCATGCCTTCTCTCACTCCAGTCATTCTTTACCACAGCAACCGGTTCCTTTCTTTTTAACTTTGACCACTGGCAGAAATAACCTATGTATTTATTATTTTTAATTTAATTTATTGGGGGTAACATTGGTTAATAAAATCATATCGATTTCAGGTGTACAATTCTATAATACATCATCTGTATATTGCATTGTGTGTTCACCACGCCATGTCAAGTCTCCTTCCATCTAATCTTTTTATTTATGTACTTGTTTATCCTGCGTCTTTCTCCCTAGCAGGTAAGCTCTATTAGTACACAACATTCTTCTGGCTTGTTCACAGTTATATCCCCACTTCCTATAATATATAATTTGCACTTAATAAGTATTATTTGAAGCAACATATATACATTCTCTCAAACCAGAGGATTGCTTTGGGTAGAAATTAGATGAGTTTAACTGAAATATATACATACATATATCACCCTGACTCTTCTGGTCAAACACAGTGAAGTAATTTTTGCCACAGACACACACTTAGCAGTGGCTCTGGCATTTACAGCAGTGATTTGGCAGAAACATAAGCCATATTCAAGGACACCCTGGAGATTTGTGACGCTCCCTGGAGAACTTAGGCCAATAAGCCAATTAATGGGCTATAATGCTCCATAAATACTATATCTCTGTCTGGGACATTATAATTTGGCTCTGGCATTATTTAAACAAATGCTACACACACTCACACCAATGGTTTGAAATTTTCCAAAGATAAGATTAGCAGCACAGCAGGATTAAATGGCAAAATAATTTTGTATATTCACTTGTAACCTCAGATATAAGCAAAATGGGAATCATTTCCCTCTAATTACATTGGATCATCACTGTGTAGAAGTGATCACAGCCAACTGGTGATTGCTTTTCCGACAAATGAGAACATGCTGTGGAGTTAGGTGGCATGTGTGATCAATGTAAAGCTAGAAACATAGGAGGAGATAAACAACCCAGGGAGGATAGAGAGCAAGAACACAGGCATTTCCAGAAGAAATTGATAGGTAAGATGGACAGTGCCCGAGATGGAGATGATTTCTTTTTTTTTTTTTTTAATATATTTTATTGATATTTCACAGAGAGGAAGGGAGAGGGATAGAGAGCTAGAAACATCGATGAGAGAGAAACATCGATCAGCTGCCTCCTGCACACCTCCCACTGAGGATGTGCCCGCAACCAAGGTACATGCCCTTGACCGGAATCGAACCCGGGACCCTTCAGTCCACAGGCCGACGCTCTATCCACTGAGCCAAACCGGTTTCGGCTGGAGATGATTTCTTAGGGAGACAATGGAGTCATACTGCGTAGTCACTTGTAAACAGGACACAAAGAGCCGCTCCCAGTCCCCTGAGCCCCGCTTCATTCTGGCTCTCATGGGGCCCCTGGCCCCCCAGCTGGTTAAGTTGCTGGACTCTAGCATCCCCTTTTCCCGCTGCTGCTGGAGCCCAGGTTTCTGAAATGTTGAATAATTACTTCTAGCAGAAGGACAGGATCACGGGGTAAAAGGTGCCAGGACAGTGTGTACCAAGAAAAATCTCCAAGTTGGACCATGAGACAAAACGTGAGACTATGATGAATAATAGGAATAAGGATAATAAATCCCTATTTTGACAACTGGGGATGTTTAAAGGAATAGAGAGGGAGAAATCAAATTCAAAACCAGGTCGTCAAAATGGGACCACATTTAAAAATCTGTATCCCTCGCTATGTAGTGAGAATATAAATATAAAAACTATCCAAGCAGCCCGGCTGGTGTGGCTCAATGGTTAAGTGTTGACCCATGAACCAAGAAGTCACCGGATGGATTACCTGTCAGGCAGGGTACATGCTTGGGTTGCAGGCTTGATCCCCAGTAGGGAGCGTGCGGGAAGCAGCTGATCTCATCGATGTTTCTATCTCTCTAACCCTCTCCCTTCCCGTCTCTCTAAAAAAGATCAATAAAAACATATCAAAGAAACAAACAAAATATCTAAGTAGAGTGTGGTGGAGGGATTTCAATGAAATGTAAAACAAAGGATAGAGCAGACATTCTCCCCAGGGCCACATACTCCCAAAGTAAGCAAGAATGGGAATGCAGAGAGAGGGAAAAGTTTCTGCTAGATGGAAGAACTGTCAGAACAGAGAAATTTTAGATTCACAGTCCCTATAGTTCAATGTTTTGCTGCCCAAAGGACCCCGAATATGTAGGAGGGCTTGGCTGATCTTGCTAACACTAGACGAATCCCAGCAATGAATGGATTTGGAATCTCTCCAGGCTTCACTTGAGACAATGGCCTAAGTTCATGAGCCATAGTAATTATTAGGTGGTCCTCTTCCCATCCTCAAATTTCAAAGGGATCCCAACAGCATTCAAGTAATCTGAATTGTGCTATGCCTAAGCTGCTCATGATTATCAAGATTTCAAACAGCCCTGGCCAGTATGACTCAGTTGGTCGAGCATCATCCTGTGCACCGAAAGGTTGCTGGTTCGATTCCCAGTCAGGGCCCATGCCCAGGTTGAGGGCTCAGTCCTGGTCGGGGTGGGTACAGGAGGCAACCAATCAATGTTTTTCTCTCATTTCTCTCTCTCTCTCTCTCTCTCTCTCTCTCTCTCCCTCTCTCTCCACCCCCCCTCCTTTCTTTTCTCTCTAAAATCAATAAAAACACATTAAAAAAATACACACTTAAAAAAAGATTTCAAACTCTTCCCTAACCTCCTCACATCTAAAGGGTCTCCCTCTCTCTGTCCTGGCCAACCCAGCTGTCTGTGTGTAATGCTCCCCAGGACCTTTTGGATATCCTTCATCAGGTATGGGGCCCAGACTGTCAGAAATCCATGTAAAAATAGGCCATAGTGTAAGAAGAGTGGAGGGCAACATTTTATATTTTGCTGGAGTTATTCTCTTGATTATGTTCAGTATTTGTAGACCATTTTGCTACAAATCTCATGAAACTGTCTTCAGGGAAGACATTCTTAAAGGGTAGGAGCAACAGCTTAAACGACATGGGCCATGGTATCAAGGACTGGATTTACACAAGGGCGAGCAGGAGAGTGGCTGGATGAACACAGCTCCTGCCTGTGGGAAAGCTCTGCTCCAACTGGGAGACACACATACATTTTAGCTTCAATGATCCTGAGACATGTGCCCCCGATGTGTCCCCAAGGCAGAATCAAGCCAACCATGGAAACGCCCAAGTTAATAACTAGCCCAGTCCTGCATATGTGCAACCTGAATCACTAGCTCTCCATTTAAGACTAGCAAATTATATCCACAGTGGTGGCACCCACAGAATTATAGTATGGCCTCCTTACAGAGGAGGGAATTTTCAGTGAAGTGTTGAAAAGCTTCTTTTATTTTTCATACTTAAAACACTTTAAGGGTGCAGGAGACAATTTTGGAAAATCTATGTGCTTTGTAATTTATATAACTACTAGAGGCCCAGTGCATGAAAATTCATGCACTCGAGTGGGGGGGTTCCCTCAGCCCAGCCTGCCCCCTCTCACAGTCCGGGAGCCCTCAGGGGCAGGAGGTGACCCAGCGATCAGGGGAAGGAGACGCCTCATCACACTGCTGCTGCTGCCACTGCCGGCAGCGCAAGCCTTGGCTGGCCCTGGTTACCTGAGCCTCGGGCTAGCCCTGGGCGGCTGGGGGGCTGAAGGGACTGGGGGACTCTGGAGGCAGGCGCGCGGAGCGGCTGGGCCTGCCTGGAGGCGGGGCCGGCCTTGCTGCGCACCTGCTGGCCTGGCAGGGCTGAGGGGACTGGGCACCACCATCTTGTGGCTGTGGGTGTCACCATCTTTGAGGGCATGACAGTTAATTAGCATATTCCCTCCTTATTGGCTGTGGGTGCTGCCATCTTTGAGGGTGGGACAGTCAATTAGCACATTCCCTCCTTATTGGCTGTGGGCACCGCCATCTTTGTGACAGCGTGAGGGTTAATTAGCATATTCCCTCTTTATTAGATAGGATTTTTCTAGATCAGGGGTCCCTGACCTAGGCTGTAAGGCTTCAGAAAACCCGTGACCCCTTTGAAACTGGATGTCTGTGCATTTCAGGGAAGAGAGTTTAAGACTTTTTATTTTCTTTCAATGATACGTTTTTGTTTTTTTTAATGGATATATTTGACATATAACATTGTGTAAATTTAAGGTGTACAATGTTAATTTGATACATTTAATACTTTATGATTGCCATTGTAGAGACATCTAGCAACTCTATCACATTATATATTTATGCTTTCTTTTAGCAGCTGGAATAATTAAGTTTTAGTCTCTTAGCACAGTGGTCGGCAAACCGCGACTTGCGAGCCACATGCAGTTCGCGAGCCGTGGTTTGCCGCTTTGTTGACTAATGAGTTTGCCGACCACTCTCTTAGCAGGTTTGATGTGTATAGTTCAATATAGTGGTTTATATTCATTATAATGAGTTCAAGCTTTTCTCAGGTTCTCAAGCATATCTTAGGGGAAGAAGCACTGTTCCAGAGCATTTATGTAAAATGTCTTAAGACACTCCCTGGTCCAGTCCAACTTTCTGAGATTTGATGAATTTAAGAATATGGGCAGTAGGGTTTCATCTTTGGGACAAAGTTCATTGTTCCCACATACAGTGTTCAGCATTTACCCAGGGCTGGGGGCTAGGCAATAGCTTTTGAACTTGAACACCCATGTGTGGACAAATTCACTTCTTTAGTACCTGAGTCCTAGTCGTTTTATTGGGAGAAATTTAGGGTCAGCCAGCAGCTAGAGCGGTAGAGAAAAGAGGCCCTTGTCAGCACGCTGGAGGGCTGAGGGGAATCCTGGCCTATGCAGTGCAGTGTGCTTAGATAGTAGTTAGTCCCTAGCTGGCGTCCTTGGCGTCTACTCTGCCTTTGTTACAAGGTCTCAGCCGTTTACAGAACTCTCCCTTCTTTCCTTCCACCTGTCATCTTTGCTTCTGAAATAAGAACCATTTGTGTAACACCAATACTTAACTTAAGAAAGACATGCATTATGTGGTTGTAACCAAACCTGATGCTTTCAGATGACCTGCTTATATCCTCAATGTGGAAAAGATTAAGGACAAAACAAATTCACCTAAATTTCTGGGCAACCCAGTTGGCTTTTAAATGTAAGAATGGAATTCTAAACACTTAACACATTCAGCTATATGGCAAAAAGAAAATCTATGGATATGGTGTTTTGTAGGGCAGCAGAATCAAGAAGGCAACCGAATTAAGTTAATTGGATTAAAGGGGAAAAAGGACACTCATTGAGCAAAGATGGCACAAATTCAGACAATAGTAAAAAAAAAAATATACCAATGTACAAACCATTTCCATACAATAAAAGAGTAAAAATAAGAACAGGGTTTCATCACATAAACTGTGACAGGGAGAGGGTAGGACTTTAAGAGGGGGAAACCATTGGTGTTTCTGTGCCAGTTTCCTCATTTCTACAATGGAGATGGCGATACATACAAATAGCAGAACAGTCACTCCTGCAGCAGCGGCACGGACTCAGCAAAGGATAACTACCAGTAGCAAGCAGTATATTAAGGTAAATAGGATGTTGAGAAGGAATAATAAATAAATAAAACGATAGCAAGGAAGGTTAAGACACATTTTCTATAAAGCCTGACACTAGACCTTGCAAACGTTATGGTACATGAGGGAAGCCAGTCACATAGGACTGCATACTGTGGGGTTCCGTTTATAGGAAATGTTCAGAACAGGCAAATCCATGGCGATAGCAAATAGAGCAGTGGTTGCCTAGAGATGGGAGGATTGTAGAGTGAAGGCTGAAGTGTGTGAGGCTTCACTTTAGGGTGATGAAAAGGTTCTAAAATGGACTGTGGTGATGGTCACATAACACTGTGAATATGCTAAGTGTCACTTAACTGTGCACTTCAAATGGGTGAACTATATGGTATATAAATTATCTCAATAAAGCTGTTTAAAAAACCCGAGACTGGAAAATCCCCTTGGTAAAAATAAATTGAAGTGTCCTGTAGATTTCCCTAAAAAATTCCTCTATTTTGCATGAATTCTGGTTTTTAGATATTTCCTTTTGCCTTGTCACATCTTTTGAAAAAAAATATTTCTGGATTTTTTTTCTTTATTGATTAAGGTATTACATATGTGTCCTTATCCCCTCATTGCCCCCTCCCCCCCACTCATGCCCTCACCCCCCTTGTGTCTGTGTCCATTGGTTAGGCTTACATGCATGCATGCATAAAAGTCCTTCGGTTGATCTCTCCTTCTTACCCCCACCCTCCCCTACTTTCCCTCTGCGGTTTGATGGTCTGATCAATGCTTCTCTGTCTCTGTTTTTGTTCATCAGTTTATGTTGTTCATTATATTCCACAAATGAGTGAGATCATCTGATATTTATCTTTCTCTGACTGGCTTATTTCACTTAGCATAATGCTCTCCAGTTCCATCCATGCTGTTGCAAATGGTAAGAATTCCTTCTTTTTTACCGCAGCATAGTATTCCATTATGCAGATGTACCACAGTTTTTTAATCCACTTATCTGCTGATGGGCACTTAGGCTGTTTCCAAATCTTAGCTATGGTAAATTGTGCTGCTATGAACATAGGGATGCATATATCCTTTCTGATTCATGTTTCCAGTTTCTTGTGATATATTCCTAGAAGTAGGATCACTGGGTCAAATGGGAGTTCCATTTTTAGTTTTTTGAGGAAACTCCATACTGTTCTCCACAGTGGCTGCACCAGTGTGCATTCCCACCAGCAATGCAAAAGAGTTCCTTTTTCTCCGCATCCTTGCCAACACTTGTCGTTTGTTGATTTGTTGATGATAGCCATTCTGACAGGTGTAAGATGGTACCGCATTGTTGTTTTGATTTGCATCTCTCGGGTGATTAGTGACTTTGAGCATGTTTTCTTACATCTCTTGGCCTTCCTTATGTCCTCTTTCGAAAAGTATCTATTTAGATCCATTGCCCATTTTTGATTGGGTTGTTTATCTTCCTTTTGTTAAGTTGTATGAGTTCCCTCTAAATGTTGGAGATTAAACCCTCATTGGGGATAACATTGGCAAATATGTTCTCCCATGCAGTGGGCTTTCTTGTTGTTTTGTTGGTGGTTTCCTTTGCTGTGCAAAAGCTTTTTATTTTGATGTAGTCCCAATTGTTTATTTTCTCTTTAGTTTCCATTGCCCTAGGAACAGTATCAGTGAAGAAATTGCTTTGGTATATGTCTGAGATTTTGCTGCCTGTGGATTCCTCTAATATTCTTATGATTTCCCGTCTTACTGTTTAAGCCCTTTATCCATTTTGAGTTTATTTTTGTGTATAGTGTAAGTTGGTGGTTTATTTTCATTTTTTTCCATGTATCTGTCCAATTTTCCCAACAACATTTATTGAAAGAGACTATCTTGACTCCATTGTATATTCTTGCCTCCTTTGTCAAATATTAATTGGGCATAGTGGTTTGGGTCGATTTCTGGGTTCTCTATTCTATCCCATTGGTCTATATGTATGTTCTTGTGCCAGTACCAAGCAGTTTTGAGAACAGTGGCTTTGTAATACAGCTTGATATCTGGTATTAATACCTCCTACTTTGTTCTTCTTTCTCAGGATTGCTGCAGCTATTCGGGGCCTTTTTTTATTCCAGATGAATTTTTGGAGAGTTCGTTCTAGGTCTGTGAAATATGCCTTTGGTATTTGAATGGGGAGTGCATTGAATCTATAGATTGCTTTGGGTAGTATGGACATTTTAATGATGTTGATTCTACCAATCCATGAACATGGTATGTTCTTCCATCTGTTTATGTCTTCCTCTATCTCTTTTTTTCAGTGTCCTATAGTTTTCTGAGTACAGGTCTTTTACCTCCTTAGTTAAGTTTATTCCTAGGTATCTTAATTTTTTTGGTGCAATGGTAAATGGGATTGTTTTAAAATCTCTCTTTCTGTAAGTTCACTACTGGTGTATAGAAATGCCATAGATTTCTTGGCATTAATTTTGTATCCTGCTACATTGTCAAATTCATTTATTAAGTCTAATAATTTTTTGATGCAGTCTTTAGGGTTTTCTATGTACAGTATCATGTCATTTGCAAATAATGAAAGTTTTATGTCTTCTTTTCCAATTTGGATACTTTTTATTTCTTCTTCTTGTCTAATTGCTTTGGCTAGCACTTCCAGTACTATGTCAAACAGGAGAGGTGAAAGTGGGCATCCCTGTCTCGTTCCTGTTCTTAGGTGAAATGGTTTTAGTTTTTGCCCATTGAGTATGATGTTGACTATAGGTTTGTCATGTAAGGCTTTTATTATGTTGAGGTATGATCCCTCTATTCCCATTTTGCTGAGGGTTTTTGTTTTTTTTTAATCAAAAAAGGGTGTTGGATTTTGTCAAATGCATTTTCTGCATCAATTGATATATGATTTTTATCTCTCAATTTGTTTATGGAATGTGATGTATCAGGTTTAGTGATTTGGGGATATTGTACCATCCTTGCATCTCCGGGATAAATCCTACTTGGTCATGGTGTATGATTTTTCTGATGTAATGCTAGATCCAATTTGCTAGAATTTTGTTGAGGATTTTGGCATCTATGTTCATGAGGGATATTGGCCTGTAATTCTTTTTCACTGTGCTGTCTTTATGTGGTTTTGGTATTAAGGTAATGCTGGCTTCATAGAATGAGCTTGAATTTTTTGGAGTAGTCTGAGGAGGATAGGTTTTAGTTTTTCTTTGAATGTTTGGCAAAACTCCCCTGTGAAGCTGTCTGGCCCGGACCTTGCCACATCTTCATCTCATAGGGTTACTTTTCAGATATATATCTGTCAGGTACCTCTTATTAACAGCTGAAAACATGTATATTTTGATGAATGAATGACTTCTGGGTTTCAACATTCAAGTCATGGATTTTAGGCAGATGAAGCCAGCATTTAGAAAAATATTAGAGCCATTTTATTACTTCCATCTCTCATCCTTTTCCCATCATCTCCCAGCGTTAATACAATGAGCAGGCCTTTGGAAGAAGGAGGCATCGCATTATTTTCTGGGATAGTGACTGTTTTCCCTTCGTCTCCAAATTTTTGCTTTTACTGATTCTTCCCAGATATAATGTCCTTAAAGGCCTGTAGATTCTGTTTTACAACTTCCTGCTGTTCCTGCTTGCCAGCATTTCCTATGTGCTATATTAGCCATTTCCCTTGGAGCCTTAACAGATCTTGAACCTGACAATTTATTCCAACATTCTGCTTCTAATAGCATCACTGGAGGTGTAGCAGTGATGAAATAATGTGCAGAAAAGATTTCGTTTTCTTCTTTTCATCTGACCTCAATCTTCACAAAGAAATCTACACATTTTCCAAAGTGGCACACCTTAGAGTCAAACCCAGTTTTCAGTATTCTAAACTAAGAGCTTCAAAGCAGGTTTTCCTCTTTCTTATTGCACAAGGGCAAACATAACTTCCCTTTCATATATCCATCACAGTGCAAATCTACTCCTCTAAGTCTGTAATAATGGATTGCACAGAAACGGCCTTACCCCAGACCACCTCCAGGGTCCCTATCTTTTCAAGAATGAAGGCAGGCAGTGATGAGGCACGGCACAGAAACACACATGCAGCAAATATGGAGGGGAAAAGCAAAGCCAAAACACCTGACAGCTTTTTCTTATCTTTTCCCAAGTCTGCTGCACCTGTCATAAAAGGTGCAGCAAATAACTGAGGCACTTATACAAATAATTCAAGAGGAAAACCAGTGTTTTCCTTCATGAGTTGTAAAACCAGGTTTTATCTGTATTACTTAGATGACAGTCTTGAAAGAAATTTACCTAACAAGAGTGGTGTAAGCATAGGATGAGTGATGAACCTTCATAACCATTTGTAAAAGGAGAGAAAGGGCTCTTAAACAATATTGAGTTCAACAGGCTTTCAAATAACATCTCTCCCTTAGGAGTAATCTCAGAAGAAATTGGCGGCACAATAACCCAGAAAAATGAAGGCTCAAATGCAGAGAAAGAGTAACTGGATGAAAAGAAAAAAAAAAAAAATAAGAAAGGGTCTATAAAGTCCCTTGGAAACTGAGAATGACTTTTCTGGCTTCCAAATAGGATGATATACCTGAGAGCTTCGCTTCCCGGCTGGACTAGGGTATAAAGAGGCACAGAGAAGTAATGCCATTCCACTGTCCCAGCACACAATCTGGCACAGCTCAGGGCTTTGCTTTTAATAGACTTTATTTTTAGAGCAGTTTTAAGGTCATAGCAAAATTCAGTGGGAAGTACAGAGTTCCCATATATCTCCTGCCTCGCCACATGTATAGCCTCTTCCATTCCAACATCCCTCACCATAGTGGTACACTTGCTACAATGGATGAACCTACATAGACATAGCATTATCCCCCCAAATCCATTGTTGACATTAGAGTTCACTATGGGATTGTACATTCTATAGGTTTGGATAAATGTATAAAGACCATAATAGTATTGTACAGAATAGGTTCACTGCCCTAAAAATCCTCTGTGCTCCACTCTTCATTCCTCCCTCCCTGCTAACAGCACTGGAGTTAAGAGAGGAATTCGGCAACAAGAGGAAATCAGGGCTTTAATCCACATTTTTTTCATTCTCCCCTTTCCGAACTATATCTAGCCCCTTAAAAAGGCTGGTGAAGAAGTCCTCAGATCTGAGTGTGCTGCACGTGTGCATGTCAGTGAGCAAGTGAAAGAAAGTACTTTTGAGCCAGGAAGGAAGAAGCCAGGTGTGAAAAGAGCAAGGGCTATGGAGCCAGAAACCTGCTTTCTTCTGCCTCCTCCACTTCCTGGCCCTGTGGCTAGAATTTAAGATCTTTCAAGAATGACTTAACATCTTAGTCTCACCTTCCTTATCTACAAAATGGAATAATACCCGTTGCAGGGATACCCAGACACTGAATTAAGATGGTGCCATTCAGTGTATGGCACATAATATTTTCCCTTTGCCTAGAAAACGGTAAATAAGAAGGCAAAACTTTGGGGTGTGAGCATCATAAGGATAAAAGCAGACGGCCTCAAAGGGAAATCAATGCCACTGGAAGGAAGTGTCGTGTCCAGCTCTGTGCCTTTTCTAGAAAATGAAGGTCTTAGCACCAACGGGCACAGCAGGGTGTTATTCAGTGAATAAAGGACCACAGATCTCCCCCTGCCTCGCTGAAGCGACGTCTCCACTTTGCTCATCCTAATACAATTGTCCATTAGACAGCATTTAACCATAATCACGTATTGCTCACAATATTTCACATCATTATTTGCTTAAAAAAAAAACATAAATTCTTTCTTTGGAGTTAAATGTCAGTTGTGGACACAAAACTGAAGAGGCAAGAGGATGGCTGGCAGGAGCCCTCGGCCGGGAGTGTTATGCATATTCTGTAACTCTGCATTTGAAATCTGCACCAGGGCAGGGTGTCTGCAATTTATGTCTGTCTCCAGTTCATCCTGGTGTCTCATACCTACCCAGGGCTGTTCCTGGGAGCTAATTGTGCTTTGTGATTTCAGCAAGACTTAGGAGAAAGATGATTCGCAACTCCAGTCATTCAGTGACACCTCACTGCTCCTCTATCAGCTCCCCTTTACAAAGCTCCCCGGGCAGCTGCCCAGGGACACCCTCACCTCCACTCTCCACCCCTGAACTCCCATATAATAATTTCTAATTGTCTTCTTTTCAAAGCAGTGAAACTCTTGGTGTCCAACACTAGCTGTACTATTTGTTCCTACATTTGGAATTAGCTCAAAGGTCCAGAATCTTTCAGGATTTTATCTGTCACATTTTGTTTACTTTCTCTTGTTCTTGGCCCCGATGTGCTTAAGGAAAACCTGGCTGAATTTTCTCCTATATTTGAGACTACCTGAGGCTAAATTTGTAAAGACTACATTTTCTCCCTGGAGTGCTAATTCTAGGTAGTAGATACACACCAGTTTGCTATATTATTCTTTATCCTCTAGATTTTTAAAAACAGGATAATTAAAATAAAAAAGTTGTGTGGCCCTGGCCGGTGTGGCTCAGTTGGTTGGGTGTAGTTCCATGCACGGAAAGTTTGCTGATTTTATTCCTGGTCAGGGAACATGCCTGGGTTTCAGGCTTGATCCCTGGTAGGGGGCATGCAGGAGGCAGCGGATGGATGTTTTCCTTTCACATTGATGTTTCTCTCTTCCTCTTCCTTCCTCTCTCTCTCTCTAATAATAATAATAATAATAATAATAATCCTATATAATAAAGAGGTAATATGCAAATTAACCCTCACACCCTCATAAGATGGCTGCCTATGACCAGGCCGGCAGGGGGGTTGGTGAAGGGTAACCAAACGACTGAACAAGCAGGCTGCGTGGGGCGACCAGGCCAGCGGGGGGGCCGTGAGGGGTGACCAGTCTGATGGGGCGGGGGGCAGTTGGGGGGCGACCAGTCTGGCAGGGGGGCAGTTAGGGGCAACCAGGCCAGCAGGGGGGGGCAGTTAGGGGCAACCAGGCTGGGGGGGCAGTGGGGGCAATTAGGCTGGCAAGGGGGGCAGTGAGGGGCGACTAGGCTGGTGGGGGGGAAAGTTGGGGGCAACCAGGCCAGCAGGGGGGGCAGTTAGGGGTGACCAGGCTGGCAGAGGGGGGAAGTTGGGGGTGACCAGGCTGGTAGGAGGGGCATTTAGGAGCGACCATGCTGGCAGTGAGGGGGTAGTTGGGGGAGACCTGGCTGGCAGCGGGGGGCAGTTAGGGATGACCAGGCTGGCATGGGGGGAAGTTAGGGGTGATCAGGCCGGCACGCAGAGGCAGTGAGGGGTGATCAAGCTGGCGGGGGGAGGGGCAGTTAGGGGCGACCAGGTAGGCAGGCAGGTGAGCGATTAGGAGCCAGTGGCCTAGGATTGTGAGAGAGATGTCCGACTGCTGGCCTGGGATCGGGCCTAAACAGGCAGTGGGACATCCCCCAAGAGGTCCTGAATTGGAGAGGGTGCAGGCTGGGCTGAGGCACCACCCCCCTCCCGTGCATGAATTTCGTGCACCGGGCCTCTAGTAATAATAATAATAAAGTAAAATAATAGATATGGTCATGTAGATTTCTTTTATGCATGGGACTGGATTTTCCCTCCAAATTAATCCTTCACCAGCCACGGATGGGCTAAAGACATAGGCATCAAGCTGTGAGCTCACTTCCATCTGGCATGGCCATGTGAACACTTCGGTTGGCTGGCTTTTTTAATGAAGTGATTTTTAATGAAGCAAGCTGTGAATTTAATAGGTACCTTAAAACAGCTTCTTTGTAACTAAGCTTTAAGTAACGAAGCAACTGCCAAATTAGCTATCAAGACCAAGAGAAACATTCAAGCCTGAACAACTGCAGGATCAAGGATTGCTGGACGTCGGTCATCAGGCATGTCATCTCAACAGCTGGCACAAAGGATGGTGACACTTGGAGTCTGGTGGCCTGCCTGCTCAGCGACCTTACCAGGGGTCAAGGAAGTGCAGGGCCAACACTAGGGTATACTATGCAAGTGCAAGATATTTGAATCGTTATTCACTGTCCATGCTAGGATGCTGTCTCTCAGCGGTTCCTTTACCTTGTAATTGTGAACCAGTCATTTCAGTTCACTTATAATGTGGGGACAATAGGAGAGATCACAAGGTTCAGTCTTTACTACCCTGAAAGAAAGATATGCTGACAGAAGGCAATGCACATAGCATTAGAGAACTCTTTTAAAAGGTGGGAGAAACACCTAACTCTGGAATCTCAACTGTAAATAGTACATGGGTAACACAAGAGGTTGAAGAGGGTTGGGTGGAGGTAAGCAAAAGACAAGGCCCAGGGAAACGGGAGAGTACATGTCCCACTTAAAGGCATTCACATTCTTAAAAAAAAATTAATTCAAGAGAGCACACCTGTGTGCATGAAGGAAGTCACCAGTTCGTGAGGTTTGCTTTATTCAGTGGTGAGGAAGCTGATGCATAGAGAAGAAAAATGCCTTGTTCAGGTTCTCAGTGCAGGTCATGGGGCCAGGATGGAACCAGGCTTCCTGCGGCCAGCCCAGTGTGTCTGTATTGCAGTTCTAGACCAGCAGCCCAGTCGTGATGTTAGCCCTGCTTGGGAAAGTCACTGGCAAAGGTTTCACTCAGTGGGAGGGCCTTTGTTCTGTTGCCCATAAAATAAACACAAAGTCCCTCACACACTCCCTTCCGGTACTTGGCATTTCCTTTGTCCTTCATGCTACAGCGCCTTTTTCTGCTTTGTGAGGCCTTAGCCTTGCCTGAATCAGGTAGGAGAGTGGCCTCAGGGACTTGGAGCTGGAAAGGAGGGGCCACTAAACCTGGTGGCAGAGCAGGAAGAACCTGTGCCAGCCCGCCCTGGAGATCAGGTGGCGGCAGTCTGTGGTGGACATGAGAACGGGAAGTGGGAACTCCTTGTGGACTCAACTAAGTCCCTCCCATGTTCCATTTCACAGACGTGGGGTGTGGCCTTGTCATTCATTTCATCCCTCCAGAACACAGCATGGAGTGGACAGAGAGGCCCGAATGCAGGACCAAGAGACCCTGTTACTTTCTCACTGAGGGATCCTGACCTAACATCACCACCGTAAACTTATTCCTTCATCTACCAAATGGGTAATAGGATTCCCCGCACCCCTCCCCACCCACCCTAGATTGTGGTGAAGTGTTTGCCTGCATAGTGCTTGTGTTCCTGAAAGCTTGACAAATAGTAGTTGGGCCTGATCTTTCTGATTTGGCCCGATCGCCCCACCCCCACCACACTTCTCTCAGGCCTGCCAGGCGCTGCCCTGTGACAGTGCACGCAGGGCTCCTGCCACCTGCCATTCCTTACAACTGGACGGAAGACTGATGACTGGAGGGGCGAAAGGATTGTCGGAATCACCACGTGGCTGTGTTGCTCAAAGACGTGTTGCTAGTTTGTATTATATAAAAGCCCTTGTCCAGCCCTGACCGGTTTGGCTCAGTGGATAGAGCGTCGGCCTGCGGACTCAAGGGTCCCAGGTTCGATTCCGGCCAAGGGCATGTACCTTGGTTGCAGGCACATACCCAGTGGGGAGTGTGCAGAAGGCAGCTGATCGATGTTTCTCTCTCATCGATGTTTCTGACTCTCTATCCTTCTCCCTTCCTCTCTGTAAAAAATCAATAAAATATATTAAAAAAAAAAAAAAAAAAGAAAAAAAAAAAAAAAAAAGAAAAGCCCTTGTCCAACGGAGTCTGTCTTAAACGGTAAGGGCCAGGGGTCAGTTTCTTTGATTTACAACCATAGGCCAAGAATACGATATATGGCTTGCAATTGGGGGAGGGGAGTTTCTCCATCCATTTATATAATGAACAAGTGCCTCTGGGTTGCCTATCACATGCTGTGAAGAGGGGAGCTTGCCCGCCTGCCTTCAAGGAATGGACTAGGTGGTCCTCATCGGGGGAAGTGCCTTGAATCAGTTTACATCCCCTATGCTGTCATTCCCTAATTACCGCAATGGCACGAGGGCTTGCTGATGGAAATAAATACTCTGAAACCACAAGCTCACATTTTTACTTAAATGAATATATTAAATCAAAAGAAAACAAAACCCACTACAATAAGAGCCGAGCAATGTCGCCACCTAAGTCTGACATGTACATATCAGGAAGGTGTAAGTGAAGTCTTAAATCTATTAAATAGCAAGAGCCAAGGCACCAAGTGACTTCTCCACAGCAGTCAACTCTGCTCCCTGCTGTGTTGCTGGAGATTACACTGAATCCAGGGCTTTAGGACCATCTCCCCTGCCCACCCCCCGTGACTTACAAAAATAATCATAAATAAAGCGTTTGAAAAAAATCCCCAATCCTCACCTCCCTAGCGTTACATCCCATTATTCAGAGTAACTGATGTGTGTGAAAACACTCCCTTTCAATTCAGCTAAACCTCTGATTCACAGGGAACAGCTTTTAAATTGTTCATACAATTCTTATCAGTCAGCGGGGTTTGCGTCAAGGAAACAGAAATACGAAAACCTAATCACTCCGCCTGTGAACAATCACCGTGTCTACCGGATTGGAGGAAGGACAGGTCCTGGGAAGCCTTTCCTCCAGATTTCCACCACTTCCTGGCTGTTTCATTTTAATCACGACATTGTGGAGCTGATCTATGGCTTCATGTGTTTCCCGGGCAAGGCTGGGTGTTCCTGATACACGTCTTAGGAAATGCATCACCAGAAACTGATGTTGCAAGCACGCTATTTGCACAGAGGAAGATGGAATTCCTTGGCTACCTGCTCAGTCAGATGTGCAATCACGGCCGCAGGCTGGAGTCAAGGCGCATGACTTTGGGAAACAAACCATGGTATTTTTATTGGTTTGCTCTATTTTACCCTTAAAAAAGAACGGTATCAGAGTTCAACATAGAGAGAAATGAGGAAAACTAAAAATGAGCGGGAAGGAGACTATAAAACCGCCCAGGCTGGTCATTCAGGGAATCCTTTTATGGTTAGTGGGTGTCTGTTGACTGCATTCTACCAGGTCATTATTCTTGGGGATAATTCATCTCACAAATGGACACATCACCAGCAGAAAATATGTAGCCTTCCCGGGAGGCGTGCTTGCTGTGCCAGCTGTGCAGAGAGGAAACACATGGGTTATATCTGCTCCTCCTTCTTGCTATGTACAGTTTGAATGTTTTCCGTCCAAGCTTTACCTCATTGGACGCAGACCTTATAGAGATTTATATTAGCTGGACTGTAGAGAAAATTTACCCACGTCTAGAGAAAACCAGATGATCCAGATGTAGCTTTTGGGTTGAAACTAGCTCTTGTTATACTGGCTTATTTAACGACAAGAAAATATTTAGGGCAATGAATTTACCAGAAGAGACTAAAAAGATGTAGTCTGGCCATGTAGGTAGGCAGGTAACTAGACACACATTGACACAAACACACACACGCAATCATCTTGAGGTATAAATTATATACCACACAAAGTATCCTTTTCTTTGTTTGTTAATTCCCATCCCAGGATGTCTTTCCATTGACTTTTAGAAACAGTGGAAGGAAAGGAGGGAGGGACGGAGGGAGGGAAGGAGGGAGGGGGGGAGAGAGGGAGAGAGAGAGAGACAGAGAAAGATAAAGGAACATGGATTTGAGAAAGACACAATTGGTTGCCTTCCACACACACACCCCAACTGGGGTCTGGGTATTGAACCTGCAACCCAGGTATGTGCCCTTGACTGGGAATCGAACCCAAGACCCTTTGGTGCATGGGGACACTATAACCATTGAGCAACATGGGCCAGAGCATACAAGGTAGTCTTTTAAGTGCAGAGCATATTTTTTTTTCCCTCACAAGAACTTTAGCCTTGGACCTTCAGCCTTATAGAGCCTCATAGAGACCAAAGATACCAGGGAGAGCTCCTAGCTCATCTTCCTTCATACTGCAGCTCAGAGAAACTGAGCCACCCCACCCAGACTGTCAGTGGTAAAATGGGGAGGTGATGCTCAGTTTGGATGTGCTAATAAAAACCAGCCCATTGCCCTAGCCCAGTGGTCAGCAAACTCATTAGTCAACAGAGCCAAATATCAACAGTACAACGATTGAAATTTCTTTTGAGAGCCAAAGTTTTTAAACTTAAACTTCTAACGCCACTTCTTCAAAATAGACTCGCCCAGGCCGTGGTATTTTGTGGAAGAGTCACACTCAAGGGGCCAAAGAGCTGCATGTGGCTCGCGAGCCGCAGTTTGCCGACCACTGCCCTAGCCGGTCTGGCTCAGTAGACAGAGCCTTGGCCCATGGACTGAAGTGTCCTGTGTTCAATTCTGGTCAAGGGCACGTACCTCGGTTCAGGCTCGATTCCCAGCCCCAGTCAGGGTACATGTGGGAGGCAACCAATTGATGTGTCTCTCTCACATAAGTGTTTCTCTGTCTCTCTCCTTCCCTTCTACTCCCTCTAAAAGTCAATGGAAAAATATCTCGGGTGAGGATTAACAACAACAATAACAACAAAAACCAGCTCATTGATTCGCCACTATGAATAGAAACTCACTCTTTTGTGGGGAGGGAGAGGAAAGATTCTATATAGCAGCCCATGTTTAGGTACCAGCCCTGGGTTCCCAACCTGTTAAAAATGAACTTCCAACTGCTGGTTGCAGAGAGTTCAGGAAAGGAAGTGAAGGGGAAGCGTCTTTGGAATAGTGGTGTTAAAGAGGATCAAGGGACAGGGTCAGTGGAGGAGGTAGGAGGGGATAGGGGAGATAAATGGTGATGGAAGGAGGCTTGACTTGGGGTGGTGAACACACAATACAATATACAGATGATATATTATAGAATTGTATATCTGAAACCTGTAAAATTTTATTAATCAATGTCACCCGAATAAGTTCAATAAAAAAAATGGAACAACAACAAAAAAAAGAGGATAAAGGGCTATGTTGAATGAGGACCGAGTTACTGAAGAGGGGGAGTCTGAGGTGTTAAAGTAATTCCGACCAATGTTAACGTCTGGGTGCTGACAAACAAAATTTATAAATGATTTTTCCAACTGCTTCCTCTAGCAACAGGAGCTGTTATTACCACATTGATTTAAAAATTAAATGTTATGGAATTTTCTTGCTTTAATGAGAAGGCAGACCTGACTGGTAAATAAAGTAATGATTAAAGCAATTAAAAGAGTGAAAATGAGAAACAAAGTAACAACCATTAATGCTTCACCCAAATTGGCAGGTTTTGATGATTTACTTAAAAGATTCATGTTTATCTGGAGGTAAACGTACTGAAGAGCAATGGTCACTATGATAAACCCTTCCTTTGGTAAGGGGGAAAGTCAATTAGTAATGTCATCTGTTTAAAAATCTCCCTGCACCTGGTTCTCATTTGTCCTCCAGCTGAGAAACCAAAGACAACTTCTTTTTATTGCTTGTGGTCAAACAGCAAGTTCATCTCGCCATGGGATGATCAAACGGCCAGCCTCCCCCGGCTTGAGAAGGTTTGCCTTTCACTTTCAACTTGTTCAATCATCATTAACTCTGAAAAATGTCACATTCCATTTGTGCAATGAAAATTTCACCACCCACGACCGTTTGGGTGAAGTTTTTGTAGGCGAAGCCCTAAATCTTGAAGAGCACCTCACACATTCTCAAGGTCATTTGCCTTGTTTCCTCATTTAATGACAGTTGCCTAAGATTCTGGAGTCTGTCTGTGTCCCGACAGGCATCTGTGTGTGGATAGGTTTCCTTCTCTGGGAGTCAGTGGGTTCACTGGGTGATACAACATGGGTGTAATATGAGAAAACTAACACACACACACACACACACACTCCTTTGTTATATATCACCACAATACCCTGGGGTTTTTCCCAAGCAAAAGCAAGGTCTTCTTTACTGGGAGGTACTAGTAAAGAAGGCCATTGGATGCAGCCCGAAGAAGCAGGGTTTTCTTAGTGTGGGGAGCCAGCTTGCCCGGGGAAGCTGCCATATCAACTTGGGGAAGCTCCCAAAAGTTTCTAGAGAGGGGAAATAGGCTTCTTTTTAAATTTTGCCATTGGGCTTGAGAAATCTTCATCTCCTTTGTTTATTATTTAATTATATTTCCCCGTCTGCAGAGAAGTTCTGACATGTAAATCCCAGTGAATGTGGCAGAGGGCCAAATCCCTGATGGGCATGCTATAAATATGAATTTCTGAAAGTGGTTGTCAAGCAGCAAGACAGCTAAATTAAGAGGTCACTTGATCCAGAGTCTTAAAAAAAAGCATAGAGTTTATTGGGGCAAGTCAAATAAATTTGTGCCATTTGGCAAGCAAGCCATAGCTAAAACAGGCCTCAGTTACAGGTCCTGATGAAAATTTCAAGGTCAAACCCAAGAGAACACATATGCAGAGCTCTCCAGAGCCTTGAGTGCCAAGGCGCTAACACACTGTTTTAAATAGTCCTCCAGAAGGGCTTCTTGATTTCCAGCTTTAGTTTAATGCCAAAGTTGCACTGGGCCAGCTGTTAAAGTAAGGAGAAGGTTACTAGCATGTCTGGATTATAGGCACACTGTCTTGGGTCTCTTTCATAATGTATTAGAATATTTATTGTTGCCAAGATCCAATTTTTAATTGGCTGGTAGAAATTGAGGGTAGGAGAGAGGGAAAAATTAGTCCAATGATATTTTCCAATTCTCCCAGCTCATACAAGACCAGACCCTTGGTCTAAAGAAGAATCATGTGGCTCCTAAAACATAAAAGAGAATGTCCGCCATTTTAACAGCAGGGTTGATAACACCAGCTTTTAAGAAAAGAGATTCTAATACTAGGTTATTAATTGAAAAAAAAAAACCACACCAAAACAACTTGTATAAATTTCCTGGGAAAGATTAAAAAAAAATTCAAACACTTGTATACCCAGTATTCTTCTAAGTGCTTTATAAACATTAATTCATTTAATCCTCATACATAGCACGTCCAAGAGGTGAAGTAACTTACCTAAGGTCACAGAACTATTCAAGCCACTATGCAGCAATACTTTTTCATAAAGACCTCTCAGAATACACCCATTGATCAGTTGCTTCAAGGCGGGTAGATGGGATGCAAAGAGAAAAGTGACCTGTTTGCTCCACTTCACAGGGATAGAGAAATGGTGATTAAGTCTCTAAACTTTCCCCTCTCCTCACCCTGATTTCTTCTCCTGTCTCCACCTCAGGGACGTCAACTTTCTACCGTTGCTCCTGAATGAGCTAGTGAGCTACCTCCGTCTGTGTCACCTACACACGCACACACTCTCACACAAAGCTATTTCTGTGCTTCAGTGAAACTGCACAAGGTTTGTGATCTGGGCATAAAAGCAGACATCATTTGCTCATTAGAGCTAAGTTTTCAGGACATGCCCCAATTACTGACCTCCACTAATGGCCTGGGTTTGCGCTCGACTGCAAACCTGAAGTGGCAGAGTTCACAGTAGCTGGTGTTTGAGGATGACAGCCAGTGCTCCAGGCAGCTCCGATGAATTGTCCCCAAGGTCCCCGTACATTCACATGGAGAGAGCAAGTCCTCTTGGCTGCTGCCCTCGTGGCAGATCCTGCACATCGGCCGGTCATTGAAGGGGCTGCAAGAGAGGAGGGGCACCTGCTGGTCACTGGGCTAGAAGCCACTGCCACGCGGATGGGCCTCTGGCTCTGTGTCCTTCACCCCTCCCCAGTGGCAGCTGCTCAGAAAAGACACCTGCTTTAAAACCCTAGATCTAGCTTTAGTCAATTTGGCTCAGTGGATAGAGCATCGCCCGAGGACTGAAGGGTTCCGGGTCCGATTCCAGTCAAGGGCACATACCTTGGTTGCAAGCTCGATCTGGGGTGTACGGAAAGCAACCAATTGATATGTCTCTCTCACATCGATGTTTCTCTGTTTCTCTCCCTCCCTTCCATTCTCTTTAAAAAGAAATGGGTAAGGATTAACAAAAAACAAAACCCTAGATCTACATTTGTACTTGGCAGTGGGGCCAGTGCCGTGGTCCTTGAGCATCTACTTTTGCTAATACAAAGAAATGGGGAGTGGCCCAGGGCCAAAAATGAGTGAAAACAAGCAGCATGTTATTTTTGCCTTGGGTACAGATGTAATTCAGGCAAACACCAATTAAAAAATAAAAACCATCCCTCGCCATTAAGGACAGAAATTGCTTTGAAATGATACCAATTGCAATTTAAAAATTGCATTTTTAAAACCTGGCCAGGACACTTGAATACCCAGAGGTCCCTTTCATTTCTGCTTTCAATTGGTGTGGGAGGCTGAGAAGAGGGGACGTGAACTGGCTGCCAACCCAAAGCCGCCAAAGAAGGGCTGTCTGAGCCATAGCACAAAGCTGAGTAGCAGGACTTCCACAGGATGTTCTCTGGGATGCTAAGGACACTAAGCTGAAAGCGAGTAATGAGAGGACACCTTTTACCGAGGTGGCCTCTGTCTAGAGCTCTGCCTTTAACTTGAAAAAATCACCCCTGCATGTTTTGTGGAGGCACCTGGTATAGTGGTTCATGTGGCAGGCTCTGGCGTCTAGTGGCCTGGGCTCGAACACCAGCTTATTACTTACCAGCTGGCTAGCTTTGGACAAGTAACATCATCTCTCTGTACTTTAGTTTCCTCATCTCTAAAATGGGTACAGAGGATGGTGCCTTCCTCATATGGTGATTGTGAGGATGAGAAAAGATAATTCAGATGAGAAGCTTAGAACTGGGACCAGCATATCTACACTAATAAAAGAGAAAGATGCAAATTGACTGTACCTTCATGACGCCCCCCAGCTAATCAGGAGTGAGTATGCAAATTAACCCAACAAAGATGGAAGGTTAATTTGCATATGCAGGCACCACCCCAGCAGCTCCAAGCCTCTGGGCAGCGTGGGAAGGCGGAAAAAGGCTCCGGGCCAGAGCCAAGGTGGAAAGGCAGCTCCAGCTGGAGCAAAGGCGGTGCCGGCAGCCAGGGGAAGGAAGGCCCATTCTTGCACGAATCTTCGTGCATTGGGCCTCTAGTAGTAAATGCTGAATTAATGCTGTTTTCACTTGTAGAAAAATTCAGATCAGGGAAATCAAATAACGGCCATAAAACAGCAGCCACTGGAAGGGTCAAGCGAAGATGACCTCACTTCTCAGTGGATACTGTGTCCTGTATCCACTAAGAGGACTATCTCTTTCTGATTGACATGTTTTTATATTGCTCAAACTCTCCTTTATTGGGCATTAGATTTTAAAGTATGTCATCATTGTATGTGCCAATCTGAGGACCAACCTCTTTACCCACTCTCCCCTGCCTCTTCCTGGCCCCCACAGATGAGCGTGGCCCAGGCTCATGGCCACCACTCTCTGACACCATCTTTGGTCCAAATGGAAACAGTCATAGACACACTGCCGTTTCTGACAGGCCTTTCCAGGGATGATCCTGGGAATGAGTGAAGGCTAACAGGGGACTAAAAGAGAAAAGGACCTCCTTCTCACTTGCCCAAAAGACTCACTCATGCTCAGGGGCAGGACAATAAAGTTTAAAGAGTTGACTTTTTCTCTTTCATTATTAGTGGCCTCCTTCATTCACATTGAGCCACTTGCATGTAAAATTCTAAAACCTTCTCATTTACATTACTACGTGGTGGGAGAACACAAAAATTCCACACACACACACACACACACACACACACACACACACACATGCACACACGCGCATACACACACCGGGGCTCACAAGTCTCATCATTTTAGTGTTGCAGCCTGTTGTTCCCAATCAACCGAAGGGTGACAGGTACACATCAGCTATCTGTCTCAGTTCACAGATGAGCAATGATGCTCACTGCCTCATTGTATTCCGAGTCCTAACAATTGTTTAGAAGCTTTTCAAGAGGTAGAAAAATATATATTGACTTCCTTCCCCACCATGACTTCCCTTTGCCATAGCAGCACAAATTGAAAGTACATGGACAATGCTTATGACATGCATGGGTGTGTGAGTCCATGTCTGGCGGACACCACGTCCAGGCTGAAGGCAACAGGAAATGTGGCAGTGGCCCAGTGGTCCTGCTGCAGGTACATGCTCAGATCTGTGGACCTGTATCTGCACTGGAGGGGTTGGCTAAATTGCTCAGACCAAGGTATGTGGTCCAGGTGTGAGTGACAGACCCACATTTCAGGGTTAGAAGAGTCAGCGCTGATATCAGGAGGCAAGTCCAGTGCGGATATACATGTTACACCCACAGGTCAAAGTCTCACTTACACATTTTGAAAGAAAGCTGGAGAAGCCAGGGTGTACTTATTGGCCAGGCAGCCTGTAGCTGTCAATCGGTCACTGGGCAGCAACAGCACAAGAAGAGAGCTCCAGAGACAAAGTATTGGCCTGGATAAGCCATTTCTGGGCTATTGAAAGCCTTTAGCTTTGCTTTGGTTCATCACTCAGGGGAGACAAGTGTGGGGGTTTTAACAATAGTAAACTTCATAGGGCAGGGTGTGTATGAAGGATCATGGTGGGGGGGCCCATGAGGAGCAAAGGAGGGAGCAATAGAAGAGGTCCCCAAGTGGGGATGTGCCAGAGAAGAGACATGCCCAGGAAGTGGCCCCAGTAAGTGCTCCTATCAGGCAGTGCTGATTGGCATGCACACCAGGAGTATCACTGCAAAGGTTTTGCCCACAAATCCAATTACTTTGGCTCAGTCACCTGAAATCAGTGCCTCCTTCATTCCATTCTAACATAGGGTTATCTTTGTCACTTCCTGGAGACAATGAGTGTAATTACTGTTGCAATGTCAAAATAAATGTAAAGCAAGGGACTCTGTCTTGTGGGATCCTTCCCTGCCTGGCTCTCTGCAAGTGTGTCTTTAAGTGAAAAATGTGAATTTCAGCTTTATACTCTATTGCTATAGAAACAAAACTTGTGTAGTCCCCCTCCCCCACCCTCCCCACTACCACCTCTCACCTGACACAGACCTGAGCACTAATTACATTCCCTTTTCCCCCCATCTGACAGAGTCCTTCGGATCAATTACACGTTCATTTATTTTAATGTTAATTGTGGTACTACCTCTGGGTGGCAAGAGTCCTCACTACTGTTGACAGCAGCTGCCCGTCCTTGGCCGAAACTTGCATGACATACTGCGGCTGCCCATTCACTAGGCTGCCACAATCCTCCACAGTCTTCACCAGGGGCACAGCGGAGCTGGTGCAGTCTGGCAGCACTTCTGGCAGGTGACTGCAGCGGCTGGTTGTCATGGTAACAGACAGCAATTACTCTGCTAATGGCTTCCGCATTCATACAGGATTTCCATCTAAGAGAGATCAGAAAACAGTTTACTTGGGCAGGGTGGTTAATAGGAAATGGAGAATTACAGGCTACCAACATCATCGTGTCATTATTTAATATAAATAACAGGGGTAGCCTAGACGTGGCTCATTATCTTGTTACCATTTAATATGCACGCGCACACACACAGAATTCACAAGAAACAGTGGAGGTGGCTCTGAACAAGACAGCGAGCATGTCAGTGTACATAAACATTAGGATCCCTGCTCTGGGAGAGAGGAGGGAATGATGGCTCCAAAGCCAGATTGGAAGAGAAGATAAGCAGCTCTCCCGCTCTGCACCAGAGAAGCAATAAGTCTTTGTTGACATTCTCTAAAAGTTACTAGAATCATTATTACTGATTGCAACTATTTTTTTCTTGGAAGCAATTTATTCCCCATGCAGCTTCATTCTGAGATACTAAGATTAATAAAGAGAGAGAGAGAGAGAGAGAGAGAGAGAGAGAGAGAGAGAGAATAAAAAGAAATCTAGCCAACTAGCACCTTGTAGGGCAATATTTGCCAAACATGAATCATTCAATTAATGTACAACCATTCTGACTTTTGCTATATCTGTGCTTATAATACAACTAGAGGCCCTGAGCACCAAAATCGTGCACTGGAGCGGGGAGGGAGGGTCCCTCAGCCCGGCCTGCACCCTCTTGCAGTCTGGGACCCCTCAGGGTATGTCCATCTGCCGGCTTAGGCCTGATCCCCTGGGGATCGGGCCTAAGTTGGCAGTCAGACATCCCTCTCACAGTCCCCTGGCTCCTTACCGCCTGCCTGTAGCAGAGGCAGGAGAGGCTCCCCCACCACCACTGTGCTCGCCAGCTGTGAGCCTGGCTTTTGGCTGAGCAGCACTCCTCCTGTGGGAGCTCCTGCATTGAGCATCTGCCCCCTGGTGGTCAGTGTGTGTCATAGCAACCAGTTGTTCTGTTCAGTCCATGTGCATATTAGGGTTTTATTACATAGGATTATCTACTTATGTCTTAAAAATTAACCTCCCTTAAAAACTTAACCTATTTTCTTTAGTCTTAAGTAAAGTTATTAATAAGATGACCAGTTGGATGATCTTATTACATTTTTTTTCCTAATAGACATTACAATAAATATACTAGTATTGAGTTTTGTTTATTAATGTACTACCTAAAATCTATGGACACTGCATTGTCATAAAGGAACACATAGGAGAATGGAGGAAACTGATGAGTGAGATCTCTACTGACTATTAAAAATAATCCATTCTTGCCCTAGCCGGTTTGGCTCAGTGGATAGAGCATCAGCCCACAGACTGAAGGGTCCTGGGTTAGATTCCGGTCAAGGGCACATACCTAAGTTGCAGGTTCCCCAGCCCTGGTCAGGGTGCGTGTAGGAGGCAACCAATCAATATGTCTCTCTCACATTGATGTTTCTGTCTCTCCCTCTCCCTTTCCACTCTAAAAATCAATGGAAAAATATCCTCGGGTGAGGATTAACAAAAACAACAAAAACACACACAAAAAACCCCACAATAATAATCCATTCTTAATGACAGCCTTACCTCCCTGACACATAGTCTATCATGCAAACTGCTAGAAATTCCGTTTCTGATCTGTGTGGCATGGGCTTGAACTTGATCTCAAGTTCAAGGCAGTGAGGCCCACTGGAGTGAGGAACCCCACTACATTCAATATTAAATCTGCATGTGATGTGTAAGAAATAGAGAGCTTTCTAGTGGAATTATTTATGTCTAAGGGTGAGATGACATAGTTTCCCGGTCCATACAGGCCATTTCTGCTCAGCCTGCTCCCCTCAATTTTCTGAGCAAGACACGACCTAGACAGAGGCAGGGTGGTAGGCAGATGGAGTTCGTGGTCAATAACCAGTCTGGATGGTCAAGGCCCCAAGACTAAATGAATCTTCCCCCCGAACCCTAAGAGAATTTTTGAAATTCCTGAAAAGGTTGTTTGCTCCCAGATATATGTCTCTACTTATTACACTTTACTTGACTCCTACAAGTCTGGAAAACAGGATCTTCCCAATTTCTAAAAATATGTGTATCAACTGGACATTCTTAGGATGAGAACGCAGTGTTTCCAGATGAACTGAGTTGACACTGTTCCTCCTAACAAGTACGTGTCAAGCAGGCCTGACCACCAGAGACAACGGACGGGAATGGAATCCCTTCCTATTGCGGAGGTGTCTGGCTCAGCACGCGCCCTTTCCGTGCTCCTTGGCTGCCGTGAGTCCTCCCAGGGTCCGCGGTCTGGCCTCTCCAGGAGCCTTTTGGAACCTCGCAGTGGGGACGGGGCTGTGAACACAAACTCTATTCCGAGGCCTGAGACAGGGGAAGAGGCAGGGCTGCCATTGTCACGACTCTGGTGGGCTTCTCAACCACCAGATACTTACTGAGCATTCAAGGAACATAACTAAACCATCAGCTAGTATAGTTTTGCTTTTTAAATAGGAGGTGTTGCTTTTTTTTTAGCATCAGAAAACCAGGAAGTATATGTGATGGAAAGTACAGAAAAGCACAAAGAAAACAATAAAACTAACTCATAACCCCACCACTCAGATAATCACAGTACACTTTTTGGGTGGCTGTCTTTTTAATTTTTGGCAGAATTGGCAGGGTGGAGTGGATTTGCAGCTGGGGCCAGATAATGTGTTTTTTATTTTATTTTAACTGAGTTATGGTAGCTCTCAGGCCACAGAAAAAAAGGATGTTCAAAGACCGTCTTCTAAAACTATGTCTAATCCTACTCCCTTGACTTGCCCTTATAAAACCCCATTGACATGATTTTAAATTCTCATGACGCCTCACAGTCACAGAATGTAACTTCCTGGCACAGCTCTCTTGCTTCACAAGGCAGCCATAGATTAAGAGCCAGGGGTGTCTTGGCAGGAAAAGCAGACACAGTGACCTTCTTGCCGCATGGAATCATTATGTCTGGGTGCACTTTGAGAGTCTATTTTTGGGTTTTGCATAATTCCAACTCAGAGGGCCAAATGCATCCTCCCTACACTTGATGGAATTGGAAGAAGGCGGAGGAGGGATGCACAGAGTGAGACCATGAGACCAGGGCTGTCAGTGCTTAGGTCTCTCAGGTGCATAATGTCTCCAAGTTCATTTACTTATAACCTAGACTAAGTCCTCATCAAAGGAAGTAGTTCTAAATGCATAACCTCAATTTGCAATGAAATGCCCTTAAAACAATTCTAGAAGTAGCATTTCCTTTAATCTTATTTTATATCTGTAATTTGACTTCTGGATGCTGTACTCCAGTTCACTTCTCTTCTCAAAGACATAAGGGCTATTATCAGCCATCTATCTCATCAGTTTATTCCGTTCACAGTGGGCGCCAGGCACTGAATTGGGCAAAAAGGAACACAAGGCTCCTCTACTTTGCCTCTTCCTGCAAGCAAGCCGTGGCTCTTTCCTCGGGCATCTCGGCAGAACCCTGGGCCCAACTTAGGACCTGGCTGAAGCGAGACGCCAGTCCAGCATGTACTGAAGGGTACACCAGCATATTCATTGACCAGAATAACCCTGGGATTCTAAGACTGGCATATTGAATCTCCATACTTCTAAAAAAACTGTCTTCTCTCTCTCTTTTTTGCTCAATCCCTCTACTCCCACAAAAACAAAACAAAACAAAACAAAACAAAACAAAACAAAACACCCTGTGTCTTGAGTTGAAAATGGAGTGGAAGGAATCACACCGAGCATGGGCACCTTTGATCACGGTCGGGAGAGCTGAACTGGTTCCAGCCCCAAAGAAGTGAGTCTAATCATTGGCTCGGTAGAGAAGCATAGAAGGGAACATGTTCTCCCCAATCTCCATCAAAAGGAAGCCCAGAGGCCTCGATCCAGACGTGGGCAGGAGCGGGCCTTGCAGGCTGCATGTACCAACTGGCATGACGATTGCACCTGGGGCAGTGACAAATGGCCCCTGCATTCCCCTGTCTCATTCAGAGCCACCTGGGAAAACAGCAGGCTGTTGCCTGGATGCTAAAAAGAGCTGAGCTGTGGGTTTGTAGCCTAGCGCCTGGTCTCTCACGGATCTTTGTGCAAAATTTCAAGCACCATTTGACCACTTTCTTATCACTACTGCTGCTCTTGTGAGGAAATGTCTTTCTTGTCTACCCAAGGATTCTGCTCTCTGGGATTTCTCAGGACAAAAACATGCTGGGAGGGAGTGGTGTCTGTGTAAACTTGAAACTTCAAATTGCACTGCTAGGATGGGACCTTTGTTGTCCAGACTTTACACCTTGATGATTTCTTACTCAGGCTGAGAATAAAACATAATTTGACACTGGCCAAATTCAGCAGCACACAGTGGAAAAAGGTAGATGAGAGGGAAACAATAAAAAAGGAGGGCGGACTAAATAAATGAAAGCCTGGTTAGACTATTGTCCCCCCTCCCCCCCACAAAGACAATTCTTTGTTCTGTATTTTTTGTGTGTGTGTCAATTGTTAAGACAAAAAGGACTGCCTGTTAAACTTGACCCCTTTAAAGGACAGAGTGCAGGTTTTACAAAATCAAGAACCCAACCAGGCTGCAGATAATCGCTGCTGCATTTCTGAACAGGCTGCCATTGTAAGTGATTTCCATGGGAACATGACTGGCGTCATGAGGATGTGTCCAGAGGTCAAGGGGGAAGGGAAGGGAAGGGAAGTGCAGCCCTCTTGCCTAAGCAGCCCCTCGACACTCCATAAGGATCACAGAGTTATGGGAAAAAGTGCTGTTCTTTTTTTGTTGTTGTTAATCCTCATTAGAGGATTTTTTTTTTTAGGGGGAATGGAAGAGAGAGGGAAAGACAGAGAGAAACATTGATGTGAGCGAAACACATCGATTGGTTGCCTCCTGCATGCACCCCAACCAGGGCTGGGGAGGAGCCTGCAACCAACGTATGTGCCCTTAATTGGAATCGAACCCGGGACCCTTCGATCTGCAGGCTGTCGCTCTAACCACTGAGAAAAACTGGCTAGGGCTGTTTTTTGTTTATTATTTTTATTGATTCCAGAGAGGAAGGGAAGAGGGAGAGAGAAATATCAATGATGGGAGAGAATCATTGATTGACTGCCTCCTGCACCTCCCCAATGGAGATGGAACCCTCAACCCGGGCATGTGCCTTAAACAGGAATCGAACCATGACCTCCTGGCTCATAGGTCGACGCTCAACCATTGACCCATGCAGTTGGGCAAAAAGCTCTGTTCTTAAAGGTAGGACATCCAACCCTGCACCCTGGTTCACTACTCTTGAGAGTAAATCACTCTGTCTCTCAGACTTTGTTGAGATTTCTTGCACATTTGAAATTAGGGTACTAATACTCCCTGAGCCACTCATCTGAGGCCTAAAATAACATGATACTTGTGAACGTGCTTTGTAAATTGCAACAAGCCCTGCACAGAGAAAGCTGTATTTTATTACTACGTTAAGCTTATTTTCTGCTCTTCTTCTGGCCTGGGATGCATCTCGTTTCTGATCCCCATGGCTGGTTGACTCCTACAACACGGCACCTTTTGGAACACACTTGAGCCCTGCCAATGGGTCACTCCATCTGTCTTAGAGGGGGAGCAAAAAGGGAGTCTCTTCTTTGCATACCAACTTCTTCTCCTTTCCCTTAGCTTTGTCTTCTTCATATCCCTGAGCACACGTTTCATTTTTCCATGAAAATGTTTAGTAAAGATATATGATGGCCATAGGTGGTTTGGCTCAGTGGTTGAGCATCGCCCTTGGACTGAAGGGTTCCGGGTTTGATTCTGGTCAAGGGCATGCACCTCTGTTGCAGGCTTCATCCATGGCCCTGGTCTCGGTTTGTGGTGTGAGGCAACCAAATGATGTGTCTCTCACATCAATGTTTCTCTCTCTCTCTCTCTCTCTCTCTCTCTCTCTCTCTCTCTCTCCCTCCCTTTCTTTCACTCTCTCTAAAAGTCAATGGAAAAATATCCTTGGGTGAGGATTAACAAAAGAACAAATAAACAAAAAAGATATATGATGAAAAGCTATTAGGTTTAAGATACTTTGGTCTAGTTGTTACAGCAGCTACCATTATCTTAGCTAGTCTAGCATGTGATAAATACACTAGAAAATAAAACACAAGCCTCTCTCAAGTGCCTTTTCAGGCTTGCTTCTATCAGAACTGTATTTCCAGTGCCAAGTCAACTTTAATCTCTTAGATGTAGGATGAGAAGGTTGTGTGCCAGCTGGCACTAACCTGGTCATATGGGCTGCCCAGGCAATGGCCTGAGCAGGCCCAAGTTTGGATTGGCAGTCTGGATCAAGACTGCATTTCCAAATGCAACTCTAAATGCCAACTCCAGAGATTTTAAGAAGCGGGCTTCTCAGCTTCCAGTATGTCCTGGGAGGGTCCCGTGACACCTCCACATCCAGAGTTGATCAACAAAGAAAATCAAAGGAGCTAATTGATTTATTAATTCATTCATCCATTAAAAAATGTTTTTTGAAAACTTACTAAGTTTTCCTGGGAAATGCCTGGTGGTATAGAGTCCAGCATTTCAAGTCCTGCTTTACACTTCCCAGGCATAGGCCACTAAATGGTCTGGAGTGGTCCCTAGACCCTCCCAGGGCTGCGGAGTTGAGGACACGGCACCAGCAGTCGTGTCCTGCTAGTTCAGGGAAAACCACCAGATGCCTTAAACTGGGGGGAATGAAACTGCAGAACCATGGAAGGGCGAGATGTCTTTCTGCTCCATCAAAGCTGTACTTTATTAACACTGGTCCAGGATTCAGAAGCCTGACCTTACTTTTACACAAGTAAATCTGCTTCCAAAAGGATTTCTACACTATCCCTTAGCTTGCTTCAAGGATTCGCATGCTCAGGGAGCGAGGCCTCCTCTAATGAGACCAATGAATGGGTGATACAAGTCGGTTGGTGATGGAAATGGGGAAAAAATAGCAATAATGGTCTGTCCAGGAAATTTCCCCTCTGAGTTAGATTTTTAGGCTCTGAATTCTAAGAAGAGTCTCTGAGAATAGGAATGCTCTTTGAGAGAACATTTCTTTGGCTTTTCAGGCATGTTATAACCAGACAGTGCGCTGCATGGCTGATGAACTGACTGAGAGTATTCTGAATGTTCAGAGAAAATGAAGGCAGGCAGGAAATCGCATACTGACCTTGCTTTCCAATGAAAATGGAGCAAACGACTAATTTCAAAACCATTAACATGTAAAAGTGGCATATTTCTTCCGAGAACAGGGCACAAAGGCTCTCCAAGGAGATTGCCGGGACATGATTGCCAGCAACATTTAAGTTTTCAAAAACACGCCAAGGAGGCTATTCACTAAGAATGTGCAGTAGCAAAGTAGCTGCTTCATTAAACTTAAATAGCTGCGGCAGGGCTGTGCTTACAGACCCACGCTACCAAATTATACATTTCTTTTCTGGATGCTTCACTGACCTCATTATGTAGAGCGAAGAATTTGTCATTTCAAATAAAGTGACCATCCACGTCTTTATAAACATGACCGTCAGGCGCTTGATAAGTCTGCAAGTGAAACACTGGCTGGCCCAATGAATTAAAAAAACACACACACAACAAGACACAACCCATACACAAACTCTGCTCTTGACTGTCTCATTTATCTCTGCTACGTGCTCACTGTCACACTTACAGAGCAGAATAAGCAGGTGAAATGCCCGTTTCTGAGCATGACAGAGGTTTTGATTTGGGATAATGGCCCTTTCTTGAGGAATGTGTAAACACCCATGATGAACTCTGGGAAGAAAGAAAAAAAAAAAAAAAATCCAGACCAGCACCAGACAAGTTGGATCTGTAGAGAATTACCGTAACACATTCCCAGTGTACTATTTGAAACATATCTAGAGTTATTTATCACTTTTCATCCAGGTCATTAATTCTGATTCTCAGTCACAGAAATATCAGACTAATCTTTTTTTTCCCATTTATAATTAATATATTTTCTTTTCCTCCAGGTACAATCTCTAGTTCTGCTAAAGGCAAATCAAGCAACAATTATTGTATTTACACATACTTTTCCCTCTCAAGCAGTACTCATAAAATTAATTCAGATATTGGAAGCTATCCATTTTTTTCATTTAATTTTAATTATATAGATGAAAATGGCAATTAAAAATCCCACAACAACACCGTATGTTCAAAGACACAGCGACAGCTGAATTACACTTGTAAATAACAACTAGCTCCTACACAGAGCCTGCTGAGCCCAGGATCTGGTGGGGGAATGGAGCTTCACGGATGAGTTCCGGGAGCTTGGGAACAATCAGGGCATATCAGAAAAGTTTAAAAGTCAAGTTTAAAAAAAAGAGGAGAGCAGGCAAAATAGAATGAAATGTTCATGGCACATTGCTTGGAGACAAGAAAAAAACGTGTATTCTTCAAATGATATTCAGTGTGTCCAGCATGAGGAAAGGTGTGGAGGGTATGGCCTGCTGACCAGGGTATCTAATAACACAGGAGAAAAACATTTCAGCTGCAAATGAGAGCTGAACATGTTCTACAAACTGGAAGTTCCTAATTTGTGGTCGGGTTCAGACACATTTTCTACTAGCATTTAAGTGAATGTCCCCTAGTAAGGAAGTTGATTTGGGGCCCAGTCTAAGCTGTATCTCACTCTCCTTTGCACAAACAACCCAGTACCAGCAATACAGAATTGCTAATTCTTAACCCCACCTCACACCGTACCCTGGAATAAAGCCAACTGCCGGTTTATCTTAAACCAGGGTTCCTTGGGGGCTTTTCCCATCTGCATTTCACCAAGAGCATTCATTAGGAAGTTGAAGTAGGAAGTCGTAGTCTTGCCCTCTCACAGGGCAGTATCCAAGCTCTGCCTCCCACCAGGCTGGGGACAGGGAACCTCTGCAGTGCTTTCAGGCCTGGGATGTTCCAAGAGACGTTTGGGGGCGTTACCCTTCATATACTTGCAAGGAAAACCAAAGTTATTCACCTTGCCAAGGGATATTAAGGAAATGCAGAGCAAAGTCTAAAGCTCTTTGGATTTTGCTTTTTAGCCCTGTCGTTGGCATTACAGACTCTGTATCATATGTTTCAATTACTAAAATCTGCCAAACCTCATATTCTTTCACACATGGTCTGGAGGCCTGTCAGAGTCTCTGGGTGCTTCTGCATTGCCTTTTCACATCTGTGGTTTGGGATTCAGGGGCCCCTAGGGAGCCTTTGGGGGAGAGGGGACACAGCTCTGGTTTTATTTTATTTTATTTTATTTTTATTTATTTAATTTAATTTAATAAATCTTTATCGTTCAGATTATTACAATTGTTCCTCTTTTTCCCCCATAGCTCCCCTCCACCCGGTTCCCACCCCACCCTCTACCCTTACTCCCCGCCACTGTCCTCATCCATAGGTGTATGACTTTTGTCCATTCTCTTCCCGCACCCCCCACACCCTTTTCCCCCCGAGAATTGTCAGTCCACTCCCTTTCTATGCCCCTGATTCTATTATATTCACCAGTTTATTCTGTTCATCAGATTTTTTTATTCACTTGATTTTTAGAGTCACTTGTTGATAGATATGTATTTGTTGTTCATAATTTTTATCTTTACCTTTTTCTTCTTCTTCCTCTTCTTAAAGAATACCTTTCAGCATTTCATATAATACTGGTTTGGCAGTGATAAACTCCTTTAGCTTTTTCTTATCTGTGAAGCTCTTTATCTGCCCTTCAATTCTGAATGATAGCTTTGCTGGGTAGAGTAATCTTGGTTGTAGGTTCTTGCTATTCATCACTTTGAATATTTCTTGCCACTCCCGTCTGGCCTGCATAGTTTCTGTTGAGAAATCAGCTGACAGTCATATGGGTGCTCCCTTGTAGGTAACTAACTGTTTTTCTTTTGCTGCTTTTAATATTCTCTCTTTGTCTTTTGCTCTTGGCATTTTAATTATGATGTGACTTGGTGTGGTCCTCTTTGGATTCCTTTTGTTTGGGGTTCTGTGTGCTTCTTGGACTTGTAAGTCTATTTCTTTCACCAGGTGGGGGAAGTTTTTGGTCACTATTTCTTCAAATAGGTCTTCAGTATCTTGCTCTCTCTCTTCCGGCACCCCCATAATTCTGATGTTGGTACGCTTGAAGTTGTCCCAGAGGCTCCTTACTCTATCTTCATATTTTTGGATTTTTTTTTTCTTTTTGCTTTTCCGGTTGAGTGTTTTTTGCTTCTTTGTATTTCAAATCTTTGACTTGATTCTTGTGATCCTCTAGTCTGCTGTTAGATCTCTGTATAATATTTTTTATTTCAGTCAGTGTATGCTTAATTTCTAGTTGGTCCTTTTTCATATCCTCGAGGGTCTTGCTAAATTTATCAGCCCTTTCTAGAAAATTCTTGAAAAACCTTATAACTGTGGTTTTGAACTCTATATCCAGTCGTTTGCTTTCCTCTATTTCTTTCATTTGTGATCTGTTTCTTTGTCTCCACATTTTGGCTGCTTCCCTGAGTTGATAGAGTGGCTTTGTGTGCTAGGTGTCCTATAGGGCCCAGTGTCTCAGCCTCCCCAGTTACCTGAGGTGGACACTGTTGGTACACCCCTTTGTGGGCTGTGTGCACAGTTTTGTTGTAGTTAAGCCTTGATTGTTGTTGGTATCACTGGGAGGGATTGACCTCCAGGCCAACTGGCTGTGAGGATCAGCTGTGTCTACACTGGGACAATTTCTGTGCTGGAGACACCCTTATGAGACAAGACTTGCAAAAGCCTCTGTGCTCAGTTTGGATGGGGCAGAGTCTCAGGGCGGAGCAGAGGAAACATTGGTTTCCTGTCCCCCCTGCTCTAATAGGCTCCTGTGTCTCAGTGTCCCGTGATAATCACTGCAAGCACCTCTGAAGAAAGCCGCCCTCGAGTTCCGCCCACTGCCAGACAGTCCAGTTTCTCCCCAAATGAGTCTGGGTCCACAGAGTCTCACCCGGAACTGGAGTTCAGTGCAGTCGGGAGCTTTTGTCTCCTTCCTGCTTGAGAAAGCCAGCCGCACACTCAGTTGCCAGTCCTCTCCGTGTGCGCGCGTGTCTCAGTACCTCTGCCTCCTGCCTCTCCTGTGAGTCTCAATGTGCTTTTCTCTTTCCCTCTAGTTGTAGAATTTCCACTCAGCCAGCCTTCCTGTGCTTCTGGATGATGTCAGTTTTGTCTTTTAGTTGTAGTTTTGAAGTTGTTGTGCGAGGCAGCAGTTTAGGTGTTTACCTATGCTGCCATCTTGGTTTCTCCACAACTCTGGTTTTAGATCACCGAGTCCTGGCTTTGAATGGCCACCTGGAGCTTATCAGTACAACAGTTACTTGGCACTAAGCCTGGTTTCCTCTGACACCGAGGGCCTGTGGTAGGTATGTGCCTGGCACATGGAGGGCACTTGGTAACCCGCCGTGCTTAAGACTGTATTGTAGCAGTCATCTCCCAACAGCCCGGGCCAGGCTGGGGAAAGAGGCTCCTTCCAGAGCCTACCTCTAGGTCCCCTCACCTAGCCTACGTGTCCACAGTCCTCCTTACTACTCTCCCATCTTCCCAGGCCAAAAATCCCTCGCAGGCAGAACTGCTGACATCTGCTTTGACAGTCTTGTATAAACATAGGCAAAAAGCACAGACACAAGCCCCTGGAATTACTTTACTCCGTTCTCTAAACACACACACACACACACACACACACACACACACACACACACACACACCATAGATTCTATTTTATTGGTTCCCTAAAATATATCCTTTTAAATAATCAAGATACAAACAAGCAGAAGAAAAAAGTAACACTTAGTCAAGGACTGAGTTAATTGAGATCACTTTATCTTGAATCTCTTCACCTTTGTATATCCTGGATTCTTGAGGACCATGAAATTAGTGGGGGAAAGGCCTCTTTCTTACTTCCTGCTTACCTCAAAACAAAGCACCTACCCAATACAAAGTGTCTACTAATGTCTTCAAAGGTACCACTGAGGTGATATTTTTTTTTAAGCACACTCCTCCCTCCTGCATTTGTTCCTTGGGCTGCCTGTCCCAGCTCTTGACTTTGGCCCTGTTTCAGCTCAAGGTGCATCTTGACTTTGGCAATAGATCAGTCCGTGCATCTTACATGGCTGCCACCTGTTGGAGTGTTGTTGGCTTTGTTTGGACTTTTTCAGTGGGAGATCCAGCCCACTCTCTCCCCAGTCTTCAGGGGAGCTGAGTGTTCTAGAAATGCCCCAGTGCATCAGCTTACACAGAGGGCTGTCTTCCCACCAGAACTTCCCCTTAAGCTCCCCAACCACCGAGAAGAAAGGTCCTGAATCAAATATCTGGTCTGTTCATTTCTTTGTATACCCAGCTTTGCCAAAAACAATGAGTGAAGTTCCTTCACCTGATCCTGCCTGTTTGATAGAACCAAAATTTGACACTGAATAAAATTATCCAACACAAAACAACCAAATATTATGCCTTTAAATTTTTGTCTGATGGTTGTTTTCCTTCAAAACAGACCAAAAAATTACACTATTTTTTAAATAGTTGCTTAAACATTTGTATTTTTATTGAGCTTTATTTTCTTTTAAATTTCTGATGGGTTACAATTAAATAGGAAACTGCAATTAAATAAGAAACTGTGGCATGAAAAATAACACACATCCTATCATCCATCAGGAATGACACCAAGCCCTTTCCATTTTTTCTCATTCAAAAGAGTCCATCACACAAGTGTCAAATATGAGCACTGTCATTTTTTTCTTGGAAGGAGAAGAACATTAATCCTGGCAGCACGTTACAATTCCAGTAAGTGGTTAAAAATTACATTATTAATAGCAATAGTGTGAGTGTGTTTTTCTATCTTCACAGCACTATTAATTTTCTGTTGTCTATGTGCTTAATAAATACAATGGGTCTTCACTGCCTTCCAGGGTGAAAATTACAGTTATGCCCCCACAGAGCTCACTCATTTGCTTTATGGGCTAAAGATTCTCTAGCATGTCACAAAATAACACAATGTTCCTGCGGACTGTGTTTTATTCTTGAATCTCCAATTTCACTAATAAATGTGAAAAACACATGTAGCCAGATAAGCCCCTGGAGACCAGCCACTGCAGATGCTGAAGAAAGCAAGTTATTTCAGCTAAGATCAGCATTCGCTTTCAAAAATTCTCCTCAATTGCTTGATGTATGGCAATGAAACTGGTTTCTAGTGACTACCCAAAAGATCTAACAAAACTAATTATTTTTTTAAAATAAAAAGGATATTATCAAAAAATTAAGGAAAAAAATCATAACATTTTAAATACTCAGATAATGTGACATTTTCTAGTCACAGCTCCAATAGATCTTCACTATCATCTCTGAGAGAGAACAGTTATTTTTTTCTTTAATATTTTTATGAAACATTTCAGAGAGAATACTACAGTAAAACCACATATATTCCATCATTCCCATCTAATAATCAAAGTTTTGCCACACTTGTTTCACTCTCTTTTTTTTCCTTTCATCCTATTAAGATTTTTTAAAAAATAATTCTTTGTTGTTGAAAGTATTACATATGTTCCCTTTTTTCCCCCATTGACCCCCTCCAGCCCATCCCCCCTCTCCTACCCCCCATCTCTACCCCCCCAGGCCTTCAGCACCCTATTGTCTGTGTCCATGGGTTATGCATATATACATACAAGGTCTTTGGTTAATTACCTCCCCCGCCTTCCCTCTGAGATTCCGCACTCTGTTCCATGCTTCCATGTCTCTGGAATCCTATTAAGATTTTTAAGCAAGTCCAAGAAATTATGTCATTTTGCTTCTATACACTTCAGTATGAATTTCTAAAAAATGGACCTTTCTTATATAACCACAAAACCATTATCATACCTAATAAACAATAATACCTTGGTATCATTTAATACCCAAACTGTAGTCAAATTTCTCCAACTTGAAAAATCATTTATAGTTAGTTTGTTTAAATGATCCAAATAGGGTTCAAGAGTTGGATGTTCTGTCTCTGAAGTCCCTCTCACTTGCACGCAGCCACCTCCCTCTTTCCCTCATGCCATTGTCTCGCTGAATATACTTTTATAGGGTTCCTCATGAGCCCTGTCTCAATAGCCACTTTCATAATTTGTCTTCTTTTGTTCTTGTATCTCCTGTATTTTTTGGAAACTTATTGATTGGTTTGATTAAGTTCAAGTTTAACTCGTAAGCCATAGGTGGCATTGTGTCCTTTTCATTCATTGTGTACTTTTCATTACATCACATTGGGAGGCACCTAATGTGTGGCCATCCCACCTTTAGTGGGTTTGGGTGACGGCAGCCTGATTTCTCCATTGTGAAGTTTCCTATTAACATTTCTAATGGTCCAATCATTGAATCCATTGGTGATAGTGATTTGACTCAATTATTTCATTTGGAGCCACCAAGTTATGCTTTTCCAATTCTAATTTCCCTTCCACATTTAGTGGCTGGAATTCTCATGTGAAGAACATTCTTTCATTAACCAGTGCAATCTGGCTTTCCTCAAATACAAAGTGCATAAGAAAAGGCAGGACTCATTCTTTCCTTTGCCAATTTTCAAGAGTAAGGAACTGGTGCCTTAGTTTTATCCTATAGTAACTGAGTTGTTTTTGTTGTTGTTTATATTATTCTGAAAGGTCCACTTGTCTTTACTTAAATAAAAAACCTTCGCCCCATTAATAATCCTTCTTCTTGAGCACAGAGAGCTGGATTTGTGACTTAAAGGGGCACACAGTAAGTCAAGGGCATGGTCCCTGCCATCTTGCAGCACTCTCAGTAGAAAAGCCAGATGCTATTTCCCTCACTTGTTTTGGTGTCTGACCCTCATCTTTATGAGTGATACAGTCTCTTGTTAGGCTGAACACTCCTTCTGCATTTACTGATCCCTTAGGAAAATGAGAACAATTCTAAAATATCCTCTCTTTGCTTATTGTGGCACAGATCATGTGGTGTCACTTGGCCCTCTAAACTTCCACTTTCATATTATTTGTTAGATACATCTGAAGGCACCTCAAGCATGTGTAAGCAGGTGGGCAGAACTACTCTCTTCAGAATGACTAGTTAAGACCACCTGAACTGTATCAGCTTGAGCTTTGTCTGTGACCCATCAGTGAAGCTGCAGGTGCCATCTGGCATGGCCATACCCTGCTCCAGGTGACACATTAACACACTGGGCAAGCTCCCACTGGGGGAAGAATCTTCACTGTGGGTAAAGTCTGCACATGTATGAGAAACAGCTCCTTTTTCTTCTTCTCACTAATAAGGGTGAGAATGTTTGGGCCATTCATAGGTATTCCCCAGAGGCACTTATAAGTCTTCTTTAACAATGGCTGACAAGTGTCTCTGAGATAGGAATCCACGGTCTTTCCTTCTTTGCTCTCCTAAGAGCAGAGACATTTTCTGCCCATTATCACCTCATTTTACTGACAGGCAGCTGTCAGTCAGACATTAAAACAGAGTGATCATGGGAAGATAATATGTAGCCTCTGTCCACACACTTCAAGAGAGAGGCACTCATGAAAAATGTGTATTTTGGGAAACCTAGATGCTTATGTGCCCATCTGCATTTCTAGTCAGCTTGAAATTCAGTGAAGATTCACAAAACAGTGAAAAGAAAAATAACAGAGGGATGGAATCAGGGGAGATTCCTAAATGGCCCTGTAGACACCAGTGTGGGGGGGTCGCTGCTGTACGCAGGAGGGAAATAGGCTGAGAAATGCATGCCAAAACGCATGAGCAGGATGGAAGCAGCTCTTCTCTGGCTTCCCTGGAACTCACCAAGAGCTGCTGAACCAAGGAATAGGTGGGCAACAACTCTATGACTCTATAATGGAGGACTTTCACACATTCAGATACTCTCTTTTGAAACAAAGGTGAAAAGGGAAGTGCACACTTTAAATAAACTAATAAAAGCAATTCAGTGCCCACTGAGAATCCTTCTAGTAAATAGTTCTCTGTCAGAAGTAATAGTGTTATGCAGATAGCTGGACCTCTAGTTATATTTTCAGGTCCTGACCTCTTGGTTAATGAAAATAAAAGCATATCTTTAAATACACACACACACACACACACACACACACACACACACACACACACACCCTATATAATGCCATCTTTTATTTTCAATTCAATAAAACTTCAACTTATTCAACAAATGATTATAATATAATGCCATCTATATGCTAACAATTCACCATAATTCTTACCATTCTGGACTCAGTCACAGAGCTTAGGGACTACTAGAGTATGATCCCGACTGTAAACTTCTAATATGAGCACAATAGGGAAGAAAATACGTGCCACCATAACCAATGGTAATAATCAGCTTGACTACCGATAGAAGCCAGAAGTCACTAGCATCACCAGTGAAAGTATTACAATTTTCTTTTTTAAAAAACAAAGCAGGGGAATGCTATTTACTGCAGTGATTCAGCATGTGAGCTGTGGAATTAACATCTTTGGTTTGAATCCCAGCTTTTCCATTTATCAGTTATGTCTCATCAAGTTGGGGATAAAATGGTGCCCAACCTCCTATTTTAGGATTAAATGAAATAACATATGTAACGCTAGCATAGACCTTGGCACACAGCAAACACTGCTAGCTGCCTTATTGTGTGAGGGCCACAGCAACTTCAAATACCACAAGGGTACACTATTGCTTTTGATACTTCTATTCAAGCCAAAAGGCATTTATCACAAAACTGACACTACTAGTAATATAGGAGAAGCAGAGTAGCGGAGCAGGAAAAAACATGAGCTTAGGAATCAGGTACATGGCTTTGAATACTGGCTTTTGCCACCAGTTACTCGGGTTCAATCTTGGATAACTAACTTACGTTAATTTGCCCATCTGTAAAAAAGGCAAGTGCCTCCCATACAGAATCATTGTGCAGATTAGCCCAGGTGTCTTTTCCAGTGGGTGCCCACTCAGTGGTATCTCTCATTATTATTAGAATATTATATATGGCTCTGGAGAGGACAGAGGTGGGCCTGATGAATCCTGCCACTGATGCTGTGATCCTGAACTGGGGCAGAAGGGCCAGAACTTACTGGAAAAACATTGAGGTGAGACTGAACACAAATACCAGGCACACCTAAAACTATTAAGTGTTACTGTAAGGTGACGTGTGCAGAGAATATTACCTTAAAACAGTGGTTGGAAAACTGCGGCTCGTGAGCCACATGCGGCTCTTTGGCCCCTTGAGTGTGGCTCTTCCACAAAATACCACGGCCTGGGCGAGTCTATTTTGAAGAAGTGGCGTTAGAAGTTTAAGTTAAAAAAATTTGGCTCTCAAAAGAAATTTCAATCGTTGTACTGTTGATATTTGGCTCTGTTGACTAATGAGTTTGCCGACCACTGCCTTAAAACACAGCATCAATACAATAGAGAATAGAATATTGTCTCCCTTAGTTTTTGCTAGAGGGCTAATACGAGGCTCTGAGGAGCCAGGTCGGCCACTGTACCTCTGTAACTTTCCCTTTATCCTCCCTGCGTTTGCTAAGGGCCAGGTACCATTTTAGCCCCAGAATGAGGTAGCGACTCAGAAGCAGGATAGATACAGATGAATGAATGGTGGCCTTCTTTTCTGGGGAGGATGGTTCTTTGCAGGGGAAAACCAAACTGAGTTTGTAATTCCACTTGCATCTGTTGATGTCAACATTCCCAGAACCAGGCACTCTCTTTATCTTGTTTACACAGTACTCAGCCCAGGGCCCACTTAGATGTTTACCAGGTAGCTTAGGGAGAAATGCATGTTCTTTTAATAAAACAGGGGCATGTAGAAGGGGAAATTTACAACGTTTTGGGTACCTGGGTCATAAGGATCTGAACACTAGAAAGAAGCCGGAATACACTGCATCATGATTTTTATTAAGTTCTCTTTTCTAGGTGATATGAAATATGTCCTGTCTGCTGGAAGAGAAAATGCAACTAAAATTAATCCATGATGACAGCGTGTATATATGCAAACAAGGCATGCTGACTTCTCTAGCTTGGTCTGTCCATAAATTGGATTCATTTATTAGATTTACAAATGATGATCACTGTGGCAAATTCAATAACAGAACTTTCTGCTCTAACCATGGCTTTTTCCTCAGTATCTTTTTAGAGCCCTTAAGTGGTTTTGATGTACAGGAAACTAAAAGCGGGCAGATTAAAAGTTACACAAATAATGAAGATGAGTTCCTAGGCAAATTACCCATTACTGTGGAGGTTTTGAGATATTTTCATTAAAACGAGTAAAAAGGCCATCTTTTTAGATGCTTGTGTATCTACAGATGATTGTAAACTCGTCCTCTTTATTTCTTTCCAGCTCCCATAAGCCTCTTTTATTAGTTTCAAGGAATAAAGCTCCAATCTGCTTCAATAAACTGTATTATTTTTTAACTACAAAACCATACACAGTTTCTTTACATGAGCAATCTTCTTTAATGGCAATGCAGTCATTGGGAAAACTGCATTAAAAGGTATACTTTATAGACTTTCCTTCTACCTTCTAGCCCTCTCTATTTAGAAACCCTCACAATGTTATTAAGACCATTGCTTTTTCACAAGTGCCTGGCATATAATTAGCACTTAAAAATATTTGTTGACTCATTGAATAAATAAATGAATTCACTATCTTGACTTCAAATTCTGGATTCAGGTTTAAAGTCACACAATCATAGGGCTGACACAGACCTCCCACTTAGATACACACTACCCTCTTTATGACTTACCTACCTTCTAAGCAGTCTAGTATCCTTCTGTTTGATGGTTGTCTATATATTTTTTCCTTGAATTTGAATAATCTTTATATTTACTACCAAACTTGAAATCAGGCAATCCCATCTTTAGATCATTTAGGAAAATTAACAGGCAGACCATGATTTTGAACTCTTAAGCTAGAAATGGCTTGCAATTATCTCGCGTACAAAGAATTTCTAATTCCCCTCCCTATTCACCCATATGCACTTAGTATCCTTAAATTGACATGGAGAATATTGTTTAAAAAATGAAAGTACAAATAAATGTATGACTAAATGACTGAATAGGTAGATAAAGATTCAAAATACTCCAAAGGTAAAGCAATTCCCATTTTCCCATCAATCCAAGACACTTTGGAAGTGCAGGAAAGGAGAAGCTCAAGCTCAAAGGTCTTCTCAGCCTGTGTACTCAGGCCCAGGTTCCTGATTTGCTGTGTGAGGCAGAGCATGGTGGAAGCTCATGTTTCTGGCACCCAGATTTGGAAATCATGAATAGATTTTTCCCATTCAAGATAAAATTGCTGGTTCGAGTTGAAATGGTACCATTACTTCCATACACAGAAAAACTATTAGGTGATTGGACTCTTAGGAGCTACTGTTGCAATCTTTTTTTTTTTTTTAATTTTAACTTAACCCTGCATTCCTGGAGTAAACCTTTCTTTCTCTCTTTCTCTCCCTTCCTTCCTTCCTTCCTTCCTTCCTTCCTTCCTTCCTTCCTTCCTTCCTTCCTTCCTTCCTTCCTTCCTTTCTCCCCTCCCCTCCCCTCCCCTCCCCTCCCCTCCCCTCCCCTCCCCTCCCCTCCTCTCCTCTCCCCTCCTTCCTTCCTTATTGTTAATCCTCACCTGAGGATATTTTCCCATTGATTTTTAGGGAGAATGGAAGACCGAGGGAAAGACAGAGAGAAACATTGATGTGGACCCAGAAGGAGCCTGCAACCAAGGCATGTGCCCTTGACTGGAATTGAACCTGAGATCCTTCGGTCCCCAGGCCAATGCTCTATCCACTGAGCCAAACTGGCTAGGGCATAGCATATTTGCATGTTGAGGAAGTCTTGTCCATTTTGTTTCTGATTGATATCAACTTGCAAAACCACCAGAAACATCTACTATTGTAAAGAAACAAATGTTTTTTTGTTGTAGTGAATGGTTGGGATAGACAGGCAGGCAAAGGTGACATAAGAGTGTAGGGTGTGATAGTTAATTTTATGTGCCAACTTGACAGGCCACAGGGTGCCCAGATATTTGGTCAAATATTATCTTGGTGTTTCTGAGAGAGTATTTTTGGAAAAGTTTAACATTTAAATTGAGAGACTGAGTAAAACAGATTATTCTTAATGTGGGAGGGCCTCATCCAATCAATTGAAGGCAAAAGGCGGACTCTCTCCTGAAGAAGAGGGAATTCCTCCTGCTTGACAGCCATTCAGCTGGGACATCAGTATTTCAGATTCAAATGGAAACATTGGCTTTCCTTTGGCCTCAAACCTGCCGGCCTATGGCCGGGAATGTAGACAATCAGCTCTCCTGAGTCTCCAGCTTGCCAACTCACCCTGCAGATCTTGGAACTTGTCAGCCTCTATTATCACATAAGCCAATTCCTTACAATAAATATCATTCTATCTATCTATCTATCTATCTATCTATCTATCTATCTATCTATCTATCTATCTATCTACAATGAATATCATTCTATCTATCTATCTATCTATCTATCTATCTATCTATCTATCTATTATCATCTATTTCTCTGAAGAATGCTGACCAATACAGCAGAAACAACCAAAAATCTGATAATCTAAAAAGCATATAAATATATACATATACCTATACATTTACATATACATATACATCTTTGAAAAATCCATAAAGTAAAACTTAAGCAAATTCTCAATTACCTTGTTGGTGATGCTCAGGCTATGTATGATCCCTGATCACACATTAAGAGTGTGGATGACTGGGGTGTGCTAGGCGGAGATGACACAGGCTGTTCTCAGCATGGGTGATGAGCCCTCACACATACTGAAAAGCAATCTGGTGGTATGTACTGAAAGCTTCAAAATGGTTGTGTCTTTCCTTTTAGGGATCTATTTTTAGGATATAATGTTTGAGCCTTTCTTTTAAGGAATATATTTTAGGGACATAATCAGAAATGCAGTGTTTCTTTCTAGTAGCACAAGACAATTGTCCAACAGTTGGGGAAAGGTTAGACCAGAGTACATCCATAAAATGGATCATAACATTACTTTTATAATAGATGTTTAATGGCACTGGAAAATAAAATATAAAGCTATGTGAAAAGAAGTAGGATATACGAGTATTTATATCTATAATTTCAACCTCCAAAGAGAAAGATGGTGTACCCACATGTAAATAGTGGTTCTCTCTGGGTAATAAGTGATTCTTATTTTACTTTTATTGTTTATGTTTTTAGTATTTTTAAAATATTCTAAAATAAAAATATTTTTATCATATCTAGAAAAAAAAAGAACAATAAACATTGTATAACTCTCAAGAGGGAAAGCATATTAAATCACCTCCTTAGACATCCAACCAAACCAGAGCAAGCCTACCAAAATTCAAAAAAGCACACCCCATCATCACAAATAATTTAAAAAAGTAAGCAAGAGGACTTCCTTTATCCCATAGATGCAGACATGACATTACAGATATCCAGGGAAGGAAGTCAGCAAACCCTCTCCAAGGCACCTGCTCCAGGGAGTAGCTGGTTTTGTGGGAAGACCCAGGTTAGTGACTGGATCCTCCGGCAGCTTCTCCACCCACAGATGGCAGCCACAGATGTCAATGTGGAGAGACAAAATGACCCAGGTGGAATACTACTCTCTCTCTTTTCCCCCATATAAATATAATGTGCCTAAATTAACATTTGACTGGCTTTTTTCTTTTTAACCAGGAACATACTAATTTCCATTAAAAATCCATATACTTAATGTGAATCATTTCCTTGCTACAAGACAAATCTATAAACAGGAGCTGTAATAATCAGCCTGTTTGGGATTTATATAACCAAATTGCCTGGCTCTCAACTGTGCATTTAACCACGTGACTTTACGAGAATGGGTGAATATTTTCACTTCTGTTTCATAAATGAGGAAATCAAAAGAAAGGAATTTTATGATTTTCTCAGCACCCTCAAGTCAGTGGAAGAACCTGATAACTGCATTTTTGACTTGAATTTCTGTGCTTTGCTACCACTTTTATTATTAATACTGATTAAGTGCACATATGATGCAAGGTGCTATTAGTCATTCTGGTTGGGGTGAAGTGAGGTAAGAAAGAAGAGTAGGGCAAGGGGAATAAAAAGTGAAAACCTTTCTCCCCCAAAGTTAATGAAATAGGTGATTTCTCCAATGCTAACAAGCATACTCCCCAAAACTCCCGAGTGTCCTAATAATGCTGAGTAGAATTGAATGCTTAAAGAAAAAGCACATATTCTTTTGATAAGACTCAAGCTTTGAAACAGGAAGAATTCTTGGTATTGAATGATTTGGCAAGACACTGTAATAGCTGCAAGATTTCCTGGTTAAATTCCACAATATATAGTTTCAGCAGCTCTCACTGACATTGATGAGTACTTTAGATTTTTTCAATCCACATTTTACTAATTTAGAGGAGAGCAGAACATACTTCTCAGCTCTGTTGATCTGATTCTTAGAATTTAATCACCTTCCTTAGTATTTCTAAAGTCTCACGCTGTGGATGAAACTTCTCTTCATATGTGTGAGTCATCACACGTTTATCTAGGCATCACAACTCCTCTACTTCCCATCCTGTGCAATGATTTAATTTTTCCCCATGGCACTTTAGCAATGTAGGCAATAAAGTTCTGTGAGCTGTCCTACCGAATTACAGGAAATTAGAATCTGGTTTGAGGGAAATAACTTGACATGTGCATTACAATAAAGAAAATGCAATATTTTCTCAGTTTTGCAGAGGCTAAAATAAATAATGCTCCTTATTTCTTACAAACAACAAGAAAAACCCTGCAGTGACCAGGTATTTTGGGAGTGGGGAAGTTGATTGTCATCTTACTGAAAGGAAGTGAATTTTGTGTATATACTAGTCACTAAAGTTGTGGAAAATGTTAAACTACAAGTTCACAAAATCTTTTTCTAAGAAAACCTAACCTTAGAAAGGTTGCCAGAGGTTTCTTCCTTTTTGGATAGTGTCTAATAACAACACATGCACAAATCCTTGTTAGTATCCAATTCTACAACAAATATAGCCTTACACTAGCATTAATGATAGCAGATGACCCTCAACTTAAATACTATTTTTATTATTTCTTCTTTGACAACTCCATACCCTTGGGTATGTCTTCCCTGTAGGAAAAGGTTAGGATCAGCGTCTCACCCACATAATCTCCTACTGCATGCCCTTTCCTCCTCATGTGAAAGGGAGGCTTCGCTAAGTGGTAAAAACTGTTTGGTCAGGGTAGATGAAAGTTCTCAGGAGTGGTTGGAATGGGAGAACACTTATTAACACTCCCCTGGCTGCAATCCATTCTACATTTCCTTCTTATCCCTTACCCCTTCCTATATTATCTATGCTGGGTGATCAACCTCAGTATGATTCCTTCTGGAACATGGCACGGTGTTAATAAATAAAACAGAGCACTGAATTATATTGGGAGAACTGGAAGAAAATTCTTATTAGTGCTTTGAAAATAATTGTAATTATGAAAAATACCATAGTTGTAATTTTAACAGGCAGAGATGCTTCTGGACTAAATGTATTTAAGCCACAAATCTAAGACTTTAATAGAAAGGCAATCCAAATACAGCTGATTCTTGTTATTTGAGGTGGCTATGTCCTATAAATTGCCATGAACACTGAGTTAGGGAATTCTGAACCGTTGCTCCTACTGTAAATGTAGGGTTAGGTTCTTGCAAGCCTCTGGTCACATTTTCATCAAATGATCAACACATAACCTTGTTTTATGTGTGTTTCTGTTTAGAGATACCTTATTTAATGTGTAGTTGATTCACTAACATTGAACTCAGGGCAACAATTCTATAACTTATGCCTGATTGAAACTTATCTAACAATTTCTTTTTTTTTTTTTTTAAATATATTTTATTGATATTTCACAGAGAGGAAGGGAGAGAGATAGAGAGCTAGAAACATCGATGAGAGAGAAACATCGATCAGCTGCCTCCTGCACACCTCCCACTGGGGATGTGCCCGCAACCAAGGTACATGCCCTTGACCGGAATCGAACCCGGGACCTTTCAGTCCGCAGGCTGACGGTCTATCCACTGAGCCAAACCGGTTTCGGCTAACAATTTCTTATACAAGGTAGGTAATGAAACTTAACTAATTTATACACTGAATGGCCAGATTATTATGATCTCTGAACACATAATAATCTGGCCACTCATTGTATATCCTACATAATAAAAGGCTAATATGCAAATTGTCCCCTCGACCAGGAGTTCGACCAGCAGGTGGGCCGGCCAACTGCCCATGTCCTCTCCCCCTGGCCAGGCTGGCTGGACCCCACCCATGCACAAATTCATGCACTGGGCCTCTAAGAGATCATAATAATCTGGCCACTCAGTATATTTTCTCCATAAGGCACATCACTGCCTTCTGGTGCTTAGGAACACTAAACAGCACTTTAGCACTATGCTTGGGGTCATTTTAAAGAGCAAAATTACCAACAACACCCACAAAAATAAATTGTAGAGAAGACACTGGTTTACTTCATGAGAGTGAAGCAAGGAGGCAGAGCATCGCCTTCGGCCTGTGCTGTGTGTGTTGGGAGGCTGAAATTTTTCACACTCTGTGCATGTCTGCATATTACCATGAAAGTACCACAGGTATTGATTTTTGATTTACAGATAAATTTCAGCAAGTACTGAATTCTCAGATATGGAATCAACAAATAATAAGGACTGAGCGTAGAAATTCTCTCTTATCCAATAGCAGATCGTGCTTTATCTCCTTTTCTCTTAAACATTGATACATCCTCAGTGAAAGTAATCTCCCATGCTGAACAGTGAGACATATTTTTATGCGAGGTGGTCACTGCAACAGTACTGCAGCTGTGTATTATTTATTTTGCTTGTGTGAGTGTGTTTTTAAGTAAATGGGTGCTAAAAGCTTTGATTAAAAAAAATAAATGAACGTTACTAAGGGTGGTGGAAAATTTTAAACTGAAAGTTCACACAATCTCCTCCAATTATTTGTTTTAGAAAGGAAATAAAGAAAATGTTGTGAACCGATACAGAAGTTAATTTTTATAATTCTGGTAAAACTTCCATTAGTGCACTATACTCCCCCTGGTTCAGAAAAGGTATGTTCGGAATTTGGTAGAAGAACGATGAGCAATTACTAAGTACTCTGGAAAGGGAGAGATGCTGAGCTGAATATATGAAAATATGAGGCCGCTGTCTTTTTAAAGCCCTTTTGTGCTGAACTGCATTTCAGGAGCTTTCTAACCACTGCAGGTAAGATTAGAAGTTCAAACCTATTTTTTAAAAGTTGTTGTCATCCCTAAAATGTAGAAAAAAATCTTGACATCATCTATCCAATGAGGAGGAGTAATAAGTAGGGAAAAAACCTCGGCGGGAAAATTCACACTTGTTAGAAACAGTTTTCTGAATCATACTTAGGTTTTCAAAACTTCCAGGGCATGTGTTACATGTGATAACAGAGTCCCATGGAGTAGAACCTGAATAAGACAGGACTGAGTTGCATCTAGGTCTAGGACAACGTTAAAGTAAGACTCTGGCAGAGTCACAGTTTGCATTTGGGCCCTGACCCCAGGAAAGCACATTTGCAGATTCAAACAACTGCAGATAGGAAATATTTATCTATATATATAAAATCTATATATATAAAACCCTAATATGCAAATAGACCGAATGGCAGAAAAACCAAACAACCAGTCATTATGTGTGCTGATCATCAGGGGGCACGTGTGGAACATGGCGGGTGTCGACAGCAGGCGGCAGAGTGTGGAACATGGCAGGCATTGGCTGTGGTGGGATGGTGGAGCAGGTGAGCAGGGGTGCCAGACCAAGGTGGGGTGCCAGTCACTGTCATCGGGGTAAGCCTCTGGTGGTTACTGAAAATTCTTTGCTCCCATGCACTGCGGTCCCGCTAGGCGCTTGCACCTGCTGCTGGCACCTGGCACCGGCCCAATCATTTGGTGCCATCAGCCGGTGCGAGCAGCGGCTGCCGGCCCCGATCGCCCCTCAGGGCTTCTCCACCTCCCCCTGCTCCTGAGGGGCAATCAGGACCAGCAGCTGCCTCTCACACCCACTGCCGGCAATGGCCCTGCTCGCACCCACTGCTGGCACTGGCCCCACTCACAACTGCAGCTGGCACTGGATCTTCCACTCGCACCTGCTGCTGGTGCCCAGCGCCGGTCCCAATTGCTCAGCATCGTCAGCAGGTGCGAGTGGCAGTTGCTGGCCCTGATTGCCCCTGAGGGCTTCTCCACCTCCCACTGCTCCTGAGGGGTGATCAGGGCAGCAGCTGCTGCTTGCACCCACTGACAGCGCCAGCCCCGCTCACACCCGCTACTGGCACTGGTCCCAATTGCTCTGTGTGATCAGTGGGTGCGAGTGGGGCCAGTGCTGTCAGCATGTGGGAGAGGCAGTGGTGGGAGCAGGGCTTCCAGCAGACAGGGAACCAGGGGTCACAGTGGAAGGGGCTGGGCAGGGGGCGTGGAGGATGGGCCGAGACCCGCCCCTGTGCCCACCGCAGATTCACTGCCCACAGTTCCTTTCAAGGTGCACAAATTCATGCACTGGGGCCCTAATATATACATAAAAAGTTATGTTGTTGCCCTAGCTGGTTTGGCTCAGTGGATAGAGCATCAGCCTGTGGACTGAAGGGTCCTGGGTTTGATTCCAGTCAAGGGCACATGCCTGGGTTGCAGGCTCGATCTCCAAAGGGGGGCATGCAGGAGGCAGCCAATCAATGCTTCTCTCTCATCACTAATGTTTCAATCTCTCTCTCTCTCTCTCTCTCTCCCTTCTTCTCTGAAATCAATAAAAATATTTTTCAAAAGTTATGTTGTTGCGGACAATTACGATGTAGTTAGGCCTATGATGGTTGCATCTGTACTGAACATGTACAGAATTTTTTTCTTGTCATTATTGCCTAAAAAACATAGTATAACAACTATTTATATAGCATTTATATTGTATAAGGTATTATAAGTAATCTAAAGATGATTTAAAGTACACAGGAGGATGTGCAAAGGTAATATGCAAATACTACTCCATTTTATATAACAGACTTGAGCATTGTGTATTTTAGCATCTTAGGGGGTCCTGGAACCAATCCCCCAAGGATACAGAGGGACAACTATACTAATAAAGGTTCTTGCCATTAATGGCTCTGTCATTCACTTGGTATTATTTTCCCAAGATACAATGCTCCATGTGCACCTAGGTACACAGCAATCATGAGGCCTGGAAAGTCTCCACCCTTTCCTGCACCATTACCCTCCCTACTCTAATTCCTGCATATGCCCAAATATCTGCTTTCACACCATGAATATTATGGTGATATGCAAGCAATGTGAATAGAAAAGGAATGTGGGGCTAGACTTCAAGAAACCGTGGTTCTAGTTCAGGTGTGAACTCTATGACCCTGTAAAGATCACTTCACTTCTGGGAGACACAGTTTCTTCATCTACTAAATAACATTTATCCTTATAACATTTTTGCAAAAATGACCAAATGACACAATGTATGTGGAAGCATTTTATAATCTAAAAGGAAAGGGTGATTTTGGGTGATTATTTTTATTACACACAGCCTTTAACCTTTCCTCTCCAATTCTTTCCTTACTCATTGTGAAGAAAGCAACACGTTTGATAACCTTCGTATTTCTCAGAATACCAGGCCCTTTTCTTGCCTGCCACTTCCTTCCTTTTTTTTTTTTTTTTATTCACCAAGGAGATAGATATACAGTGGCCAGCAAGACAAAGATGATCCTTCCCCTTCCCCATATCAGAGAAGATAAGACAGAAATCCACTGGTGTGCTAGAGCCAGCTTGTACCATTTCGTCGATTTCTTTCCTACTTCATGTTCAGTGAAGCCATATCGATGGCTTGATATTGGCAACAGTTCGAAGTATTTCACGCTATGAAAACTACAAGTCACTCCTCCCCACCGCCCCTTTTCCTCAGAGAACTGGCTGTTGAACATTTACCAGCACACCTTAGAATAGAGAGCAAAATGATTAAATGGCACAGGTGCTAGAATGGAGATAGAAGGGACTAGTCTGGGAGCCTAGAGGGAGGCACTTACCCTGGTTGTGGGGAGTGGGCAGAGGCATTCAGAGAAGGTGTCCTGGAGAAATGAGTTTAAGCTGAGACCTAAGTAATGAGAGGAGCTAGCCAGGCTCGGGGGAGGGAGAAGAGTGTTCCTGAGAGAGGTAACGACATGTGCAAAGACTCAAGGTGTTAGAGCAGCTGAAGGTAGTTTCTTCAATGCTGCAGTGCAAAGTGGGAGGGAGGAGAGAAGAAAGAAGCTGGAGAGGTAAGAGTTTAACTTGACCCTGGCAGCAATAGTGGCTACCAGTGGGTTTTGAGCAGGCAGGGCCAGCGTTATGAGTGGGGTTCAGAGTCAGAGAGGTGGCATTTGAATTCTGGCTCTGCCAGCTGGGGACCTCAGACAAGCTTCTTACTTCAGCTGAGTCTCATCTGTAAAAAAAGGGTCGTTGTAGTACTCAGACCTTCTGGGGTGGCTGTGCAGCTGCAGGTCAAGTACTCAGAGTTGCTTGGTGGCAACTACCCACGGAGCAGATGCACACCTTCTGTAGGGGAGGGGCTGTTTCTGCAGCCCCTTCCCACCTCAGAACAGCACTATTTTGCTAGTTTTTGATACTCTGGGTGGTGGTGCATTAGGAGGTTGTGAAATCAATTTAGTCTCGAGTAGCACTAAAAAATAACAATTAAGAAAAGGAAATTAAAAAGATATAGAATTCAATGAAACTGGATTAAAAAACCTCAGCGTCATAGTCCATTGTACGTTGCCAGGTAAGTTTTGTTTTGGGTTTGTGTGTACGGGATGGCCATGTAAAATTTATTCCTGAAGGCTGCAGTTAAAAGTGTAACATCCCCTGCTTCAGCTTCAAGGGGAAGCTTCCTGTGAGCTTTGGGGGCTGCAAGAATGGGGAGGGGACAGGCCTGGCCACCAGCATCGCTATCTCCTACTGCAGGAGGGGAAAATGTCTCCGTTAGGGATTTATTCCCCGGGGTTTCCAAGGCTATTTAGCTTCTAATAAACAATGATGCTCCTTGTTTAGCAGCCAGGATAATGGACAGTCCATGAAGGTGACCAAAAGCCAAAGGCCAGGAAGGGGGAGTGTGTGACTGGGAGGGAAGGGGTACTAAGGACCTTCCACTGCCCTGTTGTTACTAAGCTCAGTTCTGACTATGAGTCAAACTCGGTAACTAAAACTGTCCAAGGCAAGTCGCTGCCCAGTCGTGACTTGGTGCACGAGGGAACCGAGTAGTAATTGACATTTAGTATGGTGTACCCCAGAAAGAGAATTGTATATGTGAATACATTTTAGAATAATTTATTTTCCACATTTGTCAAAACATATCCAATTTGCCCTTTGGAGTTGCAAAAACTATTTGGCATTTCTTTTTCCTTTGAAATTAAAAAAAAAAAAAAAAAAGGAAAGCAATGGCAGATGCCTGGTCAGTGTTTGGGAGGAAAAAAAACAAGCACCAAGTCACGTGATGATTTAGTTTCCTTAAGTCTCCACAGGCTCATTCCCCAGGCATATGAAGTTGGCACTAGATTATCTGCAGACATTTATTGACAAAGAAATTAATCTTCCTCAATGATGTTTTTAAAAGCCCATTCTTTACAGGAAGTTGCAGCAGAACATCAGGGCTCTTTCACTTTCTCTTTTCCTCCTTCCCCTCCTGACAAAAGTGGCTAAAAAAGAACCTCGTAAGCCCTTGATTTTACTGAGGAAGGTGAGGGACCAAAAGAATAAAAGAACATCCTCTCCCCTGTGCAGGTTACCACATGCTCAGGTCAGGCAGTCCTGAAATCACAGCCACTAGGAGACCACCTCTCATGTGGGTTTGGGAGCGTGTGTGTGTGTGTGTGTGTGTGTGTATTTGTATGGAAGGTGGGGGAGGCAGCCAGTGTGAGAACAGATACCCTAAACATGACAACTGTGTATGTGGTCAGAGAAGACATCCCTATCAATGACCTGTAGTTCCCGCTGCTTGGCCTAACTGCATTTTCCTTTCATTCTCACTCATCAAAATCATTTTCAGTGGAGGGAGAGAGCAATAAACACTTCCTACATCAATGAGACAGTGCTGAGCCAGGAACAGCCCCCTTTCATTCCCCAAACACAACTGAAAGCCCCTCTCCCCTGACCCTGGGTGGGCACTGCAAGGCTCTGCCGCTGTCTTCAGTAGGACTGCCCCGTTTCTCACCCAATCTATTAATAATTAAGCACCCACTGTGTGCACCAGACTAGTGCTTGTGCAGAAACATACAAAGCAATAGAGAAAATGTTGCCCCTGATAACCTCCGTGCTCCTCGAAGAAACAATACGTTGGATAAAAGAACGCATGAGTGAATGAAGAGCTGAAAACAGCCTAAAGTTGTGCCTCTGGAGCTTTTCTGTTACCCGGAATCTGCCTCCTGAGTTTTGGGCTAGTTCAATGGGGGTTATTTCATAAGTGTCCATGGATTTTATCCTGTCTGTGTCACCTGTGACACAGGCCAGCAGCCTGGACCTTGGCGACTGTTATGAAAAGACTCAGGCACACAAAAGGATATAGAGACTAAAGGGAACTCAAGAAATGTGGATGGAGCCTTTGTGTGTCAGTGCTGATGTGATGGTGATATCTGTGTCTGGCCAGAGCAGGCGGAGGAAGGTGTCATGGTGAGGGCAGGCTTCTTGGATAGGCAGCATTTGTCGAAGTGTTTTGTGAGTGTGCGCCTTTGTTGGTTTGCAGACATGGAGTTCGGAAGGGCTACAAGGGGGAGTGAGTAGAGAGGAGGGAGGACTTCCCCACCATGAAGAAAAATCTTCCTTGGTAACCAGCAAAAGCTTGTAATACCAGCATCAAACAGTTCTTTCTTTTGAATTAAATTTTAGCTTGATTAAAAGGAAATCCCAGTGGAGGAAATACCTTCAAAGACAATGTTTAGGAGGCAAACACAGTTATAAATTCATTCAAATCTAAATGTCAGCTCTTTCATGTATATATGTTAAAGAAAACAAGGCACCAAACAGCTAATAAATTATATGAAATCTCAATTTAATCCTCGCTGAATGTTTTAATTATCCTGATTTAATTATCCAAAGTGGACAATGCAGATGGCCAAGAGACATATGAAAAAATGCTCAAAGTCACTGATCATCAGAGAGGTGCAAATTAAAATGACAATGAGGTATCACCTCACATCTGTCAGAATGGCTACCATCAACAAATCAACCAATGACAAGTTATGGCAAGGATGTGAAGAAAAGGGAACCCTAGTACACTGCTGGTGGGAATGCATACTGGTGTAGCCATTATGGAAAACAGTATGGAATTTTTCAAAAAATTAAATATGGCACTGCTATTTAACTCACTGATTCCACTTCTAGGAATATATCCTAAGAAACCCCAAATGCCAATCAGGAAGAATGTATGCACTCCTATGTTCATAGCAGCACAATTTACAATAGCTAAGATCTGGAAACAGCCCAACTACCCATCAGCAAATTAGTGGGTAAAAAACTGTGGTATATTTATACCATGGAATACAATGCAGCAGTAAAAAAGAAAGATCTCTTACCCTTTGAGACAGCTTGGAGGGACCTGGAGAGTATTATGCTAAACAAAAAAGTCAGTAAGATAAAGAGAAGTATCACATGATCTCACTAATATGTGGAATCTAGTGAACAAAATAAACTAATGAACAAAACAGATCCAGAGACATATAAGCATGGAACAGACTTTCGAATCTCAGAGGGAAGGTGGGGAAGGGGGGATATGTGGAAAGAGATCAACCAAAGAACTTATATGCTTACTAGAGGGGGAGTCCCTCAGCCCGGCCTGCCCCCTCTCACAGTCCAGGAGCCCTCGGGGCGGGAGGTGACCCGGCGATCAGGGGAAGGCGACGCCCCATCACATCTCTGCTGCTGCCACTGCCGGCAGCACAAGCCTCGGCTGGCCCTGGTTACCTGCACCTCGGACGGCCCTGGGCTGCTGGGTAGCCGCCATCCGAGGCTTGCCTGCGCCTCAGGCTGGCCCTGGGCAGCTGGGGGTCTGAGGGAACTGGGCACTGCCATCTTGTGGCTATGGGCGCTGCCATCTTTGAGGGTGTGGCAGTCAATTAACATATTCCCTCCTATTGGCTGTGGGTGCTGCCATCTTTGAGGGCGGGGCAGCAATTAGCATATTCCCTCCTTATTGGCTGTGAGCACTTCCATCTTTGAGGGCGGGGCAGTCAATTAGCATATTCCCTCCTTATTAGATAGGATATGCATAGCCCATGGACACAGACAATAGGGTGGTGAAGGCCTGGGGTAGGAGATGGGGGAGGGCTAGAAGAGGTCAATGGGGGGAAAAAGGGGACATATGTAATACTTTCAACAATAAAGATTAAAAAAATAAAAACAAACAAAACAAAATAAAAAACTGTATATTAATATTGTACTCCACTTGGTATATTTGTTTTTCTATAGAGTTACAGGTTAGTGATTGTTTTATGTGTATTAAATTTGTACCATAAGGTACATATTCCAAGATCATTTTGTTCACACAATGCTGTGTCTGAAATCTATCCATGTTCATAGATATGGATCTAGTTTACAGGGTGGGGCAAAAATAGGTTTACAGTAGTGAGTACACAAAGCAGTTTATTCTTGTATTATTAATTATTAATTATTATATTGTTTTCCATAAAAACAAGTGTAAACCTACTTTTGCCCCACCCTGTATTCATTTTTAGCTGCTGCAAGTGTTCCTCCACATCAAAAAGAATAAAATTACTAGGTATTTTATTCTTTTTTGATGTATTATTCATTTAATAAATATTTATGTGCGCCAACAATGTTCCGGAACTCTACTGGTTGGTGCCTGGGAACACTGTAATGAAGAAAACAAAATATGAACATAGTGTAATTTATCTTTTCTTCATTAACAGACATTAGGTTTTGCCATAATAAAGAATGCTGTGGTGAATGTTCTTGTACAAGGCATCTGCTGCAAAGGCTTCTCTAGACCATGTCTAGGGAATACTTCTAGGGGTAAAACTGCCTCTCCCTAGATCACATTTACAACTTTACCGGGTATTGCCAACTTGCTTTCCAAAGTGGTGCATAGACTGCATGCTCGGCAAGCTGGGAAAATTCTCCATTCCATTCATCTTGCCCAACATTTGAACAGTCTTACTTTATTTTTGCCATTCTAATGGGTGAGGAATGGTACCTCTGTTTTAGTATTTCTCTTAATTGTTAGTAAGGCTTAGCATCTCTTCCTATATTTATCGGTCTTTTAAATCTCCTTTCCCTACTACCTGAAGGTACGCTTTGCTGCTCATTTTTGTAGTCAGTTGTCTTTTTCATAATAATTTGTAAGGATTCTCCAACTATGTAGATTGGAAACCAACATATTTGCTGTTTTATGTGTTGAAAATATATTTTTCCAATCCAGGGTCTTAACTTTATAGTGGATTTTATATAAAAGAGTTTTACAGTCTTATTTCTTAATGTAATCTCTCCTTTTGTGAACTGTCCTTTTTGTGTACTGAGAAATAATCTGTCTCCTGCAGACACAAAAATATTCTCCTGTACTTCCTTCTGATAATTTTAAAGGTTTATTTTACACACTCAGGCCCTTAATCCATCTAAAATTATCCATCTGTATGAGGTGAGGCATTAATCTATTTTTCTTTTTTTCAAAATGAGAGCTAAATCATTTATTAAATAACCCTTCCTCTTCTCACTTATTTTTAGTCTTGTCTACCCTCTGCCAACTTCCTGCATATATTTTGGATATTGTTTCTAGGGTTTCTATGCTGTTACAATGTGTACAACTGAAATTTTAGTCAGATTCTTCCTTAAAACCATTCTCTTCTGGTCCATAAATTTTCTATCTTTCTCCCAATCCCACAACTTCTCCTGTCTTCACTTCCACTGACCATATTTTTAAACCTGTCTCTTTGTTTACAGATGAAGAAACTAAGATGCAGAGATCTTACACCTCCTGGTCAAGTTCACAAGACAGTTAGCAATCTTGGAAAAGGTATTATTTCACTGTGGTTTTGATTTGTATTTCCCTGATGATTAAGTGATATTGAACATCTTTTCATGTACCTGTTGACCATCCATATGTCCTCTTTGGAAAAATGTCTATATAGATTCTCTGTCCATTTTAAAACCAAATTGTTTTTTGCTATTGAATTGTATGAGTTCATTATATATTTTGCATATTAATCCCTTATCAAATATATGATTTGCAAATATTTTCTCCCATCAGGTTTTTTAATTAATTTTGTTGATTTCCTTTGCTGAATAAAACCTTTTTAGTTTGAGGTAGTACCACTTGTTTATTTTTACTTCTGTTGCATTTGCTTTCAGAGTCAGATCTAAAAAATCATCACCAAGACAGCTTGCTGCCTCTGTTTTCTTCTAGGAGCTTATGGTTTCAGATCTTACACTCAAATCTCTTTTTTGTCTGTTAGAATTGATTTACTTTAATTTAATTATTTTGACATCCAATATTATTTTATTTAGTTTCAGCTGTATAGCATAGTGGTTAGACATTTATATAATTTACTAGAGGCCCGGTGCATGAAATTCATGCATGGGGGGGGGGGAGTGTGTCCCTCAGCCCAGCCTGCATCCTCTCCAATCTGGGACAATCCAGGACTGCTGGCTCCCAACTGCTCGCCTGCCTGCCTTCCTGATTGCCCCTAACCGCTTCTGTCTGCCAGCCTGATCACCCCCTAACCACTCCCCTGCCAGCCTGATTGCCCCTAACTGCCCTCCCCTGCAGGCCTGGTCACCCCTAACTGCCCTCCCCTGCAGGCCTGGTCCCTCCCAACTGCCCTCCCCTGCTGACCTGATCACCCACAACTGCCCTCCCCTGCTGGCCATCTTGTGGTGGCCATCTTGTGTCCACATGAGGGCAGCTATCTTTGACCACATGGGGGCAGCCATCTTGTGTGTTGGAGTTATGGTCAATTTGCATATTACTCTTTTATTAGATAGGATAGAGGCCTGTTGCATGGGTGGGGGCCGGCTGGTTTGCCCTGAAGGGTGTCCCGGATCAGGGTGGAGGTTCTCTTGGGGCATGGGGCAGCCTGGGCAAGGGGCCTGTGGTGGTTTGCAGGCCAGCCATGCCCCCCCCCGCGACCCAAGCGGAGGCCCTGGTATCTGGGATTTATTTATCTTCTATAATTGAAACTTCATAGCCTTGAATGAAGGCCAGGGCCGGCCAGGGCGGGCGGAAAGTTTGGCTTCCTCCATCACTGGGGAAACCCAAGCTTCCTGCTCTCTCCAGCTCCATGGCTGCTGCCATTTTTGTTGGGATTTATTTATCTTCTATAATTGAAACTTTGTAGCCTTGAGCAGAGGCCTGGGCTGGCCAGGGTGTGCAGGAAGCTTGGCTTCCTCCATTGTCAGGGAAACCCAAGCCTCCTGTTCCCTCCGTGGCCGCAGCCATCTTGGTTGGGTTAATTTGCATACTCGCTCCTGATTGGCTGGTGGGTGTGGCTTGTGGGTGTAGCGGAGGTATGGTCAATTTGCATATTACTCCTTTATTAGATAGGATGAAGTGATCTCCTGATAAGTCCAGACCCACTAGGTACCATACATAGTTATTACAATATTATTGACTTTATTTCCTATGCTGTACTGTACATCCCTGTGACTATTTTGTAACTACCAATTTGTACTTCTTAATCCCTTTAAATCTTTAATTCATTTTTAGTTAATTTTTGTGTCTAAGATAGTAGTCTAGTTTCATTCTTTTGCCTATGGCTAGCTAGTTTTCTCCACATCATTTCCTTATTGTGAATTCTTGCCTCTTTTGTTGTAAATTAATTGGCCATATATGTATGGGTTTATTTCTGGGCTCTCTCTTCTGTTCCATTGATCTATGTGTCTGTTTTTTATGCCAATACCATACCATTTTGATTACTATAGCTTTGTAATGTAGTTTGAAATCAGAGAGTGTGATGCCTCCAGCTTTGTTCTTTTTTTTCTCAAGACTGCTTTGGCTATTGAGGGTCTTTTGTGGTTCCATATGAATTTTAGGATTGGTTGTCCTATAAATGCTATTCTATATCTTTTACCTCCTTGGTTAAATTTATTCCTGGGTATTCATTCTTTTTGATGTAATTGTAAATGGCATTGTTTTCCTAATTTCTCATTTTTTAAATTGAGTTTATTGGGGCAACAGTAGCAAACAAAACCATACAGGTTTCAAGTGTACAACTCAACAAAACATCATCTGCCCATCACCCAAAGTAAAGTCTCTTTCTGTCCCCATTTATACCCTCTTTGCCCTCTTCCATCATCCCCCATCCCCTCTCCCTCTGGCTATCACCATACTGTTGTCTGTGTCTGATATACATATACATATACATATACATATACATATACATATACATATACATATACACATATTTTTTTGCTTAATTCCTTCACCTTTTTTTCACCTAGTCCCCCTAAACCTCCTCCCCTCTGACAGCTGTCAGTTGTTCTCTGTATCTATGCTTCTCTTTCCATTTTTTTGTTAAATTATTTTGTTCATTAGATTCCACATATAAGTGAGATCGTATGGTATTTGTCTTTCTCTGACTGGCTTATTTCACTTAGCATAATATTCTCGAGGTCCATTCATGGTGTTGCAAAAGGTAAGATTTCCTTGTTTTTTATGGCCAAGTAGTATACCATTGTGTAAATGTACCACATCTTTTTTTACCCACTCATCTACTGATGGGCACTTGGGCTGTTTTCAGATCTTGACTATTGTAAATAATGCTGCAGTGAACACAAGGGTGCATATATTCTTTTGAATTAGTGTTTTAGGTTGAATTTCTCTTTCTGATACTTTGTTGTTAGTATATAGAAATGCAACAGATTTTTGTATATATAATTGTGACCTGCAGCTTTACTGAGTTTATTATTTCTAACAGATTTTTCAGCAGAGTCTTTAGGATTTTCTCTATATAAAATCATTTTTGCCATGATTGGTAATAATTTTACGTCTTCCTTTTAATTTGGTTGCTTTTTATTTATTTTTCTTGCCCAATTGCTTTGGCTAGGACTTCCAATACTATCTATCTATCTATCTATCTATCTATCTATCTATCTATCTATCTATCTAAAAGCCTAAGCGACTGTCGAAACTGAAAGACAGCCGAACAGGCTGCATGGGGTGACCAGGCCATTAGGGGGGTTAGTGAGGGTCGACCAAATGACTGAGCAGCAGGCTGCGTGGTTTTGGTATGCAGGGGGGGTGGCAGTTGAGGGCGACCAGGCCAGCAGGGGAGGCAATAAGGGGCAACCAGGCCAGCAGGGGGAGCAGTTGTAGGTGACCAGGCTGGCAGTGGGGGCAATTGGGGGTGACCAGGCCATCAGGGGGGGCAGTTAGGGGTGATCAGGCAGGCAGGCAGGTGAGCAGTTAGGAGCCAGTGGTCCTGGATTGTGAGAGGGATGTCCAATTGCCAGTTTAGGCCCGATCCCTGTGGATTGGAGAGGGTGCAGGCTGGGCTGAGGGGACACCCTCCCATGCATGAATTTTGTGCACTGGGCCACTAGTCTATATATATAAAAGCCTAAGCGACCAGCCGACCGTTCTACCATCTGACCGATAGCTATGACACGTACTGACCACCAGGGGGCAGATGCTTAACGCAGGAGCTGCCAAGCTGTGGTGACTTGGCAGCTGTGGTTCTTGAGTGATGCACCCGGAACCAGAGAGGAGGGAGCCCGATTCTGGGGTGCATCACCTGAGAACTGACCTCTTGCAACCTAGGACCGCTCAGGGGATGTTGGAGAACCAGTTTCAGCCCAATCCCCGCAGGCCAGGCTGAGGGACCCCATTAGTGCATGAATCTGTGCACCGGGTCTCTAGTGTTGAATAAAGGTGGTGAGAAAGGACACCTGGTGTATGGTCCTTTTAATGTATGGTTGTATTTGGGTTGCTAATATGTTGTTGAAGATTTTTGCATGTATGTTCATCAGAGATAATGGACTATGATTTTCTTTTCTTATGGTGCCCTTGTTTGGTTTTGGTATGAGTAATACTTGCCTTGTAAAATGAGTTTGAAAGCATTCTCTCCTATTCAATTTTTCAGAAGAGTTTGAGAAGGATTCTTATTAATTCTTCTTTGAATGTTTGGTAGAATTCACCAGTGAAGCCATCTAGTCCTGGACTTTTATTTGTTGGAAGGTTTTTTGTTAGTGGTTCAATTTCCTTACTAGCAATCAGTTTATTGAGATTTTCTATTTCTTCATGATTCTTCAGTCTTAAAAGGTTGTATGTTTCTAGGAATATATTCATTTCTTGTAGGTTGTCCAATTTGCTAAGATGTTAATAGGAGACACTAAGTGGGAGACATATGGGAACTTTCTGTGCTACCTTTGCAATTTTTCTGTAATTATAAAACTGTTTAAAAATAAAGTTTATTTAAAAAATAATCACATCTTATGTAAATATAGATGATAATTCCTGCGTGTTCTTAAAGCTGCAGTTATTTAACCACCATGGAAAACAACTCAGTAATTAACACATAGCTAGCCCTGCTTGGTATTCCAACCAGCATTACTTCCTGGACTAATTACCAATGAACCTTTGTCTCCTGGGTTATTGCTTCCTTATGGATCCACAGAGGGTACTAAGTTATACTCTAAAGCTCCTCTGAGAAAAGAGCAAGAACAAATGGGTATAAACTGCAGCAGGAGGGTCTTGAGTTGTGCTATGAAGTCAAACTATGTGATATTCCTTGTTAATCATATTTTAAAGGATGAGTTGGCCATATATCGTTTTCAGCCCATCTTGGAGTAAATCAGGCAAGAAAATTGATTTCTATAGTTTCCAGAAGGTCCTAAAAGATTTTATATCTTAAGTAGAAAATTTCCATAGACTAAAATAAGTGGTATCAATCACATAGAACTTGCTCATTAAATTGTCTACAGTCTCTATCAACACATGATTTATTAATTTTGTTCCAAAGATTTGGGTTCGTGCAGCATAAATCATGAATAGAGATTAGTTTAACAGTCACAATACCCCATGGGACAATGTTTCAAGTGAAGAAAACTAAAAATTGTCACAATGTGAAAATAATGTGACAGTTGTATCAATATTTAGAAATTGAAATGATATTCAATACTCTTACAGAGGGAGAGTATAAATCTTATTTCTGCTTATTTTGTGCACATTCTAAAGCTTTTCTTTTTTAAATTTTTATTAATATTTTCCCTTGTGAAAATCTTTTGAAAAGCAAATCTAAGATCATCCTGATCTGCCTCCAGCTATTAAGCAACACTAGACATTGACCTCCTGCTACTGCTTTGATGACTTAAATACTTTAGAAAAACAATATACTACCAGGCACCCAAGCCATTTACAGCAATGATGTTCTGCCATTTTTTGCGCATTAAAAAAAGAAAGGACTGTCTGTCAATTGGCACATACCAGTTTTAATATTTGAAATTATATCACCTTGTTTCCATTGGTTTATCCCACCTGAGTTTTTAACCTTGATGAAATTCTAATTGTTTATGTACTCAAAAACATAAATGTGATTTAGAAAAATGACCAGACAATAAATATTCTCATTAGAAGTTAAGTACTCACCAGAATGAATTAAAAGTGGCTGGGGTTAAGGAGAAATGGCTCATTATTCAGGTAACTCAATTTTCTTTATTTTTTATTTTTTATTTTTTTTATGGCTCAATTTATTATTATTATTTTTTTAAATAAATCTTTATTGTTCAGATTATTACAGGTGTTCCTCTTTTTCCCCCCATAGCTCCCCTCCACTTGATTCCCCACCCCACCCCATACCCTTACCCCCCGCCACTGTCTTCATCCATAGGTGTAAGCTTTTTGTCCAATCTCTTCCCGCACCCCTCACACCCCCTCCCCCCTGAGAATTGTCAGTCCACTCCCTTTCTATGTCCCTGATTCTATTATATTCACCAGTCCATTCTGTTCTTCAGATTTTTTTATTCACTTGATTTTTAGATTCACTTGTTGGTAGGTATGTATTTGATGTCATTTTGTTGTTCATAATTTTTATCTTTACCTTTTTCTTGTTCTTCCTCTTCTTAAAGAACACCCTTCAGCATTTCATGTAATCCTGGTTTGGTGGTGATGAACTCCTTTAGCTTTTTCTTGTCTGAAGCTCTTTATCTGACCTTCAACTCTGAATGATAGCTTTGCTGGGTAGAGTAATCTTGGTTGTAGGTTCTTGCTGTTCATCACTTTGAATATTTCTTGCCACTCCCTTCTGGCCTGCATAGTTTCTGCCGAGAAATCAGCTGACAGTTGTATGGGTGCTCCCTTGTAGGTAACTAACCGTTTTTCTCTTGCTGCTTTCAAGATTCTCTCTTTGTCTTTTGCCCTTGGCATTTTAATTATGATGTGTCTTGGTGTGGTCCTCTTTGGATTCCTCTTGTATGGGGTTCTGTGTGCTTCCTGAACTTGTAAGTCTATTTCTTTCACCAGGTAGGGAAAGTTTTCTGTCATTATTTCTTCTAATAGGTTTTCAATATTTTGCTCTTTCTCTTCTTCTGGCACCCCAAAAATTCGGATGTTGGTATGCTTAAAGTTGTCCCAGAGGCTCCTTACATTATCTTCATATTTTTGGATTCTTTTTTCTTTTTGTTTTTCTGGTTGGGTGTTTTTTGTTTCCTCATGTTTCAAATCTTTGGTTTGATTCTTGGGGTCCTTTGATCTACAGTTGAGTTTCTGTATATTCTTTATTTCAGACAGTGTATGCTTAATTTCTGACTGGTCCTTTTCCATTTTTTTGGTATTCTCATTAAGATCCTTAAAGGTCTCACTAAGTTCCTCAGCGGTTTTTAGAAGATTCTTGAGTAACCTTATAAATGTGGTTCTGAACTCTGTGTCGTCCAGTAGTTTGCTTTCCTCCATTTCTCTCATTCGTGACATGTTTCTTTGTCTCTGCATTTTGCTGCTTCCTTGTGCTGATGGAGTGGCTTTGTGTGGTAGGTGACCTATAGGGGCCAGTAGCTCAGCCTCCCCAATCACCTGAGGTGGACGCCTTTGGTACACCCCTTTGTGGGCTGAGTGCAAAGTCTTGGTGTAGTTAAGCCTTGATTGCTGTTGGTACACTGGGAGGAATTGACCTCCAGGCCAATTGGCTGTGAGGACCCGCTGTGTCTATAATGGAAGAACTGCTGCGCTGGAGACACGCTTATGGTGTAGGACTTGTTTCAGTGGGGCTTTGGTGCTTACTGAGTCTGCCTCTTGAATGTGTCACTTATGGATGTGAGGAGTTGAAATCTGGTGTCTCACACTGACCACTAGGTACACTGGCTTCTGGATCTCCAATGGGGTGCAGGTCAGCTACTGTCTGAGGCCACCCAGCAGGAGCTACAGCGAGAACTACAGTTTTCTCCTCTTTGCTTGGGGTTTGGAGGTTTTGGAGGTTTTGGAGCTGTCTGACCTGGGCTGCAAGTTTGCTAGGTTAAGCTGCGATATGGCAGACCATTCATATGCTAAAGCCGCTGCTTGGAGCTTGGGTGGGTTCGTAGATTGTTCAGGGTGGGGTCTCAGGGCGTGACCAGGCTAGGGCGTGGCAAACAGCGATGGCTGCCAGTACGCTGGCTCTGCGCCCCAGCACAATAAACAATTATTCCTGCGCGCAGCCCTGCAAGCAAGCCTCCCTCACTCTCCGACCCCACGGCAGACAGTCCAGCTTCTCCCCGTAGGAGTTTGGGTCCCCTGAGTCTCCCCAGAAATGAGTTCGGAGTAATCGGGAGCTTACCTCCCTTCTGGTTGAAAACAGCAGCACTCCCAGTCACCCGTCGCCAGCCCGATTTGCGCGTCTCCGTACCTCAGCTTTTCAGTGCTTGTGCACCCCTCAATGCTGTTTGCTCTTTCCTTCTAGTTGTAGAACTTCCACTCAGCCAGCATTCCCGTGGTTCTGGGTGATAGACGTTTTGTCTTTTAGTTGTAGTTTTGAAATTGTTGTGCGAGGCAGCAGTTTAGGTGTTTACCTACGCCGCCATCTTGGATCCTCCTCAATTTTCTATTATTTAAATTATTGTCATGTAGCTGATGGCATAGTTAGTACCGACAAATAAGATGTGTCAGAGGTTGCCCTAACCGGTTTGGCTCAGTGGATAGAGCGTCAGCCTGCGGACTCAAGGGTCCCAGGTTTGATTCTGGTCAAGGGCATGTACCTTGGTTGCGGGCACATACCCAGTAGGGAGTGTGCAGGGGCAGCTGATCGATGTTTCTCTCTCATCGATGTTTCTAACTCTCTATCCCTCTCCCTTCCTCTCTGTAAAAAATCAATAAAATATATTAAAAAAAAAAAGATGTGTCAGAGGTAATTCCAGCTATGACTTCATACATTCTATGACATCTCTTGCTATAAACATTTATTCCAAATGTCTGAATTCTGGGTGTGCTGAATGAAGAAAAGGGAGAAATACAGCAAGCAGAATGGAGCAAATCAAAGTCCTTTGCACTGTATTTCCTCTTCATTTCACTAACAATATTTTGTTGGAAAGGTTTCAATACATTTTCTTTGTCAGAAATGAGGAACATTGAGCTACATTCAGGGTTTTCATAGAGGTTATCAAAATAATATTTTAGAGAATCATGAAAGGGCTAAATTCAGTATGTTAAATGTCTAATCAGAAATGCCAAGATTCAGAATCAGACATCTGTCTTTTAGAAGCAACCACCATAAGGCTGACGAAAGAAGGTTCATGGAAAGGTAAAATAAAATAATACCAAAAGTTATATTTACTATTATAAAAATAATTTTTGGTAAGCAATATAATTTGTTCCTTTTTTTCCTACATTGTTCCCTATTCATTTGTATAACTACAGTTGAATTTATTTCATTAACTAGTATTGGGGAATGAACGAAACTTAATTAAAATTCAAATCATAATTCCATCATGATGTATTCTACCCTAGTATTCTCTGGATCTAATAAGAAATTATGCCTCATCAAACATATATAATTTGACTTGAAGTGGTAATAGTAGGAAGTCAAATTTATGGTTATAATAAAGTTGTCTATGCTGGATATTTTCATTTCAGAGTGCAATATGCATTGGGTAACGTAGGTCCCCAGGCAATCATTTAGTCATTCGAGCTCACTCTGGGTGGAGCTTGTTTATATCCTATAATCACACCCTGAACAGTCACTGCTAAATATAAACCCAAGGAAGGATATTAATGATTGTTTCCCAACTTCAGTGATACCACTACACAATAATATTGACAGGCTCGAAATTCACAACATTAAAGCTACCATGGTTACTTTTTCACAATGTAAGCAAACAGGCATCTGAAAAACTTAACAGAAATAGCCATCACTTGGTCTTACAGAGCTAGGAAGGCAGCACCCTGTGAAGAAACAAGGATGATGCTATGCCATGAACATGGGTAGTTTGTAATATGATAACTAACTCAGGAAAAGAAGCCATAGATAAATTGCCAATGTTTGAGAAACCTGTGTTCACAGGAGGTACACAGTGTACATCTGCTGATTGATTCTGAAATTCAATGACCTGGCGGAGTCCCTGTGGGCTAGTCATTTCACTTCCATGGACCTTAACTTCTTTGTTTGGAAAATGAGGGCATTGGATGTTCCACGGCAATTCCCTTCCAGTCTCAAGTTATATAACAATAATCATTTATGTCATATATATGATAACTACATACTTCCCCTTTCTCTAAAAATCAATAAGCATGTCCTGGGGTGAGGATTAAAAAAAGATAACCCCTCCCCTCATCCACTCTTCTATGCCTCGTCCATCCTTGACCTGCAGTTGGAACTAATGTCATAAGGGCAAAGGGCACATCACACATAAAGGCAAGGGTAGCAAGATTTGCCTTTATGTGGTATTCAAATGGATGGTCACTTGTGGTCATTATGCTAGTTCAACCTGAGCTTCCCTGGTTGCTCTATTTGCTAGATATATATACACACATTACATTTCTTAATTAACTTATTTATTGGTATGATCCATTCACCTCTTGATCTCCAGATTTGGGATCTAGGGAAGAAGGAATACGGGCTACTCCCTACAGGCCCTAAGTGCAAAGAGAAACAGTAAGCAAATGGTCTTTACATTGAAAGTCTGAGACTAGGGAATTTACCTTCCTTATGGTTCATGTCTTTGGAAAATAAAACGTAAAAAATGATTTTCTGGAATTTTAAGATGTGAGTCCAGTGAGTTTTTTTCTTATTGTCTGATTATGGTTGAGGCTGGGGTCCACATAGCAGGTGCATCTTAACCCCTCAGCCCATGGGTTTGTTTGTCAGTTTCTTGAGCATGTGGGAGCTTCAGGGTGAGTTATGGAAGGAAGCAGGATGTTTTAGCATGAGATTAGTAGGAAATAGCTGAGGCTTCTGAGCAGGTGAGCTAGACTGAAACCTGTTGAGAGAAGAGTCATACCTTCTAGCTAGCCCCAAGCAGGAGTGAAGGGAGGGAAGTGAATGACCTTGAGGAGGATGGGGCTTATTGGAAGCTAATGAAATTGAAGTCTCCCTGACTTTCAAGCAGAGAGAGAGAAAATGCTCCTGGTCAAAGCAAGGAGGAGAGGGAATTTACATTCTAGAACACATCCCTATTTTCCTTCTGATGACTTCTTGCTTCAATTACATTGGGACACATCTTTCTTAAAGCTTCCATTTATTGAGCAATAAATATAGGACAGGAACATTGCCAAAAGCTTTACATATATGAGATCATTGTGTTCAGAACAATCATATGAGCTATGTATAATTATGCTTCCTACCCGCCCCCTCCCCCCCCCAAGATTATACATGAGGAAACCAATGCTTTATTTGTTAAAGAATGGGCCCATGGAGAGAAGCCAAGATTCTTTTGCTGGTCTGACAACCTCTTTATCACTAAATTGTACTTCTTCTTTCAGGAACAGAGACACTGACTTCCATACAAAGTCTACATTCCAAAGGTTAAACCACAAAAATTGCTAAGACATTGAATGGTCAAGGATTCAATAGTAGTCACTGCCTACTTATTAGAAAGAAACATAAATAAATGCTCTTCTAGGAACAGTTTTTAGCTATCAGTGTAGGAAAGAAATATTTTGTGCTTAAAATTTTAGTTTTAATAACAGTATATTAACTATGTAATTGATGAACAGTATATTAACAATAATTAATATTAATTCTAGTTGAAGTCTAAAATGGTTTGAAACTGTATCAGGAAAGGTTTGCATAAATACAAGGTGAAGCTCCTTAAGCAGTAGATAAAACAATGAGCCAGTGAGAGAGGAAACCATTCAGAGAGAGAGAGAGAGAGCATTTTATCTTTACTAATTTGTAAGTCAAGGTTTTGGGCTTAACTGACATTCTCATGTGTTGCTAGTGGGAGTATAAAATGGTAAAACTACTTGGTAAAAGGGTTTGGCAGTTCCTTATACAGTTAAATATATATTTAACATATGGCCCAACATTGGGTATTTACCCAAGAGAAATGAAAACATATGTCTATAAAAAGACTTGTGCATTTTTATTTATAACTAGCAGCCCTGTGCATGAATCCGTGCGCCAGGTTGCTGCCGCCCTCCTGTAGCTCCCCCTGCCGCCCCCCTCATAGCTTGCTGCCCTGCCCCCCCCTGTAGATCTCCGCTGCCCACTTGTAGTTCACTGCCCCACCCTCCTGCAGGTCCGTGATCCAGTCGTTACACGGTCAGTTGTTACGCCTCATGGCATAACAGATAATTAACATATTCCTCTCTTATTATATAGGATAGCCCCAAACAGAAAGCAACAGGTGAATGGAAAAATAATTTTTGGTATATTCATATAATGAATACTAATCAGCAATAAAATGGAATAAATTACTAATAACAAGCAGCAACATGGACACTGGACCCAAGAATATACTAGTACAGACAGTGAGTCTGTTCATATGAAATTCTAAAGGCAACACTAATCAATAGTGACAGAAATCACTTAAGTGGTTTCCTGGAACAAGACAGGTGTTGGGGTGTGGGGACTGACTGCAAAGGGGTACAGAATTCTGGGGAGGTAGAAACATACTTTATATTGATTGGGATGGTAGTTACACAGGTGTGTGCATACATTTGTCAAAAACATTTAACTAATATGCTTAAAATATTATACATAAATATTACTTCAAAAAAGTTGACTTAATAAAAAAGACAATTGGCTTAGAAGAGATTATGCATTTATAAAAAACAAAAATTCCTCCATCTCTGTTTCCCTGTCCCCCAAAATGTTTTCTTTATCTAATGCTTGTTTCAGGAAGTTTATATCCTGTTATTTTTCCTTAGTTGCAAAGTAGATTTTTGTTTATAAAACCTAAGTGCAAAAAAATTAGAAGATTTTAAAATAAAGCTATTAAAAGTTTTTTAATTATCTTAACTGGATAAGCAGATTTTCTTGACATTTGAGGTTTTACCACTTGGACCATTCTTTTTGCTGTTGTTAATCTTCATTGAGAATATTTTTTCCATTGATTTTTTAAAAAAGAGAGGACAAAAGGGAGAGAGAGAGGGGGAGAGCGAAAGAACATAGACACATCGATTGGTTGGGTCCTGCATGCACCCTGACTAGGGCTGGGGATCAAACCTGCAACCCAGGTACAACGTGCCCTTGACAGGGAATCCAACGACCCCTTCAATCCGAGGACTAACCACTGAGAACACTGGCCAGAACTCAGACAATTCTTAAAATGATATTTTTAAAATGAGTATTTACCTCTATGTGCCTTAAATAACATTTACTGAACACAATTCAGTCCTCCCTGAATGCCTCCAGATCTTTATTATTAATTTCAAAAGTTGTGCTATTTTGTAATATAATGATGATTTCAGTTTCTAATGGCACATAGGACTGTTTGCTTCTATGCTAAGTGGCCTCAGAATACTGAGCTTTTTAAAAAAGATTTTTTACATTGATTTTTAGAGAGACAGGAAGGGGAGGGAGAGAGAAACATCGATGTGATAGCAAAACATCGATTAGCTGCCTCTTGCACACCTCCATACTGAGGATCGAGCCCACAAACTCTGGCACGTGCCCTGACTGGGAATCGAACCTGCAACCTCGTGGTGTGCAGGACAATGCCGAAACAACTGAGCTACACCAGCCAGGGCTGAGCTTTTTCAGTGTTCATATTTGTATTTTATTATTTTCTGTTTTTCTTGTTGGGCTATAAGCAACTTTTTCCCCTCTCGTCTAACCTTCTAACAGAGTTAAATTAAGAGAACTATACACAGAGCATTGGTCTCCAACTATAGATGTTCAAGCCAGTAATTGATTGTTTTCAAAAGAATCACCTGGAAACTTGTCAAGACTACAGATGCCTAGGCCCCATTCCTGGTGATTCTCATATCTAATTCAGTATGCATCATACGTGATGCTTTTATTATGGAAATATATTTGTATGTTTGAAGACATACAAAAGTAGAAAAATATTATAAGGAACCACCAAATACCCATCATCCATTTCAACAATTTTCATCATATGGTCAATCTTTGTCATGTATCTGCCCCTCCCCACTTTTCACACTAGAAGTAGGATAGGCCAACTATGGCCCTGCAGGCCAAATCCAACTTGTTGCCTTTTAAAAAAAATTCAGCTGTAATTGCATACCATAAAATAACCCTCTTAAGTGTACAATTCAGTAGTTTTTGTATTTCAAAGTTGTGCAACAATCACCACAATTTAATTCCAGAGCATTATCCATCACCCAAGAGAAAACCAACAACCATTCACAGTCACTCATTCTCCAATTCTTCCAGCCCCTTACAACCACTAATCTACTTTCTATCTCTATGGCTTTGCCTATTCTGGAGATTTATATAAATTGAATCTTACAATGTGTTTTTTTTGTATGTGTTTGGCTTCTTTCACTTAGCTTAATGTTTTCAAGGTTCCTCCAAGTCGTAGCATTCATCAATAGTTTATTTCTCTCTTCGAGTGAATAATATCCCATTGCACAAATATAACACATTTTATTTATCCATTCATCAGTTGATGGGCATTTGGGTTCCCACTTTTTGGCTATTATGAACAGGCTGCTATGAACATTTCTCTCTAAGTTTTTGTCTTCAATTCTATTGGGTATAAACCTAGTAGAGGAATTGCTGGGTCATATAATAATTCTATCTTTAACTTTTTGAGAAACTACTAGACTTCCAAAGTGGCTGCAGCATTTTACATTCCCATATGCAGTGTAAGGGTTCCAATTTCTCCAAATCCAACACATTATTGTCCATATCCTAGTGTGAAGTGGCATCTCATTATAGTTTTGATGTGTATTTCCATAATGGTGAATGATGTTGAGTATATTTTTGTGTGCTATTGGCCATTTGTATATCTTCTTTGAAGAAACATCTATTAGAATATTTTGGCTATTTCAAAAATTTTTTTTCTTACTATTGAGTTGTAAGAAGTTTTTGAAAATATATGTAGATTCTGAATGCTAAATTTTTCAGATATATTATTTACAAATATTGGGTGTTTCAAAAATGTATACACACTTTGAATAATTATTAATTTTAATGGGTTAAATCTGAAAAGAAAGAAACATCAATTGAGCTATTAGAAAAAAGCACATACGCATTTTTTTGGGACATCCTGTATTTTCTACTATTCTGCAGGCTGTCTTTTTATTATCTTGGCAGTATACTTTGAAGCACAAAACATTTCAATGTTAATTATCTATTTTCTGTTTTGGTTGCCTGTGTTTTAGGTGCCATATCTGAGAAACCATTGCTTAATTCAAGATCGTGAAGATTTACACATATGTTTTCTTCTAAGAGTTTTATAGTTTCAACTCTTATGCTTAGGTTTTACAAATCTGAATTTTTAAAAAGCTCCTTATGCAATTCTGAGCCACAACTAGTTTTGCAAAGTAAAAGTGAATAGATTTTTGTCTCCTCCAAGATTTTTTTTTTTAAAGGAGCTTTGGTGCACAGTTTTCTCAATGTATATGTTGAATATTGGCAGGTCTCTTTTTGTCCAGTTTCTGTTTTTTCTCTATATTGCAAATGGCTGAGTTGTTCAGAGAGCTGATTCAGGAAAAGTGTGTATTACTTTTTTGATATGTGGTACAAATAACCTAAAACAGTTCAATCACATTTAGGAGGAGTTCCTTACAGTTCCAAATTTAAAAACAAAACTGTCATCTCAAGTTAATTTCAATGTATGGTAACCCATAATTTTGATCCAGGTATTGGGAAATGTTGTGGAGAAAAAAAAAAAAAAGGCAAAATCAGCAGCTGAGATTTCAAACCCAAAGAGGATATAGCACGATGGCCACACTTCCTTCATTTGCAGAGAGAAAGACATCCAGGTACCACCAAGCACTATCAATTGTTAGTTAATAGTTTGTTCCAGAGACCCTGAGGCCCGTGGTTCTCAAAGTTGAGTGACATCAGAATCCCTAGAAGAGGTAGTAAAAACCCGGATTTCTGGGTTCCACCCTCAGAAATGCTGCTACAGTAGGCTGGGGTAGGGCCATAAATTTGCCTTTCTCACATGCTATCAGATTATGCTGATGGTGCTGGCCATAGGACCACACTTCGAGGAAAAAGGGGCTGCCCATCCTGCCCTATTGCTTACTGAACATCCATTGAGCAAACATTAAGCCAGGAGACTCAGCCGGTGTTCCTCCTTGGTCATGAACATGCTAATAGTATACTAAGGATGTCACAAGGCCATAAATATAGATTTAAAATTTGGTTAAAATTCTTAGTCACTATAGAGTCTCATATCAGGTTCCAGGAGTATGGTCATTTGTCCAAACACTATTTGGTCACTTAGGAAAGTACCTTTATTTTATTTTTATTATTTTTAAAAATATATTTTTATTGATTTCAGAGTGGGGGGGGGGGAGAGATAGAAACATCAGTGATAAGAGAGGATCATGAATTGGTTGCCTCCTGCATGCTCCACACTGAGGATCAAGCCTGTAACCCGGCATGTGCCCTGACCGGGAATCGAACCGTGGCCTCCTAATTCATAGGTTGACTCTCAACCATTGAGCCATGCTGGCCAGAAGGAAAGTACCTTGATTTTAATAAAATTAGCAGGGATTATATAAATTCCTTTGTTTTTCTGGTATTTTTTGGTATTTGGTGCATAGGGACATCCACTGTGTAGGAATGCTATTTAGGAACATCACTGTGTTTGTGATAATAAATTTGATCTGTAGCCAAATGGTACTCTTGAGAGATGTGGTTGTGACTTTGACAGATTGAATCAAAGTTAAATTCTGATGAACTGCAAAAGAATTTTATCAGTCCCAAGATGTTTGCCAGCTGAGTTGGGCAAAAGAGTGGCATTCCAAAATGTCCTGAGCAATCCACGTTTATTCTGTCACCTCTACTTCCAGTTTTCTGAAATGTCAGCTAAAAACTTCATTTTCCTACTTCCTGTCATTTCCAGGATCACAAACTTACACCTGAGAACCAAAAGTTAAGCTGTGTTCCTGCCTCAGCAGCAGAAGGGAGTTTACAGTTCTGCTGATGGCACAGAGACAGAAGGGGACCTCAGCTTGCTTGGCTGTTCACTAGAGAAGAAAAGTAGAAAATGTTTCTGTTGGTAAATTGAGGAGATTCAGGAACACAGAGAAATCTGATAGGCTGGCCATAAGAAGACATTGTGCATTTAGGTTCTTATAGCTAATTACTAGAGGGGGGGTCCTTCAGCCCAGCCTGCCCCCTCTCACAGTCCGGGAGCTCTCAGGGGCAGAAGCTGACCCGGCGATCAGGGGAAGGCAACGCCCCATCACACCTCTGCTGCTGCCACTGCCGGCAGCGCAAGCCTCAGCCGGCCCTGGTTACCTGAGCCTTGGGCGGCCCTGGGCAGCTGGGCAGCTGCCATCCGAGGCTTGCCTGCACCTCAAGCCAGCCCTGGGCGGCTGGGGGGCTGAGGGGATTGGGGGACTCTGGAGGCAGGTGTGCGGAGCAGTGGGACTGAAGGGACTGGGCACCACCATCTTTGAGGGCGTGGCAGTCAATTTGCATATCCCTTCCTTATTGGCTGTGGACACTGCCATCTTTGAGAGCAGGGCAGTCAATTAGCATATTCCCTCCTTATTGGCTGTGGGCGCCACCATCTTTTGCAATGGTGTGAGGGTCAATTAGCATAATCCCTCTTTATTAGATAGGATTTTTTGAGAGAAGTGGAACATTTGCTTTGAGAAGAAGAAACAGAAGCTCTATGCTAACCCTGTTTATGACATCCCTGCAACAGGCCCCACTCTGCTCTACCTTAACTTGCAGAACCTTGAGCCCTCTGCCTCCCAGACCACACACAGGAGGGATTTGTCCCTCGACAGCCCTTACCATGCTCCAAGGAGGAAGGAAGCATTTTTTTTTTAAAGTATATGGCACCCCAATTCAAAGGAAAGCCAGTTACCTTAGTATCCATATGTCCACAAGAAGAAAGGTTGCACATAGCATTTTAATTCCTGGGAGTGGTATTAGTCACTAGGCTTCTAAGAGATCTGACTGTTATTCCTCTCCTACTTCTCTAAATTGCAATGGCAATTACTGCATTTGCACAGAAATCACCCTAACTGGCTAGCTACTTCATTAAATTATCACATGGTTCCTATTTTTTCGGTACAAAATAGTTGATGTCAGTGAATTGGCAACTTAGAAACTTAGGAGGTAAATTAGAGCAATTACTAATAAATTATACATGTGGTAACTAACAATTTGTCTATCACCTAGAAATATGAGGAAAAACGCCAGCCTCCCTGGCCATGCAATTCTGAGCAGGTCTTTTCATTTTCCCTTTCCAAGACCAAAAGCTTTCATTATCCACACCAGTTCCATCGTTACTGTTGCTGCTTTTCCAGAGTCCAGCATTTATAATACAAAGTTAGAAAGACAATGGGTGGGATTTTCACTCCACTTGTAATAGAGGGGATGACGACTTAAAATTAAAGGACAAAAAAAAAAACCAAAAAAAAAAACGCACCCTACAAAATCAAGACGTGAGTTTCATGCCAGTTTTCCCTAAATAAGGTCATAGAGGAAATAATGGCAAGAGATAGGGGCAAAGTATGTCCTCATTCATAATCACTATCCATCGTATCACTACTGTGCATCGTTTCTGGGCGAGGCATTTGATGAAATTAAAGGAAGTTCTGTGTTATAAATCATCAGTAGTTCTGGGGGCGGTGAGATTAAGTCAATTAACAAGATATGATCTTTCTCGTCTTTACTGCTTGTCTCACCGAGCCCTGCCATTCAATAGGACAGGCATTGACATCATTCCGTAATTGAAGGCCAGATTCCTCCATCAACATATTCCTCCCACCTGGTGCAGCCTTACCACCATCCACTCACATGCCCAGCAGGTTTCATCTTCTGTGGCTGCTGTCACAAGGTAAGAGGAGGGAGAGAGTGGCTTTTACAACTATATGCTCAAATTTACTGTCACTGGTCTCTTGTCCAAATGAGAAAGATCTTGAGGAAAGGATGTAACCAACAGCACTGAAAAACCCCTGTAAACTCAAGAAGATTTACATACCAATTCCAAATACCTTCTGGCAATGGGGAAAACTTGTTTTCTGCATAATTTATGTACCGCATTTCCCCTCATACTCAGCACAAATTATATACCAATTTCTTCATATCAGTTGATATCATGTCAGTTTTAAAATATTTTCTCTCTTGCTACATGGAATATAAATGATACCTTTGAAATCTCATATTTGCATATTTTACCTGTGCTTATAATTTCAGTAATTTTTATACTGAAATGCACAGGATTTTTTATGTAGTTATTTTTGCAATATACCTGGTTGGTTACAAGATCTAATTCCATGTCTCCATGTCCCCTGTAGAATCACATGGCAAATATCTCCCTGGGGAAGTCCTGATGTTAGGGAGAAAAAAGAGTAATCACACTCATTGTTTTCTACTAGTGAAATGAGTACAGTTTAAAACAAAACCAACCTCCCCGGGAATTCCAACACCTTTCTAAATAACTATGGGTGCTACTTCACAACCTGACCTGCATATTTCCTCCGGGCTGCCGTGGGAGTTGTGATTGCCCTGTGTCCAGATGTTTGTGTGCTAGGTCACAATAACTGAGTAAACAAATTCTGCATCAGTATGTCCTCTGTGGGTACCTCAAAGTGCAACCCCATGAAATTCCACCTGTTTGGTGCTCCTGCCAGGTGCAGTAAACCAGAGGAAGTAAGGCTTCCAACTATGGGGGAATGCACTTGCAAATCTGGCTGCCCGAGGTCACACCTTCCTGATTCGTGTGGTATCTCAGCCTTTCAACTAGTTAGAGGCTAAAGCAGACATCTCAGGAGTACAGAAGGTGGCAGAGAGAGTCTGGGGGAACAATCCTCAACTCTCATGTCCCTTTTGCCTAAAATGCATTGTAATGATTCCACCCAGGTCAGTAGTGCTAGAAAAAAAATGTTTGAGTGTGGACTACTGCTCCTGTTGCAGTTACAAAGGAGTAAGTTGTCTCTACTAGTCAGAACACATCATATACATCTTTGTAGTTCATATAGTATACAAAAATTGCCTAAGGTGATGGCAGAAAAGAGCATTATTTAAAAAACTTATTAGGTTGGAGTCTGAGGATGTCTTAGAGGAATATATACCTCTTATCCATAATATTAAGCAGAAACTATTTTTCATCGTGGGGCCCAGAATGAAGAGAAGATGAATGGGGAACCCTCCTTCTTCCAACAGGGCTGATTGCTGGGAATGATGGTCCCACCTTCCTTTGCAAGGCTACACCCAATTGAGGGAAAAAACCCTGGAGACCACCACCTACCACCTACTTCAGAATTCTGTTCATTTGGCCCAAACAGCCCCTGCTTTCCTCCCCATTTTGGCATTGTTGTTCTCCAGATAATCATAAGCAGAGGGAACAATAAGTAACCTTTTTATAATACCCTTGTCCTTGTATTTTGTTCAAACCTCTGTTACCAAGGAAATGATTAAGAATCTTACATGGGGGTTTCAAATCAAAATCATTACATTGATCAAAGGTGGTATCTTTTTAACAGTGCTTATCTCATGAACTCATTTAAAAACAGATATCAGAGAATCCTAACCAAGATTTCAGATTACCACATTAAATTGATGGAAACTGTGGCTATTGAGAAAATAAGAAAATGGGTCTCTTAGTGTAACCTATGCTCCATTTATTAACTTTTCACATATTCAGTCACATCTGAGCATTACTTTATTCTAATAAATTAATTTTTGGCCTGACTTACAAGTCTTAATGAGAAGCTATTTAAGTTACACATAACAGCTGAAGTCATCTGGCTAACATTCATTCTTAAATCTATTCTAAATTCTAACACTGAAAGTTTACTATTACATTTTTGTGTTTCCCCATATGTGAGTTCAAATTATGTTTTCATTTGTATAATATTCTGGTAAAATTGTACTGGAATGATACCAGAACCTAAGCTTGGGTCATATTTCCTCATCAGTTACATTCCCTAATGCAATAAGCCAGATACCTCGGGAAGCTCTTATTACCAACCTGGAGGGATGCAGAACACGGGGATGAGAAAACCATTCTCCCAGGTATAGCAGCAAAAGTAGTCTACTAGTAGACTGATGTGAAGGGCAAGTAGGCTTTTAAATAGTGGATCTGGGTCTAAGTGAGTAAAATTAAAACCCAGAACATCTATTCTGGCTAAGGCTCATGATGATTCAAAACTCAAACCTTCCTGGATGCACCAAAGGAATTTAATTGATCAAACTTCTCTAAGTGGAAAATGAACCTCCTTTCCTCCCCGTACCATACTATCTTCCCAATAGGCCTGTCCCAATAGCTCCTTTTACTCCCTTTGGAACTGCCTGCTGTTCTTACATCCCTCTCTTTTGTGGCTTCCAAGGCTGATATGCAAAAAAACTTCCTTCAATCAGGTTTCCACTGTCTTTTTTTTTTCTTTTTCTCTTCCCTTTGGATAACTTTCCCTTACTGTCTTTTACTTTGCCATCCAGGGAATGACAAAGGAAGATATTTTCCCCTCTATATTCATGGGCTGTTTTTTATTCTTCCCCCTCTTTTCCTTCCCCCAGGCTCATGATACATTCTCAGTAAGTCTCAACAGTACGTGTCTGGATATCCACATCACAGTGTGGGTACCTTGTAGGTAAAGTTATCCACAGCTTAGTGGGGCTTGGGGACAAAATCGATGTGATTCAATAATTTCTGTTTTATATTCTGTCAGCCCTGACCCTTAGAGTCCCTCTCTTTCTTGCCCATTTGCCCTGATGTCAAATGCAGGTCCAAGTCCAGCTCTCTCTTATAGCGCCTCCGCTGCTTGGTGTCCAGTTCTACTCCCCCCGCTTTGGGTCAGAGTTTCCTTGCAGAACCATCTGCACCTCTGCCGTGGGACTCAGCCCCTTGGTGATTTATGCAAAGCTGACTCTCCTTTCTCTCTGTCTAGACCTCGTCACATCCACCACCTGCTCTCTGCCAGCTCCACACCTGTGGTGGCTGATTTGCCCAGTCTCCCCACCCAGCTCAGCTTACTCAGCTCACTCCTATCTTTCTCTCCAAGATCCAGAGCTGCAGTGCCCCAGACCACATCGGGAGTCCATTCTTTGACATCTTCAACTTGCACAGGTGGCCCCTAGCCCCTGGCTCCCTTTGGAGATCCTTGTCCCCAGCCCTGGGCAGCCTGGAGAGCATATCCATTTGTCCCTCTGTCTGCTCATGAAGCAGGCAGCCCACACGTCCTACCTGGGAATGCCCCTTCAGGAGTGTTTTCCTGACCTGGCTTACAGACACTGGCCTAGATCTGCTTCCAGTCTCATCCCCCAAAGTCATTCTCAGAAGCTTTTAGGAGAAAGGAAGCTCTGTGTGTTCAAGTGATGATGCCTGCTCTGAACGCCCTGCTATCTATCTGGCCACATTAGGAGGCAAGCGGTTGGTTTATCATTCTTGGCCAGGCTGCTCACCACCTGATATAATCAGAACATGTATGCCTCTGCTCTTGGGCAACATGTTTTGGGTCCAAAAAAAAAAAAAAAAGAGGGGGGCAGATAAGGGGATGCTGTGGGGCTCACATGAGGTCACACTGCTGAGGACACTGTCTCACTGTACAATGTCCTGTATATGAGGCCACCAAGCCATGGCTTTGTTTTCAGTCACAGATCCATACTAGATCAGTTTCCCCTCTTTGCACTGGCTGCTGGAAAGCTTAGTGCCAAACCTGAGGGTTGCCTGGGGCATAGAATGAATCTGCATGGATTTTTATAACCTTACTCACCAGTCCATTTTATAGCTTCATCTCTATTTTCCACTTTCCTTTCCTATCTACTTCTAATTTACATTTTCTAGCCTGCCACCTTAAACCCTTCCCAAATCAAGGTGGGTCATAAATAAACAAACATATAAGATGAGGTAATTTTATGAAAAACTGAAACAGAATCTCTTTTATACAGTTGGTTAAAAGATAAATTTCTGGACAGCAATATCTACTGAATGTTATAATGCACATATTTATGACAGAAATATCAATTCGAGGAATTTATCCTACAGACATAGTCACACAAGTGTGCAATAGCTTGATTGCAGCATTGTTTGTAATAGAAAAGAAAGCAAATGTCCAGGAATGGCTAAATACATCATGTTGCATCTATACAATGGCACACATCACAGCTGTTCAAAATGAGAGATGAGTTTACATGTTCTAACACCAAGGATGCCGCTAATGTATTAAGTGAAGAAGAAAGAAATTTGTGGTTGGTGCGGGGGAGGAGAGGAGGATATATTTGCTATTTAAACGTCAGCCCCACTACAAATAACATGAATACTAAGGAGAGCTTGCTGCTTGTTGCATGGTATAAACAAAATCATCCTCCTCAGCACGGAAGCTTTCTCATAATTCAAGGCAGTATTAAATAACCACAACGAGGAAGCAGAATTGCAGGAGTGTCGGGAGCTACATTCCCTGAATTAGCACAAGCTACTAGTACAAGATGAGAAGAGAGGTGGGGGGTAAAGTGGAGGGAAGATGAGGGGGCTAGCCTGTGGAAGAGAAAAGCTTTGGCAGTTGAGCATTGTCTAATGGGAATTTTAATGTGAAATGCAGTGAATTTTGTTTTCATTCTGCCTCCCATAGCCTCAGTAAAACCTACCTATTTCTCAATACTTTGCAGTTGGATTTGTTTTGGAGGGAACATAATAAAGTGTTGCATTGCATCCAACCTAAGGGTCTGAGAGGGTTAGGGGCAGAGGTGGCCCAGAGTGATGAGCCCCATCTGAGTCACCAACAGATAATCAGGTCCCATGTGCAATTGGTTCTGAGTACACTGGGAACTTCAGGTTGATGAGACTAGGAAAAGACTAGAATACAGGGAAAAGCACAATAAACCACAGCAACCCAATGCAAAAGCAATGGTCTGGCTAATATATACGGAAATTAGTTTCCATATCCAGGAAGGCAAATCACAATTAGGGGGCGGGGCGGGGGGAAGGTGAAAAGATCACAGGCAAGAAGATAATTCCAGAACTTAACATGTGCCAGAGTAGCCACTATTATATACATGACAAATATACAATGCTAGCTCTGACTACATTAGTTCTTATAGGAATATCTTCTTTATGTGAAAAAAAAAATAAAGAGATGTTGTCTTCATTAAAATTCCCCTTACTGCCCACTTCACTTCTGTGCACTTCAGCCCCTCACACAGAATTGCCCTAACATTCCTATGGGTCTTCCGGAACCACCTCCTCTACAATCACTGCTTCCACATCCTGTGTGACCAACCCAGTGAGGACCTAATGGAGCAGGCCCCATGGATGGGCGTCAGTGGCTCCCAAATCCCCAGGATGTTATGCAACCTATTGTGTGTGTACACTTTTCTGGGAAGGAGGTCATGGCTCTAACTCAAATAGCAGTGGGATGATCCCCTAAATGTCCAGGACCTCAGATTTAGAAGCGTGGTATGAAACTACTTTAAAAAAATCTCATATTTCCAAGGCCTAGCACAAAGTGTGGTGAACAGTTTGTATTTAATAAAAAAAAAAAATAGATAAAAGCTTACAATGACTGAGTATTCAGAGTACTGAGGTGTTTATTATTATGATTCTTGCTTTACAGAAGAGAAAAAGAAAGTCCCAAGTGCATATCCATGTTTGTAAAACCCTAAACTCTTGATGTTAACCACTCCCTATAGATGTTAAGTGAACAAATGCTAAATGAGGTGACAGGTGGTGGCTACTAACTTCCACCTGCAGGAAAGAAAACTGGTATCATCATGGGGGGAGGAGAGTTGAATAAAAAATAAGGTTACCCACCTTCCATTTAAGTGTGCTTTTCCCTTATACTTCTCCAACTTTGTTTGAAATAGTATTTATTCCTTATTAGACATGAAAGTGAAATCCTATATCCTAAATGGAACTCATTTTACCTGTTTCTGCATTCAGGACTCTGGCATGTATGTTATAATATTGTTCAAATTTCATACCAATAGGGACTGTGTCACAATGACATGTGAAGAAAGCAAAATCTTTCCTTTTCTGAGTTCTTCTCTTGTTTGGGGGTGGGGGGCAGGTTGTCCCAAACCCAAATGCCCACAATGACTAGTAGGTTATGAAAGTGATACAAGTGGGCTAGTGGGAACAAGGACCATCAGGACAGGAGCCAAATCCAGCCTGAGGACAGACCTGCCCCTTGGCCTCAACCAATCAGGATCACTTGAGAATGTGGGCCCAGGATGACCAGATCTTCAGAATTGTAAGAGAAACCAGAAACGGAGATCTTATGTGGCATTTCCTGAGGTTTAGATGTTGACAACTTATTCAAATATTTTTTAGAAATACAGTACAGGCCAAATGAAACACATCTTCTATGACTGGGTGGGCCTGCGAGCCACTAGTTTGTAAACTCAGTTTTTATTGGGGAACATCCAAAATCATCTTCTGGCCCTGTCAGGCAGATAAGGGGATGGAGGAGAGGTGAAATTAATATTTTCAGTTTTGCTGCTTGTTGGCATATTCACTGAAAGGTTTGGTGAGGGAAGTGGTTAAAATCGTTTTTAGACTACCAGTAGATTTGAAATAAGCTATCCACGACCCGGAACTGAAAATCAAGAGCAGGCGGTAACAGTTGAGTGTGACTTTCTCCCTTAAGCGACCAGTTGAGCTTTCTGTGGCACAAAGAATCGTTCTGGTGTGCACTGATACATGACTTCAGCATTCTTTGAGCTGGCTGTTAGCGGGCAGTGCTCTGTGCTGAATCAGCAGAAAAATCCACAACCCACATGTCTTCTTGCATTGCATGTGCTTCTGCAGGGCAGCAAACCAGCTCCAGCAGTGAACACACGACTGTTTGTAGGACATCTTTGGATAGTTGCTATCCAGTGAGGAAGGAAAGCTTCTCAGGAGAAGAGAACCTCTCCTAATAGGGGGACTCTACCTCGCCTTTTACTCTATCAAGGCTGTGCAGAACACTGAATAAATCTGGATTTATTCAGGGATCAGCTACTCTGGCACTCCAGCCCCTAGGGCCCTCAGCCTGCTTCCTGCACAGCACTGCCTCTGAGGCTTTGGTGGAGGAAGCCATGTGAAATCATAACTTAGACGATGAGACTGAGACTTTTAAGAACTAGTTCCCGGTTCAGATCTAAGAAAAGTATTGCGAGAAAACTTCCTCCAGCCTTCTTTTCTTTAAATACATTAGTGAAATGCATGCAGAATATTAATGTATTTTGGGAGATAATGCTAAACAGTGTTCTCTTCAAACTGAAGGTGTTGTATACAAGTTCAGATTGAAGAGAGATTTATGTTTGTGCATGAACAGAATTTCCCTACCTCACCAGCAAATTGAGGATTTTCCAGCCTTTTTTCTTTCAACAACAAAAGATACCTAAGGCAACAGTAACAGAGTACTAAAGTATGGACAAGACCAAATGTTATGGCGTGAAGCTGAGTTCTTCATAGGCTACCAGACATGCTCATCTTAACTTTATAAGGAGAACACATTATCTGACTACTATAGTATTTAGCATCTCTAAACTGAAGTATTCCCAAGGTTTTTCATGAAACATTTAAGTCCATTTTCAGACAGCATCTTCTAATTTTGTTAATCCTTTCCTTTCAAGTGAACTTGATAGACTGCGCCTTTCTAAGTTTCAGATTATCTCATATTTTTCAATACACAGTTCCACCATGTTCTAAGGACCAATGACCACTATCCAAACATTTGTACTTTCCAGGTTTAAAAATGGTGGACCAAGATAAAATTCACATTTTAGTGTAAATCCCAAAGGAAGAACCCGTGTTTCATCTTTCCTTTTCTTTCCCACTTTTTCAATTCCTAAATATATAAGAACCTATATGTTAAACAGGGCCCAAGTAAGAATGGTTCTCACAGGGAACATACAAGGCAGTAAAGAATCAGGGCCTTTTCTCTCCTGCAAACAAATGTGGTCCTTTAAATAGAGAGTTTAATTATATGTTAAACCGCTCTTCCAACACCTACTTCACAATTTTTTGTTTCTTGCACTGAAAATTAAGGTAAACTATGAAGGGGAGCTGAAGAAAGAGGAGTGTTTCCTCTGCGTAAGGAGCCAAGCTCCCCACGTATACTTGAGTTAAAGGTTGGATAGAATTCATTTTTGGTTTGGACTTTATTTTCAGTTAACAAATAATGACAATTTATATTGTGCTCAAATTGAGATATAATTCACATACCATACAATTCACCTACTTAAGTGAGTTTTAGCATATTCATGGAGCTGGGCAATCATCACTATAATCAATTTAGAACATTTTCATCACCCCCAAAAGAAATGACATATCGATTGGCAGTCACTCCCCACTCTTTTCTTCCCCAGCCCCTGGAAACCAGTAATCTACTTTCTGTCTCTATGGATTTGCCTATTGTAGACATTCCATCTAAATGGTATCATACAAATGTGGCCTTTTGTCTGTCTCCCCACCCCCCACTTAGCATAATGTTTCCAAGATGTACACACACACTAGAGTATTATCTGAATGCTCCAAAGGTACCTGGGTGCATTGTTCTTGCTATTCGCTTTCGCACCTTCTTCAGAGAGTCTGCGTCACATCTTAAGGCATTTGGGAAACTGAGCAAGTCCTATTGTCTCTCATCACCAGTTTTCACTTGCCAGTAGACATCTCCACAGCAAGTTCTTCTAATACCTTAGACTCAGCATGTACATTTTCCCTCTCCAAACACAATATTCCTTTTCACGTACTCCTTTTTGTTAAGGATAAAATCCCTGCCCACACTAACTTTAAAACCTAGTCATCTTTACTTCATTAAAGTCTAATTCATCCACCACTGTGCTAGATTCTCCCTATTCGGCCCCAGATCTTCTCCTGCCTGCTGGCCTCTGCACCCTCCAGTGACATTCCCTGGCCCAGACCCACATCGCAGCCTGCCTGCTCAGCTCTGCCTGCTCAGCCCAGTCACCTCCTGCTCCAATCTTTCCTGCACTGTGGCTGAGCCCTAAGCTGAATGAACTGCAGGGAACAACTCCATGTGGAGGGCAGGGATGGGGAAAGATGAGCAGGTGATTTTGCTCGGAGCCATGCTGGGCCCTGGGATGACGGTGAGGCAAGCTATCCTCTCAGTGCTAGAGGGGAAACTGAGTGCTTGTCAGCTCTTCCCTAGGTGCTCTTCTCTGGGCTCCACCGTACAGGTTCTGACTTACTCATTCTCAAAGTCCCCAGATGACGCTAATGTGGATCTAAGAGCCTGCCACAATAGCATGGGGTTAGTAGGACAAGCAAGACGGAAGACCTGGGTGTCAACCTTGAATACCAAGGATAGCTGTGATACCTGGGACATGTTAACTCTCTACTCTTGATTTTGTCATATGTAGCATAGGCTAAGGATACCTTCTTCATGAAAATGCTCTGAGTATTAATTAAATTTGACACGAAGTACCTGGCACAAAGAAGGCCCTGGGAAAGTGGGGGGTGGAGCGGGATACACATGCCTTGTTCTGAACTGTTTTAGTCACACTGCTAAAACTGGGTGACGACTAAGAACCATTTTGTTTGTTTCCCACAAGGCCTCACATTAGGGTGACTCCTTTGATGCAAGGCAGAAATGACTCAGCTGGCTGAGGGCACTGTGGACCTTACAACTCACCCTGACAGGAGCACAGCCGGGTCCCAACATTCTGTGCTCCTTTTGTTTCTTAAACTGATGTGGGAAAGAGCGGTAGTGCGTGAACACAGTATGATGTGTGGAGGGACGTTGGATTAGAAGTCAAGAAAGCTCAATGTGCTATGTGACAGGAGGAAAATGCCATTGTAACATATGGGTTTAGGTTGTTCTTGACACACTATTCACAAATACAACTGATCATATTTTTTCTCCTCCCACAGGCCCGTTAGATAGATTAAGTTGAGATACCTGGTAGCAGTAGGCTCTGAAATACTTTGCTAAGTGTCATTGATGATTCTTAACTGTGAAAAAGGCTTCTTGTGGAGCCAGCAGTACAAGCCTTCATGATCTTTCTTTTGCAGAAGGAGTGCTAGCTTAAGAAACACATGGAGGAATCCTGTAACTGGATGGTGCACATACCCTCTTTCTGTCTGATCAGTGCACCTGGCACATCCCAGAGCCACTGCCTTCCTTAACGAGTGACACATTCCCTCCCCCTGGAATCGCATCCCTCAAAGGATCAGTAGCATCCTTGTGCCCTGAGGAATCCTGGCACTGTCTTCCCTCCAAACCCCTAGAATTCCACACTAACATTAGAATCTCCCAGATGGCTTTGGTTTCCTAAGAGAGCTACTTATTTTTCAGTAATGAAGGGATAGATGATCCCTTCTGCAGTTGGCTTCAGAATAGGAGGGAAGGGTGTACAAGAATCTGGCAGGGCCCTGGTGTCCCGGTCCCTATCTGAGGACAGGAACTAGCCCGCTCCCTGTGACCAGGCTTTCCTGAGTCATGAGGCCACAGGCTGGTCACTTCTTCAGTTCTGGATTGTGTATTGGAAACAGCAATGCAGCAGCTCAGAACAGACTTAAAGCCGGGATCTAAATATGGCAGGGCTTGAATTCTCTCGTTTGTATACCAGCAAAGGCTATCGGAGGAAGTGTCAGCAGGCTCAGAATCTCGTGGCGAGCTAACTTTGGAACAGCAGTTTACTCAGGGCCCCAAATCCACCCTCACTGCCAACTTGATTTATGATGCCGGGGTCAAGTCCACTGGGGCTCATATGGCCGAGGAGCCAGATCCCTCAGCTTACTTTCCAGCTGTGCCCCCTTCGCATCGTAGACACTTTCGGGCAGCAAGTCAGAAGGAGCACGGGATGCCAGGGGTTCTCCTAGGTGAGGCCCAAACCAAAAGAAAGCACTGGGAGTCTATGTCCTTTTATCTTTTTCTTATCTTTTATCTATGCCCAGCTTCTTTTACGTTTTTCATATTTAATCAGGGTTGGCTATTTTTTTTCCAATTCTAAAATTGAAAAATTAGCTAGAAATGTAGAAGAGAGAGAGAAAGAGAGAAAGAGAGAGAGAGGGAGAGAGAGAGAGGTTATTAAAGTAGGCTGAAGCAAGGTAAAACCTGCTCATGAACTGAAGCTGACTGTAATAGATAGGACTGGAGGGAGGAGCGGGGAGGAGGTTATTCTAATGTTAGTGTGGAATCTGGCAGTTTTAGGGGTTTGGAGGGAAGACAGTGCCAGGATTCCTCAGGACACAAAGATGTTACTGGTCCTTTGAGGGATGCGATTCCAGGGGAAGGGGATGTGTCACTCGTTAAGGAAGGCAGTGGCTCTGGGATGTGCCAGGTGCACTGATCAGACAGAGGGAGGGTAGAGAAAAACTTCCGGTGATTCTCTATGTTTAGTATAGAAACTCTAGGATAAATCACACTGGAGTAAAGGTGCTTAGAAAATTAGGACAGAACACCTTCTACGCCAGGACAGGGATGTGAAAAGGAGTAAGGAAAGCCGAGCAGTGGTTAGGCGCAGCCAAGGGCAGCACACAGAGAGAGTGTGCAGGGTAGGTGAAGCCCAGAAGCTCGGGGAAGGTGGACAGAAGAACCAGACAGGAAACAGGCTGCTGCTCAGGGTCTGCAGATCAATGCCAGAGCCCAGCCCAGACCTCAAGTGAAAAGCGAAGGTGGTGGAAGCAAGGGGCCTCTGAGAGCCAGCCGTGCTTCTTGACATTCTCGGGTCATAGGTCCCTTTTAAGACCTCAGGACAACTAGAGAGCCGCTCCACAGAAAACGCATTTGTGTTCACATTATCCCACCTTTCCCTTCCGGGGAGTCACAGGTCCCAAAAGCCAAGTCACAGACTCGAGGTTAGGAACTCAAGACCCAAAGGATGCTCCACCGCTCTGAAATATGAGAAGTGGTAACAGGAAATGTGTACTTAAAGGACTGTTTAATCCTTTAAACCTCTGGCAACCAAGGAGGAATAATAGGAGACCTGGCCTGAGACAGTTCTGAATAATACATCATTTGCAACAAAGATTAGTTAGGCATTTAAAGCTGACAGTTTGTGCATGAGTCCAGTGCAGACACTGGGAAGGCAGGAGGGAGGTCTCAGAGGCAGAGCTAGGGGAAAAAAAAGAGGAATAAAGAAAAACTGGGAAAAGAGTACTTGGGAAGAAAACTGTCCCCCTATTCACTTCCAGGAGGTGGTGGGAGAAAGTTAATGCAAATAATGATGGGCCTTACTTTGGGGGACTAGTCTTAGCTTTTTGTCATGCATGTTTCATATTAAATTAAGACACATGGTATTCCTTAAAAAAAAAAAAGAAAATAATATATTTGTGACAGTGAGTCAGTACTATTTTTATTTTTTAACAAGACATCGTTACTTTTCATTTACTCCTTTAATTAAACCACAATTTGATTTTTGACAAGATGTGTCTTGGGAGATATGGGAGAGCAAGGATTTCAGCTCTGTTTGCTATTAGTAAATATGTGATAGGTTTAATTTGATGTTTTCGTATGGATGAGTTTTTGGTGGAGGTAAGGAGGCTCTGGTTTTGAAAATACACAGTGGTTTCTGATTCGTAAACACACTTTTGCTGGGAGACAGAGCCTGACGTTAGGAGCATTTTTCATGCATGACTCTATTTGGTCCCTGCGTGCGGAACAAGCAAGGACACAGTAGGGTGGATTGACTGTCCAAGGAAACTTAACTTCTTATAAAAGAAACAGATAGTTTAGATCATTAGCATAACATGCCTTGAGTGTGAGTCCATCGCAAGCATATCTAACAGTACTAGGGTTTATAGAAGTGTGCTCATTGTCTAATGTTCCCCAGATGATATACAGCATATGAAAACATATGCATAATTAAGAGTACAAACTTAGGAGTCAGAAGATCCGGAATCAAGCAGATTCAGAAGCTGTAAGGTACATGACCTCAGCAAATGATGTACCTTTTCAGACAAAGCCCAAATGTCCTACCAAGTGTTCTAAAAATGCCTGCTTACTTCCCAACCCCACAAGTAGCATCAGATGTAAGCAGTGAATGAAATACCAGAAATTAAAGCATTTGAAATCTCTACAGTACCATATTAAGTTATGCCATTATTATACAAAGCTACAGATTTTTTTTGGAAATGTAAGCATATTTTAAAAAATTTTTGAGTGCTTACTTTGGACAAAGCACTGTTTTAGGTATTGTGAATTAAATAGGTGAATAAGCCCTCAAAAAAGCTGTGTTTATGATTTTAAAAATTAAAATAATAAAGTTAAGGTTCAGGTTATAAAGCTTAAAATTCATATTTTTAACATTTTTCAAATACTTCAAAGTTGAATGGACTTACATCCAAGCAAATAGAAAAATAATTTCATTAAGATAGATAAAATAAAATGAATAGTTGAAGAATTCTAAGTAAGTACAATGCAATAGATACCTAAGCATCAACATTGATAAATCTGTCTAGAGTAGTATGTAAAGCAAATACATTTGAGCTGAATCACATGATGCTTTTTTTTTTTTTAATCTCAATATGAATGCTGACCTCTGTTGACACACCAATGCTTAGGAGAGGCACTTGCATGAGCAATCAGGTTCCCTGTAACAAATAAACTGTGTTTTCTTCTTGTAAAATATAATGGAATGAGTACAACCAATTGTCTCCCTAGAATCTAATAAAACGATACTGAAAGAGGGAGGGACATAACAGTGAAAGGGATGAGAAAGGGACATCAGGGAAAGAAGACAGATTTTGACAAAGTTTTGGAGGTCAAGGACAGGATGGCAAAGAACAGAGTAGACGATGATTAATATTATGTGTCAACTTGGGTAGGCTATGGTGTCCAGCCATTTGGGCAAACACTAGTCTCGATGTTTCTGTGAAGGTATTTTGTAGATGTGATTAACATTTAAGATCTTTGAGTTTAAGTAAAAGAGGTTACTCTCCTTAATTTGGGTGGATTTGTGTGTGGGGGGGAAAGAGGGTATGAAGGCTCATCTAATCAGTTGAAGGTTTTAAGAGCAAAACCGAGGTTTCCTAGAGCAGAAGATATAGGAGAAAACTTTGGGAAAGTGGGAGGGTGGGGCATGAGCTGCCTGGCAATGTACCAGTAAACCAGTAAGACCCAATGCTCACTGGGCAGCAGCAACAGAGAGTGAGATTTTGAGAGTGTGAAAGAGAGAGGTTCATGGAAGTCTGCCTAAGGTATACTGGGCCTGGGAGTGTCCTTCATTCTTTTCCTTATCCCCTGCCTTATGTCCATGTACTGTGCCAAAATTTTACTTGTGGGCAAACTATTGGGGACTCTTTATCTATTAAAATTTTTTTAAACTGCCTGGAAATTGTACTATATGTAAGACATTAATAATAGGAAAAGCTGGGTAAGGGATATACAGAAACACTCTATTATTTTTGGAACTTTAAATCAGTTTAAAATAAAAAGCTAAAAAAAAAAAACCAAACACCCAAAAAAACCACCCCCCAAAACAAATAACTGGAAAGAACCAGGAAGGCTAGAATATGTTTCAACACTCTAGAGTAAATCCCTCCCCTTAAGCATTTTTTAAAAATAAATCTTTATTGTTCAGATTATTACAGGTGTTCCTCTTCTTTTCCCCCATAGCTCCCCTCCACCTGATTCCCCACCCCACCCCACCCCATGCCCTTACCCCCGCCACTGTCTTCATCCATAGGTGTAAGATTTTTGTCCAGTCTCTTCCCGCACCCCTCACACCCCCTCCCCCCTGAGAATTGTCAGTCCACTCCCTTTCTATGTCCCTGATTCTATTATATTCACCAGTCCATTCTGTTCATCAGATTTTTTATTCACTTGATTTTTAGATTCACTTGTTGGTAGGTATGTATTGGATGTCATTTTGTTGTTCATAATTTTTATCTTTACCTTTTTCTTCTTCTTCCTCTTCTTAAAGAACACCCTTCAGCATTTCATGTAATCCTGGTTTGGTGGTGATGAACTCCTTTAGCTTTTTCTTGTCTGTGAAGCTCTTTATCTGACCTTCAACTCTGAATGATAGCTTTGCTGGGTAGAGTAATCTTGGTTGTAGGTTCTTGCTGTTCATCACTTTGAATATTTCTTGCCACTCCCTTCTGGCCTGCATAGTTTCTGTTGAGAAATCAGCTGACATTCGTATGGGTACTCCCTTTTAGGTAACTAACCGTTTTTCTCTTGCTGCTTTCAAGATTCTCTCTTTGTTTTTTGCCCTTGGCATTTTAATTATGATGTGTCTTGGTGTGGTCCTCTTTGGATTCCTCTTGTATGGGGTTCTGTGTGCTTCCTGGATTTGTAAGTTTATTTCTTTCACCAGGTAGGGAAAGTTTTCTGTCATTATTTCTTCTAATAGGTTTTCAATATTTTGCTCTCTCTCTTCTTCTGGCACCCCCAAAATTCAGATGTTGGTACACTTAAAGTTGTCCCAGAGGCTCCTTACACTATCTTCATATTTTTGGATTCTTTTTTTCTTTTTGTTTTTCTGGTTGGGTGTTTTTTGTTTTCTCATATTTCAGATCTTTGGTTTGATTCTTGGGGTCCTTTGATCTACAGTTGAATTTCTGCATATTCTTTATTTCAGACAGTGTATGCTTAATTTCTGACTGGTCCTTTTCAATTTTTTTGGCATTCTGATTAAGGTCCTTGAAGGTCTCACTAAGCTCCTCGGAGGTCTCATCAAGTTTCTCGGCAATTTTTAGAAGATTCTTGAATAACCTTATAAATGTGGTTCTGAACTTTATGTCAACCAGTAGTTTGCTTTCCTCCATTTCTTTCATTCGTGACATGTTTCTTTGTCTCCGCATTTTGCTGCTTCCCTGTGTTGATGGAGTGGCTTTGTGTGGTAGGTAACCTATAGGGGCCAGTAGCTCAGCCTCCCCAATCACCTGAGGTGGATGCTCTTGGTGGTGCACCCCTTTGTGGGCTGAGTGCAAAGTCTTGGTGTAGTTAAGCCTTGATTGCTGTTGGTACACTGGGAGGAATTGACATCCAGGCCAATTGGCTGTGAGGACCTGCTGTGTCTATAATGGAAGAACTGCTGCGCTGGAGACACGCTTATGGTGCAGGACTTGTTTCAGTGGGGCTTTGGTGCTCACTGAGTCTGCCTCTTGAATGTGTCACTTATGGATGTGAGGAGTTGAAATCTGGTGTCTCACACTGATCACTTGGTACACTGGCTTCTGGATCTCCAATGGGGTGCAGGTCAGCTACTGTCTGAGGCCACCCAGCAGGAGCTACAGCGAGAACTACAGTTTTTCTCCTCTTTGCTTGGGGTTTGGAGGTTTTGGAGCTGTCTGACCTGGGCTGCAAGTTTGCTATGTTAAACTGTGATAGGGCAGGCCATTCATATGCTAAAGCCGCTGCTTGGAGCTTGGGTGGGTTTGTAGGTTGTGCAGGGCGGGGTCTCAGGGCATCACTAGGCTAGGGAATGGCAAACAGCGATGGCTGCCAGTAAGCCAGCTCTGCGTCCCCACGTCTCGAGCCCCAGTGCAGTAAACAATTATTCCTGCGCGCAGCCCTGCAAGCAAGCCACTCTCACTTTCCGACCCGATGGCAGACAGTCCAGCTTCTCCCCGTAGGAGTTTGGGTCCCCCGCATCTCCCCAGAAACTGGAGTTCGGAGTAATCGGGAGCTTATCTCCCTTCGGGTTGAAAAAAGCAGCGCTCCCAGTCACCTGCGGCCAGCCCGATATGCGTGCCTCCGTACCTCAGCTTTTCAGCGCTTGTGCACCTCTCAATGCTCTTTTCTCTTTCCTTCTAGTTGTAGAACTTCCACTCAGCCAGCTTTCCCTTGGTTCTGGGTGATAGACGTTTTGTCTTTTAGTTGTAGTTTTGAAATTGTTGTGCGAGGCAGCAGTTTAGGTGTTTACCTACACTGCCATCTTGGATCCTCCGCCTCCCCTTAAGCATTTGAAGCCTCCCACCCCATCCTCCAGCCACAGAAACTCCTGACAGGAATCTAGCCCCTTCTCAGTGTTTTTTTTTTTTTCTTCTTCTTTTTTAAAAAATAAATCTTTATTGTTCAGATTATTACAGTTGGTCCTCTTTTTCCCCCCACTATAGCTCCCCTCCACTTGGTTCCCACCACCCTCTGTCCCTCTCCCCTCCCCCACTGTCCTCGTCCATAGGTGTAGGATTTTTGTCCAGTCTCTTCCCACACCCCCCCTCTCTCCCTTCCCCCCAAGAATTGTCAGTCCACTCCCTTTCTATGCCCCTGATTCTATTATATTCACCAGTTTATTCTGTTCGTCAGATTTTTTATTCACTTCCTTTTTAGATTCACTTGTTGATAGATATGTATTGGTTGTCACTTTGTTGTTCATAATTTTTATCTTTACCTTTTTCTTCTTCTTCCTCTTCTTAAAGAATACCCTTCAGCATTTCATATAATACTGGTTTGGTGGTGATGAACTCCTTTAGCTTTTTCTTATCTGTGAAGCTCTTTATCTGACCTTCAATTCGAAATGATAGCTTTACTGGGTAGAGTAATCTTGGTTGTAGGTTCTTGCTACTCATCACTTTGAATATTTCTTGCCACTCCCTTCTGCCTGCATAGTTTCTGTTGAGAAATAAGATGACAGTTGTATGGGTGCTCCCTTGTAGGTAACTAACTGTTTTTCTCTTGCTGCTTTTAATATTCTCTCTTTGTCTTTTGCCCTTGGCATTTTAATTATGATGTGTCTTGGTGTGGTCCTCTTTGGATTTCTTTTGTTTGGGGTTCTCTGCACTTCCTGGACTTGTAGGTCTATTTCTTTCACCAGGTATGGGATGTTTTCTGTCATTATTTCTTCAAATAGGTTTTCAATATCTTGCGCTCTCTCTTCTTCTGGCACCCTTATAATTCGGATGTTGGTACTCTTGAGGTTGTCTCAGAGGCTCCTTGCACTAGCCCCTTCTCAGTGTTGATCTTAATGTGAAACTACCAGGAGACAAGCCCCCCACAGCACCAAAGGCCCATGCAGCCTTCCAATTCAGGGACAGCACAGAACTGGAAATCAGACCTACATATATAGCAGCAGGGAAAACCCAAACCAAGTATTAAGAAAAATCAACTCAGCCCTTTGTTCTTAAATATCAGTGGGCAACCAAAGTTCACCACTCAAAACAAAATAGAAGCCCTAAAAAGAAAAGCCAAGTAATTTAAACATGATACCTGACTGCTGAAGAAACAAATCATTCAGAAAACATAAGAAAATTTTAAAGTGAACTCAAGCTTTGTTTCCACTGGGATTATTAATATTTTCAACTAACAGAATGGAGAGTCAAGATGTACTATATAAATAGATGGAACAATAAATAGAGGTTTAAAACTATTATTTTTAAGGTACAAAGATTAGCAATTTGGGAAAGGTGAAGGGTAAGGGAAGTGAACAAATAGAAAGGGTCAACAGGTAATTGACACAATGAATAAAAAAAAAAGCAATGTAAAGATCAAGCAAGGAATCACCTGAGTATCCATTACCAGAGAGCAGTGTTGTCCTGGGAAGGGGGTGAAGGGGGGTGGAAGGGAAGCAAGCATGGCATTTGTGTGGTATTTTATTTATATATGTATTATTTTCACAAATGCTGAAAAGGAGATAAAAAAAGTTTCAAAAATATTCTTTCAGAAATGAGATTGTTTTAAAAATTTAGGCAACTCCTACTGACATCACCAACACACTTCACTGAAGAAGAAAAAAAGCCTATAATAATATGACTAAAGGGAAACAATTTCAAATTTGCTAGAGGCTCAAGCAGCAAGACAATTTGGAAATTTCTGAATTGTTTTGTCAGAAAGCAAAGAAAGTTTTTAAAAAACACTTTAGTAACCCCTCCCCGTCCCCCATACACTGTGGATCTTGTCAGTATGTGAGTGCCAGTCCACTGTAAATCTAAGTGTAAAAATAGACCACATGCTTCATGAACTGGGGACTTTCCCTGGCTGGAGAGTGAGATTTGTGGAGTGTTCCAGTACTATTGTGAGGTAGCAAACCGTAAATTGTAACACACGTGGAGGAAAGGAATGTTTTACTGATAGCACCAGTATGAATATATGAATTACAACACTTAGAGCACATCAATGATTATTACGAACAGCTTCCTATTATATTATGCTCTGATCCTTAGTGTCTTCTGCAATAATAGCAACTTGCCTTTTTAAGAATGAAGTTTAGCAGTATGATGACTTCTATTATTATGTTTTCTTCTCCCTACATTCATTTTTACTGTAATGTTTTCCTTGGCAAATGTATTCCTTGTCCTGATAAAATGTCTAGCTTTGTGAACTTGCCACATGCCTAACAAGCAAGAGTCCCAAAGATATTTCCATGTACTCACTGCCTCTAGGATTTGAAATAGGGTCTGCCAACTGGGTCTTCCTTGGGCCACATGAAATATATGAAGTTGAGCAACTCACTGGAGCTGCAAACACTGGCAGCTTTAAGGAAACAATTTACCAGACAATAAAAGAGAAGCCATCCTGTGGGTTTAGTGAATACCCAGTAAACAGTACAGCCCCAGGGTATACAGTACAATCAAAACCTGTGATTATCCCCCCCCACCACCCAACTTTTCTTATGTTCTTACATTCTGATAACTCAGTCTAAAAAGTTCACCTGCAGTCAAATCTGCAGCTGGAAACAAAACAAACCTCTTCCTCTTGGATACCACAGGTATCATGTCTATTGGTCTTTACTACTCTGTCCAAATTGGCATCATAAGAAGAATATTAAATCAGCCCGAAACACAAGACACTCTCCCCCTCCCCCCAATGCCCTAATGATATTGCAAAGCCTTCCAGAACACCTCCGAGGACTCAGCTCAGGGAAGGAAGAAAGGGGAACTTGTAGCTCTGTGCTGATAGGCAGGCACTAAATGGACATTTCCCTGAAGCAAAATCAGACAGAAAAGAATCATTTTCTACTAGTATTTGCTTTCCCATCTCCTTTCTATTTTATTAAAGAGGAGTTGTGAGTGAAATATGAAAACCCCATTCAGTTCAGTGCCCTTGGCTGTAAGTTTTCCTTAGTCAGGATCCATTGAGTTAGTTCGTACTTGAATACTGCGAGTAACCGGTTCCTGAAGGTTACTGGCTGAATTTCCAGGTCAGGGTGCAGATATGGTTACCACAGAACTCTGAAGGTTACCAAAGGGCATTAGAGGGCCACACATCATATAATAGTTTTTTTTTTCCTTCCTGTTTTTGATACACAGGTGATTCTAAGGCAGACCACCATGACTCACGAGGTCATCGGAGGACAAGGCCTCCAATCCAAATAGCCTTTGAACTGATCTTCCTGTTGAGTATAAAGGTGCTAATTTGTAGCAATAGTCAGAGGGCACAGCCACATCTCTCCTAAATTAGGGCTGAGGTTCCAAAGCCAGGTGTAGAGGACAAATCCATAATCTCCTATTTCAACCATAGGGACTCGAGATGATAAGAAGCCTATGAGTAAAGTATCTCCAATGACCAGAATTTGAAAGCATTTAAAAGAAATCAGTTTTTAGGCAACTGAGAATATGAATAAAACTTAGAAATATCACCCTTAAAAGATGTGCCATCTTCAGGTTCCCAATATTTGATATTATCAGATGCCATTAACACCACGACACGTGACTGCCTGAATGGCCAGGGAAATGACTTTGTGGCCCAGTAGATTGCTGAGCTTATCTGCAAAGCTGCTGTAATCTCCCCTGAATATCAGGGCAGAGTCTTGCCAAGCAGCTACACACTCACTTTAATCATTTCAGGCAGAAAAAAATTTCTGTATATAAACAAAAAGTTTAACCCATTGAGATAGGGTCTACATCCCTATTCCACACCTCTCCCTTCCTTTCAATGCACCCACAGGCTGTTGAAATGATTGAAAATGGTGTAGATATAACCTTAATCTTAGACCTTTCTCAGTTAATATTATAGGAATGCAAAACAAAACAGCCACTTTGAAAATGATTTGGCAGTTTCTTATAAGAACTAAACACAAACCTGTCTTTTTAACCCAGCAATCTGACACTTAAGTATTTATGTAAGAAAAATGGAAACATGTTCACAAAAATGTTATATGAATACTAATGTGGCTTTATTCATAATAACCCAAATCTGGAAACAACTGAAATTTGCTTCAACTGGTGAAGACAAAATGTGGTACATCACACAATGGAGTACTACTCAGCAAAAAAAAGGAACTAACTACTGATACATGGCACAACACAGATGGCTCTCAAATGCATTATGCTGTGTCAAAGAAACCAGACTCAAAAAAATACATAGCATAGGATTCCACTTATATATATGCAACATCCTGGAAAAGGCAAAGCTATAGGGCTGGAAAACAGGTCAGCAGTAGCCAGTGGCTGGGGGTGGAAGGAAAAGTTGACTTCAAAAGGGCATGAGAGAATTTTGGGGGGTGATAACACTGTGCTATATCTTGACTGTGGTAGTAGTTACAGAACTTTATGCATTTGGTAAACTGCATAGTACTGTACACACACAAAAAGTGAATTTTACTGTATGTAAGTTATAAAAATAAACCCAACTTGAGCACAAAATCTCAGCATAAAATGCTTAATAATTAAGAAAGGCAAACTTCAGAACAGCTGATGAATTTCCTACATACACCAAGATCGGCAGGCCTTCTCCCAAGTTGGGTGCTGTAGCACTCAGAAGCCAGGCACCCAGTTACTCTTGGACACCTAGTTTAAATAAAGCAATGAATACATAGATCAATAGATCTATACTTCATGGCCTATACTTCAAGCCTATACTTCATGAGAGAGCTTCTGGCACTCTGGAATCAAGGTGCTATTTATTTTGCAGGGTGCTGCATGTGTTCTTACCTTGCTTTGCCTAGAGTTCCAACTGGATGTCACTGCGTTCACAATCACTGGAATTAAGAAATTATTTCAGACTGAGAATTCAAGCCTGCCCTGTGTTTGTTTTCTATGATGAAGCAAATTAATCTTTATTACTCCAGCTGGACGTAACACAGAGAAAAGAGACTTCCATAGTTCAGTGATACTTTTATAGATTACCTGTTCAAAATTATTTTTGGCAGAAAAATATTTGTGTCCTGGACATCTAACGGTTGTTAATTTTCCACTGGATGTCATGACAATAATATACCATTTTAATGGCTGTGATTTGACGCGAGGCTTCATTTTGCCCTATCCTTCTCCCAATAAAAACATTTACTGGGAATCCACTATATGAAAATAAATGCTAAGGACAAACAGAATGAGAAACTCAAAAGCCTAGACTTTCAGCAGCCTTTTACAGCTACTCACATACCTCCAATGGAAGGCAGAGAGTGGTGTGTGATAAACAGAGTCATAAATACAGTGCTAAGGCAGCAGGGGGAAGGGAAATTGAAACTGTCTGGGAAGCTGGAATGGAAGCTGAGCCCTGGAAGGATGAGGACGATGTAGAGCTGCAGCTATGCCAGGCTGAGGAACCAGTTTGCACAAAGGGCCTTGTGAACACAGATTTGTTTAAATTAGTTATCATAGGCTGGCCTCCTGGAGCCTGAAAACCATGGGTACTTACCATTTTTATTTTCAAATTTCAATGTCTTCAGGCCTCAAGCCTCTAACATATTTAGGTTATCTGTCTTGTCCATAAAGGCATTTTAGCGGTGTCCCCAGTTTAGTGGATTGCTTGTGGTCGAAGAGTTATACAGAGTCAAGTTCGGAAAAAAAATAAACAACAAGAAAGGGAGAAGAGGGCACATTGGTGCGAAGCTTTTGCTCCTGTCTAGTGGGTATGGATCCAGGATCTTTAGTCCCCTCAGGAAATGGCATTAACAAAGAACACTAAAAACCAATGCAGGAGAATCTTTATTGCAGCATTATCATTACTATTAAGAAAACAGAAGTTATATAAATATTCATCAACAGGGCACTACTTAAATCAATAATTGATTATTTACACAATGGGATACTACAGAGCCAGTAAGGGAAAAATAAATAAACAACAGTGTGAAGGAATGGAAAGATCTCTAGGAGAAATTACTTAAGTTAATTAAAAAACAGGGAGCAGAAGAGTATGTATTCTAGGCTCCCATTTATGTTTGCATATGCATACAAACTTCTAGAAGGATACATAAAAATTGTTAACATTGATTACATCTGGGAAGTGAAAAATGAGGAGAAAGGGAAAAATTTATTTTCAACTCATACCCTCCTGTAACTGAGTTTATTTTTAACCACTTGTGCATATAATGATGATGATCATTATCACATAAAGTATTAAAGAATACTTATAATACTTCCTGGGGCTAACCTGCAATTTACTATGAGGACCAATGGCTAATGCTGTAAAAGGGCCAATAGGTACTAGAAGTTTAATTTAACAAGTATTAAACATTTTAATTTAATAAGTGGTTACTGGATACGTTATTGTTGCAAGCTTTGAACAGCTAACAATAGAGTGCAGTAGCAAGTTAAGACAAAGAGAAGACAACAGAAATGATGTGAATGTGGAGTGGAGGGGTGGAAGGGGGGAGCCAGGCAGAGAAGACTTCCTGGTGGAGGCAAGACTTAGGGCTTGGATTGGTGAAGCAGAAGAAGCACAGATAGGGTAAAAGAATGAGAAAACAAGGAAACAATATGATGAGCTGCTCACTTGACAAAAAGACATTTGCTACTCTCAATTCTGTTTCAGAACTGATTAGTACTAGAAGCAAAAAAAGTTCCAAAATCTGAAAATCCTAATCCCTCTGTCACAAAGGGAACCCCTTTCCATCAAAGCCTTTAAGACTAAAGCAATGTGGACCAAGACCCATGAACTAGACTTCAGTCTCTTCTTCAACGCTTGAAGAGCGATGAGAAAACACTAGGAATCTCTCCACCCATATCCACGTGCATGCCTGAGTGTGTACAGATGCACGTTAAAAACAAATTCTGATCCCTTTTTCTTTGTCAGAGGTAAAAAGCTTTGCCATATCCTATATAATAAAGAGGTAATATGCAAATTGACCGTCACACCCTCACAAGATGGCTGCCTATGACCAGGCTGGTGGGGGGGTTAGTGAGGGACAACCAAATGACTGAACAAGCAGGCTGCGTGGGGTGACCAGGCTGGCGGGGGGTTTAGTGAGTGATGACCAAATGACTGAACAAGCAGGCTGTGTGGGGTGACCAGGTCGGTGGGAGGAGGGGGTGTGTGAGGGGTGACCAGGTCAGCAGAGGGGGCAGTTAGGGGCGACCAGGCTGGCAGAGGGGGGCAGTTGGGGGTGATTAGGCTGGCAGGGGGGGTAGTGAAGTGCGACTAGGCTGGCAGAAGGAGGCAGTTGGGGGCGATTAGACTGGCAGGGTGGGCAGTTAGGGGCAACCAGACCGGCAGAGGGGGGCAGTTGGGGGTGATCAGGCTGGCAGGTGGGGGGCAGTTAGGGGCAACCAGGCAGGCAGGCAGGTGAGCTATTAGGAGCCAGTGGTCCAGGATTGTGAGAGGGATGTCCGGTCCAGGATTGTGAAACAGGATCGGGCCTAAACTGGCAGTGGGACATCCCCCGAGGGGTCCTGAATTGGAGAGGGTGCAGGCTGGGCTGAGGGGATACCCCCCCCCCGTGCACGAATTTTGTGCACCAGGCTTCTAGTCTATATATATAAAAGCCTAAGTGACTGTTACGACTGAATGACTGGTTGACCAGTAGCTATGATGTGCACTGACCACCAAGGGGCAGACACTCAATGCAGGAGCTGCCCCCTGGTGGTCAGTGCACTCCCACAGTCCGCTAACCTCTCCTGGTCCCTCCCTCTGGCCGGCAAACCTCCCGCAGTCCCTATCCCTGGCCGGCAGCCCTGGCTGGCAGCCCTGGCCGGCAGGCCCTGGCCAGCTCGACCCCGATCGGGACTGGGCAAGATGGCCCTGATAGGCCCTGATCGCCGGCCAGGCCTAGGGACCCCACCTGTGCATGAGTTTCATTCACTGGGCCTCTAGTATTTGAGTAATATTTGATTAGAGCAACCAGCCTCCCTTTTAAAAGAGGCTTCTGGCTGAGCGGCTCCCCCTGTGGGAGCACACTGACCACCAGTGGGCAGTTCCTGCATTGAGCGTCTGCCCCCTGGTGGTCAGTGCATGACATAGCGACTGGTTGTTCCACCATTCAGTTGATTTGCATATTAGCCTTTTATTATATAGGATTTGCTTAGTGCTCTACCCTAAAAGAACCCCCTTGAGAAACACTGTCCTCTTTTTGCAAGTTTAGGAATAAGAAGAGGAGACTCCCCTCCCCAATCAATAGGCTTGCTATCTCTTGCCATCAGTGGTACCCAATGTGAAAGCACCAAAGGCAATCTTTCCTGTGGATTCAGATCCTGTTTCTAATAGCAACAGTAGAATAAGCTACTCAATGTATTTTTCTGAATACCAGTTTACTGGATACCTTATTTTTTGGTAAGATTATCCTTTTTTCATACTTCCTCCCTCTCTCGAGGAACTATGTTAGATCAGCAGTAATTCTCTGTGTCCATTTAGTACATCTGGCCAACCTAGCCTTCTCTGCTACTATTCTTAGGGAATTGACCACAGTCAGTTATTTTAGAAAATGATCACAATCAATAATCTGCTGATTGTTTATTGTTAGGGGAAAATATTGAAGCACTGTTATTACAGAAACCCAATGGAGACTACTGGTAATCTAAGAACCGAGGAAATATTAGGAGAGTAAAAAAGAATATTATTCTATTCCTCAAAACTCTCCTGACTAGAATCATAAAATGACTTCTTCAATGGCAGGAAATATCTCATTACACCAGAAATCTTAGGTCTAGGTGAATTGTTTTTTCCTTTTATTTTGTGTAGGTCCCAAAGTAAATAAAGAAACTTCTTCTTGCCCTAACCGGTTTGGCTCAGTGGATAGAGCGTCGGCCTGTGGACTGAAGGGTCCCAGGTTCGATTCCGGTCAAGGGCATGTACCTTGGTTGCAGGCACATCTCCAGTAGGGGGTGTGCAAGAGGCAGCTGATCGATGTTTCTCTCTCATCGATGTTTCTATCCCTCTCCCTTCCTCTCTGTAAAAAACATCAATAAAATATATTTTTTTAAAAAAGAAACTTCTTGTGCAAGGGGAAAGGAGGACCATGGAAATACAAAAGCAGCAGCTTCCAAGTGGTCCACATGGCAGCCAATGAGCTGCATAACCAGAAGTCAACCAGGCCTGGCTGCTGATCAAAAGTGCTGACTTAAAGGGTACCAGAATTCTGCTTTAGAGGCTAAGAATAAAGCATAGAGTTCCTGCTCCTTTTTCAAGTCACTCCTTGGCTTTCCTTAACTTGGAGAATGCACACAGTTTGGATCAGGGGTGAAACTGGAGCAGATACACTAGATGGGCACTTGGCCTCTGACCAACATGCTTGTCTCCTGACTTTGCTCTCAGCAAATCCACTGCAAACATTCAGCATTCCATGGCTGAAGCCACATACGGAAGCTATCAGGTGGAGATGGCCACAAATGTACTTTCTCACACTGGGGAGAACAGATGGGGAGATGAGGCGGGGAAGGGAGGGGAGGTGGAGGTGGGGATAAAGGAGTCTCATGAATGCCTTAAAATCCAAGCCAGGAGGACAACTAACAGATATTCCTGTGGATGTCAACCTGAGAAAAGCCATCGTTTAAACAAAAGTCTCATTTATTCCCCTGCACCACTCCTTCCTTGCCAATCCCCAGGCTACGCCAAAACAAATTGAAAAGCTATAAAGATTTGTGGTTAAAAGAACAAGCTCCAAAATATTTGTGGATATTACCTAAAGGGGCCTCAAAGTGATGGACTGAAGTAAAACTAAGAACTGGAAGAAATATTACCGCATGTCACAAGACATCAGGAAGAAAGCATACATGGCAAAAACTAGAGAGCCTCTGCCCTAGCCATCTTGGCTCAGTGGATAGGGCATCGGCCTGCGAACTGAAGGGTCCCAGGTTCAATTCTGGTCAGGGGCACATGCCCGGGTTGTGGGCTCGATCCCCAGTGGGGGACTTGCAGGAGGCAGCCGATCCACCAAGATTCTCTCTCATCATGGATGTTTCTATCTCTCTCTCCCTCTTCCTTCCTCTCTGAAATCAATAAAAAACAAAACCAAAACAAAACAACAAAAAACCAGAAAGCCTCCCAGAAAGTTCTTTCTAAGCAACACTTTCCAAGGAGAACTCGCATTTTGAACTTTCCACATAATTGCTTTTCAGATCTGTCTCCCAAATAATCTCTCAGTGAATATCTAAGTCAGCAAAACAACAGGAATTTTTATATTGATTCTACAATACTGGCAGGTCTGTGAGCTGTAAGTCTCAGCTGTAGTAAACAAATAAAATATTGCCAATAACGATAAGAAGTTTTTATCTAATGTAGATGATGCAGAAAATGGGTCCGTTTTCTTCCTTTTTTCCCCCCAGATGGCAGACTTATACAATGCTCATTTTTAGGGCAATAATGTCCAGACCAGCATTCAATGAGTCCATTAGAATCAGCCAGTCCAGCATAACTTCCTGGTCCCCCTGCACCTTGGGGACATGGAGTCTATTTACAGGGCAAAGTCCTCAATGACTTGACCTAAATTTTGGGCCTTTAAGCTCCAAACTCCTTATAGGCTACTCTCTTACAGGCTACTATCTCACTGACTTTCAGATTTGACCCTCACTGTTCTATTTCCAGGCATAAATTTACCTCACTGCCATTACAGTTTCTGCCCGTCCAGCCACCTTGCAGTAATGTCTCCCAGCTGATTCAGCCCCTGGCCCTCTGGCACCTGGCCACTTCAGGGGGAAAGCACCCTCCTCCAAGCTAAAGAGAAATAATCACTGAAAGAAATTCCTTCTAACTATGAAATGAATGTTCCAAAATGCTCCCCCAGTGAATGGCATTATATTTTAATATTTCATAGAAGATACTAGCATTCCAGAAATGAGGTTCAAGTTTATTTTCAAAACATCCAAATGGTCAACTTCTTTATACATCAAATATATAATTTAACCTATTTGGTCAACAAATATACCAAATACCTATTATTGAACGACTGCTAGTGTTGAAGGTACAACAAATAAGGAACTGCTCTCACCCTCAAAGAACTTAGCCATTACTAATGCACCACAATGCATAGAAATCAGCCCACTCCATCAAAGCCATATCATGAAACCAAAGCAAAATACTAACAATGCCTTAGTCATTCTAAACTTTATAGTTTTCAAAAGGCTATTACATATATTTTAATGTGAATGATCTTAAGTTATTTTTTCACTAGTGAATTGAAAGAGATCCTGAACATCATTTAGCCAACTTTATTTGTGACACTGCCCTCTCTTTTAGCATACATCCTTCATTAATCTCCGTTTCCCCAAAATTTAGGAGGCATCATGCTTCCATACCATTCCTTTTCCTACATGTTCAATTCATTATCAAGTCCCCTTTGTTCTGACACGTCTCTCCATCCCACTGCCATCACTTTACCCAGGCAATCATCAGATCTCACCTGAATTATTGCAGTAACCTCCTAATTGGTGGCCTTGCTTCCACTTTTGTTAATTACAATATATTCTCCACACAATAGCCAGTGCTCAGAGTACCCATAGCATGCAAGTAAGTCAAGGTGAATTAGGTCCCAGCAACTTTCATCAGAACTAGAACGCTGGGCAGTGATATGACGTGCAGGAGGATGAGGAATAATTTGGATTTGGCAGTGCCAGTGACCTCATAGCATCACTCCTCTTTGAAAAGGCAAGAATGAATTACTTTATATAAGACCCTAGGAAGACAGCTGTAATCATTTGGATGCATGCCACTTAGAGACACACTACAGAATGGACATTACATAGTTACACATTCCAGAGGGTATGGAATGAGAAACAGAGGAAAACCCAGGATGCACTGAGTCGACTTAGTGAAGAATGACATAGCACAAAAGGATTTAAGAATGAAGCTGGGAAGCCAATGATACCCAGCCACCAGAAAGACATTAACCCTATCACAAGTGATGAAACCAGTTAAGAATTCCATCCACATAGCTATCTCAGCCCTGATACCATTTGTCTGGTGATTATCAGAAGACTGAGCAATAGAGACAAGGGTTATATTTAAGATGTGTATTAGTTTTCAAGTTCCTCCCTCACCTCTTGTTTTAAGTCTGTCCTATATACAACTGTCTGTGAAAGATGTATTGCCTGTCACTATTCTTAGTGTCTCTTTCATTGAAAATAAACTGATGTTGTATTTGGATGGGCAGAGGGATTTATAAGTGTAAAAGTTCTAAAGGGAAGAGATGGCTCAGAGATGGTGGAAAACAGTTTTGAGAGCCCAAAACTGGAGTCAATGCTACTATGTGTAGTCAGGGTTGGTTTGTTTGCCTCCTTTCGGTACTGACTTTAAAATAGTTATTTTCATTCCAATGCTGCCTTGGCACTAAGACCACCACATCAGAGTGGAAACTGTCGACAGGCCATTTCCCAGAAACTAGACAACTATGCCCTTCGGTGAAACAACATTACTACAGTATGTTTAGGAGGTGGTTAGGCCCATTAGCATCCCTCTGGAATTTTTAACACAAACAGAATCCAACCCCGTATGTCATATTTCAGGATGGGTGATTTCCATGCTACAAGCCCAGTTCCTTTTATAAATCAGATGTTACTGGGGGGGGGGGGGGGGCGGGAGAGAGAGTTAAGACAAAATTAATTTCTAAGGAACCAATGTTGAGCTATTACTACAATGGAGTATGCTGGCAGGAAACTCTGCCTGGAGGGAGAGAGAAGAGGACAGAGCACAGACCGCAAGTCCCACTGGACTGAGCAACTTGAAGATGGAGATTCTGTCTTATTTCTCTTTAGCTCCAGAACCTTGCAGGTGCCCAGCACTCACTAAATGCTTGTTGAATTGAACTGACAGTTGTAGAAAAGAAAAGAAAAAGAACTGAGAGTGGAAGCTTGGTGAGTGGGATGGAAAGAAACTAGAAAAATAAGGGTTTGGGTATATTAGAGAAGTAAATAACTCTGTAGGAAATGAGTGGAGAGAGAAAAAGAAGTCAACAATTTACCAAAAAATAAATGGAGAACCAAATGTCAAAAGAGGATCCCACAAAAATATCCCATTCATACACAAATGTGCATGTGTACACACAAACATACAGGCACATGAGCCTGGTCAATACCAGTGGGGGAACTAGAACTCTCAATGAAGGGCAGAAGGGGTCTGGGAGGTGTCCTGTTTGTTTTAGCCCCTGCTCCCGACAGGGGGCAGCTGAGGAAGGCTGGGGCAGCTGGTGGGGTGAACACCAACTGGAGGAGGCACTCAAGCTGGAAGCATGTCCATGGGCAACACAGCCACAGACACTAGACTCCATGGAACACAATGGATGAGCCTCCTCACTAATTCTGAAGGAGATCCCTTTTAGTCCTGTTTCCTAATATAAACCAAAATTTACCTGACAATTCACCTTGTTTTTATCATCTATATAAAGCGACGAACAAGCTGCACTCTATAAATAGGTTTGCAAACTGGGCTGTGCCTTTTGCAAACATTAAAGTGGAAATGGTCCTGACACAGATCAATAATGCTTGCCTATTTCCCTGTTTATTTTTAGTCTCTACACAGAGCTCAATACCTGTAAGAAAAACTCTATATCACCTTCCAGAATATTACCAACTAAAGACCAAAGCAGAAAAAAAATTTGCATTTACTTTATTCCTATCCATTCGTTTTTTGTGTTTTTTTTTTTTTTTTTTTAAATAGAAATAAATTCAGCCTCGGCAAAAATTTGTTGTATTACCTCATTACATGGATTCAGGCCTTTGGGGAAGAGATCACGAAGCTTATAAAATTCCATACTTCCTTTATTACTCCCTGTTTTCTTTCATTTGCCAATTTGTCTAAGAGTTCAGTTCTCTATTCCACAGGCAAAGAAGTGCATATTAGTGTACATAAACACAAAGAGCTTTGGGTTGCTTAGAAACAGGAAAAAGTATGACCCCCTGCCTCACCTCCCTTACATCATTTAGCACATGAAGGAAACAGCTGCAAACCCCAATGAGGATCATCACGAGCTTCAGGGATATAAAAGGTGCATTAGAAAAAGCACTGGAAGCTGAAGCAATTGGGACTTGATTCTCTACAAGGGTTGCCTTACCCATCTCTGCATTTCTTAGGGAGTTCAGCATAATACCCGCATGCAGTTGGTGTCATTTAATGATGGCCAAATAAAGTTTCTTCTAAACATAAATTGTATTGTGATTATTTGTTGCACACTGGAATCCCCAATGAACTTATGAATTCCTTGGGGGCCCAGATAGAGTTCCATCCTCATGTTTTTGTCCTCAGCAACCAGACCAAAGCCTGGAATGACAGATGATAAGGATTGGAAGATCGGATTATGTCACTGTGTGATGCTGGGTACGTCATCTAGGGGGTTTAATGGAGTCCATGGCAATAGCCATCAGTGGGCATGTGATCACCCTGAATTTCTGGGCAAAATTTTATTTGCTGGAATGTGTGCATAATTTTTCTGAGAAGAGGACACATATCTTTTATTGTCTCACAGAATCTGTGCCTATTCCCTGATCCCAAAAGTTTAAGAATCTGTAGCAGTAGTCTCCAACATTATTGGATCATGAATCCCAATACTAAAAAACTTTGAGCCCGGACAGCATGGCTCACTGTTTGAGCGTTTATCTATGAACCTGAAGGTCACGGTTCGATTCTTGGTCAGGGCACATGCCAGGTTGTGGGCTCGATCCCTGGTGTTGGGGTGTGCAGGAGGCAGCTGATCAACGATTCTCTCTCATCATTGATGTTTCTCTCTCTCGCTCTCCTTTCCTCTCTGAAATCAGTAAAAATATATTTTAAAAAAGCTTTGAACATGCACACCATGCTCATGTACTAGATATGCACACATGTACCATATTAGGTACATGACACAACAAACATCAAAATGAAAAAGTAAAGGTAAATTGAAATAAACAATACTTTAAATATTTATTTTAAAATTTTTATTGAATTTATTAGAGTAACATTGGCTAATAAAATTATATAGGTTTCAGGTGTACAATTCTATAATACAACATCTGTATATTGTAGTGTGTGTTCACCATCCCAAGTCAAGTTACCCTCTTCTACCTCTCCCTATCCCCCTTTCTCTCTCATACTGTTGTCTGTGTCTGAGGTTTTTTTTCCCTCTTTGCTTAATCCCTTTACCTTTTTTCCCCTTTACCTTTTTTACCTGGCCCCCCACCACCCCTCCTCTGTGACAGCTCTTAGTCTGTTCTCTGTATCTATGCATCTGTTTCTATTTTGTTTATTTTGTTCATTATATTCCACATATGAGTGAAATCATATGGTACTTGTCTTTCTCTGACTAGCTTATTTCACTCAGCATAATGCTCTCCAGGTCCATCCATGCTGTTGCAAAAGGTAAGATTTCCTTCTTTTTTATGGCTGAATAGTATTCCATCGTGTCCACAGCTTTTTTATCCACTTAAATATTTATTTTATTTAAATATATTTAATAGTACAAACCCATTTTATTTACTAAATGGTCATTATTTTATTAAGAGCAATGTGATTGAATATGAGTTATGTCTGAAAATTTAGATTTAATTATTTGTGATATGTTAATTTAAGGTCAGATTCTAAGTTCAGTTTATTTTACATACCTGGGTTTTAAAGGCTGTCACAACTTTAAGCAATAAAATCACAATACGATCTAAAAATTTTCAAACACCTTTCCACAACATTCTCTCTAAATTTTAATTATGCTTCCTTCTTTCTTTTAAATGATCTATAGGTAGCACATACTGAAGTTGCTTATTATCACAGAAACAATTAACAAAATATAGAAGCCTTTCCTCTTTATAAGAAGAAAAATAAATATAACTTACCTGTAAGTTTAAGAACTCTCAAGTAATTTTCAACAGGATAAATAGCAAAACTCTGTGGGATACAAAAAAGTTTCATGGTCCCTTCTCAATTTAAAATGTTGTATTAAGTGAGTTTTCTACTATGCTGTATATTAAAGGTCTGTTTTTATAAAATTAACTAAAAGTAACATCTTGCAGTATTTTGTTTATCTCTGGCTTCAACAACTTGGTTGCACTAGCTTGATATGAATGATATAGTGAATGAATTTATCTCTTCTAACCTTACCCTAGAATTGAACAGCTGCTTCTTAAGAGGAAACACTACTTGATGTTTTTCATAAAACATTTTCATAAAGATTGTGAATAAATCTCATCTAGTAGTGGCTTACCAAAAAGAAGCACTTAGTGTATTTCATTGGTGAAACAGATATGAACAAATACAATAGGTTAGATCTAACAACTTACAAATTTAAAACAAGTGTTTTGCCCTCCATAACTTGTTTAATACAGTATTTGTTTCTCCAAGATTTCAGTAATATCTTTAATAATACTTTCAACAGCATTTTCTGGCAAAGAAACTCATTTTAGATAGTTTTCAACATATTATATTATCTGGTCTTGTATTAGGTGAAAGAACATGTATTTCCTCAAGATGTGTGTTTTTATTTATTTATTTATTTATTTATTTATTTATTTATTTATTTATTTTTTAATATATTTTATTGATTTTTTACATAGAGGAAGGGAGAAAGATAGAGAGTTAGAAACATCGATGAGAGAGAAACATCGATCAGTTGCCTCCTGCACACCCCCTACTGGGGATGTGCCCACAACCAAGGTACATGCCCCTTGACCGGAATCGAACCTGGGACCTTTCAGTCCGCAGGCTGACGCTCTATCCACTGAGCCAAACCGGTTAGGGCAAGATGTATGCCTTTAATTTTTACATACAAGTTAGAAAACTTCACAAGAGGCTTCACAACACTATTTAGTTAAGTGAAATTTTATAAAGATTAGAAGGTAAATTTTAACACTGGATTTAAAAAATTGCAGAGGTTATTCTCCAGGTTTTTAAAAATCATGGTACTTTCATTATTTCTATTACAAAATTTCTCAAGGCAAAGTATACACTCACTTCCAATGTGTGCATTCTTAATGACAATAGATATAAATCCTTATTTCAGTTAGCTGTCTTGGTAATTTTGAGATTTGGGGGCTAACTTCTAGTCAAAACTGACTGTATTAGTATTGTTTTTTTTTAATGCATAAGATGACTAACAAAAAACTTGTTTTAAAAGGACATGTTAACTCCTCCATTTCATACTATTCCCTTGTGCTTGCTTGTAAAATTAGTGATATCTTCAATCCACATTTTTTGTTTTTGCCAGAATCTTTTAAAGCTACTTCTTTTGTTTATTTTGTTGTTGTGGAGGGCGAGTTTAAATGAAACAAATTAATATTCTACACATAAACTTAACTGGACACATACAAATATAATGCAACATGCTATAGATAAGTGAGGGGCCAGTCACTTATCTGTTGTTTGAGGGTAACCTACTGCTCTCTCAGAACCCAGGGCCTTCTGACATAAAGAACAGGGGAGGGTGCAAATGTCAACTCATATATAGTAATAAAGCTTAATTTTTCTTATTTTGGGGGTATTAAAAATAAGTAGAAGTCCTAATATTTTCTCCTCACATACCAGTGGTTTATCTTGCAAATTCCACTTTGGAAATCGTTAGTGCTATTTCCAAATCAAAAATTAAAAATGATGGATGGTCTGCTAGACTGGCACTGGCTCTCATTGTTTGACTGCACAAAGAATTCCTGGATAATCCCTGAACTTCTGTTCGCTGATAACTCCGGAGAAACCCTCCATCCAAAAGCCCGCTGAGTGAGGAACGAAGGCAGTGGTGGGTTTTCTCCTGCCATCACCTAGAAGATAGTCCGATTGACTTCACCAAGAATAACTGGATATGGTTCGCAAGTCTGTCTCCATGTTAGACTATATTCACCCCTCAAATGGACTGGCAGTTTTTAGCCTCAACAGACATCGAAACATGTGATTGTGAGGTGTTGCAAAATTATTCAGCACACACTCATTTCGCTTAGAAGCATTGACAGCTGCAAGTGGGAGGGAAGTGACTGGGTCATGTGTTTTCAGGTTGCTCTTCTGGACAGCTCTATTTTGTGTGGGAAGAAGAAACAAATTGTATCTCTTATGTGGAAGGGAAAAGTTTTCTAAATTTAGAGTCTTTTATCACCTGGATTATTTCCTTTGAACATGTTTTTTTACAATTGCCACACTGCAGGCAGGGGCTCAGGAAGTCTCATGTACTCGAATGCAGCCAGCTAAAGTCATATGCCAGGCAGCTGGCCAGACAACCCAGTTCAGTGACCGAAGCCTATTTCAAGAGTCTGAAAGGACAGTCCTAAACATCTAGAAGAAATTATTTGTCACAAGATCTGGTTACCTATAAGTAAAGTCTCTTAAAGCACTAGCAACAACACAGGTAAGTTTTAAAATTAAGACAGGGCCAAAAGATGAATTTGTTCAAATTTCCTCCATGAAAACACTAGCTTCTCTCCTGTTCTTCGAGAACTCTTAAAAAGGAGATTCCAAAGCTTCTAATTCCTTTTATTTTTTTTATTTTAACCCTCACTCGAGGATATTTTTCCATTGATTTTTAGAGAGAGTGGAAGAGAAAGGGAAAGACAGAGAGAGAAACATTGATAAGGGAGAAACACACTGATTGGTTGCCTCCTGCATGCACCCTGACCAGGGCCCAGGCCAGGGAGGAGCCAGCAACCCAACCTTGACTGAAATCGAACCCGGGGCGCTTCAGTCCACAGGCCGTCGCTCTATCCACTGAGCCAAACTGGCTAGGGCTCTAATTCCTTTTAGAGGTCAACTACTCTCACAACCAGAGTCTTTCAAAAGGCTGAGGATAACTCACCCTTAGGAAGTTAACTTGATTTATTCTGTCTGTGTTTGAGGAAAGGGAGGTGTAGAGAATCTAGATGCCATTCAGTATTTCTTTCTTTGGGAAAAAAAGTTTTGTTAACAAAAAGAAAAACAACAAGAAAAATGATCCAATCTAGGTTGTTTTCTGCATTTCAGAGATTCCACCAACATTATCTGTCATCAGAGAGACTAAAGATAATAAGAGGTTATTTGTATTTATCTCAGTTAAAAGTATACTATTTTCATTAGGTCTTTTAGAAAGTGACAAGATGGCCCTTACAAATGAAGTTTTTATTTGTGCTACCTCCTTGCCCACAGATTTATAAGCACTGGTATTGTGTTTCCTATATGAAGGGACAGAGGTTATTAACTGTGGATCCTGACTGGATTCCTGTTACATGTTTGCATACTGCATTCCCTTTCTTTATTTTCCCATGAAACTAGATCCTCCATGCCCCACCAATCCCAACCACTCTACCTTGTTGCCCCTCAAAAGTCTTGCTTCTTCTTACATGAAACTTGTTGGTTACTCTTGCTTGGAATTTGTGATTAAACTGTATTTGAACTCTTCCATACAAACAGGTAAAAAAAAATCAGCCAAAATAGCAACTTAAGCAGCCAACGAGTAATCTGGTAAGTATTGCCCTTGAGATTAAAAGTTACCAACTAGAAAATTTTTACATCTTTTTCCCTACAAAAGGAAAAATAAGACAAACAGCCTTGAAAGATGAATAGGATCATATACTAGGAGTGTTAACACTGGAGCAAATCCATAAAAATGATCCACTTTTCTGTTCCTTTCCCAGAAGAGGCCCATAAGGCCCATAAAGGAGCTTCATGACTCACTCTACTTCTGCCTGTAGTCAGAGGCAGAGCCAGGACCAGGCTCAGTGTTCTGACTGGGGTCGAAGCAGAATGGGGGACCTGGCCATCTGGTCATTTACACTGACATCAAAGAGAAGTCTCATAGCAGTAACTGAAATTAGATAACCAATTTCATAAGGTGATAAAGAGTTCCACAAGGCATACAACATTTTAAATATTTATTAGTTATTCATACATTTTTGAAACTAGAAAAGGGATCTTTCAAAGATTTTCAAAGCAAAAATCTATTTCAGACACCCTAAATATTTTCCAGGATGTTCCCACCAACCTCTGTCATTGACATTCTCTGACAGAGGCCTAGGCAATGAGCTAGGCCAACCAACTTGCTTCATGATGGGTGAGAACCAGGCACAATCAATGGCACAACTAGGTCCGATGGCCACATCACATGTATTTTCTCCATTCAGGACCCAACAGACTTCTGACTGCCAATTAGAAACCACTCCCAGTATTTTAATCCCAGATGATTATCTGTGAGAGTTGAGCTTCCAACCCCCTTTCCAACATCCTGTCCCTGGATCAGGCATCAAATCTAAGCTCTGTGTTTAAGCTAGAGAAGGAATAAAGACTAAAAGCACTGCCAAAACACTCTTTCCAGTGAGTCTCCACACCACTTCCTTTCTTAAAAGTTATAATCTGCATGAAATAATCCTAGTTCAAAGTAGAGTGTTTTGATCTACATTAATGACCTCTGATAATATGAGCCTAGAAAGGCCTCTGAGGTTCAAGTGATAAAACTATCCACACAGCATACATGGGTTCCATAAGCCAGGGTACTTCTCTGGAGGATTCTGTGCTGGAAGTGAATGAAATAATCGATGCTCTACTGACAGATTCAAATTTAATCATCTCGGCATGCCTCCATCTACTCATCCAAATAACTGCTGGCTCTTTGGGCTTGAGTTCAACTGCTTAATCTAGTGTGTGGGGGTTGGCTTCTCTCAGAATCCAAGGCTCTATCTTGGTCTGGCCCCCCCAAAGTAAGGTATTATCTCTCATTGGGGCAGACACAAGAGAATGCTCCCCCCACCACAACCTTTTATTTAAAAAGAAAATGTTGTAGATTTTATTTTATTTAAAAATAATTTTATTGAATTTATTGGGGTGACATTAGTTAATAAAATTTTATAGGTTTCAAGTTTACAGTTTGATAATACATCATCTGTATACTGTATTCTGTGTTCACCGCCCAAAGTCAGGTCTCCTTCCATCACCATTTGTCCCCCTTTACCGTCTTCTACTTCCCCCCATTCCTCTCTGGTAATCACCATACTGTTGTCTGTGTCTATGAGGTTTTTGTTTTTCTCTTAATCCCTTCACCTTTTTCATCCAGCCCCCTCAAACCCCCTCTCCTCTGACATATATAGCTGATTACTGCTTCCCATTTATACTTTTAGAATGTAAAGGCTGCTATTTTAATTGGTATTCACAGGTCTGCCAATGTGCAAACCCAAGCAGTTCAGTTTATTAACCACCGGGAAAGTGAGTTATCTAGAAACAAAAAGGAATGATAGATTAAAAGGCTATCTTCGCTAGTACTTTTGAATTGAGCTAAAGTTAGTTATACCCTGTTGAGTCCTTCCACTTCTTAGGATGAACAATGTAGCAAGCGTGGCCAGACATATAGCTTGGGCCTCTAATCTTAGCTGTAACATTTCCTGTCTACCATCAATAGTGACCTACTTGCTATACCATGTGATTTTCCAACTGGAGCTTTTGATGCTCACACATGGGAAACACAATTACTTTTATATTTAGCACAAAGTGTAGCCATGAAACATTTCAAATGATTTCCAGTTCAAGATATTCACGTTAATCTTATTTTGAGGTAAGTTGTTTTGCTTTGTCATTTAGAAACATAATAGTTGTAACTCATTAAAAACAAAGCTTTCACTTAAAAAAATAAAAAAGCCACCTGTGAAAAATGCTACATTATGTCAGTATCTAATAAATTGAAAACTAACTGGCAAAAAGTGAAATAATCATGTCCTAGTTACTCATCTTGTTTGAGGAACTGGACAAATAAGACTGTTGTTGAAAGTGACAGGGAACAACAACACTGCTGGTATTACTTAGGTTTGAAATCCTTGGAAGAGTGAAAACAACTTATTAATGAGGATAGAACAGTAGACAAAAACTAACACTTAGAAAAACAAACAAACAAACAAAAAAACAACACTCAGAAATGGAATAGAAGTGTACAAAAAGAGAAAACAACAGGATTTGTTAGGTAAAACTATGGGTAAAATTAAAACTCACTAAAGAACAATGCATCATAAGATTATGAATACCTAGCAAGAAACCCTTACAATAAAACAACAACAACAAAAAAAACTGAGAGTAACTCAGGAAAATTGATTTACCATGCAAAGTAAAACTGTCAAACACAGTTTTCAAAATTAAGAAGTCATTATTGCAAATTTATGTATGTATGTAACATAGCAAATGACTATTCAAAATGTTGTCTTTTCTGGTTAGCTTTGATCCCCAAACCTTAAAGGGTCTAACACTCTAATGAAGAATACTTGTTCCTTGTCACTTGTGAATAAGCAAATTCCCCTCACTCAACCAAATCTCCAAAACAGATGTCAGGAGACTGCAATACCCCTTTTTAAGTGAATTTCCAAAACTCTATGCTACACCAGCTCAAAAGCAGCTGCTTTTGTGAATCATAAAGAACCTTTCAAAGCATAGTATTCACACATGGAAAAGCACATGTTCTACTTTGCCTCTGCCAAAGAAACCTCACTGCCACCCCCTCACCCCAAGTACTTGGGAAATATTCCAGCCATGTGTGTGTACCCATTATGGATTCTTTCTCCTTGCTACTGCTTTTACTATACATTTTCTGCAACCTCATGCTGTTTCCTACCCACACAAATTATCAAGAAGGGGGGGAGCCTTTTTTGAGCAATAAAAGGGCCAATCCACTGTATATGAAAACTACCCTGTCAAACAGGCTCTCAAGAGCTTACATAGACCATGCACCTGCCTAACTTAAACAATGCTGATACGCTGATTCAGCCCTTTAATTACCAGTCTCATCGTTACCTGGATCTTGATGGATTCTAACCCAGTCATACACCCATATCTAACCAGGTTATAAAGTGAGGAAGAAAGAGGTCCCCACCACGATACTCAGGAAGAAAGTACAATGTGAACATCAAAACATTCTTTTCCCTTTCTTTCCCCTTCAGTTTTTTTTTTTTTTTCCTGACTTGTCGCTGATGCAAACTAGAAAGACAATCTGGAAGGAACTAGATTAAAAATTACTCTAAAATATGATGTATTCTACTCACCATAAAATTTCTATCTGTTTTTAGAAATCTGATACAGGGAGTTTAGCTGAAAAATATATTTCATAGTAAGTGACTCTAACAGGTTTTTGTAATAGTGGGAACCCCAGAAGGCAGAACAGTGTCAACTGGGTTTAGGCTGATCATCTGCACAGAGAAATATCCTGTAGCTTGCAAGGTCACCTGGGAAAAAATCCAGGACAGATGGGCAGGTAGGAGAGGAATGTGAGGTTCTCGTCAAAGTTGAAACGACGATTTATGTAGTTGAGTGATAAAGTCACACAGCAAGCCTCAGAAAATAATGGCTCACAACATATTTAGCAAATGACCAAGCAACCCTCAGAATGACAGGGAAGGAAAGAACATTAAGGCACGTACTTTGGTGGTGGAGAAAGGTCCTAAGCTGAATGCCAGAGAAAAGGGACCTCAGAGGGGGCACTCGGCTTCACTTATGTCAGTCCCTTCCAAATTAATATGTGAGCTAAAGCTAGTTTTCAATTTTCACCTTTATAATTTCCTCAAACTAATTAAGTTCTAAGAATAAATCATTTTAGTAGATACATGAGTTCAAATGAAAAATTATGTGTAAGCAGAGAACGCAATTTTATTTGTTTAAGTGAATTTGCTACTGCAAATTATCATGTCATTATAATTCTCCCAATTTACATTTATCCTTATATGTATACCTTCATATTTAAAGGTTTATACCCAATTAAAGGAGCTGGCATCCTTAAAACTATAATTAACATAAAAACTAAAGTTAAAAGTATTATTCAAATTTCCCTCTTGTATTCATGTAATTCTACTGTAGTAGTAAGTCTATCTTTAAATAACTTTGATATTTATATCTTATCTTACTCTCAGTGAGAGAGAAAGAGTGAGAGAGAAACAAGTTTTCTTAAGTTTTCAAATTTTATAGGAAAAAAGCTAAGGTGCATATACTCAGCTCAAATGACAATCAGCATCCCACTTTATTTAAAGACTGACTATGAATTATTAGATATCAAAACTTCTAAATATTCATCTTTTCATCAACTTATGCACTTGCTTGCTCATTCATTTTATAGGGTCTCTGCCCTCATGGAACTTACTAGAATAGTCTAGTTGGGAATTCAGACAAAACCAAGTACACAAAACAAGGTTGTGGCAAGTATCATAAAAGAAACAAAAATAGGGAAGAAACAGAGAATTGGGGTGTGGGCCTCCTAAACAGATTAGATGGAATAGTGCTGAGAGGTGCCTGTGAAGAGGAGCCCTTAATGGAAAGGATGTAGCCAGACAAACCTAAGATGTGTGATCCAAGCAGACAGAACAGGATCAGAGGTGGTAATGGGACTGGCCTATCAGACAAACAGGAAACTAGTGTGATTAGAAAACTTGAGTTACGCAAGAGGGTAAATAATGAGGTCACAGAGATGGGCAGGGCTCAATCACTTAGGACTATCTTCTGAGGCAAAGGGAAGCCATGGAGAGTAGAAAAGGGACAGGAGTAAATGAACCTGAGTCTAAATCCTAGCTTATCCACTCATAGTTATGTGACCTAAGCAAATTACTAGCTCCTCTTGGATGCTCAATTCCTAATTTATAAAAGGGTATTCAATAAATAATGGCCAATTACAATCATCAGTAATTATCATTATTGTTAATGCTATGATATGTAAATAAAGTTAATAAAAATGTTTACATTCAAATAGATCTAGACTGCAAAATAACATACCAGAAATATAGAATTATTGTGAAATAAGCAAGTTATTTTAATATTTTTTATTCAGTAAAAATCATCTACTTATAGAGTACAAATAGACATAAATTAGTACATTCAAAATTATTAGGGTTTATTATGGTTCTAATCAGAATAATTATTGATCTTGGTTCATTTCTCTGTCCTTAATTAGTCTTCATTGTGGTTTTTTTCTCCCTGTCGACCCAGCCTTGCCATTTTGTGTCCAGGAATGTGTAGCTCATGCAGTTCATGGTATCTACCAAATGATACAGCAGTCATAAAGGGAATTTTATAGTTACTTTCCAAGTCACAAAATGTAGTAGACACTTACAATTGCCCGTCAACATCTATTGCCCCCTCACTCCCACACACATACTTCTTTTTTACAAACAGAATCCTGATTTTATTCAAATTCACCTCCTCTCTTCCTCAGGCAGTGATGATTGATCTTCTCACTAGTGACCAATTTACAGGTGAGTATATGATCCTATTCTGATCAATGAAATGAGATGAGAAGAGAGGTCTTCTTAGTAATGTTTTCACATTTTTCAAAAAGAAACCCTGGAGCCAGGCCAGTGTGGCTCAGTGGTTGAGCCTCAACCTCTGAACCAGGAGGTCCCGGTTCAATTCCCAGGGCACATGCCAGGGTTTCAGGTTTGATTCCCAGTAGGGAGCCAGTGGATCAATGATTCTCATCATTGATGTTTCTATATATCTCTCCCTCTCTCTTCCTCTCTAAAATCAATAAAAAAACATATATATTTTTTAAAAGAGACCCTGGCCCTAGCCAGTTTGGCTCAGTAGATAGAGCATTGGCCTGCAGACCAAAGGATTCTGGGTTCAATTCTGGTCAAGGGCACGTACCTCGGTTACAGGCTCCTCCCCGGCCCAGGCCCTGGTTGAGGTACAGGAGGCAACCAATCGATGTATTTCTCTCACATCGATATTTCTCTCTGTCTTTCCTTTTCTCTTCTACTCTCTAAAAGTCAGTGGAAAAATATTGTTGGGTGAGGATTTAAAAATAAAAAAAGAGAGAAACTCTGGAACAAGGTATCCATTTTCTGTGCTCTAGATATTGACATTCTTGCAAATGATATCTGAACAACTATAGCCATCTTGTAAAGAACCAGTCTTAGGATGAACTGGTCCCTGAGGACAGCAGAGGCAGAGACATGAAAGGAACCTGTATCCCTGATGATACCATTGTGTCAACAAGTCAACCAATCCTGCCACAAGCCCTACTTCTCACATGGATACTACACTTCCCTTACTGTTAAGGTTAACTTGAGTTCGAGTCTTGTGTTTTGTACAGAAGGTTTCCTAGCAGGACATTTCTATTCAGAAATATCACTAATTTCTGTCTCTGGGATGGTCTAGGAATGTAACTAGGACTTCTGATTCTTGCTCAGTGAACTCCAGAAACCTGGGTATGGGATGATTCAGAATTTTAACTGGTCATCCAGAAAAGCCTGGGGGGAAAACAACCCTAGAAATCACAAGAAGATGGTACTGTGGCATGGGTAGCTGGTACTAAGTGGCCCCTCTCTCTGTCTTTGGCTTTCTGTTTGTTTAAAAGCTTTGACATTCTCCTGGCCAACATGGCTCAGTGGTTGAGTGTTGGCCTTTGAACCAGGATGCCACGGTTCAATTCCCAGGGCATATGCCTGGGTTGTGGACTCAATCCCCAGTGTAGGGCATGCAGGAGGCAGCGATGATTTTCTCTCATCATCGATATTTCTCTCTCTCTCTCCCTCTCCCTTCCTCTCTGAAGTCAATGAAAATATATATATTTAAAAACAACTTTGACTTTTACCTCCCACCTGCCCAGACACCTGTTTTCCTCCCAAGACCTAAATGAAGTCCATAAGGCTACCGATTGTGAGCCCTTATCCAATTACAAGAATTTCAGTAGAGACCACGTAGGACTAGCACAGATCCCAGGCACAAGGCAGATGTTAAGGAAGCAGAAGCAGCTTCACATTCCACTGGGATAAGAGGATTAAGGGGCAGAAGCACTGCAGAGAAGAGGTGCAATATTATGGTTTGTAGTCAGGAGGCAGACATGCCTGAAAAAGAAGGGGGAAATACCATGATCATCAAAGGACAATGGCTGATTTTTCTTTTTTCAGCTATGTAGAATTATCTTGAAGTTGAAAATATTTGGGCCCAGTAAAAGAAAATATCTGTCATGTTAAAAAAAAAAAAAAAGAGCATGGAAGGAAGGGATGGAGTGGGATTATTGCTTGAGGAGCTGCTGTGAGGGTTGGGAATGAAGAGAAAGAAAAGATCACTTCAATGTCTAATGGCTCATAATAAGCAAAAAAGCAGTATGGTTTGAAACCAAATTAACCATTCCAGTCTTATAAGCATTTTTCCTACAAGAAAATTATAGAATTATAAATTTAGCACATACTGGAGAGCAGAAAATGTAATGCACACAGATTTCATAATTCAGTGTCATATTTGAAAAACATTACTTAGAAAATGGGGTGAACATTATAACAGGGGAAGATTTTCTAAGAGACCATAATTAAAACAGGATATAAATGGTGTCTTAGCTCTTGAAAGGGTCACTATCAAAATTCCACTTAGTGTCTTAATTACTAATCTGTAGCAAAAATGGAAATTCATTCAATGTGAGAATGGTATCTAACTGTGACATGTTTTCTGGGTCAGGAAAGTGGTAGGAGAATATCTGGAGAGGTTAGAAACAACCCAACCTAAGGAGGTAGATCAGGAAAAGAAACCTGAAAACCCCAAAATAAAAATTAAATTAAATAACTGAAGGAGAGAAAACTAAAACTTACTGGAAATAATTTGTAAGGGAAAGAAAAAAGTGACAGTAGCTACAAGGCAATAACCCAGCCTCTCCTGAGACATAGGCCATGAATGATTAGTTAGAACAACAAAGCAAGAATTTATCAAGAAAGGGTGCACCAATCCACATGTTCTGCTATTAAAGATATCAGGGTAGCCCTACCTTCCTTTTCCCTATTCTGTGGGTACCTGTTTTGGTTTCTGTAGAAAGCTTCCTCTCCTTGGTTGTAATGAATATGTCTTGCTAGTTGAGACTTGTGATCTTGTTTCTTAATGATTAAAAAATACACAGGAGGTGGTAAGAGTGATTAGGACGATAAGGGAGGTGTCACTGGCAAGCATGGGTAAGGCTGGTAAAAACTGAGGTTTTGTGAGACTAATTACTTTTACACTCTGTAAGGTTGTCAGAACATGTAATATCCTGCATTAGTGTGATCTATTTCTTAGCATCAGAAAAATACTCTGGAATGCTGTAGAAAAGTCCTTTGAAAATGTTCAAAAATGCAGTCACTCCCAAAGGGATAAGATTCATGGTAATACTGATTCATGGTAATATTGATTATAATAAAGCTTTTATAAAGTAGAGTTCTTACCTGAACAGAAGGGAAGGAGAATGTCAAAAAAAGGAAAACATTATTGGAGGGTGGGGCTAAACGAAGGAGAAAAGTTGGAATTGGGGAAACTTAGAAGGTTAAGGATAAGAACATTCTGTGAGAATCTCTGTTTGTGTAACATATTTTCGAAGTAGAAGAGGAAGATTTGGTATTTGAGACACCTGAAAGCAGACATGAGAAATTACCAAAGCAAGACTCCACAGAGGGAACCTCCACTGGTTGCAGGGAAGGGGCTAAACAATGTGTTCTACAGACGTTTGCCACTACCCCTCACCTGAGCCTTCTTCAAGGCCTCCCAGCCCCAGCTCCTACATGAAAGCAGAAGCCCTGGGATGTGCAGGGGCAGGTGTTCCTGACTTACAAGATCCAAAAGAAACCAGTATTTGAGTCCATGACCTAATCTAGAGTTGCTCATCTTCTCTGTTACTTTGAACACCTAAATAACTTTAGATGTAATCACTCAATTTTCTAATGATATTTTCTTGGCAGGTCTGAGAAGAAAGCACCTATGTTAAGTAAGGCTTAATGTCCCAGATGATACAGTCATTTAGAGTCTGTGAAGACCTAACGAAAAAGGGCTATCCTAATGGCCCTGACCTCAGGCAGTTAGGCTTAATTCAGCTGATCCATAATCTCCACTTGGACACATGATCAGTACATGACCTCAGTAACCCAGCTCGGAGGTAAGAACTGGAGCTTACTTAAGTCATCAGACCATGCCATAAAAATGACTATCTATGGGGCACTTCCTGAACAAAAGTAGATTTATAAATGAAAAATATTATGAAAGTTAGTCTCTGAAATCAAAACTACTGTTTTTTTAAAAAAAGTTTCTCGTAACAAATGTCAAGTTTCCCCATTATGCTGAGTTTTGGATATCAGCAGCCTCTAGGCCCAGCACCATCTTGTTCCTCCAAAGCCCCCAAACCTCCATGGCCAAAGTTAGCTGGTCACCTCCACTAGGTGGTGAAAGGAACCAAGCCATCTGAGACTTCAAAAGACAGAGTGAGAAAAACAAACAAATGAACAAAAGGACAAAAAGAAAGAAGAAAGAAAAGATATGAGAGTGAGGACGTCCCAAGTCTCAAAAGGGCGCCCATGGGTTAGCTAGCTGCCTTTTCAAAATATGACAAGGGATATGGGGACAAAAAAGGAACAAGGGGAGATGGCCTAGGCTAGGGGGAGAGTTGGAGATATTCGTAAAGAAGACACAACAGGGAGGTGGTGAGAGAAAGGCAAGGCAGGAATGAAGCGGAGGGACTTTGAGGATGGAGGGGGCAGGAGGTGATACTTATATGAAATGCCGAGACTAGTGCTAAAGTCGAAAGCCTGGCACTTGGATTGCTATTGCTAACATTCATACTTTTGGTGAATATCTTTGCCATGTCCTTTCAAGGCCTTGTAAGTGTCCACTTGAAATTCTTTGTAGCCTCTAGTAGTGCACCTAGCAACTATTTCTTGAATACCCTTTCTTGAGAAGCTACAAGAGAGGTGTGGTCCCTGCCCTCAAAGGGATTTCTATCCAGAGTGGGTGATTACAGGAAATAAGGGCCCTGCTGGCTGTATACAAGAAGGACAAAGAAGGACATGGAAAAGCTTACCATAGTAGGTGTTAATATTTGAACTGCACTTTGAGTTAGCTAACAGAGAAGAGGTGCTACCCATGATAGATACTCTATTACTATTTGTTAATTAAATGAAGTCCATTCTAATTTGTAATGATTGCCTGGTAGATAGTTCAAGGATTAGGAGCTAGTTCTTATCACTAAAATTATCTTATCAATTAAAAAGATAAATCTATCCATTCTAGTGTCTAGGGGCATAATCTAAAAAAAAAAAACCCACAAAAACACACCACACACACCATTATCTTTGGATGAGGTGGAGAGTGCAATCATAATTTTTCTAATTATGAGGTATCTTCTTGTTCTACTAATTTCATAGTAAAAAGTTTTAGAAGCTTTTGAAAAAAAAAATCACATTTTGCTCACTTAAAATATGTGTGTGTATTTTAGCATAAAATATAGTTGGCAGCTGCTAACATAATTTGATGGCTATGCCCTGCAAAAACTTGATTTCTTTTTAATCAAATTTTTAGAACCATACTGGGTTTCTTGCCAGTGCTGCGATAGTGAGCAATAAATACATCATTAGATTAATGGTGGTCTGATGATGGATTGCTCAAAAGATAGTTCTAGCCAAGAAGAATAAGCCCAGAAGTGTTATTGTGCAAGGATTAATAAAATATTGTTTAAAACATAGATATTGAGTTAATACAACAGGGAAGAAAACACTGCAAAATAGAAAGGAATAGCCCTGGGTTTATAATGTAGCATAGTAATATTGATCACGGACTTTCCTGAGTACTCTAGAGCAGCCACACTATTATATATGCCTCTGATTAGACCCAGAGATGAGAAGGAAAAAGTTATAAAAAAAGAAACTAACCAGAGGAAGGCCTGCTGCTGTAATAAATTATTTAAAGCAAGCAGGGCAAGCGGGTTGTGAAGACAATATAAAACAGAATCAATGCCCCCAAGAAACCCCAAACCATCAGCACCTCTATAAATTTCTTACCATCTTGTCTGGCATTTTACTGGAGGTATTTTTTCCCCACCACTCTCCTCGTCCCATCCCACCCCTGACCCTTCACTTTTTGCCAACTCTTTTCTCAGAGCTTAACATTTTTTTTTCTTCTGTAACCCAGGATGCTGTCTTCAGTTCTATTTCTCAGCCTGTATCAGAAGAGTGTCTGTACAGCCACAGATGAGTGCATCTGTCACTTCATTCATAAATTTCCCATGGAAACTCTAAGCTGGGATTATCTAATGTGATACACTTATCAACATAACTTTAATATTATACCTATTTTTATTTTTCCTTACTATTGTTACAGTTAAATCCACAAAATTAAAACCAGTGTAAAACTTCTATATCTCACTACCTGTTCTATATTAGAAGATGTTACTAGATGCAAAACATAACAAAAACTACCACCACCAAGTGAAGGCAGGAGTTTAAGGAGAATTTTGGAGGAGAATTATGGTAAAATTTTACTATTAGGAACTGTTACAAGGGCAAATTGCCCTGGCCAGTGTGGCTCAGTTGGTTGGGCATCATCCTGTGCACCAAAAGGTTACCAGTCCAATTCCTGGTCAGAGTACATGTTTGAGTTTTGGGCTTTGATCCCCGGTAGGGGGCATGCAGCTGATCGATGCTCCTTGATGTTCCATTCTCCCATCAATGTTTCTCTCTCTTTCCCTTTCCCTTCCTCTCTTTCTAAAAATCAATAATAATAAAAAAACAACCAACCAACCAACAAACAAGGGCAGGTTGATTTGAAAAGTGAATTTTTTGTAAGTAGATTTTTCCATGGGCATAAGGATATATTGAAAGGAAGGTCAAAACTTGAAAAGAATTTGTCAAATTCTTTTTGCCACAAGTATCCCATGGCCAAAAATACCACCAAAAAACAAAAACCCTCACCAAAACAACCCCCCAAACCCCAAAACCAAACCAAAACCAAACCAGAATTGCAAAATTGTTGCTTAGAAGCTTGCAATGACCTATGACCCAGTTTCAAGAAAAGTAGCATTCTACTGTTGTTTTTAACTAGCACAAATCAGTTCCATTGCATAATCAGGGGCTGAAATTATACCTTAGGCTTTAAAATTTTTTAGGTTCATCCAATCATTCGGAAACTGGTCAAGTGAAATATAAGCAACTGTATCCTGCCAGCCTAAAAACATTATTAGCAGCATGACTCAACAGGCGAACAGTACAGGTCTAAAATATTAGTAAAAAAAATTCAACATATAGGCTTTACTGCCATTGTACTCTGTGACCTTTAGCAAATTATTTGCCATGGTGGGTCAAGGCTGGCTGGTTAAGGTCAGGTTCATTGAACCAATGATCATAGTATATGGTGGTTAGTTTTATAAAGAAAACTGTTCAAAAAGAAAAGAAAAGAAAACTGTCCCAAGGTTATATTCAATACTAAAGAATGCTAGGAAAGGTAAAAAAAATAAAAACTATAGATGGTATAAATGACTAAGCAGAACTTTATTATCTCACCACGATGCTAAATAACAACAATTGAAAACATAAGGCCAACTTCTCAGTTATTGGTGTCATCTTTGTGGTTGCTGTTTGCTCATCTGTAACAAAGTGGGGGAAAAGATCATGGTACTCAAAGGATTAAGGTAAGCGACCTATAAACATGCCTGTCAAGTGCTCCTTAAAACAGAAATTGCTCTGTAAAAGTTCCTGTAATGATGCAGGGGCCTGGAACAATCCAAGTTCAGTTTCCCAGCCTACCCACATCCTTTTGTCCTCAGGGAAGTAAATATTCTGGGCACTGCTGACCTCTGAGAAGTCATTTGGTTTTTTAGGTACTTGGATGGTAGAAAGAGGAAAGGGCAACAACTTCTCATAGATTTTCTCTTTTAAACCTTTTCCAGGAGTCTTAAATGGAGAATTATGCCAGTCTGAAATGGGAGAACTGAACTTAAACATTGGTATCAAACTATACATTAAAAAAACACAAATTGGCAATAATTAATAAATTAAAATTTACACTGATTTGTAAGGCGAGATGGCAATCAATTCTCAATTCATCACTCTGTGATGCTGAGAAAATCTATGTATCCAATTAGTTGGGACAGCTCAAAGTACTTCTAAGATGACTTTCTGAAAATAAGATCCCCTGGGTCTCTGGGTGGTTGGCTTGGGACACTCCTGACAAAGAGGCAAGCCAGCTATAGCTTCCCAAGAAGGTCCTTTACCTTGGATAAGTTGATACTAGTCCTGCTGAGGTTCTAGCCCCCAACCTGGAACAACTTTAAAGTATCAAAGGTGGTTCCCAAGGGCTAGGATTCATCTAACCTCCAAGGAGAAATTCTCAGGAATGTAAATTAGGACTGGCAAAGTCACCCTGGAGACCCCAGGGATCCACTGGACTTGGAGTAGAGAATGGAAGGACTAAGACTGGGGCAGGGTCTTAAATTACCTTGCTTCCCCAGATAGACTTCCTTAGAATTGGGGCTAACCTGGAACAGGGATAGCTGAGGTTTCCAAAACACTTCTGAACACAGGACAAAAGGTGCCATTGTTGAAAACAGAGAATTAAAGTGTTACCTATAAATTTCACAAGGCCAGTAAATGTAACCTGGAAATTTTGAAATAAATATTTGTTAAATCAACTTATAGAGGATATTGCTCTTTTATATCAAGAATCACTTGGGGGTGCTTGTTAAAAAGCAGATTCCTAAGCCCCACCCCAGACTCGAATCCCAGAGATTGGAGTCCAGCCTATAAAATGAATTTCTAAGGAACAACTCAATTGACTCAGATGATTCATGTCAAGGCAGGAGAGTTATTATGTCTATGTAGTCCATCAGCAATTTAAAGACAGATTAGGGATTTGCACATTTCCCCCCAAATGTTTAAGTACCATAAAAATAAAAACAATACTTCTTGTGATGGGTTCTTAAGAACTGTTGCAGTTTATTCTGCAACATATAATGAACACCATTATTAAAATGTAATTATGAGCATAAAATTATTGGGAAAATATCAACTATGCTTCACAAAAATATTGCCTTTATTTTGTCACCAAAAAATAATTATGCTATTAAAGGAATTTATAGTTTTTTTAAGTATCAGTCATTTGGCTGCAGGAATTTATTAAGCTGTTAAGCCCCTCCAATATCCTTTTACTCATCAGAATTTTTGTGATAAAGGCTTTTATTATTTTTTTAAACTATAAATTGTAAACCATTGCAACTAGTGATTAGGCTGACTATGAATTTATATGCAAGTTATAAATTCCTAAAAACACATTTCATTGGAATTAGTAAGGCAGTCTTAACTCTAATAGATTAAATAGCCTCTGCAATAAAGCTCTGTTTACTTCTATTAGTGATTTTTTTTTTTTTTGGTGCAAAATGATTCGGTCATAATGCATCTCTTAAGAAGCAAAAGAACACAGATTCTAAAATGCATGCTACTGCAAAGCAGTAAACCAGTGTTGCATGGTGATGTGACAAGCACCACATTTCTTTCCTAGAGGGATTTTTTTTCTCCCATAAACACCCCCTCCCCAAATCATGGCTATAATTATTTCACAAAATGCCGTTTGCCATTTCTGAAGAGTCAAACACTCTTTTTCTTCCTCACCCAAATCACAAGTTCAGGCTGAATACTGAATGAAAATAGAACTTGAGAGGCAGGCTTTGTTTGCAGCATGTTTCTACTAAGGGTTGCCCCCTACCCACGCTCCATCCTAGGGCTCCCACTGAAGTGTACATGTTATGTTTTAACAGATGGGCCGGCTGGCGGCTGCAGGGCTGTAAAATAGGAACGTGGAATCTGCACCGAATGGTACTGAACTGAATGCTCATAAAGTTCATGGACATATACTGACCCAGACAGACCAGGCAGATCCAGACGTGCTTACACTCATTATACACCCCACAGATCACAGGGTCCATCTCTCCACCCAGGGGAAGTTCAAGGTTGTTTCCCTCTGCATATATTTCTATTTCATTCACCTGTCAATTTTATACGCACACATATATGTACGCACACATATATGCATATCTACATATGCAAGCACACACATGGATAGCTATATATCTCAACCCTTTTATATATTTTCAAAGACCAAAATATTCCCAAATTCTGATCCCAAGTCTCCAGACCAAGTACTCTCAACAAGCTCTCTTTCACATCAAATAAGAATTACAAGAAAATATTGTATTAAATTCTATTGAGTCCACACATAATATAAAATACATGTATGTAACTGCCCTCAGAAAAACCAGCTGTTTTCACTCCTTATCATTAAGATTAAAAAAAAAAAAAGTCTATCCCAGACTGAGTCACAAATGAAGTGTCAGGTTTAACCTTAAATCCTGTTGTCAGTTCCTGTCACAACTTCATCACTTAAACACACAGGTGCTCAAGCAAACGCCACTCGACCAGCCTGGTGGTTCATTTCACGGTCTGGTCCCGTACTCCCGGGGGCTCCGGGCACTGGGACAGACAGGAGCTCCCCCTGGTTCTGACGACGTCTTTGGACACACCTGGCAGTGATGCGGAGGTCCGAGCACCTCGTGAGGGATGCGGATTCCAGTGCTAGTAGAAAGTAATCACTTGCCAAAGTTTAATATCCGTGCTGTCATTTCCTTCCAATAACTGCAAAACACTGAAGCCCCAGCTACAGAACCTGGCTGGTTACTTAAGTTCTCTGACAGCTGAAGACCCACCCGAACCCCAAGATCGCTGGCTAGGGCTCCAGATCAGACGCGGACGCGGGGTTATAGTGCCGACGACTCCGGCGCAGGTTCAATTTTCAGGAACCCGTCCGCAAGCCATCTAGGAACCGCGGCGCAGAGGCCGACCCAGCAGGCGTGCCACGGCCGCAGAGAGCCAGGGGCCACATCCCTGGGCAACTAAGGGTGGCACAGACCACACGCCAAGTTCGCGTGCAAGCAGAGTCGCGTCCCGGGCAGTTGCGACGCTTTGAAACAAGAAGTTCAGGAGTCGGGATTCTGGCGAGGAGTGCATCCCTCCCAGCCCTGGCTCCCCACAGCGGCCACCCTCGGACAGACGCGCCGACGCGCCCCAGGACGCGTCCAGTCCCCCGGCTCGCGGAACAGCTCCGAGAGGCGCCGCCAGCCTGCGCGCCAAGCACTCACCCTGGTCGCCAAGTCCCGATCTCAAAGCAACATCTCTGCTGCGGGTCCTGAATCCCAAGTTGCCCCGAAGCAGCGACGGCTCTCGCCCTAGCGGACCGGGGCGGATCGGCTCAGAAAGGCACCTCCGAGAGAGCACCACCAGCCCGCGGCCGCCCCGGCTCAGCAGCCGCCCGGAGCGCTCTGACAATTCAGGGACTGGCTCAGCGAATGAGGCGGACCTCCAGGCTGAGGAGACCTGGCTCCGGAGGGAGGCGGGGCCGGGAGGCGGGAGGGGCGGGGCCAGCCTCGGGTCGCCCCCGCAGGGCGGGGCGCCCCAACCCGTGACTGGTGGATCCTACAGCCAATCGTAGTGGCGCTAGGGCCAGGGGAAGCCGGGGGCGGGGCCGAGCGTCCGACTCCGCCCCGTCGCCTGGGCCCAATAGCCGCCTCGGAGGGCTGAGGGGGAGGTGCCGGCGGCGGGCAAGACGGCTGTGGTGAGGCTCCCGGGTTGTGGGTGCGGCTGCAGAAGAGACCCGGGCGCCTCCGGAGGAAAGTGGGGACCCCGAAAGGCTGAGAAAGGCCGGAGCCCCCGCGAATCTTTTCGGTGTGAAGCGAGAAACACAACCGCAGCGCGGGCCGAGGCCGGGTAGACAACACCTATACCCGGCGCCCGCAGGAGGCGCGGAATTTGGCTGCTTCAAAGCAGCCCCAGGAGTCGGGGGAAACCAACACCCAGTGAGGGTGAGTCCTGCGCGGGGTCGTCCAGCCTCCCGCGAAGGCCGGGCCTGGAACTGAGAACTCTGGGCTGCCCGGAAAATGTTCTGATTGTGGTCTGTGGTTACCCCCGAAACAAAACTCTGACACCTCCAACCTCTCTGCAAGTTCACTACACGGCCTCTCCACACGCCTGCCCGCCACACCACTGGCAGCGGGATCCTCACGTGGCGCCCAGGGCCTCGTCTCCATCCTAGAGGCCCTGGCACTTTCGCCCTCAGGACGAAAAGGGGGCGCGGGCATCGAAGGCGCCGGAACCCGCCTGGATATTGAGTTTCAAACTGTCTCCTCAGCTCCCCATCTCAGTGCGGGAAAGGTCCATAAATAAGGCAGGCTGTCAAAAGATCAAGAAAATCAGAATCTGGACAGTTCTTAGTAGGCCCTGAAAAAATTGGTTAGTGTTGCAGAAATTGGGCAAATTTAAACTCTCACCCAGTGAACCAAATGACTGGTACCTGTAAGAGAGATCATTCAGTTCCAACAGTCGCTTAGCTGCTGAGAGGCCTGGGAGAATGGCCTTGGTCACAAAGGAATTAGATGGTAGACCACATGAATGGAATATATACCAACCAGGTCTCTGTCCAGGTCTGGGTTGGAGGTTAAGGGGAAAAATATGTTTTCTTGGCTTTTTTCCCCCACTCCTGATATAACTAGAGAAAAAGTTTGCCAACTGTGTTTATCACATTAACACTCTGTGAAGGTTTTCTACAGATGCCAATGATTATTTTAAAAATCACCTTGGTAATAGGATCCAAACACTGGATGTTCAATGTGCTTGCTGTAGTACAGTATTTATGTTAGATGATGAAAAAAGAAATAGGAAAAAATTTAAAAATGTATTGATTTGAGAGACAGGAAAGGAGAGAGAAACATTGATTTGTTCTACTTATTTATGCATTCTTGTACATGCCGTGCCTGGGGATCGAACCCTCAACCTTGGCATATTGGGACAATATGCTCTAACCAACTGAGCTATCCAGTCAGGGTGGACATTTCTGTTCATTAAATAAGTTAGAACTAAACAAATGACTTCCATATCTCAATTTCCAAGGTTTTCCATCTGTTTGTTCCATATAGACACAACCATTCCTGGGCTCTTGGATAAGTAACTGGTCTCATTTTCCCTTATAGAATGGATGACATGGAGGAGACAGAGCACATCTAGACTGAGTTCCTATTTCCACATTGTCTTCTGTTATAACTGGTGTTCGACAAGAGCTTATCACTCGGACACAGACCCATTCCTTTGGTTGCCAGAACCCCTAACAATCTCTTGAGTTTGGGCCATCCCCATATTCTACAAGGGTAAATGAGATCTGTTACTTATCTGAGAGCTCATTATCATTCTATCTGTGTGAAATAAAGAGAAACCATGGAAATCTGGATGTAAAAGTCATGTTTAGTTCTACTATTTCCCCAAAAGAAATTAGTAGCCCTTAAAGGATGAGGAATTTTTGTGGAATGGCTTAGGAATGAGAAGATTGAAGAGGGACCATGGAAGCAGGGCTGGCCCCTTTATATATAGTGAGCACATTTGCCTTCAGGCACTGCCACCCATCTCTGACACTGGAACAAAATTTTGAAACCTAAATTTCAGTAGGGTGTGACTGATAGGAGCTCTGGGTTCTAATCTGAGCAGCAGCCACGGTGAATGCTTCCTTGTCCATAAAACAGCAGTGGCAGAATAGGTCTACTGAGTTTATCTCCTTAAGGAGGACACTGTGACAACAGTTCAAAGCATTTCAAAGGCATGACTTTTATAGCAGTGCTGACTGACGAAAAAAGCAAAATGATGTTGAAATTGGAAAATAGTGCGATCTGAACAATTCCTCTTTATGCTTGCAATTTCTATTTATTTTAATCTCATTGGGTTATTGTCCTTTCATTCTGTAATGGAAATGAGGGAAAAGGGCCCTCAGAGTCCTTATTCTTTGATTACCAAACACCTTGGAGGCTTTACTTAACTGAATAGTACTTTCCCCTTTCCCATTTCCACCACCTCTCTCAGCATATATTCACTTTGAAAATTATTCAGAATTTGAACAAATGCAATCAGAAAAAGCAGATTCTAATACCAGCTATGCTATGGGTTCATTCTAAGACCTTGGGCAAGCCATAAACCTTCCTTTATCTTAGTTTCCCATCTGTGAACCTGCAGTGATACTTCTGGTTAACTTCACAGAGATAGGAGAGGAAACTCATGATAAGGTGCTTTGAAATACTAATTACTGTATAGATTACAAAATACCATGTAGGTATTTTTGGCAAATTAAAATGTGGTGTTAGTTTGTATATCACAACTAGAAGATATTTTTGTAACAGAGAGATTACTCTGGCACAATATCTGCAACCAGGGTGATACCATCACAAAACAATGACATCTCATTGCATTTGGATGACAGTGCAACTGCCCAATATGAGAGTTATACTAGTATTGTCCCAGGCTCAACTAAATAAAAATGTGATAACAAAAATGGATGGGGAAGGGAAGCTTCCATTCCACAAAAATGTGGGATTTTTTCTCATACATGCTCCAGAAGAAAAAATATAAGAAAAACTAAACTATACGTACATTGAACTTCTTAAAAATGAATGCCACTATGTGAGGACAAGTCTGATGAAAGACTAGAACCATCTTGGAGAAATGGCCTGATATAAAACTAGACAAATTAGTCAGGAATCCACCAGAAGAGATTAAAAATACTCTTAATTCATAATAAAATGAGTAACACTAAGAAATTAGACAGCCATTTGGAAAGAGAGGATCAAGTGCTCAGGGAGGAAAAATGGACTCCCTACCTAAGTTAAAAATAAGAACAGTAGGGCAATCTAAGAAACAGGACAAAAAATATAGGCTCTAGAAATATTATAGACCAAGGGTTGGACTTTCTTTCTAATGCTTCCTAAATTTGAAACCTTGGATAAGTTGCTTAGCTTCTCCAAGCCAAATGGGTTGGGAAGTAGAGGGTGATCAGATTTTTTCTCCTTGGCTTGTTATGAATCTCAAGCGAGAAGCTGTAGGTAACTCCTAGCACAGAGTCAGGCTCATAGTGGGCCTTCTACTGAAAATAACAACCCCTAACAGTTATTGAGCACTGTGTGCTGTGCACTATTCTAAGCCTTTTCATCTAATTACTCACTTGATCTTCATGACCATCCTATGATATTGCTGCTATCTCTTCTTCCTTGGAGTTTCTGTCTATGTAGAAGGACTATTCTTTTGGTACTGAAGATATTCCAAAAAAATTAATATTTTATAGACAACCTCTTTTTTGAACATATTAAGAAAGAAAAAAGCGCCGAAACCGGTTTGGCTCAGTGGATAGAGCGTCGGCCTGCGGACTGAAGGGTCCCAGGTTCGATTCCGGTCAAGGGCATGTACCTTGGTTGCGGGCACATCCCCAGTAGGGGGTGTGCAGGAGGCAGCTGATCGATGTTTCTCTCTCATCGATGTTTCTAACTCTCTATCCCTCTCCCTTCCTCTCTGCAAAAAATCAATAAAATATATTTAAAAAAAAGAAAAAAAAAGAAAGAAAATAGCATATTAAACTAGCATTGCCTTGCTTTCATGTGGGAGTTAATCTAATTTGTCTTGGTACCTAGGAAATTAGGGTGTAGTGAGCACTTGGTAGCACATACATTACAGCAAATGAAGGATTCAGAGTTCGGGACAAAAAGGGCCATAGAAAATAGGTAGTGCTTCAAAACCCCAAACCACTTTCCAGGTCTCAGACTGTAAGTCCCTAGACGATTTGGCCTCTAAACAGAGTGTGCATCGTCTGGATTTCAGGTTTAATGGAAGTTAGTTCCCTTGAGTTGGCAATATGGGAATGATAACTGGCCAGCCAAAGAAGGAAATCATTGGATTATCCCTTAAAAATTAATTGTGTCACTATTTATTATGAATAGCCCACATTATGACAGATTCACATGTAAGTATGCCAAGAAAAGTAGCTGTGAGGTATAATACACACAATCATTTATTACCCAAGAGAATTTACGTGCTAATGTGGATGGTATTGCATCTATGAAATTATGACACCTACAAAGGATTACAAGATATAAAGCCAAATAAAACATAATACAGAGGGAAATGATTTTGATTATGCAACATTTATACATGGCATTTCATTTTACATTTTCAAATTGCTTTTCAGTCATTGGTTTATTCTTCTCAGCACACCTGGGGAGTACATCCATGCTGTTATACTCTGTTCACAGCTGAGTCAACTGAGATTGAAAGAGGCAAAGTATTTTGTCCAAGAGCACAACAGGGGCAGGGTGAGAAATTGTGCGTTCATTCAATCAGGAGTCTATTCAGCACCTACTCTTGGCAAGGCACCGTGTTCTGTAGTGCACAGACATGAGTTCTATCTATGTGGCCTCTGCTTTGCAGTAGGTTGCAGTCTGTTGAGGCAATGAGTGGTAGGTGGGTTATATCTCCAGGAGTGCTGTAGACAGCAAGGACCAGGGTTTAGAGGAGGAAAATGTGGGATTCCCTAAGATTCCAGGAGAGAATGGAATTTGAGGCCCTTGAGAGATGAGTAGAATTTTGGCAAATGGAAGCTGAAGGTGGTGGCACAGAGACATAAAGGTGGGCAAATTCAATGTATTTGAGAATGTTTGACCACAGCAGAGAAATTGTGGAAAAAGGCGTGGACAGTAGAAAGGAGCAGAGTTTCTAGGACCCTGAATACCCAGCTAAATATACAGATTTTAACCTGTGGGCAATGGGTACTGGACTCATCTCAGACTTCTCCCATTCACTCATTATTCTAACATGTACCAAGGGTTATGCATAGTCTCTAGGTATTTTCCTATAGATTCATTTTTCTAACATTCAGATGTATCATTCCAATGAGATACATATTATTATCCCTTCTTAAGTGAATGAAAAAAACTTAGATATTCAGAATTGCCCACGATCATGTAGCTAATAACTGATAGATGTGGAATTTGAAGGAGACTCTTGACTTCCTCATGGATACTTATGAGAAGAATAAAGGCAGATTCTGGACAGTGTATTCAGGATGACCATCTAATAAATGCCCCTCACCCTAGCTCAGTATTTTTCCAGAAATAAAAAGTAAATGAGAAATAAAGTTAATTTCTTAACATGGGAATTATTTTATGTCCAAAGTTGTCAGCTCCAGGTCAAAAAGAAAGACAAAGGGTGTCTTCCCCTGTTTCTTCTACGCAATTAACAATAAATATCTGCATTTTGATAATTTTAGTTTTGTGAGCATTAAAATTTTTAGGTTTTAATTATCATTGGCATACAATATTATATTAGTTTTAGGTGTACAATATAGTGAGTGATTAGACATTTATATAACTTATGAAGTGATCACCCTAAGTTTAGTACCCATCTGACACTATACAAGTTATATTCCCTCTGCTGTACTTTATATCCTCATGACTATTTTTATAACTGGCATATTACATCTTAATCCCTTCTTCTTTTTTACCCTTCCCTGCCCATCTGGCAACCATCAATTTGTTCTCTGTATCTATGAGTTTCTGCTTTATTTCTTTATTTTGTTTTTTAGATTCCACATATAAGTGAAATCATGTGGTATTTGTCTTTATTTGTCTGACTTATTTCACTTAATATAATACTCTCTAGGTCCATCCATAATGTCACAAATGGCAATATTTTATCCTTTTCATGTCTGAGTAATATTCCATTGTGTACATGTAACACATCTTTATTCATCTATTGATGGACACTTAGGTTGTTTCCATATCTTGGCTATCATAAAAAATGTTTCAGTGAACATGGGGGCAGGGGGCATATATCTTTTCAAATTAGTGTTTTGAATTTCTTTGGGTAAATGCCCCAAAGTGGGATTAATAGGTCATATGGTAGTTCTGTTTTGAATGTTTAGTGTCTTCCGTAGTGACTTCACCAATTTGAAATCCCACTAACAGTGAGATAGCATTTCCTTTTCTCTACCTCCTCACCAACACTTGTTGTTTGTTGATTTATTGATGATAGTTATTCTGACAGGTGTAAGGTGGTATCTCATTGTGACTTTCATTTGCATTTCCCTAGTGACTAGTGATGTTAAGCAACTTTTCATATATCTATTGGCCATGTGTATGTGTTTTTTGGAGAAATGTTTATTCAGGCCCTTTGCCCATTTTTAAATTGGCTTTTCTTGAAGTTAAAATGTATGAATTCTTTATGTATTTTTTATATTAACCCATTATCAGATGTATCATTGGCGAATATCTTCTCCTATTCAGCAGGTTGTCTTTTTATTTTGTTGATGGTTTTCTTCCCTATGCAAAAACTCTTTAGATGTAGTCCCATTTGTTTATTTTTTTTCTTTTGTTTCCCTTGCCTGAGGAGACGTATCAAAAAAAAAAAAAAAAGTAGTAAGGATAATGTCAAAGAGTTGACTGCCTATGTTTTCTTAGGAGTTTTATGGTTTGGGGGTCTTACATTTAAACATTTAGTCTATTTTGAGTTTATTCTTGTTTATGGTATAAGAAAATGATCCAGTTTCATTATTTTGCATATGTCTGTCCAGTTTTACTAACACCACATATTGAAGAGACTGTCTTTACCCCATGTGTATTCTTGCCTCATTTGTCATTGATTGGCCATATAGGTGTGGATTTATTTCTGGGTTCTCTATTCTGTTCTATTGATCTATATGTCTGTTTTTATGCAAGTACCATGCTGTTTCGATTACTATAGCCGTATAGTACAAGTGGGTATCAGGTTGTGTGATACCTCCAACTTTGTTCTCCTTTCTCAAGATTGCTGTGGTTATTCTGGGTCTTTTGAAGTTCCATATAAATTTTAGGATTATTTACTCTACTTTTGTAAAAAATGCCATTGGTATTTTGACAGGAATTCAACTGAATATGTAGATTGCTTTGGGTAGTTAAAAATGGACATTTTAACAATGTGAGCATTTTTAATACACTCTGGTCTCAGATTAGTTTTTCCACTAAACCAGAATCTCAGTCAATTCAATTCCTAATCCCTTCCCCTTATCATGAAACCTAACGCATTTATCTAAGTGACCTATGATGTCTCCATCTCAGTTTGATTTTTGCCCATCAAGAAATAGCTTTTTCTTCCCAAGTACAGACTACTAAGTAGCATTTTTACTGTTAATCATTAGGACTAAAATACAAGTGAGAGAAGTATTATTGTTAACACGTCAAATAATATTTAGAAAGGAAACAATTAACTTCATTTAAAATTTTCTATAAAAATAAAGAGATGCTATAAGGAGGTAGGTAGATACTTAGGTGACATAAAAATTAAAATAGTGAAAATTCTACTAAATAGGGCACTTCTCTGGTTTTGTAGGTTTTTGTTTGTTTGTTTGTTTTTGTTTTTCCCTATCCAAGATCAGTCAGAGAAATATTCCTCTAGAGCAAAAAAATATCTACCACAAAAAATACAAGCCACTGTCGACCTTCTGCATGAAGATAAATGGGAAACTCCCAAAGTGGGGCATTTCAAAATTCTAAATTCAATACAAAGCATTCTCCTTGTCTCTCAAACCTCCAGTATCTTGTTTGACTTTGCCCAGATTATATTTTATGTCCCAAATCATAAAGATCCAAGAGCAAAAGGTTGAATGTTTCTTCATTGGGTGGTTTTTTCCTTTTAATTTTAAACGGGAGTAAAATTAACATGTAAGGATGCTTAAATTTCATCTAAGATTCTTAAGATACCCTGTGAAAAATATGTAAAACAAGCACTAGACCAGAAAATTGTACCTGATTTCTTCTCTCCCTTAAAATGCCATCTGATTTCAAGGAGAGCATGGATTGAAATGTGGTGGCCTATGTTTCACAGAGGAAAGCAATGGAACTAATTCATGATGTCTTGCCTTTTAGATCTTCAGAGCAGCGATGCTTACCTTGAAATATAGAGAAAACAGGACTTTGAAAGACCCAGAGGCCCTAGCCGGTTTGGCTCAGTGGATGGAGTGTTGGCCCGCAGACTGAAGGGTCCTGGGTTTGATTCCAGTCAAGGGCACATACCTCAGTTGCAGGCTTGATTCCACCCTGATAGGGGCGCATGTGGGAGCCAACTAATGTTTCTCTCTGTCTCTCCCCCTCCCTTCTACTTTCTCTAAAAATCAATGGAAAACATATCCTTGAGTGAGGATTAACAACAACAACAAAAAAAATTTCTTTTTAAATGAGACTCAGAGGAAATCATACAACTTACAGTAACCACTTGCATCTCTCCAGAGGAAAAATTCATAATGCATACTTCTGGGGATTTTCCATATTGATAGAAGAAAATGTTTGGGATACCTAAGGGAATCCATTGAAGGTATGTATTAGCATTAATTTTTCCTTACTGTTGAAATGAAGCCAATGTGGCTCTTTCTCCCTTTAAGATGTTCAGCAAAAATGCTGTGACTCTCCAAGATTATTAAGGTTGAAACATGCTGAAATTAATCTTATTTTAAAAAACAATAACTATGCAAAATAAATAATTTTCCCAACCAATGAGGCTCCCTGCATTGAGGCTCTTTTCAGAGGAGCTTCTGAATTCTGGTGGAGGTCTAATAGGATATTGCAGGTAGAAAAACATTGTGTGAGAAGTTAAATACATTTCAGGTTGATTTCTGTTGAAGGCCAGTCTAGGAGTCCCCAGGGAACCTGCATGTCCACGGACCAAACTTTAGGAGTCCCTGTGAGGAGGTTGTTGGTCTTCACCTGACTCAAGGACCCAAGATTATTGAGTTATAGCAATCCTGTAAGCATCTCTAGGAATTCTTGGTAGCCTCCACAGTTAGCACTACAGTATTATTTATAGATGTATGTACTCAATACATATTTGTTTAATAGCATTTAATTGTTAGCAGGTCCTGAGGTTAATCAAAGCAGACAGCTGCCCTTGGGAATATATCCCAAACCTTTTGAAGCACAAAGGGGAAAGAGTATGATCAAGGTCAAGTAGCCCAGAAAGGTCATGCTTGCTTAGGATGTGTGGCTCCAATCGGCTGTGGTGGGGGTGAGGGTATTAATTGTCCTTCAGAGTCACAGAAATCATTCAATTGTAAATGAGTTGGAATATATAATTGGACCTGGCCCTTGAAATTCTGTGGTCCTTTCAAAGCAAAATGGAAAAAAGGAAAATCCAAGTCTGTTTTCTGACTTTTGTTTCCAAGAAGCTGAAAATATAATGTAAATGAGACCTTGGTTGAGGGTCATCATCCATACAAGACCTGTCTCTGGTTCCGAGGTTGGAGGCTCTTCTTTTGCCTTTCCATTCTCATGCACCCCCAAACTGAGATAGGTCTCAAGGTCTTACTTTGACCATATATTCTTTCAGCCATGTGGGGGAGATGAGAAGAGGTTAATAGCCATGTAAAAACTGTCAGCAAACTAGAAAACAACTTCAGACTTAATATCAACAGTGAGTATGTAGCATCACCTTAAAGACTTGTGTGAACATGAACAAATGTTTTATAAGAATATTAAAAAATATTTTTCAGAAGAGTGTATTTATAGATATAATGTCTAATTGCACTGTGAGTGATAAATGAGGTTAAACTCCATTTCAGGGCTGCTTAATATATTTGCTGCCATCCATTAGCTCTGTTTTCTTTGTGACTGCAGATTATGTCTGTTTATTAGTCTTGGTGCAGGGGGGTAATTGCTGTATTTTGGAGCTGGGAAAGGATCTTTCAGATGACAATGAAGGTTGTGGGAAGGCTTGTTTAATAGTTTATTTTGGTATTTGTTTCATTTTAAAAGACAGTGACTAAGACTTCATACCTGTCTAATAAGCATGCATGTAAATATTTTTGTGTGCTTTACAGTCCTCCATTAATCTCCACAATACCTCTTGAGGATGGGTCAGAATTACTACCTACAGTTCACATTTGAGGAAATGTGAGACATGAAGGGATTATGTGATTGGTACAAGGTCACCCAGCATGCATGCCTAGATAATAAAAGATGACTACAAAACTCTTTCCAAACAAAAAGTGCCTTATATATGTTAGGTAATATTAATGGGCATTATCCTAGGATAAGTAAAATACTCTCCAGGAGTAAAGTGCTCATACATGCTCTATAAAATGAATTATTTTAACCTCAGGGCAACTTTTGAAATAGGAATTCTTGAACCTGGCTATGCATCAGATGCACCTTTATAGCTTTTAAAACATGTGAATACCTGGCCGTATACCCAAGATACAAAATCGTAATCTGGGAGGTGGGACCTGGATAATTAGTATCTTGAAAAAACTCCATGAGGGATTCTGATGCTCAGCCAGGCTTGCGAATCATCACTCTAGACTAGAATAATAACCTCAGTCAAGCCAAGAACAACAACAAGATACTGTGGAGTTAATCTAAGAGAAAAAGTCTGGTGTTTTTTTGGGCTTCTGTCCACTCAGTTCACAATTATTATTAGCCAAGGAGCTGCCTCCATGAAATAATCAACTGTAGCATCCCTGTGTGCAGATCCAGAAACTAGTGCAGAGATTAAAGTTTATTTAAGAACCACCAGTGTTTGAATTTTATAATTTATTGGGTAAATTTACTGGGTCCACTCTGATGTTTTTATTCTGAGTACTGGAATGATAATTGATACAATAAGAACCTATAATACCTGTCCATTCATTCATCCATCTGTAAAACACTTATTGAATACTTGTTATGTGGAGGTTACAGAGTGAAAATGATGGTTTCTCTTCTTAAAGAGGTTATAATCAAGTGTTAAAACAAACACAGACCAAACTAACAAATAAAAACCCTATAATACTAAGCTATACATATTAAATGATATTCAAAGTTTATATGAGGCATTATTCATAAATACTAAGAAGCTAAAACAACCTAAATGTTGATCAACTAATAAATGCATAAATAAAATGTGGTATAATCAGACAATGGACTGTTATTCAACAATGAAATGGAATCTGGCACTGATATGTGCTACAACATGGATGGACTTTGAAAAAGTTATGCTAAGTGAAAGAAGCCAGTCACAAAGAACCACGTATTATATGATTCCATTTATATGAAATATCCTGAATAGGCAATTCTATAGAACTAGAAAAAAGATTAGTGGTTTCCTAGGGTTTGGGAGGTGGGGTGGGGAGAGGAAGTTGGGGAGATACTGTTAATGGATACAGTGTTTCTTTTTGGGATGATTAAAATATTCTAAAATTGTGGTGATAGTTGCACAACTCTGTGACTATTCTAAAAAATGTACATTTTAAAGGGGTGAATTGCATATAAATTATATCTTAAATTTATATATATAGTGCTGTATGAAGTTGGAAGAGTGATTAATTTTCTAGAGGAAATGGCATTTGAGTTGAGTAAAAAAGGATGGTTTTTGTAAACACTGAAGGCATGCTCAAAGGCATGATGGTGCTTTCATGCAAGGGGAAGTTATCTGGAATAGATGGAGTTTAGGATACATGAAGGGTGCAGTAGATGGGGGCTAGATGCATGGCTTTTACTGCCAGGCTAAATTCAATAGTTTTGTTTTCATTACTGTAGGCCAGTGGTCGGCAAACTCATTAGTCAACAGAGCGGCAAACCGCGGCTCGCGAGCCGCAGTTTGCCGACCACTGCTGTAGGCAATAGAGAGCCATGATGGTTTGTGAGTGGTCTGATCAGGTGGTGATGAGGTAGGTGAGCAGGGAGACCATTGAGGAGGCTAGGCTTTTTCAGTGTGTAGGCAAGAGATGATGAAGCCCTAAACTGTGACAACAGCAGTGAGCACAGAAACAAGGAAGCAGATTTGAGAAAATTTAGAAGTAGACTCATAAAACAGGAGCTAGAGAACAGAGAAGGCATGAGATATATGCAGTATAGTATTTTAGACCACAGAAAGACATGGGGTGTTTTTTGTTGTTGTTATTTAGAATCAATGCAAAAACTATTATTTGAAATAACACGGAGCAGCCAAATTGTAGCTATTTAATTCCTTGTCAACAAAGGTTTGAGACTCTTAACATTTAACAAAGGAATGTATATTGTGAATAAAGGATTGATTGAAAAGAGAAATGCTATCTCACCATTTTGTGAGTTCTTTGGAATCAGACCTTCCCTTGTGGGAGATTAAGCAGTCATTAATGGCCTGTTTGAATGACTTAGTATTTACCTCTTGCTCGGATAGCTTCTCTAGAAACATTTCCTTTGGTGTGAACAACTTGGATTTACTTCCAGGGCAATACTTCCCATTTTATCATACCCATGCTGCCTCTTGGCTCAGTACTCACGGATAGGTGTCCATAAGCTTCTAATAAGAGCTCCATGTCTGAAAAGCATAGGGTGAATGTACCACACATTATAACTTCCACTTACAAGTATTCTTGTGGGGAAGATCTGAAACCATGGAAGTCTTAAGGATCAGGAAGACCAAGATTGCCTTTCCTCTAAATCATGCAAAGCCACACCTATGTTTTCCATAAGAAGGAGGGGCAGCCAGATGCTGGGCAAAGTTAAAATAGAAACTGTTTCTCACAGTGTATGACAATATGCTTGCTGGGGATCTGTTATGGCCTCCTTTGTGGGTTTTGGAAGGTGTTGCAATGACCCTGCCTACTGCTAGCAGTTTGGGAACAGCGTCCTTGACAAGTGCCTGACATGAGTTTAACCATGCAGGGAACACCATTTAGAACACCACCTGTTGAGATGCGGCTCTTATCTGTGCCTGTCAGTGAACAATGACTACAACAAACGGTGTTCAATCACAGTTGTTAGCTGAGTTAATTACAGCAGTCTGGGGTGGGAGGAATCCCAGTACATGCCTCCAAGGGATTTCTATCACAGGTTGAAACATTGGCTGTGCAGGTAAGAAATGGAAACAGGCCCTTTGGGGGAGCTTTAAACAACAGTTCTACAACTCTGAACATGGATCCATCTTAACTCCACAGTTGGTGAGGGATCAAGTTCAAAAGAGAACAACCAAAGGGATAAGGAAAGGGATGCTTAAAGCCAGTAGGGTAAATATTCTGGGTCGAAGCGAGAAAAACTGGGTATTATTCTTTGGGCTGTCTTTGACTCACTGCATGACCTCATGAAGGTCATTTCCCCTTTCTGAGATTCACTGTTCTGGTCTCAAAAATAAGGATAATACAGGGGTTGGCAAAAGTAGCTTTATAGTTGTGAGTACACAAAACACAGTTTATTCTTATATTATTACTTAGTAATTATTGTATTATTTATTTGCATTACAACTGTAACCTACTTCTGCCCACTCCTGTAATACTGAAAGAATTCCAGTATTTATATCATGAGATTTATATCTTGGGATTACTGAAAGAATAAAATTTTGGGGGAGGGGTGAGGAATAGAAAATCCTATATAACTCTGTAGTTTAACTGTAATTCCCCTTCTGTTGTTCTACATTTATAAATGATGAGAGGGAACAAAGAAAAAATTCAGAGCTGTTGTAGAATCTCAAACTTCATTTTCTGATGCCTCTGAGTGATTCTATGGATTGCTTATCTTCAGATTTGCCTCTCCTCTCCAGAGCACCAATTCTGGTGTATACTCATCTCCAGTGTGGGGTGGAGAAGACCCTAGGAATCTGAAGAGGCAGGCCCTGTACCCATCTAGTCTCGTATCTTTAGATTACCTGCTACATTCATGGTCCTAAAGATCTCCTCTCTCCCCTCCCTGGAACACCCGATTTGGGAGAATATTAGCCTTGAATGAGTCCCAGAGTCAAACTGGACTTCATGGGACACCTCTAGGGCAGAACCAAACAGAATTTGTAACATGTGCAGAACATGTCTTAGTATGGGTCCCTAACTACATTCTTGTTCATGCTAAAAATCTCAACACACTTTTAACCAAGCAAGGCACATCTATGTATCTGATGGTGCTGTCAGTGATAGAAAAGGATCATGTTATGGATTTGGCAGGGAGGAAAAAAGAAGATTTATTTCCAAGGTTGAAGATTTATCTTTTCCAGATATGCAAAACCAGTCAGAGCATTAAGAAATATCAGCAAAAAGTGATCATGTTTTGTGAGCAGGAGGAACCATTCTTGACTTCAAAATAATAAGGAGAATTTATAAAGATCCCAAATCCATGGTTAAAAAAAATGATTTGACAATAGGATGCCAGTGGGACTATCCAACTCTTAACTGTTCTGTATGGTGAGGCGACAGCTTCATTTTTAAATGAATGCCTTACATTGAATGCTTAAATCTCTCCCTTTTCCTTTTCTCCTCCCCATCATTTAGATTTTTTTCAATGTTCAGCATAAATAAAACATCTAAGTAGGGAATGACACATAATTATAGGCTCTGCACCATTGGCAAATGATGCTTCTTCCTAATCATTTATAATCATTTGTTCCACTCTTCCTCCTCCTGGAAAATTTACTTAGAATGACAGCAGTGTCCTTTATTTCTTTTGAAGGAATCCTTTCGTTCCATTTTGTGTAGAGGTTATAAAACATGTCAAGAAATGCAACATTGTATTCACCTCATAGTCACACATATACAAATAGAAAACATGACTTTAAATGAATACAGCAACATTGAAATAACTAAATTAGGTTTTATCTATTTGGTAAGGTAAATAAATTTTAAAAAATATTTTTATAACTCAAAGGCCATGATCACTCTGAATGTGTTGGCTTACACCTGCTGGCTGGGAGGTTGTTTTGTGCTGTTAGATCAGAACTCAGTGCCATCCTTCGTTTGCCTCATCAACTTTTTTTATTTTTATTGCTGGCTTAGAGAAATGTGACATTGCTAAAAACTCTAACTTGAAAATGCTTCACAGAGCAGGATCCTTGCCAAATTCAGGATTCTTGCTGGTTTGGAAGATGAGAGCTGTCATGCAGAACCAAAGGCTGATACTAGAAGTTAGCGATCACAATGGAAATAAATCCCACAATCAGAATGTGGTTTCTGAATGTCTCAATCTCCTCCAACTTTAAAGGAGTGATGCTAGCCTTACTTTCAGGATAACTTTACAAAGAAAATTTAGGGGCAGGTGGAGTTCAATCCTAAAACTTAGTTCTTTCCTAACTTCCAATGCTTCCTTTATTACTGGCAGTTCTTTCCTAACTTCCAATGCTTCCTTTATTACCCAGATTATGAAGAGATGCCCATTTTCTCTTCTTAGCATTCAATTCCTGAGAAAGAACATACAACATCTTCCTTACCTGGTCAAGGAATAAGTTGTCCTGAATAAAGGAGCTTCCCAGCTGATAGTGAAACTAGTCCCCTGATGCAATTGTGTTTTAATCCAGTTTTGAGGGAAGTGTTTTCTACAGTTTGTTTCCCTTTCTATTGCCTTAATGGGCAGGCCATGGGTTGGCTGTATTGGGAGGACTCAGGGTCATTGCTGGGGTCTTTTGTACAATGCTACAGTAAGGCAATCAGGATTTCTAAAGGGAGTTGGGTCATATGGGTGCATTGTGAGTAGCACAATGAGGCCATAGGCTGAACTTGTCTTTAACTTGCATCCTTTCTATTTCTTGGTGCTTCTGATTCATTAAGAAAAGTTCCAATTAATAGTAGGCCTACCCTCTTTCTGAAAGTAGAAAGCTTTCCATCAAGAATAGTTTAAATATAACAATTGGCATGAGGAAGGGACATCTTTGACATTGTGGGCTTATGACTGGATTCTTCTCAATTGTGTCTAATTTATTGGCTAGCACTGCACCTATGAAATGTTCTCCATCTTTTGTATTTTAATCCATTATTTTAATACTTGCCCTTTCCCAAAGCTTTATGCCCTTCTAGACTTTAGAATTCAGAAGTAGATTGACATTGGTAGTCACCCCCCCCCCTTTTTTTAAGTTTTTAAAAAATTTTACTAATTGATTTGAGAGAGAGAGAGAGAGAGAGAGAGAGAGAGAGAGAGAGAGAGAAACATTGACAAATTATTCTACCCATGTATGCATTCATTTATTGCTTCTTGTATGTGCCCCTGGCTCAACCAACTGAGCCACTCTGTCTTAGCTATTCAAATACATTTTTCTTTCTTTTTTTCTTTTGTAAGTTTACATCTTCTTCCCTCCCCCCTGCCAAAATTGTTCTCAATAAGGTCAAGTCACCATTTGTATTAGTTCCCCATTGCTGCTGTAACAACTTACCAAGACTTTGTGGCTTAAAAACAACACAAGATTAATTTCTTACTATTCTGTAGGCCAAAAATCTAAAGTCAAGATATTGTCAGGGCTTATTCCTTCTGAAGGCTGAAGGAACATTGTTGTTTTTTGTTTTTCTTTTCTAGTTTTGGAGGCTACTTGCATTTCTTGGCTCATGAGCCCTTTCATAAATTACTCCAACCTCTTGCTTCCATTGTCACATCTCCTGCTTTCTCTCTCTCTCTCTAAGTACGTTTCTATTGATTTCAGAGAAAGGAAAGAAGAGGGAGAGAATGATAGAAACATCAATAATAAGAATCATTTATCAGCTGCCTCCTGCATGTCCCCTACTGGGGATCAAGCCCACAACCTGGGCATGTGCTCTGACTGAGAATCGAATCCTGACTTCCTGGTTCATGGGTCAATGCTCAATCACTGAGCCACATCAGCCATGCCTGCTTTCTCTTCTGTAGTCAAATTTCCCTCTTATAAGGACACTTGTGATTATATTTAGGACCTACCTGGATAATCCACAATAATTTCTCCATCTCAAGATTCTTAACTGCATCTGCAAAGTCTCTTTTGCATATAAAGTAACATTCACAGGTTCCAGGGATTAGAAACTGGTGCTATAAAACAAAAGGCATCAAATAATAGAAATTGCATGAACTTTTCCCACTGCTAGTCCTATCTCCTTTCATTCCTATTCCCTTCACTGGCCCTTCTTCTACCCATGTGGTCAAGATTGGTATTTCCCAGGGCTCAGTCCTAGTCTCCTTGTCTCCTCACATGCCAGATGGATGCAGTTCCAGCCATATTCTGCATCTCACATCCAGATCTCTGATTTGAACTTCCAACTTTAATCTTTACTTAGATGTTCCACAAGCATGGCAGATTTCCCATGTCCCATCTTTCCCATCTACCAAACACAAGCAAAAATTAACTTTCCCTTCCTCTCATGCTCTATGTCTCAAATAGTAAGTACCAGGACGTACGCAATAGACACAGCAAGAAGACTGGGAGTCATCCCAGGCTCCATGCTTTCTCTCTGCTCACTCTTTCCTCACCCCCTCCAGTCAGTAATGAAGTTTTGTTAACCTTACTCCCAAGAAACATCAATCAGAAAGTCAAACCTCAGGGAAGGTAGGGGACGGTGGGGGTAAGGGGGAGAGATCAACCAAAGGACTTATGTGCATGCATATAAGCCTAATCAATGGACACAGACAACAGGGGGGTGGGGGCATGAATGGGGGTGGGGGTAATGGGGGAATAAGGACACATATGTAATACCTTAATCAATAAAGAAATTTAAAAAATATCTCCTGATATTTTTTTCTAACTCCCATTTCCCTAGTTCAAGTCCTCATTACTCTCATGAGTAGGATATAAATGAACTTTTGAATATGGCAGAATGACATGCTCTTTAACTTTTTGAATGTGTTCAAGAGCTACTGATTATTGCCAACCATGCTTTTAGTCTCTGCTGATTTGCATACCAAATGATCTTGGTCCCCATAGTTGACTGGGCCAGGGATGGGCACCTGACCCAATGGTAACTCTTTCTATAAGTTTGATTAGCTAATACACGACTTGGGTGACTGGCTATAAAAACTAGATAAGCAAAATTCCTCTTTTGGGATTTCAGAATAGAGAAGCTGAAAGTCTCAGACCATTAATGTACAGAAGGGTCAGCAGGAATGATGGGCAAGAACATGCTGCAGTTCTGAGAAAGCAGATACTCTGAGTGAGCAGGGGAGGTGGTGAGCCTGGAGAGAAGAGGAAAAGAAAGAAGCTGAGGCACAGTGAGAAGGGTTCTGCTTTGATTCCTATGGTTCCTTCAGAATACTTCCTGAGGCCCGGCCCTACTATGATTCCTACTGTCAGACTTCTACGAGTTGCTGCATTATTATAAACAAACAAAACAACCCTACCCTGAGCAAACCTCTGCTTCCTGTGATAAACTGGCCAAAGAGTTACTTAGAATGCTCTGGTGAGACATTTGGAAGACAGCAGCACTGTAACTAAGATCAGCAATATGCAGTCCCAAATGCAATGTTTATTCCACTCCTTTTTAAAGCATCAGCTTAGGAAAAAAAAGAGAAGGAAAGGTTATATCAATATTTCATTTGGGAACAGAAGAATATTATGAGCTTCTTGTGTTGAAACCAGTCTTTATATAAAAACAAATTGATCTTTGCAAATATAATTTTTGAAAGAAAAAGTAACTGCTGCTATAAATATCATATGAAAATGACTATAATAAGTGACATAACATTGTATTATGCTTATCAACAGTGGTGTAATCAAACCACCTTCTAGATGCTGTGTTTCTAGATAGCTGCCTTTTGATTTGCCAGCTGTTGGGACCAGAGGGATTGATGAAAATCTCCAGGATTCTTAGTCACATGCCCACATTACTCTCTCAAATAAGAATTAATAAAGTAAGTTTATTGAATATTTATAGATAAGAAATTAGGCATATGTAATTAATATGTACTCTGAATATAGAATACAATCAGATAGCAACTTTATTTATGTCTCCCAGTATCCCTATAGAATGTACTAAGTGGGGCATTTCCTACTCTGTTTAAGACAAAATTAAAACCAGGTAATATGCAAATAGACCAAATGGCAGAACAACCAAACAACCAATCAAAGCGTAATATGCTAATGATATGCTAAGGCTGCTCAACTGCTCGCTATAATGTGCACTGACCACCAGGGGGCAGACAGTCAACTGGTCAACCAGTCATTGTGATGTGCACTGACCACCAGGGGTAGATGCTCCGACAGGTAGGTTTGTTTGCTGCTGGGGTCTGGCTGATCGGGACTGAGCGAGATGGGCTGGACACGCTCTGGAGCCCTCCCGTGGTCCCTCCCTGGCCTGATCGTGCACCAGTGTAGTCCCTCAGCCTGGCCTGTGCCCTCTTGCAATTCTCGGGGAATGTCGGAGAGCCGGTTTCAGCCCAATCCCACAGGCCACTCCCCTTGGGAGGGCTCCAGACACAGAGCTCATGGCTGGCAAGGGCTGCTGCAGCAGCGTAAGCCTCTCCCGATAGGGACTGATTGGGCCCAAGCCCGCAGCAGGCACAGTGGGGCCGGGATGAGTGGGAGCAGTAGGTAGGAGCTGCAGGCGGCGTTGGACTGTGGGTTTCGGCCCCATCCCTGCAGGCCACCCAAAGGGACCCCACCCGTGCACAAATTCGTACACCGGGCCTCTAGTAAAAAAATAAATATAAAAATATCCTCTCTCCATCTCCAACAATCCTATGTGATCTAGTACTTCCTATGGGATGTAACACCTATTGTTTTTTGGTGCCTCAGCCAACACTTTAATTTAAGACCCTTAAGTATAATGAGTTTTTGTTTACTTGTTAAAAATCCTAAGGTCAGAAATTTGTTGTTTGGATGAAGTCCTCACACTCCCTATACATCTCCATTATCCTCAGGCAAGAAGTGCTCCAAAAGAACAAACCTCCAGGGTCTCTTGGCCAGCCCTGCTTTCTGAATGGAACCAATGGATTCCCTCTCTCATACCTCAGAAGGTCTTGAAACTCTTGGAACTTTTCCAACTGATGGCCCAGAAGGACCAGCACCCTGGGACATGAGTCACATAGCCTTCATACTGCCTGTAATAAGAAGGAAGGAACATAGGGTGCCCAGACACAGAGGAATCAGGAGCCAGAGGGATGAGGCCAGGAAGCAAGGGGAGGACCACTTCAGGGGGAAAGTCACACATTTCATGAGGTCCTTGACAAGGTGGACCCTAATCAGTCTTGTCAGTCTCATTTCATTCATCCTTTCCCCTTCACTATAGCCACACAAAACCACCTGCCATTTTCTAAATATGCCATGCCCTTCCACCTTTTACCCTTTTCACCTGCTACTCATTCAGGATGGAATACCCTCCTCACTCTCAACCCCTCTCCCATGGCTTCTATTCAATGAGCAAGACCTAGTTTAAGTCTCTGGTTTTCAGTGAAGCCTGCTGCCACTTTCCCATCTGGCTGCTGTACCACTTTTTACATGTCTCAGTTGTGCTCTCATATCATTACATTGTAGCACTTTATTAACTTGCTCTCTGCTCCCCAAGAGATAGTATGTATCTTGAAGAAAAGGACAGTACCTTATTTTTGTAATCCCGCCACCTAAGATTGTGCTTCAGTGTTGTAGGGTCTTCTACTGCTGTGTAAACACACATTTATTATTTCATGGTTTCTGAAGGTCAGAAGTCTAGGCATGGTATGGTTAGATTCTGAGCTGAAATCAAGATGCTAGCCAGGGCTGTGATTCTCATTTGGAGCTCAGGATCCTCTTCTAGACTCACTGATTGTTGACAGAATTAATTTTCTTGAAGCTGTAGGACCGATGTCCCCATTTTTCTGCTAGCTGTTGGCCAAGAACTGCTCTCAGTTCCTAGAGGCTGCCCACAGTTTCTTGCCATGTGGCCCCACTAGACAGTTCACAGGACTGATGTTTACTTCCTTCCAAGCTAGCTGGAACATGTTTCTTTGATTTCCTCATCTATAATCAGCCAGAGAGAATTCTCTGCTTTTAAAGGGCTCACCTGATTAGGTAAGGCCCAACCAGGATTATCTACTTTTGCCATATAATGTAACATAATCACAGCAGTGATATTTCATCATATTCTTGAGTTCCACCCATACTTCAAGGGGAGGGAATACAGTATGAGGGTTAATTGGAGTCAATTTTGCCTATCACAGAGCTCAATTAATATTTATAAAATCAAATAATATGTGTTCCAGAAATATATAAATTATAAACATTGTTACTCAACTGTAATATTTTTTCTCTTATCTTGGAATGTTTTTAAAGATACTTCTTAATGTGTGTTGGATCCAGAATGGTTGAGTTTGCTCCATTTGAAATAACATGATACCCATGCTGTGAGCCCTAGTGTGCTGAAATTTGGAGTGGGTGGCAAGACCTGGTCTGACAGGTGACTTAAGCTAAGTCCCTGAAACTCTCTGAATGACAGATTACTCCTTATATATAAGACATTTTAAAAAAAGTTTTTATTGATTTCAGAAAGAGGAAAGGAGAGGGAGAGAGAGATAGAAACATCAATGATGAGAATCATCCATCAGTTGCCTCCTGCCTGCCCCTTATTGGGAAGTGAGCCCACAATCTGGCATGAGCCCTGACTGGGAATCCAACAGTGACCTCCTGGTTCATAGGTCAGTGCTCAACCACTGAGCAATACCAGTCTGGCTATACTAATTAAATTTAAATGTAGCCAAGGAACTCACAATATCCAAATTCATTAAAATAATTCATAGAAGAATTTCATTATAAATAAAATTGCAATGATATGATTTTATGAGGAAAAGGCAGTTTTGTTTTTAAATGAACCCACTCCTATACTGGCCAAACCCCACTAAATATAAATAAGAGCACATAACTACATTTTTAATACTTTACATAAAATGGCAAAGAACATTTTGTTTTTAGATGACATATCTGTACAGTTATGGTCAGAAGTGAATTTTCCCTAAGATATTAAAACCTGATAAAACCACTGTTTCATAATAAGCTTAATTAACTCAATTGATGATAACTGAAAAACTAACAAAGGCAGTACTCAAATATTACAAATCAATTCACTGATTTCATGCAAAGCATATTGAGATCCTTATATACATTTTGGGGGTTTGTGTCTTTCTTTTGTTTTTCTTAAATGAAGCTTTCTTTGGCTCAGATAATTATTCTCTTCTACCCAGAAAAATGAGCTCTAATTTTAAACAGGTATTATTAAGTTCCACCAAAATAGGCTTCATGCAGATGTATTTGTTAAAACATCCCTTTATTGACTGTGCACAGTTATTAACAATTCACATTTCATTTTATCTATTGAGAGGAAGAGCATTTATTCCTCCATTAAAAAGTTAAGCCCTTGGGGCAGCAGCAGGGATGTAGAGCCTTCTTCCTATAAATGGCACTGTCCAATGAATGTGAAATATTTCCATATTAATACAAATAACAAGAGAAAAAGAAATAAAACAAATGGATTTCTGCCACCCTCCCTGCCAACATACTCCTCTTATTTTATAAAATGCCAAAGGTAATCAGTTTTCACATTGGTACTTCCATCAGTCAGAAGAGAAATGTCAACACTTATTTGGCACCACTATGTTCAGAACCTTAGTAGGGCTGTGTGACAGTTGACAACAGGAGTACAAGGCCATGGTCACTTCCTTGGGAAGATGCCTTCTGGACAGCGAGGGTGGAAAATCACGAGGGCTTTCATCAGCCTCCAGTACCTTGCTGCTCAAGTTTCCGGAGCTGTTTTTCAAGTTTTGAGATGTTTACTCGATGCATCATCAGAAACTCGCCATTCAAATGAAATACAGGAATGTCAAATTTATACCTCTCATACCAAGCAGAGTTTTCTGGAAGTGTGATGTCCACCTCCTGTAAAATAAACTGAAACAGAGACAGAATAAAGCGCTCTATTTTTGAGAACATGGAATGATGCAATAACTTCAGTGACAAACTGATCCTGAGACTGGTTCTAACGCTCAGAGGTTTTTGTTATGTTGTTTGTTTGTGTGAGGTCCAAAGTAATCTAATGTCCCTGATTTTCACAACTTGGTTGATTTCATTATATTCTGTAACTCCAGATTTTGCTACCTTTCTGTTATACCTGTCACATTCAGCATCCAGGCACTACTCCGTTCCCAATGAAATAAAATATGTCCTCACAGGGAAACTTCCTGAGAATCAGGAAAGACATGTTTTGGTTTTAAAAAATGTCATGCTTTACTACAAGTGAACCATGGAAATGACAAAATAAGAGAAAAGGAATAGGGACAAAAGTTTTGAAAAAGCATGAATACAGCATTTGATATTTAACTTTGACTCAGATTAAGAGTAAGGAAACAAGTACTGCTCAGAGAAACACCTAGGATAGTGATTTTTTAGTTAGTTAGTGGAAATTAGCACTAACATCTCTCTGAAAATTAGAAAGAAAATGTAAGTGAAAAATTATTTACTCTCTTTTCCTAAAAAAAGGATCCAGATACCTTATATCCATTCCATATACATAAAGCCACACTGTACAACATTACCCTGTTTTTATAAGGCTCCAGTACTTCCTTAGCTTCATCACAAAGGGGACATGGATCCTACAGGAAGAAAAAGTAAAGCCATTAAACCCAAGAATGGCAGCAACCTGACAAAAAACACAGAAGCAGATTGCAAGTATTTTAACAGATTGTTTTCTACACTTTCATTTCCAAAATAAAACACTGTCATAGAATCTTATAAACAGCTAATATTTCATAGTAAATGGGCTTCCAGCATTTTTCAATTGTTATATTTTGATTTGTCTCCATAAATCAATCTACCTCTCTAATAAATTTAGATGTTTACATTTGTTACACGTGTGTATATACACATAACATATATGTACATAACATATGTATCTATTTATTAGATATATATTACAGGTAGATATGTAGATACATATGTACATATACACATACACAATACATTTAGATGCTTACATTTTTTTTGTCACTGGCTTCATCTAATTGATAGCTGGGAAAATTATTTTTCACTGATCTGTACTCCAAGGAGCACCTTCCTGGCCTGGCTGACATCACCAGAGTGGCTAAAAGTCTGCTTTGAATGGGGACACTGAGCTTTGCCAGCCTGTTTTTCCTAATCCACAGGAGCAAACCCACTAGGATAGAGTTAGATAGTGAGTGTCCCATCTTTAAAAGGGAAAAATATTTCAGATGATGAATGTACCAACTCTTTAATGTCTTGTCTCTTTCTCATTGTAAGTGTCAGCGATAGGTTCCCAGATAATTCTCCACCTGAGAAGCAAGCACATTTTAGTGCCTGTTGTTGTTTGTACTCTAACCACGTAGTGGAGGAGTCTGTTGAGAATGCTATGGATAGTTGGCAGATTTTAAAGGCTTCTCAGGCCTAGACTTCATGAATAGGAACTAGCTACAGGTTCTCTTGCAATGAGCTAAGAATATACTCAACATTATTGGTGCTTATATAAAACTAGTGGCCAGGTGCACGAAATTCGTGCACAGGTAGGGTCTCTAGGCCTGGCTGGCCATCAGGGCCAATCTGTGGGGCAACCAGTGGGGTGGTCAAGGGGCCCCCACTGGCACCTGCCTTAGCTGGCCTGGCACCACCTGCATGCTGGCCCTGCTCCCTGCCGCCGGTCACCTCCCTCTGCGAGGCGACCGGCGGCAGAGTGAAGGCCCACTGGCACCTGCCTTGGCTGGCCTGGGGCCTGTGAGCGGGGGCAGCTCCTGCATTGAGTGTCTCACCCTGGTGGTCAGTACGCATCATAGCGACTGGTCGTTCCACCGGTTGTTCCGCCGTTCAGTCAATTTGCATTTTAAACTTTTATTACATAGGACTAGAGGCCCGGTGCACAAATTTGTGCACGGGTGGGGTCCAGCTGGCCAGCCCTGATTGGGGCTGATCGGGCCAGGCTGGCCCGGAGGAGGGGCTTCATGCGGTTGGTGGGCTGGCCCTGCCCCCTGGTCAAACTCCTGGTCAAGGGGACAATTTACATATTAGCCTTTTATTATATAGGATCTCCTTTTTAACATGACAGGAAGAGATAAGCTGTTATGTAAAAGAAAGGCCCTTTCTCCAGCTTAACTCACAGCTTTTTTTTAAAACCAAGATTTAATATATATTTATTCCTAACACATGAAACCTATAATATAAAGATTTCATACTGAATAAATTATATTCATTAAGCAAAAAAGGAGGAATTTACATCAAGTTTTAGCTAGATTGTTTGACGTACAAATACACAGATTTTTATCACTGAAAAAATTTCAATTGTGTTTCTTCATCAGGAACTTCAACTGAATGTAGAACTTTTCACACCTCCATTAGAAAAAAAACAAAAACCCAGAAAAAAATAACAACCTATAAGTTGATTGGCTGCTGAGACAGAAAGGGCTTTTTACAGACATGTATAGCATTCTATCAAGAAGGGTGATATCTGGCAAGAGATTAAATAGCTGGGTCTCACTTTGTGTAGGCCATCACTTGTTAACTCATCATACTAGAAAGAGGAAGCTGGGAGGGGGACCAAATTGTGGGGATCCAAGGGTATGTGCAATGTACATCATATATATATGCACACATGTCCAATGGTATGTGCAATGTACAATACCATATCTATTCTCTCTCTCTCTCTCTATATATACACACACACACACACACACACACATATATATATATATAAAGGCAGTGACCGTGATGACCGAAACAAGTGGTCACCATGCAGTACTAGCATAGATATATAGACACAGGTAAAGTCTATAAGTGAACTAAGACTGAACAAGACAAATACTTGCCTTCATGGAGCTCACACTGTAAGGTTAGGTCAGGGATGAGAATTCAAAATTGCCACCAGCACAGACCTGAGGTGCTGCTTCTCAGACCGGCCAGAGATACACCTGTAGCAGACTGGGGGCGTGACTGAAAGGCTGGTGCCAATGTGAAGGTGGGGCCGTTCTGGATTTCCCAGAGGAGTCAATGGCTGCCTAGGAGGCGGAGCTTTTGACGCTGACTGGCATAGAAACCGACCAATCAGAACCAAATCTGGGTGAACTGTGAGGAGCCAATGGCTGCCTAGGAGGCGGAGCTTTTGACGCTGACTGGCATAGAAACTGACCAATCAGAACCAAATCTGGATGAACTGAGAGGAGCCAATGGCTGCCTAGGATGCAGAGCTTTTGACGCTGACTGGCATAGAAACCGACCAATCAGAACCTAATCTGGGTGAACTGTGAAGGCAGAACCTAAGGTAGGGGCTGAGGAGGGGTTTTAAAGGCAACAGCTGTTTGGTGTAAGGTGTAAGAAAGCAGTTCAATTTTTTAATAACTGGTTTGGCAGTACAGTGCATATGGAAGGCTGTCAGTCCAGATATAGGAGTTATGTATTTTTGTCTGCCAAGAGCATCTCCTCCTGCTGAAAAAGGCCTTTCCCCACCATTTAAGCAATCCTATCCTATATAATCTATCTATACTAATAAAAGGGTAATATGCTAATTAGACCAGGTCGATCGGCCATCTTCCAGACATCCGACTTCCTTCTGGACAAAGCCATGGTGGTGGGGGCTGAGGCAGAAGCAGTTAGGGGCGATCAGGCCAGCAGGGGAGGGCAGTTAGGGTTGACCAGGCTGGCAGGGGAGGACAGTTTGGGGCAATCAGGCCAGCAGGGGAGAGCAGCTGAGAGCAACCTGACCAGCAGAGGAGGGCAGTTGGGGGCAACCAGGCCAGCAGGGGAGGGCAGTTGGGGGCGATCAGGCCATCAGGGGAGGGCAGTTGGGGGCGAGATCAGGCTGGCAGGGGAGGGCCATTGGGGGCGACCAGGCCAGCAGGGGAGGGCAGTTGGGGGCATTAGGCAGGCAGGCAGGCAGGTGAGTGGTTAGGAGCCAGTGGTCCTGGATTGCGAGAGGGATTCTGACTGCCGGTTTAGGCCCAATCCCATAGCAGCCAGACATCCCCTGAGGGGTCCTAGATTAGAGAGGGTGCAGGCCAGGCTGAAAGACACCCCCATGCACGAATTTCGTGCACTGGGCCTCTAGTATATATATATATACACATGCAGCAGAACAGTTGCTGCAGCTAAAGGTTAAAACTAGTTCTAAGAGGTGCTTTCAGGGTTGGTTATTCATACAATGAAGGAGAGAAAGAGGTCAGGGTGTTGTAGGTTCACACATGATACTCTGGGGTAAAAGCCGCCCCCCTTTTTTTCTCCTTTACATTTAACTAAAAACATTTTAAAAAGCTTGCTGCTAACCCATGATTTTTCTCATGCCTATATGAGACATTGTTATTATAGTATGTTTACAGTATCAGGTGCATAGTACAGTACGAGAGGGTTTATATTCTTCTGCACAGGCCTCACCAGTGAATAGGGTCTGTCCACACCTGTGAACTTCTCAGTTCTTGCAAGATTGTGAATGTACAACAATAAACATACACCTTCAGCAGCCACCATTTTTTTTTGTCCTTCAATGTGTTTTTTTTTCTCCTTGTTTTTTTTATAACCATTGAAAAGTTATGAAATGTGGTAGCCTATTGATGGAAGGACTATGAAAGCTATTTTTATCTTATATTTCCCCAAACTCACTGTAAATGACAGTAACTTTAGTTGAAATAAAAAAGTCTTCTGTGTAGGCAGAGCTTTGTTTTTTCAAATAGGGTGCAGTCCTGAGACTCACAGCTTATTTCAAAATAAGGACCCACATCATCAAAAGTCAGTTTTCCTTCAGAAGGATCTTTCTGGCCCTAATTTCCTGGTTCAGAGAATTAGGCTCATGTTACTATTAGCATTATCAATAAGCAGATTATGAATAGTCTGTGATGTGTTGAGATAATCATGTTGACATTTTCTGAGAAAGTTTAAAAAAGTCAACAGAAGTTCTTAAAGGAAAAACAAGAACAAGCTAAATAGCAGAAATACTATATAACTAACATTTTGCTTTTATAATAAAATACTTTAATAGAGCCTAGATGAGGATTTTTCTTGTTTTGTTTTTAAAAGCTGGTGTCCATAGAAGTATGTGCAAATTATCGTGTGTGGGTGTGGGTGTGTGTGTATGTTTATGAGAAAAGGTCCATCAAATTTTGAAGAAGTCTATGAACTGAAAAAGGGTAAGACTCAGTGGTCTGGACCATTCAAACATCCTTGTCTAGGATTTTGTATGGCACCAAGAGAGCATTTATTTACTCTAGCCCTGAAATGTAATGAACATTTGTTGGATTGGTTTGTCCACTGCTCACATCCCTTTCTTGTAGCAAGAATGCTGTAATTTTGCCTCACAGGAACTGCTCTCAGCATGTGGTGGACTCCATCCCTGAGCAACAAGGCAATCAGCACATCCTAGCCCTTTGGCTAAAATGGAATGGCTCAGGGATTGGGCTGATCAGAACCAATAGATAGCTATGAGGCTTTTGTTGGTGTTTCTGATACCCAAGCTGTGAGATCTGGGGCTTGGCATCACTGCCATCATTCATGAGAAGAGGCAGAGTCAAGACAGATTTAACCCAGAGGATGTGGAACTGAAGAGATTGGCAATTACTTAGTTTCAGAATGAAGCAATCCCTGAAACCAGACCAAGCCATAAAATCCCTTTTTTGTTTAAGTCACTCTGGGAAGTACTTTTTATTATTTCTAACTGAAAGAGAGCTAATACTGTGCTTTTTCTTTGGATTGTGAACTCCTGAAGGTGAGAGTGATATTATATGCCTAATGACACATATAAAGGGTTCAGTACAAAATTTAAGCTGAATGGAAGATTAGTGTGTGTATTTTTGCAAATGTTTTCAGCTAACTTGGCTATTGCTCAAACTGAAAAAATAGTGCAGAATTGTTAGGCTGAATGACCACCATTTGCTTTAGGGATTATTTTATTTTTGTGGTTAATTCTCACATGCATTTCTCATATGTAGACACAGATGATGAAATAGTTTTGTTCCATAATTTCCAACAGTGCAATATATATTCATGGATATGAAAAGTAGTTTAGAGTAACTATTCTCAACGAGATATTAATTTTTAAAAGTTTTTAAAGCTTTCCCGTTAGATAATCATCAGATATTTTTAAATTGTTAAAATGCCCGAATTCTGAAAACTCTATTAAACACAATGCTTTTTTTTTGTTTGAATTGCAGTATTACTCACTAAAGTTAATTCTATTACCCTGCACTTTATTTCTTTTTTTGACTATAAATCACACAAAATAATGTTAACTAGCAAAAGAAAATCAGCAATGCTTGTATTATAAATTTTAGGGGGAAAAGCTCTTAAAAAATTTAAATTACTTTTATACTTTAGAAGTAGTGTCAGGGATAAGAAAACACAGTCAAGCCTCATTATTTGTGGATTCTGTATTTGTGAGTTGACCTATTCATTAAAACTTATTTGTAACCCCAAGATCAATACTCATGGACCTTTAGTAATCATTCACAGACATGCATGTGCACAGAACAGAGCAAATTTTGAGTCACATTCCAGCTGAGATTGAACAAGATGATGCTCTGCCTTCTTGTTTCAGCTCATATGTGTAAACAAGCATCCTTCTCATGATCTGTTCAGTGCCATTTATTTTTTATTTTTTGTGCTTCCTCTTAATAGTGTTGAAGTGCTGTTTAATGCTTCTAAGCACAAGAAGGCTTTGATGTGCCTTATGGAGAAAATAATGTGTTAGATAAGCTTTGTTCAGGCAGGAGTTATAGTGCTGTTGGCTGTGAGTTCAATATTAATGAATCAACAATATGTATTAAACAAGGTGTCGTTAAACAGAACAAGGTTATGTACTGATTGATTGACAAAAATGTTAACAGAAGCTCATAGGAATCTAACCCTGTATTTTTCCTAGGAACAAAGGTCCAGCATTTGCTAATTCAGGGTTTTTGGTGACTTTATAGAACATAACTATCCTATCTAATAAAAGAGTAATATGCAAATTAACCATCACTCCGCTATACCCACAAGCCACGCCCACCAGCCAATCAGGAGCGAATATGCAAATAAACCCAACCAAGATGGCTACAGCCAGAGAGAGCAGGAGGGAGGCTTGGGTTTCCCTGGCAATGGAGGAAGCCAAGCTTTCTGCCTGCCCTTGCCAGCCTATGCCTCCACTCAAGGCTACAAAGTTTCAATGATAGAAGATACATAAATCCAAACAGAAATGGCTGCCGCCACAGAGTAAGCAGAAGGCTTGGCTCCGCTCCAGGCTGCAAAGTTTCAATTGTAGAAGATAAATAAATCCCAGATACCAGGGCCTCCGCTTGGGTCGCCAGGGGGCGTGGCCGGCCTGCAAACCACCACAGGCCCCTCTCCCTGGCCACCCCATGCGTCAAGGAAACCCCCACCCTGATCTGGGACATCCTTCAGGGCAAACCAGCCGGCCCCCACCCATGCACCAGGCCTCTATCCTAGCTAATGAAAGAGTAATATGAAGATTGACCATCACTCCAACAAACAAGATGGCTGCCCCCATGTGGTCAAAGATCCTGCCCCCATGTGGACACAAGATGGCCACCACAAAATGGCCAGCAGGGGAGGGCAGTTGTGGGCGATCAGGCCAGCAGGGGAGGGGAGTTGGGAGGGACCAGGCCTGCAAAGGAGGGCAGTTGTGGGCGATCAGGCCAGCAAGGGAGGGGAGTTGGGAGGGACCAGGCCTGCAAGGGAGGGCAGTTGGGGGTGATCAAGCCTGCAGGGTAGGGCAGTTAGGGGTGACCAAGCTGGCAGAGGAGGGAAGTTGGGGGCGACCAGGCCTGCAGAGAAAAGCAGTTGGGAGGGACCCAGGCTTGCAGGGGAGAGCAGTTGTGGGGGACCAGGCCTGCAGGGGAGAGCAGTTGGGGGTGACCAGGCCTGCAGGGGAGGGCAGTTAGGGGTGACCAGTCCTGCAGGGGAGGGCAGTTAGGGGCAAACAGGCTGGCAGGGGAGCAGTTAGGCATCAATCAGGCTGGCAGGGAGTGGTTAGGGGTGATCAGGCTGGCAGGCAGAAGCAGTTAGGGGCAATCAGGAAGGCAGGCAGGCGAGCAGTTGGGAGCCAGGAGTCCTGGATTGTGAGAAGGATGTCTGACTGCCCATTTAGGCCTGATCCCGGTGGGGTCCTAGATTGGAGAGGGTGCAGGCTGGGCTGAGGGACACCTCCCCCACACCCCCCATGCACGAATTTTGTGCACTGGGCCTCTAGTCACAAATAATAAGAACTAAGTTCCAAGTGATACATTTATAAACATCATATTATAATTTGATAGTTTTTTCTTTCAATGTAGGGGTCTCAGATGACTACTAAATATATTAATTTAACCTCTAATTGTGAGACAGTGAGGTATCTGGGAGGAAATAGAGTTTCTATTGCTGATACTGAAACTGAAAAACTGAGGAACAGGTCCGAAGAATGTTTATTCCTTTACTTTACTTTCAACGTTTTTCTTCCTTATTTTCTTCACCCAATAATTTGAATACTTTATGCTTTTAAAGCAGTAATTTTATTTTTCACTCTACCTTTGTGAATAAGGTCAACACAGGCAGAACAGTCCTAGCGGCAGAGAGATTTCTCAGGAAGAGTCTAAAGGAGTACTTGGCAAATTGCATGCTATTTCCTTGAAACCAGAGCATCTTGCTTCTGCCAAAAGAAAAACAAACCAATAAACTTAGGTGCTCTACACTTTGCTCTTTATAATATGAAACAGTAAGCTACAAGCCTGTGATAGAATTTGAAGATTTCAGAATTGCTTTTTGAAGTCCAGGAGTGTCAGATGTTTGGCAAGTCTCCACCATGCCTGCACACTCACTGTATTGCAAACAAAACCAAATTTAGAATTGGGGGGGCGGGTGGGGAAATCCATACTTATGGATTAGCTGTGTAGCTAATCACTTGGTTTCTGTAAGCAAACTGCATGGGGGTTCATTTGAATACAAAATTAAATCTTACCTGCAGATTTTGCCAGCATCCTGATGATCCCCTAAAATGTGGACTTTCCTGAGATGATTTTTAATCTCTGAGATAGCTTATCTTATTAGCAAGCATTCACCAACACCCAACCACAAGAAAGCAGCACAAGTCCCCAGCTGAAGGTCGTGAGATCTATGCCCCTCTGCTGGGATGGGAAACATAGTTGTACTTAGAGGAACTATAGGGGAGAATTAGACTGAGTTAACTTGTCAGAAACAAAAATTTACTCTCAATTTCTTAAGAAGTACGTTAAAAGAAGATTGCCATCATTTTTGAAAACACACAAATATGCTAGTGTTTCTACTGGAGATATTCCAGGAAGAGCAGTTTGATAATAGCTTCATGTCAAACACTAGGCTGTGAAGGTCCCTCATGCTGCTACCTTGTTTGCCATAAGACACCCTACTTATTCCTAGTTATCCTATTGAGCCTCCATCTTTGTCCTTAAAACTACAAATATGATCATTTCACTTTTAACTGTTGAGTTTACATTTACCAATATCCCCAAGATGAATTCATTCCTGGAATTTTCATAACATCGCTTTACTCCCATCTCTTCAACTTCATCTATCACCTTCCCCTCCTTTATCTTGGCAAGTTGCAGCCACAAAGATTCTCTTTCTGTTCCTTGAATGACCAAAGATAATTCCTTCATCAGGATCTCTGCACTTGCTGTCCCTGAAGTAGCTTTTCCTTACTTGGGCTGGGCTCATGCTACCTCCTTAGAGATGCCTTAGTGACTTTCTTACAATTATTATTGGTCAGCCCACTATTCTCTTTCTTCATACTTACTATAGTTTTTTTTTTTTATCCTTTACTATCTAAAATTTTTTTCTTTACCTATATGACCCTTATACATAATGTGAGTTCTGTAAGAGCAGGTACTTGTTCACCCACTATCCCTCAAGCATCTACAATTAACCTGGCGCATAGTAGGTGTTCATATATTTCTTTGAATGTTAAAAGTATCGAAGTGAGTCTTTTCCCCCTCTTTAGTCTCACCTCTAACCCTGATCAGACATTCAGTGTGCACAGAGTCACTATTTGGCAGATGTCATATCATAACTTAAGGTTAGTGCTCCGCAGTGTCCATAAAATTGTGCGTGAGGGTGCTGCAGCTGATTCCAACCCCTTCACCACCACCTCAAGTCTCCCCCTGCGCTGCTCCACAGCAAAACCGTATTAATTAATGCTAATCCCTACTGGTTACCAGGCTTCTCAGTATAAGATTAGCCTTAAACTCATTTCAGACAGAATGATAAGACTTTAGAGAAAAACACCAATCCATATCAAACTAGAATAAAGACCACAGGACAAAAAGATTTGATCCTAATCCGTGAAAACAACAATCTTTCCTTCACTCTTAAACCCTTAGTCTTCTACTTCTCCCTAAATCTCCCTGCTAACTAAATAATCATTATTCATAAACAAGGAATGTGATGAGAATTTTGCAAGGATCTGCTACCCAGCATTACTTCAAGGTGGAAAGTATATCTAAATAATCTCATGATATGCTGTGCTACTCTCAACTAAATTAAAGCCCTGTTATACACATTTTCCATAAATTCAGAAGAATCAACAACTCTAAAAGGTGAATGTAATTGGAGACAACAGCTGTGTTGACATGGCTTTGTCAACATAGGATATAAATGAAGGGGAAAGTTGAATGTTAGCCATGTTTATACTAGGTAGTAATGTCTGCATCACTGAGAAGGCCAAATGCCATCAGTATCACATCTTTGTAGGGTATAGAGTTATGGAAGCCGTACTATATGGAGGAGAAAGGAAGTTAACAGTTTTGTTAGAGTAAAGGCAGAAAGACAGCCCTTGGAAATAACAAGAATCAGACCATCTATGACTGTGACGACTGTGACGTGAGACTACAACTAGGACCCTGAACTGCCCGACATGTTTTGGTGGAGGGATTTAAGATTTATTGATGTCTGGCTGGTAAGGAAAGGAAAACGTATTGCTTTTACCTAGCTGAGTTGAGACTGAGGTGTTAAAGCTTGAAAAAACAATTCACATTCACAATGGAAATCTGCTTCAGTATTTCCAACATGACAAAACACAGCATGTGGTCTTGGCTGTGCCCAAGACAAATAAAGCCTGTCATAGTAAACAGAGTTGCTATTCATTCCAGATTTGCTGGAATATCTGTTCAACCAACCCAGAGAGCTAAGTAAAGTCTTTAGTGATGCTACAACTAGTCTGTTTAAAATGAGTTCTTTTGTAGTGCTAATCTTCATTTCTACTTTCTGTATGTATTTAATCACTTAAACATCGAATATTTATTTACTGAGAAATACTTTAGCATTATGTAATTTTTACTATCTGCATATTTTCCAAATGCTCTAAGGCACATGCATTTTACCATATTGTTAAATTAACTTATTCCTTTATATGGTAAAATTATATTAGAGCCTGATATAAAGAAAAAGCTCCATATACCTCTCCTAGGCAGAAATAAGACATTCAGGCTAAAATTCTGAACACTGGAGTCCACTTAGTTCTAGAAATAAAAGGTAAAATGAAAAAATTATATACTCCAACTGAAACTCTATAATATGCTTCTTAGAATATTTTATTAACTCTGTAAACCCTAACACCATTGCTGTCAAAGTCACATTCACCTAGTCATGCCTTCTTGAAGTAAAATCTTAATATGGGCTACTCTGTCAATGTGACATTTTCATTAGTTCTATTATTTTTTAACAGTATCTCAGCACTATAAAAATATTCTGAAAGGCAGTCTCTGGCTGTTAGCTCATGACTGTGAGAGGACAACACCTTTTTGATTATGTCATTGAATTTAGTCATGAAATATGTGTCCTTACTACACAGAGTCATAACTTTATCCTTTGTATTTTGTTACATGCCTCTGTGATACGAGCAAAAAGAGCTGTGTTCATAATATCAAAGAATCACAATTGGGTCACCTTTGTCACATAAAAAAAAAAAAGCAAAAGGCATAAGACTGGATTTAGAATGTGCCTAAAACAAATTGCACAGCTGAACAATAAAGATGGTGACTCCTGCTGTTTCAAGTCCACTGCCGCTCAGGGGCACATCACCCTGAAAGAGAAAGGGAATGCTGGCTTTTCAACAAAACTGAGGCTGACTTCAGTGGTCTTTATAGCAGAATCAAGTACAACATGGGGGGAGGATTGATTGGACCAATTCAGCCCTCCTTGAAGTAAGATGAAGATAACTTAACTCTATAGCATTTTCCCTGTGAAGCACTGAAGGCATACCATTAAAGCAACTGATTAGAGTACAGAAAAAAGCCAGGGTCATTTGATCCTCTATTAAGGATTATTCATTTCTTGCATGAGACGCTGACCAGACTATGGCTGCACATCCCTTATATGGGACTCTTGGAGTCTTCAAACACTGTGTGTGTCTGATTAGAAGGGAAATAACATTGTTCTCGCTTGAGTAGAGAAACTGACCTTCACTGACCAGAATTTTTATTCATACAAAGAATCCTTTGGCACACCAAATCTCCAAGCTCACATAATCCCTCATCAGCAAGCCGCAGTGTTAGTTCATGTGCAAAATCAAAAGGTCTATCTAAGCCCAAGTACCACCTTGGTCATTAACAGGTAATGTTGTAGCTTCTTCAAAGAATATAATTTAAATTTAATCCTGTACTGACATTAACCAAACACTACTACCGTAGCTCTCACTGAACCTGTTCCATAAAGAGAGGCTCAGGGCTTCCATTTAGCCATTTGTGCCATGTGAGATGTTAAGTGCTCATTTCACATTCATTACCATCTAAGTATAACATTCCTATTTTTACCCAGATGACTAGAAACACACACACACCCTATTGAGAACAAAACCTATTATTTTAGATTAGAGGCCTGGTGCACAAAATTAGTGCACGGGTAGGGTCCCTAAGCCTGGTTAGTGAGGCGACCGGTGGGATGACTGGGGGGCCCCTGCTGGCACCTGCCTTGGCTGGCAGCCTGGTGATGCCCTCTTGCTAGCACTGCCCCCCCCCCCCCTCCACTGCTGGTCACTTCCCTCTGCCTGCTGGCACCTGCCTTGGCCTAGTGCTCCCCTTCCCGCGTCCCCCCCCCCCCCCCCGACCAGTTGTTCCACAGGTCGTTCTGCTGTTCGGTCGATTTGCATACTAGGGTTTTATATAGATAGATTACTGAAAGTGTATGTAATGATGTGAGGTTGCTCTTAGGGACTCTGGGTCACTGGGTTCTACTTAATCCAGGGAAACAGGGACAAATGCTCCTATGTGCATTTTGGTCAGTCAGCTAAGTCCAAACATCCCTCTCCTCAAACAAGTGGCTGCCTAGCCTGGGATCTTGGTTACAAGTTTGGAGCCAAGAGTGACAAGGAGAGGCAGCATGCAGGGATACAGATACTTTGAGATGTCAATTCTAAGGGACTAAGCAGGGGTAGAATGAGTCTACAGAACAGACACTGGGGGTCGGGGTGGAAGACCTAACCTGGAGAGGGGCCCTCACCTCAGCCCCAGGAGTCAGGGTACCTGGCCAGAGGAACTGCCTAGGAAGTGGAGCCAACTCAGACAAGATGTTGCAACAAAGACCCTGAGCTAACCACCCACTTGTGGGCTCATTTGTGCATGGCCTCATGTTCAGCTTCATTCTTTCTTTTTTTTAATTGAGGTATATTTGACATATAACATTATATTAGTTTCAGCTGTCCAATATAATGATTTGACATTGCAAAATGATCACCCAGCCCTGGGGAGTGAGCAGCCACCTTTCACACCACACGTCCACCATACTCCCTGCAGCTTCTTAGTTCCAGATTTCAGTGCCAGCAGGTTCACCACACAGCGGGCCAGAGAAACCAGTAGGGAACTAGTCCGAGAAAGGAATGACTGGTCACAGACAAGCCTAGAGACAAAAATCCCTTCAAATTATTACCGTGACTGTGGGATTTTCAAGTATCTGGGTGTGTCTTTTCCTCAGTTTGTACTCACTGGGTGTTACGTTAATTTACAATCAACACACCGCTCTGTGAAAAAGCTCTTTAACTGTTTGAAGTGTGGCCTTGCCTATTTGGTAAGATTATAGTTTAACTGATGGTATACAGCATTTAGTATATGCACGGTGCCCCCTTATCCCACACCCTTCAAATTCTCAGTAAAATTAAGCCTTTTTTTTTCTTCATTCTGGTTGGTGTTTAGCCCATTTCTTTCCCTCCAAATAAAACTTTAACATGAAGGAATCAACTCTACATACTAGTTACAAGAAACAAGAATAATGGAGAGATGTACTTCATTGGATTCAGTAGAAAAAAATTAAACTCTTTTTTAAATTTAAAAAAAAATTAAAGTTATCGGGGTGACAGGGAGTTAAATCTTAATGGAAATAATGTAAATACAGGAGAGATTACAATAGGGACATCTAATGGGTTCCTGTAAATGTTATGAGAAAGGAAGAGAAGAGCACTATGGGCTGAGATTGGAGGTGCTTTCACTAGAGTAGGATCCTAAATCATGGAGGATTTGGTTATGTAAAAAAAAGGGAAAGCACCTAAAGTTGGGGTTAGACACAAAGGTGCTGAGTAGGAATGCCGAGGTCTGTTTGATGGGAGCCACTGAAGCATTCTGAACTAAAGTGTGATGTGATAAAATCAGTTTTGGAAGACTGATCTGGCAGCATCATGCAGGATAGATTGCAGAGAAAAGGAGAATGGAGGTGGGAAAGAGTCAGGGGCCAATTATGGCAATTTAGGCGTGGGATGAGAGTCATTCATTTATTCATTCAAGTTATCTGATGTTTCCCATGTATTAGATGCTATTATAGATGCTGGGTTCAGTGGTGAACAAGAAAGCAAAGTATCTTCAACAATAAAGAATTAAAAAAGAAAGCAAAGTATCTGCCCTCATGGGGTCCATATTCTAGTGACACTAAAGAGTCTCTTTAATCCGATAGTGATAAATAGAGAGAGGGGGTGAGGGAGTAAAACAGGGTGATGTGCTATTGATAAGGCAGGTCCTTTAATAAGGTACTCTGAGGTGTTGTTTTTTATTGAGACTAAAGAAAGAGGAACATTTGAAGGAGGAGCATTTAAGGTAGTACAAAGGCTCCAAGGTGAGCACTACCTTGGCTTATTATAAAAAATAAAAATGATTGAGTGGCTGAAGTACAATAAACAAGGGGAAGAGTGGCAGGAGACAGGGTTCAAAACAGCCTCTGGGGATTGCATTATTTAAGGCCTTGTGGGCTCTGTTAAGGAACAAGGTTTTATTTTACATACAATTAGATTTAGAGGAGGGAAGTGACATGATCTCAGATACATTTTTAAAAGATCACTTTAGCAGCTGTATGAAGAACAAATTGTTGGGGAACAAGAGTGGAAGCAGGGACTCAGGGGGCTAGTGCAGTAGCCTGGGTGAGAAGGGTGTGGATGAGGGCAGAAATAGGGCCAACAAGCCTTGACAATAATTTGGATATGAGGAATGAAAAGATGATGGTAAGGACACTGCCAGTTTTTGGCCTTGAGCCTCTGGTGGGGGCTGTGCCATTTACTAAAATGAGGACAACTGAGGCAGGAAAAGGTTGAGAAATGTATGGAACCCAGATCTCAATGAGGGACAAGTAGAGAGTGGCATATACAGGTTTCGTAGTCAGGAGAGAAGCCAGAGCTAAAGATAAAAATTTAAGACTCCATCAGTTTAGGATTTGTATTTACATGTAGGAAACTAGATGAGATCATTGAAATAATATAGAAAAAGACAGGACAGATCTCTGAGGAAATCCAACATTTAGAAGTTGGGTAGAGAGGAACCAACAAAGTAGGCAGAATAAAAAGTTGGTGAGGTAGGATGCAAACCAGGAAAGTGTCATCACAGAAACCAAGGGGAGAAAGTGTTTCCAGAATGAGGGCCCATTGTCAAAAAGTGATGAGTGCTTGGACTAGAAAAGAGATAGTGAAAGAATCTGCCACAAGCCAAATATGTCTGCTGCTGCTGCAAACGAATGAAATCTTCCAACCAATGCCTACTCCTAAAATGAAATACCTGTCTGGTTCTTGCCTAATATAACTTACTAGAGGCCTGGTGCACAAAATTCGCGCGGGGGCGGGGGGGGGGGGATGCTATGCCTCGTTCTGTTCTCTTATTTAACTGAGACCTGGAGAAACTGTGCCCATAGGCTTTGGGAACCAATCTCCTCCTGATCAGGGAAGGGAAAATCACAAGCAGAAGAAATGCCATGGCAATAATCCAAAACTTCAAAAGGCCCAGAACAAAGAATTTGAAGCAGTTTAAAAATGCCAGGCCTTTAAAAAAAACCCCAAAATGTATGTACAGATCTAGGCAAAAGTATAAAAGCACTTGCTCATCACAAACTTGCTTTTCTAGCTCCTCAATCATAACTGGAAGCCTTGGCATCAGAAAGGACAGAGTAGGGAAATGGAGGGCTGACATTAGAGTGACCAGGTACTCATCCGGAAGCTGTTTGAGCATCTGTGAAGGAAAAGCACCTTTAAAAGGGAAGAATAATGTATTATTCTTTCTTACTATTAGACACAATTTAAGTGATTTAAAAAAATGTTTTAATTTTGCCTGGCTGGTGTGGCTCAGTGGTTGAGTGTTGACCTATGAATCAGGAGATCACTGGTTCAATTCCTTGTCAGGGCACATGCCTGGGTTGTGGGCTCGATCCCCAGTGTGGGTTGTACAGGAGGCGGCTGGTCAATGGTTCTCTCTCATCATTGATGTTTCTATCTCTCTCTCCCTCTCCCTTCCTCTCTGAAATCAATAAAGATTTTTTAAAAGTTTTAATTTTATATATTACAGTTCCTTTTGAATTAGGCATCAAAGTAACTTTTCCTAAAGTCAGAGGTGTTGGCATCATCCCTTCATTAATTATATTTATTTTTCAAGTGATATTTAATGGCGGACCCTCATCATCTTGTCATTCTCCTCCCTGCCCAGAAGCAGTGCTGTGTTTGCCTAGGCCTAGAGCAAGCTGACATATACCAAGTGGAAGGGGAAGGAATCTTTAGTGTAGGCAAGAGTTTGTTTTAGAATCTTTGGACCTTAGTAGTCACACTTTGCAGATCATTGCTTCAGAGGAGTCTATTCAGTAATGGGGTTGGTGCAAATTACAATGTCAGGGAAGGGTTTCCAGAAAAACATTCAGCTGAGAAAAATAGATACCAATTAAGAACAGTAATGTACTGTTACTATATACTCTCTCTTGCAACCAGAGGTCTAAAGGGGATGCTGGACTAATTCCTGTTAACACACAGGGCTTGCACATATTACACCCTTTCCTTATCTCCAACCCCAAAGACACTGACTCAGCATCTGGCCTGGGGCCAGAGAGGCATATCCTGAATTCAGAGTGTGCAACAATGTTCAGCACAATTATGACATAATGGCTGCAAAGCTGTGCCTGAAAGCCAAGAAAACCTGAATAATGTGGTTGGGCTATATCATACATGAGGGCTTAATAGAGTTTAAAAACCAATTTGAAAATTTCTTCATTCCATAAAGATAGCATTAAGACGGGGGTAAAATCATTCTAGTTCAAGGGATGAGAACAAAGTGCATAAGGAATTATGTAGACTCCTTCCCACATTATCCTTCTTAACCAAAATGACCCATTCCCTTTGAAGATATCTCTGCCACTGAATACTGACCCAGAAAGAAGGCAATTTCCTTAAAACATCTTAGTCTTATTTGTACCCAGCTAGTAATGCCAGTTTCTTTGCTGTTTAAAAAGCACACAATCCCATTTCCAAAAACAACTGTTTGTCATTCAGAATCTGTCCATTCAGGCAATGTCTTCCATTCATCACTGATACTCCATTTCCAATTCATCTTGCCCAAGAGGCAAAGTTATTCTCATTACCACACAAGACCTGAAAGATTCTCCATTTATTTTTAGCCATTTTGTAGCAAATGACTTTGGGACATTTTAATTATTAACTCTAACATTTTCTTGTACATGTGATACCAACAATACGTAGGCCTGTGAAGTATAGTGGTCAATCTGAATGTTGGAAACCAAGCATTCTTGAGGTCAGGCCCTAGCAACCCTCAGTTACATGGATTCTAATCCTCTGAATCCTATTCTGTTACTTAACAGCTAACACTGATAAAATATTTTGGAACTAGGAGGTGACTTTGCTTTATGGATAAAGAAGCTAATGTTTAACCAAAGCCTTCCATACTGCGTTTGTTCATTTCTCTATATTTTCTCCTTGAACAATGGCCTATTTTTATACATAATGAGACCAACACACAATTTTCAGAATTAAAAGGGCTCTCCAAGTTCAACCCCCTTTTTTTAAAAACAAATCTCAAAAAGCTTTATATATTAAACCTTAGAGTATACCAAATAACAGATACCATATTTGTTTAAGCCTAATTTAAGGATGGAGAAAATGAGGGAAATCTCAGCTTTGGATGGCAGAATTTCTTTACTGTAAGGATGAGGTTCTGATCTCTAAATCTAAAAACATTCGGATTAGCTTTATTTTTGGATCTGGAGAAACAAAGCTGAATTTCGATTTTTTTTTTCAGTCTTATGTCCTAAGCTGCCTACTGAATTTCTATTAAATAACAGTATCCTGGTTTGTGCCGTCCTGGTGGGTTTGAGGGTAAACTCAGATTCTGACTCATCAGAAGCAATAGAATCATGTGAAGCAGGAGAAAGTTGAAGAGTCGGGTGTCAGAAATTTAGAGCAAACTCAAACATACCAAGTTGGAGCCTCCCGGTTGTCAGCTCTTTAAAAAAAAAAAATTAAGTTGATTTCAGAGAAGGGAGAAGGAGAGAGAGAAACATCAATGATGAGAGAGAATCACTGATCGACTGCCTATTGCACGAACCCTACTGGGGATCGGGCCCATAACCCAGGCATGTGCCCTTGTACAGAGTCAAACCCGGGACCCTTCAGTCCCCAGGCCAACGCTCTTTCCACTGAGCCAAACTGGCTAGGGCGCCAGCTCTTTTCAGAGAACAGAAGAAAATGCTCCAGGCTCAGGACATCACGCCATTACACAACATGGAGTTGTTACAGGGATCCCTGACATTTCACGATGTGGCCATGGACTTCACCTGGGAGGAGTGGCAGCTCCTGGGCCCCGAGCAGAAGGACCTGTACAGGGACGTGATGGTGGAGACCTACAGCCACCTGGTGTCAGTGGGTTGTGAGACCAGCAAACCCGATGTACTCTCCAAGTTGGATCACGGAGAAGCACCATGGACAGTGGCAGGTCAACTCCGCTGTGGAACCCGTTCAGAGAGTAAAGCAGAGGGGGAGAGAGAGAGAAATATCAATGATGAGAAAGAATCACTGATTGGCTGCCTGCTGCACGCCTCCTACTGGGGATTGAACCTACAACCCGGGAATGTGCCCTGACAGAAAATCGAACCATAACCTCCTGGCTCATAGATCCACGCTTAACCACTGACCCAAGCCAGCTGGGCTGAAGGTATCAGGATAATTTTTTATTACCTTTCTTCCAATTCAAGATGTTGGATGAGTTCATTGTTCTGTTCTTTCCTAGAAATCTGGAAACATGATGATCATCTGCCAGAACACTTACAAAATGAAAGCCTACAACAATGGCATCAATGTAACACATGGGAAAATGCTGCCCATGAGAGCACAGACCATTCTCTGTTACAACAAAAACATATGTTTGACTCACATGAGAAAAGTATGAAATCAGATTTATCTTTACCTAACCAGAGGAGAAGTGATGAAATTAAGACACCCACTGAGCTTTCTGAAGATGGACAATCCTTTCTCCTTGCTACCAGTGAACAATTTCAGGCTCAAATGAAATTTTGCAAAAGCCGAAAACTCATCAGCACTAAGTCCCAACTCATCAAACCTCAGAAAAGAGAGAAGGCTCAAGTATGCAGTGACTGTGGGAAAGCCTTCAAGAAAAAGTCTTGCCTCACTGATCATCAGGTCTTTCATACAAGTGAGAAGCCACATCAATGTAGTGAAGCTTTCTCCAGAAACGTCATTCTCAAGGAACGCCAGAGAATGCACACAGGAGAGAAACCTTATAAATGCTCTGAATGTGGCAAAGCATTTCTCAAAAAATCATTACTCAGTATACATCAGAGAACACATACAGGAGAGAAATCCTTCATATGCAGTGAGTGTGGAAAAGGCTTCATCCGGAACGGCGACCTGGTTGTACACAGGCGAATTCACACGGGGGAGAAACCTTGTATATGCAAGGAATGTGGAAAAGGTTTCATCCGGATGAGCAATCTCACTGTTCATAGGCGAATTCACACGGGGGAGAAACCTTACGCATGCAACGAATGTGGAAAAGGCTTCATCCAGAAGGGTGATCTCATAGCACATCAGAGATTTCACACAGGAAAGACGCCCTTCGTGTTCAGTGAGTGTGGAAAATTCTTCTCCCGGAAATTAAGTCTCATTAAACATCAAAGAATTCACACTACAGAGAGACCCTATACCTGCAGCACGTGTGGGGAAGCTTTTGCCTACATGTCTACCCTTGTGACACATAAAAAAATACACCCAAGAGCAACACGTGGTGGCGCAGTCAAGGCGATACTTCCTCGCTCAGAGAGTTCCAGCTCATCACAGACCAGTGTTGTCCTGCAGGAAATAAACCTTGTTGATATGGTGACTATGCCGGGGCCTTCTGTGGTCCCTCAGACAGTATTAAACATCACTGGGCCTCTAGCAAACAGGAATGTAGTCTCCGTGGGTGAGCCTGAGACCAGAGGTGCGCCCTCAGGAGGATTTGCACAGGACAGCAACCTTCTGAATGCAGTGAGTGTGGTCTCACCATCAGTGACCAATTACGTGTTACTTTATGTCATAGGAAACCAATAGAAGTCATCCTGTGTGCAAAGATTTCATCAAAAAATTCTATATCAGGTTATTGTTGAGAAGTATATCCTGAGAGAAACTGTCTACATGCTGAAACTGGGAAGTTATGAGAGTCTCATGGTATGACATATATGCCCTGATACTAAGGCATACTCTGGTCTTAAGCCAAACACATAAATCAATTGGTCTGTTGCGTCAGTTGAAGAAATAAAAGAAGCTATTTGGAGGTAATAAGTGAATTTTGAAAACATGAATGGAATTTGTATCTGAAATGTTGGTATGAGTGAAAACCACTAAAATGCCAATACTGGATTGGTGGTATATGTACATGTATTTATCAATTCAGTTTCCCCAGGCGATTGTGAATGGTTAATTGAAAATGGGTGTGTCTGCCCAAACTCTTTAAGAAGTTTATATTTTGCAGAGGGACTTATGAAACAAAAGCCTTATATTGGGTCTATTTATTCATTTATAAATAGTTTTTGTCAAACACTTTCTTTGTACCTGGTTCTGTTCCAGGGCTGAAGATGCAGTAGTGATGAAAAGAGAAGAAGGTCATAGTGTCCTGGAGACAGCATGCAGGTAGTCATGTGATCTTATCTCTAAGTGGCACCTGACCACACCAGCTAATCGTGTAAGAGTATGTCAGTGTCTACACTGGTGAAATGGGCCTGGTCTTAGTTGTTCTCATTGCTGTAAGACAATACCATAGCCTGGGTGGCTTACAGAAGCAGAAATTTATTTAAATAGAACTCATTTTGGCCCTGACCGGTTTGGCTCAGTGGATAGAGCGTCGGCCTGCAGACTCAAGGGTCCCAGGTTCGATTCCGGTCAAGGGCATGTACCTTGGTTGCGGGCACATCCCCAGTGGGGAGTGTGTAGGATGCAGCTCATCGATGTTTCTCTCTCACATCAATGTTTCTAACTCTCTATCCCTCTCCCTTCCTCTCTGTAATAAATCAATAAAATATATATTTTTTTAAAAAATAAATAGAACTCATTTTGTAAATTAAAAAATTAAATAAATAAATAAATAACAGTATCCTTTCTCTTGGTTGACTGGAAGAACTACATGTTTTAAAAAAAATCAAATAATTCAATCTCATGTTCTTCCTCCTGACATTTCCCCATTATTTCATGATTAATATGAAAAGAACAGGAACAATGAGAGGAAGTTCATTTATTTCCAGTAGTAACATTCTGATTTCTGCTGCAATTTCATTGGCAAAAAAGAAGTAACAAATGCCACATGCCTGCCCAATTACAACACAAAAGTTGATTTTGAACTCCTTCAGAATGTTAGTAAAGTAGAAAAGATGATTGTGGCTTTCCTTCAATGTTATTTGGGCAACCCAGACTTAAAATAAGTCACCATATATAGGTCTTTTATCCTTAAGGCAGGACCAAACCAAGATATGAGTGCCCTAGGTAAGCTAATAATTTGGTATATCTACAAATGGATACTATTCAAATATTCATTCACTCAATAGGTGTTTGGGTGAGGAGTTGAGCATGGCAGGACTGGAGGGAGGGAGGTGGAGACAGGGCTGGTGAAGCCTTTCAGCTTGCATATTCCATTCAAAACAACAGAGGACCTGCAACGGACAGGCCAGATCTCCCTGGAAGGCAATTTGGTGACCATATGTATGGATTCTCAAATATGCCTTTCCCCATTCCAGGCTGGTTATTAAGTTATTATTAAATGCAACATTTATAACTGCATCTAGTAACTCCTTAAAAAGTTATTGTTTTATATTCTTTTCTCTACCTTGCTGCATTCCCAATGATGTTTTCACACTATCTTTTTATTTCGGTAGCATATAGTGAGTGTCTGCAATTGCCAGGCACTGTGCCAGGTACTAGAAATATAAAAGTGATTAGGATACTTTCCATGCCCTTAAGGAACTCACACCTTGGGCAGGAAAAAGTTTTACAAACAAATAATACAATACTGCAGTGATGAAGCCTCTAGCAGCCAAAATGGTTGCTACTATATATTACTGGTGAAATGCTTTGAAATCCTTGGAGATGGATACTTTCTTAAAATAGAAGGTATTCTGAATTTTGCCTCTATCTCTGGAAACCTTATTTGGGGTATGACTTGAAATAAAAAGAGAGTAAGTAATGTTTTTATGCCTCCAGTTCCCTGTGGCTATCACTGGGATAGGAAGTTAGAGATATGGGATAATACCTATGAGAAACTTAGCCAAAACCTTTTATTTTGCATATTCTTCCTCAAATGATTTTGTCCCTCAAACATGTTAACTAGGGGGAAAATGAAGTAAGCTCACTATTCCCTGCTACCTGTATAGCTACACATCTCTGGATCCAGATGGTTGCTTCCCTACAAAATAATTGCAAACAATATTAAAAATGCATGCAGGAACTATTCCAGCTGGCTTTTGGCTTCCTCTGATGTACACTCCTTGAATAAAGCAGTGGCAAGGTTAGATTTAAAATAAGAAACATAAAAAACCTTACTATCTGTACCACAGCACCATCATGCTAACATGTGGAACCTGGAGTCCTAGCATTAGAGTATAAGCCAGCTAAAGTATGCACACATTATGAAATAAAAATTTTAATAATAAAAAATAACTTATTTTTTGAAGGCATATCTCCACATTGCCTCTGGGTACTTAAGAGTACAATAGAGTCAGGCATCTGGAATAAAACAGAAATACAGTCCAATAAACCCCTAAGCTGGAAAATCCTCATTTCTATTACCTTACCTGCCATCAATCCATCTAAATAAAACCACATAGCCACATTTTCTTCTATTGATGGAGACAAAAAATATTGATCCTTCCTTGGCAGGAGGCTACTACTGACCACAGGAAGCATGAAGAAAGAAATCTGAGGAGTCCACCTGTCTAAAGTACCTACCCCACCAATCTTAATTTCCATGACAGAACCAATTTCAATTTTCATGACAGGTTCCAGGCAATTCCTTACTCCAATATTGCTAAAATCATTCACTATTTCCAGGATATACCTCTTTCCCCAAATGTTTTAAATCTCAATGTATACAGCTTCAAATACTGGTAGAGCTTCATATGCATTTTCATAAGCTATTCCTCAGATAATTACTAAGTGAGACGAATGTGGCTTCTAAGAGCCACCTCAACTTGCAGTGTCATGCACACTTGAGACATGGTTCTAGTGGCTGTGTAGTTATAGAAGCCCTGCTTACGTTAGTAAATGTGTTACAAGGGCTGGGATATGACAGATCCCACTATCCCTGCCCCAAAGAAGCTGAAAAGCTTAGGGTCAAGTTGGGCCATACTGTGAATTTTTTTAAAAGTGTTCTAAAATATGAAGTACTATATAGAACTTTCTATTAAGAAACAAAAATAATAAAGATAAATTTTATAGAAGAAAGAAACAAGAATAAAGATCACCCAGGTCAAAAACTCCTTGTTTTTGTTAAAGATAAACTTAGAAACAGGCATTTGCCTTTTCATGTTAGTAATAATGTAGATGGAACTTTTCTACTTCTGGACTTACTAGAAAATTGCATGAGCTGGTATTTGTCGGGGGTAACTGGCAAGGCTCAGTATTTGTTGAGAACTGTACAGTCTCTGACTTATTATCTCACTGCTCAGCACCCAAAGGGCTGCGTTTGCCCAATAAAGCGGAGAGGAAGTCCAGAGAGTATTGCATCTTTCAACCTTTTCACCCCCAATTAAAGGTCAGCATGGTTGCTCAAAAGTATTTATTTAAATCAAGAGTCATCTCAGCAGCCTGCCCACTGAGATTATACTGCCATTTCACCGAAGTTAATTAAACCAAAGACGGGTCATCTGTGAATCACTGTAAATAGCACGAAGTTGAAATGTTTCCTGCTTTCTCTTAAAAAGCTGCCTTTTCCCGCCCGTTATTTTGTTCACTTCCCAGAGCGCCAACCCGCGAGAAAACACACACACACACACACACACACACACACACACACACACACGTTTATAATCCCTACACCCCCTCTGGTGGTTCATGGTTTTATGGCTCCCGGTTTAATTAAAGTTTCTCCTAAGACACTGGAAATTGGCCGTGTGCGCCCCTCTCCCGCCCGCGGCAGGCTCAGTGCAGTGGCCCGCAAGGCCCACCTCGGCTGGGGGGTCACCGATACCCACCTGAGCCGCCGCTTCCGCCTGTGTCGCCGCTTCCGCCCTGCGCCCCGCACTTCCGCCCGCCAGAGCGACCCAGCGCCAACCGGGCGCCCCGCACTTCCGCCTGGCCCGCCTTCCCTCAGGCTGGTGTGTGGATCTCAGATCTTAGCAGACCGCCCCTTTGAAGGGTGGCCACGCCTGCCTGCCATTATACTTGAAAAGAGAAAGAGAAAAACCAAGCCAAGCCGAACTGTTAACAAACGGGGGAGGGAAGAAGAGGGGAAGGGAGGGGGACACGGAAAATGACCCGGAGTGTTTGGGGACTACTTAATCACAAAAGTCAGTAACCAACTTTTTGAAAATGTGCAGTCCATTCCATTTTATCCCCTTTCATTCATTCATTTATTCATTCAGTGTTTACTGTCCTCCTCTGGGTCTGGACTGAGCTAGGTTATGAAGGAAACTGGCAGCTGTACCCTCAGCAAACTCTCCACAATGGACATACAGAAGGCCAAAAGGCATATGAAAAAGGGCTCAAAGTCACTGATCATCAGAGAGATGCAAATCAAAACGACAATGTGGTACCATGTAACGCCTGTCAGAATAGCTACCATCAACAAATCAACAAAGGACAAGTGTTGGCGAGGATGTGGAGAAAAGGGGACGCTTGGGCACTGGTGGTGGGAATGCAGACTGGTGCAGCCTCTGTGGAAAACACTTTGGAGTTTCCTCAAAAAATTAAAAATGGAACTACCATTTGACCCAGTGATCCCACTTCTACGAATATATCCCAAGAAATCAGACACCCATCAGAAAGAATATATGCACCCCTATGTTTATAGCAGCACAATTTACAATGGCTAAGATTTAGAAACAGCCTAAGTGCCCATCAGCAGATGAGTAGATTAAAAAACTGTGGTACATCTATACAATGGAATACTACACAGCTGTAAAAAAGAAATAACTCTTACCATTTGCAATAGCATGGATGGACCTGTAGAGCATTATGCCAAGCAAAATAAGCCTGTCTGAGAAAGATAAGTATCACATGATCTCACTCATATGTGGAATCTAATGAACAACACTAACTAATGAACAAAAATAGACCCAGAGACATAGAAACATCCAACAGACTGTCAAACCTCAGAGGGAAGGCAGGGGAGGGTGGAGTGGGGGAGAGATCAACCAATGAACTCATGCTTATATGCATAACCCATAGACACAGACAGTGGGGTGGTGAAGAGGGTGGGGTGGGAGAAGGCAATGGGGGAGAAAAGGGGACATATGTAATACTTTCAACAATAAAGATTTATTTTTAAGAAAGTATTTAAAAATCTGTAGGCAAGTCAGACTTTAGGAAATGATCCTTAAAATAGATTATGTTCAGTGAACGTAGTGCTTTAAAAGGGAAGGAATGTGGTCCTATGAAAAAATATGAATGTGATGTATTTAAAGAGGTAGCCTTTGGCTAGGGATGTATTATACCAGGTTGGGCAGGGACAGAGCTCTCCAGGCCTAGGGAAGGTTAGAACTGGAGGGAGTCGGCATGGGCAATGCACAGAATACTGACTAATATGGCAGCAGCATAGAGGGAGTGGAAAGGAAGTGGAAATAGGCTAAAGAGACTGGGCAGGAGTCAGGTGTTACAGGGCCTTTTGGGCTTTTGCTAAAGGTAGCTGGAGGGATTTTTGTTTTACTCTGTTTATGTTTGTATGTGGGAAGGGAGTTGAACTGATTGCCTTTCTGTTAGGGGCAAAAATAGAATATTAGGGACTAGCTATAGTTATAGGAAACATTAATCATGCTCTGTTTACCATGATTTCCTTGTTCTGGTTAAAGAAAGGACATTCTAACCCGGCTGGGGGTTGTACCCACCTGGGACCTGGGAGTCAACCTTGGTCCTGGCAGTCAACCTTGGACCTGGAAATCAACCTTGGAATTTGGTCCATTCTCAATTAAGAACTGATTATTATGGAAAGATTAACAACCTTGTTTTCCAAACAATGGATCCCGCCCCAGCCAGCATTGCCTACTTTCCCATGCCTGTAATTCCTACTTACCCATGTAATCTTTTTGTGTGCGTGTGTGTGGGTTTTTTTGTGTTTTTTTAATTTAATAAATATTTATTGTTCAGATTATTACAATTGTTCCTCTTTTTTCCCCCCATAGCTCCCCTCCACCTGGTTCCCACCCTACCCTCTGCCCTTACCTCCCCCCCACTGTCCTCATCCATAGGTATATGATTTTTGTCCAATCTCTTCCCGCACCCCCCACACCCCTTTCCCCCCGAGAATTGTCAGTCCACTCCCTTCCTATGCCCCTGATTCTATTATATTCACCAGTTTATTCTGTTCATCAGATTTTTTATTCACTTGATTTTTAGATTCACTTGTTGATAGACATGTATTTGTTGTTCATAATTTTTATCTTTACCTTTTTCTTCTTCTTACTCTTCTTAAAGAATACCTTTCAGCATTTCATATAATACTGGTTTGGTGGTGATGAACTCCTTTAGCTTTTTCTTATCTGTGAAGCTCTTTATCTGCCCTTCAATTCTGAATGATAGCTTTGCTGGGTAGAGTAATCTTCATTGTAGGTTCTTACTATTCATCACTTTGAATATTTCTTGCCACTCCCGTCTGGCCTGCATAGTTTCTGCTGAGAAATCAGCTGACATTCGTATGGGTATTCCCTTGTAGGTAACTAACTGTTTTTCTCTTGCTGCTTTTAATATTCTCTCTTTGTCTTTCGCTCTTGGCCTTTTAATTATGATGTGTCTTGGTGTGGTCCTCTTTGGATTCCTTTTGTTTGGGGTTCTGTGCGCTTCCTGGACTTGTAAGTCTATTTCTTTCACCAGTTGGGGGAAGTTTTCTGTCATTATTTCTTCAAATAGGTTTTCAGTATCTTGCTCTCTCTCTTCTTTTGGCACCTTCGGATGTTGGTATGATTGAGGTTGTCCTAGAGGCTCCTTACACTATCTTCAAGTTTTTGGATTCTTTTTTCTTTTTGTTTTTCTGGTTGGGTGTTTTTTGCTTCTTTGTATTTCAAATCTTTGACTTGATTCTTGCGGTCCTCTAGTCTGCTATTAGGTCTCGGTATAATATTTTTTATTTCAGTCAGTGTATGTTTAATTTCTAGTTGGTCCTTTTTCATATCCTCGAGGGTCTCACTAAATTTATTGGCCTTTTCTAGGAAATTCTTGAAAAACCTTACAACTGTGGTTTTGAACTCTATATCCAGTCGTTTGCTTTCCTCCATTTCTTTCATTTGTGTTCTGTTTCTTTGTCTCCGCATTTTCGTTGCTTCCCTGAGTTGGTAGAGTAGCTTTGTGTGGTAGGTGTCCTCTAGGGCACAGTGGCTCAGCCTCCCCAGTTACCTGAGGTGGACACTCTTGGTGCACTCCTTTGTGGACTGTGTGCACAGCCTTGTTGTAGTTAAGTCTTGATTGTTGTTGGTATCACTGGGAGGAATTGACCTCCAGGCCAATTGGCTGTGAGGATCAGCTGTGTCTATGCTGGGAGAACTTCTGTGCTGGAGAGACTCTCATGAGACAAGACTTGCAAAATTGCAAAAGCCTCTGTGCTCAGCTTGGATGGGGCGGAGTCTCAGGGTGGAGCAGACAGCCTTGCCCTATGAGGCCCCTGGGTCTCAGTGTCCCTCGGTAATCGCTGCAAGCACCTCTGAGAGAAAGCCGCCCTCTAGTTCCGCCCACTGCCAGACAGTCCAGATTCCCCCCGAATGAGTCTGGGTTCCCAGAGTCTCACCCGGGACTGGAATTCAGTGCACTTGGGAGCTTCCATCTCCCTCCTGCTTGGGAAAGCCAGCCACGCACTCAGCCGCCCGTGCACTCAGCTGCCCGTCCTCTCCGCACGCACGCGTGTCTCCGTACCTCAGCCTTTTGCAGCTCCTCTGAGTCTCAATGTACTTTCCTCTTTCCTTCTAGTTGTAGAATTTCCATTCAGCCAGCTTTCCTGTGGTTCTGGATGGTGTCTGTTTTGTCTTTTAGTTGTAGTTTTGATATTGTTGTGCGAGGCAGCAGTTTAGGTGTTTACCTATGCCGCCATCTTGGTTTCTCTCTCTCCCCATGTAATCTTTGTCCTACCCAATATAAGCAGCTGGCTGATGGGTGGTTCCAGAGCACATTTTTGTGGATGGCCTGCTCCTCTCTCATACTGCCAGCGTTATTGGAATAAACACTCATATATGATTCAACCCTGTCTCTGCTTAATTGGCTTTAGTAGTGACAGGTACACCAGACCCATTGGTTGTCCAGTTACATTTCCTCTCTGAAAGGATTCTCAACTTTGAGAAAGCAATGGGGTGGTGAGAGCAGAGTACAAGCAGGGAAGGCATGAGGCAGCTAAGTAGCCAGGGTGTAGGTGTGGTGGCTTGAATGACAGTACTATAAATAGTGAGAAAATGATGAATAATAAGAGTAATATTCAAAGTTAACATTTATTGATTGCTCACCAATAGCTTTACATTCATTAACTTGATAATATGGAGAACAATTCTATTATGTGTTCTTAGTACCATTTTACAGATGAAGAAATGGAGGCTTAATAACTTGCCCTGTTCTCAAAGCTAGGAAATGCCAGAGTTAGGATTCCATTTCATGCTGTCTGATGCCAGTATCCATGAGTTTACCCCTATACACGCAATATGTTTTCAGTGATTAAAAAAAAGACACAAAACAAACCAACTCAGAAGTGAATCCGCTAAACAAACCACATTGTTTAAGTGACATTGTTAGAGGACACATCTAGACAGTAGAGTTTTCAAATTCTTACTTTATCACTTTGGCATTTGCTGATAGCAAAAGAGGGGATTTTGTGACCAACAACAGACTACTTGTGGCTATTTTTCAGTTGATACACTCTGATAAGAACTAATCTTTCAGGGGTGGAAAAAGTCAGTCGACTAAGTGCACTCCACTTAACAGATGCTGATATAATATTTGTAAAGAAGTTATCTTGGGTCTAGTTATAAACATCTTGGTCGCGCATGTATAACTAACATGTTCTGGAGTAACAGAAAGGTGTCCTAGAAATGCAACTCCATGTCAGCTTCCAGATCTCATTGCTTGTTGAAAAACAAAATAAATTGGATTTGTGAAACCTGATTTCATCTACTGAAGGAGAAGAATGACTTCACCAAAGGCCAACAGTGAAGGCTTTTAGCATTGGTTATGGGTAAATTTCTCTAAGGAGCCAATCATTCAGAAATTTTTAGAATTTGAGTTTAATTAGTAAGTTCAGAGATAGCAGAAGACTTAGTATGTCCACATAATAGTTTTAGTTGAGGGCTGAAGTCCATGAAATGGCCTGGAACTCACTGTAGTCAGTACCCAAGCACTTTGGCCTGGAACTCACTGTAGTCAGTACCCAAGCACTTTGGCCTGGAACTCACTGTAGTCACTACCCAAGCAGTTTGGGAGTGCTTGGCTGAATGCCAGGAGCCCAGAGGACCAGTTTAGCCTGTAGGTACAGGCTCACAATTCTTGGCATATGAGCTGTGCTTGGGAAGATATCTTAGAGTCTGACAAGGAAAAATTATTGTCTCAAAATAAAAACAAAAAATGTAAAAAAAAAAACCTGACAAAGCAAACTTAACACACATTTATTAAATGGTCACAGAATATAATACTGAGTCAACTTCATTCATTGCTGGATTTAGTGTTCACAACAATTTCATTGAATTTGAAAACAGTTTTTAAATGAGATGCTCTTCTTTAGTGAGAGTTTCTAATATATATGATGAGTGTTGAGAAATCACAGCATATTTTAAATTAGTCACTTTAGTCAAATAATTTCATAAGCAAAATTATAAAATTCTTTATTAGCAAAACTATTAAATATGGGATAATTGCACATTTTAACATGTAACAAGTGATGTAAAGGTCTCAGTGTAGTGATGAGTCTTGCACAGCTGGTTCACTCGAAGCATGCTTGTCATAGGCATTTGACCAGTCCTCTAGGTCTGGACTCCAATCCCAAACTAACCCTGGGAATCTGGACAGGACTGGTGCAAGGATCTCTGTGTTTTGGCATGTCAATTTAGAACTCACCTGGGTTGAATTTTTCTCTTAGATCTCCCGCCCTGCCAGCTCTATGGTCAGTTCTGAGACTGAAGACTGTTCTATAGAAAGCCTGCTGGTACACAGTCTGGCCTGCAGCTCCTGAGATAACTCCAAGGGTACTTTAGGGGACACATTGCCTGTTCTTCCAGAGGTGACCTGGAGCCAGGCTTCCCCCACCTCAGAGTTAGATGTGTGTTGTGGAGGGAGGCATCTTCACTCCAACCCCCTGGCTTTACTTCTGAGAGAGCAGGAGTAAAGAAATTGCCTTTTTTCCCTGATGTCAGTGCTTCCCCTTGAGAATACCTTAGAAAAATAATGTATGTCCTGACAGGTGGTGACTGTCTTGCCAACCGTATTTTACAGTAACCTGGCTCCAGGCTGCCATTCAAAATATATGCATTCTGAACTTTGACTAGGAGGGACAGTCCCAGTAATTGCCACAGTTGGGTGCTGTTACCATGACAATGGAGGTATTTAGAAACCTGGTAGGTTTTATTCATGGTCCTTATAGTGAGGTCCTTATTTATTTGTCTCTGGAGTGTCTAATCTCCAGTACTGCCAACTCGCAGGAAATCATCTGTAAGGGCCAGATATTGTGTTATGTTCAAGGTCATAAAGAAAAACAGTGGCAACGTCCCCAAAAAAAGACAGGCTTCTGAGTCTGGATGTGTTGGGTCAGCAGGGTCACTGTTGACTCCCCCAGGCCAAGCATTACAGGAAACAGAATTATAAGCCTGTCTAATCAGAGGAGAACGGACTTCAGAAGCCTGATTTCTATATTCCCCATGACATTTAAAAAACCCCGCTCTTGTGTCAGACATTCAGAGGACAGTAAAGAAAATTTTAAGAGGAGAAAAATGTTTATTTGTATTAAGGCTTGCTCAGTAATCCACTTATGCCATTTATATTAGTTAAAGAACTTTTCATGTAAACACCATTCCATGTAAACACCATTATTTATGTAGTATAAGAGCCAAATAAAAATGCTAAAAAATAAAAGTAATTGTAGAATAAATTAGTATAGCTTGAGTGCACATATATTATAATGAGAATGTAGAGTTTTACATTTTATTAAAGGAAGTGGATTTGTGGTTTTCTATTGTTTGAGCTACTAGGAAGGAACCAAAAGATATGACACTTAAAAAATGGATACCAAAGCTGTTCAAGTTTAAACCCATACTGGCTATGAAATTACTGTTTTCCCAGGGGCTTTGAATGATACCTTCTTCATATGTCTGTCTTGAAAAGACTGTGGGAGGAGATGTGGACTTTCCCAGAAGGTTTGTGGGAGCAGGACCATGACTGTCTACTGCAACACCAGTAGCCTCCAACATCTTCTCAAACGACATAACAGAAATTACCTGTTTCCCTGCTAAAGGAAATGAATGGTGTACAGCCTGCCAGGCATAGAGTGGCAAGGACTGAAGTTGTTGAGGAAATATGGCATGGGGATCTTGTAGTAACAATGACAGTAAACATTTGCATCACCTTTTGTAGCATTTCATAGATTTTTATGTACTTTATTTAATTTGATCCTTCACAATACTTCTATAAGATAGGTAAGACATATTTTTAGCAACCCCATTTCACAGACAAGGAAATTAAAGAGTAAGGAGGGCAATCACAATGAAGCAGGGATTGGAAAACATTTCCTAACTCCTACCTATACTTTTTTCCCACCACCACTCACATATTCTTTTTAATTGTAAATGAAAAGAAACATGGTTTAGTTCCTAAATGTTTTGTGCTATGTGGGATCTTTTAAGAACACTTGAGCACATTTACATCATTTCCTCAGGGAAAGTTTTGTTTTACATAGAGAAGCAGGAGATGGAGTTGAAATGGGAAAAGTTTTTCATTTTTGTGGATTAAAACCTTCTGTTATGTTCAGTAACCCCAGATCATGGAGGACGATAGATTTCTCACAGCATAAAGAGAGGAGAGAAGAGTAAAAAATGCCTCCTTGGTTCCCTGGTTCAGATCCACACCCATGCAGGGAGTCCTGTTCAGACAAAACAGGACTTATCAGTCCTGGCTATCAGTTGGAAAGAACAGAGATCTCTGTCCTCTAACATGCCCCCGCACACTGACTGGTCTACTATAGTGTTGAAGTTAACACTGACTGCTCAGGAGAATTTTAAGAGATAATTTTTTTCACTGCTCTGAGCATTTTAAGAAATATGCTTAAATATTTTGCTATATTATCGCCTATGTCTGCACAGCACAAAATAGAGGGATATTATCTTTAAAAAATGTAATATGTTTTTATTGATTTCATAGAGAGGAAGGGTAGAGGGAGAGATAGAAACATCAATGATGAGAATCATTGATCAAGCTGCCTCCTGCACGCCCCCACTGGGGATTGAGCCCAAAACCCAGGCGTGTTGCCTGACCAGGAATTGAACTATGACTTCCTTTTCATGGGGCAACACTCAACCACTGAGCCACACCGGCTGGGTGGAAATTATCTTTCATTCATGAATAATGTTTACCGAGTACCTACTATGTGTCACTGCTAGGCACTAGAACTCTGGGATTGAACCAAACAGACATGCCCCTTGTTGTAATGGAACTCACAATCAAGTGAAGATGAATCTTAAACAAATGATCACATCAATAAATATTTACTGTAGAAGACCTCTTCTCCAATGAGAGCAAGACTAGTAGCTGAGTAGGTAGTTGTAAAATGCAGTTAAAGTGGGAAATCATTAAAATATGTATTGTATATGTATGTGTGCATAAAATTTTTTTTTATTTAAAACACATAATCAAACATATATCTGCCAAATGTGATAGGGCCATGGTGCTTTCACTGAGGCTCAGTTCAGTAACTGGAGTTTTATATCATCTTTCTTGCATAAATCTCACTCAAAATGTATATCATCGGCAATTTCCAATTTCAGCTACTTTAAAGTGGAGGGAGAACTGAAAGACACTTATGAGGTAATTTGAATTCATTTAGATTTTTATAATCTTTTTTCTCCAGTCTTTCACACTTGTCCTGTCTAATTTAAGAGCAATTCCTCCCCCCGCCAGCTTTCCAAAGCATTTAACATAGTTTTCATAGAAATAGCAACTCTCTTTTTATGCTCATATTTAATCAGTTTAGGTGATATTTAATTAAACTACATATTTATAGTAATCAAGTACAACTGCCATAAAGAGGATTGGGGACAAAAACAACTTCCTCTTAGTAAAGATAGATCTTAGATGGTGGGGGTAGAAGTGATGAAGGTATATGTTAGGTGGCAGAAGCCACAAGCACTTATTATGCTCTGATCTATCAGTCAATCCATTTTACAAATGGATTTGAAAACATCAGTTAATTCCCTGAGGAGCTCAATTAAGAGAGTTTCTATTGTAATTAAAAACTATGAAACATTTCTAAGGAAAAACAGTGGATGCCATGAAGGTCTGTAATTGGAAGATGTGACTCAGTCCTGGGGCGTCAGAAAAGGTGGCTCAGAGGACTTGACAGTTGAGCTGAGATCAGAGGCTGATTAGGCATGTGTTCAGAGAGGGGGGGAGGTGGGCAGGGATCTGGAGAAAAGAGGTTCAGGCAGCAGGAGCAGCAGAGTCTATGCTCTGAGGGCTGAGGGAGTATATGTTGAAACTGAGGAACTGAAAGAAGCCAGTGTGGTCAGAGCAAAGAGTGGAAGTGGGAGGGCAGTCCAGGATGAGGCACAGGGAGGGAGAGGCCAGTGTATGTGCCAGCTTTGTAGGCTCTGATGAACCTGCAGGTCTTTGTCCCTATTGACAATGGGAAGCTGCCAATAGTTATAAAGCAAGGGTCTGCTATTTGATCAAGAGCAACAGCTAATTTGTTGAGTTTTGATCCCCAAATCTAACTTGGACACTTGGATGGTTTATTTTAACAATTTGAATACACTCTAGGTAGTTGAGAAAGAATATTTTTTTAACCTCTGGCACCAGAATTTCTATTAGGGAGGGAACTGTCCTTGTAGGAAAACCCTTTCTTCAGCCACTTGTCAAGGATCCAGGATCTGAGGATTCGAGGATAGGTGCCAAGATATTAGAAGAGATGCTAAATGCCTCCGCTGAGAAAGTAAGAGGGAGGAGAAAGAAGGAAGAGGGGGGTGTTTATTAGTTTCCTAGGGCTGCCAACCAAGTACCACAAACTGGGGGCCTAAAATAACAGAAAATTGATTCACTTACAGTTTTGAACACCAGAAGTCCTAAATGAAGGTGTCTCTCTTTGGGGCTCTGGGTAGAACCTTTCCTTGCTTCTTCCTAATTTCATGGCAATCCTTGGTGTTCTTTTGCTTATGGCTGCATCAGTCCAGTCTCTATCCTTGTGGTCATGACATTCTCCCCGTGTGTTTCTGTCTGTGCCTCTTCTCCTCTTATAATGACACCAGTCATATTGGATTAGGTCCCACTCTAATGACTTTATCCTAACTTGGTTATATCTTCAAAGATCCTATTTCTCACTCAACAAGGTCACTCCACAGATGCTAAGGGTTAAATATATCTTTTTGGGGGGACATACTTCAACTCATAATAAGTGTGAATGGAAAGAGGTGAGAAGATCAGGGAGGTTAAATGGCTAGGGTGGCTACAGCCAGTAAAGAAATTACTGGAGATGGGATGGCTGAAAAGACTGATAAGGTTTTTCAACTGCTTTTCTTATAGATGTGACAGCCTGAATAACATCTGCCCCATTGTACCCATGTAGTGGCTTCTACATTTCCAGTGAAAGTTCTGCTAAATGTGTTTGCTGATGGTTTGGTGGTGGAGGTGAGGGGGCAGGTGTCAAGTGAAGTTACCAAGAAGGAACTGGGTCTCATGTTTGGGTCACTGATATAATGGGCGTGATCACAGAAAACCGCAGAGAGCAACAATTCAATAAAGGCTGGAAAGCTTTCTTTTCTTTTCTTTTTTTAAAAGGAATTCTGTGGTTGTAAGCACCCCCCACTTCTCTTCCCAGTTAGTAAGAGATATATTGGATTTCCTCAATATCTAGCATGAGGGTTTGGGTCAACCTTATATTTTGGGCTAGGACCAAGGTTTCAAATACAATTGTTAAAAATCTTCCCCTTCACTTTATTCTGTCAGCATTTTGGGACACAGTGTATGATTTTAGTGAAGAGTGTTTGCAAGTTGCTTTTTAAAAATCCTGTATTCTATATCTCTTGCTCTACCATTTTCCCAATATAAAAATTCCAAGTTGACTACCACTTTGATGGCAGGAGAATATTCTTTGAAGTTCAGTTTTCATATCTTATCATTCTCCCTCCTTACCTCATAGAAGACCCTTCCATTTCATTTCTCAGTCTGTGGCTGAGATGCGGAAGCTCTTCATGCCTTTCACTCAGGTTTGCACCCCAGCTCTCACAATGAAGGAACCAATTTCCCATTGTGAGTCCAGATGTTTGTGCTCGGCATTACTGCTATTAGCCATCAAGTCTGAGAGTTGTACAAAATTAAATCTGTCCTTGAGGCACGGAAGGGAAGATGATTTTGGTAATAGTTTAATGTCCTCCGAGTAAAATAGCTGAAATGGGGGAAGAACTACCATCTCCATGAACTATGACCTACACAGCCTTTCTGTTCCTTTCTGTTGGTATTTAACACAAATGTGATTTTAAAATACATAAAAGCATCCTTGAAACCTGAGTAACTGGCCAATGGTTAAAATAATTAATAAAGCTTTTTTTTCCCTATAAACAGCCAGAAGAAAATGAGAAACTTTGGGGTTGGCAAAGGTATTGTTTATGACTAGTGTATTGCCTCTGTGGAAGCTTTCACCTAGTGCAGTTACTTCATGAGCCTGCTCAGGCAAAATGAAGCAAAAAGCAGAGCAATTATTCAGAGACTGTGAACATAAGATGAGGTTATGTTTGGATATTTAGACAAGAAATCTCTTCTCCCACTTTGTGAATTCTGCTTGGGCTGCTGGTTGGAGTAGCTGGGTAATGTTCTTCTTTACCCCTGAAGCAGTTGGCTAACCCAAGGCTTACCCCACACTATGCAGGGAAGCTGTGCTCTCTGGCTGCTGAGGGAATATGGGCCCTTGGGGTGAACCTGGTAGTCATCCTCTTCAGCCTTTGAGAGCCAGCCAGTCTTCCCCTTCAACCCAAACCATGTCTGCATGACTCCTGCCTCCTGAAGATGTCCTTACAGAGCAAGCACTCATGGAAAGCCAGAGGTCCCTCGGTGGCCCAAAGAATGCTGGAGGAATGGCCTCTGAGGTTCAACCCAAGGCTTACCCCTGTGCCAGGCTCTCTAGTTCTTTTCCATAATTCCTGTGTGGGGTTTCATTTCCACAATTCCTGCTCTGCCCTAATCAGTCCTCATAACAAACCTTTAAAGAGTAATTCAGCAATGTAAGACATGCTAGTCTTCTATGACACCTACCTTTTGGCCCTGCCCTAAGTCCAAGACAATTTTCTCATAGCTCTATACAAACTCCCATTGGATACCACACATTAAAAAGATCAGTTGATGGAGCGGTGGGGGCTTGCCCTCGTGGGTTGGAATGACTGGGGGGGGGGGGAGCAATTGGGGGAAAAGGAGACATATGTAAAACTTTAGACAATAATAATAATAAAAAAGATCAGTTGAACATCGACCCAGGAACCAAGAGGTCACTGGTACAATTCTCAGTCAGGGTACATGCCTGAGTTGTGGGCTCAATCCCCAGTAGGGGATGTACAGGAGGCAGCCCATTGATGATGTTCCTCTCTCATGTTTCTATCTCTCTATCCATCTCCATTCCTTTCTCTCTAAAAATAAATAAAAACATATTTTTTAAAAAAGATTAAAACAGAGAAAAAATATTTCAGCTTGAACAAGCCACATAACTGCCCATTGGTGCTTGTTACCCTGCAGGCATTAACAAAAAAAGGCATTCTTAAGTTTTTAATATTTCATTTTTTTTAATAACAGCAATTCAAGTTGGCCAGGATTCAGAATACATGTCTTGGAATGGTAATAAATACAAAAAAATTCTTTATAAAATCAAGAATATTAGCTACTTTCTGGGGAAAAACAGACTGAAATATAACAATACTTTGGCAAATATGAATATTAGAAAGAAAGTGGGGGTCAGTTATTCCCATTAGTCAAAATAATTGGCATAAGCATGGTAGAATAAGACATTTAATATAAGAAAAAACTCATTAGAAGTACAAGAAAACTTTGGCATTGCCCTTTTGTACTACCAGTGACAATTTAATTATAGTATAGTCATATTTCTTATTCTGTAATTGTTAATTGGTTAAGGCAGAGAGCATCTTTGTCTCTTACCAAATGTGTGGGTGTATGTGTGTGTGTGTGTGTGTGTGAGTGTGTAAAAATGAAGCAACAGAGACACAGCAGAGAAATATGTTACTAGCTCCATTCATCTGGGGAAAAGCTCACAACCTAAAATTACTCTTTCCTTCCTTGGTCTATTTAAAGACATCTACTCACAGTTTTTTGCAGCCCCCTTTGCCCCTCCCTCATCTAATCCTGGGGTTATTTGTGGTTTCTTGGTTTAGCAGTGTTCTCCTTTCTGGTCATCGTTGACTCTCACATAAGTGCAGATGCTGAGGCAGAAAATCTAACCAAGTGAAGTAGCCAGTTCATGCTTATCTGATTGTGTATTACCTTTCACAGCTTTTGTGGATTCCTTCTGAGAGAGAGAGAGAGAGAGAGAGAGAGAGAGAGAGAGAGAGAGAGAGAAGTGTTTAAAGTTCTCCATCTAATGTCGCCTGTGCTCCTGCAGGTGATTTACGCGCCACATGGTCTCCGCCGCCGTCTGTGTGCTGTAACTCAGTAACTCCACGGTAGCTTGACCTTCAGCAGCTGCTGAGCCTCTTAGTCTCTAACCGGGAGCAGAAGAGACCATTATAAGCAAGGGAATAACACGTGGCTTTCCAAACTGCATGAAATACATCTATTATGACTAGGTGAATTACATATTCATGAAAACTGAGAAACGGAAGACTACTCCGCTTGCCAAGCACTCACCTTGGCGGAGCGCAAGGCCCAGCAAACAATGGGAAGCTCTGTGTTCTCATTTATTTGCCTTGCCCATCAACCTGTGCGGCATGATTGCAGGTTTCTACAGCATGCCATGGCAGAGTTTGCATTTCCAAGGAAACCTGAATTTCACGATGATTACATTTTTATTTCATACCAACAAGTATTTATTGGGTGCCCAGTGTTCTAACATTATCCCAACAAAACTGCAGTTGTATTATTAGGAAAGGAATTTACTGCTCACAAGGCCAGTTTCTGCAAATACTGTGAAGATTTCTCTTCCCCCATTAAATAGACTATCCAGCTTGTGTGTATGAAACCACTCACACCAAGATGATGAGTTTCAATGTTCTTATTTCTTACTAACTCCTGATTTATTAGCAGAGAATCATGGAAACTCTCTGTTTTACAGGTGGGCGAAGAGTGAAGTCAGAAATGTTAAATGATCCCCCTGCCTCCCCCAGGGGGTAATGTTAGTGGCAGAGCCAGGAAGAGCATTGCTGTCTCCTGCCTCTGCGTTCATATTTACTCCACCAGAATACTGCACACCTGTGGGCTTGACTTTCGTGTTACAATGTCAGTGATGACAATGCCCAAGGAGACTGTGACATTTCAAATGCTGCCTTCTGATTCTGTGCGTAGCTCTCAGGGGTGTCGTTTCAATGCTGGTTGTGTTCATACATGCTGATCCTTCTTCCCTCAGTCCTTTCCCTTCTCTGCCCTAAGATCTCTCCAACTTGACGTTTTCTACTGCTGAGAACTGAGTTAAATGGCAATAGCAGTGGTGGTTTGCTACTACTCATTCATTCATTTCTTTTCCAGTAAGGATCTAGCAGAACCAACCATTGTGATCCCTAGAAAGCTGCTGAGATGTACTTGTTGAGACCACATTACATTGGCAGCCTCTTGATTCCCAAGCATCCCGAATATGGCAGAGAAGAGGGGGTGCAATTCTGCAATATTAGTCTAGGATTCCTTTCTCCAGGCTCAGTATAGGGACTGCTCCTCCTGATCTTCCAATGATTTTGTTAACACATAATTCCCTATATTTAAACCACCTAGAGTGGTTTCTTAGATCCGCAACTAAGTCCAGACTCATTTACTGTTCAAAGATCACCTGTGTGCCCCCTGCACCCTGAGTCAACTTTTGTGCTATCATATCATATTACACTTAAGTTGTTCTCTCTCCTTGTCTCTCTGTCTCCTTCCCACCACCCTCTAGTCCAGTGGTTTTCAACCTTTTTTACCTCCTGGCACATATAAACTAATTACTAAAATTTTACAACACACCAAAAAAAAAAAAAAAGGTATGATTTTGATTCATTCACACTGGACGGCTGTTGTTGTTTTGGCTATTATCATTGTTTTGTTTGTCAACCTAAGGGAAAAGAGGTTAGTGCCTCCGACTAAATAGTCAGGTATTGTGTGTTTTAAAAATTCTTGTGGCACACTAGTGTGCTTCTTTGCAGCACACCGGTTGAAAATCGCTATTCTAGTCCACAGACTGTAAGGTTATTCATCTTTTAGCCTTGCTTTCTGTGAGATAAAGCCTGGCACATAATATTCACTTAAGAGATGTTTGTTTGAATAAATGGATGGATGACTAAATGCATAGGACCAAATATCCTGTGATGCTTAGTTCATGGGAGAATGAAAAACTTGTTTACAATGCAATTTTATTTCATACATCAGCCATTAGTGTATTTTATTTAATAAAATGCAGAAAGGCACACACTTTTAGCTTGATATTAATCATTACCTTTTACTTAAACAGTCAAATGGGATTTGCTGCTCAGCAATTAAATAGTTTGTAGTCCCCGGAAGACTAGCAATGTGCATTGATGAATATAAGCCCTGCTTCTTAGCTTCTGCCTCCCACCCATTACATGTCTTCCTGGGTAAATTCTGAACAGGTGCACCAGATGCCTCATTAACTGCCTGGGGCTATGGAAATCATGGGTGAGATGATCCCTCCCCAGAAACTAAGCCCAGCATTCTTTAAACCAGTGGTTCTCAACCTTTTTAATGCTGCGACCCTTTAATACAGTTCCTCATGTTGTGGTGACCCCAACCATAAAATTATTTTCGTTTTCGTTGCTACTTCATAACAGTAATTTTGCTACTGTTAATGAATCATAATGTAAATATCTGTGTTTTCTGATGGTCTTAGGCTCTACAGCAGCAGTTCTCAACCTGTGGGTCTTGAAGCAGGCCTAACTCGACCCACAGGTTGAGAACCATTAGCAGGGTCGCCTAAGAACCTGGCTCCACAACATGAGGAACTGTATTAAAGGGTCGCGGCATTAAAAAGGTTGAGAACCACTGCTTTAAACACTGCACTGGACTTGGAGCATTGTGATTCTTTCTGTGTTGTCATCACTGACAGACACTGTCTTAAGGTGCCAAGAGCTTGAATTGACGTTATCTCTTATCTTTCCTCTGATCCTCCCTTCTTGTCATTAGTCAGTCTGCTCTCTATCATTTATCTTTTATGTTTCTTTTCCCCATTAATATTTATTAAGTGCCTAAAGGTTGTATTATACTAATAATATTAAAAATTTTAAATAATTTTAAAAGGCTTTCACAATTTTTAACTCATTTAATTCTTGCTAAAACTTTCTGAGGTCAGGAGGATAGGCATTGCTATTCTCATGTTATTGGTAGGCATAGAGAGATGCAGAAAATGTAGTTAGTGACCCACTAAGAGTTATACGGCATTTTCTACTTTTTCAATTGGTCTGGATGGTACCAGATGACCTGACTAGGTTCAGGGTTTGTTTTGATCTCCTATTTTTTATGATATGAAACAGGATTATGAGACAAAAAGTAGATGATATCAGGTCTTTAAGACTTTGCACTGTAGACCAGTACAGTACATATACAAGACACAGAGGGAATGTCTTGATGAGAGTTTGAAAATGCTTCATCTCAATTACAAAAGGTATTTCTATTACCAATGAATATATGCAGTACCTATGCATGAAGCACCCAAATGGAGAGAACATATCAACCTCAGCTGGTGATGACGAATCTCTGGTATTAACGATGCCATTGCAGCAGCAGTCGGAGGAGGTCACACACTCATTGCTCCTGAACTGGTCTGATGACATATGGAATATTGAGCAACATTTTCAAGTAGGAGAACAGCCAGGGGAGGAGAGTCAGGATGGAAAGGCATCCCAGAAACCAAGTCAAATAGGGATTGGTTGAAGGGTGTAGGGAGTAGAGAGGGGGGATAGGAGAGGAGATGGCCTGAATCATTTTCTGTGTGACACCAGAGAGCAAAATACTCCTACATGTGGGTAAAATGATAGGGAGCCAGAAGAAAACATTTTCTGACAATTACAGGATTCCAAAATAAGAGGGGATGACCACCTGTCAAAGCTATGATCAGGGAACCTCCCTTGTGGGAAGGTTAGATAGTCATCTAGTTGTCAGTCTAAGGCAGCCTGGGAGCTGGTGGAGAAGCAGGCCTAACCCGAAAGTCTGACTCAGAAGCTCTGGGCAGAATCCAGAGAATCTCTGTTGGGAAACCACTGGACCAGATCAGTGGACTCCACAGTGGAAGGCAGAAGAAAAAGGATATCTCCTTAATATTTACATTTTATCTAAAAGTAGAAAATGGAAGTAAGCTGACTAATATTTGCTATCTAGTGACTCAGGAGTCCTCCAATAATGAAGACTGCCACAGTATCTTCATTTGTTTATTCTCATTTGCATGTTTCCATCTATTGTAGTTTATTATGCCCAGCTAAAGAAATTTATGCACCATATTATAACAGAATTGCAAGTAATAGTACCTTTATATTTTGAACAAAATGGGAAATAACCATGACAATCTTTTGTGTCACAGAGAGGTTTGTGGGTTATGTTGGGTCAAAATAACTAAATAACATAAAGTTGTGCATTTTTCTTCTACAAAAAAAGACATGTGTTCAATTATGCTGACATTCTGTGATGATAAGTAACTGTTGTCATTAGGACTTTTGGTGGAAATATCTGAGAAACTAAACATGCTTAAATGTCCCATTTGTTTAGGGTTTATTATGGGACATGCATTGTTCTATTTTAAATGGGTTAAGAGTCATTGACTCTTCACACAGTCCTGGAAGGTAGGAACTACTAATTCCCCTTTACAGATGAGGAAACTGAGGCACAGAAATGTGAAGTGACTTTCGCCAAATCACTCAATTAGTGGGAAAAAAATGGGCTCAAACGAAGGCTTTTATCAGTCAACTAAACTAATTTACTCCTCTGAAATGAGATATGTTACTTTTTTTGTGTTTTGTTAATCCTCACCACAAGTATTTTTCCATTGATATTTAGAGAGAGTGGAAGGGAGGGGGAGAGACACAGAGAGAGAAACATTGATGTGAGAGAGACACATAGATTGGTTGCCTCCCACGTGTGCCCCTGACCAGGGCCAGGGATCCAGCCTGCAACCAATGTACATGCCCTTGACCAGAATTGAACCCAGGACCCTTTAGTCCTCAGACCAACGCTCTATCCACTGAGCCAAACAGGTTAGGGCTATCAGTTACTTTTTGAAAGAAACTTGTGCTATGGAGAAAGCCTTTTGAAAATAATGGCTGAAATGCTTCCATCATTAATGTTATTTTTGCTGCCAAAGCTGTATAAGTGTGAAAAATTTTAAAACCATACTTCACAATTTAGAAAATTTAGAGATATAATTTCAAAATTGGTTTTAAAATGAAGCATTTCAGTGTATTTTGACTACTTATTAAATATATGAAAATACAGTAAGTTCCAATTTGTTGGGAAGATCAAATGATAGAGGAAAGAAAATAGAAATTTACTAGAAAATTTACATAAAAACTTTCACATAGTTGATGGATGAGATTAAAAAGAAGTTTCACAATTTGGTAAGCCCAGCACTTTTCCTCTCATTTGGATGGACATGTGTTTGAGAAGCATCTTTTTCAGTGTGGCAGCCAGCAAAGCTGCACCCAATTTTATTTAAAAAACTTTTTTTATTTTTATTGATTTCAGAGAGAAAAGAAGAGGGAGAGAGAGTTAGAAACATCAATGATGAGAAAGAATCATTTTCATTGGCTGCCTCCTGCACACCCCCCACCGGGGATCGACCCTGCAACCCTGGCATGTGCCCTTGACTGGAATCGAACCCGGGACCCTTAAGTCCACAGGCTGACGCTCTATCCACTGAGCCAAACCAGCTAGGGCTTCATGTTATCTTTAAAATACTTTCTGTTTTGTATGCTTTATAATGATTGTAATGTGTTCATACTATGGTGTATGTATATAACATATAAGTAAATATCCTATCTAATAAAAGAGTAATATGCAAATTAACCATCACTCTGCTACACCCACATGCCATGCCCACCAACCAATCAGGAGTGAGTATGCAAATTAACCTAACCAAGATGGCTGTGGCCACGGAGCGAGCAGGAGGCTTGGGTTTCCCTTACACACACTCTGGCAGGCCCAGGCCTCCACTCAAGGCTACAAAGTTTCAATTATAGAAGATAAATAAATCCCAACAAAAATGGCGGCAACCACGGAGCTGGAGAGAGCAGCAGGCTTGAGTTGCCCCCGGTGATGGAGGAAGCCAAGCTTCCACAGCCCTGGCCTGCCTTGGCCTCCTCCACTAAAGGCTACGAAGTTTCAATTATAGAAGATAAATAAATCCCAGATACCAGGGCCTCCGATTGGGTCACCGGGGGGGGGGGGGGTGTGGCTGGCCAGCAAACCACCACAGGCCCCTCGCCCAGGCCACCCCACGCCCCAAGGGAACCCCCACCCTGATCCAGGACACCCTTCAGGGCAAACCAGCTGGCCCCCACCCATGCATCAGGCCTCTATCCTATCTAATAAAAGAGTAATATGCAAATTGACCATCACTCCAGCACACAAGATGGCTGCCCCCATGTGGACACAAGATGGCCACCACAAGATGGCCAGCAGGGGAGGGCAGTTGGGAGGGACCAGGCCTGCAGGAGAGGGCAGTTAGGGGCAAACAGGCTGGAAGGAGAGCAGTTAGGCATCAATCAGGCTGGCAGGGGAGTGGTTAGGGGGTGATCAGGCTGGCAGGCAGAAGTGGTTAGGGGCAATCAGGAAGGCAGGCAGGCGAGCAGTTGGGAGCCAGGAGTCCTGGATTGTGAGAGGGATGTCCCACTGCCCGTTTAGGATCGGGCCTAAATGGGCAGTCGGACATCCCTCAAAGGGTCCCAGATTGGAGAGGGTGCAGGCTGGACTGAGGGACAACCCACCCCATGCACGAATTTCATGCACAAGGCCTCTAGTGTAAAAATAAAATGGTATGTGCTCAGTTTACAAGGTGGATGTACGCTATCAGCTAAGTTCTGAGACCACAGGATATGATGTCCTTCAAGGTCCATTCTCTAGTTTGGAGTCTTTGATTCTCAGGTAAATACTCTGCTCTTATTTGATGGGTGATAAAGCCTAAGTGTCAAAAAGATACTTCCTTCCAAGGCAGGCAGCACCTCATTATCCAGCTCACTGCCCAAATCTCATCAGGAAAAAAAAAGGCTAAAATAAAGACCCACGTTTCAGAGTGAATCAGCTTGATTTAAAACTTGGAGCTGTCTGTGCTTTGTACATCATCTAATGCACTGTTGATGCTCAATAAATAACAAATCATGAGATTAATAATTAAGAATTGATGTTACTGCTTCTGTGAAGTGATTTGCCAAAGAATTATTCCCCACTCACCCATAAAGAAAAATGAGAGGTAGGGACAGAGCAATAGCTTTCAAGGAAATTTAGTTCCAGCTACTGTGTGTGCATGTGGGTCTTTACCCCACTCTTTGGTAAATCTGATGAATAACTGAGCAAGGTAGACCCAGAGCCAGCCTAAGCTGCTTCCCCACAGTCCTTTTGTCTTCCTGTCTTTAGGTGGCAATGTCTAGGATGTTTAATTGTATGCTTTAAAGTACTTGACAAACATTAATTAACTGGGGGTCGCTCTTTGTTTGAAGAGAGTTATGTCTAATTGTGAATATATTTCTAATTATCTCCTCTTTTTTGACTATGTTATTATCTGAAATGTGGAGTGTCTGGTTTGCTTGCACATTTACTTTAATAGGCTTTTTGAAATAGGTGGCAACCATGAAAAAAGGGACATATAGTCACTTTAGTGAGAAAAATCATAATTGCCTAAGATTTGTGTTTATGCTCTTGTGTGTGCATATAACATATATCTACACACACACACACACACACACACACACACACACACACACACACCCTTCCTTGTATTTATAACCATCCTCCCTTTCAAGCTTTGGATTTTGACGACTGTGATCACCTATACTGAGCTGGACTCCTTTCTGAGCTAGGAGATTGCTGAGATTTCCTTTTAAAAGCAAAAATCAGAAAAGCTCCCCAGAAAAGTGAATTATTCCTCCTGCAAAAGTGAGTGTAATTAATCACAAGAGAAAACTGGCCATGCATGTCAACAGAGTCCAGAGAATTGGCTGAGTGTTATTGATTCATTACCCACCGTGGACCCCTCCTCCCACATGCAGGAAGACAGGTGACATGCGGACAGCAGCCATACCTGACACTGGCAGCATGGGCCTAGAGACCAGATGGATTACAAACTGTGAGAGATGCTTGACTCGTGTTTTGGCATAAGCAGTGCACACTGTTAATTAGAAGCATAGCTTTGAACAATGTCTTAAATAATTAGCCAGGGCAGGTATGTGCCTGTGCAGGGGTGGAATATAGATTTTTCTGTTGCTTAGAGAAATTTTCTATAGTAACAAAGGAACAAAATGTAAATTAATTTACAACTGCAGGATTTACACTTATTATGCATTTCAAAGCAGGCTTCTAAGTAAACCACCTCCCCAAACCTTCTAGACATATCAGTAGCCTATACATCCTGATCTTTGATGTCACTGTTAGCCTTATCTCTGTACTGCTCGTTTCCCATGTTGTCATTTCCCAGTTTTTAGAGGTAGTGTCATCCCTAGAGTAGAGGTAACAGACTTTCATGTCAAACAGACTCAAATTCAAATTCTGCCTTTATTATTTCCTAACCATGTTATACACAACAGATCTTAAAATCAGTAAGATAGAAATCATGGTATCTGTTATGGGATAAATTGTGCCCTCCCCTCAAATCCATATGCTGATGGCCTAACCCCTTGTACCTTAGAATGTGACTGTTTGGAGATAGGGCCTTAAAAAAATGATTATGTTAGAACTAGAGGCCCGGTGAATGAAATTTGTACATGGTGGGGGGTGGGGGTGGGGGGTGGGGGGGTGTCCCTCAGCCCAGCCTGCACCCTCTCTAATATGGGACCCCTCGAGGAATGTCCGACTGCCCGTTTAGGCCCGATTCCAGTAGGATCGGGCCCAAACGGGCAGTCGGACATCCCTCTCACAATCCAGGACTGCTGGCTCCCAACTGCTCACTTGCCTGCCTTCCTGATTGCCCCTAACCGCTTCTGCCTGCCAGCCTGATCACCCCCTAACCACTCCCCTGCCAGCCTGATTGATGCCTAACTGCTCCCCTGAGAGCCTATTTGCCCCTAACTGCCCTCCCCTGCAGGCCTGGTCACCCCTAACTGCCCTCCCCTGCAGGCCTGTTCCCCCCCCCCCCCAACTGTCCTCCCCTGCAGGCCTGCCCCCCCCAACTGCCCTTCCCTGCAGGCCCTGTTGCCCCCAACTTCCCTCCTCTGCAGGCCTGGTCCCTCCCAACTGCCCTCCCCTGCTGACCATCTTGTGGTGGCCATCTTGTGTCCACATGGGGGCAGCCATCTTTGACCACATAGGGGCAGCCATCTTGTGTGTTGGAGTGATGGTCAATTTGCATATTACTCTTTTATTAGATAGGATAGAGGCCTGGTGCACCCATGGGGGCCGGCTGGTTTGCCCTGAAGGGTGTCCTGGATCAGGGTGGGGGTTCCCTTGGGGCATGGAGTGGCCTGGGTGAGGAGCCTGTGGTGGTTTGCAGGCTGGCCACGCCCCCCAGTGACCCAATCGGAGGCCCTGGTATCTGGAATTTATTTATCTTTTATAATTGAAACTTTGTAGCCTTGAGTGGAGCCAAGCCTCCTGCTTGCTTCGTGGCCGCAGCCATTTTTGTTGGGATTTATAATTCTATAATTATAAATTTGTTGGGATTTATATCTTCTATAATTGAAACTTTGTATTCAAAGCAGGCCAGGGCTGTGGAAGCTTGGCTTCCTCCATCACTGGGGGCAACTCAAGCCTCCTGCTCTGTTCAGTTCCGTGGCTGCTGCCATTTTTTTGGGGGATTTATTTATCTTCTATAATTGAAACTTTGTAGTCTTGAGCGGAGGCCTGGGCCTGCCAGAGTATGCGTAAAGCTTGGCTTCCTCCATTGCCGGGGAAACCCAAGCCTCCTGCTCGCTCCGTAGCCACAGCCATCTTGGTTGGGTTAATTTGCATACTCACTCCTGATTGGCTGGTGGGCGTGGCATGTGGGTGTAGCGGAGTGATGGTTAATTTACATATTACTCTTTTATTAGATAGGATAAGACTATTTGGATAAGCCCTAATCCAATCTGATCAGTGTCCTTATAAGAAGAGGAAATTAGACACACAAAAGATACTCCAGAGATGCAAATACAGAGGGAAGACCATATAAAGAGGCAGCAAGAGGGTGACCATCTGCAGGCCAAGGAGGGAAACCTGGAACAGATCCTTTTATTATGATCCTAAGAGGAAACCAATGCTGGCAGCACTTTGATCTTGGATTTCCAGCCTCTAGACCTGTGAGAAAAGACATTTCTATTGTTGAAGCCATCCAGTCTGTGATATCCTTTTATCACAGTCCTACAACCAAATACAGACCTGTTATAGAGTTATTGTGCAGATAAATAATAACAAGGCATTTGTTCTTAATAAATGACAATGCTATTGTCAGTAAAAGTTATGTTCTTCACTGAAAATGTTGTCATTTCCCAGGATTCCTTAGCTATGACTTTGTGATATCTGTTTGAAATTGGACTTCTTTTCCTTATGTCCAAGAGAATGTTGCCAACATAGCCTCTTCATGGAGCAGTCAGCCACCTCTGCCCAAGTGCCTTCCTTATTCCTGTTCTGGACTCTTCCCTCTGGCTTTTCCCTGTCCTGGCTCAAGGAGACAGTGCCTCAGCTGGGATAGGCAAATCCTCCTTCTTCTGCTCCCTCAAAATCTACAAAGGAAGGGTTGTTTGCCAGCGGTGGGGATGATGAGAGAGTGATACTCTCATTGTGATACTGGTGGTGTCCTACATTTCTGCACTTTTTTTCACTGACCTGAGGAGGTGTTTGGATACCTATTAGCTCCATATTTTGTTCAAAGTCCAAGTAGATGTCATCTCAAACAAACACAAATGTCTGTGATGTTCCCACTCTGATGTATGGCCTTGTAACCAGGTAAATTAGCACAACTCCATGGTCACAGCATTTCCTGCTTCAGTTCCAGTCAGAAGCAGTTGGTGACTCACAGCCCTGCTGACGCTGATGGCCTCAGTCCAGCCCCTTGTCTGGGAAGGCTGTGTGCCACTGACTGCTCTCTTCTTGGGCTGACCGAGAGGGTCTTTCAGGATGATAACATGGCTGAGGTATAGGGGTTGTTTTTAAGCTGTTTAGGAGGTAAGGGGTTCTTCAGGCATGGAATTCAGAAGTTTTCTTTTTCCTCAATGGGTTAAGAAGCTTGTTGGTTTCCACTGTGTATGTAATCATTAATTTTTTAAAAAATTAATTTGACCATCAGTTACTGCATGCCTACCAATTGCAAACCACTGAAATTCTCTCTGAGAAGCAGAATAACAATAATAATGTTTTATTATGTTGTTAGTAGTGGTCTAGGCCATTTACATATTATTATTAATTTTATTGATAGTATTTGTTGAATGTCAGCTATGTAGCAGAAGTTTTGCTAAGCAGTTTGCTTGTGTTCTTTTAGATACTTCATGAGGGATGTACTGTTAATCCCATTTCACAGATGGGAAAGCTGAGTTTCAGATGATGCTCAGGTCACATAGCTGGTAAATGCTGAAGTCAGGAGTAAAATTCAGGTTTTCCTGATCCCAAAGCCAGTTCTTTCTTTATTCAGTTGCCCAAAAGATAGTTGAGAAGAAAACATTCTGTGATAATTGAGGCTCTTTGTGTCCTGTACTTGGAAGTCACTTTCAAGAGAAACATTCTTCCTATAAACAATGCTAGCTTTAGTTCATCAAATCATGAGTCTGGGGTGATTCTCAGACTACTACTCTGGGTGCTCAAATCTCCACCTCATACTCTGCAACCAGCTTTTCTTCAACATTAGAGAGCTATTCCTTTGGGTTGAGGCTATGTGCCTACTGGGGGAATGTTTGTTCCACTGTCATTTGCACCTTCATGTGAATGTGTTTATCACGCCATATTCTCTTGGGGGTGGGGGGTAGGGAGTTCAGTGTAGATTGATAAGAAGAACCAGGGCCACAGGATGTATGAAGGTGTGAAGTGCAGGCCCTAGGCTGTAGCCTTCTGTGGGCCTAGCTGGTTTGTATCATTGAGCTGGGATTTCCTGAAGCTCAAGGTGCTCTTTCCAAATACATCTCTAACTGAATGATGTTAAGAAGTAGGCAAGGTCAGGCTGCTTTGTGAATAAGAAAGAACTCCATTTCTCTGAAATTTGCATCTAACCATGGTTATGTCTACCTCCATGTAGCCTACTTGAATGGAAGTATGATTCTCTCTGTTAAGTCCTACTACAATCTAATAATAGTAACTAATATTTATACAATGCTGACCATTTATAATGCACTTTACAGGCATCATCTCATTTGATTATTCCAGCAAATTCTTGGGTAAATAATTTTCTTCTTTTTACCACTATAGGAACTGAGGCTCACAGTTACATGATTTACCCAGGGTCTCAGAGACAAGCAGTGGGGCATGTGTGGGGAAGCATACCTCATCTTTGGGCAAAGGCAGAGGTGACTGGCCACATCAAGCTGCCTCCTTGACTTCACACTCATTCCCCCTTATAGAAACCTGAAAATGCTGGGCTCCCAAATCACAGACCAGTTAGAATTAACAAAAAGGCTGGACTAAATATTACTACTCTTCCTGGTCATAAATAATCCATCTGAAGCCCTGGTTAGAAAAACACTCCCTCTAATTTGGCTCTCACTGGCCAAAACTTCCAAGGACTTGCAGCTGGTTCAGAGCCAGCCCTGCGGTTGAGTGGGTGTACTGGGTAATGTCAGTGCTCTGGCCAGATTCCTCACATCCCTCTTTACTGTTTGTGTGTGCCAGTGGGTTTGGTGTGACTTGCTTTCAGTGGTCAGTCCTATGGCTTCTTTTTCCGGGGACAACCCTGACTGACAGGTGTGGGAGCACCTCCGGTTAGACAACTATGAGATGTAGCTTCCACCCTGGATCTCCCCAATGGGATCAGGTGAAGTCACTCTCTGTGGGTCACCTTTGCTTGACTTCCTCCCTTTCCCATCTTCTCTCACCCCCAATCGTGTCCTCTGGGAGGTCTTCCTTGGTAAGTCACTGGCACATGTATCCTTGGCTCCAATTTTGCTTCTAGGGAGCCTCACCTAAGATAAAACGTGTCACAAGTTGTTCCAGAATCTTTTGGTTGCTCTAGTTTAATGTTTCTTTTCATATCTTTGATTACACAGTTTTTAAATGTTTATTAGTTGCTGACCTTACATTATTTAAAATCTCTGAGCCTCTTTTCACATCTTTAACATGGGGATGATAACACTTGCCTATTAGGGTCATGGCAGGGACTTAATGAGGTAAGGTAGGCAAAACACTAAATATAATATTTATAAGTGGTATTCAGATATGATTATCTGTTCTAATATTTTGTGTGGAAATTTCTCCAGTAGCATTCTGGAAAACATGGCTGGTAGAATGGGTCAGTCACAGAATAATTCTACCACCATGTAGCTTTGTATCTCTGTGAATTTCATAGACTTAGAAACAAAAGCAGTTTATAGCATGTAATCCAAGTGTTTCAGGATTTAGCAGCTGCTGCTTGCAAATGCAGTCACATCATATTAAACCCTGAAAGTCAATAGGAGTGACCAAACCCCCATTTGACTGGCTTCTTTTTGACTCAGGGAGGCCAGTTTTTTACAGAGCCCCTCCACGGGGTGCTCACATATGTCTGCAATTATTCCTCACCACTATTTGCTGAGCCCAGATGTACAGCTTTATGTCCCTTTGTGTCCAGAGTTGCTGATCCCAGCCTGCCACTCTTGCTCCTATTGCTGCTGCTCCCAGGGGGCATGGAAAGTCCCACAACTAATGTCATTTAAAAAAAAAAGAGCAAAACCGTGGCATCTCAATATCTAAAATCCTCACTGTTGTTTTTGTGAGATGGGAGGTTTCTTTTTTATTTTTTTATTTTTTGCATTCAGCTGGGACAGGTATGGCAATTCCATGGTAGGGGACAGCAGGTGGGGAGGTGGAGTGAAATAGAGAGGTGGGGAGGCAGGAAAAGTGAAAAGGACCCATAATGAGTTCACCAGAGCCAAAGAGTTTCAGAATTTTAATATATTTTCAATTAACTCACACAACCCTTTGCTCCTCAGGACAAATACATGCTGTCAATCTCCTCAGGTGGCAATGAGTTCTGAGACCTCCACCACCTGTAACCATAATCATTCTGCACGTCCAAATTCAAGCCCTGTTGCCTGGTCTTATGGCAGAGATAAAGTAATTACTATTTAAAACCACAAGTGACTGTGGCAGCTTTAGACTACAAGGAAGTAGCATAATTTCTCTCTGGAGTATATAAATTGCCTTTTATTTAGCAAAGATAAGGCCCCTAGGGCATGATTTGGAAGGTGGCATTAAAACAAAGGGATAGCTAAGCCAATCAGCATAAAAAATAAATGAGGATTTTCTGGGGAGGAGAGCAGAGAAAGGAGGAGAAAGGAGCAGGAGAAACAAGGGGTTAAGCCACAGAGTGGAAGGTCATCAGTTTAGGAACACCACAGATCCCTGGCACTATTTGTAGCTCCTCTCCACTAGGGCCTGTTTGTTTCTCCAGGAAGTCTCACTGGACGGAACCAAAGCTGACCCCACATTCATTCTTAGTTATGTAACCCTGCCCTTGGGAAACACCCATTTTCCCCATAGGCTGCCCCATACCGCCATTTATTTTTTGATGTTTTCATTCACTCATTAAGTTTAAAGTGAGAGTCAGACACCAGCCCGTGTGATCTCTGCAGTACTGTTGAAATCCTGATCACTAGCTTGAGATGAGTGGCAAGTGTCCCCCATCCTTCCAAACCAGGGGAACCCAAAGGTTGCATAGCATAGTTCTCTTCAGGGAAAACCCCTTTCCCAAGCCCTCTGAGTCCAGGTGTTTTTATGCCCTCCATATAAATGAAAAGTCTAAGAGAAGTTTCACCAATTCTAGGCACCAACTCTGATGTTTCTAATGTAAATGGAAGATAGTAACATGTTGACTTTATGCTTTAGTTGAAATGTTCCCTCAGAAGCCCCTCTGCTCCTATTTGTAGTCTTTCACTAGGGCCACCCATTCATCACATTTATGTCTGAATTCAATAGTACAATGGTTCTAGTCTTTTTTCCTCAGGACACTCTTCAATCCCAATGATAATAAGTGAATACAAATGTTAAGGGGAGGAAGGCTATTTCTGTTCTATTTTCCAGAAGGCTCTGAGGTTTGGTGCCTGCCTCACCAAACCTCTTGTTATAATTAAGAAATGTCCAAAGGGCTCTTCTTTTTTCACTCTTGGAGGAAGGAAGGATGGAATGCTAAAGTGGAGGCATATTAGGATGTTTTTTTCCAATTGATTTTTAAAATTTGTTTCTGATTCTACAAACCCTTGAAGAACCAGAGGAGAAACCAAGATGGTGGCATAGGTAAACACCTAAACTGCTGCCTCGCACAACAATATAAAAACTATAACTAAAAGACAAAACGGACACCATCCAGAACCACAGGAAAGCTGGCTGAGTGGAAATTCTACAACTAGAAGGAAAGAGGAAAGTACATTGAGACTCAGAGGAGCTGCAAAAGGCTGAGGTATGGAGACGTGCGCGTGCAGAGAGGACGGGCCGCTGAGTGTGTGGCTGGCTTTCTTAAGTGGGAGGGAGATGGAAGCTCCCAACTGCACTGAACTCCAGTCCCGGGCGAGATGCTGGGAAACCAGACTCATTCGGGGGGAATCTGGACTATCAGGAAAAGAGAAAGCACACTGAGACTCAGGAGCTACGGAAGGCAGAGGTCCGGAGGTGCGCGCGTGCAGAGAGGACTGACTGCTGAATGCATGTGAGGCTGAGTGCATGGCTGGCTTTCTAAAGTTGGAGGGAGATGGAAGCTCCTGACTGCGCTGAACTCCAGTTCTGGGCAAGTTTCTGGGAACCCCGACTCATTTGGGGAGAAACTGGACTGTCTGGCAGCGGGCGAAACTCAAGGGCAGCTTTCTCTCAGAGGTGCTTGCAGTGATTATCGAGGGACACTGAGACCTAGGGGCCTCATAGGGCAGGGCTGACGGGAAACCAAGGCTGTCTGCTCTGCCCTGAAACTCTGCCCCATCCAAGCTGAGCACAGAGGCTTTTGCAATTTTGCAAGTCTTGTCTCATAAGAGTCTCTCCAGCACAGAAGTTCTCCCAGCGCAGACACAACTGATCCTCACAGCCAGTTGGCCTGGAGGTCAATTCCTCCCAGTGATACCAACAACAATCAAGACTTAACTACAACAAGGCTGTGCACACAGTCCACAAAGGGGTGCACCAAGAGTGTCCACCTCAGGTAACTGGGGAGGCTGAGCCACTGTGCCCTAGAGGACACCTACCACACAAAGCTACTCTACCAACTCAGGGAAGCAGCAAAAATGTGGAGACAAAGAAATAGATCACAAATGAAAGACATGGAGGAAAACAAACGATTGGATATAGAGTTCAAAACCATGGTTATAAGGTTTTTCAAGAATTTTCTAGAAAAGGCCGATAAATTTAGCGAGACCCTCAAGGATATGAAAAAGGACCAACTAGAAATTAAACATACACTGACTGAAATAAAAAATATTATACAAAGAGATAACAGCAGACTAGAGGACCGCAAGAATCAAGTCAAAGAGTTGAAATACAAAGAAGCAAAAAACACTCAGCCGGAAAAGCAAAAAGAAAAAAGAATCCCAAAATTTGAAGATAGTGTAAGGAACCTCTGGGACAACCTCAAGCGTACCAACATCTGAATTATGGGGGTTCCAGAAGAAGAGAGAGAACAAGATACTGAAAACCTATTTGAAGAAATAATGACCAAAAACTTCCCCCACCTGGTGAAAGAAATAGACTTACAAGTCCAGGAAGCGCACGGAACCCCAAACAAAAGGAATCCAAAGAGGACCACACCAAGACACATCATAATTAAAAGGCCAAGAGCAAAAGACAAAAAGAGGATATTAAAAGCAGCAAGAGAAAAACAGTTAATTACCTACAAGGGAGCACCCATACGACTATCAGCTGATTTCTCAACAGAAACTATGCAGGCCAGACGGGAGTGGCAAGAAATATTCAAAGTGATGAATAGCAAGAACCTACAACCAAGATTACTCTACCCAGCAAAGCTATCATTCAGAATTGAAGGGCAGATAAAGAGCTTCACAGATAAGAAAAAGCTAAAGGAGTTCATCACCACCAAACCAGTATTATATGAAATTCTGAAAGGTATTCTTTAAGAAGAGGAAGAAGAAGAAAAAGGTAAAGATAAAAATTATGAACAACAAATACATGTCTATCAACAAGTGAATCTAAAAATCAAGTGAATTAAAAATCTGATGAACAGAATAAACTGGTGAATATAATAGAATCAGGGGCATAGAAAGGGAGTGGACTGACAATTCTTAGGGGAAAGGGGTGTGGGAGGTGCGGGAAGAGACTGAACAAAAAGCCATGAGGATAGTGGGGGGAAGGTAAGGGCAGAGGGTGTTGTGGGAACTGGGTGGAGGGGAGCTATGGGGGGAAAAAAGAGGAACAACTGTAATAATCCGAACAATAAAGATTTATTAAATTAAAAATATATAAATAAATAAAAGCTGTCATTAAAAAAATTTGTTTCTAAGTGTGGTATCATGAACCTCACATGTTAGGATCTAACAGATTTGGAAAATATTTTGAGAAATCCCATAAATATATGTAAGATTAGAGCAAGTTAGAAAGTAATTTCCACCTCACTTTCACTCTTCTTGTCATCCTACCTGGAAAATACAGGGTGTCCCCCAAAAATGTATATGCACTTAACAGCTGATTCTACTACATTTTGAAAATGAAATGTATTTTAATAAACACTGCCTTTACTAGTATATTATTCAAGTGTGCATACTTTTGGGGGGATAACCCACATATTTTGATTCTCATTTGGACTGATCTTTTCTTATATAATCTAGTGACCTTTATTTTGAAGTTTGGAATTCAATATGATGGTTGGCCTTAGAAGTTATGTTCTGAAGGATGTGAGAGTTATGCAAAATTACAGATTTATCTTGTGCCATGTGATACATGTAGATGCGATTGCTGGTAGTAGCTGTCTGCAGCTGAAGAACCACGAGAAGTACACTTAGAAATAGGGCCTGTGGTTTTGATAATAAGTGTCATTGAGATACAGCTCTCCTTTTACATTGGCCTATTAGGTTGAGAGCAAGGAGGAAGGTGTGTGTGTGTGTGTGTGTACCATTCACTTACCCACTCACCCAATTATTTTCAGTGAGGTAACACAGAGAAAGCAAAAGAAGTGGCCATGAGGAGAAGTAAACAATGGGCACAGAAAACCTCCTGTTCCATTCAGCTGTGCTAATTAGTAATGAGCACAATATTCACACAATATTAATTTTTTAAAGGTCAGGCAACACAAAGAAGGGAAAAGAAATGGCCATAAGGGAAAAGAAGTGAACCATGGGTATGGATAACGTCCTGTTCCATTCAGCTGTGCTAATTAGCAATGAATGTAATATTTTTTTTAAAGGTCAGGCAGGATATTTTAGCACAACAAACAAAACAAAAACTTTTCTGCTGTTTACTTGGAGTCTGAAGCCTTGGTTAGTTTTACCTCCCCTTATTAGCCATATGACCCTATGTAATTTATAACTGCTCTGAGCCTCATGTTTCTGCATCTATGAAATGGAGATAAACCTATCTATTGTGTTGAACTCTCATTTAAAGGATACACTATTTATGAAGTTCTCTATAAATGGCATAGTGAGACCCTGGTGTAAAGTGTACGGCCAGGTGATAGTTGAGATGACTGCAGATGTGGAGATAGGACACTGGCACTTCAGGGTCTGGATAAGGTTTTCAGTTTCAATTCGAGCATATACCCACTGGCTGTATTGATACAGCACAAAGCCAAGGGCAGATTTGACAATGATTTGTTTAATTTGATTGACGTGGACTGCAAAACTGGGCCGTTCAGTCTACAAAGTGTCTAGTCTGTAATGATCTGATATTGGCTGTCTACATTCATCAAATTAAGTGGATGATTAGCAAAACACCATTTGACTTTGTTATGTAAAGGCAGTAACTGTGGCTGTTTCTCTTTTTTTTTTTTTAAATAAATCTTTATTCAGATTATTACAATTATTTCTCCTTTTTCCCCCCATAGCTCCCCTCCACCCATTTCCCACCCCACCTTCTGCCCTTACCTTCCCCCCACTGTCCTCATCCATAGGTGTATGATTTTTGTCCATTCTCTTCATGAACCCCCCATACCCCTTTCCCCCTGAGAATTATCAGTCCACTCCCTTTCTATGCCCCTGATTCTATTATATTCACCAGATTATTCTGTTCCTCAGGTTTTTAATTCACTTGATTTTTAGGTTCGCTTGTTGATAGATATGTATTTGTTGTTCATAATTTTTCTCTTTACTTTTGTCTTCTTCCTCTTCTTTAAGAATACCTTTCAGCATTTCATATAATACTGGTTTGGTGGTGATGAACTCCTTCAGCTTTTTCTTATCTGTGAAGCTCTTTATCTGCCCTTCAATTCTGAATGATAGCTTTGCTGGGTAGAGTAATCTTGGTTGTAGGTTCTTGCTATTCATCACATTGAAAATTTCTTGCCACTCCCGTCTGGCCTGCATAGTTTCTGTTGAGAAGTCAGCTGACAGTCGTATGGGTGCTCCCTTGTAGGTAATTAACTGTTTTTCTCTTGCTGCTTTTAATATTCTCTCTTTGTCTTTTGCTCTTGGCATTTTAATTATGATGTGTCTTGGTGTGGTCCTCTTTGGATTCCTTTTGTTTGGGGTTCTGTGGGCTTCCTGGACTTGTAAGTCTATTTCTTTCACCAGGTGGGGGAAGTTTTCGGTCATTATTTCTTCAAATAGGTTTTCAGTATTTTGCTCTCTCTCTTCTTCTGGCACCCCCATAATTCTGATGTTGGTACGCTTGAAGTTGTCCCAGAGTCTTCTTACATTATCTTCAACTTTTTGGATTTTTTTTTTTTTTTTGCTTTTTGCTTTTTCGGTTGAGTGTTTTTTGCTTCTTTGTATTTCAATTCTTTGACTTGATTCTTGTGTTCCTCTATTCTGTTTCTGGGTCTCTGTATAATATTTTTTATTTCAGTCAGTGTATGTTTAATTTCTAGTTGGTCCTTTTTCATATCTTCGAGGGTCTCGTTATATTTATCGGTCTTTTCTAGGATATTCTTAAAAAGTCTTATAACCGTGGTTTTGAATTCTATATCCAGTCGTTTGTTTTCCTCCATTTCTTTCGTTTGTGATCTGATTCTTTGACCCCGCATTTTCATTGATTCCCTGAGTTGGTAAGGTAGATATTTGTGCTAGGTTTCCAATATGGCCCAGTGGGTCTGCTTCCCCAGTTAACCTGAGGTGGACACTCTTGGTGCACCCCTTTGTGGACTGTGTGTACAGCCTTGTTGTAATTAAGTCTTTATTGTTGTTGGTATCACTGGGAAGAATTGACCTCCGGGCCAGTTGGCTGTAAGGATCAGCTGTGTCTATGCTGGGAGAAGTTCGGTGCTGGAGACAGCCTTATAGGATTAGACTTGCCAAATTGCAATAGCCTCTGTGCTCAGCTTGGATGGGGTGGAGTCTCAGTCTTGGCTTCCTGTCAGCCTTGCCCTTGCGCGCATGTGCGCTTTCAGTCCTCCGCCTTCCCCAGCTCGAGTCTCCGCCTGAGAGTCCAGACTCCCCCCACAAGAGCGTGGGTCCCCAGGGGCTCGCCTGGAACTGGGGTTCACTGCAGTCAGAACTGGGGCTCAGTGCCGTCAGGAGCCTCTGACTCCCTTCCACTAGGGAAAGCCTGTGGCAACCTCCGCAGCCTTTGTGCGCCCTGGCCCGCGTGCGCCTTCAGACTTCTGCCTTTCCCAGCTCGAGTCTCCGCCCGAAAGTCCAGACTCCCCCCGTAAGAGCGTGGGTCCCCAGGGGTTCGCCCGGAACTGGGGTTCAGTGCAGTCAGAACTGGGGTTCAGTGCGGTCGGAGGCTTCCTTCCCCCTTCCGCCAGAGAAAGTCAGCCAGGCTCTCAGCCGCCCTTCCTCTCTGCGCGCACAAAGCCCCTTTGCCGTACCTCCAATTCTCTGTGAGCTTTTCTCTTTCCTTCTAGTTGTAGAATTTTCACTCAGCCAGCTTTCCTGTGGTTCTGGATGGTGTCCGTTCTGTCTTTTAGTTGTAGTTTTGAAATTGTTGTGCGAGGCAGCAGTTTAGGTGTTTACCTATGCCGCCATCTTGGTTTCTCTCCACTGTGGCTGTTTCTCAATTAAAAATCTCATTCAAAGTTGTGACTTCGGTTGTTACATCTGTGTAGACAATTTTCACACTGTGTGTAACTCCAGCTCTGACTTTTTTCTTAAATACTTTTTTTTAAAAATAGTTGCCAGGTATCTTCTATAGTCTCTCCCAGACATATATTTTCCTTCCAACTCCTCCTTTCTGTAATTCTCATTTCAGCCAGCCACAAACTCTCAGGGTTAACTCTGACTCCTCTATCCCCCACATCTCCCACATTCCATCAAATGCCAGATTTCTATCAATTCTTTCTATGAAATACCTTGATGTCTTTCTCCTCCTCTCTAATTCTACAGCCCTGTTGTCCTACAGCTTCATCAAGGCCCAGCTTATGATTACAGAAACCCTATAATTGGCCTCCCTTTTCAAGTATGGCCTCATTCCAATCCATCCAATACATTAATGCTCTCATCTTGTTTACACTAAGCTCTGAAATGCCTTGGGGGATTCTCACTGCCTAGGGAATGGTGCCCATATTCTTCCTTAGCATGGCAATCCCTGGGTCTAGCCTGTTTTTCCAACTTTATCTTCTCCCACTCCCCTCATGCACACTACTGAGCAATCGATGCCTCATCCCCTACACTGACTCATGCCCTCCTAGATGCTGTTCCGTGCACACACAAGTCCCTTCTCCAGAAGTTTCCTCCCCTCATTTTAGCTCTCTTACCCCAACTCCAAAAGCTACCCAATTAATCTTCAAGAGCCATTCAAATACCACCTTCTCACTGTCCCCCTTTAGGCTCCTGTTTGGAAAGAATCTCTCTCTAGTCTGTACTTTATATGTTAATTAGATTTGCCCTACTTTCTCCTCTCTAGACTGTAAGTTTCTCCAGGGCAGGATTTGTGTCAGTCATCTCTGTATTCATCAGGGTCCACATATGTTGCATATAATAGCTGATCCTTAAATAACTGTTGAATAGATGAATGTCTGTAAAGGAAGCAACTTTCCAATATATTTGTTGCTTGCATTTTTGTGTGGGAAGTAACTTCTTATTTGAGTATTGTAAATTTATGTTCTAGAATATTTTCCTTTGAGAATGCACAAAGAGCTCCTTTGCCTTTCTTCTTTCTGAAAATGTGGGTTCTTTATTGGTGGTATGGGGCATTAAGGACTTCTCGAAAGGCAGTATCCTCTGGGGCAGTGCTGTTTTTAAAGGAATAATAATAACTTTTTAAATAAGGAACATCTTGGAATTTCATAGGAGAAATTGAATTTGTAAGAACTATAGAATTATTAAATTATTCAGAAATTGGGCCAGACTTTTCCTAGAATTTTGTAGCTCATTGGATTTGACAAGAGAGGTAAAAATGGGTGTTGGATTGGAGAAAAGGACTAATGGAGACAAATTACAGGAATGGTAATAGTTTCATCCAGAGTATATATGGATGGTGTTTAAAAGACCTTCATGTCATACAGATAGTGAACTGCTGTTGTCACTCCCCATCACACTGGGGAGCACAATGAAAGAGAATATAGGGAAACCCAAGCAATGCCTTCTGATACAAAGGATAGGGCAAAGGATGGCGTAAGACTTGAGGATGAAGGCATGATTTCATTTGGGTACATTTCATAGAATAAAATAAAGTGAACATTTAATGGTTTATTTTAGTTTCATCAAAAGACCCCAAAGTTATTAAATGTCCTACGACAAGATCTCTCAGGAGAACTAAAAGCTTTCCAATGGTGCTGTGTGATCAGTGACTGAAGGAAATCCTGATAAAGATCAATGCTCGGTGTATTATTTTAGACACAGGAGCTGTTAGGTTCAATGCTGTTGGGCTAAAAAAAACCGTATTAACTCCTAAATATTCACAAATGTTCAGATGTAATTCTGCTGAAAGGCAAGAGGATGAGCGCTATGTAGAGTCAGTATATGCCTCAGATTTTCCAGAATATCTATGATTTTTAAGTAACTTTGCTATTTTGAATACATTTGTAAAAATAAAACTAAAGTGTTGTGACCAAGTTCATAACTCAAAAAAATTTAAAAGCTTTGTTGGACTTTTGGTAGAGAAAATATGAAGATTGTAATTATGTGGCCTATTGAGGGCCAGTCTCTGGGGAATTGTACCTGTTGTAACTGATTTTATTATCTCACAGATGTACTTTGTAAACTAAAATTGGATTTGTTGGCCCTAATAGGGTTTAATTTCAGGAATTCCTCCTCTATCTTGTGCCCACTTATTAAATACATGGGATAAGAAGAAAATGAAAGGATCATGGGGAAGATAAAAGAAAGATCAACATCTCCTTGCCATCCCATTTTCAGTTACTTTCCAATTTACTGCTCTTGTCAAAGTCACCATTACTTCCAGGTTGTTAGGTCCATTGGTCAGTTTTCACTCCACATCTTATTTGTCTTCTTATCTATCTATCTATCTATCTATCTATCTATCTATCTATCTATCTATCATCTATCTATTATCTATCTATCTATCTATCATCTATCTATCTATCTATCTATCTATCTATCTATCTATCTATCTATCTATCTAAATGTATTTTTATTAATTTCAGAGAAGAAGGGAGAGGGAGATAGAAACATCAATAATGAGAGAGAATCATTGATCGACTACCTGCTACATGCCCCACACTGGGGATCAAGCCCACAACCCAGGCATATATGCCCTGACTGAATATTGAACCCTGACCTCCTGGTTTGTAGGTCGACGCTCAACCACTGAGCCATGCCAGTGGGCTTATTTGACTTCTTAGCAGTGTTCCACACAATTGACATTACCTCCTCCTTGAACTGTTTTCCTCATTTATATTTTAGGACACTTATTTTCTTCCTGCCTCACTGGCTGATCTTCCTCCATCTCCCTTGCTGGGTCATCCTCTTCTCCATAGCCTTAAAACATTAGTGGGTCCTACAGCTGAGGCTTTAGACCCTTTCTCAACTATACGCACTCCCATTTCCTTGACTCAAAACCATCTATCTGTTGGCTGATGACTCCAAAATATCTATCTCCAGCCTCGCTAGTGTGCCTCAGTGGTTGAGCATTGACCTATGAACCAGGGCATCAGGGTTCGATTCCGGGTCAGGGCTCATGCCCAGGTTGCGGGCTTGATCCCTAGTGGGGGCATACAGGAGGCAGCTGATCAATGTTCTCTCTCATCATTGATGATTCTATCTCTCTTTCCCTCTCTCTTCCTCTCTGAAATAAATAAAAAAAATGTTTTAAAAAACAAAAAAACCATTACACCCCTAATATGATATTATATGTTAATTGTAACTGAAAATATTTTTTAAAAGTATCTATTTCCAGCCCCGTGCTCTTCCTGAACTCCTGACTAGTATAGGAAACTGACAACCCTTCATCTCCACTTCAATCCTAATATACATACCAAATAATATGTCTCAAGCACAACTCCTAATCCTCCTTCCTAAATCCACTCCTCCTGCAGACTTCCTCAGGTCAGTGAATAGCAACTCCAATCTTTTAATTGGCCAGAGAAAAATCATGAATGTCATATTTAACTCCTTTTTCCCATTCCCATTGCCATTTCCACTAGTTCCTCAGCAAACACTGTCAGCTTCACCTTCAAAATATATGCAGAATTGAGCATGTTTTACTACTCTGTCATCATCCGGTGTCTGTCCTTGCTCCTCTATGGCCTTGTCTTACACAGCAGCTATAATTACCCTTTAAAAGGTAAATTAGATCATGTCACTACTCAACTCAAAATCTTCCAGTGGCTCCATCTCACTCAGTATAAAAGCCAAAGTTCCTCACAGCCGTGAAAACATGACCAACACAACTGTGGCGATTGGGGCTATCATTGACATGGCCCGGATCCCCTTTACTCCTCTGGTTTTCTCTCTCATTGCTGTTCTCTGCCATCCTGCTCCTCTTACACTCCAGACATGCTCCCTCCCCAGGGCCTTTTAATATGTTTTTTCTTTGCTTGGAACACGCTTGCCTGAGAGTGTTCATTCCTTTGGCCAAGTCTTTGTCCCACTGTCACCTTCTCAGGGAGGCCTGCCCTGACCAACCTAATTAAAAGCCCATCTCCCTGGGGGAATAAGGACACATATGTAATACCTTAATCAATAAAGAAATTTAAAAAACAAAAAAGCCCATTTCCCTACCCCCAGTACTCTGTGCCTCCTGTCTCTGCTTTATTTTTCTCGGCAACATTTATTGTTATCTGGAATTATATATATTTAATTTGTTTACTTGTTTATTGCCCATCTCCCTTACCAGCATAGATGCCCAATGGCATCAGTCTTTGTCTTCAGTGCCTAGCACAGTGCCTGGCACATACAAGGCACTCAACCAATATTTATTTAAATGAGAAAATGAATGAACATTTGGAATAGGATAGGGTCCACTTTTCCTGAGGCATTGCTTTGACCTCCAGGGCACTTTGCATAGATTTTAGTTATATTGAATGCTCTTTTGTCTTTTATACAAGAAATAAATACACTACATCTTGGTTTTTAATCTAGGTCATAAAGATTAAATCTGACAGTATTGGTGGAATGACTAATGAAGAGAAGTACATAATAATGCCTGCTATATATGTTCAATATGTGCTAGAAACTATGTTTATTATAAGTATTAGAACAGAAGGATTTCTTTCAAAGATATGACAATATGACATTCAATAGAAAAACCATGTAGAAAAGTATTCACTCATGTGCCCATTGTATATCCCCAGAATATTTTGTCCATATCTCTTAACAACCCTTAATTATGGGTTTACACATTTGTCTTACCATTTAGACCAATGGTTCCCAACCTTTTTTGGCCATGCCCCACCTAAGCATCTCTAAAATCCTGATGCCTCCCCTGTGATATATAATTCTTATTATTGAAAAAATGAACTTCTATTCATGTGAAGGAAGCCTAAAAGGCCATTAACTTGGTCTAAACAAGTTTCCAAAGAACATGGCATCCATGAAAGGGAAAAATAAAAGAATGAAAGGACAGTTGAAGTACTGAGGAAGAAGTTACTAAGAAATTGTTAAAAATAATAATAATATGAAGTGATATAAAAAATAGCAAATAAAGTTTCAAAACATATAATAGAAAACTTAAATGCATAAATATGTCTAATAAAGAGAGAATATGCTAACTGACTGCCACACCTTCAAAGATGGCAGCGCCCACAGCCACAAGATGGCAGCTCCCAGTCCCCTCAGCCCCCCAGCTGCCCAGGGCCAGCCTGAGGGACCACCAAACGACTGAAAAAGCAGGCTGCGTGGGGTGACCAGGCTGGCAGGGGGGTTAGTGAGGGATGACCAGGCTGGCAGGGGGGGCAATTGGGGGCGACCAGGCCAGCAGGGGGGGCAGTTGGGGGCAACCAGGCTGGCAAGAGGGGGAGCAGTTGGGGGTGACCAGGCTGCCCGGGGGAGGGACTTGGGGGCTACCAGGCCAGCAGGGGGGGCAGTTAGGGGCGACCAGGCAGGCAGGCAGGTGAGCTATTAGGAGCCAGCAGTCCAGGATTGTGAGAGGGATGTCTGACTGCCAGTCTAGATTGGCAGTTGGACATCCTTCGAGGGGTCCCAGATTGGAGAGGGTGCAGGCTGGGCTGAAGGGAACCCCCCTCCTGTGCATGAATTTTGTGCACCAGGCCTCTAGTATATTTATATACTGTATACGAGGCCCTTAGAACCATAAGAAATGCAAAAAATTCACTGTTAATAACTCATTCTCAAATTGCCTCCCTTAAAAATCAAATTGCCCTTCTTGGGGCATGTGCCTCACATTGGGAACAACTGATTTGGACTATTCAGGGACTGCTGGAGTTCTTGATCCACAGTCATGGAATCCCACACAACATATAGCAGCTGACCAGGGAATACCTTCCCAGTGAAGGAATTATGGGAATGACTGACATGGGCTCCACTGGCCATATCACATACTTCATAATTCAGAAGGAATTGGCCTCCTAGAACTTGAAAACTGAAGGCGCACTTGAAGTGCCAGCTTGGAGGAAATATTTTGTAAGGAAAAAATATTGCCATTCTAGATGCACTATATACAGCAAATAGGAGACCTTTATATGGCAGTGTGTCCTTCATAGGAAGAATAAATAGATCCTGGGACCAAGGGGTAGAATCAGGAGTGGCTTCACTTATCATCACTCTCAGTGACTCACCTGGGAAATATTGCTTATCACCCCCAAATTCTGGACTTCATAGGGTTGGAGGTCACCCCAAAAGAGACACACTGTTGCCAAGAGACATAGCAAGGATCCCATTGAGTTACAAACTATGGTTTCTCTTGGTACTTTGAACTCCCTGTGTTTAAAAACCAGGAGACAAGAAAGAAGTCACAGTCTTGGCAGGGCATTTGTCCTTAATCAGCAGGTGGAAGTAGGAATGTTTTTATACAGTGGAGGAAGGAAGGGATACATGTGGAATGCAACAATTTTCTTCAGCACCTCTTGGTACTTCCTTGCCCAGTTATAACTGTTGATGGATACATCCAGTGACTCTGGCTTAAATGAATATAACCACTAGCTGCTCAGTCAGGAAAAAAAGTTGGGGTTGCACTACCAAGTAAGCCAACAAGACCTGTAGTGGTGATAGCTGATGGTAGGGGAAGGTTAGAATGAATTGTGAAAGGGGGACATGATGAGCACTTGTTGTGGCCCTAAGACTAAATGCAGCGACAGCAGCGGTAGTTTTTCCCCACTAACCTCCTTCTTCTAAGTTTCATCTCAGGGAAAGAGGCCACGAGCCCTGGAGGGCTGGCTTTATCTAGTATGGACAGTTATCACAGAGTTTTATTATTGATTTCATTGTGTGTGTGTGTGTGTTTTGCCAATGTCATTATTAGTTATTATGGTTTTACTAGAGGCCCAATGCACAAAATTTGTGCATGGGTAGGGTCCCTAGGCCTGGTCGGTGATCAGGGCTGATCTGTGGGGCAACCAGCAGGGCAATCAGGGGGCCCCTTACTGGCACCTGCTTGTTCGGCCTGACGCCATCCACTTGCTGGCCCTGCCCTTCACCACCACGGCTGGTTGCCTCCCTCTGTGGGACGACCAGCGGGGCAATTGGGGGGCCCCACTGGCACCCACCTTGGCTGGCCTGGGGCCTGCAGTGGGGCGGGGGGGGGGGAGCTCCTGCGTTTAGCGTCTGCCCCCCTGGTGGTCAGTGTGCATCATAGCGACCAGTCGTTGCACCAGTCGTTCTGCCCTTCGGTCGATTTGCATTTTAGGCTTTTATTATATAGGATTTCCATCTTTAGCATTTTAGGCTTTTATTATATAGGATTTCTATCTTTAAAATCAATAGCATTTTTCCATATTTTCTCAGAGTTCTTACAGAGTTTTTACTTGCCTTAAAACTTTTAAGATTATAATTAAGCATATGAATAAGAAGTATATATAGTTATAAATATTTTAATGTAGCTTATTAAAGCCAAAAGAGGTGGCTTGTTTAACCTTACATATTGTAGAAATTATAAATCTGATCTTAAAGTAATTAAGTAAATATCAGAAACTAATACAATTCCTTTTTTTAAATGATTCTATGGCTAAATTTTTCATTTTTTTAAAGTTTAAATTTTTTACTGAATTCTGGTTAATAAAACTATATAGGTTTCAGGGTTACAATTCTATAATACATTATCTGTATATTGTATTGTGTGTTCACCAACCCAAGTCAAGTCTACTTCTATCACTACTTATCTCCCTTTACTCTCTCCTACCCCTCCCTCCACCCCCCTTTTCGCCTGGTAATCATTATACTGTTGTCTGTCTGAGTTTTTTTTATTTTTCTTCTTAATCTCTTCACCTTTTCACCCAGTCCCCCTCCCCTCTGACAGCTGTCAGTCTGTTCTCTGTATCTATGAGTCTGTGTCTATTTTGTGTGTTAGTTTATTTATTTATTAATATATTTTTATTAATATCAGAGAGGAAGGAAGAGGGAGAGAGATAGAAAAATCAGTAATGAGAGAGAATCATTGATCGGCTGCCTCCTGCACGCTCCCCACTGGGGATCGAGTCCACAACCTGGGCAAGTCCACACCTTGACTGGGATCGAACCCGGGACCCCCAGTCCACAGGTCCACGCTCTATCCACTGAGCCAAACTGGCCAGGACTGTTTGTTAGTTTATTTTGTTCATTAGATTCCACATATATGTGAAATTGTATGGTATTTGTCTTTCTCTGGTTGGCTTAAATAATCACTACCTGTCTTTCATTTTCCGTATTGACATTATATTTTCAGGTGATTACTGCATGATTTTCTTACTCATTGGTTACAGTGATTATATGAAACTCAAATCCAGCTAAAACCTAATGGAATTTGTATACCCATTTGACAATTTATGTTTGTATATTCTTTTAGCAACTGTTTTAAAAATAGTATATTATTTGAAATGCACTGAAAACTCTGAGTTAATTATGACAGGTTTATTTTTTCCTGTCAAAAATTGAAGCTCAAAGAGACTTGGTGATTTATCCTATGCACACAGTTTAAGTGTTAGAGTTGCCTTTTGAACCCTGAGTCATCTGACTCCAAATTCCATTTGTCTCCCAATACTTTAAATGACTTTCCTTAAAAATAACAACTATGGCCCTAGCCGGTTTGGCTCAATGGATTGAGTGTCGGTCCCGGGGTTCGATTCCGATCAAGGTCACATGCCTGGGTTGTGGGCTCAACCCCCAGTAGGGGGCGTGCAGGAGGCAGCCAACCAATGATTCTCTCTCATCATTGATGTTTCTATTTTTCTCTCTCTCACCCTTCCTCTCCGAAATCAATACAAATATATTAAAAACAAACAAACAACCATGAAGTTTTCCAGGCAAAACATGCAGTAATATCATTACAAGAAGGATCAGTCCTTTTGTTTATAATTTTAAGTGATTATCTTTACCATTAAGAAACCTGCACCACGTCCTTGGTGTTTTCTAGGGGAAGCCACCTGCATTAGATGTCTCACCAGTGGCTGTAATGCAATCACTGTCCATGTTGATGTTTCCTAGCTTTAAAAATTACTTTTAATTATCCAAAAGATAAATAAAATGGGAAAAAAAGGAAAGAAGCAAATAACATTAACTTTCAAATCAACATTCTAAATGAAAAGAATGTTGATTTGAAAGTTAATGTTATTTGGGCTTCTATTCTGTGATAAGCAGCAGACCAGTGTTCAGCTTCGTGCTGCTTTTCTGAAGCCCCTTTATTTATTTTTCATTAATCTGTCTCCTTTGTGTGCCTGGTGCTCAGTAATCTGCTCATCTCTGGCATGATCTATACTATAATCTATCGCTTCTTCCTCCATGCATTTTAATGAAGCCATTTTTGCCTCCTTTACATAACTGCTGTCCTGATTTTATACTAAACATTACCATTTATTGTCACATCATTGAAAGCAAATCTTTAAAGAAATACCTCAGAATGGGACAGATATGTATTTTGATTCCTTTTTTTTTTTTTTTTTTTTTTTTCTCAAGAGGGTTTTGGGAACTCAGCAGCATTTTCATCATTTTGTTTTCAGTAGATGTTCAGGTTTGGAAATAGATATCCCCTGGACACAAATCCAAGTGGGAAAACCATTGGCAGTCAGGATTTGCCTGCCACAGCTGCTGGCTTTTTCTGTTTCTTCATGCCCCATCAGTCACTGGGTGATCTGAATTCCTGCCCCAGCTCTGGGCTGCCCTTCTGGGATGGCTTTGGTAGCTGCAGAGCCATAGAAAAACCATGCAGGAAGTGCTTGCCCATTGTTGCTGTTTGGTGTCTGTTTTCCTGCTACTGTGTCTCACTCCTCTGTTTCCTGGCCATTGGCCTGGACTTGGACCTTCCACTGTACTCTGGCTGCACATTCCAGGCTTATGTTTGTCTGCCTGGTTCTGACCGTTGCTCTCTGTGTGAGGTCTGATTCACTGCCTGGCTCCGAGTGTGGTGTCCTGGCTACTGTCCCTCTCCGGGCTATTCTCAGGGAACCAGGGCGCTTCTTGCTCTGGACTTCAGCTTCTACATTTTGCCTCAGCTGGCTCCCATTATTGGTCTCTTCTTCCCCTCTCAGTCTTGCCTTAGGTTTCTGGTTATTCTTTCTTTCAACAACCAGCTATTAAGCACCTAATGTGTGTTGTTGATACAAAGATTAATAAGACATAGGCTCTGCCCATACCAACTAGATGATAAATAGATCCCCCAAAGAGGCAGATCCAAATTTTGTGGGTTGTGAGACTTATACAAATTTGGGGGCCCTTGTCAATAAAGAGAATGCAAAATTCTGAATACATATTTAGGAAAGGGCCTTTAAGGTTCACTAGTATGTGAACGAGAGCCCTGGAGCTTCATTAACTCAACAGTAAATTCAACACTGTGGGAAAAGGATTTTTTAAATGGTTCAAATTCTGGAGTAGAAATATGCAAGGAGTATTTTGAGGGCACCCAGGAAAGGCAACTAACCCACACGGGGGTGGCTTCCTGTTAGAGGTTTCCTCTAATGAGTTTTAAAGGCTAAGTACTATTTAACCAGACTAAGGAGATGGGGGAAGAGAAAGAGGCAGGTAGGCCATCCCAAGGAGGGGGTCCAGCATATGGGTGGAGACCACAATAATGAGTCATGGGTGCTTCCAGCAGCTCTATTTTGCTGGAATGTGAAATATGTAACAGGAAGAACGGAACAGTGAGATTGGAGAAGGAAGTCAGGGCTAGAGCCCTGTCTGTGCCACAAAGGACTTCGGATTTTATCAACTGTTGCTTAGATTCTCATGTCAGACAAGCCACTCTGGCAGGAAAATATGCAAGTATGGATATCAGTTAGAAGGTGACAGCATTATGAACTAAAGTCATAATAGTAGTAACAGAAAAAAGAGATGGGTCAAGAACAATGTAGAAGATGAGACATTTGGGTGAGTGAGTGAATGACAGGACCCTCAAATGAAAAATGAGGTAAAGAAGGAAGATGGCTTAAAGGGACACAATATGTTTAGTTTTAGGGCAACTCAGTAGAGGTGTTCTTTTAGAAAAATGATATCTGAGTCTGAGACTGGGGAGAAAAATGGCACTAGGTGCAGATTCAAGAAATATCAGCATATAGGTGGTAATTGAAAACAAAGGAATGAATGAGCTAACCCACGGAGGTGTGAAGAGAAAGATGTGCAGGAACCAAGGATGAGAACCTGGGAAGGGAGCTTGGGAAGGTGTTGGAACAAACCATGGGGAGGTCAGGGGAGGCCATTGTTACAGCAGCCAAAGAGTACAAAACATCAACATGCTAAAAGCTGCAGTCTACAGTGAAAGGACTGAAAATGTGCATCAGGTTTGCCAACAGGAAGTTACTGGAGATGATAATGAGAGTAGTCCTGGAAATGAGCCATATTTCAGTAGGTGGAGGACTGGATGAGAAGTGAGGAAGGAGTGATGAGCATGGGACACTGAAAGGAGATTTTTCGATGAGAAAGGGTGAAAAGGTTTTGGGCTCTGGTGATTAGAATCTAAGGGATTTTTTTTTTTTTTTAGATGGGAGATACTTGGGTGTTTTCTCTTTAAAATGGGAGATGCTTGAGCATTTTTATAGCTAAAGAGCTTAAATATTCAGAAGATGGGATGCATTATGGAATGGAACAAGGTTCTGTTATCTGTGACCCTGCCAGCCTGTTTTCCCTGGGAACTCTAACTCCTGATCCTATAAATCCTTCTAGAAGATGAAAAGGAAAGGAGCCTTCTACAGATCTGGCTGATAGGTCTTCACATCTTTTATGTTTCCTGTCAACTCTGACGTTCGGTGATTGGTTTATTGATGACCCAAAGAAACACAAATGCATTTGTTGGCCTACAGTGGTCTTGAGTCAGATTACCAAGAAATGAGAATGGGAGAAAGCACAAAATGAGGTGGAAAGGACTTATCCTTACCCTCCAACATCCCTCTCTTTTCTGTAATCCTCGTGCCCTCTCTGACTTGCTTGACAGAGAGCTATTTGCTTCAAAGGGAATAGCATTCTTTTGGGGAAGAAAAAGATCAGGAAATGGTCAGTTTGCTCTTGCTTCTGGAAACCTGTGATTTTGGCCATTATCAAAACTGCTGATATTAATTCTAGAGGCAAAGGAGATCAAAAGCTACATCCCAGAGGCCACCTCAAAGCCATGAAATTGAGATCACATTTCCTAGCAGTTGAGAGCAGAGAAAAGTTGGGCACTGACAATAAACCTGAAAATGCTTTATAAACCAGAACACACTCTACAAATGCCAGTTATTACCATCCTTTGTCACAGCTGTTGGCATAAATATTTGCCTGAAGACCCCATAGAACTCAAAATAGAGCAACAGTAATTCAGAGGCAATTGTATTTCTTTTTAAAGCATATGTTTTATTGCAGCATAGGAAACTAAACCTCATTTTCTGCTTAATGCCCACTTGACAGACTTGGTGGAATAAAAAGTATCTTAGCATCTTTCCCGTATTGCTGAAGTGTGTGCTAAAGCAGGCCTGTTATCCAGTAACCACAACACAAAATGAAAAGCACTTTGATGCCACGCCCTCTCAACTGTTGTATGAATGATAAACATCTAATAAAAACCACAGCACCAAACCCCAATTAGCATTAGTGTTAAAAAGATGTTCACCCATTTCAGGGAGAAAAAAATACTACATAGTTACAATCAGGAATGATGAGCTATGGGCAAATAAAAATTAAGAAAACATTAGAATTCATGGTGGGTAATACATTTACCATTAGTACTCAGAGATGCTCTGAAATTAAAACAGGAACATGAAAAAAAAAAGCAACCAGGAACATTTTCTTGTGTGATCTGAATTTTAGAGACAAGAGAATCCAAACCCAATTATTCTTTCCCAAACCCAATCATCCATGTGTTACTATTGATACCTGAAAATGTAGGAAGATGACTTTATTTCTCTAATTCAAGGCTTTGTTCCTGGTTAAATTCCTGGGAAAGGTAGCATTGAAAATTTCTTATCATTATTCCTAAGAGTGAATGAGTTTCTGGGTTTTTCTGTGAAATAGGAGGGTGTTGGTTCTGAGAAGTAGGAGGGTCGGAGAGGGAGAGAGAGGTGAGGCCTGGGGCAGCCTGTGATTCTCTTCAGTTTGCTTAGGACCAGGGCAGCCTGAGGCAGTGGTGATGGTAATACGCCCATCAGCCATCCTTCTCTGTGGTACCAGAGTCCCAATTTTTGTTTTGGGTAAATGAATCCAGTGAATCTAGTGAATTTACCTCCATCTCACTTCTTACAGGTAGAAGTGACCAATAAGATAGAGGCAGAAGTTGTTTAGCAGACCTTCCTTAAAAAAAAAAAGGACAGGTCACCCTAGTTGGTTTGGCTCAGTGGATAGAGCCTGGGCCCTCGGACTGAAGGGTCCTGGGTTCCATTTTGGTCAATGGCATGTATTTTGGTACAGGAAGCAACCAATTGATGTGTGTGTCTCTCTCACATCAATGTTTCTCTCTGTGTGTCTCTCTCCCTCCCTTCCACTCTCTCTAAAAATCAATGGAAAAATATCCTCAGGTGAGGGTTAACAACAACAAAAAAGATAGGCCTTAAAGAAGCATCTTTTCTTGTTTTGTTTTTTTGCCTTCCCACCTCCTTTTACTTCCATTCTGCTAGGAGTGCAGACATGATGGCCTACAAAGGGCTGGTACTCCAGCACCATCTTGTAAGTATGAAGATAAGGGACAGTACTGTCAGAACAGAGAGCTGAAAGGAGCCTGGGTTCCTGGTGACAATAGGGAGTTCCCATACCAGCCCTGTGCTGCACACCTTGGTATTTCTTGTACACAAGCAAGAAATAAATCTTAGCTAAACCACTCTTTTTTTTCAGGTCTCTGCTACTCACAATTTGACTCTTTCTAACTGATGCAGATGTAGCTTTGTTTTATAGTAAACACACACAACCAAATAAAATAAAACAACACTTAAAAATATTGGGCAGAGTTCTGTATCTGCTTCTGGATCCCACAACCAAAGATGGAGATGAACAACTTTGTAAACTTTCAGAGGAGTCCCCCTCCCCCACTTCACACACAGATATGCATTACTTTACCCAAATACATTTATCAGGCATGTGATTACCAAGTATTCCACTGAGTTTCATGATAGAAATATTTCTTATTTTCAAGTAGTTCATCTTTGATAGATTGCACAGATGCAGGCATGATAAAATATTTGAAAAACAGTAGCTGCAAAGGCAAGTTAAAAAAAAACTAGACATATTTGGGGAGAATATAAAAAGTGATATAGAATATCTATCCAAAAGGATTGTTGCACAAAGAATTTTGACCTGGAAGTTCACATATCATGTGAGAACAAAACAAGTAAGAATGACACTGATAAAGAAAGGATATTAAGTGAAATGGGAGTTCAGAGGTGGATTTACTGAGAAGCCAATGATACTTACCCGAGAGGGCCCCTCACTTGCTTGGGCCCCTTCTAAGGTCTCAGGACATATATTCACATGTTCTGTTTTTTCTAAAATTTACAAAACTAATACATTTTAACCATAATCAGTTCAGATTACTATTTCTTCTGAGTTCGACTTTCCTTCCCTGAATCACACTTCCTTTTGTGTTAGATGGTGACAGGACAACTGAGGCATCTCTGGGATCCAAATAAGAGGAAATTGAGCTAAGGATGCCTTTAGTTTGCATTTAGTGGGGCATAGTTCTGAGGGTGACAATTACTTCCGTGTGTAGCCAAGTTATTTCTAGCCAACTGGTGTAAGAGTGGCTTCCAGAAATACATCTGCTGCCCACTGTGGCATCGTGACATGGAGGTGTGGAGCTAGAAGTCAACTAGTGATATGAATGTGTGATGGTTCAGTAGAGCAGAACCATGTTGCAGAGCCAGAACCTACTCTGGAAAATTCTTTCAATCATTTGTATAATTTTTTTAATTTTTAAATTGTGGTAAAATAGGCATAACAAAATGTACCACGTTAACCATTTTTAAGTGTAGAGTTCAGTGGCATTAAGAACATTCATGTTGTGCTATCACCACCATCCATCCACAGCACTCTTTTCATCATGAAAAACTATAACTCTGCATCCTTTATTTAATAACTTTGTATTCCTTCTCCAATCATCCCCCCCAGAAACTACTTCTCTACTCTCCATCTCTATGAATGTGACTACTCTAGGTACCTCATAAGTGGAATCAAACAGTATTTGTCCTTTTGTGACTGGCTTATTTCACTCAGCATAATGTTTTCAAGGTTCATCCATGTTGAGGCATATGTCAGAATCTCTCTCTCTTTTTTTTTTTTAATACTCACTGGAGGATATTTTTCCATTGATTTTTTAGAGAGACTGGAAGAGAGAGGGAAAGACAGAAAGAAATACCGATATGAGAGAAACACATCGATTGCTTGCCTCCTTCATGCGCTCAGACCAGGGCACGGGCCGGGGAGGAGCCTGCAACCGAGGTTCGTGTCCTTGACCAGAATCAAACCTTGTACTCTTTGGTCCCCAGACTGACTCTCTATCCACTGAGCAAAACCAGCTAGGGCCTCCTCCTTATTAATGCTGAATAATATTCCTTGTATGGATATGCCACATTTTGTTTATTCATTCATCCATCAATGGACATTTAGGTTGCTTTCACCTTTTGGCTTTGTAAATAACACTATGAACATGGGTGTATAAATATCTTTTCAAGACCCTGTTTTCATTTCTTTTGGGTATATCTATTATGTACAATTTCAAGTAGAGGATTAGGTTCCCACTGATGCCAAGTTAAAATGAAAGTTTTCACCTATAAAGAATATTTTTTTAATAATGCAGTATATGTAATTATAAACATATCACATATATAGTCTTACTTTTTTTCCTCAACGTTTATTTTTTCCAGTTTTTTTATTTCAAGAAAAACGATTTTAAATATAATAATGTTACATGCAATAAACCTTAATATTTCAATAATAAAAGGCTTTTAAGTATAATAATATTACCAAAACTGTACTAACATAGTATGATATCACAAAAGTTATAGGAAATATTAAAAATCTGCAAATAACAGGATTATTTCTATTATATTCTAGAATTTTTTTCCCCTCTGGTTCTATTTTTTTCATCAGTTTATGTTGTTCATTATATTCCACAAATGAGTGAGATCATATGATATTTATCTTTCTCTGACTGGCTTATTTCGCTTAGCCTGATGCTTTTAAAGTCTATTTTGTCTGATATGAGTATTGTTACTCCAGCTTTTTTTTCTTTTCCATTTTCATGGAAAAATTTTTTCCATCCATTCACTTTCATCCTGTGCGTGTCTTTTGTTCTGAGGTGGGTCTCTTGTAGACAGCATATAGTTGGGTCATATTTTCAAATCCATTCAGCTACCCTACATCTTTTGATTTAATCCATTACATTTAGGGTTATTATTGAGAGGTACTTATTTATAGCTATTTTAATTCTGTATGGCTAGGTTTCTCTTTCTGTTTCTTCTTCTCAGCAATCCCTTACAGCAATCCCTTTAGCATTTCTTTCTTTTCTTTTTTTTTAAAATATATTTTATTGATATTTCGCAGAGAGGAAGGGAGAGGGATAGAAAGCTAGAAACATCGATGAAATGAGAGAGAAACATCGACCAGCTGCCTCCTGCACACCCCCCACTGGGGATGTGCCCGCAACCAAGGCACATGCCCTTGACCGGAATCGAAACCGGGACCTTTCAGTCCGCAGGCCGACGCTCTATCCACTGAGCCAAACCGGTTTCGGCTCTTTAGCATTTCTTGTAATCCTGGCTTGGTGGTGATGAACTCCTTTAGCCTGTTTTTGTCTGGGAAGCTCTTTATTTGACCATCTATTTTGAATGATAGCTTTGCTGGATATAGTAATCTTGGTCTCAGATCCTTGCCCTCCATTACCTTGAGTACTTCATGCCATTCCTTTCTGGCCTGTAGAGTTTCTTATGAGAAATCAGCTGTTAGCCTTATGGGCACTCCTTTGTAGGTAACAGTTTTCTTTTCTCTTGCTACCTTTAAGATTCTCTCTTTGTCTTTAATTTTTAGCATTTTAATTATGATGTGTCTGGGTGTGGGTCTGTTTGGGTTCTTCTTGTTTGGGGTTCTCTGTGCCTCCTTGAACTTGTGTGACTTTTTTCTTTACCAGGTTAGGGAAGTTTTCTGCCATTATTTCTTCAAACACCTTCTCTATTCCTTTCTCCCTTTCTGCCTCTTCTGGCACACCTACTATTCTAACATTGTTACGTTTCACATTGTCCCATAGCTCCCTTAAGCTGTCCTCCTGCTTTTTAATTGTTTTTTTTCTTTTTGGTTCTCTAATTGAGTGATATTTTCAACTCTGTCTTCTAATTCACTGATTTGATCCCCAGCTTCCCCTAATCTGCTGTGCATTCCTTCCAATGTGTTCTCTATTTGTGTTATGTCATTCTTTATCTCCCACTGTTCTTTTTTCATAGTTACTATATCATCTTTCATACTGTTGAGTATTTTTAACATCATTACTCTGAACTCTGTTTCAGATAAATTTCTTATCTCTGCTTCATTTATCTCTTCTTCTGGAGAATTTGCTAGTTCTTTCATTTGGAAGTTGTTTCTTTATTTTCTCATTTTGGTTGTCTGTTTGGGTTTGTGACTATATATTAGATAGATCCTCTACACCTCTCAATCTCTAGTGCAGGGCAGTGTTAAAGGCTGTTTCTGACTAATTGGATCAGGCAAAGACTCAAAGCCTCCAGAGACTGCCTCTGTCTACAGACTAATAGGATTCCGACTTGAATTGCCCCCAGGCAATCATGCTCAGGTGTAGTGAAAGTTTTTTCAACAGAGTGGGGCAGTTGCTTCTGCCTAAAGACTAATTGTTACTGCCAAAACCGGTTTGGCTCAGTGGATAGAGCGTCGGCCTGCGGACTGAAGGGTCCCAGGTTTGATTCCAGTCAAGGGCATGTACCTTGGTTGTGGGCACATCCCAAGTGGGAGGTGTGCAGGAGGCAGCTGATCGATGTTTCTCTCTCATCGATGTTTCTGACTCTCTATCCCTCTCCTTTCCTCTCTGTAAAAAATCAATAAAATATATTTAAGAAAAAAAGACTAATTGTTACATTTATTTATTTATTTATTTATTTATTTTAATTGTTACTTTTAATCTCTTAAGTGACCTCAGGGCAAGGTATTTTCCAATAGGGTGTGTCGACTGTCTTCCTCCCAGGCAAGACAGATGTCTCTGTGGGAAAGATGTCCTCCACTGTGTGAGGGAATGACTCAGCCCAGGAAACTTGGGGTGTCTGCCTTCTGAGCTCTATATCCCATGTCCCCAGTCCTAGGTTCTGCTCTCACAGCTCCAGTCCACTTCACCTTCCCTCTGCCAGAGAACAAGGTGGGTGGTTCTACGGGGAATTTTTGTGTGTTGGCCTTTGAAGGGGGTGCCCGAACTTTCAGCTGCCACTCCCTGGCAGACAGCACAGCTAGATGTTATGTGGATACCCTGCTCAGTTTGTTGCTCTCTGCTGGGGAGCCCAGCTTTGGGATTAGATCCCAGAGTTCTCATTGGCACCCCCCCCCCCACCACCAGCTGAGATATCTCTGTGGGACTTCAGTTGCTGTCTGTGGGTGCCCGGCCAGCCTTTTCGTGCCTCCACCCCTCCTACCAGTCTCTATGCGGTCTCCACCTTCAGTCCTTGGGTATCAGGGTTCACTCCTGTGAGTTTTCCATTGGTTATTCAGGAAGCCTTTCCATATTTCAGTTGTAATTGCAGCTTGTTCCTGGGAGCATGTCCGTGCAGCATCCACCTACTCTGCCACCATTTTTATTCTCCGGGAGAACTAGTCTTACTTTTTTGATAAAAATTTCTGTACTTGTAGGTACAAATCTATAGTAGTACTACAAAACATTGATGATGTCCATGTATGAAATCATGTTTTTTTATTTTGTTGGTTTTTTAAATATATTTTTATTGATTTCAGAGAGGAAGGCAGAGGAAGAGACAGAGAGAAACATCATTGATGAGAGAGAATCATTGATTGGCTGCCTCCTGCATGCCCCCTACTGGGGATCGAGCCCACAACCTGGGCATGTGCCTTTGACTGGAATTGATCCCGGGACTCTTCAGGCCACAGGCCAATGCTCTATCCACTGAGCCAAACTGGCTAGGCCTGAAATCACGTTTTATGCATCCCAGCTATCAAAAAAAATTTTTTTTATCAACCACACTACAGGAAAAATTGATTTATCTTTTTATTTCCCTATAGGAAATGTTATAAAATCTTTCCTATGAAGAGGTTATCAAACATTATGCAACCACTAAATGTAGAAAATAAAAATGATAGAGGTGTGTCCATCAGTTAATGGATAAAACAACTTTTTTTAAAAAAATTTTGTGATGTTTGTGCTCTTTGACAGTTAAAAAAAAAAGCATAATGTAACTTTTTAGATCATTCTAAATATATATTCCCATTCTTACCTAATTTTGTACGTGTAATGTTGTGTTCATTTTATTAAACAGGAACACCCTCCCCCCCAATTGCATATGTTTTGGGCCCCACAAAACCTCATGTCACAGACCCTCTCAGTGCCTGGCTCAAGAGATCTCAGAGTCTTTACCTCGTTCCCACCAGCTTCCTGTATCCTGGTGCATTGTGTAGGGAGTGTCCTCAAAGGGTATTCAGGTCCAGATTGAATAGTTCGTGGCACTGATGGGTGCTCAGTCACGATGTGCTGGGTGCTGACAAAATGGACTCCTCCTGGCCCAACCACCAGAGGATGAAGGTGGAAGGGCTCTGGGCACAGGTTTGAGAGTTTAGTGCCTAACTGAAGTCTGGGAAGTTGGTGATAATAACTTGGCTCCCACCAACTTTGTGAACTCATAGTTACCTTTCAATTCTTGGGCAATAGCCTCAGGATAGGTTCACAGGTTCCTTCACTAAACCCTCTATCCACACACCCTGCCCAAGATTCCTGACTTCTTTTTGAGCTTTGGAGGAAATTCCACTGCTTTCTCTGTGTTTTTATCAGAGGTACTCACTCTCTTCTGAACATTTTTTTCTGTTGTTCTTTAAGTATAGATTTTAATACCTCCTCAAAAATAGATACTAGAGTCATTAGCAGCCAAAAGTCTAATTCTCCTTTCCTGGGGTGGCAGGAGGGGATGCTAATCTTTAAGTCCTCTTAGGATTCTAAGAGAAAACATTTATATTCTATCCCTTTTAAAATATATATGTTTTTATTGATTTCAGAGAGGAAGGGAGACTGAGAGATAGAAACATCAATGATGAGAGAGAATCATTGATCAGCTGCCTCCTGCACACCCCCTACTGAGGAGCAGGCCCACAACCTGGGCATGTGCCCTTGACTAGAATCGAACCCGGAACCCTTCAGTCCACAGGCCGATGCTCTCTCCACTGAGCCAAACTGGCCAGGGCTGTATTCTATCCTTTTAAAGCAGCAAAGCAAGGGACAACATACCACACAGTTCAGTTGCCATATTAAAAGAGCCTCAGTATTCCTATCCTGGCACATGAAGAATAAGGATTAATAGAAGTTTAGAGTTGTAAGTGAGCTTAGTGATCCTCTTGTCAAGCCCTATAATTTTACAGATGAAGTGTGTAAAATCCCTAGAGGGTAAATGAGGCTGCTAAGGTCATGCCCCATGAGCCAGAGCCAGGCCCACATCAGATCTCTCAGTTCCTAGTCAGAGTGTTTTCTCTCTGTCACATTCACATTAGATGTGGTGAGAAAGCTTCAGAAAGAGTTGTTGAATGCAATATTAATACTACTTTATAAAAATCGATTTAGAAATTTTTGCTGGAGGTTTAAAGGGATTGAGGACATTCTCATTTATTTGAGTTGGCTTGAGTCTGGCCTGCCTGGAGGCTTCAGAAAAGGCTCTTGATGAATTTTCAAGATCCTTTTAGCTTGAATAGTGTATGATTTTCATTCATCTATCCTCTTTAGCAAGAATTTCTTGAGGCATATTCTATAAACAGAGCATTAGATTGTGTACACAGAATAAAATAAAACATAGAGCTCTCAGCTCTGGTGTGGGAAGACCCCTGCCATTCAGGTGCCTAAGTAAAAGGACAGGCTGTCCAAGGTAGGAAATGTGCATGGCCAGTAACTGAGTTAAATCTTTGTTGCCAAAGCTGCTGCTAGAGCTTGTTCTCTGCAGTGGAAGTGAACTAAACACACAAGTACTGTGGGTTTGGTTCAGCTGAAAATGAGGATATGTGGTAGTTGTGGATTCTTGCTCTCATTGTCAAGAACTCCTGCTAATTGGAGCAAGTGTTAGTTGTTATTTCTATTTCCATTGTGTTGGGAAGAGGAGATGTTCAGTTTCCCTGGCCTGTTATTGAACAGCCACACACACACACACACACACACACTCAGGAGCCCTGTGGGAGTTTAATATCCAGTTGGGGAGCAAATACCATCCTCTTGCCCCTTGCCAAAATACAAACAGACACATTTAATAATAGTACATGGCACTTATCAAAATTATGATACAGAGAATTGAATGCCATAGCATCTGTGTGGGGGAAAAATGCTCAGTGGACCTAATCCTTTTCCTTAAATTGAAATGTGTATTAAGAGAATCTTACAGATACTTAAGAGCCATACACCATTATTTTGAGTGTTTTTCAATGTAGGGCACACTCCCTCCCCGCCCCCCCACCCACGTTTAGATTTGAGTGCAGAGGTATGCAGGTGCCCTGGATGGTGACACAGCCCCTTGGTAGATATGGGCTGCAAACAGAGAAGATAATGCAAGGAGATGGCCAGGAGTTGCCAGTGCTCCAGCTTGGGTAGGAGGAAGGAATCAGGTAAATGTCTTGAAATCAGATGCATTCTTTTGTTTAGGATTTTATCCTCTATATTGGGGGGATAGCATGCACAATTGTATTATTCTAATTTGTAATCTTCAAAGCAACAAAGCTAAATGAATATATTTTTAAAAATACTCACTGATTTTTCCTATTCCTTTCTCTGCCCTTGCCCCCATTCAAGCCTCTGAGAAGTTCTGGCAGTTTAGACTTTCCTCAGCTGGGGGTATGTGTGGGTGCTGAGTGGGTGGGGGAGATCGAGTGAAGTTGCTGGAAGAAGAGAGATCGGTGAATTCCAGAGAAAGGGTCTCTGCACCTGCTTCCTGAACAGAGTTCTGAGAAGGTGGCAGAAGCCTTGAAAGAGAGGAAGCCATCTGAGATCAGTTTCCCTGTAACTCTGAGTCCTAATGAGGTTGAAAGACCAGAGAGGAAATGTCTGCACAGAGTGCAGGCCGTTAGGGTATGGACAGCTCTGTCGGTTCCTGCAGCTTTCCATGCCCACCTCCAGCAGAGAATCACATAATGATTGCAGTGCCTTCATGTGTCACATGGAAGTAGGAGATGGCATTGGGTGGGTGGGATCAGGGAATGTCTCAGACTTCCTGCAGGGGCTGCAACCAAAGACCAGATGCTTCCCTTTCCGAAACTTGGCATGACATTGACCTCCTGGAACTTAGACACAACCCTAGGGCAAGGGTCAGGTCTCCAACTGACAAGAGGACTTCCTGCTGTCTGGGGCAATCACACCTTCTAAATAGACATTAAATTTTACTAAAGAAGAATAAAGTTTTATTTCTGGCACCGCTGAATTTATTCACTGACATTTATACCCACTATAACAGTTTTTTTTCTCCTTAAAGTATGTCTTAAACAATTACTCGCATTTTTCTTTGAACTGTTGATGTTTTATAGGCAGGATTCAGATAAAAAAATTTACACAATATTCCTAAACCTGCTTGACTCCTTGGGGTTTCCAACTAATTTTCTGGTAACTGTGGAGAGTTTAGAAACTTCAGTCTAAAAATTTGACATGACACTTGGCAGAAATAAAGCCTTTAGCCAAACCTGCCAGAGCCATCCTTCAAATGACTGACTCTCTGCTGAAAACACTTCTGGGCAGGTTGTTGTGGGGCCTGTATATGTTGAGACTCCAGGAATTTGCAAAATGTGAAACTGGAAATTATCAATGCAGTGTAAGCTAAACTCTTACTAATGAAAACAGAACCACCTCCGTAAAAGGCAGAAAATGAGGGGAATTGAACTGTGACTTCTGGTTCATAGGTCCATGCTAATAGAATCAGCCCTAGGCAAAGCACCCCAGCCCCCTATTTGCTGGAGGCAGGAAGGCAAGGGGGGAGTGAGTGAGTGAGTGAGTGAGTGAGTGATTAGGCGCTGAGTCCTATAAAACCACCTAAAATTTTATGGCCAGGAAGCTTCTGGATGGCTGGCTTTAGCTGGGAAACCAAGATGGGAAAGCCACTTTCTTAAGAGTGCAGATGGAATGCTTTAGAAGCAAAGAAGTAGAGGTCTGTGAACCAGCATTGGCACTTAAGGAGGTGATTAGAAAAAAAGATGGAAAGAAAGGAAAAACCAGGGTTTCTACCCAGTATAAGTCTTGCATAGTGACTTGTGACATCCATATAACATAAAATTAACCATTTTAAAGTGTACAATTCAGTAGCATTCAGTACATTCACTATGTTGTGCAACCATTATCTGTATCTTGTTCCAAAATATTGCCATCGTTGCCCCAAAAAGAAAACCCTGTGCCCATTAAGTGGTCATTTCCCATTCCCTTCTAACCCTAATCCCTGATAACCACCAATCTGCTTTCTGTCTATATGGATATGCATTTTTCTGGATAATTATATAAATGAAACCAGATGTGTGACCTTTTGTGTCTGGCTTCTTTTATTTAGTCTAGTATAATGTTTTTGAGGTTCATCCATGTTGTAGCATGTATCAGCAGTTTACTACTTCTAATGGACCACAGGAAAAGTAAAATTTAATCATATGTATTTACCATAACTTTGGAAAGTGGAGATTGAAGGTCCAGTTCATTTCCCAAGTAGACCTCTTCCTCTGCAGGATTCTTTGTCTTCTTTTGAAATGGCATTGGCTGGTTTTGCCTGCCTTGTCTCTGAGCCCCTGGGAACAGCTCCTGATTTGGGGTTGGGCACAGTCTCTCCCTGACTCAGTCTTTGGAATTCAGGTAATATTGATGCAACATCTTCACTCTGGAGTAGGCACTGACCTCACGCTGGTCCAATAAGGTCTTTCATCCCCTTGGGTACAGCTCAAGATGGAACATATTCTGTTGCCTGGTTCCCTCTTGGAACTACAGAAATGTGTTTTCTTTCTGTTGGACTTGAAGCTGGAAGGTATTAGCCTGCTAGGTGTCTCCATGTGGAAAGCAAGCTAACGGAAAAAAAAAGCAGAGGGGAGCCTAACTGGTGTGGCTCAGTGGTGAGCGTTGACCTCTATGAACCAGGATGTCACAGTTCAGTTCTCTGTCAGGGCACATGCCTAGGTTGTGGGCTTGATCCCCAGTGGGGGGCATACAGAAAGCAGCTGATCAATGATTCTCTCTCATCATTGATGTTTCTCTCTCTCTGTCCCTCTCCCTTCCTCTCTAAAATCAATGAAAATATATTTAAAAAATAAAGAAAGAAAGCAGAGGGGAAAGAAGGTGTAAGAGAGCTGAATCCTGGGGACATTGTTGAGCCACTTTGTCTGCCATATTTAGTTATAACCTTCCCGCCCCCCCCCCCCTTTTCTTATGGTGGTTTCAGTTGGATCCCTGTCACTTACAGCCTGCCACTGCAAGGCATGAACATGACCATACTTACCCAGTTCTCAAGCAATCTGGTTGAGGACATTCTATCCCAATTCTCTGAACAAACCTCAATGATCTTCTTTGAAATGAAGATTCCATATTCGATGTATTCTCAGCTTGTCTGGGTAGTGTTGTATTCTGTTAACAAGTAGTGGAAAAGTAACATATTTGGAGTTTTGATATTTACCTACCTACCTACCTCTTTATATCTATATCTTTTATTTTGGTGTAAGTTTACATTAAGGAGGAAAAAATACTGAACTTTTTTCTCTTTGGTTCCATGACATTAGATCCTGGATAGAGACACTCTTTTTGGTTTAATAGATTGAAGGACTGAATTTCATTTAATAGCATAGAAAAATGGGGGTCATTTTACTGATAAAAACCTTGAGGAATAACATTCTTTTTATCATCAAAATCTTTCTTGTTGCAAGTTGTCATAAGTACTGAAAACAGAAAAAAAAGCCAGCTTTCAAAAATAAGAGTGCCTTTTTTTTCCCCTCACCCTTTTTAGAATCTCATCTTTTACACTAATAAAGATGGGAACTTTTCATAGTCCCTAAAAACATTCTCCTTTCCAATGACTCAAGGTTTTCAGATAAACTCCCAAGTAAAGTTTGGTAAAAAATAACAAGGAGAGAAGTTTCCTTTCATTTTCTCTTTTGCTTTAATGAAAAAGAAGATCAATTATAGAGGAATAGTCCTAAGGGCATTGTAGAGATTCACCTCATCTTTAGGCCTTTTGTAAAGAGCACCAGAAATGTAATGTCTTCATCAAATGGTATCTTGACATGTAGAACTTAATGAAACAATTTCTTTAAAAATTTAGATTTTGTATTTTATAAAAACCCTAAATAATCTAGTTCTATATTGTCATGGTTTGAATTGTGTCCCTAAAAAGATATGTTGACACCTGAAAACTATATGATCATGTCAACCAATGTCACCCAAATAAATTTAATTTAAAAAATATATGTTGAAATCTTAATTCCTACTACTTTAGAATGTGAACTTATTTGGAAATAGGGTTATTACAGATATAATTAGTTAAGATAAACTCATGTTGGAGTAGGATAGGCCCCTAATCCAATATGACTAGTGTCCTTATAAGAAGACAGCTATGTGAAGATACACACACACACGCGCGCGCACACACACACACACACACACACACACAGAATACCATGTGACAATGAAGGTAGCTGTAAGCCAAAAAACACCAAAGATTGCTAGCAAACCACCAGAAGCCAGGGAGAGGTAAGAAAGGATTCCTGTGGGTTTCAGGGAGAGCATGGCCCTCCTGACACCTTGATTTCAGTCTTCTGACCTCTAGAACTGTGAAACAACAATTTCTGTTGTTCTAAGTCACTCAGTTTATGGTACATTTTTATGGCAGTGCTAGGAAATCAATACATAATTATATTCTTATATAATTATATTGCATATACTATTTTTTACAGTGACATAAAAGAAAGTATACCATAAATGAGACCCCTACCTACATCAATATCAAGAAGCCTCAAGCTCTTTGACACATCTACTGTGAGAATGAAGACCATCCTAAGCAATCAGATGGTTGATATTCCAGAAAACGTTGCTTTCACTCCGAAGGGACTCACAGTTATTGAGAAAGGTCCCAGAGGTGCCTTGTGGAGGGACTTTAATCACATCAATATAGAACTCAGTCTCCTTGGAAAGAAAAACAAGAGGCTCTGGGTTGACAAATGGCAGGTGTCTTAGTTCAGGCTGCTATAGACTGGGTGGCTTATAAACAATAGACATTTATTTTTCAAAGTTATGGAAGCTAGGAAGTCCAAGATCAAGATATTGGCAAACTCAGTGTTTGGTAAGGACCCACTTCCTGGTTTATAGATGGCTGTTTTCTTTTTTTTTTTTTTTTTATATATTTTATTGATTTTTTACAGAGAGGAAGGGAGAGGGATAGAGAGCTAGAAACATCGATGAGAGAGAAACATCGATCAGCTGCCTCCTGCACACCTCCCACTGGGGATGTGCCCGCAACCAAGGTACATGCCCTTGACCGGAATCGAACCCGGGACCCTTCAGTCCGCAGGCCGACGCTCTATCCATTGAGCCAAACCGGTTTCGGCAAGATGGCTGTTTTCTTGCTGTGTCCTCACATGGCAGAGGGCAAGGGAGTCTCCTTCATGAGTGAGCTCCCATTTATGAGAGTTCCACCCTCATGACCTAATCACTTCACAAAGGCCCCACCTCCAAATACCCCCATATTGAGGATTAGGTTTTAATCTGTTTGGGGGAGATGCAAACCTTCAGTCTATAACATTGGGGAAACAGACAGGACCTGGCTACAGTTCGGACTGTCTCTAGTCATTCATAGAACATGGTCAAAGGCGAGATACTGGGCTTCTGTTATGGGTGAGATCTATGTATTCTCACTTCCCATAATATCATTACCAGAATGGGTCTCTTATTTAAAACTAGAATTTCTTGGTTAAAAAATACATTTGCAGGGTTTGAATGAGGACAGCTGTTGCTTGTTTGGTATTTCAAAACCTTAAAGATGAGTTAAGTCTTGAAGGAAATTATATTAAATTTGTATCAAATTTAGATACTTTGATTCAGCTGCTTTGACTCACCCACAACAGTTAAAAGCAAGAATATCAGAAAAACTTTGGTTGGTGTGTATCTCTGAAAAAGGAACAGTGCAGATGGCTGATGAATAAGATCTATGAATTGTCCCGTAGGGAAACAAGATGGCGGATGATTCCTAAGACCAATTTGTGTTATTTTAAAGATGCAGTCAAATCCCTAGCCAGTTTGGATAGAGCATTAGCCTGCAAACTGAAGGGTCCAGGTTCGATTCTGATCAAGGGCATGCACCTTGGTTGCAGGCTAGAGCCTGGGCCCTGGTCGGGGTGTGTGCAGGAGGTAGCCAATTGATGTGTCTCTCTCACATCGATGTTTCTCTCTCTGTCTCTCCTCTCTTCCACTCTCTCTGGAAATGAATGGAAAAATATCCTCGGGTGAGGATTGACAACAATTAAAAAAAAAGATGCAATAAAAGTCTGCTATTGATTTGGGAGTTCTTAAAACACCAAACCAAACCAAACAAAAAACAAGAGAGAAAGAGAGAGAGAGAGGTCACTTGACAATATTATAACCCATTCTCCTTAGGGGGAAAAAAAAAATCTGGCAATTCCATGTTATAAATGTAGAAGACTATAATTATGATAGAACCCAAAGTACTCCAAGAACATGATAGAAGCAGGTGGAGTCCTTCACAACTGCTGTTTTCTTGCATTGGGCCCAGCTCCTTAAACCCATAGGTTCTTCAACTCTTAAGTGAGAACCCTCTTGGTGGGATCTCTGCATTTCCTCCCTCCCTTCCCTTTCCCTCTACTTCCCCTTGTTCCATTTTTAAAAATTCTGTAAAATCATCAAACAGGGTTTATGAAAACATCAGGGCCCTTTATTTTTAATTATTATTTAATCCTCACCGGAGGATATGTTTTTATTGGTTTTGTTTGCTTGTTTGATTGTTTTAGAGAGAGGAAGGGAGAGAAACATTAATGTGAGAGAGAAACATCGATCAGCTGATAAGGCTCTCTACTGGGAATCAAACCTGCAACCCTTTGGCGTACAGGACAACGTTGCCCTGGCTAGGGCAGTGGTCAGCAAACTGCGGCTCGTGAGCCGCGGTTTGCCGCTCTGTTGACTAATGAGTTTGCTGACCACTGACCTAGACTCTCGATTCCAATAATTACAGGCTGTTGTTGTTCCTTGTGATTAAGCCCCTATCCCAGTGGTCGGCAAACTCATTAGTCAACAGAGCGGCAAACCGCGGCTTGCAAGCCGCATGTGGCTCTCGAGCCGCAGTTTGCCAATCACTGGACTAGGGCAACACACTGGGGCTCTTTAAATGCACTGATGAGAGAACTGACTTATTTTCAATGTGATAATTCTATTATTTTTTGCCAAACCAGGAAATAATCCCAACACTCAATAATCCAGACTGCTAGTCTCTTGAAGAATATCCTCAATTTGTAGCCATGCCTGGTGGCACCTTGAGAATTACCTTGGTAATTACCTAGTGCAGTAGTTCTTAACAATGGCTACACAGTACAATGACCTGGGAATATTTTGAAGCCTTCTCAGTAGACCAATTAAATCAGAAACTTTAGGGATAGGGCTTAGGCACCAGTATTTTGTAAAAGATCTTCAGATGATTTTTTAAAATGTTTTTATTGACTTCAGAGAGAGAAAGGGAGAGGGAGAGAGAGATAGAAACATTAATAATGAGAGAGAATCATCAATTGGCTGCCTTCAGCACACCCCCTACTGGGGATCGAGCCCAGACCAGGAATTGAACTATGATCTCCCGGTTCATAGGTCAGTGCTCAACCACTGAGCCACACTCAGGTAATTTAACATGTGGCCAAGGTTGAGAACCAGTAGCATGATGTCATGTGGCATGATGTCTGTACCGTTGGAACAGAACACTCTGATAACAAGAGGCAGAGGTGAGCATCCATCTCTGCCTTTCACAGCCCTCTGCCTGTTGTTTGATTGGAGTTATATAAAGCCTAAGTGCAACTAAGACGAAGCCTGGTAATTGTCATGGCAATGCCCTAGATTTTCCTATCAAATTCAATCTTATCAGGGTTGGCGATACAGGAGTGACTCCAGTGAAGTTAAAATCTTTCTGCCCCTGTTTAGAATATTCAGCAAAAAATTCAACAATTTTTCCATAAAATTTCAAACCCGAAACCTTTTGGTGTACAGGACGACGTTGCCCTGGCTAGGGCAACACACTGGGGCCCTTTTTAAAATAGCAGATCTCACCTGAATTTTAAAAATTGTCATTAATTGTAAAGTGTGCTTGATCACAGAGAATTATCTAGGCAATCAGCATCACATATAGCCTTTAATGCCTCCTGTCTCCTGAATGAGTTCTGCATATTGATAAAAAATTTGCAAATTTCTCTGCTTATGCCTCATCACTCTCTTCTTTGAATGAGTCTGAAACAAGTGGGATTTTAAAAATCATAGAGCTGGGAGGGACCATTTTATCTAGTCCTCTGATTTTATAGTTGTATGCCTAAGAGAGTCAGGCTACTGTGATCTTTTGTAAATTCATGAAAGATCTAGCAGGAATACTGCAAGATCCTTCTACCTGACTCCCTCCTTCCTGCCCCCTTTTTTCTCCATATTGCTGTTAGAGTGATTGTTCTAAACACATATCTAATCAAGTCACTCTCGTCCTTGCTTCATGTTCTTCAGTGGCTCTGAGTTTGCCTCAGGTCTAAATTCAAACTCCTTGGCCTCACCTACAATCATCTGTGAGTTGGTCTGACCTTATCTCCCTCTGCAGATTATCTACAAGAGCTCCCATTTCTCATTCTGAACTATGGTATTGCCAGGATTCTAAATGGTCTAAATGCAGTTCTCCAGCTGTGTCCTATCTGCCACCTTACATTTGCACATGCTGTAATTTCTTTCTATAGTGCTCTCCCCTCCCCACTATGTAAGGAGACCCTTCCTTATTATCCCATTTGGATAGTTCATATTAGGTTGTAATGAGCAGGGGAGCCATCAGAAATTGCAGCACAAGGTGTGAAAAGTGAGAGAGGACTTACTGATATAAGGGTGGATGATTGGACGGGTGGTATTTACATCCTGAAAGAAAAGTCTTTGTATAAAAAACTTCAAAGTTCCATATAAGACCAAGGTCAAATGGGTTGATAATGGAACTCTCTAGGGTGGTAGTGGTAGTGGTGGTATTTCAGTGTCCATATGGGAAAGAGAATAGTTTCTTTTATCTATCTATCTATCTATCTATCTATCTATCTATCTATCTATCTATCATCTATCTATCATCTATCTTTGGTTGGATCTCAGGGTCAGAAGTTTAAATTAACCACATTCCTCATTTTATGTCATAATACTACCATTGGTTTATACAAAGATGTTATTCAATTTAGTTTTTTTCATTATTAAAATTTTTATTTACATCTTTACCTCCACTTTCTTCCTCCCATATAGGGAACTATTCCAATGCATTTAATGCAGATTCTTTTATTTATATAAGTACTCTTTGGGAGTACATATATTCAAAATTTACTTTTAGTGGTACTGTGTTCAGGACCTCATTCTATATCTTTCTTTTTTTCAGTGTGTTTTTAATATTATACTTGTTATATAAAAGGTCTGTGACCTTCTAACTGCTAAAGTCACCATACTTCATCCATCCACCTTCTCCTCCCCAGTTCCAGGTAATGAGCACCCAGATAGCCTCCAAATCTGTTTCTATAAACTACATGGAAATATCCACCTGTATGTCCCCTTATAGATGTGTGAGAGACTCTTTGTGATAGATACTCAGGGATGGGCTCTAGATATGTGCCACCTAATTGGACCAAATGACACCAAGATTCACCAGACTGTGCTACAGAATGTGCATCAGTCTACATGCTCACCAATAGAGCATGATATCCCCACCTCTCCACCAACACTTGGAATGACCCAGCTTTCCAGTGTCTGCCAAAATTACAGGAGAAAGTGATGCCTCCGTTTGTTTTTCTTCTTTTAAATAGACTTGATTAGTATTTACTAATTTATTTAATTCTCATCCGAGGATTTTTTTTTTTAAAAACGGAGAGAGAAAAACATTGATGTGAAAGAGAAACATCCATTAGTTACCTCCCGACTGGGGATTGAACCTCCAACCTAGGTATGTGTCTCAACCAGGAACTGAACCCACACAGTTTATGAAGTGTAGTAGGCTGAACAATGGCCCCCAATCTCACATGTTGCTTAATGAGATGACACTAAGGCTTTCCTACATTTGTTAGGAACTAAATATGAATCAGTAACACAATTTCTGCTTCTATATAGCATTATTTTGAACCTGTTAATCATTGTAATTAGATAGGAGAAAGCAATTGGAGGATATAACAATTGGAAATGAAGAGTTAAAACTCTGTTTTCAGATGACACAATTTTACATCTGGAAAATGCAAAAGAATTAATTAAAAATGACCTCAAACAATAACATATTTTAATAATGTAGCAGCTTATAAAATTAACATTAAAAATCAGTAGCCTTCAGAATAGAAACAAAAAACAATTACAAAATGTAATGGAGGAGAGGATCCCTTTTATGATATTAAAAAAAAGTGCCAAAGTAAAACTTGATTAGAAGTATCCAAAGCCTGTATGAGGAAAACACATCTGAAAGTTACAAAAGTTGATTTCAACAAATGAAAAAAATATGCCTTGCTCTTGGATAGAAAAACTCAACATATTGAATATCTGTTTTTCCTATTTTAGTTTATAAATTTATGAAAGCCCAATAAGAATCTAATTAGAGTCCCCCCAACCCTGGAGCTAGACAAGTTTATTAAAAAACTAGAGGCCCGGTGCATGAAATTCATGCACGGGGGGTGGGAGGGGTGTCCCTCAGCCCAGTCTGCACTCTCTCCAAACTGGGACCCCTCGAGGGATGTCCGACTGCCCTCTCACAATCCAGGACTGTTGGCTCCCAACTGCTAGCCTGCCTGCCTTCCTGATTGCCCCTAATTGCTTCTTCCTGCTAGCCTGATCACTCCCTAACCACTCCCCTGCCAGCCTGATTGATGCATAATTGCCCTCCCCTGCAGGCCTGGTCCCCCCCAACTGCCCTCCCCTGCAGGCCTGGTCCCCCCCCAACTTCTCTCCTCTGCTGGCCTGGTCACCCCTAACTGCCCCCCCCTTGCAGGCTTGATCACCCCCAACTGCCCTCCCTTGCAGGCCTGGTCCCTCCCTACTGCCCTCCCCTGCTGGCCATCTTGTGGTGGCCATCTTGTGTCCACATGGGGGCAACCATCTTTGACCACATGGGGGAAGCCATCTTGTGTGTTGGAGTGATGGTCAATTTGCATATTACTCTTTTATTAGATAGGATAGAGGCCTGGTGCACGGATGGGGGCCAGCTGGTTTGCCCTGAAGGGTGTCCCAGATCAGGGTGGGGGTTCCCTTGGGGCATGGGATGGCCTGGGTGAGGGGCCTGTGGTAGTTTGCAGGCCGGCCACACCCCCCAGTGACCCAAGCAGAGGCCCTGGTATCTGGGATTTATTTATCTTCTATAATTGAAACTTTGTAGCCTTGAGCGGAGGCCAGGGCAGGCCAGTGTGGGTGGGAAGCTTGGCTTCCTCCATCACCGGGGGCAACCCAAGCCTCCTGCTCTCTCCAGCTCCGTGGCTGCTGCCATTTTTGTTGGGATTTATTTATATTCTATAATTGAAACTTTGTAGCCTTGAGTGGAGGCCAGGGCTGGCCACAGCAGGCGGGAAGCTTGGTTTCTTCCATTGCCAGGGGCAACCCAAGCCTCTGGCTGGCTCCAGCTCTGTGGCTGCCGCCATCTTTGTTGGGTTAATTTGCATACTTACTCCTGATTGGCTGGTGGGCGTGGCTTGTGGGTGTAGCAGAGGTACAGTCAATTTGCATATTTCTCTATTAGATAGGATTTATCTGAAAGAACAAATAAACAAGAATAGCTAAAATACCCCAACAAAAAAGAGCAAATGGGTGAGAGAATGCAGTTACCAAACATTGTAACAAACTGTTAACCCTTTATAATTAGGACAGTTTGGTATTGACACATGATTGGACATACAGACTAATGGAACAAACTAGAAAAATGAGTAGACAAAATTGCATATGGAAATTTAGTACATAATAAAGACAGCATCTCAAATCAAAAGGGAAAAATACATTTTAAAAAAATAAGTATTTTTAATAATAGAGAAAAGACTGTGGTCACAGAAATATTGGCACAGTTAGGAAAATTTAGCATAATATTTATTAATGGAACTCAACTGACCAAATTATTAAAACATTGTTCCTTGCTTTATAACTGTGTCACAGATAATGGTTCCATTGTATTCACTTTAAACTAGAGCATAAATTTTTAATAAATGAAATTGAGATGCTGGTAAATATGTTTAACACACACACACATATGTATATTATAAATTTTACTGATATAAAGAATGTTTAGCCAGCAATTTACAAATAGTAATGAAATTTATAATTGTAAAGCCCATATATTTAATTGATTTTCACAGAATGATTTGCTTCGTTTTTTGCCAAACTCTTATCCATAAGCAATCTCTGGTCATAGTCGGTGAGTGTACTTTCACGTGAATGTAGGTAGATATTTTTATTTACATTAATGAATAAGGAAATGAAATAAGAGACACAATGTTCAATCATGACTTATTTGTCAATGTTATGACTTCTTCGCTTAATCATAAAAACTAGTGACAGGCTCAATTTGGCCTACTGGCCATAGTAATTCCTGTGCAACACAGTCAACAAAACAATACATTAAGTCCTGATTTTAGCACTGCCAACTTCTGTGGTGTAAATACTTCCATCATAGCTAATTTTATTCTATTAGTATATTGTTTAATATCAAATTGAGAAGAGATGTACAACAGCATACCATTCTATAGTTTTCCATCATATGGATTCTGTAGAAGTAAATAATCTCAAGACCCTTGATGATAGTAAAATATATTAAAATAATTAGAAGGTGATGAGCTTTGTTTTTCACATGACTTATTTCATTGTAAGTTTATGTAATCTATTTGGTTGTAATGGCTTTGCTTAACAGTCAGCTCACAACATTCCTGAAAATTTAACAACCAACTCTCTTGAGCTGGCATGAGCCAGCATCAGCACACCACTGTGTGTAGCCATATGGGAACAGAGTAAAATTGGATCTATTATTTATAGTATAGGGCAGAATAAATTCCAAATGGGTCAGAGACATAAATGTAAAAATAAAATGAAACCATATATGTACTAGGAAAAAGGTGGATGAATTCCTATATAACCTGGGAGTGAGGAAAACTTTCTGAACCATGGCTTAAATGCAGAAACATGAAGGAAAATGAGATTGTATTAATTTCATAAAACAAACTGAGAATTACTGTTTCTTTTTTATATTTTCCGGAACAACATATATAACATTGGAATTGTGTACTTGAAAATTTGATAGAGTACATTTTATTAATTTAATTAATTTATTTAAACATTTATTGTTGAAAGTATTATACATGTCCCCTTTTTCCTCCCATTGACCCGCTCCAGCCCATTCCTTTCCCCCGCTCTGCCCCCACCCCAGGCCCTTACCACCCCCCTATCTGTGTCCATGTATATGCATACTAGTATAGGCATACAAGGTCTTTGGTTGATAACCTCCCACCCACCCACCCTTTCCCACCTTCCTTCTGAGATTCCACATGATAGAGTCCATTTTAAAAGCATCCAGGTCTAGAGATCTTTGGGATGGAATTTTGTTTGCTGTTCTTTTGTTTGTTTGCCTTTGATAAGGTTTTTCTTCAAAATTAGCTGTCCAAAGTGATTTGACCTTTATGAAATAAACAAATTTAAACTTATGCCTCAGGCTTCTTTTCTTCTGTGGTGGGTTTCTTTTATTTATTTATTTATTTATTTATTTATTTATTTATTTTTAATTGTTTGAAGTATTACAAATAGTAGTACATATGTCTCTTTTTTTTCCCCCCATTGACCTCCCCCCAGCCTCCCCTTCCCCCCAGTACATGCCTTTACCTGCCCCCCCCCCCCAGTGTCTTTTATCCATTGGTTATGCTTATATGCATATGTACAAGTCCTTCAGTTGATCTCTTACAGCCCCCCCCAAAAACCTCCTCTGCCTTCCCGCTGTAGTTTGACAGTCTGTTCAATGCTTCTTTGCCTCTGAATCTATTTTTTCCCCTTTTCTTTCCTTTAAAAAATCTTGCCTCTGCAGACTAGAAATAAACATATAATAACAAAAAATGTTTGAGTCCCAATTTCAATGTCCAACAGTTCTGAGTCCCCATTTCAATGTCAAACAGTTCCTTATGTGTACATGTCAGCAATGATATCTGGATGGTGGGCACATGGTGTCAATGCAGGTCCGACCCTCTCTGATTTGGTCCTAGGCAACCTGCTGCGATGCACAGCTTCTGACTGCTAGCGTGACAAGGCGTCTTCAGCGTCTTCCATCTCTGGACTGTTTCTCCTCTTGTCTTCGTGGTTGGAGCAGACCTGTCAATTCCTCTCTGTTGCAGGAATCCACATGGTCTTGGAGTTGTTTTCTGAAAATATACAAACATATTCTCGACCAAAAGTTAATAAAGGAATCTTTTCTATATAATTGATTTGGGATCCTTTTTATTTTTGCCCAAACGATTTTCCTTTGTCTTATTTAGACACCATGTGTATTTTTCATGGGTGTCTTGCTTTATCGGGGGGGATCTCTGCCCTTCCCGGCTGCAAACTGTCTCACCAGCTGCACCTCCTTCGCCAATTCCGGCTGGATTCCACTCGTTTCAGCTGCTCCCTCTATCTGCTCCGGGACAAGGCTCAGGACACGGCTCAGGACACGTCCGTCTATTCTGCCACCATTTAGTCTCTTCTGTGGTGGGTTTCTTCTCAGCTGCTGGTTTCTTGATAGCTGCAACCTTTTTCTCACCAAAAGCTTCTCTGCTTCATATACAACAGCCTTCTTTCCTTTCTGCCCTACCACAGGCTTCTTACCTGGAAACCCCTTCTTATCTGATCTGGCTTCTAGCACTACTGCTGTTTTACCCACCTGGAGCTTATGGTTTTTGGCCTGGCAAAGAATGGTGTTCCGGTGCATGGTCTTTGCATATGGGTTTAGCTTCAACATGATTGTGGGGTGTTTTAGTATATTCCTCTTCAGGACTATGAGATGAATCTTCTTGCGCCTCAGTGTATGGAGGGCTCTTTGGATCCCTGGGCTTTTCAAGATTCTGCTAAGGTCTGTATTGAGCATCTTTTGCAAGGGAAGGTTGTAGTTACCCTTGAGAGAGGCAGCTTTATGCCTAGTGTCATAGGCCATCTAACTTGTGGAAAGCACTTTCAGTCCAAATGCAGACATGACCCTCATGTCCACCAGGAGCAAGTTTCAAAATGTTCAGTTTACTTACATTAAGCAGAGTAATTCCAGGGATGTTTTTGAAGGCTTTGATGGTACCATTGTCCTCATTATAGATGATGCAAGGTCCCCTGCTCTAGATATGACGACAGTTTCTCTTTTTGCCTCTGCCAGCTCTCATCCGATGAGAGGCATAGCCCTTTTTTATATCATTTCAGGCCTTAAGTTTTTTAAGAAGCAAAACTGTCTCCTGGTTTTCTTGTAGCCTTCAACTTTATCTTCAACCACCAAAGGAAATTTAGGAATTTCCTCAATATGATGACCTTTAGACATGAGCAGTGCTGGTAAGGCCATAGCAGCCAGGACAGAAGGACAGAGTAGACAGTATATTGCTTCTGCGTTGTGTTCCCTCTGGTGCCAATGGTACCAGGTTTTGGTTGACACAAACATGTGGCCCCCACAACACATATTTTCAGTAGAACCCTGGCCAGAACGATGAGTTCCACCACCTCGAACTCTGGGAACTTGAGCCACAGCTGTGACAGCACCCCAAGACTCAGCACTGATTTCCTGACCTGTCAGTTCACTGACAGTATAGAGCTGTCTATTGTTTTTTCGCAAATTAGAGTAAACAAAATTCACAATATCTGGTCAAATGGGAGCCTGGAACACAGCAGGCAAAGTGACATTTTTGCCAGATGATTCCCCCTTTTCGGAGTACACTGGTATCAGTGGACGAGCACACACCCTGGTATGGAGAGGAAAGGGCCTCGCTCCTCTCAACCCAGTGGCTCCCACAGGAAAAGACTGGAGTTTTAACTACCAATTGCATTTCTTGTGAGTCTATTTTAAATTCTCCTTTTCTTCTTTTACCAGTTTGGCATTGCATGTTTTCCAGAAATTTATCCACTTTATTTACATTTGTTTTTAAAATCTGTAATTCTTTCCTTATCTTTACTTTTTATTCCTATTTTATTTACTTTTGTTGGCTCTTTTTCTTCTTATGAGACTTATCAGGTTTGTCTTTGTAATCTTTCAGAAGCAGAGCTTTTAGTCTTACTAATCTCCTTTACTTAAAAAATTATTATATTGTTCCTTTTTTTATTATATCATTTTTCTTCATTGGGTTTGCCTTGATGTTCTATTTTATAACTTATTCAGTTGGATGCTGAGCATATTTCTTTTAAACTTATTGTTTCCTGATAAGTATATTTAAAGGTATAAATGCTCTTCTAAATACTGCTTTAGTTATGTCCCATACATTTTGTGTTTTCACATTCATTTAATTCCAGATTTTTTTCTTTATTTTGATTATAATTTCATTTTTAAACTATGAGTTATTTAGTAACATAGTATTTTCAAAATAAGGGACATTTAAAAAAATTTCTGTTACTCATGTCTACTATTATTTCATTATGTTTGGAAGATGTAATCTACAAGATATTGTTCCTGAAAACTTTACTGAGACCTCTGTTAGGCCTAATAAATTTGCATAAGTATGTACATATGCCTAAAATGTGTATTTGCTATTTGCTGCATGAACTTTTATAGCACACATATAAAAAGATAGATATTATATATAGCATGCCATTAGAACATACCTATCAAAGATCTAAACAGTATGAATAATAGTATAAGCTTACTAATTATACATTTTAGATAGCTGTTAAAAACTGCAAGTATTTCTCCTGTATGCTGTCAGTTATTATAACCTATTATTCACTGCATGAATATGTTTGTGATGTTTATATCTTAGCGCTTTATTGCTTTGTTTATCTTTTACCTTAAATTCTTTTTTTATCAGCTATTTTGTTTGGAATTCCAGATTTCTTTCATGGGTGTGTTTTTTTCTTTTTTCTTTTACTCTTTCATTTTCAACCTTTTGAATTTTTTTGGTTTTAAGAATGTTTCTCAAAAACAACATATTTTTGTATTTTATTTCTATTTCTTAATACTATCAGAGAGTATTTGTTTTGTTTTTTTTTATTTGTGAATTAACTTCATTTGCACTTCTTGTAATTACTATTATATTAGGAATTATTTCTCCTACCATATCTCATTTTTTAAAAATATATATTTTTTATTGATTTCAGAGAGGAAGGGAGAGCGAGAGAGGGAGAAACATCAATGATGAGAGAGAATTATTGATTGGCTGCCTCCTACACACCCCACACTGGGGATTGAGCCCACAACCAGGGCATGTGCCCTGACCTGGAATTAAATTGTGGCCTTCTGGTTCATAGGTTGACACTCAACCATTGAGCCACACTGGCCGGGCCATGTCTCATATTTTTAATTCACTACACTTTTTATTTTCTGCTAGCTCAAAAATTATTCTATTTCTGTTCACATGTGGCTGCCCTTAAGACAATTACTCATGTTTACTTATTCCTAATAATTCTTAAACTTATCAATATCTTTATATTTCTCCTAACTAGACAAATAATTTAGTGAACTCATATGTATGTGTGTTTACATATATGTTATTGTGTACACACACACACACACACACACACACACACACCCCTTAATGTTTTTGCTTCTCTGATTGAACTCTGACTATTATACCCAGATACAGAAAGAGAGAAACAATTAAAAGGAGATAAGGAAAATTCCAAACCTAGAAACATCAGAACAAAATTTAAAAAACAACAAAGATATGGAAAGAATTTAAAATTTTCTCAGAGATAACAAAGAGACCATCAAATAGAACAAGATCAGGGGATCTGGCTTATGGCCCATCATAACTGAAAATGTACAGGAGAAGGAATTTAGAGAGCTGTAGTTCAGCCAAATTGACACCAGCACAAACTCACTGCTCTTGGGTCAGCACTTTTCCTCCCAGCCTCCATAAGTCCTAGCTTTCTTTTGTATTTTCTATCTTTTTACACTTTCCTGTTGACTTCCAGGATTTTCGCATCTGATCTTCAAACTCACTGATTTATGCATCAACTTACTCATCTTGCTATATTTCTTATCTGTTGTTTTATTCATTTCAGTTATTACCAATTTCATATCTAGTACTCAAGTGGGTCCTTTTTTTTTTCTTGTTCTTGCTTCATATTACTGATATCAGCCTTAACTTCTTAATATAGTCATCTTCATTATTTTAATTTCTTGTTCCATCTCCTCCCATAATTCTATTTAGATGGTTTACACTGTTGAGTTTGTTGCTTTCTTATATAGTAGTTGAACTTACATGGATTTCTGGTTATTTTGTCCCTCAAACTCCTCTTTCCAAGTGTATCAGTTACTACACATGGTTATGTGTTGGAAAATGGCTATAGCCCAACCTCCAGTTGTTGTAGGTGAATTAAAGCCAGGAAAGAGAGCCTCAAAGGCCAAGAACTGGTGGTGATTATTCCAATTTGCCCACTTCCACAAATAACTTTCCTAGTGTATACAGCCAAAACAATGGTTTGGTCAACAGAGAACCACGTGTACAATGGCGATCCCATTAGATAACATTGGAGCTGAAAAATTCCTGTCACCTAGTGATGTCATAGCACAGCACATTACTCACATGTTCCCGGTGATCTTGGTGTAAACAAAGCTACTGTACTGCCAGTTATATAAAAGTATGGCTTATACAATTATGTACAGTACATAACACTTAATAATAAATGACTATGTTACTGTTTTTTTTTTACTATACTTTTAATTGTTATTTTAGAGTGTATAAGTCTTTCTACTTTTAAACAAAAGGTTGCTGTAAAACAGTATGCTGTGTTATGTTGGCAGAAGCCTTATATATCTCTTGTGCCTCTTGATTGCATCATTTTCTCTTGTGCTTGATTTAGTCTTGTGTTTTTTGTACAGTAACATGCTGTACAGTTTGTAGCCGAGGAGCAATAGGCTATACCATACAGCCTAGATGTGTAGCAGGTTATACCACCTAGGTTTGTATAAGTGCACTCAGCGAATCACCTAACAATGCATTTCTCAGAATGTATCCCCATTGTTAAGCAGGCTGTATTTACCCTATGACTGTATTTACCATTTTAAACTCTCCAGAAGAGTCTCTCCATGGGTTTGTTCCCCTTACCCTGGAGGTTAGGAGTGGGGGAGTACAGTGGTGAGTATCAAAGGGTAGCTGGCCTGTACACATCCACCCTTTTCATCTCTCCTTGTTGTACCCTCCTGCCCCTGGCCTGTTTCCACGGTGACTGGCAAGCTGTTGATTGCGGGGGAGAGGTGAGAAAGCAGGACATTATGTTGTTCTTTTACTTCTCTTCTCACAGCCACCTGTGGCTGCTGATCCCCCAGGCTGAAAGCTTCTCTCCTTTCCCCCCCTACTCCCCACCCCTCGCTCATCTCCCATATAATAATTCCTGAGTCTTCAGACTCCCCAGGGACTCCTCATAGTGTTTTATTGTATTTTATTTTTTGTTATTAATTCCTCAAATCCAAGTTTCCCTCTGGCTCCTATCGTTTCTCTAGGGTTGATTTTCGGGAAGGAGCCAGTAGCCAATGTAGTTTGTCATCCTGACAGGATGAGAGAATGGTTTATGGAATGAACAGGTGCACCATAGAAAGGGGAGAATTTGAGACAAATGTATAAGTCTCAAGGAGAGAGGCTACAAAGGATACTTTTTTTCCCCTTCATTTAACTTTTTATTGTAATTAATGTGTGTTCATATACAGTATATATGTGTCAGGCATATAATGAAAACAGCAGTCTTCACCTCTTCCTACTCCAAAATTCTGCTCAAGGCAACAATTTTTGACATTAAAAAAACCTTTTTTCTGGTATTTATTTCCCCATTCTAATATGGTTATATTACTATTAGAGGCCTGATGCGTGAAATTTGTGCAAGGGGCTCAGCCCTCGCAGCCCCTCACAACCTTGGACGGCCCTCACAGCCCCAGCTTCATCCGGAAGGTCGTTCAGCTGTTCAGACTAATTAGCATATTAGCTCTTTATTATATAGGACTTCTTGATTTTTTTTTCAATGTTAGATAGTTTCTTTGGCTTCCCAAACGTTGTATCTTCCTTCCAACTCCAACCCGCCAATGTAGTTACATGACCGCTTCGCTATCAATACTGAGTGTTTACACCATCATGCCCATGCAAATGTTATTCACATCTGAGACATGGAGCCTGCTAAAATTATATGTCCTTATTTATAACCTTTTTTATTTTCTCAGGGCTAATATTTGCCTTTCCTCCTGCAATTGTTCACTGCTCTAGGTGCCTATCATAATTCTCTGGATTCTTTCTTTCTTTCTTTCTTTCTTTCTTTCTTTCTTTCTTTCTTTCTTTCTTTCTTTCTTTCTTTCTTTCTTTCTTTTTTCTGCAGAGCCCCCATCTTCCTGGTACCTGTGACTTGAAGGACTTGCTTGGAGGTTCCTGCCAGAAGGGGGTAGGAGCAGCTGCCAGTCTGCTGGGGGCTGCCTCCCCCTTTAGGGATAAACACCAGGAGCTAATGCTGGGAAAAGAGGCTTTCTAAAAAGATGGCACACTTGTATTATTAGCCTCAGCCCTGGTGTGGGGTTCCTCAGTGTGGAGTAGAATTCCAGGGGAGGTCCCAGGGGCTGGAGGCTCCTCTCCTAGGCTTACTTCAGGGGAAGGAGGGAGATGGTGGCCACCACTTTAGTTTCTTGTCCCCATCAGCCTGAGCCAGAGCTGGATCAGGGTGTCCCTTGAGAGAGCCTCTGTGTTTTCTCAGCAGACTCGCACTGAAGCATGGGCTCCAGGTGGACTTAGGGAGCGTGGTGGGGTCTTGGGGGCTCCTGGGAGGACTCAGATCTTTGTGACTTCCAGGTTGACAGTCTGCAGATAGCCATGTTAGGGCTTCAAAGGGAGCTGCCTCTTTTACATGTCATCACTAGGCACTGAGACGCAGCAAGTCTATCTTACAGCCTCAACTGGCACCTCCCAGCCTTGCCTCCTGTCCTGCATTCCTCCTCCCCTCCCCATTACTGCCCAGGCACATGCTGGTCCCCTTGCTTGCTCACCCTGCAAGCTACTGTTCCTTCTTTCTTTGGTATAAACACTGCCTCTGCCTTCCCTCATGGGACCCCAACACTGAGAAAGCATCTCCAGGGTCTCAGTTATCTGGATACTTTATTTTTTATTTTTAAATCTTTGTTATTGAAAGAATTACATAGGTTCTCCTCCCCCCTCTCATTAACCTCTTCCAGACCACTCCCGTCCTCCCCCACCAGGCCCCCACCACCCAACTGCCATGTCCATGGATTATGCATATGTGCATACAAGTTCATTGGTTGATCTCTTCCCACCCACCCTCACTTGCCCTCCCGCTGAGGTTAAACAGTCTGTTCATGTTTTCATGACTCTGCATCCATTTTTGATGATCAGTTTACTTGGCTCATTAGATTCACATATGAGTGAGATCATGTGATACTTATCTTTCTCTGACTGGCTTATTTCACTCAGAATAATACTCTCCAGGTCCATTGGATATTTTCAATAGGGGTGAAAGCATCAGTAATGGATCTGATTCTCCCCTTCCCCCTTCCCACCCCCTGTACATGCTCCATCTTCCTGCTCACACCTAGGGCCACTTAGACCTTCCCTTCATCATCATCTTGGGAACTTCCTTTGTCTGTCTCCCTGTGTTTGATCTCCTATTATCTAATTTTGTATCTCCTTCTTTCTTGATCTATTTCCTGGTTTGGCAAAGAAACTAGTATGTTTTGGTTGTTTCCTGAGTAAGAGTCCATAAGAGGTAAAAGTTCAAATCTGCATGTAGGGGTTATTTATCATTCAGGCTGCCTCAAATTTTTAAACATCTCCTTCCCATCATTAAACATTATAAATTCTGCATTCTTAACAAAGAACATTTTTTCCAGTCATTTTTTCAGTTGCTAGATTGCAGACATGTGATTTTAATTCCACCAGTCAGCTGCATGTATGCCAGTCAGACTCTGCGTGCAGAGCTGAATTCCTTGGGAAAGAGGCGGGGCTAAGGCAGGTGCAGATCTGGATAAGAGAGCACAGTGGGGTGCTGGAGTCCAATGTGTGGCTGAAGCACCTGATGTAGCAATCTCCTGGAGATTTCGGAGGCAGAGGCTGGAACTGGCACCTGTGACAGCAGCCTCCCGGCTTATGCCAGAGGCAGTGACTCCCTTGGTGGACAGCTCTGTGCTGTGGTGCTGGGATGTCACTCTCAGAAGCACAGTCTGTTTTCTCCCTGCCAGTCTGTGAGCTCTCTACCTCATAACTGGTCCTTTCAGCTTAAAATGGGGTCAGTCTATTTAGGCTGCTATCACAGCATATCACAGACTGGGTGGCATGAAGCCAACAGAAATTTATTTCTCACCATTCTGGAGGCTGGAAATTCAAGACCAGAGTGCCAGCATGCTCGGGTTCTGTGAGGACCCTCTTCCAGATTGCAGACTGCTAACTTCTCACTGTGCCCTCACATGTTGGAAGGGACAAGGGAGCTTCCTTTATTTTTGCTTGTTCTTTTAAAAAATATATATTTTTATTGATTTCAGAGAGGAATTAGAGGGAGAGAGAGAGATAGAAACATCAATGATGAGAGGGAATCATTGATCAGCTGCCTCCTGCATATCCTCCACTGGGGATTGAGCCTGCAACCCAGGCATGTGCCCTGACTGGGAATCAAACTGTGACCTCCTTGTTGATTCTCTATCACTGAGCCATGCCGGCTGGGTTCTTTTTTCCCTTTTAAATACATTTTTATTAATTTCAGAGAGGAAGGGAGAGGGAGAGTGAGATAGAAACATCAATGATGAGAGAGAATCATTGATCAGCTGCAACCTAGGCATGTTCCCTGACCGGGAATCGAACCGTGACATCGTGGTTCATAGTTTGACGCTCAACCACTGAGCAACACCTGTCAGGTGAAGGGAGCTTTCTTGAGTCTTCTCTTTTATAAGGGCATTCATTTCATTCATGAGGGCTCCACCCTCATGACCTAATCACCTTTCAAACCTCCTCTCCTCCCCGCCATACCATCACATTGGGCATTAGGATTTCAGCATATGCATTTATTTTGGGGCTGGGGTGACACAAACATTCAGACCATAGCAACTGGCTAGAGAAACTTCTGTATTAAACAAACCTGGCCAACATGGCTTATATGTCTAAAGGTATCTTGATTCTACTGCAAGACACAAGAGTTTGATTGAGAATATAATTCTTATTTGGAAATTGTTTTTCTCAAAAATTAGCATTTCTCCTTGTCTTTGGTGTCTGGTGGTGTTGCTAAGAAGTCTGAAGCCATTCTTTTTCCTGAGTCTATATGCTGATTTACTTCTATCTAAAGCTTTTTTTAAATAAAAAAAGTAGCATTTGTTCTTAAATTTTTTATACTTTATATTATTAAATCTACAAATGGTTATATTTTAAAGAGCCAAACAGTTCTATCCATTGTCTTACAAAAAATAACTGTTTTCTGACTTTGCGCCCCCCCCATTTTCTTATAAGAAGCAACCACGTTCACCACTAGTATATATGAAATAGATAATTAAATGTATTTTTAGCACACATGAAATGGATTCCAAGTAGTGAGAGATCCTGTAATAATAGCTGTTGATGAATTTTTCCTCCCCTTTCACTCACTTGGTGGTAAGATCTGAGCCTTGGCTGGGGTCTGAAAATAGAAGGGGGCTCTATTTCTAAGGAGTGACAAGTAAGAGGTCAGGTGGTTTGGATCCATGACATTCCTGGTACCAGTATCCAGGATGAGGCTCCCGGCCGGCAGTGAATCGAAAGAGCTGCAGTAGGAAGCTAAGGAATTGGAACCCCTCCACAGAACCGGAAGACTCACGATGGCCTGGGCAGGGGTATACTGGCAGAGGCCAGCTCAGCTGATCACTTCAGACAAGCAGCATTGGGCAGAGGAAGCCACTCTAGCCTGTCCAGGCTTTAGTTGCAGCTTCATCTGCCTTCGATGTGCCCACTCATGCTAAATCAACCAGCTTCAGTAACTGCTGTTAATTTTCCCAGATATAAGGGAATACATTTGACCCCGAAGTAGCGAAGCAGTGAGATAGGTACAAGCAGAATTTCCTCCTGAGATTATTTATCATCCTGGAATTTCCACATGTATGGAAGGGAGGGGCAAGGGAATCCAAGGGGTAAACTGATTTCCTGCTTATACGGACACGAGGGGCTCGAGTGTGGTACCAGGGACCCTCCTGGGCAAAGCTGGCTTTTATTCAAGAAACAATCTATGAAATAAGACATATCAGTAATACATATTATATTTCACTGACATCATCTCTCTACTTCTCTTGACACTAGAAAATCTGATTACCTGTTTTTATGGACCAAATATGTGGCCCTACCCCCATATGTTGAAATCCTTAGGAGATGGGGCCTTTTGGAGATGATTAGATCAAGAGGTTAGAACTCCCATGAATGGGATTAGTGCTCTTATAAAAGAGACCTCAGAGAGCTTTTGACCCTTCCACCACATTAGGATACAGTTAGAAGATGGCCATTTGGCCCTCACTGAGTCTGTCGGCACCTTGATCTTCAACTTCCCAGCCTCCAGAACTGTGAGATATAAATGCTTGTTGTTTAAGCCTCCTAGTCTAAGAGCCTTGTCTTGTTTTGTTTTAGCAGTTGAGGATGAGAGGTTGGGGAGGAAGGAGTGTATATTGGGAGGGACTGGACCTAATATGACTTTCTTTATCCAAAGCTCCACCTCAAGTTGCCCCATCAAACCAAGACAGTTTCTACAACTCACAAAGATCAAATTTTGTCCAATTTGTATATTTCTTCTGTGGAGAATTGGACTTTTTATCAAATGTAAAAAATAAAAAAGTCCAACAGCTTAAAGCTGAACATAAGGAGCTCTGATCTTAGTTTCTCTGAATAAAAGCCAGAAACAAAAGTGTGTGATCGCGCGCGCGCGCGCACACACACACACACACACACACACACACACACACACACATCAAATCATAAAACCAAAGCCCCAAACGAAGAGAGACACTTGGTGCATCATTAGATTATATTTATACACCAGGGTGAATAACACATTTTATTTTATATTTTAAATCCTTACCCAATGATGTGTTTTTTCATTGATTTCAGAGAAAGAGGATGGGGTGGGGGGGGGCATTGCAGAGAGAGAAAAACATTGATGTGAGAGGGAAACATTGATCAGGGAGCCACTCTAGCCTGTCCAGGTTTCAGCTCATCTGCCTTCAGTGTGCCCACTTGTGCAATCCAACTGGGAATCAAACCTGCAACCTTTCAGTGCAGGCGACATTCCAACCCACTGGGCACACAGGCCAGGGCTGGCACACTTTGAACAGACAATGATGAGCCTGATAGGAAACATGGAACAGTGTTGGCCATTAAAGCTCTTCTGGAAATAAAAAGAGGCAAATAGCCTAGCCAGACCCTACATCCGTGACTCTCACTAAACTGCCTGTTTGCTCCATCACAGCTGATTTCAAGGTCCTGGAAATCAGTTCCCTGGCTTAATGCAAGGTGAATTGGACCCATGGAATCTTTCAGTCACCGTCAATTCTGCCATGGTGATATTTGCAGGGTTTGTGTCAGCTGTCCTGATTCCTTGGGTGATGTGGGGCTGTAGCTATGTCTGTGACTCATGAAAGACACATTTGTTCTTTGTAATTAGGGAGAAAGGGCACTGGAGAACAGTTACATATATTAAATGGAAGGAAATGAACAAACAGATTTCAATAAGATAAGGAGATTATTTAAATTTGATAGCAGTGTTTATAACTGAATAAATTCAAGTATGAGAGGTTCTAGTCAAGCATTTTTTTCCAGAAAAAGTAAATCTTTAAAGTAAGCAAAACTAATCAGAATATATCAACTCAAGAGAGAACAAGATATGGCTCTTGGAAAGGAAAGGTAATAACGGCAACAATAATGCTCAGGCTCTGTTATTTTTTGAGGCTGGTTCAATAAAATGTAAGGTAACATTAACAATTTCTTGGGAAAAAACCAATCAACTGCTCTTCTCTTTTTATCTATGGCTCTCTATTCCACATGAATTATTCACGGCTGTGGTTAGTCCCTTGTAGTCAGTGCATCCCCGAAGAACCCGGGGATGCTAAAAGTTCAATTTGTAATGTTTTATTTAAGCACAAATGTTAATTAAAGCTTTATTTATAAACAGTCATATTCGTTTTTAATCTAAACACTTCCTCAATTTCAGCTATTGATTCTACTCCATTCAAATCGAGGATTCTTACTACATATTTTGTAGTCTGGTTCATTGTGCCATCTTTTTTCAATTCAAAATACCCTATTCACAGAGTGATTTGTTTCACATTGCTTGATAACCTGTTATCTTTCAATAGCCTCTTAGGGATGGCTGTGTGATGTGTTACACTGAGAGCGAAATCAAGCTTGAGGCAGTGCTTTCTAGGTGTTTCTCTTTACTCAAGCTGAGTATCAGAACCCTAGCGTAATGTTCAGCTTGGGTCTATTTGGTCCAGATATCTGTATGATATAATTTGAGGGTCCTTTTAACTGAGGGCTTTATAAATATAATATAATAAAATAATTTTTGAGAATAATCAAAACCAAGCACTGGAATTAAAAATAATGCCCAGCCTCAGCATTAATATAGACAACAGCCCGGCCAGTGTGGCTCAGTGGTTGAGCGTCAATCTATGAAACAGGAGGTCATGATTCAATTCTTGGTCAGGGCACTTGCCTGGGTTGCGGGCTCAGTCCCCAGTGTGGGGCGTGCAGGGGGCAGCTGATCAATGATTCTTTCTCATTATTGATGATTCTATATCTCTCTCCCTTTCCCTTCCTCTCTGAAATCAATAAAAATATTTTTTTAAAAATATATGGACAACAAACTATAAGCTATCATAAAGTGGAATTTGATCTCATTTTCCAGTTCTTTGTCCTCTGCACGAGTGGCTCAGGGAGTATTTTCTGTTAGGATAACTGTTCTCTTGGGTTTCCCTTTTCCTCATCAATAGTTATGCTCTTCAATGTCCCAGGCTCTCAATGCTGGGATGGGCCCATGATGCTATTTTTAGACTGTTCTCCAATTTTTCATACCTCAGGGTTAAAACTTGCTTCAATTCTAGGCTTCATCAATTGTATCTACAGACCTGCTTGAGTGTGGAATGCTCTGGAAAATAATGATGTCCTACTCTACCTGTGTACCTGGGAGCAGTCCCTCCGTTCCCTCCTCATCTGAGCACTGTCCTGCACCCACCTTCTCTTTTCTAGCTGTGGTGTAGGCCTCTTGCTGTTGTCTTGAGTAGTGTGGAGGGCTCTGAATGAGTGTCTCCCTCATGGAGGCCAGGTGAAACAGAGTCCTCCATTAAGTGGCACCAAGATATTTCCTACTCAATGCCAGTGAACAGCCCCCAAGCAACAGTGGCTTAAGAGATGTGTGCTTCCCATCCACAGTGCATGCAAGGACACCACTTAGACACAGGGGTGTGTTGCAGGAGTTAGGAAGAAATGCTTATCCCTCCATAACCTGCCAACCTCTCTTCTCCCGCTCCCTTTCCTTCCCTTCTCTCTTCCTCCCTTATTCCTTCTAATTACTTTGTAAAGAAGTTTGACTTTGACATTGCCCAGAATGAGGACCTGCGCTCCTGGGCAGACATTGTGGATCAAATCACCCTGCGAAAGGGGGAGGTGACTGGTGCTGCGGGGACACTGCAGAAACTACCTGGAGGGAACGTGCGTGCAGTGGCTCCGCAGATACCTAGTAAAAGGGCGGGAGAGGCTGTAGCGCGCAGACCCTCCAAAGACATATATGACCCACCACCTCATCTCTGACCACGAGGTCACCCTGAGGTGCTGGGCCCTGGGCTCCTACCCTGCAGAGATCACCCTGACCTGGCAGCATGACAGGGAGGACTAGGCTCAGAACATGGAGCTTGTGGAGACCAGGCCTGCAGAGAAGTGGATGGCAGTGGTGGTGCCTTATGGAGAGGACCAGAGATACATGTGCCATGCACAGCATGAGGGGCTGCCCGAGCCCCTGACCCAGAAAAGGGAACTACCTCCTCAGACCGCCTTCCCCACTATAGGCATCTTGGCCGTGCTTGTCCTCCTTGGAGCTGTGGTCAATGGAGCTGTGGTGGCTGGAGCTATGATGTGCAGGATGAAGCGCCCAGATGGAAAAGGAGAGTGCTAAACTCAGGCTGCCAGCAGTGATGTGCCCAGGGCTCTGATGTATTTCTCAGGGCTTCTACAGCCTGAGGCAGCTGCCTTGTGGGGGCTGAGTGATGCAAGATTTGTTCACACTCTCACTTTGTGAGTCAGGATGAAAGAAAATAGCAATCATTATAAGAACAAAAAGACAAACAATATCTATTGTGTGGTTACTACATGTCAAGCAATGTACATTATATCATTAACCCAGTACTTTTCAACTGTTAACATGAGCACAAAATCACCTGGGGGTCTCAGGAAAATGGAGATTCTGATTCCGTTTGTCTGAGATGGGGTTCAAAAGCCTACCTTTCTCACAAGCTTCCACATGGCAGTGGCACTGCTGGTCCAGGACTCCCACTTTGTATAACATGGGTTTAACCCGGACAACGACCCCACCTGATGGGTATTATTTACTGGCCATACTTTACATTTAATAAACTGAAGCTGTGAGGATAAGTTTCCCAAGGTCACAGAACCTGAAGCAGTAGTCCTGGGGCTTAGACGATTGTCTCATTCCAGAGCCTGCCTCCTTAACTACCACCCTTGACTTCATTCATGTGTAGGTAGCCATAGTGTCTATGTCATTTGGCTTCTCCTATTAGAACAGCAGAACATAGCGCAAACACCAAATGTTCCCCAAGGTTCTTAAGTCACATCTCTAGTTAAAGCAGAGACACCTGTAGAATGTTTTGTATATTTTTTATTGTATAGTACACCCCTGGTCCTTTCAGCTAGAATGACCCATCCATGCCTGTGGCTTATCTTAGTAACCATAAAAGGAAGTATTAAATTCCAGCTGGTGTTAAACCTAATGCTCAGGCCACTCCTGAGCCCTAAAACTCACTCCCATCCTTTTAAATCCTGACCTTATTTGGTTTGAACCCACTGCCCCAAGTTTACAATTCTTGGTGCAGTGAGTTCAAGAATTTGGACCTTGGCTCTCTCTTACTTTTTCTGTCTTAGCCCATGTAACAGATACAGAGATGCATCACCCAGACCCTCTTTGAAGAAAGAGCTTGTAACTCAGGCTGGAGGAGTAGAGTTAGCAGACACTTCCAGTTCTTAACTCCTTTAGGTCTGCTTCTACTTTGGAGCCCAGGCCAAGCTCTTCTCTGGCCCTCAGCCTGACCCTTTCCACCAATGCTGACCCCTCGACAGGCACGCTTTGTTCAGAGCTCCTCGTTGGGCTGCCAGAGACTTTTTAGGTCAGCTCATGGTTTGATGGCTCCCCATACCCAATCCTACTTTCTCCTTTCTTTTCACAAATGTTACTCCCTCATAGAGTAAACCTTTTACATTCCTAATGACATCTCAGTATCTGCTCCCCAGAGGTCTCAAGCAGCACCTACTGCTACTCAACTGAGAGCTTCCACTCAGCCTAATCCAAGTTACTGACCACCCCCACCCCCCAACCTGGTGCCTGGTTAGAACTGGCCTGGTACTCACTAGACAGCTATGACCAGGCAGGTGCTTAATTATATATAGTCACTCCATAAACAGGTGCATGTTGAGTAACCATTGTGTATTCATATCTTTGTAAGCATAATCACATCTTCAAAATGTCTGAGATAAAGAAGAAATATGGCCAATTCATATACCATGCTTCCCTTTAGCCTTTGGGCCTATGGTAAATTGTTAGTTAGAGTTTAAAATTTAGCTAGCAATTACATACTACATCATAGGATCATTGCGTGCTGCCTATGAAATTACAGTTTTGTAACATAGTGAGGAAAAACAAATGTTACCAAATAAGAAGTGACTAGCCATGTCTATAGTGAAAAAATACAGTGACCATGAGTCAGCAACATTGAACTGGCATCCAAAAAGTAAATCACATACTGGATACAAAAAATTAAACACAGAGTAAAAGACTCTGAGGGTTTGTTTGTTTGTTGTTAGTTTATGAATACTACACAGTAGTATTCTGGGTCTTGGTTATAATTTCAAGTAGGGTGACAGGCAGTTGTCAATATGATTTAATGTAATGGGCTCTCAGAGAGTCCCCGCTTCCCTGGCCAAATCCACATATCCCTATGTCGAAGGGTTTGGCGTTTTGAAAAAGGGCAGAGAGAGAGGGAATGGTAGTTTCTGAGCATGGGCCATTCCCCAGAAGTGCAGGCCTATGTCCACCTGTGGCTGTCAGTGGAGAGGAGATGAAAAGGAGGTCTGGGTATCTTTCAGTCTCTAGAGAGGGAGAAATGACTGAGAGACAGAGTCAGTGTCAGGAAAGAAGTAAAAGACAAATGAGTTTTAATTACATCAGACTTTGGGTAGCATAAGAAAGTCTTAGAAAACCTGTAGAGAGACTAGAAGTAAATTATAAAGTGAAGAGCTGGGCGAATCTATGGTATGAGCAGAAAGTTTTGAAAAATGCATTAGTAGGTCAGTAAAGGGAAGTAAACTACTAAAGAAATCATGAGTTATTCTTTAGAAAATGGGCTTTGCTTGATGTAGAAAGGGTAATAGGTTAGATTTAAAGTAGAATTTCTTGTCAACAAACACTGACATTATAAATTAATAAGGGAGGTTGTGAAATGTACATTTATTGAAGACAACTTTAGTATGGCTCAGCATAAAGTAGAGAAAATAAGAAGTAACTAATTTTGAATCACTTTTAGCTCAACAATTCTCTGATTTATTTTTAAAAAAATCATATCTTTACTTTTTCTACTTCACCTACAGTCTGTTGTGCATGCAGCAAAGATCTGGGTGTGTTGTGTGGTTTTCTGAATAACGAGCCTAGAAACCCACCAGAGCACACACATGGTGAGGTGACTCTGTCACCCATGGAGCAGCTAAAATGACATCAATAAATCATAAAATATGCCCCAAGAGGGCATTATAAATCATTTAGAGTTGCTATTAATATTTTAGGCATGTTCATCTTTAGCAGCATGTTAAATTTTACTGTTTGCATTCCATTTTAATTCAGCACTTGATAACTGAAATATAAGGCTATTATAAATGATTTAAATTTTTGCTAATCATATAAGGATTAAATAGACTAAGGGAACTGATTGTTGCTAGCTCCCTTTTGTCTAAAATTTCCGCCTGGCACTTTGGGCACTGGTTCTCTAGGAGTGTGCTCGAGTGATCACCATTGGTCTTCCTTGGTAAGGGCAGAGTGTTGGGATGCCCTTCCTGACAATTCCCCTTCCTGGCTGTGGAGCTCTCCCTTCTCAGGAATGTGGCAGTGTGGTGTCTGGTAAGGTGACCAATTCATACTGGGTTGTCCAGGACTTTCCTAATTTAGCATTGAAAATTTTGAGTTCTAGGAAACACATCAGACTGTGATGGCTGCTTACAGGCTGGTCCCAAATTCAAAAGAGTATTCTTTGGCAATACTGGTTCCAGGAAAAACTGTGGTGTTCAACACATTATCTTGAATGCCTTCTTTCTTTATTTCTGTGACATGCAGCCCCCCCGCCCGCCGCCTACCCCGCCCCCCCAACTCCCCTGCTCTTGACTTCTATAGTGGCTTTATTTCTCCTCCAGTTGGTCAGGGCATCCTGCTGGACTATCCCACTGAGGTTGTCTACTTCTTTCATATCATCCCAAGTTATTAATAAAAACTACTCTTTACTGAGAATCTATTTGGTGCCCAGCAGTGTGCTAAGTATTTTACATTACAATATCATAGGTCTTTACAAAAGCTTGGTGAGGATGATATTATTACTACTCTTCCTGCTTATAAGGAAGCTTAAATTCAGAAGGTTAAGAAATTAGACGAAGATCTCAGAACTGGTCATTGGATGCTATCTTTATTCTAAAGCCTGTGGGTTTTTCTAATCAGAACTTGATCCCCTTAGGAATTTGCTTGCTAATACTTATGATCTCTGCTAATAGATGCTAATATGTTTGTGATAATTCACAACTTACTGACCTTCTTCTTAAATTTCTGTCTCCTTCCTTCCTTCCTTCCTTCCTTCCTTCCTTCCTTCCTTTTTTTTTTTCTCTCTCACTAAGGACCAATTCAGGTTGTTGTCTTCAGGTGTCTTCTGGTGTCTCAGAATAGGGCTGCACAGACCGGCAGCTCCACTTTTCCCAGAGTTGGTGAGGAGCAGAGACTGTATCTGCTTTGGACTATTGATTGTGTGTGACACAAACGTGACTCCCACTGGACACAGGAGAAGAGGTTACTTACTGGATCACATAGCTAAAAGGTGTAAGGGTATCTCTGGCTTCAGGTGTGACTGATTCTAGCACTAACCAGCTCCATCAGACGTGGTATCTCTCCATCTCTCAATTCTGCACCCCTTTGTGTTGGCACCATTCCAGGAAGCCTTTTCCATCCCAATGATTTCCAGGAGCTTTTGGTTTAGAGCCTGTTGGATTATCAACTTCAGGAAAGTCCCAGAATTTAATCAATGGGACTGATTTAAGTCATGCGTCTGACTCTGAACCAATCACTATGGCCAAAGAGGTGGACTACACTCTTTGCCTAAGCCCTAGTCACACATCTGCACTTATATTGGGGCATGAGATAAAGTCAGATTCATCTGAACCACATGGAAGTGGGAGGGGCATGTCCCATCTAAGGAAAAATGAGGCTTATTACCAGAAATGGGAAAAATGGATTCTGAGCGGGAAAAACTAGAAATGGAACTTGAAATAGCTATTTAAATTGAGTTGGTTTTGAAGATGAAATGAGAAAAATATAAAGGCATTTTATAAACTAAAAAATACTGTGCAATTTTAAGAAATGCTCTCTTCTTATCAATTGATGTACTGTTTCACTCAGATTTTAGTAATGAAAGGCTTTAAAAGCCTGCACTTTGATTTGATTAGTAGATCATTCAATATGAGGCAATGTAGATGAAACCAGTGTGGCATTACTGGGAAAGAATAGCTTTGGCATAAAGAGACTCATGAAGGGGTCAGGAGAGGAAAGAGGGTCTGAAGAGTCCCGCATATCAAGAAACGTCTGTAGTCAACTAAATGTGCTTTTCCCTCTTCAAACCTCACACTTTATTTAAAAATTAAATATTGATTTTCTTAAACAAAAGAAGTCTATATGCCATTTAACATAGGAATAATGTGGTAAGTTCATCACATATGCATCAACTTAAACTGATTGCTACTTAATCACATTTCCCCCCCTTTTGTTTCTTGGAGACAACTTTTATTTTCCCCTCAATATTTCTGCTATTCACAAACTTATACAGGCCCTCTCATGACTCAGAAAGAATCTGCTTGGATGTCAAAGCCCAGGAAGGCAGTCTCTCTCCAACTGTATTACCATCATGGCATGCCTCAGGAAGAAGGCAAGGTGTTCCGACGAGCCCTAAACGTTCCCAGGGCCTCTTCTGCCTGCTCTACCTGCCCTGAATCTCATTTTTCTCAGAGGAAAAAAAATCCCTTAGGCCTCTCCTTCAAATCCCATTTATTCATTCTCCTTCACATTAAATGCTCATCTCCACTGAGGGTGTGCCTTAATTAAACCTAGAAACTATTGGAAATGGGAAAACCTGACTTCCAAAAAGATACATGCAGAAAAGCGCATAAATATATACCTATAATAATAACTTTTATGGATATTTTATTATAAAAATGTATGTCCATAAATTTTTTTTAAAAAAAGAGGTAAAAAGAATATTAAAAAAAACACCTCCCATACCACCACTGGGATATTAGCGCTATAAACATTGTGGAGCCTAGTCTTTCAGTTTATTTGGGGAGGAAAGAGGGCCTGACATTTGCATATTTTTTGAATTTATAAAAATGAGATCATGTTAAAACACTCATTTATAATCTGTTCTTTTTTACACATATCAGTATCTAATATTCTTTTTTACAACAGTCTATTTTATAAAGGATTGTGTCTTACTTTTTTTTCTTCTTAAACATCTACTTTAAAATAGTCTTGAACAGAGTAGCAAGCTAAATACAAATGTATAGAGATTATTCTTTTTGCATCAATGTATTGCTGTCCTTGCCGAGAGAAATGTTTGTATTTTAATATTGCTTTTCTTTAGACAGTGCCTTAGTGCAGGAAATAAATCTAACAATTGGTCCCATAGGGAGGTTTTAAAACAGAGTTCACTCATTATTTCCATCATGACACATAGTCTGTCCTTCCATTTGCCTGTGAATGACCCCACTCTAAAGAGAAACTTACTCCTTCTTCCCTAATGAGTGTTTGTAGAGGAAAGGGAGAACTCAGACTCAGTATTCATTTTAAATGGCATTAGTTAAAGATCCCCATGTTTATGCTTGCCATATTGTATCAATGTCAGCTGCACCCTTGAACACATGCATGACTGGGATACCAGTTAGCCACAATCACATTTTAAAGTGTATACTCCTCTATTTGATTGTCTGTGGCACAAATGTTTGATTTTGGACAAGGAGCAAAGAGACATCCCACTTAGCATATTTCTGTTACTTCTGTTTGCCTGATATTCCTTGATGAGCAAATATTGTGTGGTTTTGTGTGTGTGTGTGTGTGTGTGTGTGTGTGTGTGCGCCAACATCTTCGTAGGGTGAAAAATGGCATCTCACTAGCTAAACAGTATCAACCTACTTTAGAATTGAGAAAATATGATATTTAACTTGGGTAAAATAATGCCATGAAGGGCATTTGGAGGAAGGAAAGTTGCTGAATGGTAAGACTGGAAATGCCAGATGCTGTCAGATTAAAAGTGTGCCAGAAGGCTAGCTTTAAGAACCAGAGAATGAGTCTGATTGTCCAATCAGAGCAGGGCAATGGAGTACGAACCAGAGTGCCCTTGGGGAAGAACTTATATCTGAATATTCCTTCACATGCCAGGCATGTAATTTGCTTCTGGTATCTCATGGGTCGCAGAGGCCATAGCAAAGCAGACCCGAGGTTGGAAAGAGGTGTCAGGAGGCAAACATTAGCAACAGGTCAATTCCCACCGCATAAAAAATTCTGCAGGTGTGCTAATTGCTAATGTCTGGTGTGAATCTCATCTGGGACTAGCAGGTGAAAACCTATGGCAGCAAGCAGTTAAATATGGCTTCCCTAGAGAGTCCAAGCTCAGAACTAAATGTCGATCCCAACATTACCCCTGGCACATCCAGAAAATCGTGAAAGGAATGAAAGTAAGTGATGCTAAGGGCATGAAAGCATGCACGCCAGAAACATTTTAAGAATTCTTATTTCATCTTGACTGTCATGTTTGGTGGGGAGCAGGAGAAGGTGAGACTAAACAGGCAGATGGGACCCCATGAAAGATTTTATGTGCTGATAAATTTAAATGTATTCTGTGGGTGATGGGAAAACTTGAAGGGTTAAAGCAGAGGTGTGACAGAATAGACCCTGCTGTGGAGCTAGATTATTCAGGTAGGAATGTGGAGGATTAGAAAACTGGAGAGGATTGATATGGAAGGCAAGGGGACCCATTATAAGGCTAGGACAATTTAGGTAAAAATTCAGAGATATTGGTTGCATCTCTACTTCAACCTAAATAGCAACCCAGAGGAATGTGGCCATGCAGTCGTGAAAAAGAATAAAGCAGCAGCCCTCTCAACATACTGACAGGGAATATTCTCCAAGACATGTTACATGACAAGAGCCAGGTTCAGAGTAGTATGTATACTATTCTAAATATCGGAATGACAATAAAGGAAACATAAAAATGAATATGTGTTTGCATATGCATAAAACCTAGTAAGTATTAAGATTAGCTTTGAAGGGAACCTGGAATGGGAAGGTGCTTAGGATTCACTGTACAGTCTTTTGTATTTTCCATGTGCAAGAATTACAAATATTAAAAACTTACTTTAAAGTCTTAGGAAATAGCCCTATATGAGACAGGATTTTTTGGAATGTATTGGTTTCAAGAGCATTTTCCTGAAATCAAATCTCTTAATCTCAGCAACTAGGGTTTCTCATTTAGTGTACAGCAGCTTGAACCATCTAGTTTGTGGTCCAGGTGAGAGGCAGCTTGTGAAGATGAGAAATTAGAGGAGCAAATTGGGATGGTGGGCATTCTTGGAACTCTTCCCCCATAACTGAGAATCCTCTGCCATTACATAGAATCCCACCTTCTCTCTTTCTCAGCCACATAAGACAGGTTTATGGAGATAAGAATAAGTAATCATCGTGTTTTGGATGCCAATATTTGATGAATAATACAAATTTTATTTAAAAACAGTTGTTATGACAACTGCAGTGAATGCTGGGATTTCATGTTGTTATGGAAAAAGGAGTGCCCTCCCTGCAAGCCCTAAGCTCACCTCCTCAAAGCAAGGTTAGTGCTTTGATGGCTTAAAAATTGTTAACTTCTGGATATAATGTGTAAATATAAAACCAAGCTGAGACTCACTCCCAGTGGGTTATTCATGAGCTTGCCTTTTGTCCAAGAAACTTCAGTTTTCTCATGCTGTTCTAAGGCTTTGAAGAAGAAAAATCCTAGAACTCTATGGCACAGAATTGTGTTTTTCTCCCTCCCCTTTTGAATCCAGGGAAACAAGCCCCCTTTCTCCCCTTAATGTAGTTTTATTCACACATCATTAAGCTAATTTACCATATGACACACCACTGTGGGCTTAGCAATCATGGCTCCTCTCATTGAAAGAATAAAACAAGTATTCAGAGTCTACTCTAACAAAGGGATTTTGCCCAATTCTGAGAGTACACACACCACTGGGGGTTTTGCTAAAATCCCTGATTTTATTGAAGTTCAGATGGGGGTGGTTACAGAGGGCTAGAACGGAATTAAATTATACATGCAACAAAGGAAATGCTAAACTGTAAAGTAGGAGTGTGTGGCTCTTAGGGCTTGGTTAGCTAACATAAGACATTTCTGAGGAATAGTTTTTACCTTGGATTTCATCATTCCTGATTTTACTTTGGATAGCACATTTTGTTGAATGGCTTTTCTCTGTGTTTTGGAACTCCCTGATTACACGTTTACGCTTTTAAAACACATATACACAGGCACAACTTTTGTTTCCCTCAGTACATACTAGAATTTTATTCTATGGTTTTCTCTAACACAACAAAGAGAGAAGAATCAAAAGTGATTATCCACTAATGTTTGGCACTCAGAGGCAGGATCACACATAGTAATGAGCCGCAACACACGGCACAGTTCATTATTGCCCACGGTGAACAAGCACCTGGAAGCTGAGACAGTGGCTAGTCCTCATCAGAGAAATAAATGACCAGCTGCAAGGTTAAAAGCTCATCATTCAGGGAGTGTCCTTCATATATTTGAAAGCATCTGGAAAGTAACTGGCATCAGCATTAACTACAAACTCATTTGCAAGGCTTGGCAGCATCTCTCCACTTGACACCTCCCTAATCACTCATCTTGTGGGCCGGGAGTGTGCAGGCTATGCTTGTAAGAAGACAAAGCAAAAACTGAAAACCAGCAGGATTTTACAGAATGGATGCTTGCCAGTGGACGCAGAGATGTGCTGGAGGCACTAGAATATTCAGATGGTCTGTACGTGCCCTTTCCCCGCTATTTCAGACCATGCTGTTTTCAACCATCCTTTGGCTTTTTGTTTTAAAGACATTTTTTTAGAGCAGTTTAGGCTCACAGCAAAATTGAGAGGAAGGTACAGAAATTCCCCAAATACCACCTGCCTCCTCCATTATTAACATCCTCTACCGGAGTAGTACACTTGTTATCATTGATGAATTTATATTGACACATCATAATCACCCAAAGTCCATAGTTTACACTGGTGTTGACTCTTGGTGTTGTATATTCTATGGGTTTGGACAAATGTATAATAACATGTGTCCACCATTATAGTATCATACAGTGGTTTCACTGCCCTAAAAATCCTCTGTGCTCAGCCTATTCATCCATTCTTCCGCCCTAGTCCCTGGCAACCACCAATCTTTTCTTTTATAATTTCTCTATAGTTCCCCTTTTCCAGAATGTCACATAGTTGGCATATTGGCTTCTTTTGTGTAATAATATGCATTTAAGTTTCCTCCGTGTCTTTTCATGGTTTGAGGACGCATTTCTTTTTCAGTGCTGAATAGTATTCCATTGCCTGGCTGTAGCACAGTTTATCCAGTCACCCACTGAAGGACATCTTGGCTGCTTTCAAGTTTTGGCAATTATAAACAAAGCTGTTATAAACACCTGTGTGCATGTTTTTGTGTGGATTTAAGTTTTTAACTTCTTAGGGTAAATACCAAGGAGCATGATGGCTGGATCATATGGTAGGAATATTATTCGTTTTGCAAGAAACACCAAACTTTCTTCCAAAGTGGCTAGAGCACCTTGCATGCCCACCAGCAATGAATGAGAATTCCTCTTGTTCTGCATCCTCGCCAGCATTTGTTGTTGTCATTGTTCTGAATTTTGATCATTCTAATAGGTGTGTAATGGTATATCATTGTTGTTTTAATTTGCATTTCCCTGATGACATATAATGTGAGAGGACTTTTTAGCTATTCAAAATGAAAATGCAACATGGGTACACCTGCAAATTGACTGCTTTAAAAGACTTCATTAAAATAGCAATACATGATATATACTTGATATTCTCCAGATGTTATGTAAAGTAAAAATTATAGGTTTATAGTAAAGTCAGATGTATACTTTCAAAATGTCCCTTACAAGACAGATCTAACCATCAATTGACAATATGTTGGAGAAGACCTTCACAGATATCAGAGAAAAATGCCCTAAAGAAAAATACTGGGAATGTCCTAGGGAAGGCAGCATGTTAAGGAGTCCATATTATGTCCTGTTGACTTTGTGAGCTCATCAAACGATATTAACCAGCGATTTTCAGCCCTTTTCATCTCATGGCACACATAAAATAATCACTAAAATTCTGCGACACACCAAAAAATGTTATATTTTTTGCCAAGCTGACAAAAAAAATGTGTAATTTTGTTTCATTCACACTGGACAGCTATTGTTGTGTTGGCTGCTGTAATTTTTTTATTTGATAATCTCAGGGAAAAGAGGTCAGTGCCCCTGACTAAATAGTCAGGTATTACATGTTTTAAAAATTCTTGAGGCATACCAGTTGAAAATCTCAGATATTAACAGTGGATCCTAATATGTTCCTCTATCTAGGTTTAAATGTCAAAAATAGCAGGTGGGACCCCCTTGGCACCTAGCACTGATCTTTGCATTAAGTCTTATTCAGCAATCCCAGAAGATAATCAGCTCTAATGGTCTCCTGTGCTTCAAATTTATTTGAGACTTAGTTTATATAGGTTCCCTGAACTCATGAACCCATGTTGAGTATATTTTAGCAAATTACAAATGGAATTATTAGATGACATGCATGGCTTTATGTGTAGAAAGTGATAACAGAAAACTCACTAACTAGGAGAAATTAATCCATCAAAAGCCTCTATAGATCACAGAATAAGGCTTATATCACCTGGCAAGGGCCCAATGACTTGAAAGTAGGTGACAATACTCAGTAATTGAAATAGATCATTGCTGTCAAATTGAATGCGTTGAATGTGTGGCCAAAGCAATGCTAGCTTGATATTTTAGAGTCAGTTTTTCTAGCTAAATAATATTGACTCCTTTTAAAACAGTCACAACAGTCCCATGGTAGCCTGAGGTTCTGATCATAATGTTATTCCAGCTAAGAATTTGTAAGAGCTGAAGAAAAAACTATTTGCAGTTATGTCAGTACTAGGGAGCCTGCAAAAAAAAAAAATTATTTTACGTATTGAAATTCCAAGCACAATGTTTCCTCACTTGAACACACTTTTCACAAGTTCCAAATTAAAATATATAAAAGAAAGATATGAAGCTCAAATATGGACGGTTGAGATACCCTTAGTGTGTAGAAACCCTTTGAAGATACTTCCATTCAATCCTATATTACTCTTTTTGGACTCAGAAATTTATCTGTTTGGGTTCAGACATCATCTGAAGAAATGATAACATTCTTAAGTTCATAGAAGAGCAATAGCCTGGGATGAGTCGGAAAGGATAGATGTTCACACCAGGGGAAACTTAAGTCCCCCTGGCAGTTGGAGCCGCTTATATGAACATGTGGCCCATGAGACTGCTTCACTCTGTTTGGATAAAGAGACCTTGCTCCTTGACTTGAAGATGCAGAGTTTAACTTTTGATATGGAAACAGGGCAGATGCCTAGTGGAGTGCTGAGGTAATATTGAGGAAGGACACATGCAATTGATCTTGCTTTGTTGAAGGTAATTCTAAATGATTTCCTAATAATTTCCTTAGAAACTGATCTTCAACCACATCTCCAATGATGGAATTCTAGCCAAGTCCAGGGGCCCAGACAATGGCTCTCTAGAATTCTAGAAAAGGTAAAAATGAATGAGTGTCATTCAGTCCTGAAAGCCAGGCTTGGCTTGTTCTGTGAGTGCCAGCTGTGCATTAACTCTAGTTCAAGTTCAATAATAACCATGGCATTAGTAGGTATGGTGATCCTGGAAGATGACCTGATATAAAAGGTTCCATTATCAGGCTTGAACCTGATGGCTGAGATTAGAACAAGTCATTGGAACTACCAGCCCCTTTACATTCTGGATAATAAAACCATGAAACCTATCTCAATAGAAAAGAAATTGACACTATAAAGGTTTATTACAAAGCTTTAGGTAATTTGAGGTGACAGAGCTAAATTTGTTAGTAAGGGGAACTAAGATTTTGATGGTGGTGGAGGGAGAATATGCCTTTTGCCTCTCTAATATAGAGGAGGGCAATTTTTTCTCTCCACAGGGTATTCCTTGGAGTTGACAGTCTTTTGGATTAGATCATTTCCCAAGCTCGGTGGTAGGAATGGCCACTTGACCTGCTGGCTCTGACATCAGGCTGACAGAATCATGAGATAGATAGACCTAGGGAATTGGAGGAGGGTTTCACCCCATTAGCCCATGGTGATCCCACAGTATCTTTTCCCCATGGATTGTAGCAGGCCTCTAGTTTCTTTGGAACCTTTTTGCACAGAGGAGATGCCATACAGAGTACAGCACCTGGACATGATCCCTGCTTGCTGGCCCCAAAAGGCTGTGACTGCGGTGCTGATAAGCAGAAGCATCTCAACAAGGCATGATGAAGAGGTGAGGGCTGGGGTCCAATTTCCTTCTCACGAGCACTTCCCTCATTTACCTTAAATCACTGAGGCATGGGGCTCGCCTCATCTCCTCCTGTTCACATGTACAGGACTGGGCCACAGTATAATCTTGTTCCCCCTCCCTTTTTTCTATCACAAGTGCTTAAATGACCCGACCTTAATTTTCCTAATAGTGCGAGTGTTATATTCCTCTGCTCAGGACCATGTTCTGGGACAGCTGGGGAGAATGAGTTACTATAAAGGTCTCAGAACAGCACCACTCCTGTAGGAGGCCGAGGGCAGCAAGCACAGTGACTCTTGGACTCGGAGTCAATTCTTTTTATTTAAAGTTCCCGGAATATTAAAAAGTGGAAATTTGCCCAAACAGGGTTCCAAACATTGTGGCACATTGTAATTAAAGCAGGCAAATCAATGCTTTTAACACCAGAATACTTACAAAGACTCTCTGTATAATCTTATTTGGAAAAAAAGGTTAAAAGTCTACATTTAGAGTCCCTTATAAGAGTGAGACCTGAGCTAAATGGCCTGGAGCCCCCTGTGATAAGCTGTGGGGCTGCTGGACAGTGGGGCTGAGTTCATTTGTGAATACTTAGAAGAGGGAACAATGATAATTTAGAGGTTTGATTGCAAGTAACAATGTCTTGAAAAAGAATATCTTACAACAAAATAGTTTCTAAGGCAATCCAGGGTGAGTGTGGCAGCAACAATGTCAGGAAACTGACATTGCTACAAGGGTTTTATCACCTCACAGTCCAAGATGGCTGCTTGGGTCTAGCCATTGTATTCCCATTCTAAGCAGCAGGATGGAGGAAAGTGAGAGAAAAGATGTAACCCCCTTCCTTATAAGATTTCCTAACCTTAGCGCACAATACTTTAGTTAGCTCATTGAGAAAAACTAGTTATGTCCTGAGCTGAATGCAAGGAAAGCTGAAAAATAATACTTTAGCAACATATCCTGCTTTTAAAAATTCAGTGTTCTTTTACAAGTTAGTAGGAGGGAGTTAGATTTGGAGAGGCAGCTAGCGCTGTCTGCCACAACTAGGTATCCCCTTGTCTCATGAGCTTGTGGATTAAAGTTTGCTTTAATTTTTTAATGAGTTTATTGAATCAAAAAAGGTCCCACCATTAGATGACTAGGCACTGGCCCTTCTTCATTCCAGTCTCATATTTACCTCCCGTCTCAGGCTGTTTTTTCTCTGTTTTCTTCTCAACCATTGTCCGCTTCTGATCTGATTGCCAGTGTAGAGATAAGATCTTAGTTCATAAAGCCTGTATATTAGAAATGGGATGTTACAATATTCCAAGTCTATGTGGCCATTCTCTTAGGGAATTCAACTTCTGATTTTCTTTGAGGACCCGGCCCCGGAGATCTTTAGTACCAACAATTCAACTGGCTGCTTTGGCAGAAAAGGAACCAATGTATTTTCTCTGCCTCACTTGCTTTGATGCTCCCTGTGCTCTGGATGACGCCTGTCTCATGATCTCTGTTTATTCACAGACATAGTCCACACTAGGGTCACACATAGTCATCCAATTCCAGAACTTCAGAGGCTGCCAGCGAGGGCAATGGGGTGATTCATTGTTTCATACAATTGTTTTGTGGAATATCTAGTTTTCCAGGTAAAAGTTTCCTGTATTTTTTGTCTCTACTGATTTTATTTATTTATTTATTTATTTATCTATTTATTTATTATTTTTTTGCAATTTTGGTATATTTTCTTTTTTTCAAAATAAATCTTTATTGTTCAGAATATTACAAGTTGTTCCTCTTTTCCCCCCCCCATAGCTCCCTTCCACCCGGTTCCCACCCTACCCCCTGTCCTAATCCCCCCACCACTGTCCTCGTCCATAGGTGTACAATTTTTGTCCAGTCTCTTCCCACATCCCCCACACCCTCTTCCCGCCGAGAATTGTCAGTCCACTCCCTTTCTATGCCCCTGATTCTATTATATTCACCAGTTTATTCTGTTCGTCAGATTTTTTATTCACTTGCTTTTTAGATTCACTTGTTGATAGATATGTATTTGTTGTCACTTTGTTGTTCATAATTTTTATTTTTACCTTTTTCTTCTTCTTCCTCTTTTTTTAAAATATATTTTATTGATTTTTTACAGAGAAGAAGGGATAGGGTGAGAAAGTTAGAAACACTGATGAGAGAGAAACATCAATCAGCTGCCTCCTTCACACCTCCTACTGGGGATGTGTCCGCAACCAAGGTACATGCCCCGGACCGGAATTAAACCTGGGACCTTTGAGTCCACACCGCAGGCTGATGCTCTATCCACTAAGCCAAACTGGTTAGGGCTTCTTCCTCTTCTTAAAGAATACCCTTTAGCATTTCATATAATACTGGTTTGGTGGTGATGAACTCCTTTAGCTTTTCCTTATCTGTGAAGCTCTTTATCTGACCTTCAATTCTGAATGATAGCTTAGCTGGGTAGAGTAATCTTGGTTGTAGGTTCTTGCTATTCATCACTTTGAATATTTCTTGCCACTCCCTTCTGGCCTGCATAGTTTCTGTTGAGAAATCAGCTGATAGTCATATGGGTGCTCCCTTGTAGGTAACTAACTGTTTTTCTCTTGCTGCTTTTAATATTCTCTCTTTGTCTTTTGCTCTTGGCATTTTAATTATGATGTGTCTTGATGTGGTCCTCTTTGGATTCCTTTTGTTTGGGGTTCTGTGCGCTTCCTGGACTTGTAAGTCTATTTCTTTCACCAGTTGGGGGAAGTTTTCGGTCATTATTTCTTCAAATAGGTTTTCAATATCTTGCTCTCTCTCTTCTTCTGGCACCCCCATAATTTGGTTTTTGGTATGTTTGAAATTGTTGCAGAGGCTCCTTACACTACCTACATATTTTTGGCTTCTTTTTTCTTTTTGCTTTTCCGATTGGGTGTTTTTTGCTTCTTCGTATTTCAAATCTTTGACTTGATTCTTGTGATCATCTAGTCTGCTGTTGGATCTCTGTATATTATTTTTTATTTCAGTCAGTGTATGCTTAATTTCTAATTGGTCCTTTTTCATGTCCTTGAGGGTCTCACTAAATTTCTAGAAGATTCTTGAGTAACCTTATAATCATGGTTTTGAACTCTATATCCAGTCATTTGCTTTCCTCCATTTCTTTCATTTGTCTCCGCATTTTGGCTGCTTCCCTGTGTTGATAGAGTGGCTTTGTGTGCTAGGTGTCCCATAGGGCCCAGTGGCTCAGCCTCTCTAATTACCTGAGGTGGACACTCTTAGTGCACCCCTTTGTGGGCTGTGTGCACAGCCTTGTTGTAGTTAAGCCTTGATTGCTGTTGGTATCACTGGGAGGAATTGACCTCCAGGCCAATTGGCTGTGAGGACCAGTTGTGTCTACGCTGGGAGAACTTCTGTGCTGGAGATACCCTTATGGGGCAGGACTTGCTTCAGTGGGGCTTTGGTGCTCACTGAGTCTGCCCCTGAGTGTGTCTCTTATGGATGTGAAGACTTGTAATCTGGATGGTCTCACTCTGACCACTGGGTACACTGGCTCTTGGACCTCCAAGGAGGTGCAAAGTCAGCCATTGCCTGAGGCCACCCAGCAGGAGCTACAGAGAGATCTGCAGATTCCTTTTTTGGGGTTTGGAGGTGCCCAGATGAGGCCCAGCTGTGAAGCAATGCAAGCTGCTGTGGAGCCTTGGGCCTTCTTTTGGAAGCTCTGGGGCTCTCTGACCCAGCTTCAGTTTGTTAGGTTTTAGATTACAAAAGGCCAAGCCATTCATATGCAAAAGCCTCTGCACACAGCTTGAGTGGGGTTGTAAATTGGGTGGGGCGGGGTCTCAAGGAATCATCAGAGCGGAGCAAACAGCAATGGCTGCCCATCAGCCCTGCCCTGAAGAGGTCCCCAGGTCTCTGTGTCCCGCAGTACCGTGCAGGAACAATGATCTCTGCAAGCACCTCTGAGAGAAAGCCATCCTCGTGTTCTGGCCTGATGCCAGACAGTCCAGTTTCTCCCCATATGAGTCTGGGTCCCCAGAGTCTCCCCCGGAACTGGAGTTCAGAGCAGTTGGGAGCTTGTATCTCCCTCCCAATTGAAAAAGACAGCCGAGTACCCAGTTGCCAGCCTGTTTCCATGTGCGCCTCCGTACCTCCGCACTTCCGCACCTCCACACCTCCTCCCAGTCTCAGTGTGCTTTTCTCTTTCCTTCTAGTTGTATAACTTCCACTCAGCCAGCCTTCCCATGGTTCTGGATGATATCCATTTTGCCTTGTAGTTGTAGTTTTGATGTGGTTGTGTGAGGCAGCAAGTTCAGGTGTTTACCTATGCCGCCATCTTGGTTCCTCCCTACTTATTTATTTTTATTTCAGAGAGGAAGGAAGAGAGAAAAATAGAAACATCAATGATGGAGAGAAAAATCATTGATCAGCTGTCTCCTGCACACCCCCCTACTGGGTTTGAGCCCGAAACCCAGGTATGTGCCACAGGAATCGAACCGTGACCTGCTGGTTCATAGGTCGATGCTCAACCACTGAGACAAGCAGGTGAGGCTAGTCTCTACTGATTTTAATAGAATCAGTTTAACCACATAGCTCTTTTCATCCCCAGTGTGCTTAGAGAGCTGCAAGGATGGGATCAGGAAGAAATAAAGTACTGTATGAGAGGAGTGCAGGGTCAAGGCCAGAGGGAAGGGAACTGGAATGCTGCATTCTCTTTGGAGGAGAGGGCAGGACTGATGGCCCAAGGACACAGGGCACAAATGCCGAGGAGGTGGGAGTGGCTATCTGGTGGCTAACTGCCTGCACAGGGCTGAGCCTCAGCCGCAGAAGAGCCAAGACTCCTGCTGAATCTATCACTCATCTCAGTCACCCACTTGCTCTCTGATGTGATTTATTTAATGAGAGAGAAAGAGCTGGAGTTTTAATTGTGCTTCTGGGAATTTTACAAAAACTTGAGCATGCCTAGGAGATGTTATCTGAATGTTATCTGTCAGTATGATAGGCCAAAAGAATTGAGAATCATGGAATTAGAAAATTATAGTAATCTTTATTTGGGCTTCATCAGTTTAATCCCTGATGTGCTTGTATTTGCGGGGGAGATGTAGTATATTTGAAGCTGACTGAATTAGCATACTCAAGGGCTGCTAATTAATGGAGGTGAGTGTCTAATGGGTGTCACTAGGCTCTGTCCTTGCCTAATGAAAATATAGAAGGCATGCTAATCAAGTTTTCAGGTAATATTAAATTGGCAGTGATAGCTAATATGCTAGATAATATATTACAGAGAATCGGGATGCAAAAACATCTCAACAGTTGAAGATGACGTAGTGAACTTAACAAGGTAAAGGTTAGTGAGAAATAAATGTGATACCTCTTTGAAGTCCACACTACCAACTTCACATAAACATGTTGAAGGAGACATCCTTAGGTTCATCATATTTAAGCAGGATTTTAACTGCCATTTATTCTTTTTTTTTTTTTTTTTAATATATCTTCATTGATTTCAGAGAGGGAGATAGAGAGAGATAGAAACATCAATGATGAGAGAGAATCATTGATTGGCTGCCTCCTGCATGCCCCCTACTGGGGACTGAGCCTGAACTCCAGCATGTGCCCTGACTGGGAAATGAATGTGACCTCTTGATTCATAGGTCAACACAACCACTGAGCCAAAATGGCTGGGCTGCCATTCATTCTTTCAACGAATATTTTTCAAGCTCCTTCCTTGCTCAGTGCTGGGGATTTGATAATGAACAAGAGAGACATAGTTCCTTTCCTTATGGAGACAAATAAGACAAAAGAGGATGACAGGTGCAATGGTTGAATAAAAATAGTATCCTATGAAATACATAGCTTTAACAGGGAATTCTTGACAAAGTGACTTTAAAACTAAAATCTATAGGGTGAGTGAGAGTTGGCTTGCCAAACAATGAGGAGAGAAAGAATTCTCCAGTAAGAGGGAATAGCATGTATTGTGGCCTGGATTTAAAATGATATAAAACTTAAAGGAATGGGAGGAGATTCATTAAATCTGTGGTATAAAGGGTAGGGAAAATAATTAGAGATGAAATTGGAGCAGAGTGGGATGGGAAACCATGAAAAAGTTTTAGGCAAAGCAGTGACTTAATTCGATTTTCTTATTGGAAGGTTCCCCGTGGCTTCACTGCAGAGAAGGGAAGAGGCAGGAAGGCACACAACTAGATGTCTGGTGACCTGTTAGGAGTCTCTTGCAGGCATTGAGGCAAGAGATGTTGGTGCTTCCACTAATGACACTGCAGATGGAAAGAAGTGGGCAGAGATTAAAAAAAAAATAGAGAAATCAGGGACTTGGTGATGATGTGAATGTGGGGTTAAGACAGGATTCATGAGTGACTTTCAGGATTCTGTCTGGGGGCGACTGAGTGGACAGTGAAAAATGTTCTGGTTTTTGGGCAACAGAAAGAGAGGAACATATTTGGGAGAGAAGGTGATGTATTTAGTTTTGGACATGTGGAGTTTGAGGCCACTCTGGCATTGTCTAAGTGATAATGTACTGTTGGCTATAAACCTAGAACACAAGAGAGAGATTTGGGCTAAAGATACAAATTTGAGAACAAACTCAATGAGCTAACGAAACAGTGAATTCGGACTTCGGCCATATTTATGAAGTAAAGAGCCTAGAATAAAGGAGGCATAGTCCTGGATCTGAGTACGAGATGGCACAGGGGCTGAGAGCTCGGGCTTGAGTCAGTCCCGGCTCTGCTCTGCTATGTGAGCCTGAGGATGGTGACTTACGGCTTTGAGTTTCAGTTTCTTCATTATAAATTGGGAATTATAAAACCAGTTACTGCCCTAGTTGGTTTGGCTCAGTAGATAGAGCATCAGCCTATGGACTGAAGGGTCCCGGGTTCGATTCCAGTCAAGGGCACATGCCCGGGTTGTGGGCTCAATCCCCAGTAGGGGGCATACAGGAGACAGCCAATCAATGATTCTCTCTCATCATTGATGTTTCTCTCTCCTTCTCCCTCTCTCTTCCTCTCTGAAATCAATTAAAAAATAATAATAAAATAAAAATAAATAAATAATAAAACCACTATGTGGTATTTTTTAAGAATAAAATAAGGTGATGAATAGTACCTGGATAACAGCGCCTGGCATATGGTAAGTGCTCAAGAAATAATCAGTATTGTTGTCATCTCTGTGGTAGCTGTTATGTTTTACTCACTGTTTGAGAGAACTCACTTTAAAAGGGATGGGCTCACTGTACCCCTTATTCATATGAGACCCTGAAATGTGAGGTTGTCACAGGAGAAATGGTTAAAGAGCCCAGGGCTGGAGATACAGGAGGTTTGAAATAGCACTTTCAAAATACACAAAATATTTCTAGAAGAAAAAGATAGAATTCCCAGCGGGATCCCAGAGGATGGAAATAAGATGCACTGACAAGAGTTTTAGGAAGACTGACTGAAGTTCAATATCACAGGAACCTCCCCATGGCCAAAGCTCTCTAAAGATATAATAGTGTTTTTGTCTGTTTGTTTTTTAAAGGAGAGACTTTTTGCCCAGCTGCTGTGGCTCAGTGATTGAGCGTCTACCTTTGAACCAGGAGGTCATGGTTCCATACCAAGTCAGGGCATATGCCTGGGTTTTAGCCTTGAACCCTAGTAGGGTGCATGCAGGAGAAAGGCCATCAATGATTCTCATCGTTGTTGTTTCTCTCTCTCTCTCCCTCTCCCTTCCTCTCTGAAATCAATAAAAATATATTAAAAAAAAAAGGAGGGACTTTCTCATCTGCAAATTGGAGCTCCTATGATTGCATGGAAGAGCCTGTTGTTGGAGGTGGACTGGGATGTAGCCTTGCTAACTGTAGAGTGATTGCCTCGTTTTAATAGGTTTTTTATTTAGGGCTTGGTGTCCTCAGCAAATTCATTAAAATTTATTACAACATTCATTCTCACACTTGTTCTCTCACCATAAATAAGAGATTGTTTTCTTTACTGAGTAGGACAGGGGCTGAGTTTTTTCAGATAAAAAGACCTCCCTCACATAGGCCTGCATTCTACAATAGCCCAGCCTTCTTGTCCCAAATGCACCCAGCTCGGTGTCATGGGCAAAGGGCACAGAACTGCCCGCAGTGCAGCTGTGAGGTTTTGTTTTTCCACTGGACCCCCCTTGCCCTCTGAATGCATCATTATCCTTTCCCAGCTGAGCATTCTCTTCCCCTCCCAGCCCTTCCCCAGGGCACAGCTCCAGGGAAGGCACAATGATCTGCAATAAGTTAGAGGAGGTCAAGACTTTAAATCTCACCACCTTGGGTTTATTTTCTGATAGTAAAATGGAAGGAAAATAGAGTGAAACCTCCATGATTTATGGGCCCCCTTCCCTTCCGAGGTTTTCTAGTCGCATCTTTGTGCTATGCTTGACATTTATGATATAAGGTATTAATATCTGGAAAGAAGAGCTGCTGGTGCTAATTATTCAGACCTGCTCTGACAGTGAACTAGTGAGCAGCACTTATATGTCAGACCCCATCTATTCATTAAGCCTTTAACTTAAAATAGGTGGGAATTCTGAGGCACAGTGAGCTTGCACTGTATAGATTTCATGGAGAGTCTACAGGTTATATTAGTAAATCAGCCATGATAGAACTGCTGAAAAGCAATCCAATAACTGTCTGATATATGGAATCCTTAGGAAACTCCTTGACTTTTGAAATGTGCCAGGGACACTAAGATGATACAAGGGAGGGAAAATGGAGAGGATGGGACTAACTTTTCTTAATTAAGAAAGGAAAATGTTTGCCTCCTCTCCTAATTCTTCAGGGTGTCAGATGTGCGTTGTTTCTAGTAGCTATTTGTAAAATTAATCATTTTAACAGTCTCAAACAGACTGGGTTTTTACACTTGATAAATATTTGATATTGAACCTTTGAAATATGCAGTGATGTGACTTTTTTTTCCTCTCAAGAGTTACTCCCCAGAAGCCAGTGTTAATTTGCAGATGCCAACACAGGACTAATGGTTTTATGTCAAAAGATTAATACACATTAAATCAACATAGGACTAAGAACTTGTGACTGCATAGACTTCTGTCATGAAAGAATCCAGTCTGTGATTCTGCCAGCTATGCCGGCAGTTGTTTCCTCCTGAGGGTTGGTTAGTTAATTTGTCAGGGCAGCCTGGTAGACCTACTCATTGCCTATCCAACAGTCCGCCCTCTCTGCTAAATCACTATTAGAGAACACTGATTATGTACAAGGAGCAATGTACTCAGCTCCAGGTGATGAGATGGGATTGGCCTAAGCCAATTATGATGAACTACCTGTTTGCCTGTGAGAGGTTTAGGGGTGAGAAGGTGACCTAATTCTGGCCAATAAAATATAAAAGTAGTGGGGGTTGAATGGGTTGGAAGGGGAAGAAATATTGTTTTTGGAAAAGGAATAAAAGGAGATCATCATGTGACAGACCCTTTTGTCTCTGCCAATTACCTTCCTGATTTGGACGGGGTTGTGAGAAAGCTGGTGGCTGGAGCTTAGCAGCCACATTGGGATCATGAGTGGAGAGCATAGTCAAGTGCTTTGGGTGGCAGAACAGAAAGATGGAAAGAGCCTGGGAGACATTATCAAGCCACCAAGCCACTCTGCCCACCTCTGGATCTCTTTTTGAACAAGTAACAAATGTCCTGGTAAAAGCCATTGTTAGTCAAGTTTTCTGCATATTGCTGCCAGAAGTATTTCTAACAATTATAGTCAGTTAAGTTTATAGGCCTGGGACTTGTTCTCACTCTATTTTTTAATTCATAAAGTCTTACCTGCATGTAGTAAAACAAAGTGTTGAACAATATATAAAGGCATTAAATAAAAAAAGGACATCTTTATCCCAGCTCCTCGTATCCTCCTCAGAGAAAACCATTTTTAATTGCCTCTGCAATTTTAGGCCTCAATGGTTATGACTATAATTTAAAGTAATTTGCCTCTTCTTCTATTTAAAATGCATTATTTAGACAGTACATATTATCTCCCTACTCTGAAAGATGAGAAATATATCTTCAACTTTAATTCCCTCACCATATTCATTATATTTCCTTTATCATTATGTTTATAGCTTTAAATCAATAAATATAACTTTTAATATTTTACTATATAAATATTATTAAGTGTAGAATCAAATGAATTGGTTTAATCCCTAGAAAAGGGCATGCAATCCTATATCACCAAACTATTCAAGGGAGCATGTTCTAGGCATTGGATTATCTTTCTTCACACTCAAAGTCTTCAAAATCATGCCATACTTTAGTTGTTCATATTTGTATATTGGTTTCTTGAACAATGGTGTGTTTTTCCACCCTAAATTGCTAATTGTCATAATTCTTTCTTGTAGAGAGTGAAAACACAAATGTTTTCAATATATCACGCAGGTAACAACATCTTAATCAAACAGTTTCTTAGAAGATATTCTTTTAGGTGTCTGACTTCCTATTCTATTTAAACCAGTAATTAGATCTACGAAAAGACATTGTTCATTGTCTTCTAGCAGTATTGCAGATGAGAAGTTTGATGCCAATTTTATTTCACTTTTTCTGTAACTTTTCCTTGATTCTTTTTAAGCTTTTCTCCCCCCCCCCTTTTTTTTGGTGTTCAATTCCATAAGAATGGATTGGGGAATGAGCGCCTATATGTTTACTCTGTTCAATATTCAATCTTAAATTTTAGGATTTTTGTTTTTTTGAATTCTGGAAAAAAATTTTCTATTATTTTTTAAAATTAATACCTACTTCACATACCATAAAAGTCACCCTTTTAAAGTAAATGATTAAAATTGTTTTGTATATGCACAAAATTGTACAGCCCTCACTACTGTGTAGTTTTAGAACATTGCATCATCCTCAAAAGAAACTCTGCAACCATTATTAGTCAAGCCCCATTTCCCTCTTCCTCCAGCCCCTGGAAACCACTGATCTACTTTCAATCTTTATGGCTTTCTCTATTCTGGATATTTTACATAAATGGAAACATTGAATGTATGGCCTTTTGTGTCTGGTATCTTCCACTGGGCATGATGTTTTCAAGATTCATTTATGTTGCGGCATGCCCATATCACCAGTACTTCATCCTTTTTTATGGCTGGATAATATTTCATTTATGTATAAACCACATCCACTCATCAACTACTATTTCTTTAATTATTTTCACCCGTGCATTTTTTTCATCTCTCTCCTGGCAGTTTTGTTAATTGGGTACAGGACTTCGAATATGGTCCTCTATTATTTTACCTTTGCTTTTCTATCTTTAACTAGAGGCCCAGTGCACAAAATTTGTGCATGGGGGTGTGTGTCCCTCAGCCCAGCCTTTACCCTCTCTAATCTGGGACCCCTTTAGGGATGTCTGACTGCCTGTTTAGGCCCGATCCAGGTAGGATTGGGCCTAAACAGGCAGTCAGACATCCCTCTCACAATCCAGGACTGCTGGCTCCTAACTGCTTACCTGCATGCCTTCCTGATTGCCCCTAACCGCTTCTGCCTGCCAGCCTGATCACCCCCTAACCACTCCCCTGCCAGCCTGATTGATGCCTAACTGCTCCCCTGCCAGCCTGATTGCCCCCTAACTGCCCTCCCCTGCAGGCCTGGTCACCCCCAACTGCTCTCCCCTGCAGGCCTGGGTCTCCCCCAACTGCCCTTCCCTGCAGGCCCAGTCGCCCCCAATTTCCCTCCTCTGCCAACCTCGTGACCTGTAACTGCTCTCCCCTGCAGGCCTGATTGCCCCCAACTGCCCTCCCTTGCAGGCCTGGTCCCTCCCAACTACCCTCCCCTGCTGGCCTGATCGCCCACAACTGCCCTCCCTTGCAGACTTGGTCCCTCCCAACTGCCCTCCCCTGCTGGTCATCTTGTGATGGCCATCTTGTATCCACATGGGGGCAGCCATCTTGTGTGTTGGAGTGATGGTCAATTTGCATACTACTCTTTTATTAGATAAGATAGAGGCCTGGTGCATGAGTGGGGCCGGCTGGTTTGCCCTGAAGGGTGTCCCGGATCAGGGTGGGGGTTCGTTTGGGGCATGGGGTGGCCTGGGCGAGGGGCCTGTGGTGGTTTGCAGGCCAGCCACGCCCCCTGGCCATCCAAGCGGAGGCCCTTGTATCTGGGATTTATTTATTTTCTATAATTGAAACTTTGTAGCCTTGAGCAGAGGCCAAGGCAGGCCAGGAAGCTTGGCTTCCTCCATCGCTGGGGGCAACCCAAGCCTCCTGCTCTCTCCAGTTCTGTGGCTGCCGCCATTTTTGTTGGGATTTATTTATCTTCTATAATTGAAACTTTGTAGCCTTGAGTGGAGTCCAGGGCCAGCCAGGGTGTGTGGGAAGCTTGGCTTCCTCCATTGCCGGGGAAACCCAAGCCTCCTGCTCGCTCCGTGGCCACAGCCATCTTGGTTAGTTTAATTTGCATACTTGCTCCTGATTGGCTGGTGGGCGTGGCTTGTGGGTGTAGCGGAGGTACGGTTAATTTGCGTATTATTCTTTTATTATATAGGCTTTCTTTTTTTGTTCAGTATTTTAGTAGATTTATTTTATTTTTTGCCCTTCTATTATATGTAAATAAATTTTAGTAAATACATTTTTAATTTCCAGAAACCCTTTCTTGATTTCTGATTGTTCTTTTTTTTTTTTTTTTTTTTTTAAATAAGAAACCTATTTTACATCTCTCTAGGTCAGTGGTCAGCAAACTCATTAGTCAACAGAGCCAAATATCAACAGTACAATGATTGAAATTTCTTCTGAGAGCCAAATTTTTTAAACTTAAACTTCTTCTAACGCCACTTCTTCAAAATAGACTCGCCCAGGCCGTGGTATTTTGTGGAAGAGCCACACTCAAGGGGCCAAAGAGCCACATGTGGCTCGTGAGCCGCGGTTTGCCAACCATTGCTCTAGGTAGTTATATACTCTGTGTGAATTAAATAAAATAAGGTCCCTCAGAATGTCTGCTGTGTACTTGATATGCATAATTTTTTTTCCCTTCTGCTTCTAAATCCTTCAGGCTATTTTAATGCCTCTGCTAGGATGCGGCCAGCCTTTCCACTTGCTACTCCTCTGTGCACTTGGACAGTGGACAATTATCCATTGCTGCAGACCAAGTCAGATGTGAACAACTTTAGCCTTCTTTTCTTCATGGTTTGTGTTTTTCTTAAAAGTTCAGATTCATTGGGCATAATTTATACTCAGTAAAATTCACTCTTTAAAGATGCTGAGTGTGATGAGTTTTGATAAGTGTATACAGCCCTGTTCCTACCACCATAATCAGGATAGAGAATAGTTCCATCAACCCCTAAAGTTCCCGTAAGTCCCTTCTCAAATCTCTCATCTTGGCTTTAAGTATTAGTGATCAATCCTATAGATTTCTGTCAAGTCTTTCCCCTGCTGCTGTGTGGGTCTTGTTTCTCTTACAGCATCTTTACTGACCATTAGAGCCCATAGTCTGACTGTGAAATCTGGGTGAAACATGCTGACAGGAAGGTTTTCCTGTAGGGCATGTGGGTGTGGAATAGGAAGACAGCAGTTCTGCAGCTCAAATTCCATAATCTCTAATTGCTTTAATTCAAGTGGATAGGAATGGGGTGGGAGGAGCTACCTGCACCAGATATTTCATAAACAGCCCTTTATTTAATTACACTAATTACTGCTTTGCATCCTATTTCTTGTTTCTTGCCATCTACATATTTAGGGTCTCCTGGGACTCTGCCATGGAGAATGGCTCCCACCTCTGCTGCAGCCATCTTCCAAATGTGTTCTGGGTCTCAGTTTTCTTTACTCTGGTTTATCCAGTAATATGGTCCCATCCTTTTTCTTGTTGCCAATAAATCTATCAAAATTTGTTTCTCAGTGCATTCTTCTAGTCACAATGGTGTCACGACTTCATTCATGTTATATTTCTTTATTGTAAATGCCATATGATTTTTGGGAGGAACTGGAAGTGAATACTCATGCTTGGTGTGCCATCTTTTTTTCCAATTAATTAATTTTTTATTTTTGGTTACAGTTTATATTCAATATTCTGTATTAGTTTCAAATGTACAGCATAGTGGTTAAATAATCATATACTTTATGGAGTGGTCCCCCCAGTATTTCAAGTACTCACCCAGCCCTATACATATTATGATATTATTGACTATATTCCCTATGCTATATTTTTTGGTGTGCCATCTTGAAGTGTAAGTCTTCAAAGGACCAATTCATAAGAATCTACAGTAAATCCAAGACATCAGCAAGTAGTAGAATTATTTGGAAGTATTCTCAGATGAAACATTTTTTTCAGGGAAAAGAAATGTGATCTCCACCTGTAAACTAGCTTCATGACTCACATCACTGTTAGCATATAATTTGGCTCTCTGCATTCAAGTTACTTATTTTTCCCCCTAAATATATTTTTATTGATTTCAGAGAGGAAGGGAGAGAGAGACAGAAACATCAATGATGAGAGAGAATCATTGATTGGCTGCCTCCTGCATGCCTCCCACTGGGGATCAAGCCTGCAACATGGGCATGTATCCTGACCAGGAATTTAACTGTGACCTCGTGGTTCATAAGTCAAAGCTCAACCACTAAGCCACACAGACTGGGCATTCAAGTTACTTATTTATTCTAGACTATAAACTTGTGGATTCTCATAGGTAGTTTCAGAAAGTGTTCCAAAGACATAGGTATTGATATCTTAGAGAAGTATAGTTTAGTTTTTAGCCATACTATAAATATGGAGTTACAGTAGTTTATTTCATCAACACACACATTTTTGACATAGGTCCAAGCTACAAGTTAATTTTTACTAATGTAGAACTTGAAACAGGGCAGCTTGACCTGGGTAATAGCACAGAGAGGTTCAAAAGAGAGTCATACATTGTCTTGAAATCTACCAGAGTGGATATAAAAATACAAAATATGCAATGCCTCACTTTGCCTCTCACTAATTATTTGAAAGAAATGCTTTAGAAAAGGAAAATCAATTTAAAACCCATACCAGCCCTAGCCAGTTTGGCTCAGTGGCTAGAGCTTTGGCCTGTGGACCGAAGGGTCTTGGGTTTGATTCTGGTCAAGGGCATGTACCTTGGTTGCAGGCTTCTCCCCAGCCTGGGCCCTGGTAGGGGCTCGTGCAGGAGGCAACTGATCATTGTTTTTCTCTCACATCACTATTTCTGTCTGTCTTTCCCTCTCTCTTCCACTCTCTCTAAAATCAATGGAAAAATATCCTCAGGTGAGGATTTCAAAAACAAAACAAAACAAAACAAAAGCCTAAAACCAAAACACCGCTTTCTCATTCTAAGCCATAGATTATCATAAAGGTATCTTTCATTTTTGGTCTTTCCTTTCTCTTCCTTAAAATTGGGGAGTAGGGGAAGGCTATTAAAATGTTCTCTCTTTGAGTTGCAAAGAAAAAAGCTACCTGTAGGCAAAAATCTCTAGTGGATGGGTTGCAGTCTTCTCCGCGTGAGCTCTTGCGGTTATAATCGGGCAATAGGACTATCCATTCCCTGAGGAGGGAGAGGAAGAGAATGAGGCCAGCTTTCAAACCTCTCTTGAGAAGTTAGTGCCCAGCAGATCTTGTAGTAGGGAGGGTGTTGAAACCCTCACATTTGATCACCTTTTCTTCCTCTGGGGCTTAGCTGTGGTTTCTTTCCTTCACCCTCCATGGAGCACATAGACATGCAGGGGTCCTCAAACTTTTTAAACAGGGGGCCAGTTCACTGTCCCTCAGACCGTTGGAGGGCTGGACTATAGTTTAAAAAAAAAACTATGAACAAATTCCTATGTGCACTGCGGGCCCGGGACGAGTCGGCTGCTAAGCAGGACAGGCAGCGGCACCCGGCGGGCTGGATAAATGTCCTTGGCAGGCCGCATGTGGCCCGCAGGCCGTAGTTTGAGGACCCCTGTAAGGGCCAGAATAGTTACAACGGTATCAGTAGGAGTCTGATCAGTGTTTGAGATGGTGAGAAGTCACTGTATCAGAGATGCCCTACCAGAGATACCTTCCTACACGATACGTTTGCTCCTGATACATGACTTTCTACAGGTCAATGATGTTTGGGGAAAACTCTCTTCTTAACAGTGGAATCTAGCCCAACTCTGTTCTAAAGGTCAGTCTGGGTGGAACAGGAGGCTTAACCTTCATATGGGTTCAGTTTTCTCACCTGTAAAGAGGGGATTGTAATACTTGCCCTCCTTACATGAAGTAACAGATATACCGGGCTCTTTGTGCCTGCGTTTTGGAAAGCACAAACATCTCTGCAAATGTAAAACTGTTACTGTGGCTTCTCTTTCCCCTGCTCTAGTTCCCTGCTCGGCCCTGCCCACAAGAACCAGCTGCACCTGTTTCTTCTGTGACCTGTGGTGGCACCTTGGGCGCTCATGCACGTAGCTCTTTCAGTTTATGTCAGTACTCAATCAGTCACTCACCAGTTATACCCTCCCTGCCTATGGGGCTGGGCAGCCCTCCAACAGCCACCCTCCCTGGAACTGGGCTCTGTTCCATGGTCTGCCTTACTGTCCCACTGAGATCTTGTAAGAGTCAGGGTTATAGGGCCTCCGGGGACAGCACTGAGCTGGAGAGGAAGAAATACTGGGAGACCTGACAGTATACTCTGGGAGGCCCTGGGTGAGTTTGTATGTGAGATACAAGGGTGAGGCTGAGATGAGCTCACATTTAAAGAATTTGAAGAATTAGGTGTAGGAAGAGGATGTATCACTGGCTGAGGAAAGGCAAACAGGTGTTAGATGGGTGTGAAAGCAGCTAATGCTGTGTGATCGAGGAGGAAGCAAAAAGACCAGGGTATGTTATCTGAACTTCACCTTCCTGGTTTATTTTTAAGTCTCTTCCCCCTCTGCTTGTTTGGTATGTATGCATATTTCCCTCCATTGTGTCTTTTCCCCTCTGCCCTTAGCTGGAAGGGAGATGGGAGGAAATGCAGAGGCTGCTAGAGGGTACCAGGAGAGAATTGCACTGCCCTCTAGCTGCCATAGTAGCAACTACAGAGATAACCTGGGCTACCGTCCTGACTGCACGAAACCTTGACAATAATGCCTGTTTGCCTGATGCTTGGGTAATTGTATTATTTGGGTTTCTCCCAAAAAGAAACAATGGGCAAACAAAGTAAATGAAAAAGAGAGGCATAAACAAACAAACAAACAAACAAACAAACAAATAAATAAATAAATACCAAAGAGTATCATTCATTGGTGAATTTTTATGGTGGTGAAAATTTTAGTTTTTGGTAACTAAAAACTTGTGGGCTGAAGAAAAGACCATCAAATCCCTTCCTGTGGTAGACCCGTCTCATTCTCCACCTGTCTAGCAATATGGTCAGCAGCCGCAAAAGGCATATTGGTGGGTTTTAGGGCATGATCTCTCTTAGTAGCCTGAAGCATTCCTTCACATTTTTTCTCAGACCCAGTTCTTAAAACCCCATTCATTGGGGAGAAGATTGGAGCTGGAAGGCGGGGAAAGGCGAATAAGTCAGAGTTAAGCTTGAATGATGAACCCCCGAGTGTTGATAACTTATAGTCAGAGACTTGGAGCTGACTGCATTGCCTGCCCTTTCACAGCTCATCTTTCAGATACAAAGACAGAGAGGTAGGTGACTATCACAGGGAGGGACACAGGTGAAATTCTGTCCTGGGAATTCCTGATCTTGAAGTCACTTCATCCTCAGAAAAAAAGAGAAATCACTAAGTCATGAGATTTACAGAATGAAGTAAATGAAATAAGAGAAGGAATATGTGGGAGAATTGTGATTAATTGAGCACTATTATATTCCAGGTGTCTTACATGATTATATTACTTATCCCTCCCAGCAGCCCCAATGAAGCAAGTCAGTTTTATGATCCCATTTTCCAGATGAGAAGACTGAGGCATAGAGAGTCTATTTGCCAACATCACCTGACTTTGTAAGAGCTTTATGGAGCTCCCAATCTGTTGTCCCAAAGCTTGTGTTATTCTCCTCAAGGGGAAGCAAATGCCAAGAAAAAGGAGAGGCAGGAAAGCATAGTGAGTAGAGTATAGAATTCATGCAGAAAAAGAAAAGTCAGGATCTGAAGCACCAGGTTGGGGAGACTATGCTGTTGAGGCTCAAACTCCAGTAGAAGGAATTGGTATTGGTAGTGGGAACAACCCTTGAATCATAAACTGGAATGTAAAAATATCCCTCTGAAACTTCATCCCACCTTTCTGAAAGTAACTTCAGTCTGTCATTTGGAAGCTCTCTCTATCTCAGAACCTCAGGGACTTTTGTGGTTCCTTGACAAACAGAAAAATTTGCCCCCAATTTTTGGTTCATGATGGTAGTCTTATTGTCATAGTTGACACAGACTCTTAATGGCAGTGGCTCTGCTTCTGTGCTCTTTTTGGGCTGCATGAATCTTCCTTCCTATTGCCCTTAGGTTCACCACACCGTCATAGACTTTGGAGGCCCTGTCTCCTGCCCCCCGCCCCCAGATCCTATCAGGAGTGAGGCATGGGTCCCTGCTGTTTGTGGAAACCACTGTGCCTTCCTAGTCCAGCCAATCTACATCAGCTTCTGCATCCCTCCTCCAGCATAATCTACTTCAGAAACTCAAACTCTTGAAGACCATACAGTAGGCAGGGATAGTAGGGAGTTTGCTTTCAAGCTTCAACCGCAAAGGTTCCTGAAGTAAGGCAGCAATTAACCTGGCTGTTTGCTTGGAGTAGGGGAGAAAAACACTGGCAATGAAAAGCACGGATTAATAGTTCAATAAATTATCCTATTGATATACTTAATTATGTGGACAATGAGAAGCACTAGAGGTTAGTAATTAATGTATCCATACTTATTGCTCACTTTTCTTCTTCTATTAGCTTAAGGATGGAGGGGAAAATGCAAAGCAAAAAGGAAAACATGGTGGAGGAAGCTCAAATTTGGAGATTTGGTGGACAAAGTCTTATAGGGAACCCATTTAACATGGCCAGCTAATTTCCTGCTGTCCACCTCCATTTTCCCCTCACTTTGTTCAATCAAGAGCTGAAGCAGGTGACACTAGTCACTGGGTTGAGAAGCTTCCTGTTACATGAAGGTGGGAAACAATTCTTAATTTTTTTCCTGGACATTTTATTGTCTTTGAAAGGCTAACTAAGGGGAGATTTTGCTAACTAAGATAGTTTTCAAATTGGGCTTCTTGTTTGGTAGAAATTGCACTGGACTTCAGGTAACAGAAACCCAGAAAACAGTGACTTAAAAAACTAGAGATCTTGCCTAGCCAGTGTAGTTCAGTGGTTGAGCATCAACCTATGAACCCGGAGGTCACAGTTTGATTCTCGGTCAGGCACATGCCCAGGTTGCAGGCTTGATCCCAGTGTGGGGTATGCAGGAGGCAGCCAATAAATGATTCTCTCTCATCATTGATGTTTTTATCTCTCTCTCTCTTTCATACTTAAAAATAATAAGTAGGAAGTCTAGGGCTGATACTGAGGCTCCATTGAAGCCCCAGGACTCTCCTACATTTCACTCAGTAGTCCTTGCCATGTTCTTGGGACCTCATAGTCATAGTATGGTTGATCCACCGCTAACATGTTTCCATGCAGGAAGAAGGGTAAGGACAAAGGTTCCAGTCAACTGAGTCTTTTCAAAATCCTTCCTAGAAGCTCTTCTGACTTTCATCTATATTTCATTAGCTTTAACTGTGTCATGTGGCCATTATAGGTGCAAAGGAGTCTGGGAAATGCAGTTTTCTGTTGGACACATTTCTACCCTGAGAAAAATTAAAGTTTATTAATAAAGAAGAAGGCAGAATGGGTATTGAGTAGGCAACTAGCAGTCACTGCCATATTTCCTATCATTTTTGTGCCAGGGGTCTTGATCCAGCATCTAGAAGGGTTCAGCAATCTGGAGAAGGGCTGTGTGTAACTTAATAAAGAGTCTAGAGATGAAACATAATTTTGAAAGGCATTTGGGGAGTCAGAGGAGCTTAGCTAAAGAAACTAAGTTCTCCCTTGTCTCAGGACCCCTTGCTTTTTATTAACACAAACTCTCCTAAGGCAAGGTAGATATACACTTCAAAGGCCAGGGTTTAGTATACACAATCCATTGTCAGATTATCAGGTTTTGGCAAAAGTGCCTTCGGCTGTTCAGGTGTTTGGCCAGTAGGAGGCAATAACATGTAGATTGAAATGCCCTGAGCTGTCTGACAGCAAGCAATCATTTAATGCATCCTTTTCAGGTTTGGGGAAATGCTCTCAGCCATCTCCAGATGATTCAGCCCTGCTGACATGCTGGAATTGGCTTCCGGCAATTTTGCCCTTTTATCCAAGTTAAAATGCTTTCTGGGAGAGCCAACAAAGTTTTAGCAAACATTAGTGAATCTTCTGCAAACTCTTCGCTCTGTGATTTTTGTATTCATATTTCATATTATGAATATTACAATTTACTTCCATTAGTATAGATCAGTGGTCAGCAAACCGTGGCTCATGAGCCACATGCGGCTCTTTGGCCCCTTGAGTGTGGCTCTTCCACAAAATACCACGTGTGGCCATGCACGTACAGTGCGATTGAAACTTCGTGGCCCATGCGCAGAAGTCGGTTTTCGGCCTGGGCGAGTCTATTTTGAAGAAGTGGCGTTAGAACACTCAAGGGGCCAAAGAGCCGCATGTGGCTCTTGAGCCGCGGTTTGCTGACCATTGGTATAGGGCATCCTGAATTGATTGTATTTGTGGATACATATGTATAGTTACTTATACTCGTACAGCTGCCTCTAATGGCTAGTTTTTTAGTAAGCATCTTTTAGTGCTTTCCTCTTCTCTTGTTTTCTACTTCTCTGTGTGGACTGTCTCATCTACATAAACACTTCAGCAACCACTTATTTCCAGCTCTCAAATCTTTATATCTGAGTCAGTCATCACTCAGGACTGTGCAGTCTGATATACTTAACTTTATTCAGGATAAAGACTTGGTTTCAAGGGTGCCATAATTTCAACATGCCCAAGGGAACTTACTGTCTTCCCGTGCCAAACTTTTACCTCTTTTATGCTAATCACCTCAATGAGTGTACATGCCCAGGCCAGAAACCTGGGAGTCATTCCGAAGCCCACCCTCATATTCCTTCTTCTCCCCAACCATTTGATGTTAGAGTTTTGTCCAGATAGTATGCAGGCTATTCTCATATGTGTCCTCTTCACTGTAATCCATTACCACCTGTTGGGTTCACCTGGGTTGGACCAGCTGTTTTAGCTATCTTGTTGCCACAATAAATATCTGTGCAATTTCTTCAATAGCTTTGTATGTAATCCAGGATATGCAGCTCTCTGTGATGCTTTTCAAATCACTGAGATTTCATTTAGATGACATTTTAAAAATATGAGCAATTGTGGATCACCTGAATGGCTGCCTTAGAACTGAGTGCTGGCAATCGATTTCAGGGCCTGCATGCTCATCTATGTTTTGATTGTACCAATGGCATAACTATGTGTAATTAACAATAGCTTACACAAAAAAGAAGAAGGCAAAGAAACTGTATCCCAAAATGAGGCATTTGGGGCAAATAAAGTTCAATGTAGTCACTGTCTTTTGTTATATTAACAAAGGTTTTGCTCTAGTTCAGTAAGTAAAAGCAGAGCCCAAGTGGTATAAATTGCTGAGTTTGAAAGAACCTGTACTGGGATAGTCAGTGTGATATTAGGAGTAGACATCTGTTTACATTCAAATGATATCAACTGTCATATTGAATTAATACTATCAATTGAATATTATTATTTTTTTAGTTTAAATTTAATATGCAAAATTTTATAGTTGCCCAAGAGCTATAGTCATAAGGTGCTTATACGTAGTTTTAGGTTTGTACAAATCTAAATAGCATTGTACTACAAATATCCAGGTGACACTTCAGGTCTATGAGAACTTTTTCTTTTAAAGAGGGTGTGTGCATATATCTTAGTGGGCTAGAGCAAGGTCAGCCAACATTTTATGTAAAGGGCTGCATAGTATATATTTTAGGCTTTGGTGGCCATACAGTCTCTGTTGAAACTACTTAACTTTGATGTTGTACGTGAAAGCTGCCATAGATAATATGTAAACAAATGAATGTGGCTGTGTCACTTCAAACTTTGTTTACAAAACCAGGCAGCAGGCCATTTTGGACTTCACATATAGTTTGTGGGCTCCTGGCCCATGGAAAACAATCCCAGCAACTTGGCTTACATACAGTCTGTTCACCTTTCTAGATTCATGTACCCACTTTTCTGAGCATTCCTGTCCTCTAGGCATATAGAGCTGCTTGCATTTTTTAAGCATGCCACATCCTCCCATGACTCCATGCCATTGCAAATGCCCCTGAGACTTCATTCTCCATCTTCCTTTTTTTTAAAGATTTTTTTTTTTTTAATTGAGAAAAGAGAGGGAGAGAGACATACACATACCCATTTGCTGCCTCCTGCATGCCCTCTTCTGGGGATGAGGCCTGCAATCTGGTCATGTGCCCTGACCGGGATCGAACCAGCAACCTTTCAGTGCATAGGACCATGCCCAACCAACTGAGCAACACCGGCCAGGGCTCATTCTCCATTTTCTTAAACAGACTAACTCCTACTCACCCTTGAAGATAAAACGTAATCATCACTTCCTGTCAGAAGCTTTCTGTGGTCCCTCGTAGTTGAGGTTATGCTTCTGTCTTTTTCCCATGACACTCTCAGGAAACTTGTCTGTATTGCGATTGGTCGTGACATGGCTATTCCACCATCTCCTCTTCTAGACTGAGCTCCCCTTCTCATGTGCTGCTCTACCCTTGCTATGATTACCTCCTACTCCCAAATTTAGAGAATTTGTTGTAAAGAATAGGAGGAAACAGGAAAAAGTATGAGTTTCATATTGACTTTCTACTGACCCAGAGAAACTAAGAAAAAAAAATCCTAGAAATGCCTGAATTCTCCTTAAATTAGAAAACTTGAGTATTCTTCCATCTGTGGAAATAGGTGCTTGTGAGGGAAGTCAATTAAAGGGAGTTTTTATGTTTGTACATTTGGGTTTTGTGGCTGTAAAATTTATGCCTGTGATAGAAGTTACTTAACTTTGATAAATGGAAGGAATCAGTTGAAAAATAAAAGACAAAGAAGAAAACATATTATATATGTTTAGGGAATGGGTAGGTAGACTAAGTTGGACATGTAATAAGTGAAGTCTGGGTTTTTGGGCAAGAGAAAGCCCAGAGCAGGCTGTTTAGGAAAACAGGCCCAAGAGTAGTGAAAGGGTGAGGATGGGGCAATAACCTTGAGCCCTGGGCAGGGTTAGATATGGGGACTTGGGCTAACTGTATTGAACATTCCCTCTCCCTCTGCCTCTTTGCCGCCCACCACCCCCACCTAGATTCTCCAGGCTCCACTATTTGCATTTTCTCAACATGTTTTTACCCTGCCTTATCTTCCCCTGAACTAACTGTAACATGATACCAAAGTAAATATGTTATTACTTATTTAAATTTTCTTTTCTTTTCCCAAATTTTTAAAAAATTTTGTTTAGGTCATTTGATTCTCTCTTCTTAAACAAAATAAAATAGCTAATCAAGTCACTTTTAACTTTTAGAAATTAAAATATCTTGCTATATTGCAAGAAAAAATGATTTTTAATAGGGTTAAACATTTTAGGAAAAACTCAAATCATAAAGGTACAAAATTAAGGATTACTCTTTGTTCTATTTGATAGCATAATCATTTCACTTAAGGGAAAATATTTTATTAAAAATTGAGTAATTTTATTAAGCTATGAAAGAGTAACAATGAAAATCCTACGAGGAAAAGCAAGTTTTTATTCCATTAAAGGTATTGAGATAAAATCGGGGAGATACTTCTAGGGCAGGGGTGGGCAAACTTTTTGACTCGAGGGCCACAATGGGTTCTTAAACTGGACCGGAGGGCCGGAACAAAAGCATGGGTGGAATGTTTGTGTGAACTAATATAAATTCAAAGTAAAGGAGCGGAGGGGAGAGCAAGAGAACCGGATAGAACAGCCGGATCCGGCCCACGGGCCGTAGTTTGCCCAAGGCTGTTCTAGGGCCACAGTGACCATGACCACCACACACAAATATCCTATCTAATAAAAGAGTAATATGCAAATTAACCATTACTCCGCTACAAAAATGGCGGCGCCCATAGCCACAAGATGGCGGCGCCCAGTCCTCTTAGCCCCTCCGGAGTCCCCCAGTCCGCCCAGCAGCGGCAGTCTGGGGTGTTGGCTGGGAGGCACCAGCGCCCAGCACAATCCCCGGCCACAGCCTGTGCTGGGATCCCAAGGATTGGGCCTAAACGGGCAGTCAGACATCCCTTGAGGGGTCCCAGATTGGAGAGGGTGCAGGCTGGGCTGAGGGACATCCCCCCACCCCCCGTGCACAAATTTCATGCACTGGGCCTCTAGTCCTATATAATAATTCTATATGATAAAAGGGTAATATGCAAATTGTCCCCTAGATTGGAAGTTCAACCAGAGTTCGACCAAGGGGTGGGGCCAGCCCGCCAACTGCCCACAGCCCCTCCCCCTGGCCAGCTGGGCCTGATTGGCCCCAATTGGGGCACGCTGGCCGGACCCCACCCATGCACGAATTCATGCACCAGGCCTCTAGTATTTTTAATAAAGACCTAAGGTCTTCCTTTAACCAACACATGTTGCTTAGTGGTCCTTCACTGGAAACACGATCATCACCACAACATTGAGAGCTTGTTTTGTGCCAGACATTGCATGTATAGCAACTCAATGTTCATACCAGCCATGTAAAATGAGCTCCATGAGTACCCACATTACAGGTATAGCAGCAGATATGGAAAGGGTAAGTAAGTTGCCCAAAGTCACATGGGTGATGAGCAGCGGGGCCAGGATGACACCCTGGACAGTCTGGCTCCTGAGGCCTGTGCTTCACCTCCATGCTTTCCTTCTTCTCAGGATTCTAATTCCCAAGTCCACTGATTTTCTCTAATAGCTGCAGGATATTCCTCTTATGTCTGTGTCTATTTATGATCTATATCCACCATTCATGAATAAAACCGATAAAGCTTTGTCTGTATAAATGACCTGTGTTAATGTTTCTTGGCATTAAGATGGCTCATGGGGAAATAGAAATATATTTGCAATTCTTGTCTGGTTTCCTCAGTAATGGATTATGTCTACAGGATATGAACTCAATTGGTTGAAAACATGAAAGAATCATTATTAATAACCATACAACTGACTTCATATGACTCCTGATGTGACACATTGAGAAGAACACATCATCACCTATGTGATAGTACTGCCAAAATGTCTCACCTGAATGTAATCATGAGGAAACAGTCAGACACACACACAGAAAAGGACATTTTGCAAAGTAGCTAGCCTGCACTCTTCAAAGGCAAATGTGTCATAAAAGAGAAAAAGGCGAAGGAGCAGTTTAAAACTGATGGAGACTAAAGAGACAGGATAAGGAAATGCAATACATGGTCCTTGTTTGGATTTTGGGCCAGGGTTAAAAACAGCTATAAGAGAACACTGTTGGAACAAAGAGGAAATTTTAAATATGGACTGTATATTAGATAATGTTAAATTTCCTGAGAGTCATAATTGTATAATGTTTGTAAAAAGCAAAGGAGAATGCCTTTACTATTAAGAATTAGATGATATGTGAGTATGGGAATATAAGCATATGTATGTGTGTGTGTATATATATATATATATATATATATATATATACACACATACATACACACACACACACACATACACACAGAGCAAGTTACAATGTTAACAATTAATGAATCTAGTGATAAATGGGTGATTATAGCCCAGCTGGCATGGCTCAGTGGTTGAGTATCAATTTTTTTAACATTTTGATCAATTAATTTAATTTTATTTTTTTAATAAATCTTTAATGTTCAGGTTATTACAGTTGTTCCTCTTTTTTCCCCCCATAGCGCTCCTCCACCTGGTTCCCACCCCACCCTCTGCCCTTAACCGCCCCCCCGCACTGTCCTCATCCATAGATGTATGATTTTTGTACAGTCTCTTCCTGCACCCCCACACTCCTTTCCCCCCAAGAATTGTCAGTCCACTCCCTTTCTAGGCCCCTGATTCTATTATATTCACCAGTTTATTCTGTTCATCAGATTTTTAATTCACTTGATTTTTAGATTCACTCGTTGATAGATATGTATTTGTTGTTCATAATTTTTATCTTTACCTTCTTCTTCTTCTTCCTCTTCTTTAAGAATACCTTTCAGCATTTCATATAATACTGGTTTGGCAGTGATGAACTCTGTTAGCTTTTCCTTATCTGTGAAGCTCTTTATCTGCCCTTCAATTCTGAATGATAACTTTGCTGGGTAGAGTAATCTTGGTTGTAGGTTCTTGCTATTCATCACTTTGAATATTTCTTGCCACTCCCATCTGGCCTGCATAGTTTCTGTTGAGAAATCAGCTGATAGTCGTATGGGTACTCCCTTGTAGGTAACTAACTGTTTTTCTCTTGCTGCTTTTAATATTCTCTCTTTGTCTTTTGCTCTTGGCATTTTAATTATGATGTGTCTTGGTGTGGTCCTCTTTGGATTCCTTTTGTTTGGGGTTCCGTGTCCTTCCTGGACTTGTAAGTCTATTTCTTTCACCAGGTGGGGGAAGTTTTTGGTCATTATTTCTTCAAATAGGTTTTCAGTATCTTGCTCTCTCTCTTCTTCTGGCACCGCATAATTCGGATGTTGGTATGCTTGAAGTTGTCCCAGAGGCTGCTTATACTCTCTTCATATTTTTGGATTCTTTTTTCTTTTTGCTTTTCTGGTTGTGTGTTTTTTGCTTCTTTGTATTTCAAATCTTTGACTTGATTCTTGTGATCCTCTAGTCTGCTGTTGGATCTCGGTATATTATTTTTTATTTCAGTCAGTGTATGCTTAATTTCTAGTTGGTCCTTTTTCATATCCTCAAGGATCTCGCTAAATTTATTGGCTTTTTCTAGAAAATTCTTGAAAAACCTTATAACTGTGGTTTTGAACTCTATATCCAATCATTTGCTTTCCTCTATTTCTTTCATTTGTGACATGTTTCTTTGTCTCTGCATTTTGGTTGTTTCCCTGTGTTGATAGAGTGGCTTTGTGTGCTAGGTGTCCTATAGGGCCCAATGGCTCAGCCTCCCCAGTTACCTGAGGTAGACACTCTTGGTGCACCCCTTTGTGGGCTGTGTGCACAGTTTTGTTGTAGTTAAGCCTTGATTGTTGTTGGTATCACTGGGAGGGATTGACCTCCAGGCCATTTGGCTGTGAGGATCAGCTGTGTCTACGCCAGGAGAACTTCTGTGCTGGAGACACCCTTATGAGACAAGTGTGTCCCTTATGGATCTGAGGAGTTGTAATCTGGATGGTCCCACTCTGACCCCTGGGTACACTGGCTCTTGGATCTCCAAGGAGGTGCTAATTTAGCCTCTGCCTGAGGCCACCCAGTAGGAGCTATGGAGAGATCTGCAGATTCCTCTTCTTTGTTTGGGTTTTGGAGGTGCCCAGATGAGGCCCAGCTGTGAAGCAATGCAAGCTGCTATGGGGCCTTGGGCCTTCTTTTGCTGTTTTGCATCTCACTGACTCAGCTGCAGTTTGTTAGGTAAGATAAGAATTCAAAGGACCAGGCCATTCATATGCAAAAGCTTCTGCTCTCAGCTTGGTTGGGGTGGAGACTCAGGGTGGAGCAAACAGCATTGGCTTGTGGGGCAGGATCTCAGGGTGGAGCACACAGCAATGGCTTTCCATCAGCCCTGCCCTAAAAGGCCCCTGGGTCTCAGTCCTGCAGTAGTCACTGCAAGCACCTCTGAGAGAAAGCTGCCCTCGAGTTTTGCCTGCTGCCAGACGACAGTCCATTTTTTCCCAGTATGAGTCCGGGTCCCCAGAGTCTCGCCCAGAACTGGAGTTCAGAGCAGTCGGGAGCTTTTGTCTCCCTCCCGATTGAGAAAGCCAGCCATGTACTCAGTTGCCAGCCCTCTCCACGCACACGCCTCCCTCTCCATGCGCACGCCTCTGTACCTCTGCCTTCCGCAGCTCCTGTGAGTCTCAGTGTGCTTTTCTCTTTCCTTCTAGTTGTAGAATTTTCACTCAGCCCGCCTTCCTGTGGTTCTGGATGATGTCTATTTTGTCTTATAGTTGCAGTTTTGAAATTGTTGTGCGAGGCAGCAGTTTATGTGTTTACCTATGCTGCCATCTTGGTTTCTCCTCGAGTATCAACCTTTTAACCAGGAGGTCATGGTTTGATTCTTGGTCAGGGCATGATCCCCAGTGGGGGTGGGGGTGGGGAGGCAGGGGGTGAAGGAGGTAGTCAATTGATGATTCTCTCTCATCATTGATATTTCTATCTCCCTCTCCCTTACTTTCTGAAATCAATAAAAAATATTTTTTTAAAAAATAAATTGGTGATTATAGTACTATTCTCACAACTTTTCTAAAGGTTTGAAATGTTCATAATTTTAAAAAAATATAGATATATATAGGAATGGGGAAATGAATGCAGAAATAGACCAAGCAAGATTAGCCTGGAGTTGGACATGGTTGAAACTGGGTGTTTAGCACATAGAAGTTTATTATATTACTAGAGGCCCGATGCATGGAATTCATGCATGGGTAGGGTCCATAGGCCTGGCTGGCGATCAGGGCCAATCTGTGGGGTGATCAGCAGGGCCCCCTGCTGGCACCTGCCTTAGCTGGCCTGGCACTGCCTGCTCACTGGCCCTGCCCCTGCACCTACCCCTCCACCCCCGCCACCACTGCTGGTTGCCTCCCGACTGGCTGGGAGATTGGGGGTCAGCGCCGGTCCCACCCCTGGATCACCCCACTACCACCACTGGTCACCTCCCTCTGTGGGGCGACTGGCAGGGCAATTGGGGGGTCCCCACTGGCACCTGCCTTGGCTGGCCTGGGGCCTGCAGTCTGGGGGCAGCTCCTGTGTTGAGCGTCTGCACGTCATAATGACCAGTCATTCCATTGGTCTTTCCGCTGTTTGGTTGATTTGCGTATTAGGCTTTTATTATATAGGATTCTGTCTACTTTTTATACGTTTGAAATTTACTGAATACAAAGTTTAAAAAATCCCAGAAAAATTCAGTCAGGTTTCATGGTGCTGATTCTCAATAAATGATGAGGATAAACTGTCATGAAGATACTTTCCATTTCTGTATCGCCCAGCCCCATTACCACTCCTCCCAGCCCAGCTACCATTTCCCTTGCCTGGGTCCTAACACACTCCCCATTTTTATCCATCCTGAAACCAAAGTGATTAATATTTTTTATTTGTAATGAAAAACTGATCTTACCAAGCCTCACTTAAAACCCTTCAAGTTCTGACCAGTGTTTTAGGAGGACACTCACCACCTGCAAGGCGAGTGCTGCCTCACTCTCCACCTCCTTCCCCTGGTTCTGGGCTCACAGCCAGTGTATGTCTCTGATTCTCATCCCACCCTTCTCTACATCTGTGGAGAGGCCTGTCCCCTCACTAGAATGCTCTTTCCCCTCTTTAGGGCTTATTCAGTCTTCAAACATCACTTCTTTATGACATACTTTTCTGGTCTGTCTGCTTAGGGTAAAGCCCCAGTATGGGCTTCTATGGTACTAGGCACATTTCTCTGGCGACATTTGTCCCAATTGGAATTGTAATTCTCTGTGATTACATTAATGCTCTCCTCTCCCTCTAGGTTGCAAGCTATCTGTTTTTGCTTACCATGTGTCCATCCACAGTAGGTTCTTGATATTGATATCAAGATTTTAAAAATATTTTTTACTAAAAATATTTACAAATTTTGTCTTTATAGAGTTCCATTGTACTTATCTTTAAAAGGATAGGAGATGGTCTCCTGAAATTTAGTTTCAGTTCTTTTCACTTTATTTTCTTAAGTGAGGCTAATTTCAGTTCTTAAGTGGATATGATCCCCTCAGACAATATAGAAACATTACTGTCATGATGCTCCTTGAAAAATTGGTTAAGTCACTTGGCTTGTGTTTCCTTTCATAATCTATATGACTTCATGCAAAATGATGTAGCAGTTCACATCATTCTGTCATTCCCCGTCAAGGAAATACTGTTTTCCAAAATTAAAATTATGAATCAACTCACAGCAGGATATCATCAAATAAACAAAGAATCATTGCTTATATTACACTGCCAAGTTTTTGATATGTTTAATTCCTCTAAATGCATTTAACTTTAATGAAAAGTAATACAATCTAATAACAACATAAAATGGAATTGTTTATCTTCCAAGTCCTACATTGGGTAGATGTCTTCTCCTTATACATTGTTTCCAATGCGAAAGTTTTTTTTCCTTTTCCCTTCTTCAGATTCGTCTCTCATTTCTATGTATGTGGTTTGGGAAGTGATCTATATGTACATGTTTAATTAAGTCACTCATCAGGCTGTAGTTTTCACAGTTGGAAATGTCTGAGATTTGTTGTTTCAAGTTCCCAAGGCAATGAGATTTATATGGCCAATTAAATTTGGTAATTCTTAGTATATTAGTCAAGGTTATTTCAGTTTCAAGTGACATAAAACCAAACTCAAACAGACTTATGCAAAAAGGGCATTTTACTGACACATATAACTGAGAGACCAAAGGTGGATGCTGGTTTGAGGGGCTCAGATGACGTGAATAGGGGCCTCTCCTCATCTCCTGCTTGCTTTGCTCTGTGCCAGCATCATTGTCAGATTAGCATTTTCCTTACACATGGCAAAGGATGTCCACAAAGTAGCGTAGTAGATTATTCATTGATATAGGGTGACCTTCGGATATGTACAAATGGGGCAAAGGGCTCCAACTGGGATTTGGAGTCTGCCTGGGTGTTTGTGTGCTCTGCAATTTTTTTTTTTCCTTAAGGAGAGGTTTTGTTATAAGGCCCAGGGAGAGAAAACACGGTGGGGAGGCCTCACTTGGTGCTATGTCTCCCACCAGACCCAAGGAGGAGTTTTTGAGTTTCTGTGGAAAGCAGTATTATAATAGAAGGTGAAATCAATGCAGCACAGTTTTGGTGCATTAAGGCGTGATAGCTTTGAAATGCTTCCATGGGGCAACATCTGTGCAAGACGGGACAGCATCTCATAGCGAAGGAATGATGAGCCCAAATACTATAGTTTCATTCCTGAACACCTCTGGAGACTTTCAGAGTTCCTTGGGTCTCTGGGGCAGACAGGATAATGTGGATTACACTAACAATAGATGTAACCCCTTGTTTTGTGGTGGGTGTTTCTAATTAGTTTTACATGGATAGATTCTGTGAACCCAAAAGGTTTCTTATAGAGAGAGAAATATGCAGAAGACGTCAGAGTTGAATCAGAGTAGTAAGTGAATGGAAAGATAAAGAAAAAATAGGGTATTGTGTATTGACAAATATTTCAAGCTGATTACTCAGTAAAACATGTAAAAAGCCAGTGACATTATTGCAGGCTGTTTTTCATTTATTGCCTATAAGGAAGTTAGTCATGTTATTGCTCTGTGTGGGCTTTCAAAGATAGAGCCATAGAAGAGCCATCTCAGACATGTTGCAAATAACCGTGCAACACTTATTCTTCACATTGAGAACACTCTTCTCATATAACTTATTCTCTGGTTAAAAGCAAATAAAATTTTTAAGAAGCATATATATTGTAATTGCAGGGATTTATCCATTCAAATCAGTCATGTGGTCTGCAAAAGTTAACTGTAAATTATTATGTAGGTAAAAGTCTCTATTACTTTTGTTTGTAGAAACTCAGATTGTAATTAAAACTACTGTCAGCAGAATGCTCATTAAAGCAGATTTAAGATTCCACATGAAAAGTTATTGATTCCTCAAAGGATAAACACCACTAGGCCACTAAAAACATCTGAAGTTATTAAATTATGGATTTAGTTGCTGTTATATCTTTTTACTCACTTGGTTGTTTATTAAGAAACCTCTGTAGAAGGTATGTTTGAAATGAAACTGAGAGATATCAGCAAATAGTTATTTCTCACAGATATTTAGAAATTAATGATCTGCTGAAAAATGGTGATGGGTTTTGGTCTCTCTTGCCCCAAATTCCTGGCCCTCATAAAAAATATAACCTACTTCATGTCTATGGGAAGGAAGGATAAGAACGGGGGACAGATGATAAATTTTTGGCCAGCAGCATCTAGCCTAAAGAGCCTGACTTAGCCCTATCACATTTCCAATGTATATTTATGTACTATACCATTTGGTATTATTATAAAATTTTTTATCTGTCCCTGGAGGCAAAATTGAGTTATATATTAAATGGCTAGTTTCTTTGTTTTCTGCTTAGGTATGCATGTAATGTGGTAGCGTAATATATATTCCACACTTGTTTCATTCCTGCCGAGAGATAATATTTTTGCAGCTGACAGAGTAAAGACATCCTGTGCTCCCAGAATAAGAGAGAACATATTGGCAGGATAAAATACAGATGTTCCCCATGTTTTTTCTGCCTCATAGTTGTATTCAGCAGAGTTTAATTTTCATGGGCATATTTCTCTGTCCTTGTTTGAGCAGTTGGACACAAAAGTCTACAGTAAATTCAAGATTTTAAAAGGTGGTTTCAAGTAAAGCATTTTAAAATGTTTTTTAAATATATTTTTCTTGATTTCAGAGAGGAAGAGAGAGAGAGAGAGAGAGAGAGAGAGAGAGAGAGAGAGAGAGAGAGAGGGAGAGAGAGAGAGAAACATCAATGATGAGAGAGAATCATTGATTGGCTGCCTCCTGCATGCCCTACTAGGGATTGAGCCTGCAACCTGGGCACATGCCATGACAGGGAATCGAACTGTGACCTCCTGGTTCATAGGTTGTTGCCCAACCACTGAGCTACACCAGCCTGGCTAAAAATGTTTTTATTGGTGGGAACGTAACTTAAAAACTCATTCCCCACTCCCCCTACAAAAGGCTCTTTTCATTAAAATGTGGGAATCAAAATAACTTTCTTACTTCTCTAGAATGAAGGAACTTGAAGTATATAAAATTTTTCTTTGAAAGAATTGTATTTTTCTCAAGTGAAGAACAAATATAAAATTTCTCTTGTCACAGTCTAGGAAAAATATACAGAAAATTCTGACAAAGGTGGTATCCTAATCACATGTTTGATGTCTTTCTTTTTCCCATTTCAGAAAAAAATGATCCATGGAATAGAAAAGGAATATAAAAAGATCATTGTGTATCATCATCAGAAACTTCTCACATATACCTATGAAGCTGAGACGTTTTAGCTGGAAATGGCACCGGTGAGGGTGAACGAAGGGAATAACAATGAGCCATTACTCACATTTTGGTTGTTCATCCTAAAAAAAATGAATTTGTCCTCTTTACAGGTAAGAGAAAAGTTGCCAGATAAGGACTTTAGTAGTTCAAATGAGGGGGATCAAATGTGAGCATTCAGATGAAACAATCTCTAGCAAGACAGTTGTACTATAGAATAAAGGGAAGAACTTGGGGTGAAAAGCTAATTTTCTTAGATTTAAATGGGTCTTCTACTAATTTTTTTTCAAGTGCAGACTTCCACAAAAACATAAATATTGAGAAATAAAAAAAATAGGGTTTGGAAATCAAAAGAAGAGTAACTATGGGACATTTTACCAAAACGCAGACCATAAACTCTAAGTTTTGGGAGTTCAAGAAAAAATCAAGAGACAGAAAACATTAAAGCAAGAAAAGCAATATTGTTGTTATAGGAGTTCTAGAAGGAGAAAATAGTATGGATACATGAAAATCAATAATCAAACAAACAAAAGAAGACAATGTCTTTGGAGTGAAAGATTCAGTCTTTATGTGCAGAAGACTTGCCAAAGACTGGGCAGGTGTAATGACAAGTAATCATGCCCAGGTGGTTTTCCATATCCTGGATAAAGAATAAATGCTGGAAGCAGCCGACTAGGAAAAAATAAATGTCATCATAGGGAAAAATTTTGAATGGCATTAGGTTACTTATTTCTAACACTAATGTGGGAAAACCTCAGAGAAAATGTTGAGACTTCTGGAGAAAAAGCATAATGTTCCAAGAATTACATGCCAAACCAAGCTATTATCTGAATGCAAAGGCAAATGAAAGCCTGGTTCAGATTTGTAACAATTCAGAAATTACATCACTCATGTATGATTTTTGAAAAATATAATTTAAAGTAGACCTTCAAATAAAAACTAATCAAAGCAAACAATTTAATAAAGACACATTTTAGAAAAAAAGAGCAGTGAGCAATAAAAACATAGATGTAAGTCTAAAGAATTGTTTGTAATGGCATTATGAAACTAAGTACAATTTATAACAAAGGATTTTCAAAGAAAAATGTATATCATTAAAAAATGCTCCCTAGAGATGTGGGGTAAGGAGAAAGAGAAAGTAAAGTGTGATGAAGTTTTTATGTCAAACAAGGACGGTCTGTATTTGTTACTGAATTCTTGACACTGACGGAGACTCAATGAAAACTTGTTTGAAAAAATTTTAAACAAGGCCAATTTAAAATTAGACCACTAGAGAAAAAAAACATATAAAATATGTTTATTATTCCAAAGGATGACAAAGTGTGTGTGTGTGTGTGTGTGTGTGTGTGTGTGTGTGAGAGAGAGAGAGAGAGAGAGGGTGGGGGGGTAGAAAAGAGGGAAAGACCAGAAAATATAATTAAAAGAATCCATGAAATAAGATGCAAAGAATAAAAAGAAAATATCTATTTGGTTCTCCTGTTAACTTCTAGGCCAGTGGTCGGCAAACTCATTAGTCAACAGAGCCAAATATCAATAGTACAACGACTGAAATTTCTTCTGAGAGCCAAATTTTTTAAACTTAAACTTCTTCTAACACCACTTCTTCAAAATAGACTCGCCCAGGCCATGGTATTTTGTGGAAGAGCCACACTCAAGGGGCCAAAGAGCCGCATGTGGCTCGCGAACCATGGTTTGCCGATTATTGTACTAGGCCATGATGGTGTAACTGCTATTGGATTTACCCTCCCACTATAACCAGAACAAAATGTGTGAAGTGACTATTTTCAGGCATTGGAAAATAGGTAGTGTGGGACTAGAGTCCTAGCGGGACAGGGCATACGTGAGGTGAGCACCACATACAGCCTGACTTTATGTCTGAGGGCACTTTCCTGAATGTGGCACAGAGAGATGGAGCCCATGCAAAGAATATATATTTTCTTGAGCTGAGGGGTCAGACATAGAAACAAAGGGGATGACGAGGCATCTGGCATTTGCAGGTTAGAATTCCAGAGAGGAATGAGTTATGTAGAAGGGAGATCCCAAAGGTCTGTGTGGAGATTCTTCGTAACTCTTTGAATAAGAGCTGCTTTGGGCTTTGCATGTGTAGGTTAAGAGTCTATAAAACCTCAAGATTCTGCAAGACAGCAGCTGCTGTGGAGCTTAGAAATGAATGGAAATGCCAGAAGTCATGCAGTGCTAAAAGATATTGAATTTTGGGTTCAACCATATGGAAAGACTTCACTGAGCACACTGGGTATTTAGTTGAGACCCCAGAAAGGCCACTCTTTAGAAACCAGGAGTAAGATCATATCCTAGGATTGAGGTCAAAACCAATATAGATTTGCCCAAACAAAGCATAAAATGAAAATGGAAGGATCTAGAGAATGAGCTGGTTATGTAGTTGCGGGCCAGAACCAAACATTACACTTTAAAAGGGAGACAACATAATCCAGATGCTCTATAATATATCATTCATAACATGCAGCATGCAATAAAGAAATTACATATGCAAAGAAGCAGGAAAATGGAATCTGAAATCAAGATTTTTAAAAAGCAGGCAATAGAAATAGATCCTGAAAATGACTCAGATTTTGCAGTTAGGACACAATTTTAAGAATGGTGGTAATAAACATGTTCAAGGATTTAAAGGAAAACATGGACAATGAAAGAATAGATGGGAAATCTTAAAAGAGAAATACAAATTATAATGTATCAATTAAAAATACTAGAAATTGCAATTTCTATCAATGGCTTAAGAAAAGATTGAACGCTACAGAATAAAACGTATGAGAACTTGAAAATAGACCAATAGGAAAGTTACAAACAAAAATATAGAGAGAATACAAGTTTATAAAATGAACAGAGCCTCAGTATCTTATAGAATTATGTATATTAATTGTTACACATATAATTAGTCTCAGAGGAAAGAAAAAAGAAGGAAAATGAGTCAGAACTATTTGAAGAAATAATAACCCAAAATATTCAAAATTTGGTGAAAAAAAATCAATCTTCAGATCTAAGAAGCTCACAAAACCCAAGGCAGTATGTCTTTCAAAATATTCTAGAATAGAGGTTAAAAATGCTTTTCAGGTTAATGTAAGTTGATAGTAGCTGTGGTACTAAAAGACATGCTAAAGCAAGTTTATTGGACTAAAAAGAAAATTTAGAACTGTAGGAAGGGATGAAGATAATTGGAAATGGTAAATATGTAGAAAATGTAAATGAATTTAATTTTCTTTAAATTTCCTGAAAAAAATAGTTGACTGGTTCAAGCAAGCAAAAATAATAACAACGTGGTGTAGCATTTCTGATGTATGTAACGGTAAAATGTGACAACATTAACAATTGAATGGAATAAATAGAATTCTACTGTTGCAAGATTCTTATATTTTATATGGATGTTATATTAATTAGAAGTAGGCTGATACGTTAAGGATGTATACTACCGTATTTCCCCGAAAATAAAACATCCTCCGAAAATAAGACCTACTTACAGGTTTCCTTCTGAGTGAAATATAAGGCATCCCCCCGAAAATAAGGCCCCCAGGCTCTGTCTCAGAATGAAAATTAATTTACCGTAAACTGGTTGCTAGGGCCGCCCCGACTTGCGTCTAGCAACCAGTGACGTTACGTGGAGTCCTGACGTCACTGCTGTGTGGAGGCGGAGCGGAGGTCGGAGTGAGCGGTGAATGCGGGGTGGGAGAGAGGAGGAGACTTTCGCAGGTGCATGTAGAAGAACAGGAGGATTAGAGCGGACGGGACACGGCGAAGGTGGTGAGTGCTAGTCTGTCTCTGGTGACACTACCTGATGCTCGCGGCCGCCTTCATGATGACTGAAGGTTCTCAGTCAGTGGCAGACCCTGCTCCAGCCCAGATCCAGGCCCCAGCAAGCCCAGTGACAGTCCCCAGGCAGGCCCCAGGGGGTAAATGTCTGATAAAGGGGTAGGGGGAATGTCTGGTGAAGTGATCCCCCCACAGGGGTGGGGGAGGGGGATCACTTAAAATGACACAGGAGGATCAGAGGGGGCAATCAAAATGACACAGGAGGATCAGAGGGAACAATCAAAATGACACAGGAGGGTCAGAGGGGACAATCAAAATGACACAGGAGGATCAAAAGGGGTTACTAAAATGGTAATCCCCCCTCTGATTCTCCTGTGCCATTTTGATTCCCCCCTCTGATCCCCGCTGTGTCATTTTGAATGATCCCCCTCCCCCACCTTGATACCCCAATTCCTTTTTTTACCCCTAGAAATGAGCGCAAAAAGAAAAAGCTACTCCGTGGAGTACAAGAAAGGAATCGTGGAAGACTCTTGCGACCAAAATCTTACTGCTTTCTGCAAAGAGAAGATGTTGAGTATCCGATTGGTCCGAAAATGGCGAGCAGAGTATGGTAACCTCATTGAACAAGTGGACAAGGGAAATGCTAAAAAGCGCAAGTGTGGATCAGGTCGGCAACCATTATTTTCCGAGCTGGAAGACCTGATCTGTGAATGGGTTGTTGACAGGAGAGCAAAGGCTTTGGTTGTGAATAGGGCTCAGATTCAAGAATTTGCCCTTGCAATGGCACCACAGTTTGACATAGCCCCCAAAGACTTCAAAGCATCACAACACTGGCTGGATAATTTCCTTCAGCGAAGTGAACTGTCTTTAAGAAGATCTACCAACATTGTTTAGGTTGGAAGATACTCAAGTTATTAAGCGAGCACTTGCATTCAAGTCCTTTATTGATGATGCTGACTTCTCTAAATACAATCTTTCCAACATGATTGCTATGGATGAAACTGCAGTGTTTATGGGCCAATCATCTCAAACAACAATTGAACAGCGGGGTGCCTCCTTAGCGTACATTCCCTCCACTGCTTACGAAAGTGCCCGTGTTTCCTGTATTTTGGCAATTCGTCTGGATGGCACTAAAATCCCACCTTTAATAATTTCTAAGGGCAAGAAGGAAAAGATTGAACGTGTTTTGGGCGTTTTTATTCTTGAAACTGAAAAATCCTGGGCCACACAAGCAGTTATAAGGAAGTGGGTCAACTTAATGCTTCCGCTTGTTATGCGAAGGAGCCAAAGAGGTCTGCTAGTCTGGGATGCAGCCAGCACTCACCGTGCTAAAGACATGAAGACATTTCTTCACGAAAGAAAAATAGATCAGATAATGATTCCCGCAGGAATGACGGCCTGTCTCCAGACTCTTGATATTGCAATAAACAAGCCATTCAAAGATAATTTGCGCATGGAAATTAATGACTACATTGAAAATAGAATGGAGAGAAATCAGCGTGGAAACTTTGTGAAACCTAAACTGCAAGAAGTTGTGACTTGGGTGAAGAATTCATGGGAGAAAATCACTGACAGCTGCATTGCAAATGCACTGCGAGCAGGCTACCTTGACAAGAAGTACTCATTTAAAGACAGTGCTATTGCTAAACATGAGAGATTTGGTCCACTGATTCTGAAAGAAATGGAGTCACAAGAAATTTACCAGGAAATTCAGGAATTGGATTGTTATGATGATGTTCCAGAAGATGATGACATGATTGTCATTGAATAAATGAGTAAATTCTTGATACTGTAGGATTCACAGTTTGTCTGGTTTGTGTTGACAACTACCATACTACCATACCGTATACAGGTAATAAATTTCCTTTATTTTCATTTAACAATAAATGTGTACCGTATTCTTCTTCATGGAAAAATAAGACATCCCTTGAAAATAAGACCTAGTGCGTCTTTGAGAGCAAAAATTAATATAAGACACTGTCTTATTTTGGGGGAAACACGGTATAATACTTGGAGTAATCGAGAGAGAGAGAGAACAAGACCTAAAGAGGCCTTTAATGGAGTACTGAAAAAATTTTATTATCCCAAGAAGGCAGAAAAGAGCTAACAAAGAAGCAAACATGAGATGGGACAAATAAAAAACAAATTGCACAATGCTTAGAATGAAACCCAACCATATTAATAATTATATTCAATGTAAATGCCCTAATTATTCTAATTAAAATGAGTTTCATAATAAAAGAGTCAATTTATCAAGAGTATACCACAACTGTCAATGGATATTCATCTAATAACTATGTTTAACATAGTTTCTGACACATGTAACTATCATTTTTTTAATATATTTTTATTGATTTCAGAAAGGAAGGGAGAGGGAGAGACAGAGAGAGTGAAACATGAGTAATGAGAGATAATAATTGATCAGCTGCTTCCTGCACTCCCCCCCTAACAGGGATCGAGCCTGCAAACTGGGCATATGCCCTGATCGGGAATGGATCCGTGACTTCCTGATCCACAGGTCGATGCTCAACCATTGAGCCACACCAGACGGGCACATGTAACTATCGTTAATGCAAGGATAACTCAACACAAAGACAGCCATTAATGTAATTCACTATAAAAATAGGTGAAAGGAAGAAAAACTATGGGCAAAAATATATTTGCTAAAATTCAATAATCACTCTTGATTAAAAACAAACAATAAGCTAACAATAGAAGAAAACTTCCTAAAGCTGATAAAGTTTAGCATAAACCAAGAGCAAATATCATATTTGGTGTAAAGGATTAGAAGCATCTCTACTCACATTAGAGATAAGATAAATTTGCTCCAGGCATTGTTATTATTTAAGCTTATACTGGAGTCTAACTCTAACTAATGAAATAAGTGAAAAAAGAATAATATGGTACATAAATATTAAAAAGAAGAGACAGTATAATTATTTTCAAACAAAAGATTGTCTTGAAAATTCAAGAAAAAATTATTGGAATCAATAAAGGGTTCAGTATGATGGTTGATACAAAATTAGCATAGAAAAATCAATACTTTCCTATATATTACCAACAATGTATTAAAGAATGAAACAGAGAAAAGGGAACCCATTCTCAACAACAATACAAACTATAAAATGACTAACAAAAATGTAAGATTCATAGGCTGAAAACTTCAAAACTACAAGGAAAAGATAAAAGAAGATCCATTAAATATAGATACATAGCCCCTTCTTAATAGAATATATTTTGAAACATTAATCCTCCACAAGTGAATTTGGAAGTGTAATGCAGTCCTAATCATTATTTATAAAACTTACAAGCTGCTTCTATAGGTCAAATGACAGAGAAAATAAGTAATTGCTTGGGAAATTCTGAGAAGAAAAAAATGGGAGAAATTTTCCTCTTTCAGAAATTTACACATATTTGACAATTATAAAAGTAAAGGCAGAGATATTGATTAATAAGATTATATAGAATTTAGAAACAGGAGTATGTACACTGAGATTTAGCATACTAGTTAAAAGAATTGACTCTCAATCCAGGCCACATAGTAGCTTTGAATTCTTGGGCAAGTTACTTAACTCTCTATGCCTTAGTTTCCTTGTATGTAAAACAGGGACAATTATGCCACCTGTATGCTATTGTTTTGTGAAGATACATAAAGCACTTAGAAGAGTGCTTAGAAGCCCAGCCAGCATTGAGCATCAGTGGTTGAACATCTACCTATGAACCAGGAGGTCACGGTTCAATTCCTAGTCAGGGCACATGCTCAGGTTGTGGGCTCAATCCCCAGTGTGGGCATGCAGGAGGCAGCCAATCAATGATTCTCTCTCATCATTGATGTTTCTATATCTCTCTTACTCTCTGAAATCAATAAAAATAATTTTTAAAGAAGGAGTGCTTGGAATATGGTCAGAACTATGTAAGTACTAGCTGCTGTTAATGATGAAGATAGTAAACAAATTAGTTGGATGATGATGAATTACTTCTCAAATGAGGGTGAAGTTTGGCTACCCCAAATCAGAATTTTTTTATCCAAATTTGGTTATCCAACCAAATATTTTTTTTTATTGGTAAGGGATTTTCTTTTTAATATATTTTTTTTTATTGATTTCAGAGAGGAAGGGCGGGGGGGGGGGGGGAAGAGAGACAGGAACATAAATGATGAGAGAGAATCATTGATTGGCTGCCTGCTGCATGCCCCCTACTGGGAATCAAGCCTGCAACCCAGGCATGTGCCCTTGACTGGAATCGAACCTGGGACCTTTCTGTCCACAGGCTGTTGCTCTATCCACTGAGCCAAACCATCTAGGGCCAAAACCAAATATTTTGAATGAAATACAGTTGAGGTGATTGGTAGTTCCATTTTGAAAAAATATATAGTTAAACACATACCTTACATCATTCCCAGAGAGCAAAACATAAAATTATTACATGAAAACATAGAAAAAACATACTCATAAGCTTGGGGTGAAGAAAACCTGTCTAAGCAAGATGTGAAACATATCATAAAGGAAAATACTCACATACTTAAATACATAAAAATTAAAAAGAACATTTCTGTATGCAAACAACACACACATAAAAAACAACATTAATAGATAACCCATAGCCTGGGAATATATTTGCAGTATAATAAAAAAGGATTAATATCAATATGAATCAACAGAAAAAAACAAACACTCTGGTAGAAAAATGAGCAATGGATAAGAAAACAATTTTTTAAAAAAAGAAATACATGGTACATTTTTATCAATTTTTACTCATCAGATTAGCAAAAACATAACATCTTGATAATACCCAGGGTTGGTAAAGATGTGGCCAATGGACACATTGATACTCTTGGGCAGGAAGGTAAGATGACAAAATATTTTTTTGGAGGCTAATTTTTAAGTATCAAGATAAAAACTGCCCCTTTTTGTTGAGTTAGCATTTCCATGTTTTGGAATTTATTCTAAAGATTGTTTCACATGCACATGGGTTTACAAAAGGTCTGTGTACAAAAACAATCACAGCAGGAATGTTAATTACAGTGAAATATGGGAAACAGCTAAGCATTCATCATTAGAAGATCAGTTAAATAAAGCCATATATTGAATACCACACATTATTAAAAAGGATTAAGTATGTGTGGTTTATATTTGCATACTATATAATGTGGAAACTTTCCAAGGAAAGTGGGAAAAAGTAAATTTCAGGATAATTTCTTCATTTATTGTTTTACACACTTGCACACACACACTTGCATTTATATAATCATGTAAATATGGGAGAGCATAGGAAAAATACGGAAATGAAAGTACTGAACTATAACCCTGGTTAACTGTGGGGGTGGGTGGGAAAGCTAGAGCCTCACAGTTTTAGTCCACACTTAAGCATCATTTTAACTTTTTATAATGAAAGCATGCTCACACACATCCTATATAATAAAAGGCTAATATGCAAATTGACCTAATGGCTGAATGACCGGTCCTTATGATGTGCACTGGCCACCAGGGGGCAGATACTCAATGCAGGAGCTGCCCCCTGGTAGTCAGTGCGCTCCCACAGGGGGAGCACTGCTCAGCCAGAAGCCAGGCTCATGGTTGGCGAGTGCAGCCGCGGTGGCGAGAGCCTCTCCTGCCTCCGCGGCAGTGCTAAGGATGTCCCACAGATGGCTTAGGCCCGCTCCCCAGTCAGTTGGACATCTCCCGAGGGCTCCTGGATTGCAAGCGGGAGCAGGCCGGGCTGAGGGACCCCCTCTACCCCCAGAGTGCTCAAATTTTGTGCACCGAGCCTCTAGTCTTGTATAATAAAGATCAATAAAACACAACAGAAGAATAATGACTGAAGAAGTTAAAGATGAAGATTATTTTCTTGGCCAAGGGCTCTTAATTTAGTAGCTAATTCATATGACTTTAAAATTGTTACAGAGCAAACACATGAAATGTTTTATTCATTTAATATGGTTAACATAATCCTGAAAACAAACCAAAGGTAACACATAACAGAGTTATAGATCATACTCATAAGCACAGATGCAAACATTTAAAATAAAATACTGGGGAATTCAGTTACCAGACCACAGTGAAGTAATGCTTATTCCATAAAAGCAACAGTGGTTTACAGTATGATAAATATTAATGTTTTTCATAGGTTAAAGGAGACAAAGCACCTGTCTAGAGGTGACCTGCCCATCATTGACTATTCATTCAACAAAATTTTATTGAGCTAGGCCTTATTCGCCGTTCTGGTATAAAACCAAACACTGATTCATACTATCAGAAATATATATTGAAGGGAGGAAAATGGACAACGAAACAAATGCTAATGAGAAGTATGAAAAAGTGTTTGGATAAGGAAAATCCTAGAAACAGAAGAACTAGATGATCATGTTTTTATCTCAAATCAAATAGAAAAATCATTTTCATGTTAAGAAAAACTAGGAGTATTTCCATTCAAGTTGAGAGCCATATAACTCTCATTCCCATTATTAATTGTATTCAACAAGTTTTAACCAGTGCAATAGTGTAGGTAAAGGGTAAAAGAAATGAGTCATACATATTGGAAAGGAAAATTATAACACACAACTATAATTATACATTTATATGATTGTCTACCTAGAAAACTGAAAACAGTTGAAAAAATATTAGAAGATAAGTGTTTAGTAGGGTGGCAAGTTGTAACAAAAATATAGGGCTTTCTTACATACTTAACAGTCTGTGATAATACAGCAGAATGGAAAGAGATGTCACCATAATAGCAAAAAAAAAAAAATAATATAAAATGTCTTGGCACAAACAACAGAAAATGCACAGAACCTACAAGAAAATGATAAAGGTCTATCTGAGGATAGAAAAAGAGTTTTGTCCCCATTTCTAGAGAGAAATACTCAAAATTATAAAGATATTAATTCTCCCTAAATGTTTAATCTATAAAATCAATTCAATTATAATGAAAATAGTAATGTAGCTTTTGGGAGGGATTAATCTTTCTTATTTAAATTTTTAATCTTTATTTTTGCTGAAGTTATAAATATTCACTTTATTATTTTAATTTTTAAATTACAGTTGACCTTCAATATTATTTTATATTAGTTTTAAGTATATAGCATAGTGGTTAGACATTTATATAATTTATGAAGTGATCTCCCGATAAGTCTAGTATCCACCTGGCACCGTACATACTAGTAGTTATTACAGTATTATTAACTGTATTTCCCGTGCTGTTCTTTATATTCCTGTGACTATTTTGTAACTACCAATCTGTACTTCTTAATCCCTTCCATTTTTTCACCCAGTCCCTCAACACCCTTCCCACCTGGCAACAATGAGTGAGTCTGTTTCTGTTTTCTTTGTTCACTTGTTTTTTTAGATTCCACACATAAGTGAAATCATATGGTATTTGTCTTTCTCTGACTGACTTATTGCACTTAGCATAATATCCTCTAGGTTCATCCATGCTGTCACAAACAGTACGATTTCATTCTCTTTTAGGGGCAAGTAACATTCCATTGTATATATGCACTACATTTTTGTTCCGTTGCCTTTAAAAATATGACAAGTTCTGCTAGCATATAACAACAATCCTCAGCCTTACTCCTTTCAGCTTTTGATTCCTACTCCCAAAGTCAACAATCCAACACTGTGAACAATTTTTACTGGTGTTTATATCCATAATAGGAGCCCAGCGTGAGAAATCACGTGGCCTGCCCACCCACCCGCCGTCCTACCTTGACACCCGAACCTCTCCATGCCCCTCTGGCCTTCTCTGGCCACTTCAAGCCCCACCCTCAGTCCCTCAAGTCACCTCGGGCTGGTCCCGCCTTCTCTGGGCGCATCCCCACTTCCGCCCTGTCTCTGGAGCAACACAGTGGCTCTGCCCCATCATGATGCCAGAGGAGAGCGTGGAAACCTCTCTCCTGCTGTGCTGTGCTCCTTCCCCAGGCAGGTGAGCGGTGGGGTGCTCTGAGTACGAGTGGTAGGTGGCGAAGGACTGGTGAGGGGGGCCTATGGGCTCTCACCCCCGCCCTCCCGGGCACAGGCCTCCTCCGGGCGCCTCTCCGCTTTCACCCCGTCTCCGGGAGCAACGCCCCACTGTGCACGCACAGGCAGCCTCCTCCTTAGCGGTCGTGACTGTGACACCGTTAGGACCAATTAGCATATTGCCTCTTTATATATATAGATTTTCAAAGAAGAGAATTTTTCTTATACTTAAGTTTTCCTTTTTCTTTGTTTTAAATATATTTTTTTATTGATTTTAGAGCGGAAGGGAGAGGAAGAGAGAAATAGAAACATCAATGATGAGAGAGGACCATTGATTGGCTGCCTCCTGCACACCCCCTACTGGGGATCGAGCCCGCAACCCAGGCACGTGTCCTTGACTGGAATCGAACCTGGGACCCTTCAGTCTGCAGGCCAACGCTCTATCCATTGAGCTAAACCAGCTAGGGCAAGTTTTGTGTTTTTAATCTTTTTGGACATTATCAATTCACTTCCTATTGTGAAGATTTAGTTTTCTGACCTACTCCTCAAACCCCAATCAGAACCGCCCCCCTCCCTCATACACAAATCACACACATTTTACCTTCTTCTCTCTGACAATATTTTTTGTTCTATCAGTATTCAATGTTAAAATTGGTATGTCTATGTAAATATTGTTATATATGGTTGAGTCTCACAGTGTCCTATAATTTCCTTTCGTATACAACTTGCTTTTCCAGGAGTTAATAATTATCCACTTTTAAGTTTGTTTTGTTATTGATACAACTGACATAGTTAATTTTTTTAATAGACAGAAGACAAGGGAAGGGAAGGGAAGGAAGAAAAGGAAAGGAAAGAAAAAAATCCAAAGGGGGGAAAAAAACTAACCCCTCAATTTAGCCTAACACCTCAAAAAATAATCTAAGAATTTCAGTTTTTTCTTGAAAATAAGCATCCGAGACCATCCTTCCACTTCACAATGGACTGGTTACTCTGCCTTGCTGCCTTGCTTTCTCAGGACTTCCCTTCATTGTCATCCTGGGAACATTCTCTTTCCTTTTTCTGAGGTCGGAGCTCTCATTTGCTGGGTTTCATGTCTCTTTTGTGGTTTACACTCTTGTTTGTGGGGAGCACTTCATCTAGCAGATTTTGGGGAACCATGCCATGGAAGTGGCCTAGGGAGGAAGTGCTAGTGCCCCTGCACCATCAGACACGGAAGAGCACTGCTGTCACCTCTTCCATCTGCCACCCCCTGGGAAATGGGCCCTGCTATCGCCACCCCCAAGATGGCCCAAGCCTCTGCAGTCATCTGTGCCTGCCAGTCCAAAGACTCTACCTGGCATTGTGTTTTAAAGTCAACATTAAACCCTTCTCTTTAAAGGCATCTTTACAAACCATGTTGCCAAATGTTAAAAAAATGATAATGTTAAGAAAATGCCTTCATTCCTTCTACACAGGCTGGAATAATTTGTGCTTGGTCAGGTGGTGCCCAAATGAGTTCATTCTCATCATGCTGGTGGGCAATACCAAGCTGTTAAGACAAATCTAGTTTATAATTTTAAGTAACTGTATGCAGTTTTTTACAGGAAACATTTCAACAAACACAGTAACCCGTAACACATGGTCTGATTGCAGGGTTGCAGGTCACCATTAGGTAGAAGTAGTAAAAATAAACCTTCAAGTATTATAAGAAAGCTTTGGCCGTAGCAAACAGACTAAGGCAGAAACTCAACTTTTTGGTGACAAGATACAGAGTAAGTCTAGTTTTCACTTAAACTTTTTGGTAATAAGTATCACATAATTGCTAAATGTTACTTACCTATTTATAAAGTTGTAAGAGCTAGCGCAAGGAGTAAGGAGACCCATTTTTTCAAATTAGTTCAAAACTTAAGATTTGTTTCTACTACCATAGAAGCATTTTTTAAAATCAGATGATCAACTAAAGGATATCTTTAGCACAGTAGCGAAATAAAAAATAAAATTATTTTATGCAAGTCCACGGGTTTAATTTTTTAATAGAAGGATGATAACAGAAATCAGATAGAGATTCAGCAATCTGATATGTAACTTTACTTTTCCAATTGTGCTCAGTATTGCTTTGCACAGTGAATTGTCTTCCCTGTGAAATGAAAATGGAAATTTTTTCTTAATCTCAGAATAGAGAGAAAATAATGTTTTTGCTAGCTTCAATGGTCTTTCCTTGGGGAGAGATAATGTTGAGAAAATGAGATAGTTTTAAGGGATTGGGACACAAATGAAGAAGAATTTAAGAAATAAAAGTCACATGATTATAAATGTTGTTTTCAAGCACTGTGCCACTTAAATTCTACAAAATGGATTGGAGGAAAGTTTTAAGTGCTTTTATTTTTCAAGTTAGATGAACTTTGAGTTACATTATTACCCCCAGTAACTATTTAAAATGTATTCTTTGCTTCAGATTTGGAACAACATTGTTTTGGAGGACATGTCAGTGAAAAGGCACAGGGTTTCTCTGAGTTTCTCCTCTCTAATCATATATCCATTTTTTGATTAGGAAGACAATGGTGGTGAGAGTGAAGGGTGGCTGAAGGGCCACCATTCTGTAGTAAGCTCTCTGATCAGGACTGCACCCAAGAGCCCACTGCAATATAAATTCCACTTGTGAGATGACTTGAGCCTTACTCTGAACAATTCCAGATGAGACTGCGTAGCAGAGGAGGCTGATGGTGACCTTCCGTGCTGACAAAATTGGTAAACACGGGTGGAGTTGAGAATCAAGATAATCAGGCCACCCTGTCACTCACTGGCCAAATAATGAGTTCTGCATAATTGGGATGTACACTTCTAGGGCTATGATTTCATCAGTCCATAACTTCTTTCATTTTTCTATGATCCAACAATCTTTATTTTGATTTTTCATTCTACTTGTTGTTAGAAATTTACCCAGTCAGTTTATCATTCTCACAAGATTTGAGGGATGGGATAGAGGCCATAAGTGCATTGAGGTGTCACATGGGGAGGCTGCAGCCCCAGGTTATCATCTGTCCGTGGGGCATCTACTGTGACGTGGGAACTCATCTGGGTTCTGGTTGTCATTACTCTTCTGTCGTGATGTCCACTAGCCTACATCACCTTTGGTTTTGTGTGGTTCTTGCTCCTGTGTCCCCTCATCATGGCTGCAAGGCCCCTCTAGGCCCACCCCCACCCCCTGAGCTAAAGTTCTCAGATTTTAGAGGTAATTTTGGGATGATATCTCATGCAATTCTGGGACTGTGGGAAACTGGGGTGCTATCTCACACCCTCTCTGCACAGATAGGCTGCCACTTCAAGGTGGCTCAGGGCATAAATTAAGATGTTTCCAGCTGTAACAGGAAAGTTATCTCAAACTGCCTTAAGGCAAGTTATTAGCTCCTATAAGAAGGTGAGGTGAGCTTCAGGTGTGGGATCCAACAGTTTAAAAACGCAATTAAAGCCTCTCTCTGTCTCTCCGCTCGGCCTTCTGCCTGTGATCTTCATTCTAAAGCTGGCTCCTGTCTTAGTTGTATAATAGCTGCCTGCAGAAATTAGGGCTTTTCTTTCATACCTAATTGGTTTCTCATGCTTCTTTGCTAGGAATGAAGAAGGACATTCTCAGAAGTCTCTGGCAAACCCCTCTTTATCTCTATTGGCACAACTTTGTCACATACGTACATCTGAACCAATTCTTAGCAAGAGGAACCAAAACCAGGCTGAACCCTGACTGAGGGTGAAATCACTGTCTCTTTGGGTATTTGGTTATGTGGTGGAGGGGTGAGTACCTGAACTAAACATCGAATTTGTTAGGAAGAGAACAAGGAGACTGAATGTGCTCTAGGCAATAATATCAGTCAGGATTTAGTTAGGCAAACAAATCACTCCAGGAATTTCAAGCAGAGCAAGATTTACCAGGAGAATTAAATTTGCATAATCATTGAAAGGGATGAAAGAGAAAAAAGGCAGGGGGGTAAAGTGATGTTAGTCAATGTTGAGGAACACCTGGAAGCTGCTACTGTGCTAGCAGGAGACCACATCTGTCTAGCCCGCATTTCTCCGAGCCTGTGCTCTAGCGCCCTGCAAAGCCACGCACTTGCTGCAGGGCCACATGGCGCCACAGCCAAAGCCAGCGCCAGGGCTCTGCCTTCCTTCTTCCCTTTAATCTTATTCTTTAAAAACAGGATTACTGAGATATAACTTACATACTGTGCAACTCCATCATTTAAAGTGTATAATTCACTGGCTTATTATATTCATAAAGTTGTGTTTCCATCACCACAATCAATTTTAGAACATTTTCTTACCCTCAAAAGAAACTCTTTCTCTTTAGATAATACCCCCAAATCACAATCCCCTTACCCACCTTCCCAGTCCTAGGAAAACACTAACCTACTTTTTGTCTCAATATATTTGCCTATTCTGGACCTTCCATATAAAGAGAATCTTATAATATGTGATTGGATTCTTTCACTTAGCATAATATTTTCAAGGTTGTAGCATGTGCCGGTACTTTTTTAAAAATTTGATTTGAGAGAGAGAGAGAGAAAGAGAGAGAGAGAGAGAGAAACATCGAAGTGAGAAACATCCATTGGTTGCCTCCCATACATGCCCTGACTAGGGATCGAACCCACAACCTAGGAATGTGCCCTGACCGGAGTTGAACCCACCGTCTTTTTTAGTGTATGGGATGACACCCCAACCAACCAACCAACTGAGCCACACCGGCCAGAGCAGTATTTTGATTTTATTGCTGAATAATGTTCCATTGTATGACTATACCACGTTTTATTTATCCATTCATCAGTTAATGGACATTTGGGTTGTATTCACTTTTTGGCTATTATTATTAATGCTGCTATGAACATTATACATGTTGGGTATATACTTAGGAACTGAATTTCTGGGTAATATAGTAACTCTAATTTTAACCTTTTAAAGAACTGATAAACTCTTTTCTAAAGTGGCTGCATCATTTTACATTCCTAAATGAGGGTTCTAATTTCTCCATATTTCTACCAACACTTGTTACTGTCTTTTTGTTTATAAATTTCCTAGTGGGTCTGAAGTGTCATCTCATGGTGATTTTGTATATTTGTGTGTTTGTTTTGTTAATCCTTACCTAAGAATATTTTTTCCATTGATTTTTAGAGAGAGTGGAAGGGAAGGGGAAAGACAGAGAGAAACATTGATGTGAGAGAGATACATCGATTGATTGCCTCCCATATGCACTCCAACTGGGATGGGGATCGAGCCTACAACTGAGGTACGTGCCCTTGACCAGACTTGAACCCAGGACCTTTCAGTCTGAGGGCTCTACCCACTGAGCAAACTGGCTAGGGTTCATTGTAGTTTTGATTTGCTTTTTCCTAAGGCTAATGATGTTGAGCACCTTTTGTTCTGCTTAGCGACCATTTGTATATATTTTTTGGAGAAATATCTACTCAGATCCTTTGCCCATTTTTAAAAATTGGATAACTTGTCTTTTAAAAAAATATTATTGACTTGTAATAGTTCCTAACATAGTCTACATACAAGTCCCTTGTCAGATATGTGATTTGCAAATATTTTCTCCCACATTGTGATCTGTCTTTTCACTTTTTGATAATGTCCTTTAGTGCATAAAAGTTTTTCTTATAAAGTCCCATTTATCTGTGTTTTTTTTTTTGTTACCTGTGCTTTTCGTGTAATATCTAAGAATACATTGTGATATCTGAGATCACAGAAATGTACCCCTGTTCTACTAAGATTTTATAGTTTTAGTTCAAATATTTAGTTGTAAGCTTCATCTTTTTAAATATTTTTTTATTGTTTAAAGTATTACATAAATTAGTACATATATCCCCTTTTTTCCCCGTTGACCTTCCCCCAGGCTCCCCTACCCCCTGTCGCATGCCCTCATCCCCCACCCCCAGTGTCTTGTGTCCATTGGTGTGCTTATATGCATGCAAATAAGTCCTTTGGTTGATCTATTTCCCTCCCTCCCCAACATTCCCCAGCCTTCCCGCTGTAATTTGACAGTATGTTCAGTGCTTTACTTCCTCTGTAACTATCTTTTTGTTCATCAGGTTATAATGTTCTTTATTTTCCATAAATGAGTGAGATCATGTGATATTTTTCTTTCATTGCCTGGCTTATTTCACTTAACATAATGCTCTCCAGGTCCATCCATGCTGCTGCAAATGGTAAGAGTTCCTTCTTTTTTATAGCAGCGTAGTATTCCATTGTGTAGATGTACCGGATGTACCGTAGTTTTCTAATCCACTCATCTGCTGATGGGCACTTAGGCTGTTTTCAAATCTTAGCTATGGTGAATTGTGCTGCTGTGAACATAGGGGTGCATATATCCTTTCCGATTGGTGTTTCTAGTTTCTTGGGATATATTCCTAGAAGTGGGATTACTGGGTCAAATGGGAGTTCCATTTTTAGTTTTTTGGGGAAACTCCATACTGTTCTCCACAGTGGCTGCAACAGTCTGCATTCCCACCAGCAGTGCAGGAGGGTTCCTTTTTCTCCGCATCCTCGCCAGCACTTGTCGTTTGTTGATTTGTTGATGATTGCCATTCTGACAGGTGTGAGATGGTATCGCATTGTCGTTTTGTTTTGCATCTCTCAGATAATTAGTGACTTTGAGCATGTTTTCATATGTCCCTTGGCCTTCCTTCTGTCTTCTTTCGAAAAGATTCTATTTAGGTCCGTTGCCCATTTTTTTATTGGATCATTTATCTTCCTTATATTAAGTTGTATAAGTTCCCTGAAGATGTTGGATATTAAACCTTTATCAGTGATAACATTTGCAAATATGTTCTCCCATACAGTGGGCTTTCTTGTTGTTTTGTTGATGGTTTCTTTTGCTGTGCAAAAGCTTTTTATTTTGATGTAGTCCCATTTGTTTATTTTCTCTTTAGCTTCCATTGCCCTAGGAGTGGTAACAGTGAAGAAATTGCTTCGGCATATGTCTAAGATTTCTCTGCCTGTGGATTCCTCTAGTATTTTCATGGTTTCCCATCTTATGTTTAAGTCCTGTATCCATTTTGAGTTTATTTTTGTGTATGGTGTAAGTTGGTGGTCTAGTTTCATTTTTTTGCATGTATCTGTCCAATTTTCCCAACACCATTTATTGAAGAGACTGTCTTGACTCCATTGTATGTTCATGCCTCCTTTGTCAAATATTAATTGCGTATAGTGGTTTGGGTCGATATCTGGATTCTCTATTCTATTCCATTGGTCTATATGTCTGTTCTTGTGCCAGTACCAGGCTGTTTTGAGAACAGTGGCTTTGTAATACAGCTTGAAATCTGGTATTGAGATCCCTCCTACTTTGTTCTTCTTTCTCAGGATTGCTATGGCTATTCGGGGTCTTTTTTTATTCCAGATGAATTTTTGGAGAGTTCTTTCTAGGTCTGTGAAATACGCTGTTGGTATTTTAAAGGGGAGTGCATTGAATCTATAGATTGCTTTGGGTAGTATGGACATTTTAATGATGTTGATTCTACCAATCCATGAACATGGTATGTTCTTCCATCTGTTTATGTCTTCCTCTATCTCTTTTTTCAGTGTCCTGTAGTTTTCCGCATATAGGTCTTTTACCTCCTTAGTTAAGTTTATTCCTAGGTATCTTAATTTTTTTGGTGCGATGGTAAATGGGATTGCTTTTTTAGTCTCTCTTTCTGTAAGTTCACTATTGGTGTATAGAAATGCCATAGATTTTTTGGCATTAATTTTGTATCCTGCTACATTGCCGAATTCATTTATTAAGTCTATTAGTTTTTTTGATGGAGTCTTTCGGGTTTTTTATGTACAATATCATGTCATCTGCAAATAAGGACAGCTTTACTTCTTCTTTTCCAATTTGGATGCCTTTTATTTCTTCTTCTTGTCTAATTGCAATCGCTAATACTTCCAGTACTATGTCGAACAGGAGTGGTGAGAGTGGGCATCACTGTCTTGTTCCTATTCTTAGGGGAAATGGTTTTAATTTTGCCTATTGAGTATGATGTTAGCTGTGGGTTTATCATATATGGCTTTTATTATATAGAGGTATGATCCTTCTATTCCCACCTTGTTGAGAGTTTTTATCAAGAAAGGGTGTTGGATTTTGTCAAATGCCTTTTCTGCATCAATTGATATGACTATGTGATTTTTATCTCTCAATTTGTTTATGTGATATATCACATTTATTGATTTGTGGATATTGTACCATCCTTGCGTTCCTGGGATAAATCCTACTTGGTCATGGTGTATGATCTTTCTGATGTACTGCTGGATCCTATTTGCTAGAATTTTGTTGAGGATTTTGGCATCTATGTTCATGAGGGATATTGGCCTGTAATTCTCTTTCATTGTGTTGTCTCTATCTGGTTTTGGATTAGGGTGATGCTGGCTTCATAGAAGGAGCTTGGAAGTGTTCCTTCCTCTTGAATTTTTTGGAATAGTCTGAGGAGGATATGTTTTAGTTCTTCCTTGAATATTTGGTAAAACTCCATAGTGAAGCCTTCTGGCCCCAGGCTTTTGTTTGCTGGAATCTTTTTGATGACTGCTTCCATTTCTTACATAGTTATTGGCCTATTGAGATGTTTAGATTCTTCCTGATTGAGTTTTGGAAGGTTATATTTTTCTAAGAATATGTCCATTTCCTCCAGGTTGTCCAGTTTGTTGGAATGGAGTTGTTCATAGTATTTTTTAACAATCCTTTGTATTTTGGCGGGATCTGTTGTTATTTCACCTCTTTCATTTCTGATTTTGTTTATTTGGGTCCTCTGTCTTTGCTTCTTGGTGAGCCTGGCTAGAGGTTCATCAATCTTGTTTATGCTTTCAAAGAACCAGCTCTTGGTTTTGTTGATCTTTTGTATTGTTTTTTTTGTTTGTTTGTTTGTTTCAATGTCATTTATCTCCGCTCTGATCTTTATTATTTCCTTCCTTCTGCTTACACTGGGCTTTTCTTTTTGCTCTCTTTCTAACTCTTTGAGTTGTAGGGTTATGTAATTTATTACCATTGTTTCTTGTTTTTTTGCAGTATGCTTGTAGAGCTATGAACTTCCCTCTCAAGACTGCTTTCGCTGTGTCCCATAGATTTTGGTATGTTGTGTTTTCATTGTCATTTGTTGCCTTGATGTTTTTTATTTCTTCCTTGATCTCTCTGGTAACCCAGTCATTGTTTAATAGCATGCTGTTTAGTCTCCATGTGTTTGATTTTTTTGGATTGTTTTTATTGTAGTTGATTTCCAGTTTTATGCCATGTGTTCTGAGAAGATGATATGATTTCTATCTTCTTGAATTTGAATAGACTTTACCCATGACCCAGCATATGATCTATCTTTGACAATGACCCATGTGCACTTGAGAAGAATGTATATTCTGTAGCTTTGGGGTGAAATGTTCTGAAGATGTCAATTAATTCCATCTGGTCTAGTGAGTCATTTAGGATTGATGTTTCTTTGCTGATTTTTTTGTTTAGAGGATTTGTCCAATGGTAATAGTGGGTATTAAAGTCTCCTACTATGATTGTATTGCTGTCAATTTCTCCTTTGATATCCTCCAGGAGTTTTTTTATGTATTTGGGTGCTCCTATATTGGGTGCATATATGTTTACCAGAGTTATTTCTTCTTGTTGGATTGCTCCCTTTAGTATTATGAAGTGGCCTTCCTTATCTCTTGTTATTCCTTCACTTTGAGATCTAATTTGTCAGATATAGGTATTGCTACCCCAGCTTTTTTTTTCATTTCCATTTGCCTGCAAAACCTTTTTCCATCCCTTCACCCTCAGTCTGTGTGTGTCTTTTTTTCTGAGGTGGGTTTCTTGTAGACAGCAGATATATGGGTCGTGTTTTCTTATCCAATCCGTTACCCTATGTCTTTTGATTGGGGCATTTAATCCATTTACATTTAAAGTTATTATTGATAGGTACTTATTTGTCTCCATTTTTATTCTTTACCCCTGTGTTCCTTCTTTGCTTCCGATTTATTTTTTTATTTTTTTATTTTTACAGCAGACCCTTTAGCATTTCTTGCATTGCTGGTTTGGTGTTTAATAAATTCCCTTAGTCCTTTTTTTGTCTGTGAAGCTCCTGATTTCACCTTCAATTTTGATTGATTGCCTTGCTGGGTACAGTATTCTTGGATTCAAACCCTTTCTTTGCATGACTTTGTATATTTCATTCCATTCCCTTCTGGCCTGATGAGTTTCTGTTGAGAAATCAGTCGTTAGTCTGATGGGGGTTCCTTTGTAAGTAACCTTCTGTCTCTCTCTGGCCACTTTTAAGATTCTTACTTTGTCATTGGTGTTTTCCAATTTAATTATAATGTGCCTTGGCATTGGTCTTTTGGGGTTCATTTTGCTTGGGACTCTGTGAGCTTCTTGGATTTGTGTGGGTTTTTTCTTCCCTATATCAGGGAAGTTTTCTGTCATTATTTCTTCAAACAGGTTTTCTATTCCTTGCTCTGTTTCCTCTTCTTTTGTAACCCCTATATGCGGATGTTGTTTTGTTTCATGTTGTCCCAAAGTTCCCTTAGGCTCCCCTCCTGCTTTTTAATTTTTTTTTCTAGAAGCTGCTCTACTTGGGTATTTTTTCCTAACTTGTTTTCCAGCTCACTGATGCGGTCCTCTGCTTCTTCTAGTCTACTCTTGATGCTTTCTATTGAGTTCTTTACAGCAGCAATGTCATTTTTCATTTCTTCTTCGTTCTTCTTCATTTCCCCTTGGTTCTTACACTTGTCGAATTTGTCTTCCATTCTTTTCAGCCACCTATGACCATTTCTCTGAATTCTTTCTCTGACAGGTTGCTTGCCTCCATTTCGTTTACTTCCTTTTCTGGTGATGCCTGCTTTTCTTTCATATGCGGGCTGTTTCTTTATCTCCCCATGGTCTCTCTTCTCCGGATGTCTGGTTATGTAGTTCTCTCTCTCCTGCATTGATTTAAAGGCACAAAATACAACACAACTAGGTACAATGCACACGGCACTGAACAGAAATGTATTCATGATATTAATAACCCCAAATAAAGGTGACCACCAGAGAAAGACAAATTAGAGGATAGGAGAGAAAGAAGAGAGAAAAAAAAGAAAGGAGTGCAAAAATGAAATTGGGAAAAGGAAAAAAAAAAGTAAGAGAGAAAAGAAAGAGAATAAGAAAGAAGAGGGGAACAAACTATATATATGGGGAGAAAACTCCAATAGAACAGCCACTAATCCCAACAAATGCCAGCAACAAGTACCTGGAGATTAATACAAACTACAAACAACAACTAATATCAAGCGAGGTGAGGGGAAACAGAAGCAAAAAACAAACCAAAACAAAACAAACAAAAAGAATAAGCAAAAACAATCTCACAAACAAGCATAAAAAATCGATATAATCAACAATCAAGAAAACAGCAACAAAAGGACAGAGAGAAAAACAATTTTTTGGATAGTGAAGACAGAGAAGAGAGAGGTGTGTATGGACTTGGAACAGGGGATTGGAAATTAGATATATAAGTAGGGTGAAATTTTAACAGGGGGTAAAAAGAAAGAATAGGGAAAATCTAAAGCAGGAAAAGGGTAAGAGAAACAGGACAACAAAAGGGAAAAAGTTAGGAAGAGAGTGATGGCATAAAGGTAAATTGAGGTAGAGTAAAATGATGTTAAAGGAAAGATGAAAATAGAATGTAGAACACTAATCCCAAAGTAAAATAAAATGACACTTTTTTAAAAAAAGGGTAAAATAGTAGTAATAATAATACTGACTGAAAATAAAAATGTAATAATTAAAAAGGTAAAATCAAGTAAGGAAAAAAGAAAAAAAATAGTTTGTTAAGTAAAACATGAAAAAAATAAAAAATAAATAAAAATAAAAATGTGCAGTAGTGAAGGTCATTCACTTCCTCTACTCTTCTGTTTGGCACACCTGTTTCCTAGTCAGGACAGTATTGCAGTTCCCTGCATTCCACTGCTCCTCAGTGGTATAAGCCAGTCCTGATTTTTAAGTAGGCAGTGTGTCTTAATTTCTTATATTCCTTTATTTGTGTTTACACAAGAGTCAATTTGTGATTCAACCCCTGTGTGGCAGTATTTCAGGATTGACCTCCAGGTCTATAGGTCCTCTCTAGCCAGTGCTTAGATTCTGCTTTCCCTGTGGCACTCAATACCGGTTTGTGGGAGTGGGTTGCCCCAGAGCTGGTTCTCTGATGGTTATTCCCCACTCTGATCCCCAGGTTCCAGAAAAACAACTTTCCCCTGCAGTCTCTTAGGGTGTCTCCAATTGGGTGATCCTTATGTATTGGGCTTAGTAATCAGAAGCAAGGATTTAAAGAGGAAAAAGAAAAAAAAAAAAAAGAGCCAATGTAAATGTGCAAACTCCGGGGCTGCGTGCAAGTCTGTGCAGTCTTTTTCCCCCTTGGGTCTAAGCAGCCAGCAAACTTTTAAAAATTTTAGGCTGCCCTTTTGTGTTATATCAAAATGGGTTGCTTTTTAGAGTTCCCTTCTGTTAGCAGCTCTGAGGACCCCCTTCCACATTCACGGATCACGCCAGCCCCAACAGCCATGGATTTTTCTAGCCTCAGACTTCCCCCGGTCCTACAGCTCCCACAGTGCATGCATTTCTCTCTCCTGCTGGGACCAGAGACCTCACCTTATCCCAGGTGAAATCTGACCTTTCCGTGGTGGAGTGTAGAGCTCCTCTGAATCCGCATGTTTGCGCCAATTGGGGACTGGTGTTTGGGGTTCGCAGCTGTTTGGTGGGTGCTGTAGTTGTAGATTTTCACGCTTCTGATAACATCCACTTTCCCCTTCAAGATGGCGCAGTCTCCATGTCCGAGCCGGTCACTCAGGGAGGGAATCCAGCAGCAGTGGGGACTGCCTGGTCAGGGGAGCCCCGTCCAGCAGTCCCTCACAGTCTCCTGGAGTATAGCTGTCCCTCAGCTCACCAACAAACACTCCCTGTGCAACCCTCAGCTCTTCTTTCTATCTGCTCTGGGACAAGGCTTGGGACACGTCTGTCTATTCCGCCGCCATTTTTTTGTCCTAGTTGTAAGCTTCATCTTGAGTTAATTTTTGTATATGGTGTGAGTTTGGGGTCCAACTTTTTTTTTTTTTTTCATGAGACTATTTAATTGCTCTAGCATTTCAATTTGGTCTTGTTCAAGTCCTTTTCTGGGAGGTCCTGAACTGAAATCTGCCTAACAAGGGAGACTGGGAAATATAGTTTCCGGACTTCTAGCCCCTGTGATACAAGGGAGAGCTTAGAAGAGTGAAAACCAGCCAGTAGCATCCAGCAAATAACAAAAGTAACATTATTCTTCTGTGCGGGTTTGCTGTCTCTTTGGTGTCTAGACAGAAAGCAGGCCACGAATCTTTTATTCAAAGATCCTAAACCTGTCTATAATCATTTTGTCACCCTCCAATCTTTCAAGGGGTCTGAGATATAGGGTCCAAACTCACTTTATTTTATTTATCTCCTGTCTATTCTTTCCCCTCTCCAGTCCAAAGAATTCTAAAATTGAGTCTAACAAAAACTCTGTCTTATATCTTTCCAGATATTTCTATTTTACATGCTTTTGTTCTCTAGCTCAGTCTCTTTCCTCTCCTCGGTTGGGTCCTCAAACCAAACTGCCTGGTCTGAGAAGGAGGGCCTTGATAGAGATGGGAAAAATGTGGATTAATTGAAGTTCATCCTGCCACATATGGTCATACTGCCGATGGGGTGGAAATAGAGATGAGGTGGGCGTGAGGTGGCACAAATTCTTATAGTATTTACAGAAACTAACAATAAGAGCCATTCTAAGATAAAAGCGCAACAACAAAACCATCTTACTGCTTTAAGAAATATAAAATCAACCAAAGAACATGTATGCATATATGCATAACCCATGGACACAGACAATAGGGTGGTGGAGACCTGGGGTAGGGGATGGGGTGGGCTATAAGGGTTCAATGGGAGCAAAAAGGGGACATATGTAATACTTTCAACAATAAAGATTTTTTTAAAAAAATAGGACATACAATAATAAAAGTATAAAAAAAGATGATTTTGACTCTTCAATAAAAGAAATATATGTGGTACTCAGTGTTGCTACCTTTAAAGATATATTGCATTGCTTTTCTTACATTTGAAACATGCAATGAAAAGCTTTTTAAAAGAATATAAGAAAATGTTAAAGGTACTAAAGGATATTTTAGTTAGACTATTAGACAGTAGAAAGTGGTATTTCTCCTGATAGACTGGGAATATGGTTTCAAGAATTTGATGCAATGCTCCAGAGACTTTGGGGAAAGGAAGAAAGAGTCTCAGGGGAAGATGAATAATTAGAGGTAAAAAGCTAAAATTAATAGGTAAGCAGGGCATTGATGATTTCCCGTTATGACTATGCTGGCATTAGGGGTAACTTGCCAATGATTTTACAACTGTATTTTATAATAAACCACATAGATTGAACTGTTTAAACATCTTGGAGACTTTAATTTATTCAGCTTAAGAGCTTAGTTGAAGGGAAAAAAAATAATGGAAAGTAAGCTAAAGCTATAGGACTGCTTTTCCTGAATTCTAAATTTAGCTCAAACATATTTCTAATCCTCTATTCCAGGGATATTTTCTTGAAAATGCATTTGAATTGTATAATCTGATCACCTTTATTAATGCAGAGCTTAGAGGGCATAAATATGCTAGCTGTATTTTACTGTGTCAATTTTTAGCCTATGTAATCCTGTAAATGATTAGCTAATTATATTCTGTCTGAATATCAAGCTACTTAATTTAAATCAAGTATGATCATAGAAGGCAAGTAATGTTTAGTGCCAATAGAGGAGACTCTACACATTGTTACATTTGAGAAGGCAAAAGAATGCACCATGTGACCAAAGCCTGCACAAGATTAAATCCCATTATATTGATGCCAGAAACCAAAAAGGAATAAATTGTGTGAAGAGCAACACAAATTTATAGCCATTAATGGCTCTGCGTGACCTGGAGACAAATATTGTTGCTCCCTAAACGGATTCTCTTATGAAACTAGATGGGGAATATTCCATGGCCAATTGTATGAAATGCCTCTTTCTATTTAGGTCCAGATGACCTCACATTACACATGGGCATTAGTGGACAATTTTTTAATAATCAATAGAAGAGTGAAACTGTGTGAGCACTCAAGACTAGGACATCAATACAGCCCCCAGGGGAAATCAAAAAAGGGAACTAGCATATTCAGTGTCTCTCACATGCAGATCAGACTATCTCCTTTAGTCCCCATGAGAGGATTAAAAGGAAGGCATCATTATCTCCAGATGTGGAAAACGGATCAGATATAATATATATTAAGATTACTTTTGTCTAATTCCAAATTCTTTACACTTTTGATTGTCACATTTTGACAGCGCTGTTTCAGATACGAAAGACAGAAGGACACACAATTTATTTATTTTTTTAAGTTTAATAAATCTTTATTGTTCAGATTATTACAATTGTTCCTCTTTTTCTCCCCATAGCTCCCCATCCACCTGGTTCCCACCCCACCCTCTGCCTTTACTGCCCCCCGCCCCCGGCACTGTCTTCATCCATAGGTGTACGATTTTTGTCCAGTCTTTTCCCGCACCACCCTCACCCCTTTCCCCCCAGAGAATTGTCAGTCCACTCCCTTTCTATGCCCCTGATTCTATTATATTCACCAGTTTATTCTGTTCATCAGATTTTTTATTCACTTGATTTTTAGATTCACTCATTGATAGATATGTATTTGTTGTTCATAATTTTTATCTTTACGTTTTTCTTCTTCTTCCTCTTCTTTAAGAATACCTTTCAGCATTTCATATAATACTGGTTTGGTGGTGATGAACTCCTTTAGCTTTTTCTTATCTGTGAACCTCTTTATCTGCCCTTCAATTCTGAATGATAGCATGGCTGGGTAGAGTAACCTTGGTTGTAGGTTCTTGCTATTCATCACTTTGAATATTTCTTGCCACTCCCGTCTGGCCTGCATAGTTTCTGTTGAGAAATCAGCTGACATTCATATGGGTGCTCCCTTGTAGGTAACTAACTGTTTTTCTCTTGCTGCTTTTAATATTCTCGCTTTGTCTTTTGCTCTTGGCATTTTAATTATGATGTGTCTTGGTGTGGTCCTCTTTGGATTCCTTTTGTTTGGGGTTCTCTGCACTTCCTGGACTTATAAGTCTATTTCTTTCACCAGTTGGGGGAAGTTTTCAGTCATTATTTCTTCAAATAGGTTTTTCGTATCTTGCTCTCTCTCTTCTTTTGGCACCCCCATAATTCTGATGTTGGTGCGCTTGAAGTTGCCCAGAGGCTCCTTACACTATCTTCATATTTTTGGATTCTTTTTTCTTTTCCGGTTGAGTATTTTTTGCTTCTTCATATTTGACTTGATTCTTGTGATCCTCTAGTCTGCTGTTAGATCTCTGTATAATATTTTTTATTTCAGTCAGTGTATGCTTAATTTCTAGTTGGTCCTTTTTCATATCCTCAAGGGTCTAGCTAAATTTATCGGCCTTTTCTAGAAAATTCTTGAAAAACCTTATAACCGTGGTTTTGAACTCTATATCCAGTCATTTGCTTTCCTCCATTTCTTTTGTTTGTGATCTGTTTCTTTGTCTCTGCATTTTGGCTGCTTCCCTGTGTTGATAGAGTGGCTTTGTGTGCTAGGTGTCCTATAGGGCCCAGTGGCTCAGCCTCCCCAGTTACCTGAGGTGGACACTCTTGGTGCACCCCTTTGTGGGCTGTGTGCACAGTCTTGTTGTAGTTAAGCCTTGATTGTTGTTGGTATCACTGGGAGGAATTGACCTCCAGGCCAATTGGCTGTGAGGATCAGCTCTGTCTACGCTGGGAGAACTTCTGTGCTGGAGACACCCTTATGAGATAAGACTTGCAAAAGCCTCTGTGCTCAGCTTGGATGGGGTGGAGTCTCAGGGCAGAGCAGACGGCATTGGTTTCCCATCAGCCCTTCCCTAATAGGCCACTGTGTCTCAGTGTCCCATGGTAATCGCTGCAAGCACCTCTGAGAGAAAGCTGCCCTTGAGTTCTGCCCACTGCCAGACAGTCCAGTTTCTCCCCGTATGAGTCTGGGTCCCCAGAGTCTCGCCCGGAACTGGAGTTCAGCACAGTCGGGAGCTTTTGTATCCCTCCTGCTTGAGAAAGCCAGCCGCGCACTGAGTTGCCAGTCCTCTCTGCGTGCGTGTCTCAGTACCTCTGCCTCCTGCAGCTCCTCTGAGTCTCAGTGTGCTTTTCTCTTTCCTTCTAGTTGTAGAATTTCCACTCAGGCAGCCTTCCTGTGGTTCTAGATGATGTCCGTTTTGTCTTTTAGTTGTAGTTTTGAAATTGTTGTGCGAGGCAGCAGTTAGGTGTTTACCTATGCTGCCATCTTTGTTTCTCTGAGGACACACAATTTAAATTAGCTTAGAAAAAACAAGGAATTTATGGGCTTATAAAACTAAAAAGTATAGACATGATCTTTTCCACTCAGCATTGTCTGCTGCAGGCATGGTTGGAAATGGGACAAGTGGAACTCTTTCTCTGTGTGTCTCTGTCCTACTTTCTCTGTGTTGTATTCACCATCAGGCAGGCTCTCAAGAGCCTCTGCTTCAATCTTCCCAGCTTGGATAACATGGAAAAAGAGCCCCTCTTTCTTAGTTGGAATAGAAGTGCCAATATTGAAGTTCATTATCCTGGCTTGGTCTAAGTTATCCTAACCACACTCCATAAGGAATTTGAATGAAAAGTAAATGTGCAGGGCCAGCTCTTTCAGAAAATGTGAATCTAATTCTTAAGCCTTACAAATAAATGTTGAAAATGCATACATAGACTCCAGAATGACTGGACTATTTTCTGAGATGTTTTTCAGGTGGATCATGGGTTATAACCGGGTAGCTATATCATTTGGTGCTGATCCTAAGATTCCTGAAGTAAACAGATGACCTTTACTCCTCTGCTGTTGATAAAGGACTAAATAGTAGATGATATTGTGGAATTAGTGTCAACTTTGTTAGGTGTGATAAAGGTATTGTGGTTTCGTAAGAGTATATTTCAACTTTTTGGAGATCCGTGTGGAAGCATTTCATTAGAAGTGAAATATCTCAGTATTTTTCATTTACTTAGAAATAATATAAAAATAGAGGGAGGGATGAAGCAACTATAGCACAATGTAAATAATTGTTAAAGCTAGGTGGTGAGCACTATTGTTTCTAATTTTGATATATTTTAAAACTTCTAAAATAAAAATATTTTTGAAAAGCCTGTCTTTTTTTTTTTTTTTTAATGGTTTGTGACTTTGATGTCACACTTAGAAAACGTTTTCTTAAACAAGTTTTAAAATCAGTCACTGAGATGATCTTCTATGTCGTAATGGGTCATTTCTTTTAATACTTAAATCTATTTGAATTTGTTTTGGTGTAATGTACAGATGAAGATTACTTTTATTTTTAGGTAGTTAGATGATAGTAAATACTTGCTGTTTTCTTCTCTAAATTCACCCACCTTTTTTTCTTTTTTCTTTTCTAAAAAGAGCCCCTGATTTACATTGAGGGATCCACCTACATTTCATTTTCTGGTCATATGCTTGGGTAGCACAGAAGCAGAACATTACAAGCCTGATACTTTCAGCTAAGAAATAACTAGGGAGAAACCATCGTCTTTGTTAGCAGTTTGATAGGAAATTTAAAGAATGAGTCTGTTGAGACATGAGGAGATAAGCTCTATTAAACAGATAGGAAGAAAATTAGAGCGTATGTTAGCATAAAATGAAAATTTAAGCTGTATATTCGTTGTATGTCTTATATCTTCTGATATCCTAAGAGGAGTGTTCAGTCACAGCTCAGACAAGAACATAGAAAGCACTGTCCATGTGTCAGCAAGGGCTGAAACACGAGGGCTCAGGTGCTTATAGGGCCATCATAGCGGCTGGGGGAGGCGAGGCCAGGGACTGCCACTCACTTTGAGGTGCACCACCACCCAGAGATAGAGAGCCTCTGTCTGCAGGAAACTCCTGTTTGTCTCCTGTACTGTATGGCTCCCAGATAAGGGGAATGGCAGGGCAACAGAAGCCCCTCCAGAAACTCACATTTGGGAGGCCTGTGCTATCCTTCTACTGCTGCCAAAGAAAGAAGAAAAATGACTTTGACCTCCCTTCTTGCTACCTTTCAAGGATCACCTGAATTTATCTGTAATTACAATAGGTCTGAAAATGCATCCAGAACTCTGCTGGCTCAGGTGTCAGAGAAAGGGAGTTCTCAGGCTCCCTGGCCTTCACAGTGCAAGGAAGAGATAGAAGGGTGTTCAAAGATGGATGTCATCAGACAAATCCAACAAAAGAGGTGAGGAACTTTCCTACAATATTCAAATGTTCATTTTAAAAATTCAAAAGATTGTTAACTTGAAATACTCAGAGTAGAAAATGTAGGACAAAAGATTTGTTAGAAAATTTGGTGAAGAAAGCAATTTGAAATTGTAAACCATGTTTGGCATAGAGAATTGGTCTCACCCACCAATTGGTAAGAGTTAACTTCCTGTGACATCATCTAATCTAGCAGATCTCATCCAAAAGTCAACCGGCTCCAGGGATGGCTGGGAGTGGCTGAGCAGGGCCAGGTCACCCAGGTTCCAATTCCTTTCTTATCTCAGAATGATATATAAACAGAACTAGCCTCTTAATGTATTATGAAAAAGGCTGCAAAGCACTGCATTATAGTAAAACAATCTTCTGTTGTTTTATTGTGAATTATATTTCTGAATGTGAAGGCTCGAAAGGGAATTAATGAACAAGAAGTGTAAGGAGAGACTCTTTTAGGGCACTTGCTCAAGTGAAGACTTGTGTGAATACATCATGGCCATATAAAGCTGTAAATCTCAGGATATAATATTAATATTCCAGAGAGTAATGCTAGGTAAGTAACAAAGCAGGCTGATAAAAATTCCCTGGGTTTTCAGAAAAGTTAAAGGCTTGATTAATTAATTCTTTATCTGCTTCGCCTCCTCTATTTCTTTACTTTTATAGCACAAGTGAGACAATTATTCTAATCTGAGAGATAAGACTGAATCTACTGAGAGCCATATTTGTGCAACTCTGTGGTTTGGACAAATGTTGAATGAATTAAAGAAATTCATGTTCAGAAGCCTCTGCTCTTAAAATAATTTTCTACTTAGAAAAGGTAATTTGCAAGTGTAAAATAATATATTCTTTACTGAGTTATAAAACTTTTGTGTAAAATATATTCACACTGGGCTGGTGTGGCTCAATGATTGAACATCAACCCAGGAACAAAGAGGTTATGGGTTCAATTCCCAGTCAGGGCACATGCCTGGGTAGAAGGTTCGATCCCAGTGTGGGGCATGCAGGAGGCAGCCGATTGATGTTGATGTTTCTCTCTCATCAATGTTTCTATCTCTCCCTTTCCCTTCCTCTCTCTCTAAATCAATAAAAACATACTTTATATATATAAACATACTGTATATACATATATATACATATACATACTGTGTATATATATACATATAGAATATATGTATATATATAATAAAAGGCTAATATGCAAATAGACCGAACGCAGAATAACCAGAACAACCAAACAACGGAACAACTGGTCGCTGTGATGTGTGCTAACCAACAGGGGGCGTGCGCGGAACATGGCGGGCGTTGGCCATAGTGGGATGGTGGAGCAGGTGAGCAGGGGCACCAGACAAAGGCGGGGTGCTGGTTGCTGCCATTGGGGCAAGCTTCTGGTGGTTACTGAAAATTCTTTGCTCCCGTGTGCCCTGGTCCCGCCTGGTGCTTGCACCTGCTGCCGGTGTTGGCCCCATTAGTACCCGCTGCTGGCACCGGAGCTGCTGCTCACACCTGCTGCCAGCACTGGAGCTGCTGCCTGCACCCACTGCTGGCACCCGGTGCCAGCCCCGATTACATGGTGCAGTCAGCGGGTGCAAGTGGCTGCCAGCCCCAATCGCCCCTCGGGGCTTCTCTACCTCCCCCTGCTCCTGAGGGAAGATTGGGGTCGGCAGCCACCTCTCACACCCGCTGCCCGTCCAGGAGCTGACCCTTGCACCCACTGCCAGCACCAGCCCTGCTCACACCTGCAGCCGGTGCCAGGGCCAACGCTTGCACCTGCTGCCAGTGCCTGGCGCCAGTCCCAATCACTCAGCGCCATCAGTGGGTGTGAGCAGTGGCTGCTGGCCCTGATCGCCCTTGAGGGCTTCTCCACCTCCCACTGCTCCTGAGGGGTGATCGGGGCAGCAGCTGCTGCTCGCACCCGCTGATGGCGCCGACCCCACTCACTCCATACCTTCAGCAGGTACAAGCGGGCTGGCGCCATCAGCGCGTGGGAGCGGTGGTGGGAGTGGGGTTGCAGGCAGACAGGGGACTGGGGCCTCTGCGGGAGGGGGAGCGGAGGATGGGCCAAGACCTGCCCCTGTGCCTACCTCAGCCTCGTGGCCCACAGTTCCTTTCAAGCTGCATGAATTTGTGCACTGGACCCCTATTGTGTGTGTGTGTGTGTGTGTGTGTGTGTGTGTGTGTGTGTGTATCCACTATTTCTTGAGAAAGTACAGTGCACAAGAATACCACTTGGTGCTTGAAATATATTAGTAAACAAAATAGATAAAGATTCCTGCCTGACCTTGAAAAGCTGATATTCTAATGGGGGGAAGACAGATATCAAACAATACACATAATGAATATGTAAAATATATAAGATATTAGAAGGTAAAAAGCAATGTTTAAAAAAATACGAAAAAGTAGAGAATTTTAAAAGGAATTAGGTTTGCGGGGGCAGCAGGGTGAGTTACCATAGCTGATAGGAATGCTCACTGAGTAGGCACATTTGAGTTAGCTATAAAAGAGATGAGGGAGTAAGCCACACATTCCACACAGAAGGACTAGGAAGGGCCCCATGGAGGAAACATGCCTGGTGTGTTTGAAGAAATGAGACCAATGTGTCTGGAGTGGAGTGAGCAAGAGGATAGCAGAATATATAAAGAACTACAATTTAAAAACAAAACAGCCCAATTAAAAAAAATAGGCAAGGACTTGACATTTCTTCAAAGAAGAAATACAAATGACCAACATTTGAAAAAGTACTCAACATCCCTAATCATTAGGGGAATGCAAATCAAAACTACAATGAAATACCGTGTCACAACTATTAGGATGGCCACTATATACAACTTAATAAAAGGAAAATAAATGATCCAATAAAAAAATGGGCAACGGACCTAAATAGAATCTTTTCAAAAGAAGACATAAGGAAGGCCAAGAGACATATGAAAACATGCTCAAAGTCACTAATTATCTAAGAGATGCAAATCAAAACGACAATGTGGTACCATCTCACACCTGTCAGAATGGCAATCATCAACAAACGACAAGTGCTGGTGAGGATGCAGAGAAAAAGGAACCCTCGTGCACTGCTGGTGGGAATGTAGACTGGTGCAGCTACTGTGGAGAACAGTATGGAGTTTCCCCAAAAAACTAAAAATGGAACTCCCATTTGACCCAGTAATCCCACTTCTAGGAATATATCCCAAGAAACTAGAAACACCAATCAGAAAGGATATATGCACCCCTATGTTCATAGCAGCACAATTCACCATAGCTAAGATTTGGAAACAGCCTAAATGCCCATCAGCAGATGAGTGGATTAAAAAACTGTGATACATCTACACAATGGAATACTACGCTGCTATAAAAAAGGAGGAATTCTTACCATTTGCAGTAGCATGGATGGACCTGGAGAGCATTATTTTAAGTGAAATAAGCCAGGCAATGAAAGAAAAATACCACATGATCTCACTCATTTATGGAAAATAGAGAACATTATAACCTAATGAACAAAAAGATAGATACAGAGGCAGTAAAGCATCAAACGGGCTGTCAAATTACAGTGGGAAGGCTGGGGAGTGTTGGGGAGGGAGGGAAATATATCAACCAAAGGACTTATATGCATGCATATAAGCACAACCAATGGACATAATACACTGTGGGGGCGGGGGGTAGGATGAGGGCATGCGACAGGGGATAGGGAAGGCTGGGGGAAGGTCAATGGGGGAAAAAAAGGAGATATATGTACTAATATATGTAATACTTTAAACAATAAAAAAATTCATTAAAAAAAAGGAAAATAACAAATGTTGGTAGGATATGAAGAAATTGGGACCCTTGTGCCCTGTTGGTAGGAATGTAAAGAAATTGGTGCAGTCACATGGGGAAAAGTGTGATTCTTAGAAAAATTAGAAATACAATTACCATATGATCTAGCAATTCCACATTTGGGTATTTATCCCCCCAAATTAAAAGCAGGGTCTCTAAGAGGTACTTATTAGCTCATGTTCATAATAGCATTATTTGCAAGATCCGAAAGGTGTAAAGCAACCCAGTGTCCATCCACAGGTGAATGGTTAACAAAATATGGTATATACATAGAATGCAATATTACTCAGCCTTGAAAAGGAAGGAAATTCTACAATGTAGATGAAGACATTATGCTAAGTGAAATAAGCTAATCACAAAAAGACAAATATTGTAGCTGGGCCTGTGTGGCTCAGTGGTTGAGCATTGACTATGAACCAGGAGGTCACAGTTTGATGCCCGGTTCCCAGGTTTTGGGCTCAATCCCTATTATGAGGCATGCAGGAGGCAGTCAATCAATTGTTCTCTCTCATCATTGATGTTTCTATCTCTCCCTCTCCCTTCCTCTGTGAAATAAATAAAAATATATTTTTAAAAAAGACAATTACTTTATAATTCCACCTATGTGATGTACCTAGAGTAGTCACAGTCATAGAGAGAAAGTACAATGGTGGTTGCCAGGGGCTGTAGAAAGGGGGATGGGGAATAATTATTTAATGGGTATAGAATTTCAGTTGTGCAGATAGAGTTCTGGCAATGGATGGTGGCTAAAATAGCCAGAATCTCTCAGAAATAGTGTTAGAGTGACAATGAGCTACTTTCCACCCTCACTGGCTGTCTACTGGGTCATTACCAACAATATACAAAAACAGTAACTCTTCCCACCTCAGAAAACCCGCCTTTGATCCTACAGTCCCTTAATAATATGGCCTCATTTTTTTCTGCAGCAGTTTAGAGCAAAATTTGAAAGAATTGTAAATACTCTGTGTCACATACTACTGTTCTATGCTCTTAGGGGGATGGTATATCAGGCACCTGATCCCATATGGAAGTTTAAAGAACCAAATACATCCTCTTGTCCCAGGACTGGCAAGAGGGAATGCAAAACCTAAGTTCAGCCAAATGGGTGCTCTCTCCTGTGACTTTGATCTTGAGAGCATGATATGAGGACTAAGGAAAGAAATAGTTCAAGTTCATTAATCTCAGTGGGGACAGTGTGACCCAGCTGTTTCTGGCCTGATTCTTCCGCTTTGATTCCTCCTTCCCAGTCCTCTAGAGGGGCTCCTTCTTATTTTCAACTTTGGTCCACAGCTTCCCATCTCTTTTGAGCCCCTCAATGGCCTCCCCCAGTTTTGTTTTCATTATGTTGGTCAGTGTTGACTTTTGTTACTTGAAAACAAAATCTTGAAGGACATAGGAAGCATTGATATTTCAGACAAAGGAGAGCATGCATGCCACAGGCAATGTTTTCTTTTGTGTGTGTGTGTGTGTGTGTGTGTTTTCCTGGCACTCATATCATTGCCATGGTTACTTTTGGTCATCTGTGCCTTTCTTTTCCACACCAGAAATGAGAGTCCTTAATATACAGAATGCTTAGATTTATTAATTCCAAATGGAAATAGATTTATTTATTGTGTCAGATGTTACAATTTTTAAAAAGCAATGTCAGGAAGATAGCAATTTCTTCCCTTCTATCATGGAAAGTGAAGCCTATTTGCCATTGAACCATTTCCAAGGGTGATACCACTCCACAGGTAGTCTTTTACAAGAACATCCTAGATAGGCATGTTGTTGCTTCAAGAGCTTCTCCAAGCATAGTTTTACTCCAGGAAATATACCAGTGGTGCTTTTACAAACTGGCAGTCCAGATATATTCAAGAGGCATCACAATAATTTAGCACTTAAATAAAATGAAATAGAATAGAACTCAGCTACTCAAGATGCAGTTCGAGACACAGAAACATCCACTTAGGAGTTTGTTAAAATGTAGGCCCCCCCAACCCCAGATACTGAACCAGAATCGCATATTAACAAAATCTCTGTTTAACATGCACATTGAAGTCTGAGAAGCACTAGGACAGAAAATATATGAGGACATGATGTATAAGTGTGTTGTTTCATGAAACTTGTTGCAATTATATGCATATGAAGATATGAATTTGGCCTTGATGAAAAATGTACTTCTTACTGTGGTAAATTTTTTTTACAGTAAAATAAAATTTGGAGAGAGTGATGTAAACAAGATGGCCCAATAACATATCCTCGTCATATCTTCCCTTTCCAACAACAATAATTTGGTATCGATCCATGAACAAAAGTGACTTTGTGAGCACTGTGGGATCTGGAACAAGATGGCCAAAGGGTCAAGCGGGTGTCTTTCCCACTGGTGAGTCAGGTAGACACATCAGTTGTGGCTCTGGACCCTAAAGTGGCCTGTGAACCAATATAGTCCCTGTGAGTGAGGTCCAAGAGCCCCTGGAGAGCACTGACTTAGACAGTCACACATGGCTGCAAAAGCCTTTGAAAAGTCCAAGAGCTCAGGGGGGAAGTTCTAGTACACCATGGAGCAAAAACTGCAACAGGACGCACTGGAGAAGGTAAGAGGAACAATTTAACTTTATGCGTGTTACTCCTCCCTCAAGGTGGCACAGCTCAGTGCCAAGATAGCCCCTTTCCACCTGTGATTCCTCTCTGGGAAATGTAAAAGCTTGGAGTGAGCACCTGTTTCCCTGAGCTGTGCAGGATCCTGCCAAGAGACCCATTTCTCTTTGGCCGCATCCAGAGTACTGAGCTGTGAGCCACATGACTGAGGGGGCAGTGAGCGATAGGAAAACAGCAGCAGATATGGCACCTACTAACTGTGTCACAGAGTTCATCGGGAGGCCTGCCCATCGGTCACAGGAGGTCAATTCTGTGAGCCCCAGTCTATACTGTACCTAAGACATGATTGAGAGCACTACAGAGAGGGAGCCATGGGTAGCCAATCTTGTTTGCTAAGAGAGAGAATTGCCGGGCTGACTTGACTTCCTTTATTGGAAATATTACCAGACAGGTAAATTGAAGACATGAGAATATACCTGGATTTAAAAATAATTGAAACAAAAAAAGAATCCCATGAAATCCTGTGGCTCAGATGAAGAAAGTGGACTGAAATGTATTAGAGTTTTATTTACAAGTGGTTGGATGACCTTACTACAGGATGTGAATGGAAAATAACTTATTTATTAGGATATGCCTTTGATATTTATTTATTTATTTATTTATTTATTTATTTATTTATTTATTTATTGTTAATCCTCAACCAAGGATATTTTTCCATTGATTTTTCAGAGAGAGTGGAAGAGAGAGGGAAAGACAAACGAGGAACATTGATGTAGGAGAAACACATCGATTGGTTGCCTCCTGCACGAGCCCCTACCGGGGCTGGGCCAGGAGGATCCTGCAACCGAGGTACCTGGCCTTGACCAGAATCGAACCCAGGACCCTTTGGTCTGTAGGCCAATGCTTTGCCCACTGAGTCAAACCAGCTAAGGCTGCCTTTGACTTTTAGCTGCTTCCACATGTTTAATCAGTATTTGCTCAAAAGCACTGTGGCTTGCTGGTCAAATTTCACACATCTCGACTGCGAGCTAGTTAACTAATATGCTAGGACAAGAATTAGCTCCATCAGGATCTCAACAAGTACTAAAATGGATCCGATATAGAACGATGGAATTTCATGGGATTGTGTGAATAGTCCTGTAAGATTGCTATGAAAGTCCCAACTAGTATAAACAATATTTTTAAAAGTCAGGCTTAAGAGCAAATGTGAAAAATAATTGGAGTTTTAGTATATATAAATTCCATGTTAACAGAATGGTATAGTTAATAACAACAACAAAGAAGCCCATTCAATCTCACATTATATGAAATGTGTTTATAATATTTAAAATAAAGGTAGGAAAAGTCTCACATTAATCCAGGCTGTTGAAGCTTTATCCGAAATGTTTCATTTCGGTATATCATCCAGAGTTCTTTGAAGGAAAGCAACAGAAACCCAGTCTACCCAATTCAATACAAATAAATTAAAACACACCAAAATTGGGAGGGAATTTGTACAAAAAGTAGCTCCTAAAAAAAATCAAGGAAAAAGAACTTTCTTTTGTGGCAATCAAGAAGTAACTAGATTGGACTTATGCTCCTGCTCTAAACAAGCAAAACTTGGACAAAATATATGAAACAACTCTCTTTAGATAGAGGGGCAGGGGGATAGAGGGAAACCACGGGGGGGGGGGGGTGGTGTCTAACCTGCAACTTCGGTATGTGCCCTGACAGGGAATCAAACCCATGACCTTTCCGTGTAAGAGAGGAGCTCCTAACCATGAGCCACATCGCCCAGGGCAATGGCTAATCTCCAGAACACTGTCATAGGGATCAATCAGCTCTAGATGTATTTGTTCTTGGGCCACTCTGACCAAAGTTCGCACACCTGGTGGAGAAGGTCCTGGACAGGAAAAAGCCAGAGGATCCTGACTGACCTTCCCATCCAGACTTTACTAAGTGTGGCAGGGTTGGTCCCCCAAAGAAAAATGTTAACCAGAAGAGGAGGCAGTGATGCCTGTTTGTCTCCAGGGTGACCAAGGAGAAGCATAATTTTTAGGATGGACTACGTGCAGGTGCAGTTCGTGACTGGGGACGCATGTGCATTCGCGGTCTCTATCCAGAGAAAGAAGAGTTCATATTCATCTAAAGAAGAGAAGCATGGTAGGAGAGGGTCATTTGGGGTTGGTTTGGAGCGCAAACTTTTTGTTTGGAAGATGGGGGAGCATAGAACATAAGAACGAACTCTCCAGCAATTAGAAGTTCGTATTTGCTTGGGTCGTCAGGAGAAATTCTTTAGTAAGGAAGAAGAAGGTGGACAGTCAGAGAAGTAGATTCAAGAATTGGCATACAGCCCAAACCGGTTTGGCTCAGTGGATAGAGCATCAGCCTGTGGACTGAAAGGTCCCAGGTTCGATTCCGGTCAAGGGCATGTACCTTGGTTGCGGGCACATCCCCAGTGGGAGGTGTGCAAGAGGCAGCTGATGGATGTTTCTCTCTCATCGATGTTTCTGACTATCTATCCCTCTTCCTTCCTCTCTGTGAAATATCAATAAAATATATTAAAAAAAAAAAAAGAATTGGCGTACAGCCAATTGAGGAAAGACTTTTTCTTGGTTCTAACTTTCTAACGTTGGGTCTCCCGGGACCTCCTTGAGGAGTCGGCAGAGGGAGCCATTCCCCAAGAAATCTGCGCGAGGCCTCGCAGATATTTTCTTGCGGGTCCGGAGAGTTCTCTTTCCCCTCCGCCTTTATAAAGTAGGCTCCCTGGGTCCCACCCATCCCCCAACTCCTGGCCCCACCTTCCCTACCACTTTGTGGCCGCCTCGCATACTCGAGCACCGCTAGGTCACCCGTCTCTTCGTCCCACATTTGCAATCCCTTCTTGCCACTGCTGGGGACGGGCCGTCCACTCTGGCTGGTGGCTCGGGTGCTGTCCCCAGTCCCCCAAATCCTCCTAAAGGGTCTAGAACACCTCTCGGGTTTTAACCCGGAGGCGCTCACTGGATGTGGTCCGGACTCAGACGCGCACTCTGCCACCCGCTGCAGTGACCCCAAGGTTTGCCAACTTCTTGACCGGACTCTTGGCGGGGTCACTCTCGGACGGTGGAAGCCTCCCAAGGCAGGGGCGACCTGCGGTCGGGACGAAAGAGTCGGGCCGACGGATCCTGGCTGGCTGCAGTGGGGACCGTGCGCGGCGCCAAGCGACGCCCCCTCCAGCAGTCACTGCCCCTGCGGCGGCAGCTGCAGCAGCAGCAACTGCTCGCATCCAGGCCCGGGCTCGGGTTACTCCCCTCCTCCTCCAGCATCTCGGGCCAGACGGGAAAACCTTACTCAAGTTTGTATAGAGTACTTTTCCCCCACGGTGCGCAAAACTGCGCTGAGACCTGCCTCCTTTCCCGCGTTTCCACCTCTGAATCTGAACCAAGACTCCCCAGTGTCGCTCTCTCCTGGGACGCTGCTTGGAGGCGAAGAGCTCTGTGTGGGACAGGTTTAATTTCTTGGCTGGCATTCGGTGAAAACCAGGGGAAGAGGGTTGCATTGCGAATCTCAGGATCTCTGGACCTGGGTAAGAGTTGGGCACACTCAATTCTGGCAGTCGCTGGACTTTGGCAAGGCGGTCGATGGTTTCTTATGTGTGTGTGTGGGGGGGGGGGGGGGAAGAAGTGGGGAGACACGTTTTCCTTCTCCAGGATACCCTGGTTCTGCGTGAGGTCTGGGAGATGGGCCCAGCCTAGGTTGTTTACAAGGGTTTATGGTTATTGTTTACATTTGGTCTTGTTACTTGGGGCTTTTAGGAACTTCTTGGAGTATTTTTCATGGGGAGACATCCACATTATGCATTTTATTTTACATAATTTCTGCCCTGTATTGCCTTGTCTGTTCTGCGATGACGGTGTAGAGAGGGTTGGGAGCAATAAGACAGAATGAAAAGTAGTTTTGCAGTAGTTTGAGATCAGCTTCCCTTCTCTGGGATCTTGACTTGTTTTCTAACTTTTCTTTCTCCGGTACTTGATATTCAGATGGTGCAGATGGACCTGGGATAGTCCCACATCCCCCGTTCTCAGCGTCCTGTAGGGGGTCAGGATAGTAGGCTGGGTGGCTTAGACCAGAGGGGTCTCTTCCTTGTATGAATGCCTAGTTCCTCAAGGAATGTTGGAGGGGGTTGGGGAGAGGTGATTCTTCAAGCCATAGTTACCATAGAAAGATCTATATCATGTTGCTCTTTTAAATTCCTTTAATCTAGGACTTTTACCCCTGGTTTAGGGAAATATTTTCTTTTTTTTTTATTCTGGAAGTTAGAATGATCCCACTGAGTAAATAAAGTATAATGATGTTTCTTTAGAAAAATATCCTCACATGAAAATCCAAATTCTTTTTAAATATATTTTTATTGATATCAGAGCAGAAGGGAGAAGGAGAGATAGAAACATCAATGATGAAAAAGAATCATTGATCAGCTGTCTCCTGCAAGTCCCCCACTGGGGGCTGAGCCCCAAACCCCCAGCATATGCCCTGACTGGGAATCAACCATAACCTCCTGGTTCATAGGCCAGTGCTCAACCAATGAGCCACTCCAGCTGGGCAAGGACCCAGATTCTTTAGAGGAAAATTAAAGATCTGATTAGTCCAAAAGTTTTTAGGTTCCCAAGGCAGAGGAGAATTACATTCCTTCTTGGTTCTCCTTGCCTTTCTCCTTCATACCCTGGGTCTCACTTTCTGTAGGGTCTTCTCAACTAAAGATGCTTCATTCCTTATGGATGAAAAGACTGGGACCAGGTCATATTCTCCAGAAATGTCTTCTTCCTGGTGGGACTGCTCCAAGAGGTCAGCTTGCAGGGTACTTTTTGCTTTGGTGCTCTGAGCTCAGAGAGTTGAGTAGATCATGAGCTCTGGGACCAGGTAGCCTGAAGTCATCTCTCAACTTAGCACTTTCCAGTTGTGTGATTTTGGTCATTATTTAACTTCTCTATTCTCATCTATAAAACCAGAATGATAATACAGTGCTTATACCAGAAGGCTGTTAAACGGATTAAATGAGTTAATGCATGTGGTGTGCTAACAAGCTTGGCAAATGATAAGCAAGTAAGAACTAGCTATTATTATAATTAGGCTAATATTGGTAACTTGCTGTATTAGGATAATAGAGCTTTCATTAGCTGTCAATATGTTAGCTACTATTTCTCTTTGGATGGCCTTTGAAGACCATGCTCATTGGGCTTGGCTCCCCCCAGGGCATAATGTATTGTCAGATTTACCTCGGACATGATCTTTCTGTTGGGCCCCTTTGGAGGAAAGAAAATGTATGTGGCAGGGCTGGGATTGTAGAGGAGGGGTCATGGTTCTGTGCCAAAGCGTTATTGATCGGGACAGGCTAGCAGGTGGGAAATCTACACTTAGTTTACAATCTGTAAACTACACTGCCTTAAAAACTCCTTGCATTAATATACTTCCTTTATTCTATTTTTTAAGAGGCCAGTCATTTATTCAGTAGTTATTTATGAAGCATCTATTACATTTCAAGCACTGCTCTAGGTTCTATGTTAGGTTCATTAGCTTTATTTTAAAAATGGATATGCATGAGTATTTACTTTACACCCCCCCCCCCATTTCACACATATTAGGGCTTCATGCAATACTAGCACCCTATAAATTAAATCCCAAATATTTTTAGCTACATTTCTTTTAGTAGCTGTTAAAGTGAAGAACATGCATCGCTGAAAAATTGAACAAAATAGTATAATTTCTAGCAGGGTTCTTCTCCCATCAGCTTCAACATAAACTTGTGTAGGGAGGTGGGGAAAAAGCTGGATAACTTAGTGTTCCTTCTGGCTCTAAAATCTTTAAATTAGTGGCCTTCATTGATGGTTGTTTTTAAACCTCCTTTTTTTCAACATTTGTTTTGAGTACATAAATATGTCACTTCTATTGTTGCATGTTAATCAAAGTAAGTAATGACACAAATAATTAGTAAAAAAGGAAAAGTATTTAGTTCTGCTTGTATTTCGTCAGCTATTCTTAGACTTTGATGTATATCAAGCATGGAGGAAGCTTGTTAAAAATATTAGATTGAATTGTGAGAAATTGCCAAAGTTTGACATTTTTGACCTACATAAAATGGAAATTTAATATCATTCAACCTAATATAAATCCTAGCCCCCTCTGCTTTGGTTCAGATGCAGTAAGTCTTGGGTGAAGTGTGAAAAGTCTGCAGTTTTATAAAAGTTCCCCAGATGATCCTAATACAAACCCAAGGCACATGCCTATTTAGCAGCAATGGCTCTACCTTCCTCATGATCATCTCCTTGGTCTAATAGCATATTTCTAAAATACAGATCTGATCATGTCATTCCCTCGTTTAAAAATCTATGGTGAATCCCCAGATGGTGACCATCAGTCACCAGGTGCTTCTTGAAAATGCAGATTGCAGGGCTGTACCCCGATGCAAGGGCCAGAAATCAGCATTTAACAGATCCCCTAGTAATTCTGGTGGAGGTGACCTCATATCACACTTGGAGAAACACTGGCTTATAGCAGAAAGCCTAACTTCTCTAACATGATACACATGGCCAGGTTTGCACTGTCTTCATTGTGTTGTTTGTCTGCTTCCCTGTTCTCCGAGCATTTAAACCCTGCTGATCTTGATCTCGTTACTTTTCCTTGAAGAATACATTGCCTGCTTTCACACCTTTCTCACCTAGCTGTGTATGCTGTTCCCTCTGCCAGAAATGTCTTTGCTCCTCTTTTCAGTCTAATCAACTATTTACTACCCATTTATCCTTCAAGATACAGTTCAAATAAGACATCCCCTCTGAAACATTTTCTAATTCACATAAACTTAGAGATGTCTTATATGACTCCTACTCTACTTTGTGGATAGCTTTAATATCCTCTATCATATTGAATCAACTATGTTTGTTGTCCGGAGATCACTACAACTGAGTGGTGAGATGATCATTTCCTATTTATCCAAATGGCTGGCACATAGTAGTTACATAAATACCCCCAAAAATGTAAGGGAAGAACAAAGGAATGAACACTAATTGACATTTTCGTAGCACACCAAGTGTTTGGGGCAGTCATTATATACAGACTGAAGGCTATGGAGAAGTCAGTCAAGAATTTACAGTTTGGCTAGACATAGTCATGAGTAACCAGGAGTGAAAAAAGGCAAGATAGAATAGCCTAAGATGACTTATGAAACACCAGATGCCACTGAATTAATGTCACATGTTTAACACTATGGCAGCACTATGATAAACCTGAGTTTATCACACCTTTGGGATGGTTTTGGTTGTGAATGACAGTGTCAGGGCACCGAAATGGAAGTGCCAATACCAATAAAAATAAACAACTTTTGCCCTGTGCTTTTCAGTTTATAAATACCTTTGTATTTGTTTTGTATTTGATGGGAAACATGGTGACTCGTTCAGTACTGTTTTTCCTACTTTAGTATAGGATGCATTTCTAGAAATTGGTCCAAAGATTGATTGTGCAAAAGCCTACATATTATAAAGGATGCTTGCTGTAGAGGGCCAAATTCATTATAAAATTTTAAATTACACCTTGCCATTAGACATAGCATTCAGTGTTTGTTTTATTTTTTTCTTTAAACTCCTATAATTTTGGTTATTTTCTTATCTGAACAACAGTTGACCTGCTCATAGTCAATAAATGTCTGATTCTGACTAAAGATTGCATTTTTGGCATGACTAATAACTTCTATCTTTATCTAACTTATATTGTTTATGATGCAAAACTTTTTTTATAATTACTATTATTTTTTAATTCTTAATTTTTTTCATTTCTCATTCATTTTTTTTATAATTAATGGTAATATACAATAATATTTGAACAAATGAACAAAAAAAATTTTAGGGTAATGACAAAGCTGGTGATGCTGCAAAATGGAACTTTTAGCTCATGGGCAGCTCCACCATAAAATAAACAACATCCAAAAAGTTCACTTACTGGCTGACGTATGAGAGTTCCAATGTCATAGGGCAGGAAGTTAACAGAATTAATATGCGAAGTACAAATGTCTAGATTGTTTGGACTTCAAACAAAGCCAAATTAATGCCAGTGATCCCAATTTCTCAAGGATGTGTATCCGGAATTTCATTCTAAAAATTAGCTTAGTTTTAAGAATTAACTAAGATTCATTGGGTTCTGTTGATTTGTCTTCAGTTTTCAATCCTGTTTCCAGAATGAACTCTTTAAACCTTAATTTAAGCTTTCATCTGGCTGTACTTTTATAAGTTTCTTACATAGTTTCCTAATGTCTTCATTTATTCATTCTATTTTTCTGAATTTCCCAAGATTTTGTATTTCTCATGTCTCTCTTTTCTTCACAATTTAATATTATTTTTCACTGGGATCATTCTAACGCTTTTTAAAAATAGTTATTGCAGAGGATTAACTTATAGCTCTTAATAAGAGGATTTCTCATAGTATGAGGACAAAAGTAAGATACAAACCAGTGCTATTCTACTTTATTCAACTTATTTGCAAAACTGCAAGTCTCATGTGAATATTATTTGATGATGCATACTCTGCACCATTAGCCAGTCTGGAAAGTGTGAATGTGATAATATATCCTGTTATTATCGATGTTAATTTTTAGTGATTTCCTCTATTCATTTCCAGTGATTTATACTCCTAGATAAAGAAACTATGGGGAGCATTTCAACCTCCTCAATTTTCTACTCATAGGGCCATAAATTGTACCCTTCCCCCTTCCTAAGACAAAGAATACAGTATTTCAGTATGGAAAGCCTCATCTTGATAGGTACATGTGTAGGATATTAGCATCTGTTAAAAACATCTTTGGAGCAAGGAGACCCCATCATAGAGGGTGACTAAGTGCCTTGTCATTAACATCCTGGCTGACCTGGATTTGCTGCACAGATCTGGTTAGTTCTAAAACCTCCCCACAGGTGACCATTTTCATAATGGATCTTTTAAAAGCCTTCTGGTGAAGAATCGTGTTTGTCTTTTTTTAAAAAAAATAATTTTTGATGGAAAATTGAAAATCAAAACACACAAATTTAACTTGTTCCTCATGGAACAAAATAGGAAGGTTAATTAGACCCAGGAGATTATTTCTATAATCAAAATGGAAATTTTTAAATATCTACGTTCATTGATATCTTCAGAAGGGTACTTTATTTTTTTGGATGAGGAATTGATGACAAGATGTTCTTTCAAAAAGTAATTGACTTGAATTTTATTTTTGCTCTAAGAGTTATTTATTAGGGCATAGGAATAAATATGATGTGGAATTACCAAGATACTTGCCTTAAAAAAAAAAGATAAAGAATATACACCTGACTGTGTAAGGACCAAGGGGGCAGTCCCGAGAGCTCATTCTAGAGAGAGGACTCCGTGTGGTGTGCTCAGAGGTTTCCTGGAAGCCTGGGGCCTGGAAGGAGAAAGGATTTGAGTAGATGGGGGTATTTTACACAGGGGAGTGAGCTCAGCAAACATGTGGCAGAAGGAATTTGCAAGATATTTTCAAGCAATAATGACTAAGTCATTCCACAGTAGGGGTGAGTTAACGTTGGAGAATCATTTAAGACAGCCATGCATGGGGCTGGACTCTGCCTGTTCCCACAGCTCTATGGGCATTAAAGGACCCCTTCATATTACACTGCTATTGTTTTAGTATATAAGCCAGATGTGGTGTGTGGCACCCTATGGAGGTTCAAGCAAAAACTGAGTGCCCATTCCATGCAAAGGTGTGAAACGAAAAAACATTTCTTTCAGCAACTATGGGGCTCCTTGGGTGTGGGGGTGGAGACAGGACTTGTGTTTCTGCCAGCACCATCTAGTTCTGTTTTCTTCCTTTTATCTTATTTTTTTCCATCATCATTTATCCCCCCATACCCTCCTCTACCTCCACCCACCTCTCTACCCCCCACAATCACCACACTGTTGTTCATGTAGCACCATCTAGTTCTGAATTCATATTTTCCTGTAAGAAGTTTAACTTAAAGTTGATCTTGCCACACTATTGTACTGTCTCTTTTAGTACGAAGTGGTCCACCCCATATCTCCTTTACTTCATAAAATATCACCAAACATGTGCCTCTGAGTGGCTGACTTTTAAGGCTTGGAACTATGGAGAAAATTCACTTCTTAAAACTAAATATTAAACATGCTAGTTTTTAAAGAACCACCTGTCCATCCCACCACTGGGAACTTCATTTCTGAAAGAAGTGCTCACCATCCATCCTCTTCTGAAGGCTCCAGCCTCTGCCAAGTTGCTTCAGCACTCTCCTCTTGCAAAACCTCCCGCTTTATGCTCATCGCTGACCCCACTGTTATTATCATTATTTAATTTCCTAAAGCTTGAGGCCTCTGTTTAGCCTATGTTTTCAAACTTTAGGGGCCTGAGAGTTGCCAGCAGATACTGGCTCCCCTCTAATGATTTGGATTCAATAGGGGTGCATTAGGGCCCAGGGGTGTGTATATTTGACATGGTATTCTGACGCAGGTGGTCCAGAGATGCACCATAGACTCTTGTTAGGGCTATACTCCATTCAGAAGGCACGACTTCTTTTTTCTCTTTTTTAATATTTTAGTGAATTGGTCAGAGTGGATCACAGAGAATAACTGGTCTGTGAAAACCCGTGCCTCTCCGTCTCTGCTTGGAGGGACAATGGCTGTAACACAACGCTGTTCATGTGACAGCCGGAGAAAGGGGTCCATTGTTCAGGGGTTGGCTGATGCTCCATTCTGCTCTGGCCAGCCATCCAACTGAGCTTGGTAGCCCCAAGGAAACAGACACACTTGAATCGGAGAGACAAAGAAAAGAGGTCAAGGCCTTTCAGAGTTAAACTACTTGCAGCAATGAGGTAGGATTTGGGAAGGAAAAAAGTAATTCTGTGGAAGCATCATTAATCTGCTGGTTTGGGAGCTTGAGACATGGCGTTAAGGGAACACAAGTCTGTATGAACTCGCCCAGCTGATCTTTGACCAAGGAAGAATTGTGTTCTACTATGGCCGCCAACTTATCTTATTGCAGAGTTTTATTATTAATTTTAAAAAACGATAAAGCTCTTCCTCTGTCCATGATAAGCCAAGACACATTTCTCAGCCTCTTTCTCCAGGTTCATCAAAGACAAGTATCGGCTCTGCAAGCCCACCTAAATCAAGGGCCGTGACCTCAGAGAATGATTCTTTGTTCTTGGGTGTAGTCACCATATATACAATGTATTAGTGATTTCCTTTGGAATCTAGATTCAGATATCAATTTTGAAGCTGACGTTTTTGAGTTAAACCCATTGAAAGTTATTGATCTGTTTGGACAGTTGTGCGGTTGGGGGACTCCCCAGATGTCATTTAGATACCACTCCTCCCCCCCAACTTCTAAACCGGATTCTAGCCCTGGAGGGAAAGGGTTGCAAATTTCCTGCAAAGATCTAATCTAGAGCTCAACAATCAGCTACATTCTGTGTGTCAGAAGAAGATTCAAATTCAAGGTCATAGCCTCAGTGAAGGTCGCAGACTTTTTGCACAGATTGTTCTTTTAGCCTGATTATTCTCTTTATGAAAAAGTATGCCATTCATTCAGCCTTTGCCTCTGGGTTTTTTTCAAAGAGAAACTTAGTCTCTAGTTCTTGTGGATATTTGTAAGTGGCTTTCAAAAAAAAAAAAAATACAGCCTTGAGTGATGCAGAATGGAGAAAGCCTTTTCTGGATGTAATGGGTTTCAGAGAGCATCTCTACAGGGTGCAGGCAGCCGGTGCTCATTGCCGTAGGAATCCTTTTGTCTCTGAGATAAGAGGTTTTCTGACTGGGAGCATTAGGCTTAAAGAAGTTTGTACCCAGGAGAAGGCAACATGTGATTTGCTGGAGGTCACTTAGAGCTTCATGTAATTAAGTCTGTCATTGCAGCTTGATTATAGACTATCATTGTAAACCCATTAAAGAAGGAGAAGCAAGTGGATTGCAGAGAGGCAACTAGCTTTATTTTCTTCATTATGTTTCCACTCCACCCTTCTCTTGCTGTTTGTTTATACTTTACTGAGTGGATATTTGGTTTTACCAATGATATAGATGCTTTAGAAGTGAAGAGGGGGAAGAGGAGGCTGTTCTTTGCAGGTGGCAAAAGGATTGTGTTAAACATACTCCTGATGTGTTAATTTCTGATTCATTGTCATTAGGCCTATTCATTGGGCGCCATTCCTGTGACTTAGAGAGGCTCTCTCCTCAGTGCTGTAAGGGATGAGGACTGTGCTGTCCTTGGAAAAATAGGCAAGTGATATGTTGTCTTTTATTCCCAAGTCGCATGTTTAATACTAATGCTTTTTAGGCATAGGATGCTTGCTGGGACTTAGTCTTGTGTCAGAATGGAAGTCTGGGATGCTAACATTGTTCTATTTCATCTGGGTGTGCTCCCTTTGTGAAAATGTATCAAGCTCTTCCATTTTTATCTCTGTTCTTTTGCGGTATGAATTTTATGCTTCAATAGAAAGTTCAAAAACTTTTAAAGCATCATGTTTAAGGTAGAATTAAAGCTCTCACACTGATGGAAAATGAGAAATTTTTAAGAAATTTAACTGTTGCATAATTTGGGGCCTGGCAGGGCTGGGAGGCCTGGAACTTTAAACATCCACAAACACGCCCTTACTTCCATAGCTGGGAGAGCTTTGTGTTAGAAAACATGGACCAGCACTGTCATAGTTGATTATTTTACTTTTTTAGACAGTAAATTCAGTGCCTTAGAGGTCAACAGTGTTAACAGAACCCCACTCTTTAGAATCTAAAACAGAACCACTCTTCCAAGTTGGCCAACTAGCAAATCTCATTTCAACTCTACTCTCCTATTCATTGTAATTGGTTCAGAAAAATCAGAAAAAGACTATGGATCATGGGTGTTTTTCTGAAATTTTAGATGACATTTCTCCTGAAGTCTAATATTGGAATGCTTTTATTTTCCTCACTCTCCTTTTTCTAACTGGGACAAAGTGATATGAGGTCTTTGGCTCATCTCTCTCACTCATTCCAGCCATCACCTCCTGAGCTCCAGGAGCAGTACCTGTGAAAGTGGGACAGCCCTATAAGCAAAACAATGCTTCTGGCATGAGAGTGGCTTGTGGTCCCTATTCTATCTGCAGGACATCAGTCATCATCAGTGTGGGTCATTGTACTACAGAACATCCTAGCTTGCTGTTTGGAGCCAGTAGACTCAAACAGAGAAAATAGGAGCTTTGTTTTTCTCCTGAAGGAGAATTCAGGAAACTTGGCTTTGAAATGGTTATAGCACATCTGTCTGAGGTCTGAGTACCCATTCTGGATACTTCCTTTGGCATTGGACTTGAAGGTTAACTGGTGATTCACATAAAAACATGTGATTAAAATAGTAAGATGATATATGATTTTGTTGGTCTGAGTCTACTCCTGACTGGTCTTGTTACTTACTGTATGAAATGGGACAACCTGGGTCGGGACCCCATCTCTACCCCTTAAAGCTTCATGACCTTCAGAAGGCTACCTAAGCTCTGTAAGCCTCTTTTCATCACCTGTGGAATGAATAACAGTATATACTTCCACGAGTGTTGCATTTAGCATAATGGTAAGCACATAGTAAGCACTCCATAAATATTCGTTATCATTATAACAGCTTAAAATAATGTTAAAATAGTGAAGAATATTAACATGTTTAAGAATAAGGCCTGCTTATGGTTTTTATGAAAGAATCATCCTAGTGCTTAAGATCCTATAATTAAATACAAAAGTTAGAAAGTGTAGTCTCTGATACAAAATATAAGCTATAAAGAATTTCAAATATTCTGTAATACAAAACAAAACAAAACACAAACCAGTTAAAGTTACTCATGGGAATGAATGTTTTTTAATGAAGGTAGTATTTTATTTTTAAAAGTTATTTTTCTCAACTGTAGAATAAGGATGAGGCTTCTAGTTAACAAATTTATTCTTCCTTAGTAAGATGTCAGCTGAAGGAAAAGTGTTCAAACAAAAACTTGTACACAGAGGTTCATAGCAGCATTATTCACAATAACCCAAACGTGAAAACAACCCAAGTGTCCACCACCTGATGACTGGAGACTGGATACACAAAGTGTCATATATCATATGATGGAATATTATTCACCCATAAAAAGGAATGACATATGATATATACTATGTCATGTATGAACCTTGAAAACTTAATGCTAAATGAAAGAAGCCAGACACAAAATGCCACATATTTTGCTATTCCATTTATGTGAAATACCAACTATAGGCAAATCCACAGAGACAGAAAGTAGTGGTTGCAAGGGACTGAGGTGAGGGGGAATGAGGAGTGACTGTGTCATGGGTATCGGGCTTCCTTTAGGGGTGCTGAAAATGTTCTGGAACTAGATAGTGGTAATGTTTGCACAATGTGGGTAAATTGATGAATTTTATGTTATATGAATTTTACTTAAACTTTTAAAATTTTTAATTTAAAAAAGGGGTTTTGCATTTAGATAAGACTGCATCAGCCAGTTGATCTGTGTTCACAATGTGTCTGCTATGAGCCAAGTCTTTATTGCATGTTAGAGAGAACACTAAAAATGAGAAGGCATGGCCCCTGCCCTCGGCACATTGCTAGTGTGTTTGTGAAGACAGGAAAGGATGAGGAAGCAGGTGATAGATTTCAGGTGAATCCATCTCATAACCAGGTGTGATCACTGTGGGTTTGGTGAGAAGACTTCTTAGAAGAAATGGGACTTGGAAAGATAAGTGAGCTTCAGGTAATTAGAGAAGAGCAAGAAAGAGTTCCCCAGTGAAGAGAAATGCACATGGTGCTGGTAAGGGTGGGCATGGGCAGGAGCAGGCAGAGATGGTCAGAGTGGAATGTTTGTATAAAGAATATAAAGAGCCAAAACCGGTTTGGCTCAGTGGATAGAGCGTCGGCCTGCGGACTCAAGGGTCCCAGGTTCGATTCCGGTCAAGGGCATGTACCTTGGTTGCGGGCACATCCCCAGTAGGGGGCGTGCAAGAGGCAGCTGATCGATGTTTCTCTCTCATCGATGTTTCTAACTCTCTATCCCTCTCCCTTCCTCTCTTCCTCTCTGTAAAAAATCAATAAAATATAAAAAAAAAAAAAAAAAAAAAAAAAAAAGAATATAAAGAAACAAGGTTGGAAGTGTAAACTGAAGCCAAGTTGGAAAATTTTTGAAAGCTGCTTAAATTCACCAGGCAGTGGATAGCAAAGGATTATCATTGATGACAGGAGTAGAAAATAAAATAATAATGGGAAAACAATATAGGAAGACTATTGCAGTAATTTTACTAAATCTAACTTATAATCTGTTATTTATTTATTCAACAAATACTTATTCAGTGCCTATTATGTTCCATGTGATTTTCTATGCAAGGGGAAGGACAGCACCTAAGATAAACAAGGTCCCTGCCCTCTTGGACTTGCATTCAGATACACATTTCAATCATTGGCTGCTTTGTGCAGTGGACAAACGTGGTTGAAAAGTGAAGGCACAGGTGTGCTAGACTGTAGTGATTTAGAATGTGGATTCTGGAACCAGACTCTGTGAATTTGAATCCTGGTTTGCTCTATTGACTACTCTATGTATGACCTTGTGCCAGTTACTCTAGACTTCATTTTCTGTATCAATTATGTGGGGATAATCATGGTAGCTTTCTAATAGAGTGGATATGAGAAGTAACTGTGATACTAACCAACAAGGACTTAGAACGCTATATGACATGGTAAATGTTCAGTAAGTTTTATTTATTTGTTTGTATCTGATTGATTAATTTCTACTCAAAGATTTGTCGGTCACTTCTGTTTGTAATTCAGTGAGGCTATTGCAGAATTCTGGTGTGTTGCATCTCTGGTGTATGCTCTCTTCAATATGTCATACTATTTTGTATATTGAACTTATTGAATTTATTGGCATACAAACTCTGTTCATAATTCAGGAAAACAGCAGTTTCTCTTTCTAAAAACTACAGTCCTGATATTGGCTGGGCACAAGCTTCCAGATAATGCTTCTTCCAGATGCTGAATCAAGAAGCCTTTTTACACTTTTATCTGAGCAGTACCATCCATATTAGGAGTCCAGTGACAAATAATGTGGTTGATGGCACAGACCTTAGCACATCTAGTCTCCCTCTGGAGATACAGTCACAGCATAAATTTAATGTCTTTATGTTAGCTCATCACAAGTGCCTCAGGCCATCTTCACTCTCTGTGTCCCTTTCTGTGAATTGGGGTTTAATAGCCAACCACCTCATCAGGAGGTACATTCTTGACGTGTATCTAGAAGGAATCCTTGGAGCTTGTGGGAAGAGACTACATAAACATTGAGGACCTTTCTACTTCTAGAATAAATTGATTCTAGAAAGTAAGGTCCTTGAGCACATAGGATCTATATTATTTACCTTTCTGTCCCCAAATGGTCCAGCATAGCGCTATGGACTGAATTGTGTCTGTCCCCCCTGCTTCTACCCTCCATTCTATGTTGAAGCCCTTCCCCACAAAGTGACTGTATTTGGAGATAGGGCCTGTGAGGGGTGATAAAGATTAAATGGAGTCATAAGGGTGGGACCCTGACCCAGGAAGGCTGGTTCCCTTATTAGGAGAGAGGAGACATCAGAGCTCTCCTTCCATCATGTAGGATGCAGAGAGAGGGGACCAGCTGCAAGCCGGGAAGAGAGCTCTCACCAGAAACTAAATTGCCCAGCACCTGGCTCTTGGGTCCCTCAGCCTCCAGAACTGTGAGAAATAAATTTCTGTCATTGAAGTCACCTAGCCTGAGGCATTTGGTTATAGCAGCATGGGCAGACCAAGACACGTAGACCTTGTCCCCTCTTTTTTTTAAAAGTGGAATAGGAACCTAAATATCTGTGGACCTGACTGATTTTGAGATTATTCAGAACTATGGGAACATAAAAATAACATGTAAAAGTGAACCTGACCCACAATCCTAATACTCACTAAAATGGGCAATCTTGGACCTTGTCTTCCACCATACATCAGTGAGGCCAGGGTAGCATTATTGCTTGATTAAAACTTCCCCAAGACACAATCTTTCATCTAGGGGAGGTGCCAATGAGCAGGGCCACCGTCAGTAGCAAGGGAGAACCATTGTCAGAGGGCATGAGGTGAAGGAAGAGCCTGGACAATGTAGACTTGGGACTTTCAGGTTTTGGACATGACCTTCTAGTTCTTCTTTCTTTGGATGCTTCAGAATCAAAGTGGTGCGAAGGAATGGGATGTAATGGAGGTCACATCAGCGAGGCAGACAGTGACCTAGGCCAGGAAAGGTGAATGTTTCCTGGCAACGAGAAGAGATCCTTCTAAAGAGTGATGACTGCGCCTGTGCACAGCCCAAGGTTCAGGTACAGGGGGTTCCTCAGCATCGCTGGCCAGATGGCCTACTTTTATTTTGGTGAAGACCAGCTTGGAGCAAAGGCGCTTTTCTTCTGACATTCAAATACAAAAACAGAAAAGCTTATGATGTGGAGCTCTGCCAAACCAGGGCTGGAAAAAGACCCCTTGCCTTTCTTTCAAGGCTGTATGTAAGCTTTGTTTGTGCAGCCACCGGGACCTCCAAAGGGCCTCCCGCAGCCCATCACTGCTGTAGAGTTTAATTTTTATACATCCCCCCTAAGCTACCCCTTCAGGTCCAGTTTTCACCTTGCAGCGTAATTGTGCTTGGTTGAAGATATTGTATTGTTATGAAATCCAGAGACCTTCTGAAAGTAGTCCCTTAAGTTTGCTTTAGAATTTTGTGTGCTTATGTGTAGCTCTCTCCCTAAGGACGAAACGCTGGTCTTTCCGAATTTGTCCAGCGTTCAGGGGTGGCAGACAGGGACACTGATGGTCTCTCTCAAAGAAGGATTTCTTAAAGTTTGACCTAAGGAAACTGCTGTCTAGCCAGAGAATTTGGAAGAGTATTTTCATTTCTTGTCCAGGTTGTGCTATTTGTGAAAACCAGGCCATTTAACAAAAGGCCCAGTGGCACGGTATTCATTCCCGGGCACGTAAGGGAGACCGCAGTGCTTTTATGGGCTGGTGGCTGGTGTGTCCTCTGTACTTTCTATGATGGTGAATGTGTCAGGCTCCACTGCTGAGAAGGATGGCAACCAAGCCCGACAGGCCGATTTTCAGAACAGTGTCGGTGGGTAAAAAAAGGGCTGAGGAAGCCAGGTGAGTTTGGTCACCAAGTGAGTTTGGTCACCAAGTTCTCAGAACAAAAGCAGCTTCCCAATCTCTGTCCAGGAGTTGGACCGATCACAAGTGAAACCCCAGGCAGAGAAAACCCCCTTCAGGGTATATTGGGAAGCATAGTGCAGTTTCTTCCATGGTGAACTCCCTGAGATGCGAGGAGGTGACCGGGCCTCTGCCTGGCTCTGGACCTTGTGCTCACAAAAACAAAGCTGTGTATACTGGCTGCCCACCCATTCTTTTTGGCTCAGCGGTTCCTGGCAGCTGAGCAGCTAGGAGAAAGGGAAGATGCTTGCAGGTGGTCTGTATCAGGCCTCAGAATCATTGTTGAAGGCCCAATGGGGAACCCATGGGAGAGGAAAGAAGTCCAGATGAAGCCAACTTACTTAAGGAGAGATGGATTTGTAGGGAGTTTCACTTCATTGGCTCTGTTCAAGTTTTACCTTAAATGTATTTTATGTGAATTGAGGGGGTGGTAGAATCACCATTTAAAGTTTCAGCATTACTCCTGAGTGTAGCTAGCTGCCCACTTTTAGAACTGCACTGATTTGAGGTAATTTTTTGTTTTCTAATCCTGATGCTAATGTAAAGCATTAACAGTGATGCAAATATCAAGGCCAGCATCATTAATCCATTATTATTATTAACTAGAGGCCCGTTGCATGATATTTGTGCAAGAACAGGCCTTCCTTCCCCTGGCTTCACTCCCAGCCGCCTGAGAGCCGGCAAGTCCTCACTCCTGGCTGGAGCACCTCTCCCGAAACTCCCTCCGCTGCCCCTCCTCCCCCTCATAGCAGGCATCCCGCCCCTCCTGGCTGCTCCGCGCCTGCATATGCAAATTAACCCGCCATCTTTGTTGGGTTAATTTGCATACTCCTGATTGGCTGTGGGCGTAGCAGAGGTACGGTCAGTTTACGTTTGTCTATTATTAGGTAAGATAGTAATTCTTATTATTTTGTGTGAAACCAATAAATGCTTTAAGACAGTGGTTTTCAACCTTTTTCATTTCATGGCACACATAAACTAACTTCTAAAATTCTGCAGCATACCAAAATATGTATTTTTTGCTGATCTGACAAAAAAAAGGTATAATTTTGATTCATTCACAGCTGATGGCTATTGTGTTGGCTGTTGTCATTTTTTTATAGATATATTTTTAATATATTTTTATTTATTTCAGAGAGAAAGAGAGAGGGGGAGAGAGATAGAAACATCAATGATGAGAGAGAATCATTGATCGGCTGCCTCCTGCATGCCCCACTCTGGGAATTCATCCTGAAACCTGTACGTGTGCCCTGACTGGGCATCAAACCGTGACCTCCTGGTTGATGCTCATCCACTGAGCCATGCCAGCTGGGCTTGTCATTTTTTAAAAATTTGACAATCTAAGGGAAAAGAGGCCAGTGCCCCTTACTAAATAGTCAGGTATTGCATGTTTTAAAAATTCTTGCAGCACACTAGTTGAAAATCGCTGTGCTAGAGTGAGGGAACGTACTTTTCTCCCCAGAGCTCAGTTCGGCAGCCCAGAATAGTAGAAAGATTACTGCTTCTGGAGCAAAAAGTTCTTGTCTTGAGATCTGCTTCTGCCACAGTTTATCTTAGGCACCTTAAAACCCCCAAAAATGCCGAAACTGGTTTGGCTCAGTGGATAGAGCGTCGGCCTGCGGACTGAAGGGTCCCGGGTTCGATTCCAGTCAAGGGCATGTACCTTGGTTGCGGGCACATCCCCAGTGGGAGGTGTGCAGGAGGCAGCTGATCGATGTTTCTCTCTCATCGATGTTTCTAGCTCTCTATCCCTCTCCCTTCCTCTCTGTAAAGTATCAATAAAATATATTAAAAAAAACAACAAAAAAAAACCCCAAAAGACTCTTTTGTGCACATTTCCTTATTTATGAGATGAAGAGGACATAAGGCCTTTTCCAACTCCATGAACTTAACTAGGAAGCCTCTCGCCCGTGTCTAGGGTGTAGGGTGCAGCTGAGTGGGTGGGTGACAGTGGGGTAGGTGAGGGCAGTGCCCCCACTTTGCCTGAGCTGTTCTCTGGCACGGCCATGGAGCCAGACACCAAATGGAAGAAGCACAACTGCGACATAAACAGCTCGCCTCTCTGCTCCTCCCTATGGGGACAGCTGTTTTCCTGGGGGCTCCTCCGCTGAGCTGGCTCAAGGATAGGGCACAGCCTTGCTGCGCCTCTTTCCTCTTAAAGCAGGGATCTAGCTGAGTCTCACATCCAGCTAACTTCAGACCAAATCCAAACCTTCTTTCTGTCCATGATGGATGCATTTTCTTCCAGCCCATTAGGACAGACCTTTGGGACAATATGTAAAAATAAATTGTTCCCTCTCTCTCTCCTTTTTAAACTTACAAAATATTTTTTAAAAGAAAGAAAATGGTTAGCTTTACAATTTTTTTGTGAAGTCTGATATCTCCTTCTACACTTCTAGAGACCTTGAAGAGTGTCACGTGCCGTCACAGAGCCCAGTTCAGGAGTGTGGTGTGGAAGCCCCAGTCCTGCCTGGGTAAGAGAAGCAGGACTCTCTAATCCACGCCACATGCGGTGACCTGAGCAGACCCTGCAGGACAACAGCCTTGCTGTCTCCTCCCGGAGCAGTTGCTCAGAGCTCTGGTCCAGCTGTGGCCTGCTTTGTTGGGAAGTGCATTGTGACTTGATATTTTAATCTTTTTTCTCCTTATAGGTATTTAAATAACAACTGGTCTGTGGGCATACCTGCCAGAAGGGATTGAGATCTGCATTCTTACAAAAAAAACCATTGTTTTATGTTATCTTAACTTCATTAGCAATTTAGAGGGGTTGGGGGAGAATAAAATCTCTAAACAAAGCTACTTCAAGACCCAGAAAGTCCAACTTGAGGAATTTAAAGTTGAAATTGAGGAAGACAGTCCATCCAAATCCTCAAATCCCTTAGCACTTTCTGAGAAAGTAAGTAGCACACAAAAGTCCTGATCCCTGAGTCCATTCATTCCAAGTTAAACAATCAAGTCGGAGTTGTGAATTCAGGCCCACGGTAGTGGAGAGCTGCGTTCTGACCTGCACCACGGGTTCAAAGGATTGGATGCTCTTTGGTTTAGGTTTGCTGAGAGACAGTTAAGTTGCTCTATTTTGGTTTCTGTGTCTGGGTTCTGGAGAAACCATCACCGGTTTTACAGCCTCTTGGAGAGCCCAGAGAGGTGACGTTCTGGCCCACTGCCCCACCGAGGAGGCCGGGTTGGGGCTGCCTGGACACAGGAGCACACTGCCATTACATTTGCTGCACCCTCAAGTTCTAGTGGCTAGATTACAAATCCAGGTGCGATTCCTGGAAGAATGTGTGAATGCTTGTTTTATCCATGCAGATGGGCAATAAAAATATACAAACAGAAGTCCTTACATCTTGGGCAGACATCTGTTACTCCTTAGAACTTGGCTTACTTCTAGATATTTGTTTTTTATTGTGGTAAAATATATGTAACATAAAATTAAACATGGTAACCATTTTTAAATGTACAGTTCTTTGCCATTAAGTACGTTCATATTGTTGTGCAACCATCATCACCAGCCATCTCCAGAACTTTTTAATCTCCCCAAACTGAAACTCTGCACCCATTAAACAGCAACTCCCCACTTCTTTTGGCCCCAGCCTCAGACAACCATCCCCCTACTTTCCGCCTCTATGAATTTTACTACTCAAGATACCTCAGATAATATGTATGTATAGTCTATATATATATAAAAGCCGTAAGCGACCCTTACAACCAGATGACTGGCCGGTAGCTATGACACTCACTGATCACCAGGGAGCAGACACTCAATGCAGGAGCTGCCCCTTGGTCATCAGTGTGCTCCCACAGCCAACCTCCTGTGGCCGGCCAACCTCCCGCAGTCCCTCCCCCCAGCCAGCCAACCTCCCGTGGTCCCTCCCCCCAGCTGGTTGGCCCCAATCGGCCCTGAGGCGAGGGACCCCACCATTGCACGAATTCGTGCACGAGGCCTCTAGTATACAATATTTGTCCTTCTGTGACTGGCTTATTTCACTTAGCATAATGTCTTCAAGGTTGAGCAATGTTGTAGCATGTGTCAGAATTTCCTTTCTTTTTAAGGCTGATTAATATTTTATACTAGTGGCCCAGTGCACGAATTCGTGCACATTGAAAGGAAATTAATTGGAAGAAATATTTTAATATTGATATTCTCCCTTTCTCTATAATAGAAGTGTCTATCAAATTCACAGTCGACAATGACAAATTGAAACACACACTTGCAATTGGCACCAGTGAGAGCTTTATATGTATCGTGCACGTGCAAGTCAACTTAGCCTTTTATAGATATAGAATAAACTTGCTTAATTAGCCCTGCTTTCTGATTTAGCTAAACTTTTTCCAGCCCAGTGAAACACCCCAACTTCTCTTTCAGGTAATTGTCAGCAACAGTGTAATATTAACACAAAGCAGATTATCATTGTAGAACACACAGGGAGAACAAAGTAAAATATTTAACTGCAGCAGTGTTTGACTATACTCTGTGTAGTGAGAAAACCTGAAGTCATTTTCAAGGCCCACCATTTCTTACTTCTTTTTAGTCAAGTCAAGTTTCTAAGCTTTCTAAATCTCTGTTTTCTGGCTAATGAAAAGAAAATAGGATTCCACCGAGTCTTCTATCTATCTACTCCAGGACTTCTGTGAGGATCAAATGAGATGAGGCACAGGAAAACGCTTCACAGACATTTGTTCAAGTATAAAATGTTTCCACCTGGCTATAAAGCAAGTCATGTTCCTGGGCTGGAGAAACTCCAAGGAGGCTAGTCGCTAGGGAGAGGAAGCTGGGTGTTGCTATGGGATGTCATTACCCAGTGCACACAGCCACCGTTTCTGAGCTGAGCTAGGCTGTGGGCTGCATTTTGTGCCATGGGGTCTCGGCAGCGTTGGCTGCGATTTGGTGGGGTGGTGCTCTGGGGTGATGGCAGGGCCTGTGTCCCACTTGGGGGAAGCCAAGTGTTGCTTTGTGGGCAACAGGTCTGCGTTGCCGTTTCTCTGTAAATGACCAGTGCGCATCACGGCAGCTCCTGCATTGAGTGTATGCCCCATGGTGGTCAGTGCACGTCATAGTGACCAGTTGAATGGACACTTAGCATATTAGCCTTTTATATATAGATACCATATTTTGTTTTATCTAATCATCTATTAATAGACATTTTGTATTATTTCCACTCTAGGGGTATTGTGAAATGCTGTTATGAACATTCGTGTACAAGTCTGTTGGAGTCCCTGCTTTCAGTTCTTTTAGAGTGTACACCCAGAAGTGGAATTGCTGCACCATATAGTGATTCCCTGTTTGTTTGTTTATTTATTTATTTTTAAGTATATTTTTATTGATTTCAGAGAAGAAGGGAGAGAGAGATAAAAACATCAATGATGAGAATCATTGATTGGCTGCCTCCTGCATGCCCCCTACTGGGGATCGAGCCCACAACTGGGCATGTGCCCTTGATCAGAATCGAACCCAGGATCCTTCAGTCTGCAGGCTGATTCTCTATTCACTGAGCCAAATCAGCTAGGGCTGGTGATTACCTGTTTAATTTTTTGAGGAATGGTCATACTGTTTTTCATAGTAGCAGCATTTTGCATTCCCAACAATGCACAGGGTTCCAACTTCTCCACAACCTCACCAGCATTTTTATTTTCTGCTTTTTGTTTGTTTTATGTTTTAATAGTAGCCATCCTAATGGATGTGCAGGGGTATCTCATTGTGGTTTTGATTTGCATTTTCCTAATGATTAGTGATGTTGAACATCTTTCCCTGCACATATTGGCCATTGGTATATTTTCTTTAAAGAAATAGCATTTTAAGTTATTTGCCCATTTTTAAATTAGGTTGTTTGTTTTATTGTTGTTGAGTTGTAGGTTTTTGTTTGTTTGTTTTTGTAAGTCTGGATTTTGATCCCTCATCAGATATATAACTTGCAAGTATATTCTCCCATTGTGTGGGTTGCCTTTCACTCTGTTGTTAGTGTCCTTTGATACACAAAAATTTTAATTTTTAGGAAGTCCAATGTCTCTGTTTTTTTCTTTTGTTGCTTGTGCTTTTGGTGTCATATCTAAGAAATTATTGTCAAATTGCTCTTAGATATTTTCACACATAGCTCCTTTCTCTGTAATACCACAAAACCATTACTAGTGGAAATTTATTTTTGAAGACATTGGCCTCTGAAACAACTCTTTTTTACTTACTTAAAGAGTGGTCTTTATATAAGTTCAGAAATGGTTAATTTCACTTTCTGCTGTGCTCTCTTATCTTCCTTCTGTCCTCAAGGGATCACAAAGGCTCATTTGTGGATAATGAAAAAGAGAGAGTGAGGGAAAGGCTTAGTTTGAAAAGAGCCTCAATCATTTATATCATAGGGGCTGAGGAGAGAAAGGCCAGATTTAAGAAGTCTGGGGAATGAATGTGAGAGGGGCCTCTAGCAATCACGACTTGCAGGAAGTGTATGACAGATTCAACACCAGACTGTCATTTGTATGGGAAGGCTGAGATCTGTTTCCTAAAGCCCGCTTTCCCCTGAAGCTGGACAGACTGTTGAAGAGTGGGTTGGCCCTATGGCGAACCTCTAGTAAACTGATAGTCCATCCCAAGTACAGAAAAGGTGTTCCATGTACACTTCTCCAAGCGCATAAACAATGGCTTTTATAAATGTTCATTCTTTTTTAGAAAACACAAAATATTTTTATTTTTATAATGCTGGTAAAACTTTTTAATAGCTTAGAAAATCCTTTTCTTGCTTGCCAATTTCTCATACTTGACTCATTATTTATGGATATTATTCTGTACACAAAACACCACTAATAGTAGCCACACATCTAAACATCATGGATATTGCCTGATACAAGAAAGCAATGGAGTAGTGTATCATAAATGTATACAACCCCATTTTCAAAGGGCAAATCATGCACAGAGAGAGAATGCTTCAGGACACTCTTCTTTATAAGTGATTGTTCCAGGAGAATGTATTCACAAGGTATTTATGTTTTATAGTCTTTTCTCATTACTTACATTACAACCATCTGACACATTGGTTATTGGGCTGTTGGGCTATTGTTTAAACAACCAGGGTTAGGTGAGTATTTGTGTGTTTCCCTGGTGTGTATTCAGATATGAGGTTGCTTGCTGCTGTCCTTGTACATCTGATCTGAAGAGTGGTTTTCTGTGTCAACAATGTCCCCACGCAACAGCCTGCACAGTAACTCGACTTAGGGGTATGGAGAGCTGTGGGTGTCTGGATTTTGCACTTAAGAAAAGTTAAATGATGGCCTACATTTTGAAGGCAATCCTCTTCAAATGAGCTGCAGTTTAATTAGTAGATTCCCCACTTGCCTGCATACACAGACTTGCAGGAATCCATGAGCAGCTTTACTGGGGACAAGGAACGATGGCAATAAGTTTCTCCAGTATGTATGTCACAGAATGAGACACTAAATGCCTAAAGTCCAATTTGGTTCAGAGAGCCCAAGACATCCAAGGAACTAGGTCTCCTGAGAAACTGGCTTCGGGGTTGCATATTAGCTACCTATTTAGCCACAGAGACCTTAGGAGCTAGGAAATGCTTTTCCTTTGCAGCATCACATCTTAACTCCTGATTTTAATGTCTGCAAGTAGGCATCACCACAGGCCACAGCCCCTCCTAGTCTCACCTCGCTCCTTCCTCTCACCTGTGCCCCTTTATCACGGGCTGCAGGGAAGCGTGATGGAGCCCTACCTGGAGAGAGACACAGAAGGCAGAGCAAGTAGCCCAGGCCCTGCTCCCAGCTTAACTGGCACCAGGAAAAAGTGCCTTCAGCTGGCATGGAGGCTTGTGCGAGCCAAGCTTTGCTTGTTTGCCATGGAAATCCTGGTTGTAACAGAGACCAATGCCATTCAGGCAGCGAGCAGGAAACTGCTTTTATGGGGAGGCTTTTTTGGCACCGTGTCCGACATACACTCCAGTCAATCATGGTAAAGTGCCTAATAACAGATGTGGTAATTAAGCCTGAAGAACTCTGTCTCTATTTTTTCGTTTTTATTGCAGGGAATAACAAAGTGCTTCATTAAACCCCCAATCACGCTGATTTTTGTGTTGGGCACACCGATGTCCTCAAAAAAGCCATCTCTGCAAGGGCTTTCTTTCTAGGTCCACAGCGGCCCAGGGCGCTGCCAGGGAAAGGTTGGATCAGTTTGGGGGAGGACAGTACTGTTTTTTCTGGGTTGCCATTTTCACTCCAATACAAAACATATGCAGACTCCTGGGGTCCAATCAGGTTCCTTTAAGTACCTTGGATATAAATAAACAGTTTTAGCTTTTACGTGCTTGGGAGACTAGAAATGCTCCCTGATTCTCTTTTATTCAAATTATACTGTTTATAGCAAGAAATTAACTTCTGCTTTCAATCTTGCTAAGGTTTCAGATAGCCTGAAACCATGGTCAATTACCATGTTTTAATCTGATAAATTTTTGTGGGAAAAATTTAATTACATCTGAAAGGCCTGTCTTTGATTGTGGCAGCTTCTTAAGGCAAATGTCTTCATTGAGCGTGTTTTTCCTTCTTTCTTTTTTCTAATGATGAACATAAGTCTGGCTCATCATTAAAGAAAATGAATCTGAGAATTTAATGACTTGGGACAGGCAGAGGAAATACATGTCCTCCATAGGAAGAGAACATGGCTCAAACTTCCTTCGGAGCTTTTCCTGATGGCTCAGAGCTGGTTCTCCGTGACCATGTACTCAGGAAAGACAGCCAAGTGCTTAGCCCATTTCTGACATGTCTCTACGTTGCAATACTATTGGATAATGTAGATTGCAAAGCTGCATGTATGTTATAGAGATGATTTTTTGTTTGTTTCTAATCCAGCATGGCCATAGGCATAGAGATTTGGACAGACATGTTGAAAAAACCTTGGATCCCACTTTATAAAATTATTGGTTTGTTTCCTTGACTCCTAAATGCATAATTTGGGTTTTTCAGGATGTTCCAAGAGAATTTGTAGGTGACTAGATTCTTAAGTTAAGCTCTCTTACTTGGAGCTAGTGAAGCAGATGTTTCATAAAGCATAATCAAGATTTAATTTATTCAGTTCTTTAATTAGTAAAACATAAACGTGGCCTGCTCTTCTGGTTATCCCTGACAAGGAATATGCTGTATTTAACAGTTGTACACACACATACATCATGTAAAGCCATACCATTAATGGTCCTCCATATTTGTTTGCTATCCAATACCTAACATTTATAATTTATTTTTTACCTCCTTTATGCATTTAAGACAACATTTTATGTCATTGATGTCAATCATATTTCTTGCCAAAGATGAAAGTAGGCATGTGAACACTCAGATTTTACCACATTAAAATGTGTTTTAAGAAACCATCTCTATATACAGCATACATCAAAAAGTGAGACATCCTAGGTATAGTGGAAAAGAACTGTGGTTCAAGCAAAGACACTGTTTTCATGACTATTCAGTTATGAGAAGAGCAATGTTTTCCTTTAAATAAAATTCAGATTAGTTTTTGTTTTTTATATTTTCCTTAATAATAACAAAGATCTTGGGGGATATAGTTTATGTTTTAGTTCCAATTCCATTGTTGGGGGAATATTTCTATAAATTCGTGGCAATGCCTTTATGAGATGAAGTGGCAGCTTGGCCAACCAAGAGTGACTCTGAGCTAACACGCCTCCTCCTGGAGGAATAGATCACATCAGGGATCCTTTCTCCAAGTTACTCAGGGTCCCACTGATTCATTGTTTTCCCCTGGTATGGATCCTGTTCTCAGTTATTAGCCTCTCATCTCAAGCCTCTGGACTCATATCAACTGTCTGTGACTCACAGGATATGATCCCCTGACTGCCCTCCAGCCTTAAAGATGATGTGCTCCATAGCCCCAAGTTTTGATCTAACTCAGTTAACCATTCATTGAGTATCTACACTAATAAAAGAGAACCATGCAAATTGACTGTACTCTGCTACACCCACCAGCCACGCCCACCAGCCAATCAGGAGCGAGTATGCAAATTAACCCAACCAAGATGGCTGCAGCCACGGAGCGAGCAGGAGACTTGGGTTTTCCCAGCAATGAAGAAGCCAAGCTTCCCACCCACCCTGGCTGGCCCTGGCCTCCGCTCAAGGCTACAAAGTTTCAATTATAGAAGATAAATAAATCCCAACAAAAATGGTGGCAGCCATGGAGCTGAAGAGAGCAGGAGGCTTGGGTTGCCCCTGGCAATGGAGGAAGCCAAGCTTCCCGCCCACCCTGGCCGGCCCTGGCCTCCGCTCAAGGCTACAAAGTTTCAATTATAGAAGATAAATAAATCCCAGATAACAGGGCCTCCACTTGGGTTGCTGGGGGGCATGGCCAGCCTGCAAACCAGCACAGGCCCCTTGCCCAGGCCACCCCATGCCCCAAGGGAACCCCCACCCTGACCCGGGACACACTTCAGGGCAAACCAGCTGGCCCCCACCCGTGCACCAGGCCTCTATCCTATCTAATAAAAGAGTAATATGCAAATTGACCGTCACTTCAACATACAAGATGGCTGCCCCCATGTGGTCAAATATGACTGCCCTCATGTGGACACAAGTTGGCCACCACAAGATGGCCAGCAGGGGAGGGCAGTTGGGAGGGACCAGGCCTACAAGGGAGGGCAGCTGTGGGCGATCAGGCCAGCAGGGGAGGGCAGTTGGGAGGGACCAGGCCTGCAAGGGAGGGCAGTTGGCGGCAATCAAGCCTGCAGGGAGGGCAGTTAGGGGTGACCAGGCCAGCAGAGGAGGGCAGTTAGGGGTGACTAGGCCTGCAGGGAAGGGCAGTTGGGGGGGACCCAGGCATGCAGGGGAGGGCAATTAGGGGCAAACAGGCTGGCAGGGGAGCATTAAGGCACCAATCAGGCTGGCAGGGGAGTGGTTAGGGGGTGATCAGGCTGGCAGGCAGAAGCGGTTAGGGGCAATCAGGAAGGCAGGCAGGCGAGCAGTTGGGAGCCAGCAGTCCTGGATTGTGAGAGGGATGTCCTACTGGGATCGGGCCTAAACGGGCAGTCGGACATCCCTCGAGGGGTTCCAGATTGGAGAGGGTGCAGGCTGGGCTGAGGGACACACACCCTGTGCATGAATTTCATGCACTGGACCTCTAGTCTATTATATTCTCCCAGATGGGAGAGAGGTAGAAATTAGGGAGGAGTGGAGTGTAAGACAAGACAAAGACATGGACTCTGCTTTCAAGGAGTCTAGTTGAGGAGATGTGATTGGTTATGTCAAAAGATGACCAGTAGCTCAAGGTAACATATATGCATCAGATGAAGGATGTAAAAAGTTGGTTCCATCAGAGATTTCTGTGCAGTTTTTAGTGAACAGATTAAAGAATATATTTACTTAAGTCCTAGATATGATGTGTTCCCATTCAGAGAATAAATTATTGCAGAGAGAGAAATAAGTTGACAGGAAGCTTATGTAATGATTAGAATTTCAAACAATGACAGAGGCTTATATGTTGACCTGGATTCATAGGAGTGAATCATAAACACTATCAATTAGCAAGGCAGAAAAAATAAAATCCATGTAGGAAACTATTTCCATCCTCCATAGATTCTTCTATTAAGATAGTCTTTATGCATAGTTTAAATTCATTAGATTTTATTTTCCCTTTTTAAATTAAATGATTAGAAAGTTAAAAACCTTGAACAAGTGACAGTAATATAGTTTATAGGAATTGCTTCTTCATAAGGACACTAATGTATTCAGTGTGATGGGGTTAACTTATTCTTGAATGGTTTCTGTTACCAGTGGTTTCCAGTATTTATGATAATGTGAAGATATAGCTATTAGAGATTTTGAAATTAAAAAGGAAGAGAATTTATATTAAAGGCAAAAGGGAAATGGCATTTTAAAAGAAAAAGAATGGAAGAAGGGAAGACATTAAAGATAATGTCATAAATTGCAAAGCCCGTGACCATGCAGAATCCAGAACTCATAGCTTTAGTTCAAATACCTTTAGCCTGTTTGGTTCAAATTGCCATAAAGAGTTATCAAAATCTGCTTAAAAATAAAGGTGATGCCAAAACCGGTTTGGCTCAGTGGAAGAGCGTCAGCCTGCGGACTGAAAGGTCCCAGGTTCGATTCCGGTCAAGGGCATGTAACTTGGTTGCGGGCACATCCCCAGTAGGAGGTGTGCAAGAGGCAGCTGATCGATGTTTCTCTCTCATCAATGTTTCTGACTATCTATCACTCTTCCTTCCTCTCTGTAAAAAATCAATCAAAAAAAAAAAAGTGTAAACTTTAATAAAAAAATAAATAAAGGTGATATTCACCATGAAACCTGTAATTATTTTGATAATAATGTTACAGTTTATTCATTTATTTATTCTTAATGTTATACTTAGTGCATTTATGCCCACCTGTGCTTTTCATTTCCTTGCCACATTTGGGTAATGTACACATGTACATTTAGGGTCCATTACAATTATGCTTTTACTTGTATTTACAATGTGACCTTCTTTGAAGACCACCAAAGAACTTAGTTACTTCTCAAAATTAAACCTTAAAATATATCTGAATTCCCTTTTTTTTCTTTCTGTCTATATTTCAAGAATACATTTAAATCACTTTATAATACTATCTTTCTTTTTTGTAAACTGTATTTATACTATACTCCATGAACATGTTGAAGCAGGGCAGTTCTTCAGTTGCTGTGGACTGTAATAAACTGCTAATTATTGAAGGTTCATTTTGGGGTTTTTCCAGACATTGTTTTTCTGGTGAAGTTTGCTGAGTTGGGTCTCTTTGCCAGCCCGCACTGGCAGGCCATAGGAATTGTGCTTTTCAACCATGAGGACACTGCTCTTCCAAAGAGTTCTTAGCACAGCCCTTGAGAATTTGGTTCTATTCCTCTTTTGCTCCTGATTCTTGTATCTTCCTTCGTGACTTCTGTTGCCTGACTCCCAGCCCATCTTGGACCCTCCCTTTGCAGCTCCCAAATGCATGCTCCTGGTCACCTCACTTTGCCCACAGCTGAGACGAATACCAGGTCCAAAGAATCCTGTCCCATGTTTAAGCAGGGCTACTTAGAATAAAGGAATGCCAATGAAAAGAAAGCCTTAGGCTTTTAAATGAAATTACAGAACAACTATTCATTAAGCCCTTGAAAGTATCCATAGATTCTCTTCAGAAACAACATACATTTTTTTCTCTAATTAAAACAATATTTTTATGGCAAAGCTTTCATTGTTTTCCTTTACTTATAATCATTAGTAATGCAATCATTTTGTTGCAACTCTGGGATTTTCCTTTACAGTTGTATAGTTTAGAAATTAAATGGGACAATTGTGACCTTTCTTTCCTTTTATATTAGGAAAAGTATTTCAAGATCGAGAACAACTGATTTATATAATCTGAGCTTTATTTTTCCTATGGGTCATTCATTCATTCAATCAGTAGTCAGGAAGTTAAGTGCTCCATAAGTGGCAAGAACATGTAGAGATGAACAGTGTACTGTTTTGACATTAAGGAGTTCACTGCCTAGTGGAGAGATGAGTAAGAAAATGGTGAGTGTAACTACTCTGACAAAATCCACATCATCTACTCCCAGGATTCCCAAGGATTATGGGAGCAAAGAAGAACGATGTCTAGACTGGCCTGGGAGCTCTTCTAAAAGGAAGTAACATTTGATTCTCTCTGTTTGTTTATAACTTTTCTTCTCCTTTTTAAATTTTTATTGAATTTATTGGAGTGACATTTGTTAATAAATTATTTAGGTTTCAAGGTACAATTCTATAATCATTTATATATTGCATTGTGTGTTCACCACCCAAAGTCAAGTATCCTTCCATCATTATTTATCTCCCCTCCCCCTTTTCTACCTCCTCCCACTCCCTTTCCCTCTGGTAATCACCATACTGTTGTCTGTGTCTATGAGTTTTTTCTTAATCTCTTCACCAATTAACTGCCCAACTCCTCTCCCCTCTGACAGCTGTCAGTCTGCTCTCAGTATCTATGAGTCTGTTTCTATTTTGTTTGTTTGTTTATTTTGTTTATTAGATTCCACATATAAGTGAAATCATATGGTACTTGTCTTTTACTGACTGGATTATTTCATTTAGCATAATACTCTCCAGGTTTATCCATGCTGTCACAGAAAGTAAGATTTCCTTCTTTTTTATGCCAAGTAGTATTCCATTGTGTAAATGTACCTACTGAATGAGAGAACATATTCGCCAGTGATACATCTGATAAGGGCTAAATACCCCAAATTTATAAAGAACATATACAACTCAACACCATAAAAACAACAAACAATCCAATTAAAAAACAGGCAAAGGGCCTGAATAGACACTTCTCCAAAGAGGATATACAGATGATAAATAGACATATGAAAATATGCTCAACATCAGAGAAATGCAAATTAAAACCACAATGAGATATCACCTCACACCTGTCAGAATGGTTACCATCAATAAATCAACAAACAAGAGTTCATAAGGGTGTGGAGAAAAAGAAACCTTCTTACAATGTTTGTGGGAATTCAGACTGGTACAGCCATTGTGGAAAATAGTATGGAGTTACCTCAAAAAGTTAAACATGGAATTGCCTTATGACCCAGTGATTTCCACTTCTGACAATATATCTGAACAAACCAGAAACACTAATTTGAAAAAATATATGCAACCCTATGTTCATTGTAGCATCTATATATATAAAAGGCTAATATGCAATGTGCCCCCTTGGGAGTTCGACCAGGACACGGGGCGTTCGATCGCTTGCTATGACGTGTGCTGACCACAGGGGGTGGTGCAGAATGAAGGAAGACCCCAGCTGGCAGCCAGCAGCCAGCAGCTGGGGAAAGGAAGGCCCTGGCCAGCAGCCGAAGGCCCCCATCGGCCCTGATAACTGGCCAGGCCCAGGGACTCTACTCGTACACAAATTTCGTGCACTGGGACTCTAGTTATTTATAATAGCCAAGATTTAGAAGCAGCCCAAGTTACCATCAGTACAGGTAGTGTCATTATTTGCCTCTTATTATAGCCTTTGTTTTAAAGTCTCCCTTGTCTGATATAAGTATTGCTACCTCAGCTTTTTTTTCTTCCCATTTGCATGAAATATATTTTTTCATCCTTTTACTTTTAGTTTGTGTGTATCTTGCATTTTGAGGTGGGTCTCTTGTAGACAGCACTTATATGTCTTTTGATTGGAGCATTTAAATTATTTACATTTAAAGTGATTATTGATAGGTACATATTTTTTTTTTAAATAAATCTTTATTCAGATTATTACAATTATTTCTCCTTTTTCCCCCCATAGCTCCCCTCCACCCCTTTCCCACCCCACCTTCTGCCCTTACCTCCCCCCCACTGTCCTCATCCATAGGTGTATGGTTTTTGTCCATTCTCTTCATGAACCCCCCCATACCCCTTTCCCCCTGAGAATTATCAGCCCACTCCCTTTCTATGCCCCTGATTCTATTATATTCACCAGATTATTCTGCTCCTCAGGTTTTTAATTCACTTGATTTTTAGGTTGGCTTGTTGATAGATATGTATTTGTTGTTCATAATTTTTTCTCTTTACTTTTTTCTTCTTCCTCTTCTTTAAGAATACCTTTCAGCATTTCATATAGTACTGGTTTGGTGGTGATGAACTCCTTCAGCTTTTTCTTATCTGTGAAGCTCTTTATCTGCCCTTCAATTCTGAATGATAGCTTTGCTGGGTAGAGTAATCTTGGTTGTAGGTTCTTGCTATTCATCACATTGAAAATTTCTTGCCACTCCCGTCTGGCCTGCATAGTTTCTGTTGAGAAGTCAGCTGACAGTCGTATGGGTGCTCCCTTGTAGGTAATTAACTGTTTTTCTCTTGCTGCTTTTAATATTCTCTCTTTGTCTTTTGCTCTTGGCATTTTAATTATGATGTGTCTTGGTGTGGTCCTCTTTGGATTCCTTTTGTTTGGGGTTCTGTGGGCTTCCTGGACTTGTAAGTCTATTTCTTTCACCAGGTGGGGGAAGTTTTCGGTCATTATTTCTTCAAATAGGTTTTCAGTATCTTGCTCTCTCTCTTCTTCTGGCACCCCCATAATTCTGATGTTGGTACGCTTGAAGTTGTCCCAGAGTCTTCTTACATTATCTTCAACTTTTTGGATTTTTTTTTTTGCTTTTTGCTTTTTCGGTTGAGTGTTTTTTGCTTCTTTGTATTTCAATTCTTTGACTTGATTCTTGTGTTCCTCTATTCTGTTTCTGGGTCTCTGTATAATATTTTTTATTTCAGTCAGTGTATGTTTAATTTCTAGTTGGTCCTTTTTCATATCTTCGAGGGTCTCGTTATATTTATCGGCCTTTTCTAGGATATTCTTAAAAAGTCTTATAACGGTGGTTTTGAATTCTATATCCAGTCGTTTGTTTTCCTCCATTTCTTTCGTTTGTGATCTGATTCTTTGACCCCGCATTTTCACTGAATCCCTGAGTTGGTAAGGTAGATATTTGTGCTAGGTTTCCAATATGGCCCAGTGGGTCTGCTTCCCCAGTTAACCTGAGGTGGACACTCTTGGTGCACCCCTTTGTGGACTGTGTGTACAGCCTTGTTGTAATTAAGTCTTTATTGTTGTTGGTATCACTGGGAAGAATTGACCTCCAGGCCAGTTGGCTGTAAGGATCAGCTGTGTCTATGCTGGGAGAAGCCCGGTGCTGGAGACAGCCTTATAGGATTAGACTTGCCAAATTGCAATAGCCTCTGTGCTCAGCTTGGAAGGGGTGGAGCCTCAGTCTTGGCTTCCTGTCAGCCCCGCCCCTGCGCGCATGTGCGCTTTCAGTCCTCCGCCTTCCCCAGCTCGAGTCTCCGCCTGAGAGTCCAGACTCCCCCCACAAGAGCGTGGGTCTCCAGGGGCTCGCCTGGAACTGGGGTTCACTGCAGTCAGAACTGGGGCTCGGTGCAGTCAGAATCCTCTGACTCCCCTCCACTAGGGAAAGCCTGTGGCAACTCCTGCAGCCTTTGTGCGCACCGGCGCGGCGCGTGTGCGTACTTTCAGTCCTCTGCCTTCCCCGGCTCCCGAGTCTCCGCCCGAGAGTCCAGACTCCCCCTACACGAGCGTGGGTCCCCAGGGGCTCGCCTGGAACCGGGGTTCACTGCAGTCAGAACTGGGGCTCAGTCAGGATCCTCTGACTCCCTTTCACTAGGGAAAGCCTATGGCTACCTCCACAGCCTTTGTGCGCACTGGCCCGTGTGCGCCTTCAGACTTCTGCCTTTCCCAGCTCGCGGTCCGAGGCTTCCTTCCCCCTTCCGCCAGAGGAAGTCAGCCAAGCTCTCAGCCGCCCTTCCTCTCTGCGCGCACAAAGCCCCTTTGCCGTACCTCCAATTCTCTGTGAGCTTTTCTCCTTCCTTCTAGTTGTAGAATTTTTACTCAGCCTGCTTTCCTGTGGTTCTGGATGGTGTCCGTTCTGTCTTTTAGTTGTAGTTTTGAAATTGTTGTGCGAGGCAGCAGTTTAGGTGTTTACCTATGCCGCCATCTTGGTTTCTCTCGATAGGTACATATTGATTGCCATTTTATTCTTTACTAGAGGCCCAGTGCATGGATTCATGCACATTGAAAGGAAATTAATTAGAAGGTGGCCAGCAGGGCGGGACTAGGCGAGACAGGTTGGACACACCCTGGAGCCAACCTCCCGCGGTCCCTCCCCAGCCGGCCACACCTGGGGTGGTGCTGGGGCTCAAAGGGCATCTGCAGAGTGAGCAGGGTCCTTCCAGCAGGTGGGGTCCCTCGTCCTGGCCTGTGGGGATCGGATTGAAATAGGAAGTCTGACATCCCCTGAGGGGTCCCGGAGTGCAAGAGGGCAAAGTTGCTGTCACTTGGTAGCTCCTGCATTGAGCATCTACCCCCTGGTGGTGAGTGCATGTCATATTGACCAGTCAGTTGCTTAGCCTTTTATATACATAGACTAGAGGCCCAGTGCATGAAAATTCATGCACTCGGTGGTGGGGGGGCGGTCCCTCAGCCCGACCTGCACCCTCTTGCAGTCTGGAATCCCTTGGGGGATGTCCGACTGGTGGCTTAGACCTGCGGGGGATCAGGCCTAAGCTGGCAGTCAGACATCCCTCTGGCAGCTCAGGAACCCTCAGGGGATGTCCACCTGCTGGCTTAGGACCACTCCCCAGGGGACTGTGCCTAAGCTGGCAGTCAGACATCCCTCTGGCAGCCCGGGAGCCCTTGGGGAGTGTCCAACTAACGGCTTAGGCCCCATTGGGAGCAGGCCTAAGCCATTAGTCGGACAGCCTTAGTGCTGGCGTGGAGGCAGGAGAGGCTCCTGGCACCGCTGCTGCACTGGCCAGCCATGAGCTGGCTTCTGGCTGAGCAGTGCTCCCCCTGTAGAAGTGCACTGACCACCCCTGGTGGTCAATGTGCGTCATAGCGACCGGTCATTCTGCCATTAGGGTCAATTTACATATTACCCTTTTATTATATAGGATAACTATATTTTCCTATTTTTTTCTTCTTCTTGTCTCCGTCTCCATCTCCGCCTCCTCCTCCACACCCTCCTCCATCCTCCTGCCTTTCTTCTTCTTCTAGAAGGCCCTGTAACATTTTTTTTGTGTGTGTGCTCTGATTGGATGTTTTCTGCTACCTTCTCTTCCAAATCGTGATTCAATACTTGGCTTCATCTAACCTACTGTTTATTCCTTCTAGTGTATTTCTTCATTTCAGGTATGTGGGGGGGGATAAGCAGTGATGGAAGGAGACTTGACTTGGGGTGGTGAACACACAATACAACATATAGAGGATGTATTAGAATTGTACACCCAAAACCTATATATTTTGATTAACCAATGTTACCCTAATAAATTCAATAAAAATAAAATAATAAAAAAAACTTACTATCAGCAAAACCTATTTATCTTTTCCATAAGAAGTTAAACTAAAGGACTTAGCTGCTATTGCAATAGTTAGAATGAGGAATAAAATTAAGTTAGTTATAAATGACAGGGGTATATATTTCTCAACTTTTTATTTCATATTCTAATGTTACAATAAAATGTAAAAAACTTGTCTTTTTTAGGAATATTCAACCAAAAATTGACCATTTCCTCTTTCCTGATAGATGGTTTTGCTAAAATATAAAAGTGATAAACAATTTAAAATGATGGGACCATAATAAGTAGGTACAGTTGGCAACATTGGCTGAAATGAACTTAAAAGTACTTTGGAAAGCAGATAAAAATGCCAAATGATATGTTTTTAAAAAGTTGTAAAATCAATACATGAGGTGAAAGGAGACAACTGTTGCAACATTTTTTTTTCCACTGGGAAATCCACTTAAGCCTGAAAAGTAATGAAAAATAAATTTAAAACAAAACACTTCCAATAAGCAGATCAAGCATACGTGGCTGAGAATAAGAGATAATTTCTGCAGTGCCCATGAAAGTTGTAAAACTATGCCCTATTTCAAACTAACAAGTGCAAGTCATCCTGAGAACTTTTAAAAAATAACAAAGAGAAGTATTTTAAAGTACATAAGGAATGCACAACTGCCTTATGATACATGAAATTTATTAATTCTTGAAAATACTTGAAATATATATTTTTGAAATATATATTTTTAACAGAATTTTATTTTTCCAATTCACCAATTCTAAATCTTGCTAGAGAAGTCTTACCAGACCCAAGTCTTTTTTTAAATGAGTGTGTTTTTTTTCTTAAATTCTTTGTTCAAGTTCACATCCTCACTATACTTTTTATTTTCTAAATTCCTTCATTCATTTGCCCTCCTCTCTGCCAGGTGCTGTTCTAGGTAGCAAGGATACCACAGAGAGCCAAAAATGCACCATTGCACTGAAGAAATAGGGGTTGTCCATTTATCTTTAAACTCTTTCGCCACAGCCATTAATTAAAGTTTCATGAAGCCTATGTCTAATCTACTCCTTTGATGAACAGATTGAGTAGACATAACGTACTGTGAGCACCTTCCTCCTTGGAATGAAAAGGAGCATTCATAAGTTGCCTTATTAGAATATTGGCCATTTCCTCAATATTTTAGTGTTAAACTTTGATAAGAACCCTAGGGCCTATAATTTGTATATTTGCACTCTATGTAGACTGGCATCAGCCCCAGGAAACAAATGTAAGTTCATCATTATTATCTTTGTATGTAGCAATTCATAATACTGTGCGTGACAAGTCACAGAATCTTGAATTTTGGCCTAACATTAGCCTAAACGGAAGCTATTAATGAAATAGCTTTGTGACCTGGAGCATGCACTTAATTCCTCTGGACCAGAGCATCATCATCATCTGTAAAATTAGAGTATTGGCCCAGCTTCCTGCTAACAGCTATGTTCACACAAAAGTTAGTGAGTCTTAGGCATTTTGAAGGTTTATAAGACAGGCAAGTGGAAAACTCAGCTCTCATTGTAAGTTCGCCTGACCATATATTTTGCATTTTCTGGCTGATATTCCTGAAAGGGAAATAAAGCAGAGAGAGAGAATGAGTGACTCGTCAGTGATCAAAGTTTGACACTGAGTCAGACTAGAATGTACCTCAGTCTCTAATTCTTTCCTTCCCCGTGGCATCCAGGTCCTGGATTTCCCTAAAAATGGCAAAGAAGGACAAGTAAGAATATGCAGAGAAATAAGAAGAAAGAATTATGAATAGTGTGAATGAAGGAAGTAATATGGAGAATGGCTCTTCATTTTCCTATCAATATGAGATTGTTCTCGGACTGTTACTCAGGGTCAGACAGGGTCACTTCTTGAATACAAGGTCTGTCTAGATACTCACAGGAAGTGGTGTTGCTACTTCAGCATGTGGCACTTTATCTACCAAAACAAAGGCCTATTTTAAGAGTCATAAAGTTGGGGTTTGGGTTGTGGCTTCTTATATTTGCATCTATATGTGATTGGCGAGGAAGCGGAGGTGGAAGGGAAGGCTGCCCAGGAATTTTCTCCTAAATGTTCTGGCCAAATGCAACTTTGAATAATTACCTTCTTCTGCCTACTTATACTTCCTCAGCAGTTTCCTCACATTTTGCCTCATATCTTCAAAGATTTTGACTCTGTGGGCTAAAACCATAAGGATAAAAGTGTCCAGACTCTTTTGTGGCAATGCCCACTGCAGGAGATGTCTGTGGTCACTCTGCATCCTGGTCTGGATTAGTGGTTTAGAGCTGAGTAACCCTGGGAAGAATGGCAGCTGAGTCCTGATGTCATTGATTATTGGAAACATCTGTACAGTCTAAATGTGGAAATACCTTATGTACCCTCTAATTCAGATTCTCAGTTTGACCAGGAAATAGTTTCGTCACTTGGAGAATCTAACTTTTAATGAATTTGCATTTCAAGAAGCATTTATTGCTTCAGCACAGAGATGGAAAACTTTTAGAAAGACTCTGTTTTACCTGATGGAGAAGTGATCAGATTGGAGTTAAGATACCTGATTCTGGGTGCTAACTTTCAACCATCCATGTACTTGCTCCATGATCATAGTCAAGTTATCGTAACTTGGGACTTGAATTATTTCATCTATAAAATGAAATATTTTGACTGGATCCCATAGTGCCTTAAACTGTAACTTTCTGTTCTATATTTTCAGCACAAAAGCTCTGTGGAACCCAGGACATATGTGGTGTTGGGAGCCAAATGAATTATAGAAACCTAGATTATAATATCTACTTTGAAGCATTAAAAAATAGAGGAATGTTCTCTCTCTCTCTCTCTCTCTCTCTCTCTCTCTCTCTCTGTGTGTGTGTGTGTGTGTGTGTGTGTGTGTGTGTGTGTGTGTGTGTTTTAATAGAATCTGGATAGATGCAGTTGACAGGAAAATTTTCTAAAATCTTGGTTCCCTGGAAGTTCTTTTCCTCATAGGGTCTTTGTTCCCTTGTGTTTTTGTCTCTAAGAAATGGCCTTTGAGAAAAAGGATGGCTTGATTTGGATTGCTCAGCTGTGTCCTAATAGTGAGTATCTTAGGGATTGAGGGTTACATAATGACTCAGAGTTAGGAGAGCAGGGGACATGCAGGTGCCCCTGGTCATGTCAGTGGTGGGGCAGAGTGAGTACTGTCATCTTTCCTACTAAAGCAGCACACACCATGGATAAGCACCATGGATAAGAACCTCCCCTAGAGAGGGCCATGCGAATACTTAGGCTTCCCATTACTGTTCCACTCCCATGTGCGAGGAAAGACCCAAGATTCTGATGACACTCAAGCATCCTGCTGCGTGTCAGAGAATTAATTTTTTCCTCTTTCCTTTTATTACAATTTGACTTTTTCTTTCTAAAGGAAATTGCCTTCTTTTGTCATTTATTCTGTAGCAATTAGATTTTTTTCCTGCTTGTGTCAGGGGATTGGTTAAACCCAAAATGTTCACCTTCTGTAATCAGTATTGTTGGTTGAAAGAAAAAAGAAGGCAGTAAGTCCCCCTTTCTTCCTGGGCTGATCAAGTTCTATTGTCTCATTCATTTTTCTCAAACCTGTTCACTCTTGGACTACCTGACGTCCCATGAAGTGTTTGGACATTTTACCTTAAACCATGTTATTCCACACCATTCCTGACCTGGCTCCAACATTTCTCTCCCACTCCTTTCTCTATTCTGTGTTTCAGACAATCTTGCCCATTTGCCTTTCCCTCTGGGCTGTTGTTCTCTCTTACCTTTGCTCTTACTGCTTCTTCTGGATGTAACCTCCGCTATTTCATCTACTCAGCAAAATCTTCAATAATGCCATCTCTTGTGCCATGCATCAGTTGAAAATACTTTCTGAATACTTATTTTGTAACCTTCTTTAGACCCTAATCACTTGTTAAATTACCTTGTCATTATCATCCACATGACACTACATTCACATTAGATTGTCAACTCTTTGAGGGCAAAGATGGTCTTCACCAATGTTTGGTGATTGAAAGAATAAATGCATGTTCTATAGCAAAGGCATTGAAAATTTTCTATGTAAAATAGTGTGAAAATAATTACATTACTAGGACAGTTGATGAAAATTGACTTAGGCCTGTAAATTAGATAGTAGTATTGCATCAATGTTAAATTTCCTCATTTAGATAATTGTATTAGAATTATATAGGTAAATATCCTTATTCTTAGAGAATGTATATTGAATGTATATATCCTATATAATAAAAGCATAATATGCAAATCAATTGAACGGCAGAACAACCGGTCGGTGGGGGGGTGGGGGAGGGGGCAGCGAGACCGGCGAGCAGGTAGCACCAGGCCAGCCAAAGCACATGCCAATGGGCAGAGGGAGGGGATGGCAATGGGGGGTGGGGTGGCGACCAGCGGTGGCAGAAGGGTGATTGGAGGGGCAGGACCGGTCGCTCGCCATCCCCAGATTGGCTTGCCGGGGTTGCCTCCAGCAGAGGGAGGCCACCAGCGACAGTGGTGGGGTGATTCAGGGAGGGGCCGACTGCTTGCCATCCCCTGCAGAAAGAGGGCCTGAGCCATCAATTGGACATCCCCTGAGGGCTCCCCGACTGTGAGAGGGCACAGGCTGGGCTGAGGGACCCCCACACCCCCGAGTGCACAAATTTTTGTGCACTGGGCCTCTAGTATATATATATATTGCATATATATGTGTATGTAGATAGAGAGTGACAAAGTAAAAGTGGCAAAATGGAGTCTGGGTGAAGGGCATTCTTTATTCTATTTTTGTAGCTCTCAAAGAAATTTGAAATTATTTCAAAATAAAAAAATAAAAAATAGTAATTCAATTTCATATACCATCTAATCAGAAATAATCATAGAAAACTATTTCAACTGCAGGAAAATGAAACAAACATTTATTTGTAGGTGAAAAGGTAACCTGGAGAGGAGTCTAGAATGCACTTATTAACTGTTTTATACGTGAGCCAGCACAGAGCACACGATGAACTCTCCGGGTTCTGGGAGGCAGGTCAATTCTTCTGGGCAGTACAATGCTGAAGGCTTAAGGATAATCTGGGGCAGTGCTTTGAGTGGAAAAACAGCAGGTGAACCTCAAAACACAAGCATTGCCAGGGCCATGCCTTGAGGGACAAAATAACTTAAATTGGAATTAGAAGGTGTGGGGTCTTGCCAGGAGTTCTCAGATTCACTGCAGGTGGTTCCTTCTGTATGCTACTGCCACTGATGATGCAGCAAAATAGTGGGCATTATTGAGAGCTATTTTGCAAGTCAAACAAAACATTTTGGATATCAACATATTGAAATACAGGCATATCAGTTCTCTATTGCTGTGTAACAAATTACCTCAAAGCTTAGTGGCTTAAAACACCAAACATCACCTCACAGTTTCTGTGGGTCAGGAATTCAGGAAAAGCTTAGCTGGTGGTCCTGGCTCAGGGTCTCATGAGGTTGTAGTCACTGTGTCAGCAGAGGCCATGGTAACCTTAAGGCTTGACAGAGGCTGGAAGATCCACTCACCTGGCTGTTGGCAAGAGTCCTCAGTTCCTCTCTATGTGGATCTCTTCATTGGGCTGCTTTAGTTCTGATGACACGCCGGGAAGCTGGCTTCCCGCAGAATGGTGACCTGAGAAACAAGATGGAAAGGGCACTGCCTTTGGTGACCTAGATTCAGAAGTATACTCTGTCATTTTTGCCATATCCAATTGGTTGCACACATCTACTCTATTCATTGTGAAACAGGCTCCCACAAGGCAGGAATCATTAAAAACTGGCATCTGGCTATCACAATAGGGTATAATTAGGGCTGCCAATGCATAGTTGTTGAAAAAAGAAAAGAAAGAGTAAATTTTATAAAAGGGCTTTTTGTTGTTGTTGTTGTGGACAGGCCCAAAAATATTAGGACTCTTCAGGTTAAGAAGAATGATGAATGGGTATGTTATTGAGAAATATTAAATTTTGAGAAGTTTAGGAAAACAAATATGATTTTATCCACCAAATTCTGGAGTGAGAAGTAGTATTTGAAGTTTCTTTTTCTATTAAAAAGAGAGGTGTATTGTTTTCCCAGTAGGAGATGGACTAAATGGAGAAAACTGAACTAGGATTCAGAATGGTTTAAACCCCAAATAGCTGTCTCTAATATCAGCCATATTTTCTATTATTTCCTTCAGTCTTGCCAATTCTTTCTTTTATTGGCATATGCTCATATACTTCTCATTCCTTAGGCTCCTACCCTGGGATAGGCAGTTTCACCCCACACCTGAAGGCACTAACCTCCACCCACTTTTCTTTGCCCCCAGTCTCTGTCCTCTCTCCATTGGATTCTGCACACCTTCTCTCCAAAACACCTCTTAATCTCCAAAACACTTCTTTCATAAAGAAATGCACCCTGCTCAAAGAATTAAGTGAATTTCACTGAAGACAAAATAGTCATCTGACCTCCTTAGTCTGGTGCTCAAAACCCTTGCTCACCAAGTCTACCTCCCTTTCTAGCACCACTTCTCAAGATTCCTTAAGAGCTCCTGCTCTCCACCCTTGAGACTTGGCTCACACCTTTCTCTTTGCATCATGGCCCATGGTTTTCATTTACCCAAATTCTTCCTATTGTCCAGAGGTGATGATGAGGGCAGATTGCAGACACTGAAGTCATCAGCCAGACTCCCTGAATTCTCTGCTCTGTTTTCATTGTCTGATTTCAGGTGAAACACTTGATCTTAGTGGATGAGATTGCATATGTAAGGTGAGAAGGCTGAAGTAGGCACGCAGTGACTTCTACTTCTTTTTCTTTTGGGAGCTCTGTTCAAGGCTGGCCTCTTTCTTGATCCTTTGCTACTCACATTGATGTCTTTCCTCCTCTTCAAACTCTAGCAGTTTATTTCCACATTGACTCATTTGATAAATAATCATATTTTATTTATAATTTTCCTTCCTAGTAAATTTGGAACTATCAAGGGCAGCAACCCTGCCTTAAGTCAGAATAGTCCTCACAGTTGCTTGCATGATAGATCATTAGTGAGATATGTTTGTGGATTTTGTTCCATATATTGTGGATGATGGATTCACAGGGACATTGTAGAATATTTCCCAAAGTTGATGACAAGTGGGAGCCAGGATCTCCCCCAGATATGGTTGGCTGGTTAAGTTGATGAAGCTGTACCTCTGTGTTCCCACAGCATTCTCTGGCCTTAATCATGGCTGCATCATGCTGTATTGAAATGGTCCATTTGTGCCCATTCTCCACGTGGGGTATGAGCTCCCTTGGGGTAGCTCAGTGCCTGGCATCCCCAGGGCTTTGCTCAATTTTTGATGTGAAGTGCCAGAACTGTTACTAAACACTCACTTCATGCTAATATTTAGAGTTTTTTTGGTTTTTATGAAACCATTATCAATTTATAAAATAGGGTTTGAGAATTTTTTTATTAATGTCAATAGCTACACTCATTTCACTTATATTCATAGCAGCTTCCAAGGTATGCTGTGGGACTGCCCTTATAACATGTTTTAATTTTTCTTAGAGGAATATCTTCGTTGTGGTATTTAATGTCCGCATAATGACATGAGCCCTTCCCTCTCCCCTGAGACAAAAAGTATTTATCACACTTGTATTGCTTCAAATGAATGGTTATGCTTGGGAAAAATGATACGCTATTAGAATAACTAGCTTTGGATGCTGAAAATAGGAATCATGACGGTGCCTTAGGATTTCTTCTTATCAGCAAGTAGTATTTACAGGGAAGTCCTCATCTGGGATTTTCTCAGGGCAACAAGCAAGCATTACTCTTTTGACATATTTAATACTCTATTAATATTGTTATTTAATACTCTATTCACAGGCTCAAAAAAAGACACAGAAAGAACACAGCATATTATCTTATCCCCCACACGGGCAGCCTTTCAGGTTAAAGCTGGTACATCCTTTATAGATAACACGTACAGGGTGGGGGGTTGCAGGGTGGCTTGTGGAAATGTAGCTATTCTTAATCAAGAAATTCATTTTCATTTAGAGAACTGTGAGAGGATTTTAGAGAAATGAGCTTGAGAAAAAAACTGGATAAGGGCACCCAAGTTATTTCTCTGTGCCCTTAATGATTCTAGGAAGGAAATTGATTTTAGAGTCAGAAAGAATTGTCTGGAATCATTTATCCCTCTGTTGTTGCAAAAATAAATCAGCTAGTCAATGCCCCATTATTTATTTCTCCCTAGCACACTGATAGAGAAACTACTCCCTATCATCAGAGGCCAGACTCATGCCTTGTAAGGACTTTATTCATCCTGATTATTTACCGTGTGTTTTTGTGGTAGGTAAGCAAAGCCTGCCTTCCTAGTAGGCAGCAAGAGTTAACTTCTGCCTGCTGTGTTTCCTTTCTAATAGGAGCACTTTAGCAACGCTAATCAGTTATACTGATTTTCTGTTTTGATTTTTCCATAATAATTAAGTGAATGATATGGAATGCAATCAAGTTTGCGGTAGGGGGTTCATGCAAATGACTCTATTTTTTTACATTTTAAATTTTGTCAAATGGAACCTTGAGAAAAGTTATTTGAAGACTGAAGACCGGCTGGATGGCTGAAGTAGCTTTCCACCCAATTTAGAATTTTGAATATTTTCAAAATGTCCATTTTAATAAAGCAAATTGACACTGTGTCACCTTTTTTAAAAATTGAAATAATGCTATTTTTTAAAGATGGTATTTTGTTTTCAGTTGTGCTGCAAAGTGGAAGATTATAGTGTAAGATAAGGTGACAGCTTAAAAGAGAGGGATGAGGAAGAAAAATGTATTAACTTTCTTCCTTCAGGGTTGACATAAAGGAAAAAGGTACCCCCATGGAAACCTATAGAACCTATAGAACAAATAAACTAGGGAAAGAATATATAGGACATTCCTCCCAAAATGTATACACACTTTAACAACTGATAACTCAATTTTCATTCCTTTTTTAGGTTTAACTGATTTGAAATAACGGGTGAAGCCAGACTAAGCTTTGAACAAAGAAAATTTATCCTAAAGTGCCACTAGACTTTTTTTTATGGGGATACATAAAAGATAAAGTTTAGGGTACAAAACTGGTAACATTCGACAAGTTTAGGGTGCACAAATACCGAACAAAATGATTCTTGATGTTTGCAATTCCATTGCTTTGCTTTATCAGCAGTGCCTGGGCCAGAATGATCATCAGTTTGAAAACAGGCATTGACAAAAAAATTACTCAGTTCTGTAGATTCTTTTAAATTTTGAAAGTGAACTTATGTTAATAAACACTCACTTTATAATCATTCAAAGTGTGTATACATTTTGGGGGCCACCCTGCATCTTATTTTGATTGTCTTTCATTGCCTTTATTAAACTAGACAGAACAAAAGGATCATCCATGTTTCTGAACATAGTGAAATGTTGCATTTCTATAGTTCTTTACAGCTCATTGGCATATTTATGAATTGTCTTCTCCTCCCACCATATACATATATATATACCTTTTTTTCCACCGTTGGAACATAGTTTAATGACCATTTCTGAAGCCTCCATGCGCACCCTGGAGGTCCTGAGGTCAACCTAGTCCATGGTCAACCCACATCCACTGACACCAAGCTAATGGGACTTGGATCTATTTGAAGGGTCCAGGCAAGGCCCCAGACTGAGCAATTGCAGCTCAGCTCGAAGTGCACACAGTTGCTGCGCGTAGGTTGATAGGGAGGCGGGGCCCGTCCAGGGCTTTACGTGCAGCGCTCTAGTGCGTGGCGGCCCACGTGGCTGCGTTTACACAGCACAAGCCACAGGGAGCCGGAGCGCAGTAGTGGGCGCCACCCCTGTTTGCATACCACGACTTCTTCGCAGGAGCCTAGAAACGTGCGTGGCCGGTGGCCACCGGAATTTTTGCCCTCCAAGTGGGTGATCTCTCCGTGGCCACAGTACACACCCACGTGGGCCCTCACCTATGTCCGGTCGCGACATCAGCTGGAACAGGAAGAGGTCACCAGGCTCGGGTTCGCTGTCCTCCAATTCCATGGCCTCGAGTGCTGACCCAGGAAAGCCCAGGGGAAGGATTTAATGGTACCGACGCCCCAGTCTGGGCCTGGGTTGAGCAGGAGTCCTGAGAAGACAAGACAAGCTGCAGACTTCTGCTCCAGGTACCTGGCATGCGAAGCTCATTCAGTTTCAGAGGAAGCATTATCCTGCTGACACCTTTTTGGATTTCTGACCTCTAGACCTCCAGTCCCGCTGTCCCTACTTTCGACCCCCATGGGTCTACAGGCGCCTCAGAATGAGCCCCACCCGTCTCATCCCGAGGTGCCTCCATGCGTCCCTGTACAGACATTTGGATTATTTTCGCAACAGGTTTTTGTGAATTTCCATGATTCCAGCCTCTTAGTCTAGCAATTCCTTTTGCATTTGACATTTTATACTTTAATGTAAATTGTTCTAGAATTCAGTTGATCTTCTAATTTTAATTTGGAAAATACTTTGGGAATAAGGAACCAAATGGAGCATGAATACATTTTTTAAATGTACTGATATTTTCCTTTTCATGAACGCAGCCCGCAGCTTTGGAATGCAGTTTGATTTTTTATGTATGCTGAATTTCAAAAGCAACAAGGTGGCTAAATTCTGCTTTTTTTCCCCCTCCTGCCACCCACCCCCTTAGAGAAGTAAAAACCTTCAGAAAGCCATGCATCAAGTGCAACACAAGAAGGACTACCAAAAGATTCATGCTGAAATCTTTACGTTAAAGGAAAACACACCACGTTGTTCTTTTTTATTTGGGGGCAGTTTGATTCATTGCTTGCAGCAATTTCTAACTTTACAGACTAAACATTTCTAATTGGGAAATGGATGGCTTGAATCTGAGATGGTGATGCAGGATATAAACTTTTCAACTAGGGGTAATTATTTTTGAGTAGTTGGCAGATTACTGCTGACCAGCCCTTGTTTCGCCTTTGAGGAAAGAATGAAAATGAATATACACATTTCACACTTCATTGAAACGAAATACTTAGCCTGACACAGATAAAGCCATGAGACAGAGAGATATTTGCCATGCTTATTTGTTCACATCAAATGTATTAAAGGTTTACTTATTTTGATGGATGAGGAAAACACTAGCAGTAAATGTATGTGTTTTCAACTGGGGAAATGAGGCAATAAAAATACCTACTTCTTAGGTTAAGTAACTGTGAGGATTAAATGGGAAAATCTCATAAAAGGTTCAGCAGTGCATCTGGCTCACAGTAATGAGTCAGGAAATGTTAGCTCTTGTTGTTTATTGTCGTCGTTACTTTTTATTCATTCCTATTCAGTGGAATAGCTTTCGTATATAATGTTAGGCTTCAGATTTTACAACTTCCTGATGGTTAGCCTGTGAGATATATCAATAATTTGAATCAATTTATAAGCCATATTTTGCTTTCAATGCTTTAAATGTTCTAATTATTTCACGAGGATTGAAATCCTCTTTAAAAAGTTCATAACCTCTCCCAATGGCTTGCACCATCTTTTAATTATTCTACAAATTAATGATATAGTTTTTCTTTTTTCCAATCAAACATTTTCTTTGGTTTTAATCTTTGTGGGGGGGGGGGGGGGCGGTTAGATATAGATAACTTGTCGTAATGTACCTGATGTACTTGTTCTTATAAACAGTCTTGCTTTTGAATAATTTAATACTTCTTCATTTGATTTATTCCTTTGAATTTGAAGGATAAACTGTTTCTTAACATTAGGTTTTTGTTGCTATTGTTGTTTATGTGTTTGTTTTAAGATAACTTAGTTTTTTAAACCACAGGTTATTATTCAATACACTTGTGCTAAAAACTGGTAACTTCATGGTGTGGAAAGTTAGTATAACATCTCGAAACACCAGCCCTCACCCAGAAAATAACTTCATGGGTCATATATCTGGCCTGTTGTTGCTAGTTTCACTAGTTAACCAATAGACAGTTAATTTTAATTAATTATTTACTTAGTTTTAATTAGTTATTGCTTATTTTAAATTGGCAAATGGATCAGTGATTTCTATTTCAAGTCTATCTGTATAATGATTATATAAAACTAGAGGCCCGGTGCACGAAATTCATGCACAGGTAGGGTCCCTAAGCCTGACCTGCGATCAGGGCTTATCTGTGAGGCAATGGGAGGGGGGCCCCCCGCTGGCACCCACCTTGGCTAGCCTGGGGCCTGCGGGCTGGGGGCAGCTCCTGCTTTGAGCGTCTGCCCCCTGGTGGTCAGCTTATCGACCAGTCGTTCCACCGGTTGTTCCGCTGTTTGGTTGATTTGCATATTAGGCTTTTATTATATAGGATAATTTTACATAGTATGACAAACTTTTCCTTCTTACTAAATGCTAAGTCCCTGGAGGTGAAGACATGGGTATGATGTCCTCGCATATACCATTACAATGTTACACCCTGGAGCCGACCTCACACATGGTAGGCATTCAATAAATGTCTGTGGATGACTTCATTTGAATATCTCATAGGAACATCAAATGACATATTTAAAACTGAACTAAAGCTTCGTCCTCCAGAGGAAGAGGGCTTCTGTGTTTCCCAACTCAGTGAGGGCCCATCTCCAGCCAAGGGGCTATACTAGAAGTCCCTTCTCTCTCTCTTACTCTCACGTTCAGTCACCAAGTCCTGTGGGTTCTACTTCCCAAAAATGTCCCAGTTCCCTGAAATTCCAATGTTGCTCCCTTCGTTCACCACAAGTCCTGTCCTACCTGATCTCCCTCTAAGAGTCTCCTCCCTCAGGTCACTCTCCCCTGCAGCCAGAATGATCTATCTGGTATCACTGCACCCTTTCCGAGGTCTCCCTTATCCTTGGATGAAGTTCACAAACTTTGCAATGGCTCATATAACTCATGATATGCCCTCTGTCTCTTCCTCCCACTGAATTAAGTTGAGCTTCCTAAGTGCCTGGCCCTCCCTCACCTTCAGTTTCCTCTGCTTGGAATGTTCTCCTCCCTCTCCTAGCCCTTTTGCTGCTCTGTTTTACAAAAACACCATGTTGCTATTTGTTTTTCTATTATGGTCTCTTCCTCTCAGTAATACCAGGTTCATTTTCTCTAACACTGACCTCCAAATAGTTTTATGCTTTTTTCTGCACACCTATGTAGAAATAGCTGGTTTATAGAAAAAGCTGTAAAATAACTGGTTTTGTTTCTATGCAGCAGGTAGGGAAACTGAAGCACTAAATATAAGAAATATATGTCATAATTATTAAAGTATAAATATCTTAAAGGGCAGGGACAGGAACTAGATCTGTGCTTTATGTCCAGTTTTGCACAGTGCCTAGGATAGAGTATTCAGTGCACATTGAGTGAATCTCAGTTTGAGCCTCAGGTGCTTCTCTCTTGAGTCAATGAGGCTTCTATTTCATCATTTATGCTTTGGGACAAATGAGGCCAGATTCTGCTGTGAGCCTTCTTCTTCCAGAAGGGAAATATGCCTGATGAGAGAATCTGGAAGCCCATGTTGCTTTGAGTTGTTCGGGTAGATTCCTTTAATGTTAGCTGGCATGGATGAGAAGGGCTTTTGTTGTGGTGGCAATTAATGATGATTTGCACATTGTAGTAATTTACAAAACAGTGGCCACCCTGCACCACATAAGAAACAACTCTCTCTCCTGGACCATGAAATCTGGTGGCCTGTCTATTTGAATACATGGTTGTTATACATGTTTCAGCCCTGGTGACAACTGGTCCCAAATGGCTACTGTTCTGAAAGGAATTCTGTTTGGGTCATTTTTAATGCATCTCTAATTTGGATTTTTTTTCCTTGTAGGGTGTTCGTCAGAAAAAATGGTTATTTCTTTGAACACATACCTGGGATTTCTCTGTTTATTATTATGCCACTGGATAAAGACAGCATCACCTCTGAATCTTGAAGACCCTAATGTGTGTAGCCACTGGGAAAGGTAATAGTTCTGAAAGTAATCCTATCTAATAAAAGATTAATATGCAAATTGACCGTCACTCCAACACACAAGATGTTCTCCCCCATGTGGTCAAAGATGGCCACCCCCATGTGGCCACAAGATGGCCACCACAAGATGGCTGGCAGGGGAGGGCAGTTGGGAGGGACCAGGCCTGCAAGGGAGGGCAGTTGGGGGTGACCAGGCCTGCAGGGGAGGGCAGTTAGGGGCAACCAGGACAGCAGGGGACGGCAGTTGGAGGCAATCAGGTTGGCAGGGGAGCAGTTAGGCGTCAATTAGGCTGTCAGGGAAGTGATCAGGCTGGCAGGCAGAAGTGGTTAGGGGCAATCAGGCAGGCAGGCAGGTGAGCAGTTGGGAGCCAGAAATCCTGGATTGTGAGAGGGATGTCTGACTGCCCATTTAGGCCCCGACTGGGATCGGGCCTAAATGGGCAGTCGGACATCCCTCAAGGGGTCCCAGATTGGAGAGGGTGCAGGCTGGGCTGAGAGACACACCTCCCCCCCCACCCCCGCCACCATGCACGAATTTTGTGCACTGGGCCTCTAGTCTTAGAAATAATTTCTGATGCATTTCTTTATATACTGTCATCCTCAGTCTGATATATAAAGTTAGAATTTGACAAGAGATTATAAAATTACTTTTATGTAAAAATCATTAGTTACAGCAGTATTATTCATCTTGGTCTTACAGAATATATATTATGTGAAACAAAAAAAACTTGATATATTGATTCTTACACAGGTGTGATTATAAGATTATAAGAGTCAGGGAAAACATTACATTAATCGTTCAATTAAAATGAACTCCCTAAGGACCTGTCCCTGTTCTGACTTTATTTACAATAAGTTGTGGGAGTTGGACTTCTTTATGGGAACCAATAAGTGAGTAGTGGAAGACAGTGTATAATAATGTACTTGAAATGTATGGCAAAAAAAAAATTGTGCTATAGGTGGCCTAAAAGGGAGACATTTCTGGGGACACTGGTAAAGCTACCTGGAGGTGGTGTCACCTATGATGTTTCTGAAGAGCTGACATGAGCGGGTGGTAGTGATTGGGAGTGGTTCTAGGAATGGAAGGTGGCCTGATGCCAGTGCCTTGCAGACCTCTAGGGGCTGTGCCCAGCAAGACTAGAGTCAGTACTTCCCTGCTGGCATGGCTCAGCTGTTGAGCATCAAGCTATGAACCAGGAGATCACAGTTTGATTCCCAGTCAGGGCACATGCCCAGGTTGCAGTCTCAATCCCCAATGGGCGGTGTGCATGAGGCAGCCAATCAATGATTCTCTCTCATCATTGATGTTTCTCTCTCTCTCTCTCCCTCTCCCTTTCTCTTTGAAATAAATAAAAAATATATATTTTAAAAAGGCTCGAGTCATTACAGTACTGGAGGAGGACAAGACTGAATAGATTATATGAGAGCAGATGATGTCATGTCCAGATCTGGGCAATCTGCAGTAGGAAATACAGAGGAAGTACAAAACAATTGGCTGTTCTCGGGGATGTGATGGTCCCTTTTGGAACACAGAATTAGCACAAACCATGTGATAGTGCAGTGCAATCATATGCAGTCTACTGAGCGCTGATGTGCTCCTTGTATGGCTAAGAAAGTATCTTTATCCAAAAATAACATTGGAAATGCAAGTTTTTCAAATAGAAGGTGTCAAGTACTAGAGAGTAATATGTGTTTTTATTATCTGTAAGTGCATTGACATAAGCTTTTTGGTCTCTTTTTGCTGTCACCATCAGCACCGTGATTACTCCCCCACAGAGCGCACTCTCCAATCACCCACTGGTAGGAGGCACAAAGCTCAGAGTCTGCCTAGCACAGCAGCTCTGCTCTTCTAGGGCGCGCTGGCTCCTCACTCACAGCGTTATTTTTTGGGGAGGGCTCGTTCCCATCTCCATGGGCAGTGTTGCAGTCAGGGTAACAAAACCACATTTCCCTGATCTATATCAATAGAGCTATATGTCACTATGAAACTTGAAGCTGTAGAGGAAATATGTATATGTAATGAAGTTCTTTTGTTTGTGATATTAACTATATCATACAGAACGTAAGAGGAGGGACCTGTGTATTATCTTTATAATCATTACAGCACCATTCATAAAACATTTCACTAACAAAGTATATAACATTTATTAAAGTAATAAAAATACATCTCAAATTTAGAAAAGGGAGAGTCCACTTGTGGTTGAACTTCTTGGAGGATAATAGTGTTGGAATGGGAGGAAGAACAAATTTGTAAGATGCCATGAAATAAAAATCATCAAGTCTTGGTAAAACATTGACGATAGGATGTGAAGGAAGCAGAAAAGGCTGAGATTTAGAACCTGCTATGTAAGAGTGGCGGTGTCATTGCACACGTGGAAAGATAAAAAGGAAGAGAGCCGATTTGAGAGGGAAGGGACTCATGTGGTTTGCTCTGTTGTGTTCATAAGATCAATTTGAAATATGGGCCTGGAAGTGTGTGGGAATGTGGATGTGGGAGCATGATGAAAGGTGAACCGACGAGTGCTCCAAGGGAAAGGCTATGAAGAGAAAAGAATCCAAGATTTCAAATAGTCCAGCACCCACTCAAATGTACACATTTTGTCCTGATTCCTTGCTCAGTATCTGACCAAATTTGCCAACACTTACTTGCTTTGTTTTATTCACCACTGATGATCCCAAGTATCTAAAACACTGCCTTCAATTAATAATTGTCGAAGGAGCTTTCACCTTCTGATAGGAGATGACTAATAATGGACATCAATTGGGAGGGAGGAGAAAGAGAGGCAGAAAGACAAGGGGCACATTCATTTTTAAATGTAATATAATTTCACTGTTGCACAAGTAATTAGGATAACCTCTAACATAGTCACTAATAGATCGGGAGGTTGAGCATGAAAAAACAGGGAAATGATGGCGATTTTTTCCTGACTCTATTTTTTTCTATATTAAATGAACTGCTAGAAAGAAGGATTGACAGCTACAGTCTTCTTATGGATAGATTTCCTGTTACAAAGCTAGTAATGATTCTTTGAAGAAAGGAAAAGGAAAGTGGAATTATTTTGAGAAGCATGGAGAATGGAGGATGAATTAAAATAAAGGTGCAGGTGACAGGTTCTTGTATATTTTCAAAAACTAAAATGGGCTTAATTGAAAAAGGGGAGAGGATGATTAGCTTAGGGACAAAAGTCTTAGTAGTAGGGCTGAAGAGGGCTCATTGCAGGCTTTCCTATACTAACACCCACCTGTACCCGATGGTTCGGAGCCGTGGAGTCACCTGGAGGCTTGCTTCTCCGAGTGTGGTCTGCGGAGTTGCAGCATGAGCATCACCTTGGAGCTTGTGGGAAATGTGGGATCTCTAGCCCTACCGCAGACCTAGAAATGATTTATTTTCAAATGAAAGTATGTCTCATTTTAATGCAGCAGTGCTGATTCTCAGAAGTTGTACTTAAAATGAAATTAAGAAAAATTAAATAATTTAAAATACACAAGGGGTATAGTTATCAAAGGAATTCTGCACAACATCCTTTTGGAACGTAATTCCATGGATCACCCGTTCCTTCTCCCCATCCTCTCTTTCTGATCTGTGAGTCTAAGTTCTTCCCTCTATTGGGGTTGCTTCTAAGGAAGGCACAAATGAAGAGAAGCTGTTCTTTGCCCAACCAACCGGTTGGGGGTGGAACACAGAACTGGTAGTAATTGAAGCAGCAATCCAAAGCAAGCAGAGATAAGAAATGATGATTATTATCATATCTGATTTCAGTAACAAGATAATTTAAGCAGATAAAATGTAATTAACCACTTTGGAATGTGTCCAAGTGGTGATGGCTTATTTCCCCTGAGTTCTTTGACCTTAAACTAAATCTTGCTGGGGTTTCTCCCCGGATAATACTTAATAGGTTAAAATCACAGTGATGATATGTTTTCAGTGTGTTGAGAAGGTTAAACAAACAAGCAGGAGATAAAGGGTTTTGCATCTGGATGCTTAAAATAGTGCAGGATTGAGATCAGATTCCTTTCATACCACAATTTGCCCTTCACTCTCTGCTTTAGAAGCTTTAGATGTCCTGGTGACATTTGAAAGGAGACAGAGGAGCAGGGAGTGTCTGGGGGTCGTGATGTTAGTGCTGAGTCTAGACTACCCACTAGCACTGGGCGCTCAGTGTTGCTCATTTGTGATGAAACGAGATTGGACTAGATCAGCAATCTTCAAGCTTTTTCATCTCATAGCACATAAACTAATTGCTAAAATTCTGCAGCCACCAAAATATATATCTTATGCTGATACAAAAAAAAGTATAATTTTGGTTCATTCACACCAGATGGCTATTGTTGTATTGGCTGTTGTCATTTTTTTTTACTTGACAGTCTAAGGGAAAAAGAGATCAGTGCCCCTGACTAAGTAGTCAGGTATTGCATGTTTTAAACATTCTTGCAGCACACCGCTTGAAAATAGCTGGGCTAGACCATCCTACTCTGCGACTTTTGGAGCAGCTGCTCATGAATGTGAAAGTGCGGACTGTTAGCGGAGGTGCTGTTTAAATTCCAACAGCAGCCTAGGCACTGGCCAGAGAAGCACTGATAAAGACTAGAGGAGGCGGGCCAATGATCAAGGACATTTCCCCTCATGGTACCAGCACACAGCTTCCAGAAAGTGGCCCCTGGAAAACTGACAGCTTCAGACGTCCTCAAACTGCGGCCCGCGGGCCACATGCAGCCCGCCGAGGACATTTATCCGGCCCACCGGGTGCCGCTGCCTGTCCTGCTTAGCAGCCAACTCGTCTCAGGCCCGCAGTGTGCATAGGAATTTGTTCATAGTTTTTTTTTTTTAAACTATAGTCCGGCCCTCCAACAGTCTGAGGGACAGTGAACTGGCCCCCTGTTTAAAAAGTTTGAGAACCCCTGGGCCTTAGTTGAATAGCAGTAGGTGGATATTGAGTACATTAGGTGTAGGCACTTAGGGAATATTTGGCAATCAGAATTTGAAGACTATTTACTGACATGGAAAATTCTTATGACATATATATACTCTTAAGTTTAAAAAATAGGCTTCAAACTCAGGTGCATAGCATGACTATAAGAATATAAAAAAATACACTAAACTAAAACTAAAAACCCCTAGAGACGAAAGAAGTACAGTAAAATGCTATTGATGGTGATGGAAGAGTTATGGAATTCTCTCATCTCTCTCTCTCTCTCTTTCTTAAAATTTATTTTCCAAACTTTGTTGTGTGACTATTATACTATTAAAAAAGAAAGATTGTGTAGAAAAGAAAAAAATGTATATAAAAAACAGCAACAGAAGGGACGATAAGTTTGCGTCGACAAAGTTTAAAATCCTTCTTCTATAAACTTAAGTGGGAGCCTCAGCTTCTGGCCAAATTGTAATTCATATTCAGTCAATTATGAATTGAGTGTAAGCCTCTGAATAACTTGAATGCAAAGAATCAAGATCGAAGGGAAATGCTCAAGTGAATTTTATAGTCCTATTTTCCCCAAACTGCCTACACGTCTCCATTAAAGCTGTATCCCATTATTTTTGGTATTTACAGGCTGGAATTTCCTGAGAGCTCTTTGAGACCAGGAATTTCATAGAATTGGTTCAATAAGTGTTTATTGAATTGGAATCCTAAATGGCTTGATTTCCCTTTTATAGAGAAGAGCTTTTTTATATCCTCACACCAGAGAAGCATTCTGCAGATGTATACTATTGGAGAGCAGCAAGTGGCAAGAAGAGGAAATTCCTGTACTTGCACATTTCCTCTTGTGTAAGCACTCTTCTAGGCCACTAGAAATTAGTAGAAATATTTTTCCTGTTTGCTTGTGGCATCAGTTCTCCAAGCCACATCGAATGGGATGTTGGTGATCACGTTTGCTCGAAGGCATTCAGACCTTAACAACATAACATGCCCTTGGAAAATTTAGGAAAATTCCAGCAAACTAATTTAGTTAAGCTAAATAGCTAAATTAATATGGTAGAGCCCAATAGAATGATTTTTTCCCCAACTGGCATTAATTTAGAGTGGTTTCTTTTTTATTCCTGCAGCACCCGTGAAAAGCTGCTCTTTTTCCCACAGGCAATGTAGCACCGCACCTGTACCATAGCCCATACAGCGGGCGTTCACTCGCTTTGCTCTTCACTCACAGTGGAATGGAGAAACGATGTGCAGGCCTCAAAATTTAGCTATTTACAAGCAGCTGGGTAGGAAGGACAAAAAGTTGGCAAGGAAGTCTCAGAGTCTGCATCAATCTGAACCTCAGGACACTGCTAGGGGCCTGAAGAAAATATTAATAGCTTAATGTGAAATTTAATTCTAAGAACATTTATATTTTAGTGGAGGCCTCTTGCTTTACCCAAAAGGAGTTATATTGCAGATGTAGGTAACAGCACACTCTAATCTCCTCTGAACCTGTTCTTGGAGGTAACAGCAGGTGTCATCGACTAGAGTAAAAGGAAATAGTCATCTAAAATGTGTTAGAAGTTCAGAATGCCATGTGGGAAGGGATCTTCAGACCATGCCTGACCTCGTGGTTTTAAGAGGTGACCATCAAAACCCCGGGAAGTGGGGTTATCTGCTGAAGGCCATCCAGTTTCCCAGTGTCAGATTAGAACTATAATACTGGCTTCTCCTCCAATGACCTTTTCATAGACCTATTGCAGCTGCCAAAGATTTGCGGAGGAACCCTAAATTTGCCTAGAAATCAAGTTGCAATGTCCCAAAGAATGAACACAAAAGTGTGAATGGTATGATTATTTCATGGGTGTCCAATGGAAGCCTAAGTACATAGTGACTGACAGACCAGCTGGGGAAAGAAAGGCCACTGTTGGTGGGGCCTGCACCACACAGCTTTTCAAATTAGGAGGTTCTGCTCTATATCTAATCTGAATTTTTCGTGCTGAAATTTTGACCTCTTTTTTTCTGTACCTTCTCTAGTTGATAGTTTCTTTTAGTGAACTTGGGCGATTGAGTTCGTGATTTCAGCTCATTTTGTTTATTAGTGTGAACTAAAGATTGTAGTGGAAGTCTTTAAGAGAATGTTAAAGAAAATAAACTGTATGGAAAGGAGGATTCTTTAGATTTTCCTGCAGGCAGGAACTCAAAGCTCCTTTAAAGTGAAGTATGGGATTGAACACTGGAAGTTCTTCAAACCAGTATTTCATGGATGTTTTCCATCCACATTCTTAGGCCCATAGGAGTGCATGCTTTTCCTTTACTCGGAAGTTGTTAGTGAAAATGTATTGGAAAACAGGCTGCCTAAATAGCAACAGGTCTGGTATGATTATTTTAGACTAATTGTCTCAGCCATATGTTTACTGGTTTTAGAGACTTCTTTAGTAGTTTTTATTTAGAGGTTGTACATATTCTGCCACTGTCTGAGAAGTGGGGCAGGCACACAGAAGCAAATTATTCCAAGTTTCAACCCAGGAAATATGCTCTTCCTGATATTCCAGAGTCAGTAGCAAAATGTACTGTTATGAATACCCAAACTGTCTTTTTGCTGATTTATTATCTGCATGCAGACTTAGATTGAAAACTTTTATTGTGAAATGTTTTGGTTATCCCTGGACCCCTGGGGTGAGGGGTTGGAATGAAATACAGGAAAAATATGGTGATATGTTTTTAAATTTAGGAATATCAGAATTTATGGTGAATTCTAAAAGAGAATTTCTTTTGAAATTTATAGCATGAACTCTTATCTTTTAAATATATTTTTAATTTTGGTTCTGGTTCAAATAAAAACCTGTAAAAAAACATGGAGAATCTAAGTCAGTATGGAATTGCAAATGGGGCTAATTTAGCCTGTGATTGCGTTTTTGTTTTTACATAGCATATAATTAATGTAAGAAAGAGAAATATTGATTCTTTATCTTTCCTCTTCTTTCAGCTACTCAGTAACTGTGCAAGAGTCGTACCCACATCCCTTTGACCAAATTTACTACACCAGCTGCACTGACATTCTGAACTGGTTTAAGTGTACACGGCACAGGTAATGAAAGCTCGGATATATTTGCGAGTTTGGCTAACTGGGAAGGAATTTGATAACAGTCATTAAATACTTTGCTCTTAATACCTTTATTCTATTTAATAGCTCCATATTGAAATATACATTATTTATTTCTAATCTAATTGCAGGTCAAAAGAGGTAACTGTGCTTTTTTCCTCTATGTAGAATCAGTTATCGGACAGCCTATCGACATGGGGAGAAGACTATGTATAGGCGCAAATCGCAGTGTTGTCCTGGATTTTATGAAAGCAGGGAAATGTGTGTCCGTAAGTAAGACTTTCATTTCTATGAGGTTCGCTTATTTTCCCAGTGCTGGCTTGCCTCTGTTCGTGGCAGCAGAGATGGAGGCCTGGGGAGATAGGGCATTGTGGGTCATTCACTTTCACTTTCGGCTGCTGCTTTCTTGGTCTGTGTAAGGAGGGAAGCATTTACTCTGTCCCTCTGTCCTATCAAAAATCTCAAAATGAATGTCCCTCTAGGAGAAAACAGATGCTATAGATTGATGCTTCAGGGCCAGATAGTAATGTTAATCACCGTTTTCAGTACATGTCTCTTTGGAAATGGGTCAAGGAGTTATTAGATTTAGGTCACAGAGGAGAACAGAGACAAAACTTTCCCACAGCAGCTGACCAGAGTCCTGAGTCAGCTTCTGAGAGGCCAACGTGTTCTTTGCTGGTGAGGAGAATGAATGATGAGGCTTATTAAAAGTAGAGGAGCTTTCACAATAAGAAGTGACTGTAAGCCTGGGTCACAAAGTAGATCTTTTTTATTGTCATTTTCTCTCTTCCCTCCCCTCCCCATCTCACCAATTCATTCTGAGATGTCTTGAGAGAAGTTTGTTATTTGATGATACACTTTAGAAAATCCTGGACTATCACATGACATGCAGTTTGCAACCGAGGTCTCTTACCATTGTGCATAGGACATGTAGAAGAGAAATTTTAAAAATGATTTTATTCAAATATTTTGGCTCAACATACAGCTGGAGGGCACCTTTGCTTTCTGAGCCGAGACACCGGTGTTGAGAAGCAGAGAGAGAGATAAGGTTCTGCTCTAATCTGAAGGCACTAGGAATGATCAGACACATCTGGGCTTAAGAATCCGCAGTGCCGGGTGATAGTACCACTCAGCTGGGTGACCTCAGATAAGCTACTAATACCTCTCTGAGGCTCCTTTGAAAGAGAAGGCAGCAGGAAAAGAGGAAAATCAAATAGGATATGTACTGACTTCATAAAAGATGCTATAAGCATGAATCTACAGGAGCTGAGCAGGGCTGTTCAGAACAGCACATGGACATCACTCATTCATAGAGTTGCCAGGAGTTGGAGACAACTCAATGGCATGTAACACACACACACACACACACACACACACACACACACACGGCTTGGATCAGTATATGTGTTCTTTTCCTTCCAATCCCTGGATTTTATTCAAAGCCAGCACTATAGAGGATAATAAATGTTCATTGAAAAAAGTTAGAAAATGTTAACTAAATAAAAAGAAGAAAATAAAAACACATTGTGAATGTCTTTCCTGGTCAATAAATGGACTTCTGTAACATAATGCAAATGTCAGTGTTATTGCATTGTAAATATTTATTTAACCAATTTCAACTATTGGATATTTGTGATTTCTAAGTTTTACCTATTATGAACTGACTTCTCCAGAAGACATTATTATACTTAAATCTTTGTTCATATTCTTAATTAATAAGTAAGGATAAATTCTTAGAAGTCAGAGGTATTTGGTATGTTTCCAATTTATACTCCCACCAGCAGTATATGAGAATGTTTTTTTGTTTTTACCCTGTGCCATTTTTCTTTTTTGCTAATTTTCTTCTTAATTTGCATACCTTTGGTTAAAAATGATGCTGAATAATGAAACATCTTAGAAAAAAAGCATGAGCTGATATCTCTGGTCCAGGCTGACAGGACATTTTCAAGGGACAGCACCGAGTGCACACAGAGTGGATAGTGGGGAGGCCTGGCTGGCCTGGCTGGCCATCCTCAGAAGCGTTGGGGTGACATTATGTTGGTACCAAGACTGATGTCAAGGAGCTTACCACCTGTTTTCCTCTAGAAGACTTATGATTTCAGGTCTTACATTCAGGTTGTTAATCCATTTTGAGTTGATTTTTTTATATGGTGTAAGGAAGAGATCAAGTTTTATTCTTTTGAATGTGACTGTCCAGTTTTCCAAACACTGTTTATTGGAGACCATATATGCATGGATTTATTTCTGGGCTCTGTATTCTGTTCCATTGATCTGTGTGTCTGCTTTTATGCTAGTTATTCTGCTTTGATTGCTATAGCTTTGTAATATAGTTTGAAATCAGGAAGTGTGAGGTCGTCATCTTTATTCTTTCTCAAGATTGCTTTGGCTATTGGGGTTCATTTATGGGTCACACAAATTTTAGGATTGTGTGTTCTATTTCTGTGAAAAATGCCATTGAAATTTTAATGGATTGCATTGAATCTGAAGATAACTTTGGGTAGTATGGATATTTAAACAATATTAGTTTTTTCAATTCAGATCATGGGATATTTTTCCATTTATTTGTGTCTTCTATTTCTTTCATTAGTGTCTTAATAGTTTTAAGGGTACAGATGTTTCACCTCCTTGGTTCATTTATTTTTAGGTATTTTATTCTTTTTGATGCAGTTGTAAATGTAATCTTTCTTAATTTCTCTTTTTGTTTATTAGTGTTAATAATTAATTATTGACTTACTGAAGTTATAAATCCAAAACCTCATTGTTTTTTAAGCTAAATTTAGCTTACATTTGTTTCATTTATTAGTCTAACAAATTCTAAAAGCACATTAAGGGGCATTTGACTAATGTTTTACAAGTATAAACACCATCAAGTTTTTAAAATGGAATTTGTATATTTAATAAATTTAATTTTTATTTTAACAAATCCAGCTTTCAGGCTGGCAAATTGTCCTGTAGCTTAAGTACTTTTGTAAATATAATAAGTTCAACTTATTGATAAGGTGAAATCTTAAGTTCTTTTAAATGTTGTAATATTCTATTTGTAAGATTTCAACTTTAATATAACATTTCTAATCAATTATTGCATTACACATTGAAAAGTGAAATTAGAAGACTGCCCTCTTATTCTAACAGGCCATACTCCTTTAAATATTACAAATATATTTTAAAATCTAAAATTATAAACACTATATATTTTGATTCTCTTTCACATTTCTATGTTAAAATTAAAATATTCACAAGACTAAAAGTTGATTAACTTCTAAGCCAATAATTTTGGCATCTCATGTTTTTTGGTTCACTTTTTTCCCCCTTTTTTATTGAATTTATTGGGTGACACAGGTTAACAAAATTATACAGGTTTCAGGTGCACAATTCCACAGCATATCATCTGTACACTGTACTGTGTGTTCACCACCCCAAGTCAAGTCTCCTTCCATCACCATTTATCCCCCCTGTACCCTCCACTACCTCCCTCCACCCTCACCCCTCCTTAGCAATCACCGCACTAAATTTTTGTGGTCTCTTCTGTTTGTGAAGTTATTTATTCTTTTATTTTTAGATTATAGTAAAAAAAGACATAACATTAAATTTACTATCTTAATCATTAAAACTTTTTTAAATTATTAACTTGGGGGGGGGGAGAGAGAGAGAGAGAGAGAGAGAGAGAGAGAGAGAGAGAGAAGGGAAGAGAGAGCAAGAAAGATTGATTTGTTGTTCCACTTATTTATGCATTCATTGGCTGCTCCTTGTATGTGCCCTGACTGGGATTAAACCTGCAACCTTAGGGTATTGAAACGATGCTCTAACCGACTGAGCTACCCAGCCAGGGCCCATCTTAATCATTTTTAAGTGGTATTAAGTATATTCACATGGTTGTACAATAGAGCTCTAGAACTTTTTCGCCTTTCAAAACTGAAAGCCCCCCCTGCCTTCCCTGCAGCCATTTACTTCTACTTTCTGTGTCGAGGATTTGACTACTTTAGCTATTTCATATTGTGATTTTTGATTACTTTAGAAATCATATGGTATTTGTCCTTTAATGACGAACTTAGTATAAAATATCCTCAACAACCTCATCCATGTTGCAGCATTTTGACAGGATTTCTTTTTTTAGGGCTACATAATATTTCTTTGTGTTTTCTGAAGTTTTTTAAATACCAGAAAACATGGTCCTTGATTACTGCCTCGATGGAACATACTGTGACCGTTGTCTGTTTTAGATGCTGCATATTGTATCACTGAGATTTAAGACGTTATTTCCTAGTGCCATTTGTGTTTTCCTTTCAGTGACAGGAACAGGCTGGGGGATGAAGTGAGACTGATTGGTTTCTCAGAGCCACAGAAATGCTGATTAGAAACAACAGGTGGCAGTGGAGAGAGAAACTGGCTGATTTCAGGGCTCGTAAAGGAGACAGTTTGAGACTGGGACTTGAATAACACATGTAAGGGAAAAGTCAGCAGACGCCCAGGCTCTTTGAAGCCCCTTACTCTCACCAGCATCACGGGGATGCATCCTCACCCCAGAGTTCCACAGGTCCCCTCTCCTAAGAGCCCAACTGTTTTCAACTCCAGTGGTGGTCTGGAGCCAGGGCAAACTCCTGTCTTTTTATATGACCCCCTACCATGAAACTCTGAGGAGAGAGGAATAGTCTCTGGTCCTGTGGCAGCAAGAGGACCCCTAGGCAGCCCGAACTGAATCGTGAATGCTCTGGTCCATGGGAAGGAGCTGAGACCCACACTCGTGATCTCCACAGCAATTTTCAACTTTTTTCAGCTCATGGCACACAGGAACTAATTACTAAAATTCTGTGGCACATCAAAAAATATATTATGTTTTTTGCCGATATGGCCAAAAAAATAGGTATAATTTTGATTCATTCACACCAGATGGCTATTGTTGTGTTGGCTATTGTCACTTTTTGTTTGAGACTCTAAGGGAAAAAAGGTCAGTGCCCCTGACTAAATAGTCAGGTATTGCACATCTTAAAAATTCTTGCAGCACACCAGTATGTCGTGGAACACCATTTGAAAGTCACAGCTGTAAATTATGGAGCAAATGTGTATTGTTAGGATGCCCTAGCCATTAGAAAATAGAATTCTAGAAAATGTGTTTGGAGGTACACAAAACTGACTTCCAAACACATCTTTGGAACCCACCCTATTAGCTAGTGGAGATTGCCTATAGGTTTGGTTTCATGGGACTAGGGCAAGCTCACAGGAAAAGCAGCAGCAGAGGGGAAAGTGGCAACTCTCCCTCTGTGGGAAGGACTGGTTGATCCCAAGATAGGGCCGACCATACATTCTCACTCCAATGTCCTTGGCTTCACCTTGGCTGATCAGAGAGAAAGTAAATCATTTTAAACAGAATCATGAATGGACAAAAAGCATGGCCAGGGGTCCCTTCTCCAGTCCAGCTTCCATCTTCTGCCCAGATGCCATCTTCTCCTGCTAGGTGCTACTGCAAAGTAAGGGAACATTCTGACGAATGTTTCCTTTGTCGTAGACAACTCCTAGTCTATGTTTGTTTGATGGAAGAGGTCAAATACTAACTTCAAATTAAAGCTGGAATGGGGGCAATTGCAGGCAGTGTGGCTTTCAAGGAAGACACAGGAGAGGTTTGGGGGCTGGGTCACCCGCTCGATTGCCTTGTCGGCCAGCTCTGAGTAGAAGATCAGTTCCCATGGATGTGCCCTGCATGTCTTTGGCACTCGTTAAGAGAACTTTGGAACCGTAAATAAGAAGCCTTAACTCCCACATACGGAACTGTATATGATTTCCTGTTCTTAGCAGAGATGAGTGTGACAATTGATTACCATGCAGTGAATGAATATTCACAGCTGATTTTTAGCTTGGCCAACTTTATGAAAAACTGAATTGGCTGTAGGTAAATAGGGGGCTAGAACTGTGGTTGGTGTTTACATAAAAAATAATTCCGGCAGATAAACTTTACTCATGTTTGAATATCATGCTTCAGTAAGTAATGGGGTTTAAACCCAAACTTTGGGTTAAGGGCTTAAAGACATCTGCAGCTCACTTACCCAGGACTATTTTTCTTCCAGGAGACACATCTACCACACAGGTAGCACTTTAGGGGGCCACATAAGGCTATTTGCCATATAACCCATACATTTCCCCCCTTTCTTCTTTTTGTTTTGGAATATTGTTAGACTAAAATTAACTAAAAGTTTCACTTTTGGGAGAGAGGGTACCTTCTCTTGGAAGTGGCTACCTGAAACCTTGTGTTTAGAAGGAGTCTGAGGCCATGTCTGTGCTGAGAGAGAACAGAGCAACTCATTAGTGATCTCTGTCTTGGTCTTGGTATAACCCAAGTGCCCACATTTGCCATCCCTGTATTAGACCCTCTCTGGCATCCTATGGCATTTTGGACCTTTGAATCATGGAGATATCAGCTGAGGTTCCCGAGTCATGCACCTGGCCCACAGGCTCCTGCTACATGTAGCTTCTCCCTTTAACTGGGGGTACTATGTACTGTTCCCTGCTCTGGTCCCCAGGAAAATGAGCTTCCTCTTTGTGAACTGGAATGTTTGCTAAGCTAGCTCAGGATTATATTGTCAGAAATTTTGTTTGGGAATGCAAAAAGATATTTAGCAGCTACCTTTTGCCTCAAGCGTCAGCCATAGGAGGGTCTGATAGGAAGGATATTTCAGACGTGGGCAAATTGGGCTTTTGGGAAGAGCTGGGCAGCAGATACTTGTTTCTCTGACTTGGAGGTCATGGAAGGACACCTTTAATTCTGTATCTAGGCATCATGTCATTTTGGTCTTTGGCTGCTGAAAAGTTGGGGGCAGGTTTTTCAGGATGAGAAGAGCTAGAGTGCCGACAGGATGCCGTGTATGAGGCTGTGAAGATTCAGCGTTTGGCGAGCGCTGTGTTGGCAAGCCGGGCTCTGGGGGACTTTAGAGGAGCACGGTGAGAGCTTAGGAGGGGAGGACCACCTCTCTAAAGTTGAAGGCAACCTGAGCTCTCTGCTCTAAGTATGTTTGAGTCTTACAGGCTTGTTTAATAATAAAGTTGTGACCTTGTTAAATATTTTCAAACAACCTTAGGGTTTTGTAGACTCTTTTACGCAGCCCCTTTTGAGTACAGCTAAAAGTGAGGCAATCCTTTTAGGCTAGCCAAAGAGCCCTGAACGGACAGCGATCAGATGGTATGTTCCTAAGTGTACGCACCCTTGATGCCCTTTCTGCCAGTGGCAGTGGATTTTTCCATGTTTCCATGGGACCCAGTATTCTGTTGCTATGGAGCCTGATGTGGTTCAGAGGAACCTACCAGTAAATACTGGGAAAGGCCCTTTGTCTACACACTGCACCAGCAGAAATTCCAATTTCCCCCACACATCTATTGGAACCTAAACTTCTGCTTCCCAATTTTAGTCATTGGTCTCTGCTAGCAGGGAAGATAGGACACAGGAAAACAATGCAGAAAACCTTGGTTGACTCTCTAATGGCCAATGTCTGCTCCTTGTTAGGATTTTATAAATAGAAACCATGAATTTAATAATAATTAAAAAACACTATAAATTCAAGATAGCCTCGTCCTAAACAGACAGAAATCATGACTCAGTCTAAACAAATGGAAATCACATCTGCTACTCTTTTTTGCTTAAGGAAGCCTGACTTTAGGGTCCCATAGAGGGCTGAGGGAAACAATGAAAATTCTTGCCTTATCTCTAGAAAATGAGTTTCTGCAACTGCAGTCTTTGCAGGGAAGATAGCATTTTTACAGGCCTAATAATTTATGCAGTCTCCTTATAGAGATAGATAATAGCTAATATAAAAGCTCGGAACTGAGAAGCAATTTTTATTGCATAATGGTTCAAATCCTTTTAGAGCAAAGTCATTTAAAAATAATGGCAAAAACACATTTTGATCTAAGTGACCAACCACAAAACATTCACATGACCAGGTGGTGATAGAATATGTTTTTTTAGTTTGGGATAGCACCAACTGTCCGAACTTTTACAGATAATCCAGCATAAACCTAGTACATCCCTCTGGGCCACACAGAGCGATACTAATGGGAGAGGAAGACCCGTGCACTGATATAAGCAAAACTGCACGGACACTATTCTTTCCTCAAGCTTCAGTGGTATCTCAAGTTCTAAGTGTGTATGGTTTGTTTGCTTTCTTGAAAGATAGCAGCTAGAGCTCTACGAGAACCACCACAGAGAACAGGAGCCTTCTCAGTTAAGGTCACAGGAGGCATCATGGTCTGAAGGTGGGCCTCCCAGGCCAGCTGGGCACATTGGAGGGCCAGAGGCTGTTATGGCAAGTCTAAAGATATGGCAGTTGTTTAAGTCGAAAAATAACTCAGTTAATTTATTGTATTTAACATGTAATTGAGGGACAGAAAATGAAATGTGCCACCTCAAATGAAATCTATCTGTTGATGCAGAGAGGAGAATAGGTTTCTAGAAACTTGGGCCCTGGTAGTTGCATGCCCCTGTTGTGAGCCACTGAATAACTGTCCTGCAAAATTTATCCAGTAAGATTGGGAAATGCCTTCTGCTGGATCCCCTTTAAGGTAGTCTGTTAAAGGCTCTGAGCATGCTTATAGTAAAGGCATGACTCAAACTTATTTGACCATGGAATTTCCTAATCCCTCCCTCCCCCCACTCTTTTCCCCCCAAGAACATGATGGCACTAATAGTCTTTAGAGTCAACTTATTGCAAAATAATGCTTTAAGGGATTTACTTTGCTTTTATATAACTTTAGACTGGTAATTATAAATATTTAACTTAATCAGAGACTCTTTGGATCATTAATTTTGTTGTTATTTTTTAGTTTTATCTACACTAATAAAAGAGAAAGATGCAAATTGACCGTACCTTCGTGACACCCACCAGCCAATCAGGAGTGAGTATGGAAATTAACCCAACAAAGATAGTGAGTTAATTTGCATACATAGGCACTGAGCGGCATTCTGCACCGCCCCAGCAGCTCTGGGTCTCTGGGCAGCTTGGGAAGGTGGAAAGGAGGCTCTGGGCTGCAGCGAAGGCAGTGCTGGCAGCCAGGGGAAAGAAGGCCATTCTTGCACGAATCTTTGTGCATCGGGCCTCTAGTTGAGATATAATTGACATATACCATTGTATAAGTTTAATGTGTACAGTGGTATAATGTGATGATTTGATACACTAATATATTATAAAATGATTACCATTACCACAATAGGTTTAGTGACACTTCCATCACCTGGCATAATTACCATTTCCTTTCTGTGGTGAGAACATTTAAGATCAACTCTCCTATCAACTTAAAGTATATAATACAGTAGGACATGTTATATATTAGATTTCCCAGAACTTACTCATCTTATAACTTGAACTTTGTACCCTTTGATAAACATTCCCCATTTGCCTCCTCCCAACCCCTAGCCTTGGTAACCACCATTCTACCCTCTGTTTCTTTGAGTTCAGTTTTTTGAGATTCCACATGTGATATCATATAGTATTCGTTTTTCTCTGTCTAACTTATTGCACTTAGGCTAATGACCCCAGGGCCATCGGTATTGTCGCAAATGGCAGAATTTTCTTCTTTTATATGGGTGAATAATATTCCATTGTATATATAGTATTGTGTTCTCATCAACATCAAGACAAGACACTCCACCAACAAAAAGGCTCAGATGATGGTTAGCATTTTTTAGCAATAAAGTATTTTTAATTAAGGTGTACACATTTTTTTTTAAAGACACAAAACTATTGCACCCTTAATAGAGTATGGTATAATGTAAACGTAACCTTTTTATGCACTGGGAGACCAAAAAGTTCACATGCCTTGCTTTATTGCAGTCTGGAACCGAATTTGCAGTATCTCTGAGGTATGCCTATATACCACATTTTCTTTATCCACTCATCAGGCAAAGGACACTTAGGTTGTTTCCATATCTTGCCTATTACTACTACTGCTCCAATGGGCATGGGAGTGCAAATCCTAATTTCCTTTCCCTTGTATATATACCCAGAATTGCTGGTACTTCTATTTTTAATCTTTTGAGATGTTGCCATACTGTTTTCCATAGTGGTTGTATCAGCTACATTTCTTTGTGCCAATAGTTCACAAGGGTTCTCTTTTCTCTACATCTTCACCAACACTTGTTATCTCTTTTTTTTTTAGAATTTTTATTACATATTTTATACATTTTAATTTAAGTTATTTATATTATTAAATATTTTATTATTATGTCTACTGGGAAGTAGATATTTAATCTTTTATTTTATTTTTTTAATTATTGTTATTTTTTATTGTCTAAAGTTTTACATATGTCTCCTTTTTCCCTGCCTGACTCCCCCCTACTCCCCAGCCATTCCCACCCCAGGCAAGTCCCCACTGCCCCAGTGTCTGTGTCCATTGGTTATGCTAATATGCATGCATACAAGTCCTTTGGTTGCTCTCTAACCCACCCTCCCTGCCATTTGTCTCTGGATCTATTCTTGTTCATCAAATTATGTTGATCATTATATCCCACATATGAGTGAAATCATGTGATATTTATCTTTCTCCGATTGGCTTATTTCACTTAGCATAATGCTTTCCAGTTCCATCCATGCTGTTGCAAATGGTAAAAGTTCCTTCTTTTTTATAGCGGCGTAGTATTCCATTGTGTAGATGTACCACAGTTTTTTAATCCACTTATCTGCTGATGGGCACTTAGGTTGTTTCCAAATCCTAGCAATTGCAAATTGTGCTGCTATGAACATAGGGATGCATATATCCTTTCTGATTGGTGTTTCTGGTTTCTTGGGATATAGTCCTAGAAGGGGGATTACTGGGTCAAATGGGAGTTCCATTTTTAACTTTTGAGGAAACGCCATACTGTCTTCCACAGTGGCTGCACCAGTCTGCATTCTCCCCAACAGTGCAGAAGGGTTCCTTTTTCTCCACATCCTCGCCAGCACTTATGGTTTGTTAATTTGTTGATGATAGCCATTCTGACAGGTGTGAGATGGTATCTCATTGTTGTTTTGATTTGCATCTCTTGGTTCATTAGTGACTTGGAGCATGTTTTCATACGTCTCTGGGCCTTCTGTATGTCCTCTTTCGAAAAGTGTCTATTTAGGTCCTTTGCCCATTTTTTGATTGGATTGTCTGTCTTCCTTTTGTTAAGTTGTATGAGTTCTCTGTAAATTTTGGAAATTAAACCCTTATCTGAAATAGCATTGGCAAATATGTTCTCCCATATAGTGGGCTTTCTTGTTGTTTTGTTGATGGTTTCTTTTGCTGTGCAGAAGCTTTTTATTTTGATGTAGTCCCACTTGTTTATTTTCTCCTTAGTCTCCATTGCCCTAGGAGCTGTGCCTGTAAAGATATTGCTTTGACATATATCTGCTAGTTTGCTGCCTATGGAGTCTTGTAGGATTTTTATGGTTTCCCATCTTACATTTAAGTCCTTTAGCCATTTTGAATTTGTTTTTGTGTATGGTGTAAGTTGGTGGTCTGGTTTCATTTTTTTGCATGTATCTGACCAAATTTCCTAGCATCATTTATTGAAGAGACTGTCTTGACTCCATTGTATGCTCTTGCCTCCTTTGTCAAATATTAATTGAGCATAATGGCTTGGGTTAATTTCTGGGTTCTCTGTTCTGTTCCATTGGTCTATATGTCTGTTCTTGTGCCAGTACCAGACAGTTTTGAGAACCATGGCTTGGTAATATAGCTTGATATCTGGTAATGTGATCCCTCCAACTTTGTTCTTCTTTCTCAGTATTGCTGTGGCTATTCGGTTTTTTCTTTTTCGTTTATTATTATTATTCCAGATGAATTTTTGGAGAGTTTGTTGTAGATCTTTGAAGCATGCTGTTGGTATTTTAATGGGAATTGCATTGAACCTGTAGATTGCTTTGGGTAGTATGGACATTTTAATGATGTTGATTCTACCAATTTATGAACATGGTATGTTCTTCCATTTGTTTATGTCTTTCTCTATCTCTTTTTTCAATGTCCTGTAGTTTTCTGAGTACAGGTCTTTTACCTCTTTAGTTAAGTTTATTCCTAGGTATCTTAATTTTTTTGGTGCATTGGTAAATGGGATTATTTTTTTCATTTCTTTTTCTGTGAGTTCATTATTGGTGTATAAAAAGGCCATAGATTTCTGGGTGTTAATTTTGTATCCTGCTACATTGCTGAATTCATTTATTAAGTAATTTTTTGATGGAGTCATTGGGGTTTTCTATGTATAGTATCATGTCATCTGCGAATAAGGACAGTTTTACTTCTTCTTTTCCAATTTGGATGCCTTTTATTTCTTCTTCTTGTCTTATCACTATGGCTAGCACTTCCAGTACTATACTGAACACGAGTGGTGAAAGTGGGCATCCCTGTCTTGTTCCTGTTCTCAGGGGAAATGAGTTTAGTTTTTGCCCATTGTGTATGATGTTCACTGTGGGTTTGTCATATATGGCTCTTATTATGTTGAGGTATGATCCCTCTATTCTCACTTTGCTAAGAGTTTTTATCAAGAAAGGATGTTGGATTTTGTCAAATGCTTCTTCTGCATCAATTGCTATGATTATGTGATTTTTGTCTCTCAATTTGTTTATGTGATGTATCACATTTATTGATTTGCGGATGTTGTACCATCCTTGCATCCCTGGAATAAATCCCACTTGGTCATGGTGTATGGTCTTTTTAATGTAATGCTGAATCCGATTTGCTAGAATTTCGTTGATGATTTTAGCATCTATGTTCAACACTTATCTCTTCATAGCTACTCTGAGAGGTGTGATATGATAATACCTTATGGTTTTAATTTGTATCTCTCTGATGATTAGTGATATTGAGAACCTTTACATGTACCTGTTGGCTGTAAGTATTTTTTTGTTGTTTTAAATATCTATTCAGTTTCTCTGCCCATTTTAATTTTTTTGTGCTCATGGGGTATGTGAGATTTTTATATATTTTAGATGGATGGTTTGAAATATTTTCTCCCATTCAGCAGGTTGACATTTTTTTGTTGATTGTTTCTTTTGCTGTGCAGAAGTTTGTTAGTTTGATGTCCCACTTTTTTTTTTTTTTTTTGCTTTTGCTGTTTGTGATTTTGGTGTCATATAAAAAAATTCACTGTCAAGTTTAATGTCAATGAGTTTTCTTCCTATGTTTTCTTCTAAGAGTTTTATGTTTTATGTTTGTCTTTAATCCATTTTGAGTTAATTTTTGTGAGTAGTATAAGATAGCAGTCCAATTTCATTCTTCTTCATGTGATCATTTCGTTTCCCATTACCTTTTATTGAAGAGACTATCCTTTCCCTATTGAGTATTCTTAGTGCTTTCATCAAATATTAGTTGAGCATATATTTGAGGGTTTATTTCTGGGCTCTTGATTTTGTTCCATTGGCCTGTGTGTCTATTTTTATGGCCTATGGCCTATGTGTCATACAGCTATGATAGCTATATATTATAGTGTGAAATCAGGAAATGTGATGCTTCCAGGTTTGTTCTTCTTTCTCAAGATTGCTTTGGCTGTTTGGGGTCTTTTGTGATTTCTTACAAATTTTAGGATTGTTTGCCGTGTTTTTTGAAAGTGCCAATGGCATTTTGATAGGAATTGCATTGAAGCTATCAATGGCTTTGGGTAGTATGGACCTTTTAACAATATTAATACTTCTGATCCATGAACATGGGATATCTTTTCATTTTGTTTGGAGACTTATAAGCTTTATGAACTTAGATATCCAAATCTCCCCCATAATTTGGGAAGTTATCCCCTATTACTTCTTTGAATAAACTTTCTGCTCCCTTATTCCTCTCTTTTCCTTCAGGGATTTGCAATTGCTTCTTTTGATATTACATAGATTATGTAGACTTTCTTCACTCTTTTTTTAAAATTTATTGTTGAAAGTATTACATATGTCCCCCTCTTCCCCCATTGACCTCTCCTAGCCTGTCCCTGCCCCCTACCCAGGCCTTCACCACCCTATTGTCTGTGTCCATGGGTTATGTATATAAATTCATTGGTTGATCTCTTTTTCACTCTTTCTCATTTTTTTTTTCCACTCTCTCCTTTAACTGGATAGTATCAAAATATCTTCTACTTCATAGTTTCTTTTCTTGCTTGATCCATTCTTACGTTGATGCTTTCTGTTGCATTTTTTTTAATTTCATTCATTATTACATTCTTTAAATCTAGAATTTGTTTGGTCCTTTTTTAATTATTTCTTATTTCTTGTTAAACTTCTCATTTGTTTATGCATTGTTTTCTTGATCATGTTGAGTGTTTTTCAGTGTTTTCTTTTAACTCATTTAGGTTCCTTAAAATAGATATTTGGAATTCTTAGGTAAATTATAGATCTTCATGTCCTTGAGGTCGGTTACTGGTGCATATTGTATCTCTTCAATGGTGTCATGTTTCCTTGTTATTTAATATTCCTTGAAGTCTTGCATTGTGTGTTCACATCACCACCTTCAATCTTGACTGAAATTGGAAGGTAAATACCTCTCTCTGTCAGATCTGCTAGGGATTCTGAGGCTTTCTCAGACCTATTGATAAGCCCGTTCCGCGTTTTATGCTCCCTCTTGTGGCAGAATTCTTAAACTTGTATACCTTCTCTGCATCCTGCAACACACCAGGCCAGGTGCTGACAGCCTCCCTTTTGCTTTCCCAAGGGTGGAGCTAAAGCTCAAATTTGTGGTCTCTTACTGGCCCACAGATATGAGCCAGCTTTCTGCACATGCTCAGTAGACATCTGCCAAAGCTCACTCTCGCCACTGTTGGGAGTATGGACAGAGAGCTGGACAGAGTGGGGGTTTCTGCATGGAGCATTGAGAGTACCCATGGGCCATTTGGAGATGTGTCCATGAGCCACGCATCCCCAGTGGCTCACGGGTGAGCTTCTTGATGGACTCTGAAACACAGGGGGTAGGATCCACATTCATTTAATGCCCTGGGAGATCCCATCTGCTGCTTTCCTCCTCCCTTTCCCCAGTTATGCAGCTCACAACTCCCTACTCTGGATGTGGTAAGATAGAAATGGACCTCTTTGAAAAAGGCCAACACAGCTGGAGGAGCTGTGCTCTCACTTGCCCCTGTGAGAGAAATCACAGGTCCAGAAGGCATTGAGCTGTGCTGCCTTGGGGGAGGGCTGATGTGGGTAAAGCCTGACTGTTCCTCTTACTCTCTGCAGTGTGTCCATATTGTATTTTCTTTCTCCAATGACGTGCTGGAGCTTCTCTGCTGGGAACCGGGACTTCCAGAAAGGCTCTTTCATCCATGGGTGACTGTCTTAAAATAGTGTTCCTTAGGGGCTCCTGCGCCATGGCCAAAAGGGACTGGAGACGTTCACCACCACTGAGGGGCTGCAGCTGGGACTGAAGCCTGTGTGATGCACATGGGTGGGCAAGACTTCTCTGGCTCCCTTGGCATGTGGTGGTGGTTCCCACAGCTCCCACAAAGGCACTTCTGTCCCTGAGGGATGCTGAATGGTTGGTGTTGAAGGGGGATACCAGGATGGATGTCTTTCTCAGGCATGTTGCTGATGCCACTCTACTTTCTTCTAAGGACATGTCTGTTTCCACAATCAAGACAGGGAAATTTTTAGTTGAGTTATGACTGGATATAGCAGACACTTGCTTCCCTTCACCATGGCATAGATGATGTACCCATTTACGAGCTTCACCAATGGGGTTCAGCATTGGCTGGGCTTCTCCTCCAAGTGTTGAACTCTTATTCACAGAGATATTTCATGGCAAACACTTAGTCACCAAAAGTGAGTATGCTTATGAAACATCTCAATATTAAATTTAAAACTGCTGTATAAATGATAGATTTGCACTTGATACAGGGGTAAAAACTAAAATTAAGAAAAAAGGCAGTAATGTTTAAAATGCAACCTGTCAAAGATCTTAAAAGCTTTATTCTGAACATTTTAGGACCTTCACTGATGTTTTTAATTAAGCAGGCCAATAGTCTGTCCCCGCGATGGCAAAGTAGTAGGCTGAATGATTTGATGTATAATTATATGTTGTTTGGTCCCACATAGTGTTTTACTTTAAAAATATTTTAACATAAAACTTAGATTTTCATTTTCCCTGGGGAAAAAAACAGGTGATTGGTAACACTGGCTTGACATTCTTTTTTTTTTTTTTTAAGTATTCTTTTATTTTTCAGTTACAGTTGATGTACAATATTATATTAGCTTCAGGTGTATAAGCTAGTGATTAGATATTTATGTAACTGATGAAGTGGTCACTCCGACAAATCTAGTACCCATCTGACACTAGGCACAGTTATTTCAGTATTATTGACTATATTCCCTATGCGGTAGTTTACGTCTTCATGATTATTCTGTAACTACTAATTTGTACTTCACATTTTTCACTCATCGTGCAATCTCCCTCTATTTGCCAATCATCAAAATGTTATCTGAATCTGAGTCTGTTTCTGTTCTGCTTGTTCATTTATTTTGTTTTTAGATACCATACATAAGTGAAATCATCTGGCATTTGTCTTTCTCTGTCTGACTTCCTTCACTTAGCACAATGCCCTCTAGGTCTATTCAGATTGTTGCAGATGGCAAGATTTCATTCGTTTGTTTTTTTTATGGCTGAGTCATATTCCATTTTATATATGCACCACATCTTCTTTATCCATTCATCTATTGATGGACACTTAGTTTGCTTCCATATCTTGGCTATTGTAAATAATGCTGCAATGAACATATGGAGGTATAACAGGTCTTTTCAATTTAGTGTTTCAGGTTTCTTTAGATAAATACCCAGAAGTGGAATTGCTGGGTCCTTTTTTTGTCTCTTGTTATAGCCTTTGTTTTAAAGTCTATTTTGTCTGGTATGAGCATTGCTAGTGTAGCTTTTTTTTCATTGTATCCATTTTCATGAAATACCTTTTTCCATCCTTTTGTTTACAGTCTGTGTGTGCCTTTTTATCTGAAGTGAGTTTCTTGTAGGCAACATATGTAAGGGTCTTATTTTGTTATCCATTCAACCCCCATATGTCTTTTGATTGGAGCATTTAAACTATTTGCATTTAAAGTTATTATTGATAGATATGTACTTATTGCCATTTTATTATTCATAGTTTTATCTTTTTTCTTCTTCTTAAAGAAGACCTTTTAACATTTCTTGCAACACTGGTTTGAGGGTGATGAACCCTTTTATCTTTCTTGCCTGGGAAGCTCTTTATTGATCCTCCAATTCTAAATGATAGCTTTACTGGGTAGAGTAATCTTGGTTGTAGTTCCTTGCTTTTTATCACTTTGAATATTTCTTGCCACTCCCTTCTGCCTGCAGAGTTTCTGTTGAGAAATAAGCTGATAGTCTAGTGGGAGTTCCCTTGTAGGTAACTAACTGCTTTTCTCCTGTGGCTTTTTAAGATTCTCTCTTGTCTTTAATCTTTGGCATTTTAATTATGGTATGTTTTGAAGTGGGCCTCTTTGGGTTCATGGCTTGGCATTTAAAAATATATATTTTTATTGATTTCAGAGAGAAAGGAAGAGGGAAAGAGAGAGAGAAAAAAACATCAATGATGAGAGAGAATCATTGATCGGCTGCCTCCTGCACACCCCCTACTGGGGATTGAGCCTGCAACCAGGCATGTGCTCTGACCAGGAATCAAACTGTGACTTCCTGGTTCATAGGTCAATACTCAACCACTGAGCCACACTAGCCCAGCCATGGCTTGACATTTTCGTGAGGCAATAGACAGAAGCTAATAAAGAGGAGCCTCCCTTTTATTTATTTTTAATTGAGATATAAATGACACATTATGTTAGTTTCAGGTATATAACATAATGATTCAATATATGTGTATATTACAATACTAGAGGCCCGGTGCATGAAATTCGTGCTCGGGGGTGGGGGTGTGTGTCCCTCAGCCCCGCCTGCACCCTCTTTAATCTGGGATCCCTCTCACAATCCAGGACTGCTGGCTCCCAACTGCTCGCCTGCCTGCCTTCATGATTGCCCCTAACCCCTTCTGCCTGCCAGCCTGATCACCCCTAACCACTTCCCTGCCAGCCTGATTGGTGCCTTAATGCTCCCCTGCCAGCCTGTTTGCCCCTAATTGCCCTCCCCTGCAGGCCTGGTCCCCCCCACTGCTCTCCCCTGCATGCCTGGGTCCCCCCCAACTGCCCTTCCCTGCAGGCCTGGTCACCCCCAACTTCCCTCCTCTGCCAGCTTGGTCACCCCCAACTGCCCTCCCCTGCTGGCCATCTTGTGGCGGCTATCTTTTGTCCACGTGGGGGCAGCCACCTTGTGTGTCGGAGTGATGCTCAATTTGCATATTACTCTTTTATTAGATAGGATAGAGTCCTGGTGCATGGCTGGGGGCCAGCTGGTTTGCTCTGAAGGATGTCCCAGATCAGGGTGGGGGTTCCCTTGGGGCATGGGGCGGCCTGGGTGAGGGGCCTGTGGTGGTTTGCAGGCTGGCCACGCCCCCCGGCGACACAAGCAGAGGCCCTGGTATCTGGGATTTATTTATCTTTTATAATTGAAACTTTGTAGCCTTGAGTGGAGCCAAGCCTCTTGCTTGCTCCGTGACCGCAGCCATTTTTGTTAGGATTTATTTATCTTCTATAAATAAATAGAAACTTTGTAGCCTTGAGTGGAGGCCTGGGCTGGCCAGGGTGTGCGGAAAGCTTGGCTTCCTCCATTGCCAGGGAAATCCAAGCCTCCTGCTCACTCCGTGGCCACAGCCATCTTGGTTTGGTTAATTTGCATACTCGCTCCTGATTGGCTGGTGGGCGTGGCTTGTGGATATAGCAGAGTGATGGTTAATTTGCATATTACTCTTTTATTAGATAGGATGATTACCACAGTTAGTCTCGTTAACATGTCACCATACATAGCTACAAAATTTTGTGTGATGAGAACTTTTAAGATGTACTCTCTTAGAAACTTTTAAATATGCAATACAGTATTATTAACTACTAGAGGCCCGGTGCATGAAATTCATGCACTGTGGAGTCCCTAGGTTTGGCCGGCAATCCGGGCTAATCAGGTTCCCCGCCTCCCTGCCTCCCTGCCTCCTCACCTCCTCCTTCCCTCACTGCCTGTGTGGTTCCTCGCCTCCCCGCCTCCCCCCTCCTCCTTCCCTTGCCGCCCATGTCCGCTTCCACCCACCCCTGGTTCCCTGTCCCAGCCCGGGGCCTGGCCCCTATCGGGCAATCAGGCCTGCTGGCTGGGGGGAGGGATGGGGGAGGGACATGGGAGGATGGCTGGCAGGCCCCATCTGCAATTGGGGCCTGCGGGCTGGGAGCAGCTCCTGCATTGAGTGTCTGCCCCCTGGTGGTCAGTGCAAGTCATAGCGACTGGTTGTTCTGGTCGTTCCGATCGTTCCAGTCGTTCCATCGTAATGGTCACTTAGGCTTTTGTATATATAAATAGGCATCATGCTTTACATTACATCCTCATGACATTATTTTATTTATTTATTTATTTATTTATTTATTTATTTAATTTATTTTTTTTAAATCCTTACCTGAGGATATTTTTCAATTGATTTTTAGAGAAAGTGGAAGAGAGAGGGAAAGACAGCGAGAAACATCAATGTGAGAGAAACACATCGATTGGTTGCCTCCTGCAGTGCCCTGACCAGGGCCCAGGCCAGGGCGGAGCCTACAACCGAGGTACAAGCTTTTGACTGGAATTGAACCCATTACCCTTCAGTCAGCAGGCCAACGCTCTATCCACTGAGCCAAACTGGCTAGGGCCTCATGACATTATTTAATAACTGGAAGTTTATACCTTTTGACTCCCTGGAGCTGTACCTTTTAGATGAACAAGTGCTCTATGAGTTTTCCCTGACCTGCTTACTCATCTTTTTGATCCCACCTGGCTCCTGGAGGCATCTAAATTTATGTTCATTGGTTTTGTGAGGAGTGTTCTAGTAGCAAAGGTCCTGGTGCTTTCTCTCAGACCCTTAATTCTGCCCTTTTTGAAGAAATTGTACCACTTAATTTACACATAGGCTTAAGGCCTTGATACTGAAATGCAAATGTCTTTGACTAGGGAAAAAGCATAGCTGTTATTATTAGTCATTGACCCTTGAGTATGAGAATTCCATTTATTCTCAAGCTAATGTAGACAGGAAAGGAGAATAGAAACATAAGGGCACCAGAATCCAAAAGGAAATGTCTGAAGGATCACCACTGAGGAGGGAGGAGGGACGAGGACACTAAATGGGAAAAATGGTAGCCTCAGTGGTTGCCACTGCCTTCTTAACTTCCCCTGGGGCTGGCCTCTATTATTAATGTGTGATTCTGATGCATTAGGTAAGCAGAAGCAAAGTATCTGGAAACAAGTGTCAGAAAGATGAAATAGGACAGACTGGGGGAAATGCCATATGGTGGAAAACATGCTGTGGGAAGGGGTATTTGTGAAAGAATTCCGTGGCTCTGTAGAGAGTGGTTGGACCAAGAGGAATGCCATTCTAAAAACAGATCCTGGTGTGGCACTTCCCGTAGAGTCACCATTCTCTCCCCACAGACATAAACATAACAGGACCAAGGGAAGTGATTTATCCCAAATGAAGGTCCCTTCCATCTGATTTCTTCTCCAAAGTGTATGCTGATGATTTTGAAATCTTTTCCAAATTGAATCAGTTTGCAGTTGTATCATCAGCTATAGGCTAAGTTGCTAGGAATTTGTGCTTAGAAAAGTGGGAGTTTATCCCAGTGCCTGTTAATTTTTTGAAACTATGGTCCATTAGGATCATATTCCTTATTACTTAAATCTGATTTAACCTAAAGAGACAACAATGTGAGAGTTGTGGCCAAAATAGATAATGCCTGTATATGTGTGGAATTAAGCTAAAAACTTTTTCCATTTTCCATTAAATGAATAGGATTATGTGCTCCACAGATGGTATTTCAATCCCTTGTGTGGGATCTATTACAATAATCTATTTCAACACAAACTTTTTTTTCTGTGTAAGTCATTCACTTTGTAGAAGAAAAGCTTAGTGGAACATTGCATTGTGAGTTTTAGTATTAGCATTTCCTCAAATATTTTTGGAAAGGTCTAAAGCCAATACCTTCATAAGCATTTGGAGAGCCCATCCATCAATGACCACAGACGCTTACTGAACTTGCAAAGTATGTATAGTATTTTAGAGTTAGCTCAGATTTTTGTAAAAATAAAATAAATCTGCCCTCTTTTATATATAGAGAGTTTTCTTTGTTCCTCCCTGGAAGTTCTTCTCACAGTCTGGTTGTATGCATCTTGAACAGGGATCGAACCTGCAGCCTAAGTATGTGCCCTGACCAGGAATCAAACCCATGATCCTTCGGTGCATGGGACAATGTTCTAACAACTGAGCCACACTGGTCATGGCTCTAGTTTTTTTAAAAACAGCTTTACTGAGGTAACAAAGACATAAAATAACTAGGCAAATTAAGTGTATAATTTGATAGGTATGGCAAGTATATACAGCCATGAAACTATCACCTCAGTTAAGATAGTTAACTATTCATAGCATACAAACATATTTTCAGACCTTTGTAATTCCTCCCATCCACCCCTACTTGCCCCTCACTTTCTGCAGGTAACCACTGATTTGTTTTCTGTCACTCTAGATTAGTTTGTATTTTCTAGAGCTTTATATAAATGGAATTATACAGTATGTTATTGTTTTTTTATATCTGATCTCTTTCACTCAGAATAGCTGTTTTGAGATTCATCCATTTTGTCTGGATTATCATTTCAAATAAAGCTGCTCTGACAATTCCTCTACAAGTCTTTGTATGAATGTATATTTTTATTTCTCTTGTGTAATACCTAGGAGTGGTATGGCTGAATCAATTGGTACTTCAGAGATGCTTTATTTGAAATAGCCAAACTGGAAACCATCTAAATGTCCATGAACATTTTTTAAAAACTGCCAAACTTTCCCAAAGTGGTGTCCATTTTAAAATCTCACTAGAAATGTATGAGAGTTGCACTTATTTCAGATCCTTGCCAACATGTGATACAGTTTTTTTTTTAATTTGTCATTTGGATATATACATATAGTTTTAATTTGAGCTGTTCTAGTGACTAATGACATTGAGCATCTTTCCATGAGCTCATTTGCCATTAGTACATCTTCCTTGGTGATATATCCAAAGCTTTTGCCATTTATTTATTTGTAATTGAACTGTTTGTTTTTTATTTCGTACTAGAGGCTCGGTGCACAGATTCATACACTGGTGGGGTCCCTTGGCCTGGCCTGTGGGGATTGGGCTGAAACTGGCTCTCCAACATTTCTCAAGGGGTCCCGGATTGCGAGAAGACGGTTCTTGGGTGATGCATCCCAGAATCAGGCTCCCTCCTCTCTGGTTCTGGGTGCTTCACCGAGAACCGCAGCTGCCAAGTCACCGCAGCTCTGCAGCTCCTTCATTGAGTGTCTGCTCCCTGGTGGCTAGTGTGCATTATAGCTACCGGTCAGACAGTCCAATGTTCAGCCGGTCAGATGGTCACTTATGCTTTTATATATAGATTCTTTATATGTTCTGGATACAAATTCTTTATCAGATAATATTTTTGAAAGTATTTCTTCCAGTCTGTGACTTATCGTTTTATTCTCTTAATGGTGTTTTTTAAAGAGCAGAAGTTTTTAATTTTGATGGACAAATTTTAATTTTTTTCTTTTGCAATTGTGTTTTGGTGCTATATCTAAGAAATCTTTGCCCAACTCAAGTCACAAAGGTTTTATCCTATGTTTTCTTCTGCTTTTTATACTTTTGTAGATTTTACATTTATGACTGTGATTCATTTTGAGTTAATTTTTGTATATAGTGTGAGATTATATATATCCCTGTTTATTTGCATACTAGAGGCCCAGTGCATGAATATCATGCATGGGGGCGGAGGGGCCTCTCAGCCCGACCTGCACCCTCTCCAATCTGGGAGCCCTCCGGGAATGTCCAGCTGCCATCCCTCTCACAATCCGGGACCTCTGGCTCCTAACTGCTCACCTGCCTGCCTGCCCTAACCACTGTGCTTGCCTGCCTGATCCCCCTAACTGCCCTCACCTGCTGGCCTGGTCACCCCTAACTGCCCTCCCCTGCCAGCCTGGTTGGCCTTATTAACTTTTTTTAAAAATATTATCCCCTTCACACACAATTGTATTTGACTTTCTTATTGGCTTCTCCCTCTCACACCATTTTTCTCTCTCCTTTATGTAACACTTTTTCCTACTGACTCATCATTTATAAACTTTTCTTTCCTCCTTATTTCCTACTTCTGTTCCATTATTCTTCTTCCCATCTTTCTCCTACCCTCTCTCCCTCCTCTGTTCCCTCCTTCCCACCTTAATTTTTTACTTTACTTCCTCCCTTGGAACTGCTTTGCTCCCTCCCCCATTTCTTCCTTCTTCCCATTCTCCTTTTAAGCTCTACTGGCTCCCCTTTAAAACTTTTCTTCCCTCCCTCTTTCTCTCTCATCCGACCTTTTCCATACACTCTTATCTACCTACTTCCACTGTTTTAATATCTATCTACCTACTGGCCTAATTATTCACTATCATTTATCTTTTTTATTTTCTGACTCCTACTTTTAAAATCTGTCCCCAGTACACAACTACATTTGATTTTCATTATAGCTCCTACAGCTCACTCATACATCCTCTTTCCTTCTTTAACTCTGCTGTCTACTGACTCCTTTATAAAGTTCTTCCTTCCTCTTCTTCCTCCTTCTCTTCTTCCTCTCTCTTTTACTCTTTTTACAGGCTATGCTTTTCATCCTCTCTGGGACCTGTAGCCGTCTCTGTTTGGGCACTCGGGCCCCTCTCGCACCGGCTTTGAGGGGCTGAGCAATGACACAGCTGTGTCTTGCCTACCGTGGCCCATGCCTCCCCCCTCTGAGTTGGGGGAGGGTCCCTCTGGGCCGAACTGGAGCCCATCATGGGGACCGCTGCATTACGTGTGCACGCTAGGCTTTTCTCCCGTTGACTGCTGAAGTGGCGGGGGGGTATGTGAAGGCCTTTCCCACCCCCTGGCGTGCCCGCTCCCATGCCTCGAATGGCTCTCTGTCCACTCCCATCCTGAATTCACAGGCGATGGGCATGCTTGCACAAGCATGGTCGGTGTCCGGCTTGTCCTCGGGGGCATTCCGCCCAGGATGCGAGCCCCCATCTGGGTCAGACAGGGCAGATGAATGGATGGATGGCTGGAGAAACCCACAGTGGCTTCCCTGTGGTGTGAGGGTCGCCTGTGGTCTCCACGGAGTCTGCACGGTGGGAGGAAGCTTTGAGGTTGTGCACTTGGGAGTATCGACTGGTGTCCCAGGCATCACAGGTCCGCCCTCTGTGTCTGTGGCAGTGGGATCCCCGCATTGTTTACCCGGTGGCCCATCCAGGTCCAGTGCCTTACCACACTCTGTCGTCACGCCTAGGCTCTTCCTTCATGTTGGGGCCACACCCTCTCGATTTGCGTGCATGACCCCTCCCGGGGGTCACCGCCAATGCTCGCACCCCTCATTTGGTGTCTGCCAACCACACCCCAAGAACTGGCCTTCTGCTGTGCAGGTGTCGCCCCTTGGTCCCCCCCACCTCAGGTGGCATCCCTGGGCAGAGTGCTCTCAGATGGGGCACAGTGTCACAGGGGTGTTTGTCGGGCACGTGCACCCAGGAGAAAAAGAGGACTCCGGCGCCAAGTGGGGGATGCAGCCTCACTTCCCCGGCCCAGTGCCAGGGGCAGGGAAGCGAGCCTCACGCAAGTCCCCCTGCTGTGCGCACAGCCTGTTGAACGGTCATTACTGTGATGCTGTAGCAGACAATTTGCATATTACCTTTTTATTATATAGATGGATGTCCAATTTCTCTAGCATTTTGAAAAGACTGTTTTTCTTCACTGAATTGCTTTTGTGCCTCTGTCAAAAGACAATTGTCCATATAGGTATAGATTTATTTCTGAACTCTATTTTATTTTATTGATCTATTTGTCTACATTTACACCAACATCACACTTTCTTGATTACTGTAGCTTTATAAGTCTTTAAATCAAGTAGCATTAGTCCTCCGACTTGTTTTTCTTTTTCAAGGTTGTTTTGGCTATTATAGGTACTTTGCTTTTACATATGAATTTTAAAATCAGCTTGTCAATTTCTACTAAAACAGCTGGTGAGGTTCTGATTGGTATGTATGCAATCTATCAATCTATTTGGGGGAGAATTGGTATCTTAATAATATTGAGTCATCTGATGCATAAACAAGGTCTGTCTCTCTAGCGTGAATGTGTATACATATTCTGCCATTGTTGGATGGAGTTTTCTGTAAACATTAAGTAGGTTAAATAGATTGGTAGTTTTGTTTCATTCTTTCAATTCTCTCAGCAGTTATTAGTTCTTCAGTATAGTACTTTCACCTTTTGGTTCATATTTATACCTATATATTTCATGTTTTTGATGCTATTGTAAATGGCATTTAAATTTTCAATTTCTAATTGTTCACTGCCAGTATATAGAACTACACTTAAATTTTGTATAGTTCTGCACAAAATTTATCTGCAACCTTCTTAAACTCTCATTATTTTAGTAGCTTTTTTTTAGTAGATTCCATCAGATTTTCTACATACATACATATATTTATATAATCTTTAAATAAAGGCAGTTTTGCTTCTTAATTCTAAATATGGATTTTAAAATTTGTTTTTGCCTTATTACACTTTCTACAATTTCTAGTATGATGCTGAATAGAAATGATGAGTAGACATCCTTGTGTTGTACCTAATTTTAGGGGGAATGCACTCATTCTTTTACTATTGAGTATAATATTAGTAGTAGGTTTTTCATATTTGCCCTTTATCAGGGTGGGGGAGCTCCTTTTTGGTTCTGTTTTGCAGAGAATTTTAATCAGGAATAGATGTTGGATTTTTCCAAATGCTTTTTCTGGGGCATTTTTTTTGAAATAATACTATTTTATTATGATTTTTTTTAAATTTAGGAACTGACTCACCTGAAATATCTCCCAAAGAGGCAGTGTATTAGGAATTATGTTTGGCTGCAATAAATAAATATCTGAAAAATAGAAACATACCGGTAAATACGTAGGGTTTACTAGTATTGTTTCTATGTAATGAGAAGTCTGGAAGTGGGTACTTTATGATATTTATTCATCTGTGCAAGGAATTCAGAGTAAAGTTCTCTGTGATTCTCTGGGCCCTTCCCTCAGAGCTGCCTGATGGCATTTGCAGATTTAGCATTTTTCTCACACACCAGGCATCAGGAAGGAGAGAGTAAAGGGGAATTGCACTTACTGTCCCCATACACTGTTTTCCATATGGACACTTCAAACCAGAGTGAGGGCTGGGAAATGTAGTTTCTTACTGGTCACATTATTCTCTGTGTTGAAAGTGGCATTCTATTAGTAAAGATTGGCATATAATTTGATATATATATATATATATATATATTTAAATATTTTATTGATTTTTTTACAGAGAGGAAGGGAGAGGGATAGAGAGAAACATTGATGAGAGAGAAACATTGATCAGCTGCCTCCTGCACATCTCCTACTGGGGATGTGCCTGCAACCAAGGTACATGCCCTTGACCGAATTGAACCTGGAACCTTTCAGTCCACAGGCCGACGCTCTATTCACTGAGCCAAACTGGTTAGGGCTAATTTGGTATATTATCAATGTCTACCAAGGACACTGCTAGTAATTACTCTTAGCTAGTACTTGTCCTTAAGAGTCATGAAAGCCCTATCAGGAATGGAGGGAAAGGAATTTAGATATGGATGTTTTTTCATTACATTTACTAAGTGTAAATGTGTGGGCTCCCAGTGTTCTCTCACTCCCCAGGACTGATCACCATTTATGCAGGCTCTGCATTTGAATTGCTGGTGGCTGAGCCTCTGACCCCAAGCAGCGGGTTATGCAACTTTGGGGATGAAATGGAAGGAAAATGGGGTATGAGGCAGCTGCTGTTGGCCACTCTTTCCTGCAATTTTATTACAAAGGTGTCCACTTTCAGATGTTCTCTCTTTCAGGAGACCCACCTTGATCTTACTCAAGTTGGAATTAATTGCTTCCTTCCATAGCTCCCACATTATTTTTTATGACAGCTTTATATAATTCATGTACCATACAAGTCAGCCATTTAAAGTGTACGGTTCAATGGTTTTTTTTCATATATTCTAAGTTGTGCAACCATCACACAATTTTAGAAAATTTCATCACCTCAAAAAAAGAAAAAAATTCCCTGTATCCATTAGCCACAACCCCACATTCACTCCTAATCCCTCCTAGCCCTCAATAACCACGAATACACTTTCTCTGTCTATAGATTTAACTATATGAACATTTCATATAAGTGGAATTAGTAAATGTGCTCTCACAGTGTTTTGCTCATACCTGTTATTTCCCCTGCATTCTGCTCTGTGTTTATTGGGTTTAAAGGACCTCTGTGTGACTTTCTCTGCAGACTAGGAGTTCCTAATCTGCTGTCTTTGGATCCACAGTAGCAGTCTGCTACATCACTAAATATTTTTTTTAAATATATTTTATTGATTTTTTACAGAGAGGAAGGGAGAGGGAGAGTTAGAAACATTGATGAGAGAAACATCAATCAGCTGCCTCCTGCACACCCTCTATTGAGGATGTGCCCGCAACCAAGGTACATGCCCTTGACCAGAATTGAACCTGGGACCCTTGAGTCCTCAGGCCGACGCTCTATCCACTGAGCCAAACAGGTTAGGGCTACATCACTAAATATTAAACACAGTAGAGTGTATTATTTGGAAATATGGGCACAAAATTATTCCTGTCTGTACTTCAACATTGTAGTAACAATTAGATTTTGTAAAGACTCTGCATATAGTTAGCTTCTAACAAAAATATTGAGTGAATGAAGTTTACTAGTACCTTGGAAGTTAACTCTCAGCTTTCTATCTCTTCATCATTTGAATCTTCTAACTTCTGACTCCTAGCCATCTAATACATCTGTCCTAGTTTCTGGCCCAGCACAATCACTACCACCTTTTTCACCCCTGTCTCTCCCCCCTCCCATAAGTTTTTGTTCCTATGGAGTCAGGCACCAGGGTTTAGTCCTGCTTCTGCCTCTCATACCAGCTGTATCGATTGGGAACATCATTCCATTTCTCAAGTTTCAGTTTCCTTGTCCGAAAAATGTGGAAATGATGTTCAGTAAAGACACCTTTAACTCTATCCGTGTTCCTCAATGCCAATGCAGAATAAATGAGCAAAAACAAGATTTGTGACTTATTCATAAGACCATGATAAAAGGAACTTCTGAGGAAAGTTGGGTTAGCTGGAAGGTTTGTGTTTTATTGGCCAATTATTTTCAAGAGATACTTTGATGATGGGAACATTTTTCAAATTAACTTAAATTGATTATATTATATCCTTTAGAATGACAGTAGGTACTGTGTTTAAAGATATAATTGGTTTATAGAGGAGTCTTTTTCTGCCCACTCTGACTTTCACCTTTTTGCTACACCCTAGGTGTAAATCCAAAGGGAAATGGATGTGGCAGAAGAGAAAACTATTGAGTGTAGTTAGTGGTTCTCAGTATTAAAGCCAAATATTTGCATGTGAAAGCAATGAGGTCCATGGCACTGGTAATGGGATTTAAATGGATTAAGGAACTGAGACTGAAACAGGAGCATAATTAGAAAAGATTCCAGGGTCATCATGTCAGTCCTCACCTGTTCATCAGGCAGACAGGCTGTCCACAGCTTTCACTTCAAAAATGTGGCGTGTTCTTCTCATCAGTGTCTCTTGCCTTCCAGTTCTTGGGGGAAAGGATGTCTTGGCCACCCCTTGCAACTCAGTGTGTCTGCAGCAGTGTGATTATTGTGGGTCCAGAGATTCAGCTTACATCTGATCTCTAAAAAAAAACTCCTGAAATCTCAGAGTATGATACTTAATGATTTTCTTAAAGAGAGATGTGAGAAATAAATTATATAGGCCATATCGTCTTTGCTAGCTTTTCCTGGTTTAAATGAACCTTTTCCAAATAAGAAGAAAGGACATGACCAAGAAATAAAATGACTGTTGCCATTAATGCCCAAACCCACACTTTATGATGAGTCTTTTGCTTCTGTCCTTGAAATGTGAGCTATTGAACATTTGCTAAGGGGGCCCTCTGTTCCCTTTCTCTTTTCTAGTTCACTTTGGGATTTTCTACAGGACAAATTCATGGATTTAACCTACCTTGGTTTCTTATGTGGAGTTTAGTCATGGAAGTTCAGCACCCAGAGTAGGGGGCATTTAAAGAAGAAAGATGAGGCTGATCTCCTAGAGGGGAGAGTCTGTGTTTGTCACCACCTATGCCATAGTTAGTGTTCCTGCAACTTGGGGAGTTGGACAACAGAGAACACAGAGAGTTCTACTGCTTACTCTGTTCTCCTCTGTTAGCTCCCGTGGCTCCTACTGCTCTTAAAGGTGCTAGTGAAGGCTGTGCTAGATGTGGAGAGCCCAGAGCTGGTGGGATAGGGGCCTGGGGCAGAGATGGCACTGTGTGAATCCTTTCCTTTTAGAATCCCTACCAACAATATTTCTCATGATTTAGGTCATTAGTTGACTTTAGGCTTCAATACTCAGGGATAATTCCATTGGCTTTAAGTTTTAATTAAGAAAGAAAATCATTAGGAAAGCAGCTTCCCCCTTCCAATTCCTAACTTACAGACAAATTTGTTTTTTGCTATTTATTCACATTTTGCTTTAGACTTTGACCAAATGTGAGTTTGTTAGTTCAAAGGTTTCATTAAAAATAACCTACAGTTTAAAGTTACCCTCCTAGAGTTTTTTCTTCTACTATAATTGAACTTCTTGATGATAATTTCATAAAACATAAAATTTGTACCATCAGGAATCAAACATGAGAGCATTCATACGATTATTCAGCCATCTGAAAGCATTCTGAAGCACATGCAATTCTGATGCGTGACCCTCTGGGCACAGGTTTAACATATGCATTTCTTTACCCATCTTAACATTGGAGAACAGATGCTAGACCTGCTTGCTTAATCTTACCTTTCTTCCTAGTTGATTCAGGAGGGTACAGTGGAAATCATTTGGGGTCACACCAGGCTTTGGGGTCTCCACACAACTAAATTAAAACCAGGGTTTATTATGCAGCCTCTATGGTAACTATGCATATCGAAGAAGTAGTTTGTGGGAAGAGAAAGATGAGTAGTAAAAGAATGTTAAAGGAAGATAAGAAGTGAAAAAAATGAAAGGATATATAGCAACAAACTGAGACCTGCCCATTGAACACTCCCAAATTCTCCACTCATAGCCACTTCCTCCCAGGTAGATATGAAATACCAGGTTGCTCTTACTGGTATGTAATCCAGTGTCTTAGATTTCAAATTTTCAAATGGTGAAATTGATTCTTTTGTCAAATGAAATCTTATATGGATGCCCAAAATATGAAAACAAAATAAAGTAGTAGATTTTTAAATTCAATTTATTTAAACTAAAAAAAAAAAAAAAAATTAGTTTACCCATTTCTCCTATCCCCTAAACCCTATGTCTTGCAATGACCAATCTCTTCCCTGTATCTATGAGCTTGGATTTTTTTAAGATTACACATATAAGAGAGATCATATGGTATTTGTCTTTCAATGCCTGACTTACTTCACTTAGCATAATGCCCTTGTGATCCATCTATGTTATTGCAAATGACAAGATTTCATTCTTTTTTATGGCTGAATAATTGTTCCTTGTGTATATACACCACACTTTCTTTATTCATTGATCCATCCATGAAAACTTAGGTTGCTTCTATATCTTGGCGATAGTAAGTAATGCTGCCATGAACATAGTGGTGCATATTTCTTATTGAATGTGTGTTCTCATTTTCTTCAGGTAAATACCCAGAAGTGGAGTTGCTGGATCATATGGTAGTCATATTTTTAATTGTTTAGGAGCTTCCATACTGCTTTCCATCGTGGTTGCACCAAATAACATTCCCACCAGCAGTGTCTGAGGGTTTCCTTTTCTTCACATCCTCACCAACACTTGTTATTTTTTGTCTTTTTTACAATAGCCATTCTAATACCTGTAAGGTCTTGATCTATATTTCTCTGATTCATAATGTCAAGCATCTTTTCATGTACCTGTTAGCCATCTGTATGTTCTAAAATAATGTTTTACTAATATAAATGTCTACCTTAACATTTCCTTAGCATTGAAGTGATTGGTAAGAACAAGACTCTTTTAAATAAATGCAAGAATTTGAAACACTTTTTTTTATCAACTACTATGTCCAATTTTTGTGTTTTCTTTTAAATACAGTGGATCAGAAAACTCTTGTTTCACGTTAAAGGCAAATAGCATCTGACTTTTAAAACTTCTCCAGCCATACAAACAGAATTTTAAATTGTTTTTAGTACTTTAAAGGAGGAGAAATTGGTAAATTTGGGTCTGAGAGCTGATCACTATATGTTGCAAGCAGAGATGTCGCCAATACGTAAGATGAGTGAGCACCTTCACATGTACCTATTTACAGTGGGTGTCAGCACTCTCTGTAAGTGAGAATGTCCTGTGTGTGCATTCTACCACATAACAGTGTGATACAATGCCCATTTGAAATCCAAGACACTGGATACAATGACATGTCCTGTATGGTTAGACCTGAGCCTCCTGTGGCATTAAATTAATCTTTGCATACTCCAGTTATGGTAGTTTTCTGGCTTGTTTGCGCATGTCTAAATCTGAAAGAAAGACTAGGACGAGCTATGACCTTACAAATGAACAGCACATCTACAATATCAGACACATGCATGGACGTAGCAGGAGACACTGAGCCCTGAGGCTGGCCCATGCTGACTTAACCTGGCAGCATGTCAGCACATTGTAGGGGCAGAGTACACGTTTCAGGCAGGTTTCGCTTTTAATTACAATTAAATATGTAATTGTCTGAAACAAATATGGTGAGGTTCCTAAGCATCTCCTTCCAACTCTAGTGTCAGAATTTCTACTCTGGGCCAACATCCCCAGCTCACCTGGCCTGGCACCCCTCACCAAATTGCCCAGGAGCTCAAAAAGTATTCTGGTGATGTAAGTGAGCCTCCATTTCCTGAAATTTATGGTCACTTTATTCTGTTGTGCTGTCCTCTACCTGATGGGCTTTTTGTAATAAATTTATATTTTTTCATTAGAATATTTCCAGATAATTCTCAGAATAAAGTCTTAACACCTTCGTTTGGTTTTCAAGGTTTTTCTCTGTCACTTTCCAAAGCTATTGCTCCAAACAATGCACCCAAACAGACCTCATTTTTGTTTGTTTTTCTTTCTACATTTTGCTTTTGCTGTCTCTTCTCCCATAATGTCATTCCCTGATGTCTAAATCTTTTTGATAAAAAACTTAGAAGTGATTATCATTTTCATTTTGGGTGCAGCAATATAGAGAATATATACATACACACACACATCCAGTATATAAATCACATAAAATATTTAATGACATGGAAAGATTTTCCCATTATATTAAGTGAAAAGGCAAATTGAAAAATATTATGATTCTGTTTTTCTTTTCCTCAAGGAAAAAAATATATAGGAAAAAAATTCCTGAAAGTTTCTACCTACCCAAAAATGTTACTAGTTGTTGGAACTAGAGATGAGGTTTATTTTGCTTATTGGTATTTTATGTTTGGATAGTAGACCTGTTTTGTTCTTGTAATAAGACGTGAATTAAAACATGTCCCTAAAGCATGTGGTACCTTATCTTATCCTTACATAAAATTTTGCAGTATCTTAACCCCAAACACTTCCAAATTGTTCTCACTACTACTCATATATCCAGGTATTTAAAAAATATTTAATCAATGTGAGTGGCACTAAGGTTGAAGGTAATGCTCATTAATGTTCAGCACAGAATAATATCTTTGAGAGCCCTTTCTGTCATCCCACTGGACTTGGCTTTGGAAATCATCAGACTATCCATCCACTCATGTCTGTAATGATCCCCCTTACCTACAGGGGTTGGGTTAGAGCTAAGATAGTCGCTAATGAAAGAGGAATTTAGATTTACTGCTTCCTAAGACCTGGGTGACATTTTTCGAATATTCTCCTTCAATAGGAAAAGGGCATGTAGTTCTCCTATGTTGCAGTTGTGAATAATGTGTGCACAGAGGGGTTTAACTATTGTTTCTGGTGAAGGTAACAGGGATGCGTCTGTCTGCTCGGTCGCCCTGGAGCCCTAATATCTTGCTTTGTGTTTTGCCTCTGCATTCACAGCCACATACTCATCTCCCGAAACAAAGAGGATATATTTGGTCATCACTGATCATTTTTTTTAACTGGATTAGGCAGTTTCCCTTGAAACTTCTTTCCTAATGTAGCATGAAGTAGAGTTAAATAGCAAAAATGAAGGAATTTATTTGGAGCTATCAAAATAGGAAGGGGAATTGTTTGGTTCCACCGCAGACTGCAAGAGGGCTGAGGCATGGATTGAAGGAAATTATCAAGCGTGCATGTTGTTTTTAAGTGATACTTGAGACCGGGATGGGAAACAGCTGTGTTGTTGGGGGGTTTTTCTCGTGCCAGCGTTCCTCATTTGATTGATTTTTCTCTCCGACAGCCCACTGTGCAGATAAATGTGTCCATGGTCGCTGCATTGCTCCAAACACCTGTCAGTGTGAGCCTGGCTGGGGGGGCACCAACTGCTCCAGTGGTGAGTGTCCACCTGCTGTTGTCTGTCTTGGGACGTTTGTGCTGGAAGGGCCCCTTGTCTGCAGATTCCCCTGAGCCGTGGGTTTCCCATTTCACCCTATGCAGAGTACAGTGCAGCTTCCCGACCCAACTCATTAATAGAGTTTCCTTTAAATCTGTGCAAGTTATTAGATACAGAGCTGTTGTTAACTGAGTACAAAGAAAGGTACTCAGTTAATCTGATGCTGATGCTTCCGTAAATACCAATGCATTTGCCAGAGTAGGGCAGTCGTGGTGACATAGCCATTGTAGTCTAACTTCTGTTTTCACTTGTTGATTTATCTATGATATTTGCTTGGTGATTAAAATTCACTACTTGCTGGTCTTAACTCAGAAGAAGTAGAATTGATATTTTCAGTGCTTAACCGATTTTTCTCTGCATTTTGAGATGCAAATAATGAGCACTTGCTTGAGATAACTTTGGGGAGAAATATTGGCAATAAATAAAAATTCATGAACAGTTTGGTATTAAACATAATATAGTATGTCATCTGTCTCGTTAAAATTACAATTCTAAAATAACAATATTTGGACTACAAGCAGGTTGCATTTAAAATCTCATATTCTTTATTATGAGTATTAAATGATGGAATGTCATATAGTGCAATTGCTTTTCTAAATTTCACAGTTAAACCTCAAGTTTTCTGGCTAATTTGTTGCTGTGTGTGTAATTGTGTATACTTCCTTTTCCTTCATACTTCTTTTTTTACGTTTATCTTTTATTCTTGACAGTATTACAGATGTCCCCTATTTTCCCCACAGTCACCCTCCACCCAGCCCCCTGACCCACCCCAGGCCTTCACCACACTATTTGCCTTGAAAAATGTGCGAGGGACTCAAAGAGCAACTAAACTGTAAATAACGGACCATCATATTTACAGAAAGGAAATAATAGTTTTAAAAATTAGCAGGCTCTCATGGCAGCACAAAGGTGTCCTCATTGCTACAAAACAGTTTTCTGAAACTAGTCCAAACGGCTTCCAGCTGTCTAGGTAAGCCGGGCTGAAGAATTTTTACTTGCTCACGTTGGAATGGGAGATGACTGTTTATCTTGTTAGAACTACTTGTTTCAGTTCTGTGGTCTCTTGGCTGCCCCTCGTGCTGTCTGTGCACAGAACATTCTGTGTGAAAGAGCCTTTTCATTGTATCTTAAGCGGGAGGGGGGTGGGGAGGGAGAGAAGAGGGGAGCAGAGAGAGAGAGAGAAAGAGAGAGAGAGAGAGTTTCTGCCCCTGATGGGCTTCCAGTCCCAGTGCATAACTGTCCTGCAAGGTTTTGTTTTACTTCTGTTGGAGATCGGGAGAAGAGTAGGCATTTTGTTCACATGCTGTTGAGGCAAAATGTTTGGGATATGGGGGTTGGCTCATGTCCATTTTTCTGGCCGACTGACCTCAAAAGTGATGTGGCTTTCATGAACTTTTCCAGCTTAAAAATCAGTTGTGCCTACACATTTTGAGGAAAAATAATAATATTCTGTAAACTAGTGGGCAAGAGAAGAGTGGATGTATTCGTCATTTGGAAAGTGAGGTTTGTTGCTAATTCCAGGGCAAGAATGCTGTGGAATAATTTCAGCTGTATTTATATTCTGTCTCCCAAGGACTGCAGCCTGTGTCAAGCTAAGAGATCAGACTAAGAGTGTGTAAACAAAACAAAAGCCTACATGGGTTTCAGATTCTTGAGGACTGGTTCAGGCCTCCTGGAATATAAGATTGTGTTTTATTTTGCAGGTTAGGCCTTCTCAAAAATAAACTGCTTCATTTTGGAGTTGACTCCCTTTTGAAGAAAGCCCCTAGAATTCTGAGAACACATGTTCTTTCAATCCTGGAAGGTGCTATTGACTCGACTTTTATTTATTCTCTACAACTCATGTTTTGGTTTATTTATAATGATCAAAGGCATAAGTAAACATGGACAGTTATTTGACATCTTCAAAGATGTTCAGAGAAAAGCATTTCTGACACCTTTTCTAAGCATGTAAGAGAATGCTATTCTGAGCTGGAGCAGTGAGTCTTGTTACCTGGATTTTGTCTGTGGCAGTTACTCTACTGTCACTAATTAGGAGTTGTATAATTTACTTATTACTCTTGGCCAGATAATTCTTGCAATAAAATGCATGCGCTAGTAATCTACCTAGTAACAGAGTTATAATAGTCTAATTTTCAAAGATTTTATTTCTATGTCACCTCTTCTCTGGTTATACTTACATGTATATTTGATGATATATATTAGATCCATAAAATGATTGCTTTGACAGTCAGAGAAGTTCCTTGTATCAGTCAGGGTCCAATCAGGAGACAGAAACCACAATAATTTTTTTTCCAGTAAAGCTTTTATTTTGGAACCATTTTAAATTTATAGAAAATTTGCAAAAATGGTAGAGTTCCCATATGCCTGCATCCAGTTTTCTCTCTTGTTAATGTCTTACCATTAGATTGTCAAACTGAGAAACTGATATTAGTACATCACTGTTAAATGAACTCCAGACTTCATTTGGATTTCATCCGTTTTTCTGTTGATGTCTCTTTCTGTTCCAGATTCAAATCCAGGGCACCACACTGCTTTTCATTGTCTTGTCCTCCCCGACTCCTCTGGTCTGTGACAGTTTCTCAGTTATTGTTTTTCCTAACCTTGAGAGCCTTGAAAAGTACTGGCCAGGTATCCTGTAGAATGTCCCTCAGTCAGTGTTTGCTGTTTTTCTCATGATGGGGTTATGGGTTTTGAAAGGAATACCACGGAGTTGACATGCCCTTCTCATGCCATCATATCAGGGGTTTCATGACATTCATATGACATCACTGGTGATATCATCACTTGGTTAACCTTCATCACTTGCTGATGTGTAGTGTTTGTAGGTTTCTCCACATAAAGTCACTATTTTTCGCTTTCCCTAATCTATTCTTTAAAAAGCAAGTCACTAACTCTAGCCTTCCTTAAGGGTGAAGGGCAGGAATTACTAGTAAGCTTTAGTCTTTGAGGGGTGAGTGTCTACCTATGTTATTTGGAGCTCTTTTCGAGGATGACTTGTCTTTCCCCTATTCATTCAATCACTAATTTACATCAGTATGGGCTCATGTATAATTATTGATATTTTGGGTTATACACCAACAGTACGTTATTTATTTATTTATTTATTTATTTATTTATTTATTTATTTTGCTCAAGTTGTTCCAGCTTTGGAAATTGGGTGTTCCTTTGGGTGGCTCCTGTGTCCTGTTGACATGCTCCCTTCATTATGTTTGTTTGTTTCTGTTGGTTTGTTTTGAGCACTTCCTTACTTTCTGTACTACAGGATACTCCAAGCTTATTTTGTGTTTTTCCTGCCTCAGTCCTAGAATGAGCATTGGAAAATGGTATTTCGAAATGAAAATTGGTGTGCTGGGAATGCTCATTGCTACTGGGACACATAGTAACTTTAACAGGGATAGTTTATTAAAAAGAATTATGAACTACCACAGGGTATTGGAGTAATGAGGGATCAGCTAGTAAGAAGTGAATAGCACTCATACAGTGCAAGGGTAGCTGACATAAGGAGCAGCCACTACTCTTCAGGCTGAGAGAAAGTGCCCCAAGGGAAGCCCCACCCGGGGTGTGATCCAGACCTTGTCAGAGAAGGCACATCCACAGCACACTGAATGGCAGAGAGGCTGCCGGAGTACTGTTCTTGCAGAACTTGTTGGAAATCTGCCCTACAGGACACTTGGGAAAGCTTTGGATAGAGAAGTGTCTGCTATCACAAAGCCCCAGGGGATACCCAGGGACAGTTGCTGGCTCATGGGTTCTGCTGGCCAGTGTGTTGCAGGAGCTGGATGCTAGACAAGCTGCCTGTGCTGCAGGAACCTAGCGCTGGGCTGCAGAAGCTGCCTCTTTTGCAGAAACGGGGCTCTATGAAAGCTGCCGCGCAGTCAGATGCTGCAGAAGCCAGTCCCATCGTGCTTCCAGGGCAGGACCTGGGGCTGGAGAAGCCACGTGCACTTCGGGAGTCAGTTGAGCTAGCACACTGGAATGCCACAGACAACTTTCCTCCTGGGATGTCTCTCCTGTGTCCTCTAAAGGAAATGCTTCACACTCAGCTAGCTGGAAAAGGAAGAATATCTAAAGGGCCCAGATCCGTTTTTGTAGAGCCTGCAATGAAGGATAAATTCAGTACTTAGGGGCAATAAAGAGATAGCCATTGCAATCTCTGCCTTTGGTTACTCAGCTCCTCTATGCACACTTCTACACACATTTTAATTCTTATATATCAGCAAAACGACTCTATATTTCCACCTAATAAGCTACAGCTCCTTATCTTTTAAGTAAAGACCTTCTCACTCTTTTCCCCAAATGACAAGATGCAAGTCCCAATAGTTGTGTATCCACTGATGATTAAACTAATTTCTCCTCAAATTCAGGCATAGCTCCACTGAATATTGTTATCTAGATACTAAAGTTAACGTCCAACAACTTGTTTATAAAATAACATAAAAATGAAAAGAGAGGAAAAAGAAAATAACATCTACAAATGAATGTATTCATATAACAAGCAAATAGAAAATATTAAACACTACAGCAGGCCCCTGTTCTGTAACTAGTCACAAGGCTGTCATTGTATATGCACCTCCCTCCTTCCATTCAGCATTGTGTGCCCACCCTTTCTCAGTCCAGAGCCTACCTGCTTGGGGCTCTTTACATGGTGGAGTGATTTCAACCTCCATTCCTGAAGGACCTGAATTCTCAGTTATCTTGCCTTCAAATAAATTATTGATGTTTTCTGTTAACCTTTCCTAGTGGGCATGGAAGTACTAAGAGGTGCCCCATATCAGAGTTTCTTGGTTTCATGTAGCAACCCAATTTCCTCTTGAAAATCAGGATCAATCATTACATCCAGAAGAGTAAGTACTTTATTTACAGTAAGAGGCTAAAATGACCAGATGGCAGTAAATTGATAACTGTCACCCAGAACTATCTCTCTGAATTTTTCCCCTAATATACTCAGGAGATTAAGGAACTAACAGATACCTTCACATGTACAGGTTCACAAAGGCCTCCCTTGGAAATTTAATCTGCTCACTTTGTCAGTGGAGGGCAGGGTTCCTATATGTGATATATAGTCAGAGTTCCTGGTCTCAGTGTATTCTCTGTATAAAAAACCAGGTGTGTCAGAGAACTGTACAGAGTTTGTTCCCCCCGGAGTGAAATCAAGATTTATTTGACTAGACTTGGACATATTGCTTCTTTTTAAATTTGATGAAATGATTTTTTAAAAAAGCACACACATATTTTACTTTTATTGGCATCCTAATGTATACCCTAGCCTATATGACATTAATCTATCTTACCTCCATTTCTCTTTACTCCTCTCTTTCCTGTTCTCTCTCTCTCTGTTTACCCCGTTCCCTCATCAATCTCTCTGTCCCATCATCAGTCCTCTATTCCTATTCCTCCCTCACTGGATGACAAACAACTCCTGGAGGGCAGAGGCTGTGTGTTATTAATCTCTTCAGGCTCCATTGTGCCTGGTATGTGGTTGGAGCACAGTAAATGTTTGTTCCATTTAATTAGATTAAATGAACCGTATGATTCTCTATGATTCTGAGAAGGTCATTTGTGTATTCATGAGTGATTACTGTGTGCAAGGAACTGTATTGGATGCTGAGGATAAGGAAACAAATGTGGGACGAAGCTCATGCTTGGAGAAAGGTAGAGAACAGTGTGAATGTCTCATTGTGAGGAAGAAAATGGCCTCAGTCATGGCAGTGGAGTGAGGAAGCCTAAGTGGAGTTGGGTAAGGTAGTGCGAGGTTTTCTGGGTGGGCTAGGGCAAGAAGGACCTCATGTATTGCTGTGGGTGAGGGGGAAGGAAAAGAAGATGATATAGACTACTCTTCCAGAAAGTTAGCTGAGAAGCCAACCAGGAGGAGCAAAGAGGGAGTTAGCGAAAGGCAATGAAGGCTCACGGAAAGTTTTGTGTTTGTTTGCTTTCGTTTATATTTTAAGGTGAAAAAGATTTTGAGGCTGAGCGGAAGGTGAAAGAAAAGGGAGGGAGGCTTGAGATTCAGCTGAGAGAGACCATTTAATTGAGGGAACAAGGCTCCTTAGGAGACGGTTGGGGGGTGGGATGGGATCCTAGGAACTGATTAGCAGGAAGAAGTACTTCCCATTCCCAACAGAATGAGCGGGAAACATTGTTGGGCAGGGATGTCCATAGGTTTCTAGTGTCAGAGGTGCTAGTGGGTGAGGGAGTTCATATTTGGTAAACTTTCTTCATTTTCTTGGTAAACTTGGAGGAGAGATCATCTGCTGATACTAAGGGGAGCAGAAGTTGGGTCATGTTGATAATGACAATGACTGTTCTCTTTCATTGAGCACTTAATATGTGCCAAGCATAAGTAAAAGGGCTTTACAGGAATGACATTTAATGCTCACAACAGACAATGGAATGGTTACAATTCTTGCTCCTATTTAATGGATGAGTGAATGGTGGTGCAGAAAAATTAAATGACTTCCCTAAGTTGATACACCTAGTAAACAGTGGAGACAGACTCACATCTCACTGAGAGCCGTTAACTTCAACCACATGGGTATGGTGCCTCCTGAAGTTGGAAAGGAGGTTTTAGTGAAAGTGACAAGGGGCACTGAGAGGAATGAGAGCAGGAGGCAGGGGTTGAAAACACCAGACAAGTATTAAAATAAAATTTCTGAGAAATGCTGAGGGCACACTAACATTAGAGATGGGGAATTCCAAAGGATACCAGTTTGGTTGGCCTCATTTGTAATTTTTAATTTCCTGATTTGTAATATTAAGAACATTGGGCCAGATTATATGTACAGCCCTGTTCAAGTCTATGTTTTTATGAGTGATTGACTCCAATAGCTACATACATGCAATCCCTAAGACCTTTCTTAGTGTTGGAAACCATTTAAAGCTTTTGTATGAGTTACAATAACTCATTTGTTCTCCCAACCTATATACTCCATTATGATTTTCTAATGTCTATAAAGAAATTTATTTCTCCTCTGGCTGTACGGCACATTCAAAACTCCTGGGAAAGTCCTAAACCAGCCAGCAGCCAGCAAGTAGTTCTCAAATGCTTGTTCCCCAGGCTTTTGACATTAGGACCAAATAGAGGCAAAAGTGGAAATGAATTTTGGTTTAGAAAATCAAAACTAGGGTTGTTTCATCATCAGTAGCATTTCTGATTAAATGTACTTGGAAGTAGTGGAAACATGCCTAGGAGGCAAAACTAGCTTAAACACTTTCAGGTACCACATTAGGAACACTGATAGCCTTTTATATAAATAAAGAAGGCACTCCGCAAAGCACTGAGTAAGTAGTAAGACTTTGCCTGCAGGATATTCGAACTGGGGAGTCCATTTGAAGGCTGTTACAGGCCAGAAACCGTAGGCACAAAAGCTGACTTATTCCCCAGCAAGATTTGTTGTAAAGGACTATTGACTGGGCACAATAGTCTGATCGATATTGTCTGGGAGAGAAGGCACACGGAGCCCAGTCCTGGAGGCAGGTCATTAACATGCCCATCTCTCTGTCAGAATTACTTTAGAAATCAGGTTGATGGAGCAGCAAGAATAAGAGTAGATAATTGGGGTTCAGGAGCACGGGGGCAGGGCATTGATGATGGTGGGAAGGATTGAGTTCAGAATGGTTGAGCAGAACTGCCCTAAAGCAGTTTCACTGATGGATTGCCCAAATATTTTTATAGAGATTACAAACAGAAACTGCTGATTTTGCCTTCTGAGGGAGCCTGAAATCTGGGCTGTGCTTGGTTACTCTCTGAAGGGGCAGAGCGCCTCCTCCTCGCCTTCCTCCAACCCCCAGGTTGGAATTGAATGGCAGCAGTCCTAGCTGCTCTCCTCTCTGAGCTGTTTCTGAGCCTCACTTCCCTCATGCTTCAAATAAGGGTGAGAGTACCTACTTCATTTTCTTGTGAGGATTAAATGACACAATACCCGTTCAGTGCTCAGCGCTGTGCCTGGAAGCATAATAATGGCAAAATAAATGGTGCTTTCACTTTCTTGTGTGACACACAGGGCTACCACCAGACTTCTTAACAGCACTCTGGTCTTTAGACTGAACAGTGGGATGGGGTGGCTCTTTGTGGCGATCTCATTTCATCCTGCAGGTGACACCCTTCATTAGCAGAAGCCTCTCTGCCCATAGTCACTTGCCAGGAGGCTCCCCAGGCAGCCCTAGTACAGGTGTTTTGTTTTGTTTTGTTTTGTTTTGTTTTGTTTTTGGTGTGATTTCTAACATTGGACCATGGATGTCCATCCTTACCAGATGAATTCGGGTTTACATTGCTTCTGGCGCAGTAAGAGCACTGTGGACATTTCTGTTCCTATGCTAATCAGTTCACTTGCAATGGGTGTGACGTCAAGGCTGGGCTGGCATGTTATTTAACCCTACTCGACATCACCTATTGATTTTCTTGTTATTATGTTGTTGTTTCATGTAATATCCCTTGACATCAATTTATCAGAAAATCTTGGTTCAACCTCAAAATATGACCAAATCTAACCTTTTCTCATTGTCATTAACATGCCCATCTCTGTCAGAATTAGTTTAGAAATCAGGTTGATGGAGTTGCCACCCGAATCCAAGCCACCATCCTCTTCTTAATTAGAGGCTAAATTGGTTTATATTAAGACTTATATCCTTCCCTTTGTTCTTACAGACAGCAACTTAAAATATCTACTATGTTTTGCTTAATTTGGAAGCTCTAGATATTTTATCTTTTTTAGTAACTAAATATATTTATTTATTTAAAGTATTTTTTTTATTTTTCAATTACATTTGATGTATACAATTATATTAGTTTCAGGTGTATAACCCAGTGATTAGGTATTTAAATAACTTACAAAGTGATCACCTCAATAAATCTAGTACCCATCTGGCACCATACATAGTTATTACAGTATTATTGACTATATTACATATGCTGTAGTTTACATCCTCATAACTATTCTGTAACTACCAATGTGTACTTCTTATTCCCTTTACCTTTAACACCCATCTCCACCTCTACCCCCTCCAATCTGGAAACTATCAAAATGTTCTCTGTATCTATAAGTCTGTTTCTGTTCTACTTGTTTATTTTGTTTTTTATATTCCACATAGAAGTGAAACCATATGGTATTTTCTGTCTGACTTATTTCACTCAGCACAATATCCTCTAAGTCCATTCATGTTGTTGCAGATGGCATTATTTCTTTCATTTTTATGGCTGACTCATATTCCATTGTATATATGCACCATTTCTTTATTCACCCATCTGTTGATGGATGCTTAGGTTGCTTTCATTTCTTGGCTATTGTAAATAATGCTGCAATGAGCATATAGCTGTATATGTTTTTTGATTTAGTGTTTCGGGTTTCTTCAGAAGTGGAATTGCTGTTATAATTGGTTATCACAATTGTCTCCTTGCTGCAGCATCTACTTGGGCCCCACTAAAGTCAGTTCACCCTAGTGAGACCAGATGACCTGTAAGTGTATAATACACACATTATACATTATAAATTCCAATGGGTTAAATCTGAAAAGAAAGAAACATCAATTGAGCTATCAACTGTTAAAGTGTATATACATTTTGGGGGACACCCTGTGTATAAGCAATGTATTTGGAGAAGTTAAGAAATAGTCAGAGGTCTTCTAGAGCAGTGGTTGCCAACCTTTCAGATCTCACGGACCACCGGTTGGCGACCACTGCTCCAAAGGTTTCCTTAAACCAGCGGTTGCCAACTTTTTGTACCTCACGGACCACCGGTTGGTGACTGCTGCGGTCTAGAGAAAGGCATGACCTAAAGTCTTTCCTCCAGTGGCCTTAAGGTAGCTCAGGCTCCTGTGGCTTCAGGATTCACCTCGGCTAGTATCCTGTAGGCTCACTCATCTTTGATGACTTAGCAGAAGTTCCCTTCCTTGCCCACTAATTGGAAGCTGCCCTGAAACTAGATGCCAGGAGAGATGCACCAGATATAGTTTCTGTGAACATTGAGGAAGATGTAGATGTGGGAGTTCCTCGGACTCAAGAGAGGAAAGGTCATAGTATAAGCATCAATATTCTAACTCATATGGGGTGTGACTCCTGAAATGGTGGCTCTAGAACAGTGGTCGGCAAACCGTGGCTCGCGAGCCATATGCGGCTCTTTGGCCCCTTGAGTGTTCTAATGCCACTTCTTCAAAATAGACTCGCCCAGGCCGAAAACCGACTTCTGCGCATGGGCCACGAAGTTTCAATCGCACTGTATGTGCGTGCCCGCACGTGGTATTTTGTGGAAGAGCCACACTCAAGGGGCCAAAGAGCTGCATGTGGCTCACGAGCCGCGGTTTGCTGACCACTGCCCTAGGACTATAAGAAGTTTTGAAAGTCAGCCCTAATTTGAGTGAGAATGCTTAACAATTTCTCATCAAAACTTTCACATACTACTTTTCAAGGTGCACATTTTGTATGACATTATGGAACTCAGCTGTTAATTTGTACCCAAATGATGTGTAAACTAAGAAATAAGGCAAATAAATTCAAACTACAAGTTATTTCAAATCACATATCAACCATTTTCTCATGGCAATAATGTGCTTCCTGGTTGTTCTGCTTAGAGTGAAATAATGATACCATGTGTATTAGGTGATCCTGTAGCCTCACTTGCTATCCCACCTGTAAAATGGAGTAGATTAATACCCGATTTTAGTAGAGATACATACATCTCCTTTATGAGGTTATGTTGTTAATTGGCTGAAATTAAGTGCTCTGATTTATTATATAATTAAATTCATTTGAAATATGATGTTGGAGGAGAGCTCTGTGGATACCCTGGACCGCCAGAGTGATGAACAAGTGCCTTCTAGAGCAAATTAAGCCAGAAACATCACTGAAGGCAAATGGACAAAACTGAAGCTGTCCTACAGCGCACATCATGAGAAGGTAGGGTTTTTTGGAAAAAACAATAATTCTGGGAAAAATCGAAGGCATCAGGTAAAGAGGAAAACCAAATATGTGTTGGGTTGACTCTATAAAAGAAACTACAGCCATGAGTCTGCAGGAGTTGAGCAGGGCTGTTAAGGACAGGATATTGGGGACCTCACTCATTCATACGAGTCAGAGGTGACGCAATGACACATAACACACACATCTTTTATGATTATATCTGGTTTCTTATTGCTTGTGATTGTCAAAGCATTTTTTAAAATACTAGAAAACTTCTTCAATGCAAAAAATAAAAAAACAACTAACCACAGTTTTTCCTTATGGTCAAAATCCCCCCCCTATCCCCAATCCCATTTACATACACACTTTTTAAATCATTTTACCAAACTATTGTTACATGAAATGTTAAAGGGTCTTCTTGAAGAAGAAGAAGAAGGGGAAAAAAAGATAAAAAACATGAACAAGAAAATGGCAATAAATACATATCTATCAACAATTGAATCTAAAAAACAAAAAGAGCAGGGAAAGAACTGAGAACCAGGCAGAAGGAGACAGAGGAGACTTGAACTTGATCTGCAATGTTTTACTTCTTGCATTAAATGTTGAAGCAAATGTGATGGGATGTTCACAATAGTTAATTCTAGGTTGTGGCTTCGTGGGCCTTTGTTATAGTGTTACTTACAATCTTCTATAGTTAAAATTTTTTTTTCTAAGAAAATGCTAGTAAATTTTTCAGACCATCCAGTTAGCATTGAGGGTTTGAGGACTGGTTTTCTTACTATGAGATTTTAAACAGGACATTTAAGACCTCTGCCCTCTGGCCTCTCACATCCAGAGTGAAGATACTAAGTACTTTGCCAGTGGTGGTCCTGAGTGCTTATCCTTCAGTGCTCACCTCAAGCCCCACCTCCTCTGGAAGCCGTCCCCCCTCTTCCCAATGGTACAGTGTGCATAGGTCCTCTGGGTTCCTTGAGGACCTACACGCAGCAACACCTACTAGTACACAATTGTTTGTGGTAAACCTCACTGTGGGCCAGTCTCTTCTAGTAGATAAAGAAATCTTAGCCATAGAACATGTCTTAGGCAGGAGCAAGTAGTAAGTGCTCAACAAACAACTTAGTAGCCATAGAAGATGCTTAACACATTTGTAATGAAAGAATAAATGAGCAAAGACCAAAAATGTGGCAAGACTTTCTAAAGCAAGACATCCTGTGGTGGCCCCTGAGGTTATTATTCTTTTGACTTTAGGGAATAAATGTAATCCCCCCAAATCCCTTACCTAATCCCAGCCTACAGTGTGTGTCCTTGAGGTTTCCCTGCACCACGAACAGGTTCATCAGTGTGTTCTCATAGAGAGACATCAACATCTGTAGTTAGATACACCGAAGAATAAATATTTCACGCCCCTTTTGCTGGTTCATAATTTGAGAGAAACACACACTGAAATTATAACATGACAGTGTTGCTTTGAAAATCTATGTAGCAAACATTTTTTAAAAGAAGGAAAAAGGTCCTCCCTCAGCACTGAATGATATTCATATAAACAGCCCTGGTGGTGTCCACAGCGATGCTGGCACCGTGTCAGCTCTCCAGTGGGGCGTTTTGACATGTGAAGGACATGGGGCTTTGGTGCTTTCAGAGGATCTGGAAAATACATTTTTATTGTTCTTTTTCATGGATGGAGAGGCTTTCCAGAGTTGTTTTATTTTTAAAGCATTGATGTTTTGAATGAGGATCTTTTCTTCTACATTAACAAAGGGAATGACACAGCCCAGCCTTGTTAGCCTGAAGCACGGGAACAAAAATCACAGGAGATAAAAGACACTGGGGGGACCAAGGCTTAGGAAGAAAGGGTGTGTGTTTCAGGAAAAACTGTTTTTCTGCCCTTTGAGACAACAGAATATTATTTCGGTCTCTTCTAAAAGACACAATCTGTAGAGATACTTTCTTAAAAGCAACTTATTTGTGCTTTGCCTGTATGTTAGAATATGAAGGGGTGAATTTCCTTCCCTAGTAATGTCTCTCATAGGCACAAACTTTCCTGTTTAAAGTCAATGGAGAACATCACGGCAAAATTGCATGTAAAAATATATTTTCAAATTAGTACAGCTGACTGATATATTCGAATAGATACTTGACATTTATACGTTAAGAGGACTTATAGTCTTAGTTACTTCAAAAAGCAACCCTGGTGAGGGTAGTTATGTATTATCAGCTGACATCACTTTCCCCATGATAAACTTGAGTTCCAAGATTCAATACATTATCCTGCATATCTGGTAGAGAAGTATCCACAAGGTTCTTGAACTTCATATAATTCTACAATTTGATTTTTTTAGATCCCAGAGGCATTAAATGAACCCCACCCCACACACACAAACCACACACACCCAGAAACCAAACCAAACCAAAAAACAATGAATAAAAACTGAATTGCTCATTCATCTAATTTGTTTAGACCTAACACAAGTACACAGAATTAGGCACCTTTGTTGTTCTCTATAATTCAGAATCAATTGCTTTTAAAAAGCATCTTGTATTTCAAAATGTGTCTCAAGACTGCTCTTTGGTCTTAGTGGGCATAGATTACCTGAGGAAAAGTTAAGTCATTGGGATTGGTACATACTAATATGGCCAGATGCTCCAGATTTTATTAATGACCGATCGATTTTTTTTTTCATGCTAAGGAAGGATGACTACGATTGTCTGTATGTTTGTAAGTTTCTCCTTTCCCATGTCTGGGCCTCATGGCCTATACCTCTGGACACATTAATTTTCAGCAAGTGGGAAATTTCTAAGTCCTGTTTTGAACTGGCAACTAAGAATACAATGTAAAATGCAGGGTTTCATTGTACACCCAAGCCTTTTCCAGTTGGCCTTGTAAAAACAGATGTGATACCCGGGCTTGTTTTTACTTCATGGAGCTACTGGAAAATTTGTTTTTGAAATTCGCATTGTGAGAACCAAGTTGTCTTTTTGGGCATGAATGATTCATGCAAGACAAACAAATAATACAAACCAAGGACAGGCCTGCTATTCCTGCTTCATACACACTGGAGGATGTTTTTCTTGAGTGTCTTTCCTGAAATGTTCCAATGTGCCAACCATGGGATAAAATTTCTGCTGCCATTAGGTCTGTGCCGTGTCACACATAAGAAGTACTTTTTTGTAGTTAGTGCATTCTACCATCTCCATTTTACAAAAGAAAACGAAGTGTAACAAAGGTCGGGGACTTGCTCAAGGTCCCATGGCTATGAAGTGCCAGTGGCCTGGTTGGAGTCCAGTCTGTCTGATGCTAGATCACTGTACTCCGCATTGAGCCAGTTGCTGATCAGTGAATTTTGTAACAAGGTGAACCTGAGGGTAAACATGACTCCATCACTCATTTCTCAATAAGAAAATTATTTCATCCTTTCCCTTCCTTTTTTTTTTTTTTTTTTTTATGGAGTCCTTTGAATGAAACAATATATTAGCATGCCCTTGTTCCTTCTCAGTTTGGCATTTCTGTTTATCTCTAATTGTGCTCCTTTTCTCATTCTTTATTTACACAAAGACAAGAGATGTACTAAACTGTCTCCCTTTTGTTCCGAGATTTTCCCCAGTATCTTGTTTTTGTTAATACCTTGTGTGGCTGTGGACATGTTGGGGCATTCCTTATCAAAACCATTTTGATGAACTGGGGATGTCATTCTGGGCAAGCAAGTATTGTTTCTCAAACATATGTGAGACTTTTGTCCTGGAACGATCCCCTTTGAAACCAGGCAGAAGCAGTGAATGTGCACTGACGTGGGTTTTGTCATGGATGAGCATCACTCGCTGGGGATGTTTTGCATGCTGGGGGAAGATCCTGGCCCTGGAGGCCTTGAGAGGTTGGGGTTTATCCCTTGCTTCTGCCCCTTCAGCACCGAGTGACTTTGAGCAAATTATCATGAGTCCATTTTGCACATGAAATGTTGGAATAATTATACAAGGTAACATTGAGTGTTATTGAGAAGTTTAAATAAAATAGCTGCACAAAGCTGACACATGATTGAATCTCTTCTTTCTGTCCCTGTCCTTTGCATGGAACATTAGACTGAGGGTTTGAAGTGGGTTGGGAGAGGAAAATGTGCCTAGAATTGTCATAAGGGTTGTACAGGCTTCTCTGCTTGTGAAAGCTATAGTGATGTATATTTACCTTGATTCATTCACCAGATATATCTTGAGCGCCAGCCGTTCCCAGTGATAAGTGGGCCAAGTTTTCAGGTCTGTGGACTCTGAAAGCTAATGACATCAATACCTTTTCCACCGCAAGCTCATTGGCATTTCTGTTTGCATAGAATCATTATCAACTCACAGAGCTCTTTGAATCTGAGCATCTCCTTAATTTTCTTTTTGAGAAATGCCCTCTGTTCTTACTACTGAGGTAATTTCCTACCTCCAGTGCCCCTAAATATTGAGTCACTGGCTGAACCCATAGGCTTGCTCATGGAAGGTCTTATCCTGTGTTGCTCTGCCTTAGTGGATCATATTAGACGAAAAACATAATTATGGGATATGCTTAACCAAAATCTATAATTTCACTACTTCAGGATCAGAATAGTCTCCTGAAAAGTGCTTGGACTTTTGTTTTCAGGAAGTCTTAGACTTGAATATTGATGCTACCACTTATTGGTTGGGTGTTTATGGACATTTTACCAAAATGTTCTCATCCGAAATATGTTCAATGTGCTAAATGTTCATGTGATCATGATGGCTGAATGTGATCCTGATACCCACCTTGTTGGAATTGCTGTGAGGACTGGAAAGAGGTGTGTAAAGCATGGAGCACAGGACCTGGTGCAGGATAAATGCTCAGAAGATCAAACCATTTGAAACCTAATGTTTTGCTTGCTCTTCTCATTTGCCAAAAGGAGACAGGTAGAAAATGTAGAACATCTACCAGTAGTTCATCCAAAGGAATAAAAGAAAAATCATATATGCTCTTAAGATCCAGAGATTTCCAGGGGTACCATTTAACAATGGAGCTCTTCCATATCTGTCTCTCTGTCTTTGTCCCTATCTTTCTCGTTATCCCTCTTCTCATTCCTTCCCCAGATATTAGATACAAACATTATAATTGCTGATATTTGGCCATTTTTTTCCTAAATTAATGACAGTTTAATCTGGTTCATTTTAATATATTGCTAAAATAGAATCATGTGGTGCATACTGTTTTTAATGTACTTTTTATAATTGTGATATTGCTAACATCTTTCAAATTCATTAAATATTCTTCTGTAAAACCACTTTAATTGATGCATAGTATTCTATTTTATGACTGTACCAAAAATAATAGTCTTCTATTACTAGAAAATTAGCTGGTTTTTAAATTTTTTGTTATTATAAAAGGTGTTGGGATAAGCATCCTTATAGCTTTGGAGGGAGTAAAATGTAGAATACAGGCTCTGAAGACAGGTCTTGTGCCTCACTACTCACTACCTGTAACTTTAAGCAAGTCAACTGGGTCACAGTTTCTTCATCTAGAAAATGTAGATAACAGGCCCTGGGCAGTTTGGCTCAGTGGAGAGAGCGTCAGCCTGTGGACTGAAGGGTCCCGGATTCCATTCTGGTCAAGGGTACATGCCTGGGTTACAGGCTCGATCCCCAGTAGGGGGCATGCAGGAGGCAGCCAATCAATGATTCTCTCTCATCATTGATGTTTCTATTTCTCCCTTTCCCTTCCTCTCTGAAATCAATAAAAATATATTTAAAAAAATGTAGATAACAGGATTCCATCAGTTTACTGTGCTTTAGAACAGTGGCTATGGGTGCACTGTAACTATTATTAGTTAATCATGGTAAATTGTTATTGTCTTTACACACATACATTTATTTCTTTTGGAAAAATCCCAAAAGAGGAATTTATGAATGAAGGGCTTTAGATACACTTTTCCAGACTAATCTATAAAATGGATGTGGTAACCTGTTCTCCTGTAGTAGAGACTAAGAGTGCTGGTTCTGCCCAGCTGGTGTGTCTTGGTGGTTGAGCATCAACCTATGAACCAGGAGGCCATGTTCAATTCCTGGTCAGAACACATGCCGGGGTTGCAGGCTCGAGCCACAGATGGAGCTGTTCAGGAGGCAGCCAATCGATGAAGTTTCTCTCTCATTGTTGTGTCTATCTCTCTATCCTCTTCCTTCCTCTCTAAATATCAATAAAAACATATTTAAAAAAAACAACAAAAAGAGTGCTGGTTCTCACAAAAAGGGAAAGGTTATCATTATCATTGTATTAGCCTCATCTTTACCATTACCTTGCTTCATGCCTCAGGTTGTGCAGTCTTGCGTTTGATATCCCTGAAATCAGAATGCATCTAACCATTATTGTCAACCAGGGGCTGTCGTGACATGGTAGTATGAAACCTTCTGTTGACAACTGTTAAGATCAAGAAAGGGTGTCAGTGTGTCTAAACGCCTGTGAAATTCAGTCTTACTCGAGAGATATGAAGAGATATAAGTGGATGTCATAGAATTTATATAATGCTGTTTTCAGAGAACATCTCAAATTGGGTCTCAGAAATGCACCTGAAGGCCAGAGGTATCTGGGCTGGGTTTGGAAGACTGGGGAGGACAGATAGAGGGAGAGGACATGTCTAATATCTTTCCATCTCTACTTATTTTTTATACTTCTCTTGTTGCATGTGGTAAGAGAGATGATAATGGCCATGATACAACAGTGTAGAAGCCCAAGAAGGCATTCATAGACATTTGCTATTTAAAGGCCTTTTGGCAGTTGCATGTATCATACTCTCTGAATGTAATACCTCCTGCAGCCTCCCTCCCCTGCTACTCCCTCCTCTTTGTATGTACAAATCCTCACCCTTTACCTAAATATGGCACACTCTACTTTTAAGTCCAAGCTTAGACATTGTTTTAGCTGGGAAGCCTTCCCAACTCACCAGCGCTGGTTAAGTGTCATTTCCGTGGTTTCAGTTGCCCCTTGTTCATATCCTTACCTGACTGCTTATCCCAGGCTGTCTTACTGCCTAGTGACTTGATGCTGCTGCCACTAAGCTGTAAGGTTCTAGAAGCAGGCGCTCTTTCGTTCTATCACCTCTAGGCCTAGTACCATGGCTGGCAGATGGCAGGTACTCAAGAGTTATCAACTGAGTGAGTTTCAGCGCCCAGCCCCTGGATGCAATCTGTGGTGACTATGTCATAGGCCTGCAGAGTGAGAGGAGCCAGTGCTCTACAAGGTGTCACTGAGGGTTGTAGCGGGGACTGTAGTATAAAATTCCTTTTATTTCCCAGTTATTATGAGAGCTTCATAGAGCGAGCTGTCCGTGCTCACGTCTGAGACCCTTATGAAGTGTCTCCTGAAACATCTGCAGGAGGCTGGGCACACCACATCGGACAGCCCACTTCTAGCTGTTAGCACAGAAAGAGCTGAAAATGAGTCATCACTCTCTTACTTGCATTTGGGTTTTTTCAGTTTAATCTGAAACAAAATCTTGTTCATTTACCTTTTGCTTTTATGATTTTCAAGCTACTTCAATGTTAACTACATTTTCTTAAGTGGTCAGTAACCAACCCAGTCGCTTTTTCTTGAGGAGCAAAACACTTCCCCCTTGGGATCAGAGTGAGGTTTTAAGTAAAATAAGTCAAGATGATTTGAGTTCAGAGTCTCTCAAGACTGTCTTTCCAAGCACAGTACTTGAACTCAGGATAATTGGTTAAGCTTGGTGCTAAACATAAGGAACACATTCTGCCTGTGGTCTAGATAGACAGTCAACATACCTTGAATTTGTAGGAACCAGGGGAGAAAGCTGGCCTTTGTGCGATGAACTGTATAACTCACTGGGATCCGTGGAAAAATGGATGTGTTGACATGGTTAAATATGACAAATGAAGAAAGGAAGTCACAGTGATGCCTTAATTCAAGCCAGGCTTCTGTGTCCCGCTCTTCCACTTCCTATTTGTCTGTAAACCTCTGTATGTGGATTTCCCCCCAACATCGCCCCTGTTGGTGACCAGTGAATACATTGTGAGGTCCGTGTATGAGGGGCCTTTTAGGGAAACACAGCCTCCATGAATCAGGGGCCTTTTAGGGAAATACAGCCCAAGGGGAGAAGCTGTCACTTCAAAGCATACCACAGTGCTTAGATAGAGCCAGGAAATTAACCATGTCTGCATGATAATATTCCTTTAAAAGCCTGAAACCCTTTCTTTGATGCTGCTAGTTATCAATCCCTGCTATATACTTGGTTCTATCATGAGATATATTTAGGCTTTTCACTTGTTTTTTAATTGAATCCCAAGAAAACATAACTGGTCTCTCTCTGCCTGGCTGCTCTGCCGGGAGAGAAGCAGTTGAATGGGATGTGGAAATGGGTCAGAGGAGAGGAGAGACCAGCTCTGACCCCTGAACCTCTTCCTGCCACTCACCTGGTGTTGTCAGACATTCTGTAAAACACATGGGCTCGGCCCACTCGTATCACAGTGTCACAGTGATTTTTTTTTAACGTCTTTGACATCATCTTGATGCCCTTATCAAGGTAATTTTTTTTAGCTAAAATTATTTTTGTGTCAATCAATTAATCCTCTATTATACATAAGGGAAAAAGTAGGTATATAGTGTCTGAGGCTTCTGGAAGTTGAGAGGATATGGGAACTTGGAGAGAATTTAGCAAAGAAAATGAGTGAAATTGAATAAACTTTAAAAAAAATAAGTAAAAGTATTGGGACTATAGTATTTAGTCTAGCAAGAGCAAGGTCAAGGATGCATTCACATTCCAGGGATAATATCACTTATAATATAGAGAACAGTGGTGAACTGACTATACTGTAAGGAGGGCAGGAGGAAAAGGAATCAAATTACAGGAATGAAGATTTTTTCCCTACTCTTAACATCAGTGGGCCAGGGAACATGTTATAAAGGACTATGGAATTCATTTTAGTGGACCTTAAAAACAGGATAGATGCTCCCCTAACTGGGACCACTGAGAGGATGTAACGGAACATACTAGGTAATTTAAAAAAAAATCCTATATTGAAAGAGTTAGAATTGAAAAAAAATTTTCATCCATATCCATAAGCAATAAAAGAAACAACTCATATGAATAACAGTTAGGCTTAAATCTCATCTTGGAAAGACCACCTAATCTTATTTTCAGAAAGAAGATTTTGAGTTCTTAGGTAATTGCTTTCTTGATCTGCTTTAGGTTCAAGAATTCTCTCTCATTGTCTTTAATTGTGTTAAAGTATATTTATTAAAGTACTAATGAGACCGAAGCCATACTGATTAAAAACAGAATTATTCATTTCAACCTTTTTTTTTTTTTAAATATATTTTATTGATTTTTTACAGAGCGGAAGGGAGAGGAGGGATAGAGAGTTAGAAACATCGATCAGCTGCCTCTTGCACGCCCCCTACTGGGGATGTGCCCGCAACCAAGGTACATGCCCTTAACCGGAATCGAACCTGGGACCCTTGAGTCCGCAGGCCGACGCTCTATCCACTGAGCCAAACCAGTTTTGGCCATTTCAACCTTTTGATAGTATGGAATGAAAGGTAGGTTCTCATATTAGAAGATGAATCCTGTATGTCTAATTTGTTGTTTGCCATGTGCCTAATTTTTGTTTGTTTTCTTCCTCAATAGTTCACTTCAGGTCTGTTGAAGTTACCAAATTTTTATGAAATGACACTTTTTTTTTCATAAAAGCAATTTATCCTAAGAACTCTAGGGAGGGTGCGTCTTCCCTTGTGTGATTTTTATAGCATTTAGTTAATAAATAAATGCACGACTGGCTAGGCAATGCATATGAATAGTAGGTTTTGCTTATCATCACCCTTTATAATTTTTAGACTGTTTGGGGTTGAGGGTTTTTTTCCTTCCCCGTTCCCCTTTTAGTACTCATTGACTTGAATTACAGCCACTCTTCCTTTTCTTTGCAATTGTACTTTTAAATCTGTCTTTCAAATGTTTTTTTCTGCCTTTGGCTGGTTTCATGTGCCTACTTATTTCTTTATTTGCTGTCGATTTTCTGTTTCATTGTTGTCTTATTTTTAAAATAAGTCAGTGAATTTAAACATTTTAGTCAAACCTTTCCCTGCCTTTTTTGCTTATGTCCCAGTCACACATATTTTGATAGATACTTTGAAAACAGATCAGCGTGGAGAGAGCTCAGCTCAGAACCAGAGCAGGGCCAGTCCACGCCTCCACTCTGCCTGTAGGTCCCCTCTTGGTCTTTGTGATCACCGCCTGAGGTCAGGCCCCTCACTGACCAGACCTCCTGCCATTCCTCTCACCGGGTACTCCTGCCTGTCACTGTCAGCTCCTTCCTGCCCTTTCCTTACACCGTAGCCAGTGACCTTATTAGGAGACATATCGGCAGTGTTCCTCATTGCTTAAAACCCTTTACTACCACTTCCTTGTCCAAAAGATGCAATCCAACTTCTTAGTGTGCATAAATGCCCTGTATGAGCTGACCATTGCCACCTGCTTGGCCAGCCTCGTCTCCCCCCACCACCGCTCACACCCTCCCCTAGCCAACCCCTCTCACACCAAACTCCACACTTGGGGGCAGGGAACAGGCTGAGCAAGGCATGGAGTTGGAACTTCATGGAGTTGGGCTTCAGCAGTGGAGTGATGGGAAGTGGCTCACTTAGTGCTGAGCATCGGTGTGTGAGGCATTGCCCTGGGTGGGTGCTGGGGCCCTGACGCCCAGCTAAGGAATGGCTATGGCGGGATCATGAAGCCGTTTTCTCTGAGAGAGAGAGGAAAGCTGATTCTGAAGAGGTTGCCATTACCCTTCCCACACTCTGATGCCCTCCGTGTTTCTTTCCCCAACCTCAGCCTGCGATGGTGATCACTGGGGGCCTCACTGCAGCAGCCGGTGCCAGTGCAAAAACAGGGCCCTGTGCAACCCCATCACGGGGGCCTGCCACTGCGCCGCGGGCTTCCGGGGCTGGCGCTGCGAGGAGCGCTGTGAGCAGGGCACCTATGGGAACGACTGTCACCAGAGATGCCAGTGCCAGAACGGAGCCACCTGCGATCACGTCACAGGGGAGTGCCGCTGCGCACCCGGGTACACCGGAGCCTTGTAAGTGACAGACTGCTGGGCTGCGTGGCAGAGCTCACCCCCTCCCTGCATCCATGCTGCCGCTGCCATCTTATTCCTGTGCTTCTGTTTCTGTTGCTGCCTGAAGAGTCACTGAGAGGGCAGGCGTCCAGGCACAGAGGCGGGATCAGCAGTGATGGCCACTAGGTGATCCTGCTGTTGGACCTTTAAGCACCAGAGCCCAGCAGAGTCTCAGGGCCAGCTTCCATGCCTTGCTCTCCGCAGGACAAAGATAGAGCGGGCCAGGATGTTGCGCTGGATGGCCAGTTGGGGGTTGTTGGGGCAGATTTGAAGTTCCGCTTTGATTCTCCCACAATCACATTCCTTTGACACCACTGGCGCTAATGGTCCGTGTTTTTCTGTTCCGTGTGGCAAATTAACTAGCTGGATAAAACAGGATGCGTTCAGTGCCTTAGAAAAGAGGAAAGGGAGAAGTTGTTAGAAATAGCCCATGATAAAAGGAGAACTGGGTTAATTAATGCCCATAGGCACATATGTTGCTTTGTGAATATAAAAGCCTATGTATCACATCTGTATAGGATAGTTAGTTAACTCCTTCCGGAGAACACAAAGCAACTACTTAACCTTCACTTTCTTTTGTGGGAAGGACATTCTTCACTTTGTACAGATGGTCCCCCCCACCCCCAACTTAACAATGCTCCAACTTAACGATTTTTCAAATTTAGGATGGTGTGGAGTGATACACATTCAGTAGAAACCACACTGTGAATATTTTGAATTTTGATCTTCGCTGGGACTGCTGATATGGTGTGATAGTGTGGTGACACTGAGCCACAGCTCCCCGATCATGAGGGTAAACCTCTGGTACTCTAGAGCATGTTCATTGTGTTAGGTGATTTTGCCCAACTGTCAGCTAATGGAAGTGTCCTGAGCACATTTAAGGTAGGCTGCGCAAGCGACAATGTTCAGTAGGTTAGGTATATTAACTGCATTTTGAAGTTATGTTTTCAATTCATGATGGGTTTATTGGGATGTAATTTCATTGTAAATTGAGGAGCAACTGTGATAGCAAACAGAGTAAGAGGCAGAATTTGCCAAAAAAAAGTAGGAGATGGAAAAATCTTGTTCCCTTACTGAGAAAATTATACTTGTAAATCATAGAACTAAAACTTGGGGGGAAATGGGGCTGATTAGGTAAATACTTCCTGCTGACAGTATTGGGGCTATAAAGTAGAGCTAGAGATAAAGTGCATTAGCCTAGAAAGCCCTAATTTTCAGAAGAATGAATGGCCATCCCAAATGATTTAATTGTTAATATTGCTTCTATGGGTTCTTATTAAGGCCGCAATTGAATAGGACTTTGAAAACTTGGAGCAGTTTCACCAGAGAGAAAAAAAGACAAAGGCTTAGAGAAGAAGGTTGGTTCATACAATGTGGCCCAGGAGGTTAAGGCATGGAAACCGGTCCATCTGAAGGAGAGGATGCTGAAAATTGATTATGAAAAATATGTGCACAGAGTGGAGATGTGCAAACATTTCATTCTCCTTCAAGGTTAGAACAAATGCACGAGCAAAAGTAGATTTCCAGTGTAGCATGTGGGCTTTATGAAAGTTACATGGAAAGTTCCTGACACCAGGAGTGCTTTGCCAACCCGAGTCGTTCTTGGTGCTCTCAGAGAAGACAGATTCTTCTCAAATTGAAATGGTTTCATCAGACAATACCCTAAAACAAGGGGAAGGACCAGGTGACCCCTCATAGACCCTTCCAGCCAATATGATCAACGCTCTCAGTGTTAATGAAATGAACAACATTGAACAGAGAAAGCTGGTCTACTTTAGGACTCTGGGTGCTGTTGTGTCTATGAACCTAAGGGTTGTGTGGTTGAAACAATAATGGTGTCCTTTGTCACCCATTAATCCCTCAGCTGTGAGGATCTTTGTCCTCCTGGCAAACATGGTCCACAGTGTGAGCAGAGATGCCCCTGCCAGAATGGAGGAGTGTGTCATCACGTCACTGGGGAGTGCTCCTGCCCTCCTGGCTGGCTGGTAAGCTCCCCTCCTCCCTCCGAAAATCACCTGTTTCAGGACATGCAGGTGAAAACGCACGGGGAGGACTTTAGCACAAAATAGAGTCACACTCATGGTTAAAGATTCCAAAACTGGAAATACCCAAACACTTCAAAGCTGGAATGCTTCCGTCCAGAGACGGCAGAGGGTGATTCAATCCTGAACTTGAAGTGCAGTAAGGGCCCTCATGGAAAAGAAAGTAGGACGTCTGTCCTGCATTTCCGCTTAGGATATAAAAGGGAAATAGCTCCTCTTACATATGGCAGCCAGAGCTACTAAGCACTGTACATACTTAAATAATCATTTTCATAATTACGTTCTATTGATCACTGTTGTTCTTTGAGAGTGTTATTTTCAACAGAGTAAGTGTTATATGAAAAAGTTATCTGGTCATATCAATCTGGAGATACTTTCAGGGAAACCAAATTTCCCAAGTGTTGCAGAACGTTTTAGAGCCTTTAGTATCATAATCCAAGAGGAAGCTATAACCTACCACAATTGCCATACTTTGACCATGATACTCTTTCTTTATGTGGCATCACACAATCTTAATGTGATGTGCAATGCACAATGTCAAAACAGGTTTACTAACTAGATTTCTCTGAAATGAGGAAATGATACTGGTTCTTATTCCTCTTAGTTGGTTTGTGCATAAGTCTGCTTGAAGGCAGAAGAGTGAGTAACCAATGTCTGCTTCCTTTATTAGCAAATAAAAAATAAAACAGCGATTTACTTCATGATCATTTCCTATCTCCATAAGGGTGGGAAGCTGCTCTTGTATGATGAAGTGACTTCTTAATTGCCAAATCCATTCTCATTCCACTCTTCCATTCTCATTAGCTTCACTTTTCCAAAGCTTTTGACACTGCTTCTAATCCACTTCCCTCTGTTACTCTTTTTCCTCCACTTCCCTGATAACCCTCTCTCCTATCACTAAAGATCTCCTTTCCTAATCCTTCTCCTCATACAAATCACTTTATTGTATTATTCTCTAGGTTTCAGTCTTGTCCTTCTCTGTTCTTGGTATAAATCTCTGAAAATCTCATCCAGACCCATGGCTTTGACAATCATATGCTGATTTTCCCAAATCTTAACTTGCCTAGACACGTGTCTGTCACTATCCTGTTAGACACCCAACCTAGATTACTATGTATGAAGCCACCGTCTGTCTAGGTGATGCCCAAGCTGGAGGCTTAGGAGCCAGACATGGGATGGAATTGGTCTGGTATTACCCTTGTTGTAGACATGGAGCAAAGGAGAACTGGAGTCCAGTTCCCAGGAAAGTCATGGGAAATAAGGGAGAGCTCAAGAAGTTCAGACCACTGGGACAAGTGGGAACCAAATACCAGACTCAACGTGAGAGTTAGAAATGGTAAGCAGGCAAGACAAGGTCTGATTCTGGAGGCAGAGCCTGGAGAAGTTTCATGAAGTGGTAAAGTGAGAGTGAGGGGCCTTTTATTGGGCACCGATGATAAGGTGGACAAGGGATCTTGGAAGGAGCACTGAGGTGGTTCAAGCAGGCCCATCAAAGTCAATGTTAATAAAACCAAATTTATACACTAAAGCCTTTCTTAAGCCTACTCCTCTTCTTTGAGAAAAAGAAAATCTAGTTAAAACCAATATTTCTCTCTTAATGGCCCAAGGTAGAAATGTTGAATTATCTTTGACTTTTTCTCTACTTTTACTTCTTATATTCAGCCTTTTGTCAATACTGGTCATTGCTTTGTCCTTGGTAGGGGAAGGATTTTGCTGGAGAGAACTATGTGTTCTTTGAATGAGGAGCTGTAGATTTTATACCCCTGGGACTTTTATTAGACATTAAATGTAGAATTGCTTCATCTGAGATAGAATTTTTCTTCTTGGTTGTGGTGGACATGATGCAGCATAGTGAGCCCCACCTAGTAGGTGGGCAGATGGCCATCTCCATCCGCCCAGTGGAGCCTCCCCTACACTCTGGGCCCCCTACCTGGTTTTGTACGGAATGCTTCAGGTCATCTTTCTCTGTGTGTAGTTGAGCTTCCATCTTATACTTCTTTTTTAAACAGTTTATTTGTGCTATCATCCTAGGTGCCTTTCAAAGATGAATATACCTTCCTATTACACATGCACACACATATATATGTCAACCAGAATTAATGTCCTACTTAAAGCTGTTTGCCCACATTAATCCTTACTCATAAACAACATTTCAACAGCATTTCTGAAGCTTATGTGGGATTGTTACAAGCTGAGTAGTTAGAGTAAGTCCCTGAGAGAGTAGAATTGTCACCAGAACCCCTGCTTCCCACAGATTGATCCTTTGTGTATTATTCCTTCAGTCATGTTTATACGTGTGCTCATGGAGGGATTAGAGTTATTTTTACATCTGTCCCCCTCACCATGTTGTCAGTTAATAAGGGTTGTGACCTTATCTTTGATTCTCAGAGTTCAAGTGCTATGCCTGGCACATGATGATTCCCAGTTAGGCGTTGATTTGAATAATCTCTCAAAGGTTTTTTCAGTTTCAAGAGTCTGTGGAAGAACTTTCTCTGTTTGTAGGTAGATAGAAACCACCAGAGGAGACTTAATTAGCACACCAACTGCCTTTGTGGGTAGCCAGGAGTTAGAGGAAATGCATTTTCTTATGCTCTCCAGAATAAACATTTACAAAACCATCTGGTGCTCACTAGCCTCCAATTTCAGAGTGCCCACAGTCTGCCTTTTTTTTTTTTTTTTTTACAGGGAGAGATGGAGAACAAAACAACAGCTTCCAACATTTAAAAACATTTTTTAAATTCCTGTTATTTGCAATATGTTGTTTGCTCCAACAAAACCTTAATAAATAGATAAGTTACAAGGCCAAGTGAAGTAGAAAATAGTAGAGTATTTCCTAGATTTATTGGTACCATATCTTATTCTTTTCCACAGTGAATAGGAATAAATATGCCAAGATGGACAGCCTCTAGGGTGAGGACACATGTCCAAGTTACTCTTGATTTTTCTTACCAGGAAATAAGGTTTCCTATTGATCTTGGCCCAGCAATGTTTGTTGAACCTGCTGAAAATAGAAGTGTTTTTCTTCTTAAATAAAATGTCTAGGTTCATTCCTTTAGATATATTTCTAAGGCGATGTTATTGTTAATTCAGGTACACAAACTTTCAGTCTTATATTATGCTACGTTACAAGAAAGAAAGCCAATGATAATGTGTATTTTCTCCAGAACATATGGTAAAGCATTTGGATATTTCATTTGCACCAGATGTTGCTGTTTATGTAATGGATGCTCAATAAGTATTGTTGACTTATTGTACTTGTAAGACACAAGGAAGAACACTTAGAAGGATTTATAAATTCCATAGGTTAACATAATAATTTAATGTGACTCTATCTTAAGCTTTAGTTTTTTAATAGGGGTGGGTATTTCTTAAGATTACTATTCTGCCACCTGTGAATGTGTCCTGAGATTTAGGCTTACTGAGTAAATAAGTCAGTTTAAAATTTCTAGCATTTTTTTAAGATGATGAGTCTGTGTTCTAAAATCACCTAAATTTCTTGCAGCTCTGTTCCCATATTCCTCCTTCCCTTTCTGTTTCCTCTCTTTCCCCCGTCCTCCTTTGGCCTTTCCCTGGCTGGTGGCCCATCTAATTTACCAAGTCTCTTTGAATGCAGGGCACAGTGTGTGGTCAGCCTTGCCCCGAGGGTCGCTTTGGAAAGAACTGCTCACAAGAATGTCAGTGCCATAATGGAGGGTCCTGTGATGCCACCTCAGGCCAATGTCATTGCAGTCCAGGATACACAGGGGAACGGTAAGGGACAGTCTTGTATTTCTGTTTGTAATGGCGTGAGAGGAGAAAGCTCGAAAGATCCAGCGAACTTCCATTACTGTGTCTGTGACTGTTCTATAATATTCCAGAGCGCCTATCAGGTATCAGAGTGTTTTACACATTCTTTCCCAGCTCAATGCATAGGAGCTGAATCATTGATGGCGATGGTGAATTGAAGAAACAGAGAAAGCATTAGAAATAAAAATAATAAAAATATCAGCCATTCTAAACCTACGATGAATGTGTCATTCTAAATGGATGAGTGCTTAGGACAGCCACTTTAAGCAACAAACTTTTTACCTTGTAAACAGTTTTGGATAGGTTTATATTTAAATTGGATGTGTATTTAGGTATATTTTAAAAATATGTTGGACATAATGTTACCTCCTTATGATTCAGAATTGTATTAAGAATATCAGTCATTTTATTGTGCTCTAGTGACAGAGTAAGATGTGATGGGACTTATGGGGCTCCCTGGTCCCACATGGTATCCTGGGAAGCAAGATAATTAAGCTCAATGGATATGTATGTAAAATTAGAGAAAAGAGACTTGAGAAGCAAAAGAGTATAATGCCTGAAAACAAAGATTTTGGAACCTGTGTCCTCATCTATAATGTTCAAATAATAATTGTACTTTCCTCTAGGATTATTATAAGGGTTAAACAAGTACATTGAAGCATTTAGAACTGTGCTGAAACATGAATATTAATTATTATTATAGTTGAGTGATTTCTATGAACTGTATAAATCCTAGTGATTTCCATTTGAATAATGTTAGGACAGTACAAATATTACCTATATATATTTTTTAATCCTCACCCGAGCATATGGTTATTGATTTTAGAGAGGGGAGAAAGGAGAGAGAGATAGAGAGAGAAACGTCAATGTGAAAAAGAAGTATCAGTTGGTTGCCTTCTGTATGTGTCCTGACCAGGAATCAAACCTGCAACCTTTTGGTATAAGAGAGGACACTACAATTAACTGAGCCACACCAGCCAGGGCTAGCTATCACTACTTTTTGATGGTTTCTGTGACCTAAGAATTCTTTCAACCTCCTTCCTTAAATTTTTTTCTTTTTAAAAGCCTGATCTAATTTTATGACTTTTAATAAGATACTGTAGGGTGTTTTCCCCCTGTTACTTTCTTGTTAAGTTTATTACTAAGCATTTTGTAATTTTTGAAAAATCCAAATCCAGTTTCTAATTGGTCATTTTTGGATAAAGGAAAGCTTATTTTTGAATACAGTATGGGGCAAAAGTAGATTTATAGCTGTGAGTACATGAAATGCAGAGTTTATTCTTATATTATTACTTATTAATTATTGTATTATTTTCCATACAAACAACTGTAAACCTGCATTTACCCCACCCTATATTTACTTATACCAATCTTTTTCATTAACTGTTATTTTTAGCAAATGCTAAAATTTTTTCATCATCTACAATGATAAGTCGGTCTCTTCTTTTCAATATAAAATGACTATTTCATTTTCTTGAATTATTGCATTAATTAAAACTTTTAAATCAGTGTTAACAAAAAGAGGTAAAAGTGGGAATTCCTCTTTTGTTCCTAATTTTATTGGCAATGGCTTCAGTATAGTTTCATGTTTGTCATTGGTTCTTAGAAAACTGTCTTTCATGCTCAAGTGGTCTTCTTAATCCCTATTTTTATTAGGAACTTTGTTAGTAGTATATGTTTAATTTCATTAAGGGCTTTTCCATATTTTGTCAATATAATTAATGCATTTTTTTCTTTGTTTGATGCTATGACTTGCTGACACCTTTAGTGCCTGGTTTTTATGACATGTAATTAGGCTACTTGGTACGTTTTGTGACCTGCATCCTGGGTTGTGACTGTATTCTGAAGAGAGGAGGTTGCTAGATGAGCTCTGGATCCGTGTGTCACTAACATCTTATTATAGAAAGATGAGTCAGGAAAGGAGAGGCACAGGACCAAGTGGAATCCTAAATATAAGTTTGTGCAATATTTTAGTGCACTAAACATTTAAATGTATTTGTTTTTTGCCCTCTAGGGATTCAAGTCTCAAATCTGAGGCAACATAAAAACAACAAAGATATAAGGCGGGCTTATATTCATCTTATTTGGAATATAAAGAAAGGGAATGGCAGCTCATTTTCAGGTGAATTTTAGACTTGAAGCAAGGAAGGTGAAGAGCCAGAGAAAGAGAAGGAAAATGAAGAGGGAACTTGCTTCTTGAGTTGTTCTTGTAACTGTTATTTTTTTGATGGCGTGACCTCTGTTTTCAATTAGTCTGTACCCATCTGGTTTCTAGAGTTCACACACACACACACACACACACACACACGCAGTGAGTACAAGCACATTTGTCACTATGAAAGGAAAACAATGTGTGGCTATGGGGCAGTTTGTGGCAGGAGGTATAAGGAAAGGCACAGGGTCTCTTGCTATTTCCCCTGTGCTGAGCAGTCAGCAGTAACTTGATGACTGAGGTTAGGCCAGAGGCTGCCTGGAGGAGCAGGTACCACCACATGCGTTGCCAGCCAAGCATTAGCAGGATGTGGGAGCAGCTTTCCCAGCCAGAGGGCAAGCAGGAAAACAAAACGGGCACCTTGGGGCAGGCAGAGCAGCTCATGGGAGGCCTAAGTATCAGTAATAGGCTTGGGACTGTGTGGAGAGGTTGAGAGGATATTATCATAAGGGAAATGTAAAGTGTCAGAGCCAAGCAAGAGTAAGGAGAAGTTGGTTTCCAGATCCTCCCAAAAACTCTTCTGAAGGGGTTAAAAGAGTGTTCTTAATGCTAATGGTTGTCTGGGAATCTCTGAGGCCTTCGATGGCCTCGCCGGGGTCTGTGCACATCATGGGTGCTCCCTAATGTCAGCTGGACGGACAGATTCGTGGATAAATTTTGGACTCTGTTAAGATGCAAACTAAGACTGTCCTGCCACGCCTCTGTCCATATTGCCCTCGAAGCGAAGAAGAATGTGTGAGAAAGGAGGTCAGAAATTATAGAAAGAAATTGGGGGGATGCAGCTCGCTCTTCTGCAGAGGAACCCTGTCCTCTACCTAGGGCTGTGGAAAGCGGGCTCTTTCGCAGCACTTTGTATATGTTCTCCCGAGAAGTTTGAAAGCAGGAGCCTGATTCATCCATCCAGGCTTAGTGAGGAATGTGATTCTTTCACTATATCATCGTTTGGCCCAATTATTCCAGTCACTCTGGGAGGGACATGCTCAAAAGGACAGGGAGATAAGGAAGCTGCCACCCCCTTCTATGCCAACTCACTTTCTTTTCCACAAGTTCACAGTGAGATGCAGTATCATTATAGAAATGGTATTAAAACAACCCTGTGACCCTTGTTGGTTTGAGAATTGATATCATGCTGTATTAGTTTATCTCTATTTATTGCTTCTCTGGTTTTCCTAATTCCCAGGCATTATTCAAAATCTTAAATATATATATATATATATATATATATATATATATATATATAAACTCTAAATATTTCTATTGTGGCCAATATTTATCGCTCTATTTTTATCCACCTCTCTGTCGTCTCTCCTAAGAAAATGTATTTCCAGTTTTCCTGATTCCTAAGATAGTTTTTCTTGTTCCACTTGGTACCATAGAAGCAACAGTAGGGGCATTAAATTAGCTGGGAAATGATGCTACTTTTTTCATAAAGGGGTCAAAAAGGGAGATAAGACTGCCTGAGAAAGACTTCACATTCAGCCGATCAGAAAGGTGGAAGCTACTCCGTGATCATGTTTATTTTCAAGATGGAAAATGTCTACTTCTAGAAAGATACCCTATCATTTTGGTTTGGAAGACGGAAATGGGCATAACTGTTATTAACAGGATTCTCCTACAAGTGCAATGTTGACAGAAAAGAAGTGGGAATATGAGCCAAGCTTTACATCCTGGCTACTTTAGGAAGTAAAACTCAAATGGCTGTTTGCCATTTATAACACAAACTAGTAGTATGTTTAATTATAGGTTAGAAAGATAAATATGGCCAGGACCAGCTATTATGAATATTGTTTTCCCAGAGAAAAGGAAGTCTCTGCCAAGATATGATAAAATATACACACTGGTTCCCTGTCATTTCGTAGCTGACGCTTTTCCAGGCCTCCGATCTCTATCAGGTCCACCCACTTGAAGAGCTGTGCTTTCTACTAAGTTACAATCACGCAGTCCAGCGCTTAGCATTCGGGTTTGTTTTCAAATCCATGTAAGAGGGAGAAACCCTTTGACATCTCTTTTTCTTTTTGGTACTAACTTGCAACGAAACCTGGACAGACAGGTTGCAAAGTTGTCTTACTAGCATTTAGCAGAGCCATGATGGGGCCAAATTATAGGACCTTGGTATTTCATTCTCTGAAGTTTACATCTTTAAGGAATAAACTAAGTGATGACACTTATTAAAGCTTCTTACTAGTTAAAAATAGAATACCTTTTAAAAATGCCCTGGTCTAAAAATAGGTAGACGCCTCTGTAACCTTAAAGCACATGTCTGATTTTATGCTAAATGTTAGTGCAATTACTCAGGAATTTACCAAATAATTTGTTGAGCAGTTGATTCGAAGACTTTGCCTATTAACACACACACCTAAAGATGTCTAGAGTCTGTGAAATCCAGTTTGCAAGAGGCTCTTTTCCCTGTCTCTATCCCAGTGGTCGGCAAACTCATTAGTCAACAGAGCCAAATATCAACAGTACAACGATTGAAATTTCTTTTGAGAACCAAATTTTTTAAACTTAAACTTCTTCTAACACCAATTCTTCAAAATAGACTCGCCCAGGCCATGGTATTTTGTGGAAGAGCCACACTCAAGGGGCCAAAGAGCCGCATGTGGCTCACGAGCCGCAGTTTGCCAACCACTGCTCTATCCCATTAAATATATGCAAGAGCCAGAGTTAACCAGAAAAGTATCAAAGGATTGTCAAGATTTATCCTCTACACTTAAATAGAATTCCTGCCCAGCCCTGGTATTGTTAGTACCACACCCTATCATTAAACATATGCAGTCATGTGGGAAATGTTGGCTTTTCAGCCACTTTGCTGTTGCCTTTAAGTATGCTTCAATGTGTTTTGCACTTGCTGCTCGCATTATATCCCTCTGAACAGTGCAGTGCTGACCTACATTTTAGACTCTGGGTCTGGCATGGCCTGGGAGGCGGCTGCTGAGACTCACAGTGCTACCCTACTTGTGGCGAGCACTTGGCTAGATGAGACTCCATCTCCCTTTCCCTTGGCTAAAAGGACTCCTTCTGCTGCAGAAAGCTCCATCCAGTCACCTTGCCCAGTCGAAAGGAGGCTTGGCTGGCCGGGAACTAGTCCTGCTCTCTATGGAGCAATGAGTATTCTCTTCTCTGTCACAGTTCCCTCCAACAACTCCGCTTCCCCCTGATCCAGCTTCCCAGAGCATGCCCTTCCTCTGGGACTGAGCTCTAATGTTATTTTTTAAAAAGACACTAAAGAGAATTTTTAAAAATATTTTTTTATTGATTTCAAAGAGGAAGGGAGAGAGAGAGATAGAAACATCAATGATGAGAGAGAATCATTGATCGGTTGCCTTCTCTGCACATCCCCTACTGGGCATGTGCCCTGCCTGGGGATCGAACTGTGACCTCTGGTTCATAGGTCAACACTCCACCACTGAGCCTCTCAGGCTGGACAATAAAGTGAACTTTTGAGGTCTGATATTTTTTCCTTGCCATTTGGCAGCCCTTCTCCCCAACAGAAGACAGTAACCTGTTCAATAAAAATTTTGCATTAGGGATCTCCACGCCTTCCTACAACCTGCCCGCTTCTGCTCCCAGGGTGGAATCGCGGACATCTTATTTCAGTATCTCACACCTCCCGGATCTATAGAGGACTTTGTTTATTAGTTACATAACTTTAACTGAGATTAAAGTTATGTAACTAATGGCTGAGATTAAAAATTAATGTCAATGTGAAAGCCAACAGAATTAAAATTTAGTTTAGAATCTGCTACAGTTTTCTCTTTGGAACCAGGAAACACGTGTTTTAATTTCCTGATTATAGACTGTGACTAACTAACATTTGGACAGTTTCTTTTCTCCCTTTCCTGGTACCTACTAGAATGTTATATGTCCCTTTGACAAGCACTATGTATAAAACATGCTTCATGTCCCAGGTTCATTATTTTGTTTACGTCATTTCTTTGATCAGTTCATATTGCTGTTACTACTGCTTGTAGTCAGAATAATTCATCTAAATGCTCTTCATATCTGTAAAGGGGTAATCACTAAATAAATACCAAGTCCAAAAAGTAATTTCAGTTTATACATTGCAAAGTCTGTCTGAATCGACTGTTTCACAATGTACTAACCAATCTACCTTCCGCTTCCGCCTTCCGCCTCACAGGTGCCAGGACCAGTGTCCTGTGGGCAGGTACGGAGTGCGCTGTGCGGAGACCTGCCAGTGTGTCAACGGGGGGAAATGCTACCACGTGAGCGGCTCCTGCCTCTGTGAAGCGGGCTTTTCTGGCGAACACTGCGAGGCGCGCCTGTGTCCTGACGGGCTCTATGGCATCAGGTGTGACAAGCGCTGCCCCTGCCACGTGGACAACACTCACAGGTGAGGGCCCATTGCCCCTGGAAAGACACGGCCACTATTTGAAAGGAGAGACTGGCAGAGAGATTCCCACTCCAAGACCGTTTCTGCCTCTGAGTTGTCCTGGGCAGGAACCACTGAGTGAATGGAAGACTTTTGTGCTTGGTGGGAGGTGGTCTAAATCAGAAGTGCTAACACTGTCAGATGGTTGTGGGTGGATAGCAAATCCTATTCTGTACTAATGGTGACTAGCAAAAATTAAACTTGCTGAAGTTAATGGAACGTTTCCCTGAGAGAGGGATTCTGTGACATTCCCTGAGCAGCAAAGATGCAGTGAGAGATATGGGGTAAGCCAGTTTAGTATGTAAAAGTCTCACAAAATTCTCACGGCAACATCTTTTGCTTGACAGAAAGAACATCTGTGTAGAGAGGAAGTGTACCGGTGGACGTTTTTGTGAAAGTGCTTCACATGTGGCTGTCATATGTGAAATATGTTTTCAGAATTGATTACCCTGACATAGAACTCACAGGGGTCTCTTAGCTCAAAAATCTCTCGAAGAATTTCAGAACAGGAAACCATGATCCCACCCACCCTACTGTACCTTGTCTACCCCTGAAAATATCTTTCCACCCCCCGACTTCCTCTTCCTTCCCCAAGGACCAGATACATATCACTTAGAATTCTGGGTTTCATTTGTAAACTGCTGGGAAAGTTGAGTTTGACCAAAATGTTGTGCATTATACACAGCTCAGACGTTATAAGAATTACTTTATTTGCATTCAGCACAGCTGTTATTTCGTTTATGTTTCTAAAAGATAGCTCGTGGCCACATCAAATCTGAAATGCAGTTAAAAGTAAACACAAGCCTGTGGTTGGTCTCTTTTTTAAACCATTGTTTGGAATTTTAAAAAATGGACTTTTGCATTGTATGCATGTATGTTTGTGTGTTTGTGCGCAAGTGCGTGCACACATACCCACATGCTGGCATACATTTCAGTGGGGCACATCAAAGAAGTACATTTGTACGATCTCAAGCAACTTTGTGAGCTACTTTAGTCAACTTTTGGTTTTCTTTATTGGAAAATCCTGCCACTCTTTACATGACAAGGCTAAACAAACATTGGGGAGTAAAAATAAATAATCTCTACAGGATTTTGTTTGTTTTTAACCTCTCCAATATTTAAGGGGCTGGCAGAATTTAGGGACAAGTCCTGAGTTTGGCTACCTTTCCTGCAGAAAGCTTTTCCCAGCAAAGGTAAGCTTCATGTAGCGATAGTTAAGAGTTTTTTGCCATTGTGCTATTTCATTGTGTGTAGACACAGCCTGAAATAAAATAGATTACTAAACCTATACAAAGGAGTTCCACTAGGAGAAGAATTGGAGGAGCAGATAAAATGTTGGTTTTATTGTTGGGGACCATGTTAGCAGTGGCAGGTGCAATTGGGACAGTTAAAAGGTAGTATTTGCATATCACTTACATTTGCATATAAGCTACATCAGGGTATGCCTACACATCATTTTTTCACATGGATTCAGCAAATTTAAGTTTTGCTTTTTGGAACTTTCTGGTTGTTGTTTTTTTCCTAAATATTTTTGATCTGCATTTGATTGGATCCCGAATGCAAAGCCCATGGACAAGGAGGACCAACTGTACATGAAATTATTTTACAATCACATAGATCAAAAGAACACAAAAACCTGTCTAATAAAGCATAACAATCAGAAGATTAAAAAACAAATAGCCTGTGAAGTGCTTTCCTAATAATAAAAGCTACTTTTAAAAATTAGCTTTTACAGATTTCTAGTAAAACCATTTGAATGTTGGTTATATAACTCTATCATGCTGAATTCACAATTGGAGCCAGCCATCTGATTTTTATATCTTGAACTTCGATGTAAAATTCCTGGAAACATGTGGTTCCTTTGAACTAAAAGTCATATGATATTTTTATTATTTGAAAGTCAAGCTTGTTCATTTTACCATTTAATCATGCAAGTAGAGCTTTCTATTACATAATTTATTATGTATATTTTAAAACATTTCATTATAATTAATGAGTTAACTAATACAATGCAAACTATTAGTTTAGCTTGTCTCTTGGTAAATTTGGAGTTATATGGACATATATATTGACATATATTGCAGTAGTATATTTGGGTAGGGGTTTGTATCAGCATTTGCTGCATTAAAAATAAAATCCTATCCCAAATTTAGTGATATAAAGCAATTATTTATTAGCTGGTGGCTTTTTTATTTTTTTTATTCATGACTATTTGTGCTGGGCTCAGTTTAGTGGTTCTTTTGTCAGTCTCCCTATGTTCAGTTGGCAGATCAACTAGAGCAGCCGTGGGCAAACTACGGCCCGCGGGCCGGATCCGGCTGTTCTATTCGGTTCTCTTGCTCTCCCCTCCGCTCCTTTACTTTGAATTTATATTAGTTCACACAAACACTCCATCCATGCTTTTGTTCCGGCCCTCCGGTCCAGTTTAAGAACCCATTGTGGCCTTCAAGTCAAAAAGTTTGCCCACCCCTGAACTAGAGCCTGATTTGGCTGGAATTCTTCACTTACATAGCTAACATTTGGCTGGGTGATAGGGGTGGCTGACCCTATGTCTCCATCATCTAACAGGCATCCTCAAACTACACCCCGCGGGCCACATGCGGCCCGCCGAGGACATTTATCCGGCCCGCTGGGTGCCACAGCCTGTCCTGCTTAGCAGCCGACTTGTCCCGGGCCCGCCATGCGCATAGGAATTTGTTCATAGTTTTTTTTAAAACTATAGTCCGGCCCTCCAACGGTCTGAGGGACAGTGAACTGGGCCCTGTTTAAAAAGTTTGAGGACCCCTGCTCTAGCAGGTTAGCCTGAGCTTCTCTATATGGTGACAAGCAGCAAGAGACAGCAGCAAGCTCCAATGTGCAAGCACTCTGCCAACATTTGGTTATGGCATGTTTGCTAATATTACTTTAGACAAAGCAGGTCACACAACCAAATCCAGATTCAATACATTCTACCTCTTGATGGGCAGAGTTGTAGCCATTTTTATTTTGCCATCTATCATAGGGGTCAAATAAATCTAAATACATTTATTCATGATATTAGCATTTAAAATTACCGTACTGTTATAGAGTCTAAAGAAAGTCACTGTGGACTGGACTTTTCAATGGAAAACTAACTTCCATGTTGGTAATGATTTTGATTTCTTGGTAACAACCACAATTGAAAAAAATAAAATGATAAATGATTACATGTGAAAATAAAACTTGAGATTTAGTAAGATTCCACATAAGATATTTATATTAGCTCTTGTTAATAAGGACGTTTAATAGCTGTGGGCAATCAGGATGTGCCTATTTGAAAATGCCACCTGATTATATTTGAGCATTAATAACATCTAAGGAAATGAATAAAAGGAAATTCTAGAACTCATTCTATTTTAGCCAATATTGTATTGGACTTATAATAATTTAACTCTTAAACTGAAAATTTTACTAGAAGATGGATATCTAGTTATATATGTGTATAAAATGATAGGTGTTCCTATTTTCACAGACACAAAGCAAGCTGTTCTATACAGATAGGAGTATACCAACCTTCAGCCTCGAATCTGCTGCTCTCACATCAACACGTAAATCTATCTCATTACCAATTAAGCTGCCTGCACGAGAACACATCAAATGCCTGCCAATTGCTCTGGCTTCCTATACCTAATTACAAATTGCAGAATACTAATTTGGGTGTCAATCAATCTGAGAACCAGTGCACTGCAGTAATACTCACTGGGGGGCATTGAATATCAATTTCTCTGTCTGCCTCTAGCTTAGTTCAATTTCCTGTACCCAAATTATCTGTTTTGTTTAACATTTATGTCTATACCATGAAATTTATTTTCCTTTTTAATGTAAAGTAATATTTTCCATGAGAAGATGTCCTTTTCTATAGTATGGTTAGATAAGGTAAACTACTTTAACCAATCCATTTCTCGAACTATTTATTTTCCTCTTCTCAGAAGTAGTGCCTTACTGAACTAAATTTAAGTTTGTCCCTGATTTTTGCACAATATGGGCTTTTATTGGTCCTGCTAACATTTGATCTATGCTCTATCCTAAGTAATAGCAATTCTTTTTTCATAGCTAGTTTTCTTAGCAGACTGCTATCAAAGTTCCTTGCTTTAGATTCCCCCACCCACACCTCTGATTGCAGACTCGGCCCCTTCCCAAGCCTAAAGCCTCCACCACCTGATGGCCAGCTGGGAGTGACCTGGGTTCAGAGGAGGTTCCTGGGACCCAGGTATGTGTGCAAATTAACCATCTTTGTTGGGTTAATTTGCATACTCACTCTGATTGGCTGTGGGCGTAGCAGAGGTACGGTCAATTTACATGTTTCTCTATTATTAGGTAAGACTAGAGCAGCCGTGGGCAAACTACGGCCCGCGGGCCAGATCCGGCCCGTTTGGCTGTTCTATCCAGCCCGCGGAGCCGAAAGAGTGGAGGGTTCTCTTGCTCTCCCCTCCGCTCCTTTACTTTGAATTTATATTAGTTCACACAAACACTCCATCCATGCTTTTGTTCCGGCCCTCCAGTCCAGTTTAAGAACCCATTGTGGCCCTCGAGTCAAAAAGTTTGCCCACCCCTGGACTAGAGGCCCATTGCATGATATTTGTGCAAGAATAGGCCTTCTTTTCCCTGGCTTTGCTCCTGGCTGCCCTGGAGCCTGCAAGTCCCCGCTCCTGGGCCACCTGGGAGCTGCCAAGTCCTAACCTCCTCTGCCTGCTGGCCTGATTGCCCCCTAACCACCTCTGCCTGCCAACCTGATCACCCCTAACTGCTCCCCTGCCGGGCTGATCGCCCCCTAACTGCCCTCCCCTGCCGGCCTGATCGCCCCCTAACTGCCCTCCCCTGCTGGCCTGATAGCCCCCTAACTGCCCTCCCCTGCCAGCCTGATCGCCTCCTAACTGCTCTCCCATGCCAGCCTGTTCACCCCATAACTGCCTCCCCCGCCGCCAACCTGATCGCCTCTAACCACCTCTGCCTCGACCCCTGCCACCGTGGCTTTGACCAGAAGGACATCCAGAAGATATCCGGTCTAATTAGCATATTACCCTTTTATTAATATAGATAGGTAGATGGGCCTGCTGTGCACCAGGGACAGGTAACAAAACACACCTGCCCTCATGGAGCTCAAAGTCTAGAGGGGAAGGAAGACATTGAAAATTGTAAAAATAAACCCAAGATTATAGACTGTGGTGAGTAAGATGAGGAGAAAGAGCAGGGTGCTATGAAAGAGAATGACAGGCAAGACCTGTTTTAAATGAGAGTGGTCAGGAAATGTCCCTGTAAGGAAGATATACTATTTAAGCTTGGACTGGGCGGGGAAGATGGATGGAGCTAGGCAGAGTGGGAAACAGCATTCTAGGCATATGGAATACTGGTATAGCCCATGTGAGGCCCTCAGGTTGAAAAATCTCAATGCTTTTTTTTTTTCCTCACACACTAAAATCCATTACAACTGAGCATAGTAATCAAAATGAAAGAAGAGGTTGGGAAGTAGGTGGTGGCCAGATGATGAGGGCCTAAGGGCTATATGTAGGGTGATCCTATATCTGGTATGCCAAGGACATCTGGTTTAGGCCTATTGTCCTAATGTCATTATTAGTAATTCCCTTTTTCACTCTAAAAATGTCCTGGTTTTGACAATTATATAATCACTCCCTATATTAAACAGTATAGGTTTTACTCTAAGTGTAGTGGGGAGCCTTTGGAGAATTTTAAGGAGAATGATCTGCTTTATGGTGATGAGGCATGAGTGGACACAAGGAGAAAGGTAGATGGCTATTCAGAAGTTTAGAAGATAGATGATGTTGGCTTGGAGTAGGATGGTGACAGTGAGGACGAAGAGATGTAGATGGATTCAAGATATATATTTTGGAGGTAGGAGAGTTAGGTCATAGTGATGAAGTGGGTATGGGAGATGAGTGATAAGAAGTTATCAAGGAAAACTCCAAGATTTAGTTTAAACAACTGAGTGACTAGAGGTGCCATTACTTCAGTGGGCACAGTTGGGAGTAGACACCAAAGGAGGAATGAAGAAAAGAAAGAACAAAGTTTAAGTTTTTTGAAGTGTCAAGTTTGAGGTCCATGGAGATGCCAGGTGTTTGCCCCAGGATAAATAGCAGGTAACTAAATCAGTGTAGATCTAAGTGTACCTGAGTCTTGGACCCTTGTCTTCCGAATCCCAACTTTCTATATCCTAATAACCCTCTTAAATATAGAGTTGTGCTTAGGTATTGCTTCATGCCATGTTTTCCTGAGAAAGGCCTGTGACAGATGCCTAGGCCTTTGCTTGTGGGAATTTAGTTGTAATAGGGGCCTAAAAGTATAACTAAATAAATTTATGAAAATGGGAGCAAACCGTCCAACCTACAAGGATGTGGCTGAGACCCTCACTTGACAGATGAGGACATCAGGCCCAGAGAAGTTGTGTGCTTTCCCTTCGGTTACCCAGGTAGTGGGACAGCTGGAGTTCCTCCCTCCATCTTCATCCATCCCAGAGAATCATTCTTTCCAAGAGTAGAAAATCTGTCAACAGTCCTCCAAGAGAGGTCCTTTAGCAAACGTCTGGATGCCACAGTGGATTTTGTTGTTGGCCCTACATAAGGGGAGGGTTTTCTCTCTGGAGAGGATGCCCATCTTTAACAGTCTTCCATTGTGAGCAGAGCTAGTTCCATTGTTAAGATTTTCCTTGCTGAGAGGCACATGTGTTTTGAGTGTCACAGAGTGCCCTATTGTGTCAAGCTCAAAAAGGCGTGCATCCTAGCACAGCTGATGTATCCATTTGCTGTGGGGCGACAGCCAGCTGCCTGGCCCATCCGTGTGGCTGCTGTTACAGGTAGAGACAGCTGCACCACCACCAGGTATGGGGAGCTTAGAGAAGAAACAGGCTGAAAAGACGGCAGCTTTTGGATTTCCTTGGACATCACCCCTGGTTAACTGATAAGGTATCATTCCTTGGGTGGAGTCCTTCTCATCGTGTTAACCTTCTTTTGAATCAGTGCTTTTGATTTATGAAAATTAAAATGAGTTCCAGACCAAAGGACACAGCAGTGGTAGTCATCCTCCTAGAGCATGATGCTGATCTCATGCAACATTTCTGTAGGACCCACCAATTAATTGGTTGAGCCAATTAATTAAATCACATCAAGCCTGAGAATGAAGTTTAAATTACTCTGTATTGTGTATGGAATTACCCACATGATAAGTGATCACGACTAAAGCAGCATTTGCATGGGCCTTGGGTGTCACGTTTCCCTGAAAGTGACTTGCTCCTCTCATCCGTGCTCTCAGCTGTCACCCCATGTCTGGAGAGTGTGCCTGTAAGCCAGGCTGGTCAGGCCTCTACTGTAACGAGACATGCTCTCCTGGATTCTATGGGGAAGCTTGCCAGCAGATCTGCAGCTGCCAGAACGGGGCTGACTGTGACAGTGTGACTGGAAAGTGCACCTGTGCCCCGGGATTCAAAGTAAGTGGCTCGGCTCTGGAGGAAGGAGACAAGGGTGTGATGCGGCTCGTATCAGTACCATGATTTATGTGACCTTTTCTGAAGTACAGTGAACATGCTAAAATCAATCCCATCATTAACAAGGTAAAGCATGAAAACTAGTAAGGAGCGACACAAGGAATTGCTTTAGAATGATGATTGGGAAAGCCGGTAAAACTATAAATGTGGCATCAATAGTTAATTACTTAATTAATATATGTCATGAAGTATGCTGTATTGTAAATATTCCTTACATAACTATTTTACTGTTGTATAAGCAGTATGAAATTACTTTTCCAAGTAGGATATGTATTGTTGTCAACAGTTTTTGTCTTAATTCCATCTATTTTCATGTGATGGTTAGTAGTACATAAGTTTTTTGGTCCCTTTGGGAATCTAGAACTTACAAAAATGTCTATGTATGCCAGTAGAGCAGAATTTTGCCTAGTTGCTAAGGTTTCTTAGCTACAGATTAGGAATCTTTGTTTTAAAGGAAAATGGGTTGTTTTTAAATTATTTCTCCCATTTTAAAGAGAACATTAAACTCTGAAGGATGTTGATAATTGATAATTGATAATTATTCCAAAGCATTTAATGCAGAACAAGAGGATCATAAACTCTCTGAGCTGAGAGATCTTTACAGGGTTTTCTAACCTGTCACAGTCCTTTGGTTGAGCCCTTGGATCCACCTTGTTTTAAAGAGTCCCTTCTGTGCTTTTTTTTTTTTTTTTTTTTTTTTTTTTTTTTTTTTTTTTTGGTTTGTTAGTTTGTTTTTGTTAATCCTCACCCGAGGATATTTTTCCATTGATTTTTAGGGAGAGTGGGAGAGAGAGGGAAAGAGAGAGAAACATCGATGTGAGAGAAACACATCGATTGGTTGGTGGCCTCCTGCACGAGCCCTGGCCAGGGCCCAGGCCAAGAAGGAGCCTACAACCAAGGTGCGTGCCTTTGACAGAAATCAAACCCTGGACCCTTCGGTCCACAGGCCAGTGCTCTCTCCACTGAGCCAAACCGGCTAGGGCAGTTCCTTCTGTTTTGAAAGGAGGTCACCTCCAGTCACCTCTGGTAACCTACGTCCCTTTAAGGCTCGCTGTCAGATAACAAATTGAATCATGTGGGCTGTTCCTTTGCTGTGCCTACTAATCATATTATATATTTATTATACAAGGAAGTCTAGGAAGCATTGCAATTTAATGTATAGCTCATATTTATGTTTATTTGTTGACAGTAATTTTACAGCTGCAGTTTATTGTGATATATCTACTTGTCTGAGCAAGGACAAAAGGTTTTATATTTGCTACGAAGGAAACTAATGAAGGCAGCAGGCTTTTGGGGATGTTATTCAACACTGCATCATAAACATCGGCCAGCTAGCATTGCCCTTGAATCTCTAAATTTGTATGGTGGTGACATTATAGCAACTTTGTAATATACAATGTGTTAAAATTGGAGCAGGAGTATAATTAGCATCACCAAGATATATTTTTGTTTATTTGTGCTGGCCTTATTTCAGTGTGTAGAGTTGCATGCATTTTCCTGTTTGTGCCTGTTTAGGGAACTGACTGCTCTGCCCCGTGCCCTCTGGGAACCTATGGGGTCAACTGTTCCTCTCTCTGTGGCTGTAAGAACGATGCTGTCTGCTCTCCTGTGGATGGCTCGTGTACTTGCAAGGCAGGTAAGTGGGTGATAGAGTCTTTTTTATGATCCTGGTCCTTTTATCTCCTAAAGTCACAGGAATGAAACCTTAACTAGGGTTCTAGGTCCAGCTGTGCCAAAATTCAGTGCCTGATCTCAACAAGCCCTTCAGCCAGGGGTTCTCCTGCTTTCATGAGTGGACAGGAGAGGCTCACAGATGATCTCTGATGGATAAGGGAAGAGGCTCATGCATAGGAGATGATCTAGGATGAGTCAGGGAAGAGGCTCAAGCATAGGACATGATCTCTGAAGTTGCTGTCAGCTCCAAAACTCTGTGAGTCTCTGCATTTTGGAAATGACGAAGCCAAGCAGACATGTGTCCATGGCCCTAAGTTCACTGACCTGGAGTCATGACGAGAAATGCAGCCAAGCACCGATTTCACGTGAGGGCCGGAATGTGTCTATTCAGAGTTTCTGCAGCAGTTAGGACCCTAGGTACTCAGTGTTCATGGTTAAGGGGGTCCTGCATTAAAGACAAGGTTGCTCTTTCAAATACAAACATTCCTTTTCCCTCCCATATGAGTATTTCACTTTTCTAACCTGAACAAAACAGCACCACTGTGCGTTAAAGTGGCCCCCACTCCATGTCTCCTCCCCCATTAGCCCAGGAGAGCTTCTCATGTTGGCATCTGTGTGACGGATCACACACCCATGTGGCTGTTCGGGTGCTTTTGTTCATTTCTGTGCTGGGGCTGGGACACTGCCTTGATCTCTAAGCTGCTTCTAAAGGGAAAGTGGCTGGGAAAGGCTTGGCAAGACGCCCCGCTGCCTTTGTTTCCTCACGTGCTCTGGTCTTCTTGTCATGGCAGGCTGGCACGGGGTGGACTGCTCCATCCGCTGTCCCAGTGGCACATGGGGCTTTGGCTGTAACTTAACGTGCCAGTGCCTCAACGGCGGAGCCTGCAACACCCTGGATGGGACGTGTACGTGCGCACCTGGATGGCGCGGGTTGAAATGTGAACTTCCCTGCCAGGTACGACCAACCCGTTTCCCCGCTGGGAACGCCTGGGAGCCCATGCCAGAGGGTTAGCCTATTTCTTGCAGTTTTCCTGATTTAAAGTACCTGAGTGCAAACCAAACCTTAGTAACTATTAGAAGAATTAAGGTATCTGAACTTAGAATGGATATAGGATCAGAAAAGGGGTAGGCATGAAATTGATTAGGTAGCTTTGTAAGAATCGTTTTCTTCTTTTCCTTCATCCCTATTCAGGTTCCCCTAATCGCCACGCCCCACCCCCTCGCCCCTCCCCGTCTATTTTTTTTTATATATATATTTTATTGATATTTTACAGAGAGGAAGGGAGAGGGATAGAGAGCTAGAAACATCGATGAGAGAGAAACATCGATCAGCTGCCTCCTGCACACCTCCCACTGGGGATGTGCCCGCAACCAAGGTACATGCCCTCGACCGGAATCGAACCCGGGACCCTTCAGTCCGCAGGCCGACGCTCTATCCACTGAGCCAAACCGGTTTCGGCACCCCCGTCTATTTTTTTTTGTTGTTGTTCTTATACACCCATATCTTCCTGGCAGCCAATCAATAGCATTTGCCCAGCACTCAGTGTATGCCTGTCAACTCTCCAAATACTGTGTTTCCATTGTAATGGGAAACCTCCAGCATTTGGGGAGGAAAGTGGCAGGGAACTGAAGGGTGTGGTGATGGTGTCCCAGACATGCTCATTGAGGTGGTAAAAGAAAGTTTGGAAATGGCCATTTTTTAGTGTAAATAGCTCTGGAGTCACAAGAATCCCCAAAGGTTTTCCTAGTTCAACACTGACGCTTCCCTTGACCAGCTTTGGAGATATTCGTCACTAGACGTCCCCCACTGTGTCGGTCACCTCATACTGACAGAGGGTGCAAATGGAAAGTGCATTCTCTAGTAACTTGCTGATTTCCCTTTCTTCCTGAATGAAGCACAGGCTGTTTCTCTCCCTATTTTCCATCATTCTTTCTTCCCTTCACAATTCTTTTCTCCTGAGCTGGTAAGTGTTCTCTCCGTGGTGTGTGTTCTCTGCCCCTGGGAGGACAACTGATAGCAAGATGACACTGTGACCCCTGAACACAGCCCCTCAAGAAGGGCCTCTCTCAGGCTTACTCTGCATTAAGCAACCCATTTTCCAAAGCAGAGAGGATCTGCCCTGGGCGAGTTCATGCCAACCCTTAGGACAAAGTTAAGTCAGCTTTGCGCCTCTCATCCACCAGTGCTCTCAGATGGGCATGGAGATCACCTTTCAGTTGTGGACAAAACAGAGCCTCTGGCACAGTCTTTTCCTTTTTTTGTATAATAGATGCAAGGCCTATGGTTTGGTGGTCCTTAAGGTAGCAGGGCTAAATCCTATGTAACCCCATAAAACAGTGGGGCCTAAAAAGTGGTTTATTTCTTTTATTTTAATAAATTTAACAATCTGGACAAATGATTTTGCCATCTGACACCCACTGCCTGTTTATGCTGGTTCTCAGGTTCCTCTCTCTTTGCAATTATGCGCCCTTGCTCTTTTCTTCTCTTTTCTTTGCTTTTCTGCTTCATATTTTTAGTTGATTCTTAGAGAGAGAGGAAGGGAGAGGACGTGAGAGACCTAAACATCAATCTGCTGCCTCCTGCATGCCCCCTACTGGGGATCTGACCAGGAATCAAACTGACAACCGTCCAGTGCACAGGACAACACCCAACCAACTGAGCCACGGCGGCCGGGGGCCACCCACGCTTTTCTGAGTGCTGGATGGTGTGGGAGGCTTGTAGTGCTCTCCCTCCGTTCATCAGGACCTGTCAACGCACAGATTCCCACTCCTCTCCCACAAACTAAATGATTGCATCCACATCTCCGTTGGACCACTAACACCGACACGCCTGTGAGAAGATAGAGATCTGGGAGGGGATGAGTAGGAGGGTGTGCCAACACGTACTTCATCCTCCCAGAATCCTGAATCAGAACACTTCATCTTGTCTAGACTCCTTCCTCGAAAGGAAGATATTAATTAGAAAAAAATAACAAAAGACTTACATTTTTCTTTATAGCTCCACATATCCCATTGGCAACTTATGGGAAAAGCTTAACTCAACTAGAGCTATAATACTTTTTAAAATTTTGGAGCTTCTCTAAGTGGGTCAGGCTCCTTCTTTTCCACCTAAGAATAGAATGCCTTGAAGAAAACATTGAACTATTTTATAAAAATTATTAGGAGCAAAAGAAAATTTGTTTACAAGTTGTGGTTTATGGTAAGGTAAAAACTATTATTTTAATTAGTTGGCATATTTACATACACCTGCATATATGCATATCAGCATCTTAGTATTATTGATTTCACTATTCATATATCTCAACCGTATGTCAGACATAAACGAAGGTGTGAGAGACTTTAAAACACTGACCTCCCGGAGCCCCTATTTTGGAGGCCAAGAAGGCATGGAAAAGTTGTTTATAATGCACGTAGCTGAGAGGTGTTGGGACTATGGCCCCTTTGTTTCCCATTGTCTGTTTTCCCTGTCCTCATTGCTGTCTTCCATGCAGGATGGCACGTATGGGCTGAACTGTGCAGAGCGCTGTGACTGCAGCCATGCAGACGGCTGCCACTCCACCACGGGCCACTGCCGCTGCCTCCCCGGATGGTCAGGTGAGAGCCCGCTGCTCCTTGCTATTTCAAAGACACACACACACAGGTCAACTGTACAGAAAGAATGAAAATAGAGTTGTCTCCAATAAGCTGACACATTTTTACCCAAGAAACATTACTATTAGGCCTAATGAATCTGTAATCCAGAAAGGACTTTTTGTTCAACTGGACAGGGCAGTTCTCCTGAGCCTGCATGGAAGGCCCAGCTGTCAGAATTCAGGCGGCCAGAGGGGAGAAGTGTGAATTGCTTTGAAACGTTTAGCAAGACCTCTGTGGTATTTTGGAGCATTGAGGAAAGAATGATTAAAATAAACCATAAGACTGTAATTAAGCTCACCTCACCGAGACAGAAATATTAAATATTAAACTGGTCAATATACAAATGTTAAAATATTCATTACTAGAATTTGAAAGTTTGAAAACATAGTTTTTCTTATAATAATGTTTGTCATAAAAATTCATAATATGGTTGAATACCAATTTTCTAACCAAATTTCTCCTTATTTATATGACTTCATGGTTTCAGCCAGGAAGTTTAACAGACTAACAGGGGTCTTAAAAGAAGAATGGTTTTTGCTCATGATGTACAGACCTGGAAGATGGCACTAAATGCCCAAACAAATTGGGATCATGTTCTTTTTTATACACCAATTCAAGCCTATACTAAAAAAACCAAATAAACAAACTTTTGAGTACTTTTTAAGAAACAGTATAACTGGCAATGCAATAGGACAGTTATTAAACACTGGGAGCCCAGCGCGCGATATCGCGAGGTGCTGCCCACCCACCTGCAGCCTCGCCTTGACACCCGGACCTGTCCACGCAGAGCTCCAGCACGCCTGGCCCAGCCCCCAAACCCTCTGGGCTTCTCTGGCCACTTCAAGCCCCGACCTCAGTCCCTCCAGTCGCCTTGGGCTTGTCCCGCCTTCTCTGGGCACCTCCACGCTTCTGCCCCATCTCCGGAGCAACGCCCCAGCTAATATGCTAATGACCTGGTCTACCCATTACTGTGTCCTGCTCATTAGCATATTAGCTCTTTATTAGTATGGATTGGGATGAATGAACTGAGCAATTGATGACCATTCGGCTGAAAGTAAAATAAAATGTTGATTGCTGATTTGCCAATTTCAAGTGAAACCCTGTTGTACTAAGGACTGGATTGGAGGTAGATAAATGAACCGGAACTTCCTTTTAAAATTAACTTTTCTTTGCAGCCATTTGTGTGTGAGTGTGTATTTGTATATATGTTATATTTGTATCTAAATATATCTATATATTTAGATACAAATATAACCAAATATAACCAAAAATACATCCAAAGAAGATTCTAGAGAAATAATAAGTAATGCTTTTTGAGTGCTTACTGCAGGCTTGCAACTCTATGAGGTAGGAAATATTATTTATTTTCTCCTTTTTACAGATGAGGAAGCTGAGGCAAAGACATGTTAAGTGACTGAACTGAGGTCCCAGAGTCAATAAATGTGAGAGACAGGTTTTTCAAATGCTCCCTACGGTGTACCCAGTGCTTTTAACTATTGCACCCACCTGCCATCACAGACTTATTCCAGGAGGTGCTGGAGGACAGGGCACTTATACTGAGATTTATTTTCACCCTGGATGAAGATCCAGCAATCAATTTCTCTCTCTCTCTCTCTCTCTCTCTCTCTCCATACACACACACACACACACACACATATGCAGGGTGTCCCAAAAAATGTATGCACATTTTAACAACTGATAGCCCAGTTTTGAAAATGAAATATATTTTAATAAACACTGCCTTTATAATTATTTAAAGTGTGTGTATACATACATATACACATATATAATAGCTTTATTGATATATAATCATATGCCATAGAATTCACCTATTTAAAATGTACAATTCAATGGTTTTTAGTGTATTTAAAGAATTATACACCACAATCCATTTTAGAAGATTTTCATCACCTCCATAAATTAGTGCTCATTAGCATTAATTCCCTATTTACCCCCAGTCCTTTCTACTGCCCCCTTTTCCTAGGCAACCACTAATCTACTTTCTGTCTCTGTAGTCTTGCCTGTTTTGATATTGTTCGGACTCATACAATACGTGGTCTTTTGTGACTGGTTTCCTTCACTTAACATTTATTTTCAAGTTTCCTCTCTATTGGAGCATATGTCAGCACTTCATTTATTTTTACTGCCAAGTAATATTCCATTGCATGGGTAGACTACATTTTATATGTCCATTCATCATGGATAGATTTTTGGGTTGTTTTCACTTTTTCGCTATTTTTAATAACGCTTCTATGAATATATATATATATATATATATATATATATATATATATATATAGTGTGTGTGTGTGTGTATATACATATATATATATATATTTGTGTGTGTGTGTATATTTAGAAGTGGAATTGCTGAGTCATAGGGCAATTCTAACCTTTTTAAGAATTAAAACGAATTGCTAAACTGTTTTCCAAAGTGACTGCATCATTTTACATTCCTACCAGCAATGTATGAGGGTTCCAATTTTTCCATATCCACACTCTCATTTATTATCATCTGCCTTTTTATTATAGCCATTCTTATTGGTGGGAAATAGTATCTTATTGTTTTTTATTTGCATTTCCCCAATGAGTAATGATGTTTAATATATTTCCATGTACTTATTGGCCATCTGTATATCTTCTTTGTTGAAATATCTATGCAAATTTTTATTTGCTTTTTATTGGGATATTTGTCTTTTTATTATTGAGTTGTAATAGTTCTTTATATATTCTAGATGTATGTCCCTTATCAGATATATAACTTGCAAACATTTTCTCTCATTCTGTGACTTATTTTGTTCACTTTTTGATCATGCCTGTTGCAGCAGAAAAGCTTTTATGTTGATGAAGCCCCATTTGTCTATTTTTTTCTTTTGTTGCTTATATTTTTGTCATCAAATCTAAGAAACCATTGACTAATCCAAGGTCACATAGATTTATGCCTATATGTTCTAAGAATTTTATAGTTTTAGCTTTTACACTTTATCTTTACATCTAGGTCTTTGATCCATTTTCAGTTCATTTTCTATATATGGTATGAGATAAGTGTTCAACTTCATTCTTTTGCATGTGACTACTAGCACCATTTGTTGAAAAAACTATTCTTTTCTCCATTTAATTGTCTTGACATCCTTGTCAAAGATCAATTGACCATGAATGTGGGAGGCCTTATTTCTGGACTCTCACTTCTATTCCATATATATGTATCTCCTATGCCAGATACATATGTATCTCCTATGCCAGTACCATACTGTTTTGATTATTTTAGCTTGGTAGAAAGCTTCAAAATTGGGAAGTGTGAGTTCTCCAACTGTGGTCTTCTTTTCCAAGATTGTTTTCACTATTCTGAGTCCCTTGAATTTCCATATGAATTTTAGGGTCAGCATGTCAATTCCTGCAGAGAATTAAGGTGGAAATTTAATGAGGATTGAAACCATAGATCATTATGGGGAGTATTGCCAACTTAGCAACATTGAGTCTTCAGATCCTTGAACACAGGGTGTCATCAGCAGCCTCTTCAGTGGTGTCTTTCGGGCCTTTGGGATTTGTTGAGAGCTTCTTTGGCTTCTGACAGGGGTAAACTGAAAAGAACCGTCATGTACTTGATTTCTAGTGTCTGACAGCTACCATGGGAAACACCATGGCTGGTGTAATGGACTCTATTTTCTATTAATAGGAGCCACCCATAGACACAAGGACTCCATGGCCCTCTAGTTCCTCCTTGACTTGCAAAAGCTAAGGTTACTCCGACTTCACAATATGACGTCCCACCTTCTCATAGTTTCTGTTTGGCCTCAGTTACTAAATGTTAAAACTACATTATTTTAGGGATTAAAGCAGATTTTGTGACTTCACCAGGCTTCTTGAAACTCTCAAATGTAGTGACTGGCACTAAGTTCTCAACGACCACAGTGAAATGAAAGAGCATTTTTAACCCCCAGCAAATTCAAAAATTCCCTTACAGAGAGGCCATATCATTTGTTTTGGGCAAAACTCCACCTAGTCTACTCTTGCCTTATGAATATAGAGGAAATGTGAGGTGTTCCCGAACACACCAGTCACTGCTCAAGTATCCACCTGCTTTGATGATTTAGAACCAGCCTGTGAAAGGCATACTCTCGCGTACATGAGCAAATCAGGAGCAAGGATTTGGCCTGAAGCCAGTCAGAAAATGTGTTGGTTGCATTCCACAGTCTGGGTCATGGGGTAAGACAAATTATCCCATCTGGCCTTAGACCTCTGGGCTCCTGTGGGAATGCAGTGGCTTTGTCACACAACGTAATCTTGTAATCCTCTGTCCATCTGTGACTGGTCTGCTTCTCCGAAGGGAGGAAGCTCTATCACGTGTCGACCACCGTTCCTTTGCTTCATGGTCCCAGTGACTTGTTTATCCGGGACTTTCGTGTGGGCATCGGGTCTGCAAGTATCGAAGGCTGCTGTGAAACGTGTTTTAGAGAGGTCATCTCCACACTCACAGAACACACATGGAATAAGCAAGTGTATGTCGAGGAAGGAGAGTTCCTGAAGTTCCAGACAGTACCCTGCACTTGGACCAAGAATTGGCTTTTTTTTTTCCTAAAAGAAAAGTGAAAGAAGTGTAGCCTCTATTATTTACACGGAACATCATTACATTGCCAACACTGAATGGGCTCATGGCTTTTCATTGCAAACTTGTTTTGAGTAAGTCCTTTGAAAGGACCTTTTCCAACACAAAGGAAGGTCTGATTTCCATTCAAGCACCAGTTTCAGGGTTAAATCAATAGCATAAGCCCAGGGAAGCAAGTGCTTCTTTTCCTCTCCTCCTGTTCCTCTCTTCCCGTTGCTACAGGTGAAGTGTTGAGACCTGCCGGACAGGTGGCAGTGGATGGGATGACAGTGAGGCTTTTGTGAAGGAATCGGTGAAATCTGACACAGGGACCTGCACTCATCTCCTGACCAAGTCAGCAAGACAGCCTAGAGATACCAACAGGGCTCGGCCACTGACCACAGGAGAGGTTGCCAGGCCTCTGAGTTTGGAGCCAGAGATAGGGGTTAGAAGAATTGTACCCCAAATTACAAAGAAATGGATATACCTAAATTGAGCAAGTCATGTGCTAACCAGATATGCCAAGGAATTCAGCTTGCTTTCTTACCAGGGGGCTCACCCACCACTCACCCACCACTCCTCATCACTTCACCCACTTTTCTAATGTTTGACTATCTTTTTCTCTTAAAGGAACCAGAACTCTTATTTATTTCTATTATAATTGATAGTCCTGTTTTACAGTCATAAAAAAAAGTATTCATAGTGTACTACCACCTAGATTAACCAAAACATGCATGCACTTCTATTATATGTGGTTATTTAAGAACTTAATTTATTGACATTTTTAGTCAGTGGCCTACCTTATCAAAAAGGGGAAGATTGCAGTAAAAAAACAAACAAACAAACAAACAAAAAACAAAACAAAAAAACACCGGGGAAGAATGAAACACCTTTTACTCATTTTGAAAAGCCAGTCTCATTTTATAGCAGTGTGTGTATGTGTTATAGCTGTGCCTTGCTCCTCTTGTTATTGAAGGGGAGCATTTCTGTGGCAGAAGCCGTATAACCAGTTGCAAAAGACTACAGGAGGCTTATGGATGCATTCATAACAGGGAAAAAGTAACATGCTAAATGGATAGAAAAGAGATTGGGATGCCAAATAGCCCCTGGAGCCGGGAAAGAGAAAGGGACTAGCAGGGCGTGGTATAATGGAAAGAAGGGGAGGAGAGGAGGGAGAGAGGTGGGCCGCTCATCCAAGCCCTGCCAGGAAGGGGGACACTAGGCAGAGGAAACCTGGAGGCAAGTTTATGAGATTGTGGCTTCTCTACTCTGCTCATCAAGCAGAACTAGGCTTGCAGTGGTCCCAGCCCCTCTCAGAAGGGCACTGCCCTTTCCATCCTTCCCCAAACACAGCAAGTGAGACCAGCTGAGTAAGTGAACGGCTCCTTCAGGTACTCGTCTGTCCTAAACTGATCTCTCATGCAGCTGAGAGATGCCTGAATTTTTATAATAAGGGTCAGTGACATGTAAGTGCAAATGAGTTTTAATGAACATGCATGCACCCAATCAGCCACAAGTGCAAATGACACTCTATCTGACTCTTTATGGTTTTGAAGGGTGGAGAGGAGAGTGTGTGTGCAGGAACATCAGTCTATCTATCTACATGGTCTTGCGGGGAGGGAGTCATGTAAAAGCAGAAGGTGGGGTCTCTGAAGGGAGGGTGGATGGAGGGACTCGCCTTCCCCAAAGAAAGGCTGCAGAAAAAGCCCAAATTTCCTGATCTCCCAACCTGCCTAGCAGTCTGTCCTCCGCTTTTATCTGGGTCCACCCTAAGGCAGGCCATGCTTTCTGGTGTCTGTCTTATAGCTGCAAATGCAAACATCTCTGATTTATAGGACTTATCGGTATGTTTTTTTCAAAGCAGATTATTTTTTAATGGATCTTTACAATTCACAGTATCCAAATAAACTTGACAAATTTAACAGTCGTTGAGTGTTCCCCCAGTGCTTAGGTGCTGGGAACATGAAGATAAGTGGCACCAGCTCCTGGCCTGCTCCGTTCTCTGGGGCAGACACTGTGTGGGCAGAGGAGGGCACGCCAGTCAGTAACTTTTTACACTAAAGTGTGCCGTCACTTCACTGGCCAGAGGATTACAAAAGCAGAAAAGTGTTATGACTAAATACTGTAGTCCCTTTCTCCTATAACCACCAAGCCCAATTATTATTAACACATCTCTCTCGGCTCTAATATATGTTTAACAGCTTATTGCTCAGGAACAAGACAACAAATTGAAATCATTTCCTTCATTCACTTACGCCCCAAATATTTCAATACTGGCATAAGGAATGTAAACAATTAAGCAAGACAAGGAGTTTGGGGGTTATCTCAGAGAGGGGGAAATAACGACACCCCAGATGATTCATTCATTTGCCGCATTCATGGACACGAATGCCTGGTGAATGCTGATTTCCCATTGACGCTGCTGGCCTAGGCATCAGGCATTAAAGGCATGGACATTTCTTTAGAGCTGCTTAGCTGAAGTTTATCGCGATCATTCAGCCATCGCCTAGCAACTTGTGAAGGCCATGAAAGAGCTCTTTGTCCAGAAGCCTGGCAAAAACAGTCCCTCACACATCTCCTTATCAGCGTTAGAACATTTATCAGGAAAAAAAGGCTTCCATTGAGCCAGAGATTCCTGCACATTTAAAGATACCCCCGAGTTTAGGAAGTTGTTTCCTGAAGTAGCTCATATGAGAGCTTTTATCTGTACTTTGAGAAACATTCCACAGAATTTCCTCAAGATGTCCCATAATTCTTCTATTGCTTTATAATCTGGGCCGATAAAAAACACAGACCTGAGCTCATGAAAGTTTATCTTCTCCAAAAGAAGCAAGGCAGACACTTCCACCCCCTTTGCTGGGAAGGGTCACCATGTGAGGTGCACAAAATGTGACTGTGCCGCGCTTCCCGGCTTCAACCCCCTTTTCATCGCTTCTTTGGGGAAGGAAAGAATGACACGGTTGCTCCATCCAGTTGGAAAATGGTCCTGAATATCACACCGAAAAGGGACAGGGTTTACTCATTCATTCAGCAATTATTTGACACCTTGCATGTGCTAGGCACCGTAGTGAACAGAACCAGGCACCATCTCTCCTTCATGGAGCTGCCAGAACTCATCAATGACCCCGGGTGAGTCTGGGGAGGGAGCTGCAGCCTTCGTCTGCATCCACTCCTACATTTCTCTGGAATTCATCTTCCCCTGCATCCCCACTACCATTAATTTAGTTTAAGACCTTGTCATTTTTATCTTTTTTTTTTTTAACCTGGAAAATCCCAAACAGCCACCTGACAGGTCTTCCTTCTTCCAGGCTCATCTTCAAAACAGCTTCTGCCCTCCTACAAACACATGTTTAATTATGCACATCTCCTGCTGAATTGTCCATTAGGTCCCTGTTTGCACTCTTACCAAACTAAAGGGGTTTGTTCTCCTGTGTGCATCAGAGCCCAATCAAATGCAAACAGGAGTTTGCAGCAAAGAAAATAAAGGTTTATTATTTTAAGAAATGGTATCAAACTGAAGCCATTGCTCTAAGACCTAGCTCCCCGAGGGTTTCCAGGGGATGGTTGTATAAGGGACAATCGTTAATCATGGTGGAGTTAGGGTCGTGGTCTCTACTGATGGGTCAGCGCTAGGGTAGGGGTCGCTGACCATTGCCTCTGGTCCTGATGTCAGCCATGGTGTCGCTCTGTCTGGTTTCACACCACTGTGGTTGGTGGGGCCATCCTGCTTTTCTGGGTCTGGACCTGAAACACAACTGAGGCCTAGATGTTATCTTTAGTTTGACTAAAACTTAGTCTCTGTGGTCAACAGACTGGAGGCTTTGTTCCTAAGATTATTTGATGGGGTCAGAACCTCATTGTCCTGAGGGCTTTATGATTAAGGGAGTGGTCGTGCAAGTCAGGGTGCTGGATGAGGCCAGTTTGAATCAAAAGGAAAGAAAGGAGAAAAGGCCATATTTAAAAAACGACGTTTCTGTGTGGTTACAGCACCAGGAGGAAGCTCACACTCCGCAGGGCGGCATTCTTGGCTTTCCTACATGACCATGCCTAGCCGCCCTGAGGGCTCTGCCGCTCTCAGCCCCACTCCTCCTGTCCCCAGCGTGCCATTCTGAACGGAGAAGACACTTATTTCTCGGAGCTTCTGAGCCTTGCACCCAACTTTCCTTTAGCTTGGAACCCTCCTCTGCCTTCACAAGCTACCTTCTCCCACCGCGATCCCCTAGCAGGGCTGGGAGTGCTGTTCTGGGCCCATTCTCACTCTAGATTTAGAGGTCTTTCTCAGAGAACCTCTCACCAGCAAGCCAGCAGCTGTCAGACCCCATGAATGTTTACTGAGTTGAATTCTCTTTTCTGTCTTTGACAAACAAGGAAGTAAAACAATGTCTTATAGGACTCTAGCAAAGTTGGCAAAGACCAGGATGAGATCAGTGGAAATAATTCCTGAATAAAATACACACACACACACACACACACACACACAGCCAAAAAAAAAAAATGGTTAAAGCAAACTTACAGTTTCCTATCCTGGAAGAAGTTTCATGCTATGCCTGGCATAGAGTTCATATCAGTAGCACTTACCCTGGTATCCCCTCTGTAAGTCTCATTGCCTGAAATTTCACACTTAGAGATTTATTTCTTAGGCTCTTAACATGTATATTTCTTAAAATATCAATATTCTCTAGAAAATATAACACCTCAGCAATAATAAATGTATCTTATCCTTTCCTGCCTATAAGATGGAGGGAAAGATACAAGAGGCCTGAAGGGGAGGAATAGCAATAGGAGAAAACATTAGAAAAAGAAGACAGCTTCACACTTTTCCCTGGAGTTGCCCCCTGATTGAGATATACTTTGTATTTGTCTTCAAACAGGTTAGGCATTAATATCTGCAAAGTGATGACTCATTTTTTACTAATGATAGAGAAATATTGAATTCTTAGGGGGAGTTGGTAATAGAATTGTTATAAGTTTCTTTAAAGGAAAGACTTCATTGTGGTCATAAAAGTTATTTAAAAGTAAGCTTGGTTCTGTTGAAATTTGTGTATAGTGGGTATATGATTAGAGATAGAGATTTGATCGATGATTTCTAGAATTCCCTGTGATGGTCTGGAAATGAAATGGTGGATAAATCATGTGAAATGAGCTTATCTTTGCAATGGATCTCCTTGCTGTATCAAGGGCCTTGTTATGTATATGAAAATTACCTCGATAAAGTTGATTATGACTGATGGTTGTGCTAATCAGCTGAACAAACCTGTTAGGGAAGAGGAATCAGATATGAAATAAAAGATCACTTATTCACATTTGTCAACCTGCCCACGAGTCATTTTTCTCAACAGGCTCTGATTGAGAATGTGCTAAGTCATATGTAAATCATGATAATCTATAATGGCAGAAGTCAGCATAGACTTTTGGATATAAATTGTACTCCATTCCATCTTAACTGCATTGATTAATGTGAAGGAGAGATTGGCAAGCATCTGATAAACTATGTCACTATAAATAGCTAAATCTCCTATTTCCCCACATTCCCACTCCACTACCCCCCCCCCAAAAAAAATGCCAAAAATCAGGATGATTTTGAGATTGACAAAGTAATTACTTAGCTTTGACTTCTCCAAAATCCCAACTGGGATTTGCCTGGGTGGCTCCAGATGAAAATGGCCAGGGTGTCGGATTCTCCACGAAGCAGGCGTCCCTATTTCAGCTGCTGATACACGGGAGGGAGTCCCATTCACGGTCAGAGCTCAGGAACTGAACTCTGTGAACATAGTGAAGCCTTAGCAGATTACTTTCAATGGCACTTCCTTCTGATGCACAAAGAAAAGTTTAGGTTTGCAGCCCCCTTACAAGTGATTCCCTCCTCTGTGCATTTGATGCTTCTGCCTTGTAGAGACATGAGTCACAACACCAGACAAGATTCTATGGCCGGTGAGTCACATTGGGAATGTGGAGTTTGCAATTCCATTTCAGCTTTTCAAAACAGATTTGATTTTTTTTTTAAATCATATATTTATGAACTAAAAAAAAAAATCATAGTAGGCCAAAATCCCATATCTTATGCTATGGGGAACCCTAATCAACTTATACCAGGCCTAATCTCCTTTCCTCAGCCAGCAGTGCAAGCTAAAATAATAGTTTATTGTTGCTTCAAGCCAGACACAGTGAGGTCTGTGTGCTTTCATGGCTACTTTACCATGTGGGAGACTTTCTGAAGGAAAAATCAGTCAAAAGTGAAAAATGTGCTTCAGCAGAAATGGCTGTGTACCAATTGACAGTGTTCACGTTCTGGTTTGCGGATGCATCTGTTTTAAGGTTTGGGCCACGGTAACTTTTCTCCTAATCAATTGAGAAGCAAAACCTGCAATACCAACATTGCCTCCTCAGCATCCTTGGTGCCAGGGGGTGGGGTGGGGTGGGTGTTGGTGTTCTATAATCCCTGAGTGTGTGGTGCTTGTCCATATTGTGTTTTCACTCGGTTGAAGGCCAGCCGTCACCAGTTCCCTACTAATTACAATTCATTCTCATTGCCTGTCAGTGCAAAGAGCGGTTATTTGAGTTGTGAAGAATTCAGACATACAAGAATGAAGCCCCTGTCTTATTTCAAATACAGACTTACAAAGGACACTTCCATTTAATTCCAATAAAACCAGGGTTTATATTTTATTTTTGCAACTTGGGATTTTCTTTATGTTCCCTCTAGGCATTTTGTTCATTCATGACTGACTCTAAAGTTTCAGTATTTCCAGAGTGAGAGTTAAACACCTACATAGTTTCATAAGAATCATTAACTTGGACAACAGCTATAAATAACATCGATTGAGATATCCCACCTAGAGCTGCTCAAAGTCAGATTAAATTTTTAAAGAGGAATTTGGTGGCACAGATTTATGTGCTGTATAGTGTAGCATCAAAATAGTTTAAGATTGTGTGTGTTTTTGTATGTGTTAATCCTCACCTGAGGATATTTTTCCATTGATTTTTAGAGAGAGTGGAAGGGAGGGAGAGAGATAAAGAGAAACATTAATGTGTCTCTCTCACATTGATTGGTTGCCTCCCCACATGTGTCCAACCAGGGGCAGGGATCGAGCTTGCAACTGAGGTGGGTGCCCTTGACCATAATCAAATCCAGAATCCTTCAGTCTGAGGGCCAATGCTCTATCCACTGAGCCAAACCAGCCAGGGCTAAGATTGTGTTTATTTGATTGCTCCAGGGAAAGGGTTTTCTTTATGTAAAACAATATAACCACCTTTTATTGCTCCTTGTCTTTTTACACTTTGTCTATTTCTCTGTAAAGATAAAGAATGGAGGGGGAGGGAGGAAATCACTCAGACCTAAATGATGCAATCGTTTCGATAAATGTTGCCTTTAATAGAGGCTTTGGACTTCCCTTTGTTCTCTCCTCCGGAAGAGGAAGTCAGTAAAACCAAGGTGTTTTATTCCTTCTTTTCTATGACTGTAGAAAGCAGTCCTGGGATTATTTTAACTTTAGGATGATACATGATCACGCAATATATGATGGCATATTGATGTGTATAAGTGGATTTTAAACCTTATGCCATCTCCACCTGCTGTTTGCTGGGATAACTCAGCTTTGATACCTAGACCTTGGTCCTTGTCTCTGATTTAGCCTCCCCAAGGCACCCGCCGCCCTGCCTCTCACTCAGCCCTGCCCGTGTGTGTTGTTCCAGGTGTCCACTGTGACAGCGTGTGTGCGGAGGGACGCTGGGGTCCCAACTGCTCCCTGCCCTGCTACTGTAAAAACGGGGCTTCGTGCTCCCCCGACGACGGCATCTGCGAGTGCGCGCCAGGGTTCCGAGGCACCACTTGCCAGAGAAGTAAGTGTTCCCTTAGGCGGCAGTCTCTCCTCCTGGGGCACCATGTGAGGGTTATCATCTCTGTACTCCTCTCAGCAAGTAGTGACGTCTGTGGCAGTTGAAGGCAGAAGGAAGTGTAATGGGCACCCTGTCCTTTGCAGAGCCCGCCTTCATAGCACATCCCCGGCTGTTATTCCTTCCAACCTTCCAGGACTGACCTAGCAGATAGGGCTTTAGCCATTTTTTTCCTCAGTAATGATTTCATTGCCTCATTGGCATCACCATCGGGATATGTTTCTTGATCCTGTCTTAAATCTTGCAAATGGTGTTCCAGAAATCCATTGACCTGTAAATATTTTATTAGGCAATTTGGCATTGGCCTTATTTCAATTACTAGAAGTCAACATCAGCCAAACCTTGCGGCAAATCATGCATCCTGCTAGTAGTCTGAAAGTTAGTACTATGGGGGACATAGAATTGCCAAGTTAAAAATGGAGGCTGTTGACATGAGTCAGTTGAAAACTTAAGTTAGGAAATGATCCATAAGATTTTACTAAATCTTCTTGTAAATGTTTTCAAGAAAGGAATATAGGACTAACTATAAGATACATGATTCTAATTTTTAAATTACTTTTTGTTATTGAGAGCTCTATGCAGTTGTCCTATATTTAAATCCCAAATATGTCTTGGGAAAAACCTAATTATGTAGTGTTTTGCTTATTCACGTTTCAGCCATAATCATTAAGATGGACCATGTGGAGGAGGAACCATCTTTTAATTCTGACTATAGATCTATTTATTGCTAGTCATGACTAAGTGAAGGATCAACACTTGGCTTGAGAGTATTTATTTTGGCCTTCTTAGAATTAAGAATTTTGTTTCCTTCTTTCATTTATTTATTAAAGCTTTTAGCTCTATGCCAAACCTCAAGCTAATTGGAGCCATAAATAGGAAAATAAAGAGGACGAAGTCATTTGCCTGTCCTCAGGCAATTCAGAATTTAGTGGCTTTTTTTTCATTATGAAAGAATACCCTGTTTCTTTGGTGGTGGTTATTTTATACTTGGAAAATTCTCAGTATCATTAAAAAAATGTTTTACTCCAACTTGAACTAGATCTCGATGTGGAATGTGAAAGAAAACTACTTCAGGAAAGATAACTGTCTATTTCCATTCTTGTTTCAGTCTGTTCCCCTGGTTTCTATGGGCATCGCTGTAGCCAGACGTGCCCGCAGTGTGTGCACAGCAGTGGGCCCTGCCACCACATCACCGGCCTGTGTGACTGCTTGCCTGGCTTCACAGGAGCCCTCTGCAATGAAGGTAAGGTGCAGTTTGAGAGAGAGACCTGGTGATGAGCAAGCCCCATGTGGTCTGTCCTCAGGCTCCCCAGGGACCTGTCTGCAGCTACTAGCTCTCGATGCCTCCAGTAGGCTGTGTTTGCAGCCTCTGCAAATATGACTTTGAGCTTTGGAAGAGTTGGCTTGCCACTCCAGCAAAACCTCTTTATTCTCTGAGCAGTGTTACACTTCAGTTTTAATTGCAAATAGCCTCCCATGAAAAAATCAATCTGAGGAAGGATTTTGCCTTCTTGCACAAAAAGTTATGAAATCAGATTTCTAGAAGTGTGCTGGTGTTTCCTAACTTGTGATGCTTTAATGGGGGCGTGTGGCTTAATGTGTTTGTAAAAACAAGCCCATTGAAGATGAAGGATGATGTTAGGTGGAGGCAGCTACTAAATGGGCAGCTGGGCAGAGGACCTTTAAAGTTCCCTCCTGTCCCAAGAATCTAGGGTTTTGTGAGATGAGACGTAATGATGAGTTACTGACCTGTAACTTGTTCACAGTGTGTCCCAGTGGCAGATTTGGGAAAAACTGTGCAGGAATTTGTACCTGTACCAACAATGGGACCTGCAACCCCATTGACAGATCTTGTCAATGTTACCCGGGATGGATCGGCAGTGACTGCTCTCAGCGTAAGTCTTGTCTGAGAAGAACTGATCAACCATTTTTATTTGTTTTCAAACTCTTTAGGGTTGAAGTATGAGTGGTTATCTAATCAAGCAAACTATATGAATAATTAGTTTAAATGGCTTTGTTTTGCCATTAAGAGCTCTGTGCAATGGTCCTATATTTAAATCTAAATAATGTCTTGAAAGGGACCTAAATAAATGGCATTTTTGCTTATTTACTTTTCAGTGATTCTTCATCTGTACAATGGGGGTCATGTACTCAGAAAATCTATGCTAAGATTCACTCCAGACCTCACGTGGGAGATATTCTTTTTCCCTTGCTCTTGGGGGCGGGCGGGGGCGGGTGGGGAATGGTCACACAATTATGGGAGACTTCCTTCATTTTTAAAAATTACTTCAGATTTATTTATTGTCTTTTGGGCCATATTTCCTACTGGATAGCCATATAGAAATTATAGGCGGTCCTCCTTTGAAGCAGTTATATTCTTTAAGCATTGCTATGAATAAAAAGGTTGCTTGGTTGTTTTGGTTTTTTTTTTTTTTTTTTTTTTTTTTTTTGTAAATCAGATCATTACCCCATCACCTTACATTGCTATTTCACAGATACTTTATCTGAGGTTCTGGTGGCCCTTCAATGAGCAATAACCCCCTAAGATTTAGTTTTGTTTTTTCAACTCTGAGAGTTTAAAAATCCATTTTAGATTGAATCTAAGATAACTGAAGATTTAGTTTTATTATTTTCTGCCCTTTCTAAGAGGTTTTACAAGTAAACCAGTTCTTACATACAACGGGGCACCGTAACATCTAAAACAAGCCTCTTGAGACAACTCTGGAACAGGCTGACAAGTGCCAGCTTCCAAGATCAAAGACAAAAATTACATGGCCCTGTTCCCTAACCTCTCTCAAGTCACATCATTTTTCTATCTGATCTCTGCTCAGCAGCCTCTCCTCAGAGAACCCCTCCTTAAAGAAGCAGCTCCATCATTCCCATCTCCTCAACCTGTTTAATTTTTTTTCATCGTACTTATCACTGCCGGTTTTGGGTTGGCTGGTTGATTTGCCTACCTCCCCTACTAAACAAAGCTTCTGGAGCATAGCCTTTCTCGTTCTCTGCTATCACCTTCATTCCCCAAACAGTACTGGGCACAGAGGTGCTCAGTGTACATGTTAAATAATGAAATCTGTGACCTTGCGTTGATTCCCGCTCTGCTCTGTGGTCTGTGAATGAATTCCTCTGTGAGTGGTGCTGGTTGCTGCCACGGTCAGCATTGGCATCTGGGCCTTATGTGTGGAGCAGCGTGCTTTCTCAGTCCTGGTGCACACTGCTAACCTCTCATGTGCAAGGAGGTGTGTGTGTCGGGGGGGAGGGGGGTGTTGGAACCTCCTCTGCTGGGCGCTGGCCTCGATCTCACATAGCTCTCCACGCGTGCTGTGCTTTCAGCTTGTCCACCCGCCCACTGGGGCCCGAACTGCATCCACACGTGCAACTGCCACAACGGGGCCTTCTGCAGCGCCTACGACGGGGAATGCAAGTGCACTCCTGGCTGGACGGGGCTCTACTGCACACAGCGTAAGCGGCCAGCCTCCCGAACCCAAGGGGAGCCCCACCCAGGAGGACACAGCCTTTCCCTGTGCACCCACGAGCTCTCCTGGCATTTGAGTGCTTGGTCTACCCAACGACCTCTAGACATCTAACTCTCTATGTGGCTAAGAGCTGCCACGTTCCAGGTTTTCTGTCTCTGTGTCATCTCAGGGCCAGGAGGTGGAGCAGTGCTTGCTATATGTAGATGTTGTGGGAGCAGTCTCTTTCTCCTCTTTAAACAGACCCTATTTATATGGCTCAAATGCCCTTTCATGTATTCTAAACGCACGTGGTTAGAGTAGGTGACAGTGATTAAAAAGGGAGTAAGGGAGTGAAGGTGACAAGCCTCCGTCTGCCGTACTCTGTGCTCTTGGAGAAGATCGAGTTCCATGGCTCTCGAACTTGAGTGAGCTTCCCAACCACCCGACGGCTCAGTCAGCTGGCCCCGCTCCCAGCGTGTCTGATCCAGTAGGGCTGGACTGGCACCAGAGAACTCACATTTCTAACAACTTTCCAGATGGTGATGCCAGTCTGGGATCGTGCTTTAAGAATAACTAGTTCTTTTTTCCATTTTGTATCCCATAGTGTCCTGACCATTTCTTCTTCTATAAGGTCATTAGCGTCATAGGTTATAATGTGCAAAGTACTCCCCAACTTGGCACTATTGGGGGACAAAAGATTAGTCTCTACCCTCTTGCCTTTAATTGAATCAAGGAGAAAAGACAGGAAGGCATGTATTATGATTATCATTAATAGTAGTATGTAATTTTAAATTGCAGAAGTGAGCAGACAAAGAGAGATGAGTCAGAAATTAAGCAACATTTGTTTAATACTAATTAGAGAACATAAAGAATGGGCTGAACAAGCCTTTTGGAACTTTCTAGAAAGGGGTATAGACCTTGAGCCGTAATTTGAAAAGGAGAATTGGCAAGGAGGAAGGTTGTCCCAGGCATATTCTGCCGAGATTGTATATGTACATAGAAAGGTTTTTGAGCTCCTTAGGGAAAACACCTTGCAAGTTGTTATTTATAATTCCAAAATCAGGACCTGTTTCAGGCAGAGGAGCTTTTAAGTGGCTGTATCACAGTGCAGTGGGAAGAGCAATGGGGTCTAGAGCCAGACCTCCCTGCGTTTTGCATCATCACCCTCCATCTTGCCATTTGCTGGCTGTGTGCACTTAGGGCTCGGTTCCCACATGCGGGGTGGGATTATCCATCCCTGCGTTCCTGTACTCCTGTAAGGATTCAGTGAGGGTGCATGAGAAGATCTGGCACAGGGTAGATGCTGAATGAGTACAATGGCCACGGGGGCTGTCACTGCATTCCAGCATCTGTGTCTGCCTCTGTGTCCTGAAAGCTGAGGCTTCATTAAAACTTCCCTGTAAAAAAGGGGGAAATAAAAGGCACATGTGATGCTTGGAAACAGCCATGGAACCAGCCAGTGTTGAAGCTTTCTTGATTCTCAGAGCCCTGAAACTCTCTTGCTGGTCAGCTGCTGGCCCATTGAAGCCAGTAGGGCTGTGGAAGAGTCCCAGTGGTCTGGGTCTTGAAAATTGTGCCATGGTGGGAAGGCGAATTGCTTTGTTATAAAGCACATGCAAAGTGCAGGGATGTTTAAGTTCATCATTTTACCATGTATCTTCAGTGAAGGAGATCATATTATCTAAGAGAGTAACACATACGGTGGATAGGTATCAGAGTTGGAGACATTCTGTACCAAAAGTAAAAGCATTCAGGTTGTTTTACATAAAGTACTCATTTCAGCCCATGGAATTGGAGTCCAGGATTCTTGTAGTTGCGTGAAAGAATGAAAGGAAATGCCCAGGCCTCTGCAGGGTTGAGGATGCCTTGTTCGAAGACACCAGTCTTGCCTCCAGGGTACCAGTAATGGTTCACCTGCCAGGTGTGGAACTGCTCTGCCTCCTGCATGTGAATTCCAACCTCCTCACAAGAACCCCTTCTTGGAACTTCAAAGAAGGCTTTGTGACAAGCTGACACACGTATTACTGTCTTGACTCACTCTCTAGTGGCTCAGCGTCTAAAATGTTGGAGGCAAGAGCTGTGCTTCTCCTCAGCAGCCCCTTGACTCCAGCTGTCCTTCCTCCTCGCACAGGCTGTCCCCTGGGGTTTTATGGGAAAGACTGTGCACTGATATGCCAGTGCCAAAACGGAGCTGACTGCGACCACATCTCCGGGCAGTGCACCTGCCGCACCGGGTTCATGGGGAAGCACTGCGAGCAGAGTGAGTACGAGAACACCACAATTCTAGGCGGTCTGTCCCCCCAACCCCCACAGAATCACTTTTCCTAGGTTCCTGAATATATTTTAAGTTTTTTCAGCTGATGGCTGGTCACCAGCACGGTTGACTTCCCTTCAAAGACCTGGTCACCTTGGGATCTTTGCTGTCTTTTTTTCCTCAAAATTCTTCTTCTGAGTAACTCCTCATTGCTCTGGGTGGAGGGGGTGTGGCTCCAAGACTGAAGACAAAATTCAAGTTTTCCATCTGTTCATCCTGGCTCCCTCTTCCACTCCTTCTTATTTTTGGAACATGGATGCTCAGAGCTTTAAAAGAGCCAGTCAAACTTTCTTTATGGCAAAGGCAGGGCCCAGGTCTCTCACGGAAGGAGACTGCATTCAGTGGGCCAGGCTGGGTGTGCAGGAGGCGGAGGGGCTGGGTGCCCAGGGCCAGCCCACTATGGGTGAGCGAACAAGCCTGTGCAAACATGGCCACCTTTCTGACAACCTCTTTTAGAAAGGTTATATATATACTGTTTCTACTAACAACTTCTCATCTTTACCTTAACAACCTTCAAGACAACATGCTGCCTTAAAATTTTCTTCTAAAAATTGCATCCTGGGAGACTATGCTCTGTTGAAATTACCCACCCTTGGTTTTCCATTTCTGCTCCACCAGCTCTGCATCTCCTCACCGGGTTATGGGAACATTTAGTCTCAGACTGAGCATTTCGGATTAGTTTACTATTCTTTTCCTCTGTGACTTTCGGTATTTACGAGGAATAAATAAATACTAGTACTTAGAGCTGTATGGGGCTCACTTTACAATGGTAATGGCAGGAAAAGGAGCAGGAGATTTCCTGCTCACCAGAGGGCACACTCTTGGGAAGGATGAAGCAAAGATGACAGGCCTGCAGGAGCCATGTGGCCTGGAAAGACTGATCAGCATAGGAGGACTTCGGCAATAAAGCGTTGCCCTCCAGCACCCCACCAGCACCTCACAGCACCACTGGGCAGCCCAGTAACATGTGCAAAACCTTAGAATATTTGTGCATATCTGCCTGCCTAGCAAATATAACAAGAGTGATGTCCAAGAAGCAGCCTGGACAGAGAAGGCCAGATTTTAGTTTTGCTCTGCTAGTTCATTTAATCATGAAACAGATACCGAATCACAGAATTACCTGCACACCCCTTGGTATATACAAATATTGTGCGCATTTGTGCAAATGTCTAAACATATGTGCACATACATACAGGGGTGGGTCAAAGTAGGTTTACAGTTGTGAGTACGTGAAACACAGTTTATTCTTGTATTATTATTTATTAATTATTGTATTATTTTCCATATGAACGACTGTAAGCCTACTTTTGCCTACCCCTGTATATGTACAGAAACCAGAATAAGCTCTAAACTGACTTTCGCTTGAATGGCAGACTATAACCACTCTTATTAAATAAAAGCCTCATAAGTGCTTCCATGATTATTCTGAATGACAAATTTGAAAACAAAAACCCTGAGCTGGACAGAAAACTCTGATAATAGTAGCACATTGCCCCCTGCTGCTCGCTCTACAAAAGAAACACTATTTTGTCATGATGGTTTTAGATTTAACATGCCTATGCTAATCTTTGAAATTCATGCCCAAACTTAGTAAGATTACATCATAAAAATCCCACTATTTCAGTCTTTCAGCCTTCCACCTGCAAATCCAAACTTTGAGCCATTCTTTGGTAAGTGAAGTTCTTACCTAGAAAATTAACAAAATTTGCCCCATCCCTCTTCCCCTTCTGCTAGCTAATCCAAGTCAGAATATGCCATTGGGAGGATCCCTGAGCCTGTAGTAAAATATACTTGTTCTCAAGGGAGCATCTCTAGTTTATACTTTTCAGTCTGCTCCCCTTCCACCCCATAGTTTTGTTGGTGGAGTCACCTCAGGTTGTCCTTAGTCAGTTCCATTGGGATTCCACAGGCTCTGTGCCTACTCATCTAGGAGGTGGGTACATGGAAGCTGAAAGTGTCAGGAGCTGTGATGAGGGGCTCAGTCTCCAGCCCCGTGTCTCCTGGCCTGTGAGTCGCACCATGAATGCTGGCCAGCTCTCAGGCACTTTGGGTGGTACAAGTCTGCCTGAGCAGGGATCCCTGAGAGGGGTGGCCTCCAGACACTCAGGGTCATACAGTAAGAGACAGCCTTGCCCGATTCCCAAGGCTGAATGGGACTTTCACTTCCTTCTCAGAGTGTTCTGCAGGGACATATGGCTACGGCTGTCGCCAGATATGTGACTGTCTGAACAACTCCACCTGTGACCACATCACTGGGACCTGTTACTGCAGCCCAGGATGGAAGGGGGCACGGTGTGATCAAGGTAAGGATACTAGTAAGTAATAACCACCACCTCGTATCATGTGACCACCATCCACCCAACATTAAGTGTTTTCACCTGTGTTCTCTGATGTAATCCTCACCATGACTCTGCAAGGCATAGCTGGTCATTCATGTAGTTGCCAGGTGGATGCCTTATTGTTGCTGTCCTACAGATGAAAAACTAAAGCTCAGAGAGGTTGAGTAATCTGCCCAAGGTCATGCAGCTACTACAGAACATGTCAGGGCTTTGATGTCAGATTTCCAAAGCTCATGAACTTTCCATTGTGCCTACAATTTTTTCAGTCTTACTGAGGTATGATTAACATATAAAAAGCAATACATATATACAATATATGTACAGTAACACAGAGTATACAATTTGATAAAATCTGACATGCATACACCCATGAAACCATTACCACAATAAAGAGAAAGAATATATCCTTCACTTCTAAAACTTTCATCATGTCCCTCCTTTCCAGCACTACTCCCTAGCCCCATCTACTTTCTGTCTCTATAGATCAGTGCAGTTTTTAGAACTTCATATAAATGGAATCATACTGTACATTTTTGTCTAATTTTGTTTACTCGGCATAAGTATTTTAAAATTAAACCATGTTGTGGTGTATGTCAGTGGTTCAATTGTTTTTACTGTTGCATGGAATACACTATCATTTCCTTGCCCATTCACCTGTGGATGGACTTTTGGATTGTTCCCAGTTTGGGGCTATTACAGATAAAGCTTCTGTGTACAATAGTGTATCAAGTTTTTTATAGGGACATACTAGTATGCTTTCATTTCTCATGAGTAAATTAGTAGGAGTGGCGTGTGATTAGGTCATGTGGTAGGCATATGTTTAGCTTGTTAAGAAACACTTGCCTGTGGTTTTTAACTAAGGTGTATGTCATAATCCTCTGGGGGTACTTGTATACGTTGTCTCACTTGGCCAATATGATTCTGGGATGAATGGGGCCTTTGAGAAAGTGCTCCTTACAGTTCTGAAGCATGGCCTCCAGAGAGTTACCTACTGCAGTAAGTAAATAATATAATACGCTCATGGGTGTAAAGCCTTTAGAATTCATACGGTATCGTAGGTGAAGTCATCTTGCACTGTAGATTATGTAGGTACTCAGTTCATTTCTTTCCTACAATAACAGTTGCATGCTCGTGATTTATGTCTGACTGTCCTAACGAAGGATGTTATGTTCCACAATCACATCATCATTACAGATGCGCTGTAGTCACACTGCACTGGTCCTTGGTGCTCTGTGTTCCGGGGCAGACTGTCTCATCAGAAGGTCTGGCATTTAGCCTTATAAAGTCACGGGGACATTAGAGCTGGAAGCACCTTCAGGGAGGCCAGTTTCCTCATTTTCAGATGATGAAGCTGCAGCGGAAGAGCTTAGGTGAAAGCAGAATATCAGGGTCAAGTGTTTGAGATGCCAGTTTCTTGACCCTGAATCCATACCTTCAGTGTCTTCACCTGATGAAACAAGAGGAAGGATTGTGGAAAACTTGAGTTTTGAATTATGAGTAAGATTTTAGGGTGATGTTATCAGGTATTACTGGGACAGACCTTTCTGTCATAGAAAATAACTGTGTAGAGCAGTATTTTCTGAAGTAAAAGCCCATTGAAATCAGGATAAGGCAGGTCCTGATCTTTGACTAGGTTTAGAATGGAGTTAACCTTGCTTGGAAGGAAAATTACTGTTAAAAATGCTAAAGGTAGACATAAAATTAAGTTAGTTGAGACATTTAGGAGCTAGCCCTTCATAACCTTAATACTGTATAATAAATAAAGCACAATAAAAAATTTATGAAGTGCCACTCCCAATTAATGCCAAAGTGTTTAAACTGAAATAGGTGAGAAGCTCCCAAATCCTACTGTTGAATCTTGGGGTTCAGGAACTCCTGCCTTTTTTCGAAGTTTAGAGCTGCCTTTTTCTAGGCACAGACCAGCCAACAATATCTGAAAATGAGGAACATTTGTTTTTCCTTCCCACTTTGTTTCCAAATTAACATCTTATGAGCTAAAAGTATCCTGGTCTTAGCACAGCGGGAGATGTTTGTAAGTAGAGCTCAAGCATTTACACAGCACATTGTCATCCTTATTCGAGTCGCCTTTTCTCTTTTCTAGCTGGTGTTATAATAGTTGGGAATCTGAACAGCTTAAGCAGAACCAGCACAGCTCTTCCCGCTGACTCCTACCAGATCGGGGCCATCGCTGGCATCATCATCCTTGTCCTGGTCGTCCTCTTCCTCCTGGCCTTGTTCATTATCTACAGACACAAGCAGAAGGGAAAGGAGTCGAGCATGCCAGCCGTGACCTACACCCCCGCTATGAGGGTCATGAACGGAGACTATGCCATTTCCGGTGAGACTGGGGTCCTTAGAGGTGTTGTACTCTTTGAAAAGTTCAGTTTTCTTACCTGGTTCTTTGAAACTGGGTGTTTGGGTGTGCTGTCCATTGTTACTGTCAGGTAGCCTTGAGGAAATGTTATGTTTGGAAAAGGTTCGTTGTTTGAGACGTGTTCTATATGTCAACAGTAGTAATATCATTACCTTTGTATTCTATGTGATTGCTTTAGACCAGGGGTCCTCAAACTTTTTAAACAGGGGGCCAGTTCACTGTCCCTCAGACCGTTGGAGGGCCGGACTGTAGTTTTAAAAAAAACAAAAAACTATGAACGAATTCCTATGCGCACTGCGGGCCCAGGACGAGTCGGCTGCTAAGCAGGACAGGCAGCGGCACCCGGCGGGCCGGATCAAAGTCCTCGGCGGGCCGCGGGCCATAGTTTGAGGACGCCTGCTTTAGACTTTGGGAATTTCAACCTGGGAAAAGCTTTACTGGGTAACGAGTCCCAAGGTTTTGCCCTCTGTGGGGACAGGGAGGGGAGAGGGGGGTGGCTGTAACTTCACCAAGGCCTGGAGCAGGCCGGGGACCAGGGCCAGGTCTGCCGTCTCTCACCTTGGGTTGTTCCGCAGTTCCTTCCAGCGCGTCCCCGAGCCCACACAAATCATTAACTGCACAGCAACCAAGTTACCAGAGAAACAGTTTTTTTGGTTTTAGCAAGAACCAGGGCATTTCCTTAAGAAAACTCCTAAATCTTCCTTTCTGTCACAAGTCCTCATCAAAGTAAATTTTTAGGTGACACGCTCAGTCATCAGAAGAAGTAACCACTTAAACAGAGGAATTTGGAAACTTAAAATATTTATTAATTGGAAGGCAATTGCTGAAGGATTTTGGGGGTGTCACATGATTGTAAATACACTGATTGTGGGGGAATGCATAAAGTAGCCATCCAAAATATTGTAGTACAGAATATCACGTCAAGGACTCAAGTGTTTTAAAAAAGAGGAAAATGACAGCCGAAATAACTTCAAAGCAGTGCCTTCCCAGCCATATCTGTGGATATTTTCACACTTTTCAAGAAAACTGGTAAGAAGTCAGATTCCTGCTGCTTCTAGAAGCTTCGCTGAGTGTACTAGGCAGGAGGGTATTCCGCCCAGTTTGCAATATGGAAGCAGCCCAAATATATGTTCTCATTACATAGCTTGCTTCCCTTTTTTCCACCCAGGGTTAGGGGAGCCTGCCATCTTAACTGTCTCCTCCTTCTCTTGCAGAAACTCTTCCTCATGGCAACGGTGGAAATGCTAACAGCCATTACTTCACCAACCCCAGTTACCACACGCTCACCCAGTGTGCCACATCCCCTCGGGTCAACAACAGGGACAGGATGACCATCGCCAAGGTGAGAGGCAATGGCTCCGGTCGGTGAGGGTAGGCAGGGGAGAGAGAAGGGAATACGCAGGTATTGAGGGCTGCTGTTTGCCATGCTTTTCTATGTACTTTATATCTATTGTCTCATTTATCCCTCTAAACAGCCCTGTAAGTGCTTATCCCTCTAAATAACCCTGAGGAATGGGGAATTTGAGTCACTTCCACACACAGCTCCCCAGCTAGTGGGTGAGGCAGCTGCGATGTGAGGCAAGGCTTTTCTGTCTCTACAGTTTGTACTGTTTCCATTACTTCTCTTTGGAAAAATGTTTCTAATATTGGGTGAGGTTTTAAAATAATGTCTCATAGCAGATTCATTCCTGGGTAAAATCGCCAAGTTTGTCTTTTCTGATCACCTGTCTCCTAGGGCCCTTTCCTGGCCACTTGTACTTTCATAACAACAACAACAACAATGATATGTATGTGTTTAGGTCAAACCACATGAAATTGCATTTTTGTACATCAAAGGGATCAAACAGAAACAATGTGCCAAGCATTTCTAATTATTTTACAGGTAGAAGCTCATTTAATCTTTACGCCAATCCTATGAATCAAGAGTAGTTATTATCCCCACTTGGCAGAAAGGTTGAAGAGCCAGGGCTGCCTAGAACCCGAGCCGCTTCCTGTAGGACTCCCCAGGTCCCTTCCACATGCACTGAAATCCCCAACATGCCTCCCTTCCTAGTTGTACCCAAATTATATATCCAGTCTCCGTTGTCTAATTCCAGCTCTCTCTTAGAAGACAACCAAGCTAATAAAATTAATTCAGTTGCAATTAAGTTAATGCAGCTGGATTTTAATTATAGTGCCTTGTAGTTAAATAGCACTTCACATTCTTCAGAGACTTTCATATTCAGCATTCCATTTGTTCTCATTCACATTCAGGGAGGCAGGCAAAGTAGATGATCTTATCCTCATATTTATAGCTTGGAAAACTGCTGAGAGTCACTGTGACTCTTACAAGATCATACAGTGTTGGATGGGAGAGCTCCGACTAGGAATTTGTCTTTTTTCAATGTAAAGTTCCATGTATGTAAACCCAAATAAGGCCTAATTGGTACAGAGTAACAACATGAAATCAAGAAACTGAGGCAGTGGGGGGAACAGTTGGGGCCAAGGGACATACACTCCTGCTTCCTCGGTGTCCCGCCAGGTCAGACATGGTCACCTCTGCCCCTTCGCCGGCCTTGTTCAAGGACCAGCCCTTGGTACGTGCCATGGACTTGCTTCCCCAGACCAGTAGCATTGTGCAGTGCCACATTATATTCTCTTTTTACGTCTTTTGTTGTTTATATTTTTAATAGTCGAAAAACAATCAGCTGTTTGTGAACCTGAAGAATGTGAATCCTGGGAAGAGAGGCCCGGTGGTGGACTGCACGGGCACACTGCCCGCGGATTGGAAACACGGCGGCTACCTCAACGAGCTCGGTGATTCTCCCGACTCCCGTCCCCAACAAGCACCTTCACCTTTTAGTCACCTCAGATAGTCAGAGGTTTATCTCTTAGAAACATGCGTGAAAGACAGACTCATTGACTTCTACCTCACGCCCATAGGGGGCTTAGGACTGTCCCAAGTGTCTTATTCATTCAACATTAATTGTGTTTCTGCTATGTGCCAGGAATGATCAAGTGAGATAAGGACCTCTGCCTGCTTGTAGCTGACATCCCAACTCTCTCTATAGTAACTGACTTAATTCTCCTAGGCGCTGTAACAGGTAGGAACTATTATCAGCAGCAACATCTCCATGTTACAGTTAAGAAGCTGAGTCTTAAAAGGTTAAGTAACTTGTGCGAAGTCTCAAACCCCTACTAAGTGGTAGAACTGGGAGTTAAACCTATTCAGCTGGGTACCAGGTTGTGGGCTCCCCTTTGTTCCCCTGGGACAGTGGTCGGCAAACTCACTAGTCAACAGAGGCAAATATCAACAGTACAATGATTGAAATTTCTTTTGAGAGCCAAATTTTTTACACTTAAACTTCTTCTAACGCCACTTCTTCAAAATAGACTCGCCCAGGCCATGGTATTTTGTGGAAGAGCCACACTCAAGGGGCCAAAGAGCCGCATGTGGCTCGCGAGCCGCAGTTTGCTGACCACGGCCCTGGGAGGTGAGGAAATGGAGATATCAACAGGAATATCATAAATCAGTGGTTCTCAAGTGTTTTGGCGTCAGGACCCTTTCACACACTCTCCAAAGTTATCAATGGCCCCAAAGAATTTCTGTTGATATGGTTTATATCCACTGGTATTTACCATATTATAAATTAAACAAGAACACTTAAAGTAGTTATTTATTAATGTATCATAATGATCTCATTTCATAACTTACGATGCATTTTATGAAAAATTACTATGTTTTTCCCCCAAAATAGCGAGAAGAGTGTCATTCTTTAACACTTTTTTCAATCTCTTTAACGTCTGGCTTAATGAAGGACAGCTAGATTCTCGTTCTGCTGCTGCAATCAGGCAGCAGTGACTTCACACTTGGTGTAGCTCCTGGAAAACTCCACTACAGACTTGAGAGGGAAGGAGAGTGAAAAAGGCAAACAGTGTGGCTGTATTATTATAAGAAAAGCTTTGACCACATGGCCCTCCTGCAAAGGCGGTGAGGACCCTGGACCGCACGTGAAGAGCTGCCGGGATGCCCATGGAGTAGGTGGTGCCACTTCCAAGCACGTGCTCCTTGTTTCCAAGGAGGAGCTTGATGATATAGTAACTAATGTGCGTGGCACCTTATGGTTATCAAACCCTTTCATGCGTATTTATTCGCTGGTAAGGTTGCCACGAAGCACAGTTAAATTTGAGTTTCAAATAAGCAACAAATATTTTTAATATAAATATATCCCAAATATATAGGGCATGGGACATACTTATACTAAAAACTACTTGTTGTTTCTCTGAAATCCATTTAACTGGCCTTCCTATGTTTTTATTTGCTAAATCTGACACCCCTACTGGATGGGCCCTTCCTGAATATTGTTTTGTAGAGAAGGGAAAACTGGGAAGCACGGAGAGGTCAATCTCCTGTCCAAGATGCCATGGAAGGAAGGGGGAAAGCTAGGCTCACAGTTGGGCTCTGACTGTGCTCCCCTCCACACACCCCCTGATCTTTCTGAGAACACCATGTATGCTCAGTCACCTGAGCCAGATGTAGGAACCAATCCCTGTGCGCTCTAAAGTCCCCTCTTACCTCAGAAATGCAAATGTTTAAAAAGCAAAATGAGCATAAATTCTTAGCTTTTATCTGCATTCTACACCAATATTATCTATGAGATGTGTATGTCTACACATGCACAGTAAAATTATTTATAAGATATTCTTACAGTATACTTATTTATAACACACTTAGTGGTGAGTTTATTTACATTAGGGAGGTTTTTAAGAAGTCTAAATTACATGAAAGAAGCACCTAAATTGATATTCAGTAAAATACCACCAAGTCCTCCTGAGGGAAAAGTCCTCTTGTTCCACGTTTCCTAATGTAATTTGTTCTGACTCCAGAACACACAATCATTGCAATGGTCACAAATAAACCTCTGCTTTCTGTCTCAGTGAGACCCAAGGCACATAAAGTTTTCATTGGAAATTCTGGATCTTCTTGGTTTGTTCCATTCCAAGAATAATTTTGCATTCCATGTACTTTTAAAGTTGTTGCACAGAAAAGCCTTCTCTTATGAAGAACCGAGTGAGGCACATTGCTGATGATGAAGTGTGTAGGTGGTTCAATGATGGGAATGTTGTGGTGAGGTTGTCTGAAAGAGCCTTGAACTTGACACAAAGAGCCCTGAGATCAATTCCTGGTTCTTTTCTATGACACTGGGTTAAGCACCCTCTCAAGATTGATTTATTCATTTGTAAAATAGGGATAATGATCGTGTTCTGGCTCACTGTATGAATTAGATTAAAATGAGTGCATTTGAAAGCATCTGTCCAGGGATGGGGACATATGGGAGTTTATGGGGAAACCTACCTGCTCCCTTGTTTAAAAAGTATCCTGGCCCAGCCAGTGTGGCTTACTGGTTGAGTATCAACCCATGAACCAGAAAGCCATGGTTCATGGTCAGGGCACAAGCTCTGGTTGCAGGCTTAATCCCCAGTGGAGGGTGTGCAGGAGGCAGCTGATCAATGAGTTCTCTCATCATTGATGTTTCTATCTCTCCCACTCCCTTTCTCTCTGAAATCAAGAAAAACATATTTAAAACACCACACACTCACACACACACACACAAAACACAACAAAACAAAACACAAAAAACAAACAAACAAAAAACAGCACCCTGATTTTCCAAGGTGCTGAAGAGAGAATCTGGCAGGGGTATTTGGTCTCACAGACCCAACTCTTGTTCCCTAATTTACTATGCACCCCATACTGCTCTTTTTAACTCCTTGGGGAAGGCTCACTGCAAGCTAAAGCCAAGATGTTCATATAACAAGACTTTGGTACAGTTTGGAAATAGCTAAGGGAAATAGGCAAAGAGTAAGATAGACAGCATTCCTTGATAAGGAGCTCTCAGAGACTACAGCCCCTGCCCATCTTCCGGGGCCCCTTTACAAAGTCTGGGAGTCCTCAAGACCACCCTCGGGATAAAAAATTTGCTGGAGAGACTCACAGAACTCACTGAAAGCTGTTATACTCAGGGTCACAGTTTATCACAACAAAAGGATACGGAATAAAATCACCCAAGGAAAAAGATATGGGACAGAGTCCAGGAAAGTTCAAAGCATGAAACTTCCTGTTGTCCTTTCCCAATGGAATCATGGGAAGCACTAACCTTTCCTGGAGACAGTGTGTGGCAATACACATAAAGTATTGCCAAGCAGGGAAACTAACCTCAGCCTTGGTGTCCAGAGTTTTTATGGGGGCTTGGTCATGTAGACTTAGTTCACTACCCATGTGGTTGACTTCAGTCTCCAGCCCACCTGAAGGTTACATTGATAACAAGTGGCCCAACCCTCATCCCATAAATTACTTTGTTAGACTATCCAGTGTAGCCATAGGCCCTCACGTAAACAAAAACACTCTTACTGGGCAGGAATTCCAAGGACTTAGATATTACCTCCTAGGAACAAGGGCAAAGGCCAGACCTCTCTTTGGTAGGTTAATTCTTCACTACACATCCTTTGGTCCTGCCTTCCTGCTGAAGGGGTGCCTTTCCCATAAGCTGGGAGCTTGGCTAGATTTCACAACCCAGACCCAAAAAAGTGTGCCTGAGAGAGGAAGACATTCCCACATCCTGTCCCACAAGGGCTGATATTAGACCCGACCTCTCCTCTTAAGGGATTCTCCTTTCTCCACAACCGTGTGTCCCCATAGGACATCACCATCAGAACTTGAGTTTAATGTCATTTTGAGAAACACATGCACAGTGGTAGCGGGTCATTTCTTAACCATTCTCATACTTACTTAAATGTTCATCACAAATCATTTCTTACTCTCTGTTTTTAACCTAAGTCTATAGTTTTCCTTTCGACGATAATTAAAAAGGCTTTGGAATGCTTACAGATAGACATAAGCTGAGACACAGTAAGTGTTACAGTAACTGAAACACCGTTCATTTACATGGTGCTTCAGATTTTACCAGGCCTGTTTCACTTAATGACCACCACCACTCTGTAAGGCTTTGAAGGTAGGTTTTGTTTTCCTCATTTTAGAGATAAGAAAATTGACAGAGAGCCCAGCTGACCTAGCTCAGTGGTTGAGCTTCGATCTGTGAACCAGAAGGTCACGGTTCAATTCCAGGTCAGGGCACATGCCCAGGTTGTGTGCTCAATACCCAGTAGGGGGCATGCAGGAGGCAATTGATCAATGATTCTCTCCTATTGTTGTTTCTATCTCTCCTCCCTTCCTCTCTGAAATCAATAAAAATATATTTTAAAAAAAGAAAATTCTCAGAGAGTTTAACATCTTTCCCAAAGTCATGTGGCTAACAAGTGATGAAATTTAAGACCTTCATCTCAGTTCTAGTTCTGGTTGTGTCTTTTCCACTGTGCAACCTTGAATAAAGTGGACTCATTTGTCTGTGCCTCAGCTGCTACCCTGTGTCAATCTGCCTTTCCCAAGTCACTGTAAATGAGCAGGAGAATGATCAGAATGACACATATGTATTTTTAATTCTAAGTGCTAGGGTAACCGGCATGGGAGACCTGGAGTAAAGGTGTGAAAAGCAGCAGCCTTGGTGGTCTGCAAAGGGAAGGCAGTGCGTGCCCAGCCATCTTCCTCTGTGACCTTGAAATAGTAGATGAGCTCTCTCTTGCTTTCAGTTCTCACTGGGTATTTCTTTTCTTCCTTTATCACAGGTGCTTTTGGACTTGACAGAAGTTATATGGGAAAATCCTTAAAAGGTATGGTGTGGATTTGAGGAAGAAATACATTTATCAAAATCATAATTTAAAAAATACATCTCAGAGACTGAAATAATTTGCCACATGAACAAGAGTGTCAGTGTAGGAGAAATGTAGACTTGCTGTGGTAATTCCAACAAACACAAAAACATGTTTGACATCAAGACAGTGATCATAGATGGATCAGTTAGAGCAGAAATCTAGGGGAATGCAGGTTTCACTTTGCTGGGGAAACACTCATATTTCCCTCAAAAGAAGTATGGCTTACGGGGGAGAAAAGGAAAGAGCAGGGAAAATAGGAAGAGATCAGCGTGGTTCTGTGTTCACTGAGGCCTGCTCTTCAGAAAGAATTTGAGTAATAACTTCAGGTGCCCAGTACTGAGGTTTTACAAGAAATCCACACAGCACAAATGCTTTCTTCACCGTGATAATAGAACCTTCTTGTGTTCCTGAGTTGATCAGCAAATGGTTTCCCAATTAAAGCCTCTGAGAATTTGGAGACGCTTAAAATGAATTCCATTCTATTTTACTAAGAGTCTCCAAATTCTCAAAGGCTTTATTTTATTTGAGTGTGATAATCAAAATGAAATCAAATCCATGATGTTTGTATTGGTATTCACCTTAGTAATTTTATAGAAAATTCTCTCCAAAATAAGTGAAAAACATTTAGTATTATTTTCAGTGTATATAATTCAGAAAACTAGCTAGAAAGAAAAACTGCCCAACCCTGGCCGGTGTGGCTCAGTTGGTTGGAGCATCATCCTATACCAAACAGGTGGCGTGTTCAAGTCTTGTTAGGGCACATACCCAGGTTCTAAGTTTGATCCCTGGTCAGGGTACGTGTGGGAGGCAACTGATTGATGTTTCTCTCTCACAGCAATGTCTCTCTCTTTCTCTCTCTCTCTGTAATAATAATAAAAATTTAAAAAATTGCCCAAGTAAATTATCACCAAGAAAAAAAAATAACATTGTTCAGTACACCTGAAACTAATACAAAATAATATTGAATGTAAACTGTAATTGCAAAATAAAATTTTAAAAATAACGTTCATGTAATAGCATTTGCTTTTTCCCACTATTTCTCTTTACAGACTTGGGAAAGAATTCTGAATATAATTCAAGTAACTGCTCCCTAAGCAGTTCTGAAAACCCATATGCCACTATTAAAGACCCACCTGTACTTATCCCCAAGAACTCGGAGTGTGGTTATGTGGAGATGAAGTCACCAGCACGGAGAGATTCCCCATATGCAGAGATCAATAACTCAACTTCAGCTAACAAGAATGTCTATGAAGTTGGTGAGTCTCCTAAACTAAGAAAGAACCTGGTATGGGAATTTAAAAAGCAAAAAAAAACAACAAAACTTTCAAAGTCTTTGAGAATACAACAGCATTTCATACAAACCTCTTTAAAAATAATGGCCCATATTTTAAATGTAAGCTGTGTTTACCATGATCATATTAATTGATGTCATATAATTTATTTAGGGAAACACCATTTAGAAAATTTAAAGGAAGTTTTCCTTATCTCCCACCTGGTCATCCATCTTTTGTTTTGTAACCATAGTGAATATTTTAGCCTACTTGTGGAATAGCATATGTATCATATTAGCTAATATGTCAACTTAGCCAAAACAAATGGTTCCACTAGATTAAACAGGTGGTTCCAATTCCTGGTTGCTTTCATTATATTAATGTAATATAATGCTTTTAGCAGGATTAAAATATTTTACTTTTAAATTTGTCTAATATATCAGTAAGAGTCTAAACTGTGAGTCTGGTACAAATTAATAAGAATTCAATTTAAAATTAGAGATACTTTGATTGCCTCTTGCAAGTGCAATTTGGGGAAAGTTAAAACATATCAGAGCTATCACTAGCTAGATAATAGGGCTATATCATTTAATTTTTCTTACTCTTTACCTTTGTATCAGTATTTATGATTTAAACTTTAAAAAATTCTTTACTACTTGTAAATGAAGTGACTAATTTACCTCTAGTCGCTAGTGATTCATTTCATGCTGTAGACATGTCACTGAAGATATATAACTATTTTAAAAGTATTAAGACAGCTTTTTAAAATGGAAGGCATAGTGAACTAAATTGTTATAGAAAGGTCAGTAACCAGTCCCCTTTGCACTGTCCCATAAACTTACCATCATAAGATTGGAACTCAACTTATGTTTCCATGAATCGAGTTAACTTCTAAGGACCTCAGTCTTCTCATCTGTAGAGTAAGGGGTTTGCACTAGATTATTTCCCAGGTTTTTCAGACAATGATTCATATCCAGGGTTTCTGTCTATTCCCTGGATGTCTTGATCCCAATCATACAGTCATCCTTTTGTTTCGAGCACTATTTTTGGGCATCAGTGGGTCTACCAACCACACAGTAACCACGTCTGTGATTATAAAAGGATCATTTGTTTTTTAAAATAATATTTTCTTATTTGCCATTTGCAAGAAATTCCATGTTCAATTTATTAATTTTTTATTGCCAATAAATTAACATGTCCCTGGTTGTCACAGAACCTACAGTGAGTGTTGTCCAAGGAATATTCAGCAATAATGGGCATCTGACCCAGGATCCATACGACCTTCCAAAGAACAGTCACATCCCTTGCCATTATGACCTGCTGCCAGTCCGAGACAGTTCACCCTCCCCCACGCGAGAGGACGGAGGCAGCAGCAGCAGCAGCAACAGTGAATGACACCAAAGGACCTTCCGTAGCCGCTGGAACCCTTTCCAGAACTGCAGTTTGGTTCTTCTCCATCCTCAAGTTGCCACCTTATGTGAATGTTAATCGACTTGGTAGGCAATTGCTGGGCATAACCCAGAAAGCTCTGAGGCTGACTGACGGTAGGTCCCTGGGTCCGGGTGGCTGGGCAGGAGATACCATATGATTTTCCATTCTTGTTAGTTTTAGAACTGCACCCCTGAAGCATGATTTCCTGTAAAATCTTGGCGATGAGCATGAACTTGCAGAACTCCTTCAGCAACGTGGGTTGCAGTGGACATGGGTATGATTGTTTGAAAAACTAAAGTTTAAAGATTTTCTTTCTCATTCGCATTGTAGATCTGTACCTAGGATTGTGCAGTTTGCCATAAAATTTAGTGTGAATCACTAAATATGTAGAAGAAAAGGGGCATATTATTGAGTCCTGATTATTTGTGTGTGTGTGTGTGTGTGTGTGTGTTGTGTTTTTTTGTTTTTTTTTTTTTTTTCAGTTGGACTCAGAATTGTAGGGGTAACATGAACCCAGGAGAAAACATTCTGTCAAGTGGCATAACTGGATAGACTGAATAAAACCCTAGCAGAGGTAGAAAATTTAAATATGAAAACTTTAGACTTTTTTTTAGAATGAAGAAATGTACACTTAGAATTATTTTAGAAATACTAGAGTTATTACAGGAGTCAATATGTACCAGGCAGAGGTGATTTTTCTCCCTGTTTGACCCACAGCCCACTTTAGATCCATGACATTATTCCGATCACTGTCCCCATCATACACATTCACCACTTGAGATCCATAACATATCAGTAATTATTTCATAAATATGGAAATGGAATAATTTTATTTTTGACAGACTGGATTGAATGAGTGTATAATGAATGATTGGAAAAGGCTGTAAATTTTAAGTGTACGAAGACACTTAAGTTTTGTAAACCATTAGTAATACATGCTGTAATATAGAATTAGCAGAAAGTTTTTATTAATTTTCCCTAGAAGTGACTGAAATGTTTTTGTGCGTATTTGAGGAAAGGGCACTTTTCTTTTATTAATTGTTGATTTAGAGAAACTATGCTTAAGCTGGTCTTTTGCATTGCTAATATGACATGTATTCCATTTTTCTTTAATTTGTATTTTCATTTTTAAGTTGTATATTCTACGTTTTGTAGTGTTTGAATTGTTAATGAAAAAATATTACATGTCTGTTGTTTCTTGTATTGTTGCCACTTATCTTTTTGCTTGATAAAAATGCATTGCTTTTTTTTTCTTTCGGAGGGAGGAGATAGAAATATATAAATCAAATATATTAAAAATTGGTCATTACTAAAATAGTACAAAACCATAGGTGAATGACTTATAATTGAAATAGACAAGGTTTTCAATATTTTAAAATGGAGTTCCTTTGGTCTGTGGGTTCTGAGTCTTGGTTAAACCGGGGGGCGGGGGGGAGTGGGGAGCTATTGTTCCTGAGTGAGTGCCACAAACTGCTCTTACTAACACCTTCACTAGGGTGATCATATAATTGATCCTCCAAACTGGGACACTTTAGAGAGTAAATGCGGACATTATCAATGATTATCCTGCAATGGGCTTCAATCTGGACTGCTCCAGGCAAAACAGAACGGATGCTCATCCAGTGCATACTGATCATGCAATAACATTTTCACCACAAGGTAGTTGTTCATGAGAATGCAAATGTAATGCCAGAAAGTTAGTTTCTCTTTCTTGGACCTGCGTGAGCAAGCCAAAGGGCTGGAAGGCTGAAAGCAGAAGCAGCTTCATAAGAGAACACATTGGTCTTCAATCTTTTAAAGACACCCTATGTGGTGTCCTGTCTCAGGGAGTCAATTAGCAAATATATATTGTGCACCTATTCTGCCGGTAGTACACGTGTGGCATTGTCCCCACCAGTCATTGAGTGGGGATATCCAGTGATTTCATGTCATACACCTGCACCTGTGATGGCAGTTTGGTCAGATGGATGACAGAACAAACATACTTAGAGCATTTACTCCTTTGGTGCCTCTTTCTTTTAGGGAACCCCAAAGTTAATTCAAGGAGATATGGGCTTGCCTGGAATACACCTTAGAAAGAATTGATTTATTCCAACAGTTAACCACTGCCTGACTCTTGCGCAATGATAGGGGGTAGGCATCTATTGGAGGCTTTTGTTAGTCAATAGCCATAAAGAGTCCTTATTGGTAAGAAAAAAGTGACATCCCCCCCCCCCCACTTTCTTTTTTTTAAGGATCATCTCTTCAAATTTCCATGGTAAGTCTGAGTTTTCCCAATACTCCCTGGAGATAAGTAAAAGACAAAAAATACCTGTTTCTTTTCTCATTCCACTATAGGAAGAGGGGAGGGGAAGGGAGAGAAGGGTATACTGACCCTAAAACTCATTCACATCTGCATGCCACACAATTATCACATTGGTAATAAAAAGGGTTCCTAGATTTCCCTGACCATTGATTTTATCATAGGCATGTTCTTATGGTATTAATCTCAGTTGCTTATTTTGAATTAGTGCACTTCTCAATTTAAAATCATGATACATTTTACAAGTTTCATATGTTCTGTGTACTGCAATCACAGAAGTAAAAAGTCTAGGACTTCCAAGAACCAAATTTGTAAATATAAACTCAAAATGAATACTGTTACATTTTGTTAGTATATAAAGAGCTTCAGTTTGGCCTTGTCATTTAGAGTTAGCAGTCCTTGTCGTAGTATTCAATGTGCAGTTGTAACTGATAGAAAGATTGAGTTTGGGTAATGCCACAGAGTGCCCTAGAATTCTTAAAGTTGTTACTGAGAGTCTACCTCCCTCCCCATTGTTTTCTTTGGTGTCTTCGATTGAATCTAAACAATAAGGACTTTTCCAGGCCTTGTTTTCATTTGTTGCGAGGACACCTGGAAGTAGACATCCTGGTCTTCCCAAGGCATGCCCAGCACTGATGTGGTGACCAAGGCCCATGGCAGGCCCTCCCCACAGAAGTGGAGCTAAGGTTACAGTTTGTAAAATAACGAATTTTCTATCTCTAGGTAACGTCTTTATTATTCAAAATAAGTATTTAAGAGGTATTTTGGTCTTCAAGGCTTTATGTCATGGAAATGTACATAGATATGCAAGTGTGAATCACATGGTGTGGATGGGCAATTGTTTATTAACTAAAGATGTTTACTGCCCTTTTAAGGTCCTCTTCAAATTAGTATCCGAACACTGGGTCTGCTTATTCCAGTTTAGTATTTAGTCCAGGCTTCGTTATGATGTGAGCAAATAGCAATATAATTTTTTAAAGGAAAAAAATGAGACTATATTAAGTTTTCTTGATTTTAGTAAACAAAAAAAAAATTCTTTCAGTGTTAAAATATCTTTTCTCCTAAGATGATAACTTTCATCATTATTAGCCTCCATTTATATCATCAAAATGTGTTATAGATGAATGCAATAAACTTTCTAATAGAAAAAATGTAAAGTAGTGTTTATTTCTGTGTTTCATCCCATTACTAATTAAAGAGAAGAAAAAACTTATGATCCTACTGGAAAAATTAATATTTTTCATGTGTGGCCTGATAGCACTTTATATATACACTAGAGGCCCGGTGCATGAATTTGTGTACCAGTGGGGTCCCTCAGCCTGGCCTGTGGGATCCGGCCAAAACCAGCTCTCTGACATCCCCCAAGGGGTCCCAGATTGTGAGAGGGCGCAGGCCAGGCCGAGGGACCCCACCAGTGCAAAATCAGAGCCAGGGAGGGACGTGGGAGGTTGGCCAGCAGAGGAGGGACTGCCACCATGGGAGGGCTCCAGGGCGTGTCTGGCCCATCCCACTCAGTCCTGATCAGCCATACCCCAGCAGCAAGCTCACCTACCAGTTGGAGCATTTGGTGGTCAGTGCACATCATAGCAAGAGGTTAAGTGACCTTAGCATATCATTAGCATATTACACTTTGATTGGTTGAACAGATGACTGGACAACCAGACACTTAGCATATTAGGCTTTTATTATATAGGATTACAAAAAAACAAGTATACTTTATAATATTTAATTGCTCATGTATCTGCTTTACCTTCAGCATTCTTGTTCTTAAAGGAGAGAGGAAACATTTTATTCATATTTGGATCCCTGGAACCCAGGTCAGTGGCTGATAGGTCTTCTAGAAATAGCTTTAGTTTATCTTATGGGGATTTTCTTTTTAAACCTCAGTAGCCTATTAATGCTTTCTTTTATAATTAAAACATTTCTGAAACACTCACTTTATTGCATCAAATATGAATAAAACATTTCTTCTCTCAATAACTGTTTATTTACTGAGGGCCTAAGTACCAAGCACAGTAGGGATGCAGGGAAATATATGATATGAGCTACTTTTGAGTCACTCATTAATATTATTTATTAGGGAAATAAAGTATCTTACTAACTGTGTGACTTTGGGAAGTTACTTGACTTCTGCGGGCCTTGACTTCTATATTGTATAATGCTGGAAATAACAGTACCTATTTCAAGGAATTTTGTGAGAATTTAATAACTTTCTACATACAAAGCACTTCATTGTCTACATGTGGTAGATAGCTGCTGTTAGCTGTGTAACAATTATGAAAAATTAACCAATAATATGATTCAGTTTGTTATAACCAGATGAGTTATGAGGCTGGTAAGTCAGAAGTGAGCATTTAATGAGTATTACGAAACCTACATGTCCATGTGACCACATCCTGATCTATTTTTGTACTATAAAAAAATTTCTTTTTTTTTTAAAAGATTTTTTTTTTAAATGTATTTTATTGGTATTTCACAGAGAGGAAGGGAGAGGGATAGAGAGCTAGAAACATCGATGAGAGAGAAACATCGATCAGCTGCCTCCTGCACACCTCCCACTGGGGATGTGCCCGCAACCAAGGTACATGCCCTTGACCGGAATCGAACCCGGGACCTTTCAGTCCGCAGGCCGACGCTCTATCCACTGAGCCAAACCGGTTTGGGCTATAAAAAAATTTCATACGTATTTTATTTCTGGAGTAGTAATTGAGAAAAACAATAATAATATGATTTCATCTTCCAGTAATACGTTATCTTCCTAAGAATTGTGAATGCTTTTGAAATGTTTGGGTGTGGGATTCTGGAAAGATGGTGCCCTGGCCTTGCATCCCATCCTGGCAAATACAGCTGTCCAGATACAGTCAGGGCTGCCCTTGGCCACCTGAAGAGGCTCCACCCACAGTGGGACAGCAAGTCCTTGAAAGGGGTGCATGTAGGGAGCAAAATGTAAATGGGAGTTGCTGGGAGGACTGTGGAGAGAGTGTCTGGGGAGAGCCAGCTGACCTGGGAGATACACAAGGAGGAAAAAAGCAAAGACTGTCTCTGCTGCATGCGTGCAGCAATGACAGGCTACCATCTCAGGAGGGGTAGTGTCCAGGCAGGGCTAAGATCAGATTTCCCTGCTTGGACTTGTGAACCAAGAGGCCTTCTGCCACTTACATCAACATCCAGCAAAGGCGATCTCTGGCTGCCCACTGAGGGGAAAACCCCTATTCTGCCGCCAATACGCAGGAAAGACCAGAGAGATCCACAGAAGAGTTGAAAACCAGCATGTTATCAACTCAAACAGGCAGAGAAAAGTCACAAACCACTTGATGGAAACATCACAGCCCAGGTAGAACCACAATAAACCTCTACTGTGGAGGTGGAGCTAATGTAGATAATGGAAGAAATCCTAGATAAAATATGATTAAAACTTTTCAAGGTATATTGTAGGACCAGAGGAAGTTTTCTGGAGCTGAAAATAATGATTTGCCAATTAAACTATGTGGGCTGCTTTAAGGTGGCACTCTAGTTCTCTTACTAAAATCCATGGCCTCGTCTTTGCCTTAGTTTCAGTGTGGTGATCCCGGTGGCCTGTGGGTCAATGTTTAGCCGCCAGCTGTCTGAAAAATAATTGCAGGCACTGATCTGTATGTAGCACTTTCTCATGTCCTCCCACCAGGGCCCATTTGAAGCTACAACAAGACATCACTGGATGGTTAGGGAGAGATGCTCCGTAGCACACCATTATATGGTTTCTTCACAACATAGACACGATAACTGTAAATACCATCAAGGACATAACTAATAGTAAAAGGTAGTAAAATAATTAAAATTGGTGAATTTTAAGCACAACTTTTAAAATTATACCTTACTGAATTGTAAACATATATACTTTAATTTTAATAATGACTATGTGTAACAACTGGCTCACAGAATTCCTAAAGTTTAAACAGTTGGCTCTCAACAAGCCCATATGAGTTGCTTCAGCACATCACTGTTTGTGTAACCCTGATTTTCGATTGTCCAAGCAGACCATGATCTCAAGCCACTGACATTAATTCACAGAAGGAGCTCACAGTGTATTTCCTCCTGCCTTTTAATTTTACATCCAGAAAAACTTGGCCCATTAAGTTTATACATTCACGTAAGCATTTATTTACTGAAAATACCATGAGCAGTGTCTTCTCAAATGTATACATTTCTGATGGACTCATTTTACCAGAAAACGATGATAGGAACTGGATTCCTTCTTTCTTAAAAGATCCTCAGACTAATTTGGCCTTGAAGGAGAGCCCCTCCTTAGTGGCTTTCCCGAGAAGCATTGAATTAGAAGTTGACTTCATTCAAGGGTCCTGGGCTCCTTATGCTATATAAACTCTTAGGATGACGATTTATTTAGGAGTTGCCATTCAGAAAAAAATACACTTATGCACAGAGCTATTTTATGATGCCATTGCTTATAACTATACACAGAGTTCCTTAACTTTGTAATAGAACCCACTTGAGACTTTTCCCAGGATAAATGCCCAACTAACAGAGACCATTAAAAATGGATGACTGTGTTATAAGAACTGGATTGACTGTTTTCTTCACAGTGCACTGGTTTGAAAAAGACTCACTTTAATATTTCTATTCAGTAAATAGCTGGGCATTGATAAAAACCAACTGCTTGAATTATAGCTACAATTTTTTTTTTTAAGTACTGAATATTTTTTTGTATTGCCGGTAGATTTTATTTCTGGCAGAAAGTAAACTGCTGTTGAATCACTAGACGAAGATAATTTTAAAACACTGGAATGGAAGGCAGGTGTTTTCTTACTTGTCTGAGATGTTAAAAGAAAGCCCTGACAGCTTAAGCTCAAGGGTTAGTCTCCAGAAAGAATGAATTTAAAAAGTGGAAAAAATATGCAGAGGCTCAAACTATTGCTATTTTTCTTTGTAGAGAAAAGTATAAGGTGGTTGCCAGTGAATACCCTTAAACTTGGAGTGAGAAACCATGTGGCCATATTAATGATGAGAAAATGCCTTTTGGTTATTAAAAAAGTGTCATTTTCCTTAGAAGGAGAACTGATTCTTCCAGGAGCTCAGCACCTGATATATAAAATGGATTTCCATTAAGTAATTTTAATTGTATAAACAAATATAAGAACATTACATACTTCATTAAGTGCTTTAAACTTTAAAAGCAAGTCAGTATTAATTTACATGAATAGTAAAAAGCCACAGTGCCATTAAACAAAACCTTTAAGACTAAGCATAATCTATTAAAACATTATCACGTAAGTCTATATATTACAGAATACAAGACACATTTCCTGTTCTAAAGGCAGACTGACTTAAATGATGTAGGCCAGGACAGCCTCCCTTAGACTAATCTCGTCGCCACCCAAGGTGATGACTTGAAGGAAGACGTTTCTTAGGTGTTTGCATCCTGAATTATTCACTTTAAAAAAACTGGACTCCCTACTTTATAGTCAGAGCTCTTATATTCTTGGAAATCAGTTCAGAGGCAAAGGACAAACAAGTTCTCCAAGGAAAACCTCAGAGGAATCGGGGGAAACCAGCAACCGCTCTGAGAAGCCGTGGCCCTTTATCTAAAGACAGAGCTGGCTGGTGTGATCAGCCAGAACCCAAATCCTCTGGTGGCAGCGGATTTCTTCCTGACGTTTTTTACTCACAGCTGCTCTCAGCGTCTTGTTACTTCAAGCATGCAGAAGTGGAGCGTGTTGCGTGTACACAGCCATTACCGTGTTGATTAGAACAGAAGTCTTACAGCATTCCTAAGTAGGAGTTAAAGACAGATGTTGATTTGATTTCTCTCTGCTCCTCTGTGGAGGACCATTTCACCCCTCCTTCAACTCCTCCCCCGCTGTCCTCTCATCCCACCACATCCAGACCACACCACCTCTTCCAAGCATTGCTTTACCATGCAAAGAAGATTTTGCCACTGTATTTAAAGAATTCTGATCTCATTTTATGGTTAGTCACAGCCATTATTTAAGTCTCCATGTTTATTTATTTTCCTTCTCTCTATGTACCTTACTGTCTTCATTATCTATTTTTTCAGAGCTATAGATGAGGCTTTTATCGTGACTACTGCAAATTCTTTCTAGGATTGAGAGAAATATACTTGAAATGATATTCAAATTGATACCATTTGAGAAGGATAGAATGAATGAAGTTGCTATCAACATCTATGTGCAGGTTTTTGTGTGGGCACAGTTTTCAGTTCATTTGGGTAAATGCCAAGGAGTGCAGCTGTTGGATCAATATGGCAAGTATGTTTAGTTTTGTAAGAATCTGCCAGATTGTCTCTGATGTGGCGGCGCCATGTTGCATTGTCACCAGCAGTGAATGAAAGCCCCTGCTGTTCCACATCCTCACCAACATTTGGTGTTGTCAGTGTTCCAGATTTGGGCCATTCTGATAGGTGTGTAGTGGTATCTCATTGTTATAATTTGAATTTCTGTAATGACATCTGACCAGATGTCTTTTGGAAATCTTTTCTCCCTGTCTATGCTTGTCCTCATAGTCTCTTGACGGTGTCTTTCACAGAGCAGAAGTTTTTAATGAACCCCACCTTATTATTTTCTTCACAGCTTGTACCGTGATGATGTATCTAAAAGTCATCATCATATCCAAAACTGCCAGTTTTTCCCTGTGTTAACTTTTAGAAGTTTTATATTTTTGCATTTTACATTGATGTCTATGGTTCATTTTGAGTTAATTTTTGTGAAGGTGTAAGGTTTTTGTCTAGATTCCTTTTTTTTTTTTTTTTTGCATGTGGATGTCCAGTTGTTGCAACATCATTTGTTGGAAATACAATCTTAGCTCCATTATATTGTCTTTGCTCTTTTGTCGAAGTTCAGTTAACTGTATTTGTGTGGGTTGTTTCTGGGCTCTCTGTTCTGTCCCCTTGACCTATCTGTCTACTGTTTCACCAACTATCTCCGTTTCATCTGTGGTTGAGTGACATTTATGTGGGGAAATTTTTCAGTTGTTATTGGTTAAATATTATTTCTCTTCCTAGCTTTCTTTTTTCCTTCTGCTATTCCCGTTGTGTGTATGTCAGATCTTTTGTAGTAGTCCCAGAGATCTTAGAAATCGTGGGGGGGGGGGGGGGGGGGTTCTGTCTTCTTTCTCTTTGCTTTTCAATTTGAGAAGTTTCTGTTGTGCTATCCTCATGCTCAGAGATGTTTCCCTCAGCTGTGTCCAGTTTGAGCCCATCCAGTGCAGTCTTCATTTGTTACAGTGTTTTTTGATCTCTAGCATTTCTTTTTTATTCGTCCTTAGAATGTCCATGTGTGCTTACATTACCCCCCCCCCCTTTTCTTGCATATTGCCTACTTTGCTACTAAATCCTTTAGTAGATTAATCATAGCTTCGAAAAATTCCTGGTCTGATCATTTCAACATTTGTATTATATCTGATTTTGGTCTAATGCTTGCTCAGTCTCTTCGAACTTTGTTTTTGCCTTTTACTATGACTTACAACTTTTTAAAATTTTTATTTATTGATTTGAGAGAAAGAAAGAGAGAGAGATAGAGAAATATCAATTTGTTGTTGTAGTATGCATTCAATGATTGATTCTTGTATGTGCCCTGACTGGGGATCGAACCGCAACCTTGGCGTAGTGGACGATGCTCTAACCATAGAGCATCCAAGACATATGCCTTATCACTTCTCATTGAAAGGTGAACTTAATATATTAGGTAAAAGAAAGTAGGGTGGGCAGGAGCTGTACTGTAATGGTAAGGTGTGGGGGAGGGGAAGTGACCCCTCCTCCTGTGCTCCATTGCCTTCGGTGTCCCTGGGCTGGAAGCTCACAAGTGTTCCTCATCCCCCGCCCCTCCTGTCAGGTGGGACAGGCGGGAGGGGCTGGAGGCGGGCGTTCCCTTCCCCCAGGGCGGCCAGGCTGGGATAGCCTTCACCTGAGGTCAGGCTTGTTAAGAGCTGAGTGCTCACCCTGGTGTTTCAAATGGCTCCTTTCCCCTCCTCCCACCAGGAGCACGAGGGGGTTTTCTCCACCATTCTCTGGGAGAACCTGCTCTGAGTTCTTGGCGGGGAAACTTCCAGGAGCATGGGCACCCCTAAGGACTGGGTCCCCCGGAGTTTCTCTGCTCTCAAAGACTTGTTCATCCCGAGCCTCCGGGCCTCCGCACCTCCCTGGCTCACAGCAGTTCGGGCCTCCTGCCCTGTCTCTGCTCCGGTGAGTTGTGACTCTTTATCCAGTCAGTCTCTCGCATTTGGGGGTAGTGGTGGTGCTGTGACCTCCCTTCTCCGGCGGAGCTAAGACAACTTACTGGCTTTTCAGTGTGTCCAGCTTTTTACTGGTTATAAAGTGGCGTGGCGACCTCTAAGCTCTTTGCGAGTGCATGTGGGACTGGAAAAGGGAAGCCTGCGGTATCATTTTATATCAAGGAGATGAATACACCCTAATCCTGAGTGAGTAATTGCGGTGCTGGAGAAATGCTGAATTCTTCCTTCTTGAATATGCAAATGACCCTTAGTCATTGGTTCTAAACTACACTTAGAAGGGCCTACTGTATTACTAGAACTTTTCAGTGATTAACATTTCAGCTGTTTTAATAACAGAAGAAATGTGCATTTTGAAAGTTTCATTTTTATCATTTCATGTAATGGTATCTATTTGGTGCGGTGTGGAATATTGTACATTAGGAAATTATTCTTATCTTTTGGGAGCTTCTGGTCTAATTTAAATCCTCTACCTTTTATGTAGAAAAGCCAAGAGAAAAGGTATTAATGCCTTTTTCCTTGGCACCTGCTAGTCCTAAACTCCATGAAGAGTTCTAAAATGTTAAAATGCAACTGTGCATCTCTTCTAAAAGTAAGGGTCACCGTATTTATTAAAAATAAGGATAAGTAGCTGTTTTCACTGCCTGAGCCAGATTAGTGCTTATTCTCTTGAAAGAGTGTAAAATTCACTCAAACTGCCCAATTCTACACTTTTTTCCTCTTCTTTCCTCATCCAAACATGTATGAAATAATGGCTGAATCCTTTCCTGTCAGGACACCGCTAGGTAATAAATCCCTTCATACTTGAAGCGGCAAGTGATTTCATTTATCTCTGATCAAGGAATCCAAATAGTTGCATAAATTGGAAAGACAAACCCAAGAAAAACAGGGATTGACTGTCACTGTAAACCTTTTTATTTCTTTGCAATTATTTTCAGATGTGTTGTTCATTGGTCTCGTTACCTTTCAATGCTATCATTTGTGCTTCTGCTATCAGATAATGTTTTGCCCAGATTCCAAATCAGATGTGATCAATCCAAAGTTTTTAAGGTATTATCATGACTTAAATGAAAATGGAGGATGGCCATTCATCACTTTTGAAAGCTAAAGGTTTTTTTTTGTTTTTTTTTTTCACAATCCTTCAGCATGTCCATGAGATGGAGCTAGGGGCTTTCTCACGATTAATCCACACCTCAAAGCTTACATGTCCACACAGATATAATGTCCTATGGCTTTGCTATTAGTTTTTTGTTTTTTAATCCTCATCTGAGGACATGTTTAGTGAGAGGAAAGGGGTGGGAGGGAGGGAGGGAAGGCCGTCAATATCAATCAGTAGCCTTCCATATGTGCCCTGACTGCAAATCGAACCGGCAACCTTTTGGTGCACAGGACGAAGCTCAACCAACTGAGCGACTCTTTATTTTTTTCTTAGCATCTTAAGGTTGCTGTGAGGCAGCCAATATGAAACACAGAAAATCCACACTCATGATAACTTGGCAGTTTCTATTGTGAGGCCTTGAATTCTAGCTCAAAGCTTCAGTCAGAAACTAAAGGGGTTATGCAGGAAGTGGAATTCTGTTTCAGTACAAACTCAGGTATAAGCAGAAATCCTTCCAGATTTGGAATGAAGAACCTAGGCTCCTGCCATAGATTTGTATCCAACGAGAGGAGAAACTCTACACAGACTAATAACCCAGTTTGCAAAGGTTTTTTTCACAATCCTTCAGCATGTCCATGATATGGAGCTAGGCTTTCTCACGATTCTGATGAGTGCTATCCAACCTAGCTAACTTTCACCTGTGTGGACACCCAGGTCCACGGAGACTCAGACAGGGAAAGGGCAGTTTGCCTGAGCCTTAGCTCACTTCAGTTCTGGCTTAGCTACAAGCACGTATGCCTGAACTGAAATGGGTTATGAAGATACATTTGGCTCTAAAGCAGGGGTGGGCAAACTTTTTGACTCGAGGACCACAATGGGTTCTTAAACTGGACCAGAGGGCCGGAACAAAAGCATGGATGGAGTGTTTGTGTGAACTAATATAAATTCAAAGTAAAGGAGCGGAGGGGAGAGCAAGAGAACTGGATAGAACAGCCGGATCCGGCCCGCGGGCCGTAGTTTGCCCACGGCTGCTCTAAAGAGTCTTAGATGTCGGGCCTTGGGAAAATTGCAAATTTTTAATAAAGGGCAATCAATTTGAAAGGTTTTCACACTTCTTATTTTATTTTATTTTTTAAAAAATTTATTTTTATTGATTCCAGAGAGGAAGGGAGAGGGAGAGAGAGAGAGAGAAACATCAACAATGAGAGAGAATCATTAATTGACTGCCTCCTGCACACCCCGTACTGGGGGTTGAGCCCACAACCCAGGCATATGCCCTGACCAGTAATCAAACCTGGGACCCTTCAGTCCGCAGGCTGACGCTAGCCACTGAGCCAAACTAGCTAGGGCAGTTTTAACACTTTTTAGAACAAAGATTGGAACTTGGTTGCAGCAACTGTCTTGTATGCCATTGGGAATATAAATTAATCTTCACTCTAAACCTACTAATCTGTTCTCATCATGAGGGACATAACCCAATAGTCCTAAATAGAGATTCTCTAAAAGGGATTCAGAGATAGTCATTTTATGGATTTGACAAAGAATTTAATTCAATTGTCAAGAAAGCAATTATAGGATCAAAAGTGAGAAGGGAACTTTAAAAAGAGAAGTTCCAAGAACTTATATGAAACTGATTCTGTATTTCCATGACATTTATGATGGAAGATGTCTCATAGAAGTGATAACTTAGAGCATATATGCTCAAATCCATTGTTATACTAGTAAAAATTGGTGAACATCTGTTGGGGGTGATGAACTGGTAAAAAAAAAATTAGAGAAAATAATTTACCTGGTCTTACAATATATTTCAAACCCAAACTCTTTAATCTTATTTGTTATTTTTATGACTAGTTACTTTATTTTTATTTATTAATTCAGTACTTGCTCGTTGTGAATTGTTTTAGACCAGAAAAAATAACAAAGTCACCTTCCAGAGATAGCCGTAAGAGCATTTTGTTCTTAAATACACTAAATAATCATGCTGTATGTACCGTTTTGCATACTTACAATTTTTACTAGTCTGTTCTATTTAATTTATCATATCATTTACTTAATTACTTACCTTTGGATATTTGTTTCCAAAATTTCAGTATATTTTATAGGGCAGCACCGTAACGAGCATCCCTTCAGCCTTAATCATCAAAACGTTTCAAAGTGGAAGGTCTGGGTCAAACACCATAAAAAAGTCTGAAGCATCTAATGCCTGTTGTATTTTTCTCTGGAAGATTTAGTATCAATGTATCTGTGTATATTTTAACCTTTTAAAAGTGTGTGGTTTCGGGGGGCTGGAGGGGATGAGCAAGTGGCTAGTAAATTTCCATTCCACAGTGAGCAAGTGACTAGTTTTCTTATTTGAAAATTTCAGAGGTTGACACAAGACTGAGTAGAGTTTAAATTAATGTCTGGTGATAATGTCAACTTGTAGGTAATGCATTTAATGGAAGGTACCAGTTTCTCTCCCTTTCCTTCCTCTCTCTCCTTCCTCTTTCTCAGAGTGAGACTAGTTTCCCTTATTAGAAGGACAGACATGTAAGGCAAAATCACCTACAAAGCCGCTTGCTGGGGCCTAGGAGCATAAGAGCTTAATGGGGAGGGGCTAACTAGCAGCAACAGGAATAATAATGAAAGCGTTTAGGGGAGGCACATTAGAGTGGTTGCATGTTTGTTTATAGTGCACATTGAGCCCTAGCTGGTTTGGCTCACTGGATAGAGTGTCGGCCTGCGGACTGAAGGGTCACAGGTTCGATTCCGGCCAAGGGCATGTACCTTGATTGCGGGCACATCCCCAGTAGGGGTTGTGCAGGAGGCAGCTGATCGATGTTTCTCTCTCATCGATGTTTCTGACTCTCTATCCTTCTCCCTTCCTCTCTGTAAAAAAATCAATAAAATATGTTTTTAAATAAATAAATAAATAAATAAATAAAAATATAGTGCACATTGAGGTGCAGACCTTTGATTAGGGAGAAAGGTCAGCATTTGAGAAGGGGACTTAAAAGGAAGATACTCGCCTTCCCTTTGATTTCTCTGATTATTAATTACTGGGAAAAGCCAATAAGGCCCGATTTCCAAGGGGCCCTTCAGACTTAAAAGGCCAATGTGTCAAGACCAATGTGTTAAAGGACTGAATGCATTAAGGAAAGGAATGGCTAGAGGGAAATGAGGGGGTGGGGTGAGTGGGTTGTACAAGACAGATGTGTGAAGTGTGAACATTTGGGATTTAAATTGCAAAACAAGCAAGAAAGCAAGCAAAAAAATATATTTTAAGTGAGATCTTCCCTGGGTTATTACAGTTTCTAAGTGAATCTTTTTAATAGTTATTAATGTAATACCATGAATCACACTATTAGTTAATGACTAAAGTCAAATGTGAAAGATGATTTATTTTTAAAATTTTATTTTCTTACATTTATTCCTTCCATAACCAAGGAGAAGGTCTCTGCTTTACCAAGTCCATGTTATTTCATTTGTCATGAATTTTGATTCTGCACTTGGAGATAAGAAAATAAACAATTTCAGAAACAACATTATGACTCATAGGGACAAGATCATTGACATTTACTGTAACAGCAAGTGTATTGTTAAAAACAAAATTCAGTAGAATAAATTCAAAGATCTAATTGGCTTTATTAAGTGATTCATCTCAGCTAGGAACTAGAAGGGCGCTCTGAGGGATTGTATAAAATGGAAGGTTTTTGTAAGAAGCGGGGTGGAGCAAGGGAGCTGTTAGTGAAAGAAAAAAAAAAAAAGGTTTATTCTTGGTTTGGGGGCCAGGACATCTTTTCTTTGGGGGAAGGGAAAGGAAAGGGTTTGTATCATATTGATTGCCTCTTCTTCCTATGGGGGATGGAGAGGGATTGTGACATTACCTTACTGGTTAGTTAAGATTACGTTTATGGGAGAGGTTGAAACTGCAATTAATTCAAGCATTAAATCTAGGTTTGGTGTCATGGGATTTTTGTGCAAGTGATGCCATTTTAGGTTTGTAGTGTTATTTTTTTTCTCTAACAGTTCAAATCACTTATTTGCAAATTAGACATGACAGTATGGATATATTGTGGGCAACAGGAATGGCACCAGGTATTACACCCGTCCAATTGGACCGGACCTGAGTTCAGCAACCTCGATACTTGAGTCGGCAAGGAAAGAATTCAGAGCCAAGATTCAAACTATAAGAGAACATCTATATAATAAAGAGGTAATATGCAAATTGACCCTCACACCCTCGCACAAGATGGCCACCCCCATGTGGTCAAAGATGGCTGACCCATGTGGTCGAAGATGGCTGCCACAAGATGGCCATCAGGGGAGGGCAGTTGGGTCGACCAGGCCTGCAGGGGAGGACAGTTAGGGGCGACCAGGCCAGCAGGGGAGGGCAGTTAGGGGCAACCAGGCTGGCAGGGGAGGGCAGTTAGGAGCAACCGGGCCTGCAGGGGAGGGCAGTTGGGGGTGACCGGGCCTGCAGGGGAGGGCAGTTAGGGGCTATCAGGACTGCAGGGGAGCAGTTAGGTGTCAATCAGGCTGGCAGGGAGTGGTTAGGGGGTGATCAGGCTGGCAGGCTGGTGAGTGGTTGGGAGCCATCAGTCCTAGATTGTGAGAGGAATGTCCGACTGCCGGTTTAGGCCTGATCCCACAAGTCGGGCAGTCAGACATCCCCTGAGGGGTCCCAGATTGAAGAAGGTGCAGGCTGGGCTGAGGGACACCCGCTCCTACCCCCAGTGCATTAATTTCGTGCCTCTAGTCTATATAATAAAAGCCTAAGCAACCGTTATGGCAGAATGACCAGTTGCTATGATGTGCGCTGACCATCAGTGGGCAGATGCTCAACACAGGAGCTGCCCCCTGGTGGTCAGTGAGCTCCCACAGGGGGAGCACTGTTCAGCCAGAAGCCGGGCTCACGGCTGGTGAGCGCAGCAGCGGTGGTGGGAGCCTCTCCTGCCTCTGCGGCAGTGCTAAGTAGCAGCAAGACGAGCGGTAAAGAGCGAGGGGTCCTGGACTGCGAGGGGGCCCAGACCAGGCTTAGGGAACACCCCCTTTCCCCCCCACCAGTGCACGAATTTCGTCCACCAGGCCTCTAGTTTAGTTATAAAATCACAGAGGTAGCCCGGCCAGTATGGCTCAGTGGTTGAGCATTGATGTTTGAACCAGAAGGTCATGCATGGTTTGATCCCTGGTCAGGGCACATGCCTGGGTTTAGGGCTTGATCCTCTGTGTGGGGCATGCAGGAGGCAGCCGATTGATAATTCTCTCTCATCATTGATGTTTCTATCTCTCTCTCTCTTCCTCTCCTCGCTCTTCCTCTCTGAAATCAATAAAACATTTTTTTTTAATCACAGAGGTAGAAGAAGTATTTTGTAGAAGAAAGGGCTAAGGAAACAAGTTATAGAGGCAAAGGAAGGGCCCTGGGAGCTTGGGAGTGAGGAAGGTACAGGTGACATGCCTGGGTGGATGGGGAGGAGGAAGGGAAAGGCGCAGGGCAAGCTCCCGGAGGGTCCTCCATCCTAGGGGTTTTAAGGGTGGAATTTTTAGGGGCGGTCCCAGAGGAAGATCTCAATAGAATAGTCAACAGTTTTCCAGGTGTGTCCTTTCAGGGTGTGGTCTCCACTGATGGATTGGCTGGCACCAAGGCAGGGAGTCATTCAATGCATCTGGCTGTGGTTGTCACTTGTCTGGTTTTGATGCTTTTCTGGGTCTGGAGCTGAAACACTAGTACAGCTGAGGCCTAGAAGTTATCTCTGAGGAGGAAAGGTCAGGTGGTCCAAACCGATAGTGGAGGAAGGATCACTCTGGGAAAGGTCACAAGGTCCCACCATACAATTGTCCTTCCCTAGGCACTCAGGGCTTTCCGCCCTGGTGACCTTCTGTACCTGGCCCATCATCCTTGCTCTGATCATATCTGCCTACCTACCTACCTACCACAGATATGCCCCAGAATTGTTACATAGCCCTTTGCCTTTAATCTAAGAAATGTTGACTAATAATTAATTTTGTGCCAGGCATTGAGCTAGGTATCAGGAATAGAAAAATAGACTTCAGTTAAAATATGGCATAGTGAGCTATTTCTGTTCCCTTCACTCTCTGATCTTTGATGAACTTTGACAGCAGCCACATCCAGATCCTCCATTGATGGAGGAATGTTGCTAAGATCAGGGACAATTAGTGTGGTCAAATGGGGAAGCCAAGAGAGGACGCATTTTTATTTTGATCATCCCAGGTAATGAGCTCAAAAAAAAAAAAAATGTTTGAGCTTCCTAAGAACTCTAAGAACTTGTTGTTTAGAAAAGTACAGTTAATTTGAATGTGTGTGGGAGCTGCCCTGGATCCTATACACACCACTGAAGGGCAGGTGAGGTAGCCACATTCCGAGATGCTATCCTAAAGTCACTTTAGGAAAAAATAAATGTTAAATAAAAGTTGGAATTAAAGTTTTGAATAGAATATAAATATTATAAACCACAACAACACAGAGTGACTAACAAAAACAGATTGGTGGAATGAGAGGGAAAAGGTGAGATATAATGAACTTAAGTATATTGATCGACACATTTTTCACAGTATGGGAATGTTAAAGTATTATCTCCAGATGATAGCTCAAGAAAGATATCCTATATAATAAAAGCCTAATATGCTGTGTGTCCAACTGTTCATTCAACCATTTGCCAGTGGCTGTGACGTGCACTGACTCCCAGTGGGCAGATGCTCTGACTGGTAGATTAGCTTGCTGCTGGGGGCTGGCCGATCGGGACTGGGTGAGTTGGGCCAGACACCCCCTGGACTCCTCCCACGGTCTCTCCCCGACCCTGATCATGCACCTGTGGGGTCCCTCAGCCTGGCCTGTGCCCTCTCGCAATCTGGGACCCCTCGGGCGATGTCAGACTACTGGTTTCAACCCAATCCCCGCAGGCCAGGCTGAGGGACTCCACCAGTGCACGAATGTGTGCACCGGGCCTCTAGTATCCTATATAATAAAAGCCTAATATGCTAAGTGTCCAGTCGTCCAGTTGGCCATTCAACCAATCAAAGCATAATATGCTAATGATATGCTAAGGCCATTCAACTGCTCGCTATGATGTGCACTGGCCACGACGGGGCAGACAGTCGACTGGTAGAACACTTGCTATGACATACACTGACCACCAGGGGGCAGATGCTCCAACCAGTAGGTTAGCTTGGTGCTGGGGTTCGACCGATTGGGACTGAGCAAGACGGGCTGGACACAACCTGGAGCCCTCCCATGGTCCCTCCCCAGCTGGCTAACCTTCCACGTCCCTCTATCATGCACCGGTGGGGTCCCTCAGCCTGGCCTGCACCCTCTTGCAATCTGGGACCCCTCAGGGGATGTCGGAGAGCCAGTTTTGGCCCAAGGCAGAATGACCAGTTGCTATGACATGTACTGACCACCCGGGGCAGACGCTCAATGCAGGAGCTGCTCCCTGGTGGTCAGTGCGCTCCCACAGGGGGAGTGCCACTCAGCCAGAAGCCAGGCTCACGGCTGGTGAGCGCAGTGGCAGTGGCGAGAGCCTCTCCCGCCTCCGCGGCAGCATTAAGGATGTCTAGCTTAGGCCCACTCCATCCCCTGAGGGCTCCCGGACTGCAAGAGGGCACAGGCCAGGCTGAGGGGACCCTTGCCCCCCCTCCGAGTGCACGAATTTTGTGCACCAGGCCTCTAGTTATGTTAGTTAAAGAAATAAGTATAAAAATAAATAATAAGCAAAAAATCAGATGATACAGTTGGGAGAATGCCCCATCTCAGTGAGGGGATAGTAAATTAATTATTCATTTTAATAGTGGAAAGCTAATGGATGCTGCATAAAGGCAATAAATCAAGGAATAAGGATTTAAGTGAATTATATCAAGTAGTGAAAGCTACAATTCACTGGAAGAATAAGAAAATTTCCAAATTTTTAGAAGAAAAACATAGATAAACAAATGTAAATAAAACACATGCAATAGAGCAAATGATTAAAATATAAAGAAATATTAAAAAATAGAAGGCATAAAGAAATATTAAAAATAAAAGGCTTAAAACAAAATGGTATAAAAGAATTGAAGATACATGTCACATACTAATGTAAATAGTATAAAATATTTGTTAAATACAAGATTTTAGGACAGATAAAAAATAAAATCCAACTGTATTGAATATATAAAATGCATATTGGCCAAAACAAATGACTCCCAAATGTTACAAGTGATGAGATGAGTAAAATATACCAGGGAAATATTACAAGAAATCAGGAATTTTGAAGTTAATATCAGACTATGCTTAATTCAGGGTAGAAAGCATTAAATAAAATAAGAAAGCCAGTTTGTATCAATCATTGCTTCAGTAAACTATCAAAGCAAATATACCATCAGAATTCATAAATCCAAATGCTAAGAAATAGAACACGTGAAGGGGAGAAACACAATAGTCGTGGAGACTTTAAGTTTTCCAGTCAGTTCATGACAGACCAAAAAGACAAACAGATAAGGATAGAAGGGACTTAAGGAATGTAATGAATAAAAAGATACATTGAACTCTATACTTTAAAAGCACAGAACACACCCTAAATTCTGCCCTGTAATAATTTATGAAACTGTTCACAATTATGCTACAAAACACATACATACATTCAAGGCATATGAATTGAATGCCTATGCCCCCCAAATTCATATAGTGAACTTCTAATCCCCAATATGATGATATTTGGAGGCAGGGATCTTTGGGAGGTAATCAGATCATGAGAGTGGAGCCCTCATGAATAGAATTAGTGCCCTTACAAAAAGAGACACAAGAGAGAGATCATCTTTCTCTCCTCTGTGTGAAGATACAACAAGAAGGTGGCCATCTGCAAACCAGGAAGAGGGCTCTCACCAGGAACCTAACCTAATCAGCTGTCACCTTGATTTCGAACTTCCTAGCCTCCAGAACTGTTTGTGTGGTTTAAGCCACCCATTCTATGGTACTTCTGTTATAGCAGCCCGAGCTGACTAAGACATATTTTTAATTGCTCTGATTATCTATAATTTCTAAAAACTCAAATTTAGACAAGATGCCATGTTTCATTTAGCAGATTAGAAAAGGTCATCGTGTTTAGTAGTACAGCATTGTCAAAGATATGGAAAAAAGAATCGCGTACACTGTTGACAGAAGTAAAATTTAGTGATCTACTTTTAAGAATTCTATTTAAGAAATTTAACATACAGTTATACTCAGATATATGCTCAAAGACATATCATGCTGCTACTCAGAAGGAAGAGGATGATCACAGGCTCATGTGAAAAACTGTGAAAACGCTGTTAAAGGAAAATAAAGAATGTTCAGAATATGTTTTGTAACATGCCATTGTGGGGGAGGGAGAACTTTCCTCTACCCTCAAGTCATGAGACAAATTAGCAAGAGAAAGTAACCAAATTCAATTACACACCTATGTATGGGAACCCCACGTACATGAGAGAATCAGGGACAGAACAGGAAAGTAATGTGTGTATGACGTGCTGAGCTATGGATATGGTGAGGCACCCGGAGAGCATTTCAGGGAGCACATGTTCCGTGATTAGTAGTGTACTCTGCTGTGTAGGTAGGTAAAAAGTCATGTCTGGTGATAACTCTCATTATGGGCTGGACCCTAATTTAAAAGTTTCTAGATAGTTAAGGGGGAGGCGACTGTAGCTTTTCTTGAGCCGAAGGGCCTTGGTTGCTTTTAGCTCAAATTAATCTGCACCCCTGAGACACATCTTGGAGTGGCTCATTCTGAACCCATACACCGTCATGTTACATACATTTGTATGTGCACATAAAACTTCTTGAAGGACATGCACACACAAACCAATGGTGGTTGCTTCTGGTGAGAAGATAGTCATTCTGGAGCAAAACGGAAAGTTGTTTTTCACTAAATATACCACTGCACGGATTTTTGATGTCTAAATATTAGGTTTACAAATTTTTTTAAAGAGTAGAAAATAATGAATGAGAGAGACATCATATGCGCCCCTAGGGAGCCTGCCGGCTACGGGAGGAGACATATACATAAAAATTACAACGCAGGGTGAGCAATGACCAACTGGATCTGTGCAGCTGGAGCCTAGGAAGCGCCTACTGCAGCAGCGATTTTCTTGTGAAAGCAGGAGAAAGTGCTGCCTGAGGGCACCTCCCCCACTTCTTTTCTTCTTATGCTGTTTGCACCCCAACTTTTTTGGAAAATAGGCCTCATTTACCAAATATGGAATTCTGTTGTACCCATGAACAAAGGGAGCAGAAACCCAAGAGGAATCGTTTCTAAAAAGAATACTCCACTCTCGCTGTGGGGAGGAACTGTTCTTCAATGCAGTCTTCTCTGATTATTTTTCCCTTCCTCTCCTTTTATCTGTAGACATCTTTCAGGCAGGGTTGAGACCCAGGTTCACAGTTTGCTGCTATCAATAAATAAAGTAAAATATGTCCCATGAGTGGTCACAGGCGGTGTTCGTATTTTAAGTGAATTCTCCCATCCAGAGTGATGGCCTGGCCCAGTGGCTCTGTGTCCTCTGTGGCACCGGTTCTGCCCGCCTGTGACACAATGGTGACAGTGCCATGGCCGTCAAGCGCAAGGCCCTTTGCACAGTGTGACGTGCCTCCCTGCTTTGTGCACATCCAGGGACTTTGGCGATGTGACCCATTGTTGGAAACAAGGGGCCACTTCATCTTGACATGGACAAAAGGGGTGAATTACTGAAAAGCTTGAAGGAGTTAAGTTTCTCACAATAAATAAATAGTCTGGGACGCATCGGCAGCAATATAATCCTTTAGAAACACATTGATCTCTGGGTTTCTGTTCATTGTCTGCTGGAGTTCAGAATTCCATGCTTCTAAAAGAAAAAGAAAATGGAATGTTTAAATGTGTGAAACAATAGTTTACTCAGGGTGAAAGGACTGTGTTTGTAGGCCCCCATTTGACAGATTTCCCTTGAGGGTTTCAGAAATCTCACACTGAACTTTGATTCCTTTAATTCTAAATTGTATTTCAACTCCAAAGTTACTGCATTTCTGCAATATCATAAAAAGACAATTGGTTTTTATGTCTCTGCATGTCTCATTGCTCTGTTTTTCCCCTTGCTAAGAAATTTTTGAAAATGAATTTACCATATTTAGAGTTTATCTCAAATTAAGGAAAGTAATTCAATTAGTTAATATAGTCAAAGTTAATAGAAAGAAATATCCCACTGTCTGTTTGGTGATTTCTCCCATGACCTCTTTAAGCTTTCTGGTTGGTAAAAGTGGTTACCTCTGCTGCTCTTGGACCAAAGGAAATTTATATAATGTCTGACTATTATTTCACAGCCAGTTTGCAACAAAAGCCAAAGCAAAAGGGGAAGTAAAGTAAAAAGGGGTTTACAAATCTTTTAAATGAAGATCAGAATTATGTCATCATTACATTCTACATTTCCAAAAAGATTTTTCACTCAAATAGAAGATAAAAATGACACACAACTTAGAATTATTAATTATCCTATATGCTAATGTTTTCATTGATCTTTTATATTACTATCTCTAATATTAGAAAGCTTCCATTTCAATATGAAGCTACAGCTCTTTCTGTATTTCATAACAGATAGAGTTTAGATGATGTTAAAAAAAAAAAACACAAGTTATTGTAACATTATTTGATCATCATTTCAACCACCTACTAAGAGCACGTATTTACATTACAAAGAATGTAACCTAAGCTGTGTTAAATAAACATAAACTTTAACTCCCATCACATTACGAATTTAGTTTAATACAATAATAGAGCAGGCTCTTGGACTTTAGCCCCTCTCTGTACAAAAATGATTTTACACTGATGTTGAGAGGGTTTGATGGTGCTGATTTTCCTCTGTGCTGTATACTTTGTGAAGTCTCTGCAACCAATTAATGATTCAGATTGGCTTCCCCTTGTCAAGCTATGTGCTGATTCCTTCTGTGATGGACTCTTGTCTTCATAAAATGAAAAATCACTTTAATATTGACTTCAGTAAGACACACTGAGACAAATTGGCTCCCTAATGATAACATCATGCTCTTCAAAGTCAAATAGAAATGAACTTCAGATCATCTTCTGTTTGCAATTATCGGCACCACTGTTTCTGCAGGTTTAAGAGCTGAACACATTTCCCCTAAATGCATCAAAGGTCATTTGATGGTTGACATCAAGATTTTTGCCAAGTTTCTTTCGTTTCTGGTTCTACCCAACCATTAATCTATGCTCTCTGACAAATATTTAGCTCAAGTTCAGTTTCCCATCTTCTTATAAGAACTCTGTTCAGTTTCATATTCCCAGTACTTACGCCATTGCCTGGCCAGTAGTAGATCTTGATCTTTGTAGCTACCAGCATACATGCCAGATGCTGTTCCAAGTTCTCCGTGAACTAACTCATTTAATACTCTGAACGAGGAGTATTAATGGTAAGAACCATTATCCTCCCCATTTTACAGGTAATAAAACGAGAGGTTACATTATTTGTCCAAGGTCATATAACTAGAAACTGGAGGAGCAGCCTCGAAACTAAGGCAGTCTGTCTCCAGGTCCTGTGTGCTTAACCACTAAGGTTTACCTACTCAGGCAACATGGATTTCACAGAATGGGCCGATTTCACCAAATACTTTCACAGATTCCAGGACCAAAACGGTGAAAGGGGATAAGGAAATGTACTTGGCTGGTGAGATCTGATAACTCAGCAGATGTGGCAGCTAGATTATGTTCTCACAAATCTAATTTATTTTGTGCTACTCTAAATTAAATGCCAAGGGAAAGTTTCCTTTATATGTGGTGATATACTATCTTATATAATAAAAGCCCAGTGACCGGTACAGTGGGATGACCAGAATGGCTGGTCACTATGACACGCACTGACCACCAGGGGGCAGATGCCTGCTGGTTAGTGCACTCCCATAGCAGGAGCGCCGCTCAGTCAGAAGCCGGGCTCACGGCTGGTAAGCACAGCAGCAGTGGTGGGAACCTCTCCTGCCTCTACGGCAGCGCTGAGGAGCCGCGAGCCAAGTGGTAAGGAGTGAGCAGGAGCTATCAGGCAGGCAGTTAGGAGCGAGCAGGCAGGCGGTTAGGAGCAAGGGGTCCTGAATTACGAGAGGGCACAGGCCGGGCTGAGGGGACCCCCCCCCCCCCCGCATGAATTTCGTGCATCGGGCCTCTAGTCCATTTATAAGTTCTCTTAGAACATCATATGCAATTTAGGTTTGCTATTTTCAGCATTTTAAGTTTCTCTTTAAATGAAAGATTCATTGTAATTAACATTCAAATCACTTCCTCTTCAAGTATTCTTCACAGCATTCGCATGAAATCATAAAGGCATGACCTTTCACATGTTTTTCATTGATTCAACAAATATTAGAATATGATATAAGAATATCTCAGATTTGTATAACTCACTGAAATTAATAAGGCTCTTCTAAGTACACAGTTTTTATTTTAGCCCCCTACAATGCTGGGTGTGATAATTCATTTATGGATAATTCAAGTGGAAAGGAGTTAAGGCACTCAACAAGTAAGTAACACTTAAGTAGTTTTTTGCCTATACTGTGTGTAGACAGATAATACAGTGCTTGGCTATAGATACATGTCCTTTCCTCAAAATTCTAAGTAAGCCAATAGCTATGGTGAAAGAGGGCTGTGCCATGAGGCAGGTATTAAATGATGTTCTGAGAAGGGAGTGAATGTTCCTGGCTGATGGAGTAGGGTGTGGAAAGAAAGACCCAGAAGAACATCTCCCAAGTGAGGACTTAAAGTATGACTTACAAAAAGATGCAGAAGACTATTTCAGATAGAAGGAATAATCAGAGTAGGTAAGACTTGTCTGGTTCCAGAACATGTTAGACTCAACTAACATGGAATCTTTCCTACTTCAAATACCTGAAAATTTTGGAAGAAGATGTAAGAAAAAATGATGTAGATACATGGCTGATGTTGCAAGAGAAAGAAAAAAAAAGAAGTGGAAGGGCCCTAGATGGTTTGGCTCAGTGGATAGAGCATCAGTCTGCAGACTGAGGGGTCCTAGGTTCGATTCCGGTCAAGAGCACATGCCTGGGTTGTGGGTTTGATCCCCATGGCGGGGGGGCACAGGAGGCAGCCAATGAATGATTCTCATCATTGATGTTTCTATCTCTCTTTCCCTCTCTTTCTCTCTGAAATCAATAAAGATATTTAAAAAAAAAAAAGAAGTGGGAGGGAAAATCCTTCTGATATCAGAAAAAAAAAAAAGAGTCCCTTGAAACCTAGAACAGTAGAAGTAGAGGTTAATATGTTGTGATCAGCAGGTGGGATATTAGGCCCACAATTAAGTCTTATAGTCCTAGAAGCTAAAGACTTAATGTCCACAAAAGTCAAAGCTTTTGCTCCTCATGAAAATATGAGGTGGAACCATAAGGCTAGGAAAGGCTACTTGCTCCATAAAAAAAAAAAAAGCTAACAAACAAACAAACTATATATTTTGGACCATTGATGCTAAAGAATATCCAGAGCAATGCACAGGAAAAAAAATATCCAATAAAAGTTGTACAATTCATTTGGTAAAATAATCATCAAGATTCAAAGTTGCCATAAAAATCACTCCAAGGCTAGTGATAGCCCTAGGGTACCAGATAGTATAAAAATCAACACTATTCTGGAGTGGCACTTTCACAAGCCAGGCCACATAGAATTATCAAGATAAAATAATTTCTAAAGATGAGCTTACAACCAACATTATAAAACATACTAGAGACCCGATGCACGAAGATTCGTGCAAAAATGGGCCTTCCTTCCCCTGGCTGTCGGCACCGCCTTTGCTCTGGCCCAGAGCCCCCTTTCCACCTTCCCACACTACCCAGAGGCCCCGAGCGGCTGGGGTGGTGCAGAACGCCTGTGTCGTCGCCATGGTGACAATGCAAGCGTCCCACCCTGCCCCCTCCCGCTCGGGGCCTGCGTATGCAAATTAACCTTCCATCTTTGTTGGGTTAATTTGCATACTCCTGATTGGCTGGTGGGCGTCACGAAGGTACAGTCAATTAGCATGTTTCTCTTTTATTAGTGTAGATAAGGAAATGATACACTGTGGGTGACAATCAGCAAACACAGTGAACAGAGGAGTAACACCTCCAAGAATGTGAGATAATAAAGCAATCTGAATGTGAAAACAAAACAATCATGCTTATATTAAACTAGAGGTCTGGTGCATGAAACTCATGCACCTCAGCCAGGCCAAGGGACCCCACCAGTGCACTATCGGGGCCAGGGAGGGACACAGGAGGTTAGCCAGATGGAGATGGACTGTGGGAGGGCTCCAGGGCATGTCCAGCCCATCTCACTCAGTCCCAATCGGCTGGACCCCAGCAGCAAGCTAACCTAGCAGTCGGAGCATCTGTCCCCTGGTGGTCCGTGCACGTCATAGCGACTGGTCCACCGGTCGACTGTCTGCCCTCTAGTGGTCAGTGCACGTCAGAGCAAGTGGTTGAGCGGCCTTAGCATATCATTAGCATATTACACTTTGATTGGTTGAATGGATGACCAGACACTTAGCATATTAGGCTTTTATTATATAGGATAGAGGAATAAAAGAAGGGACCGAATCCATGAGGGAAATCAAGACAATACAAACGAACAAGCAGATCTGAGAAAGACTAAAACGACAATTCTAGAAATGAAACATGTAGTCATTGGAACTGTGAGGGTTAAATAGCAGATTCCACATGACTGAATAAGGATTCTTTCTCAGCCATGAAACTGTGCCCCTTAGCTCTGCTGTGGGGACTAAAATTGATGGATGGGCCTAGGTGCTTTGCTCTGCATCTACCCATGTTCATGCTTAGGCCATGCTTCCAACAGCCCGATCCAGCCAAGGCTGAGTGTTCTAAGGCAGACCCAGTCCTGTGATACTCAGAACTCTTCCAATGAGTGACTTTGTCCCAAGGCTTTCCACTGGCTGTGCTGGAACTTTCTTGGACAGTTCAAGACACTGCCTACCCAACACTCCTTCTGCCCTACCCTCCTCTGCAGGAGTCAGACGTACTTTAGACTCCTACCTCCTCCAGCTTCCTCCCTTTTTTCGTCACCATCATTGCCCTCAGTAAATCTCTTGCAATCTAACCTCATCTTGATGGCTGCTTCTCAAGGCACCCAAACAAATGCAGAGCAAGATCTGAAGTATAGATCTGAGAAAAATGATCTAGAATGCAAAACTGTGATATACACTATATTCATCTAACAGTGAGGGCAGCCCTGGCCGGGCGCTCAGTGGGTTAGAGCATCCTCCCGGTATGCCAATCTTGTGGGGTTCAACCCCTGGGCAGGGCACATGCAAGAATTAACCAATGAATACATAAACAAGTGGAACAACAAGTTAATGCTTCTCTCTCTCTCAAATAAATTGTATTAAAAATGTTAGCAGTTATTATAAAAATAACAGTTGGGGCAAAAGAAAACATTTTAATTTTTAAAAAAGGAGGAACAAAACTCTTTACTCATAGAAGCTTGCTAATGTAGTTCAGAAATAAGAGCACTGAGCCCAAAATAAAGGAACTGGTCCTAGAGTCAATCATGATAAACATATTTTAAAATGAGAATTAAATATCGAACAACTACAAAATGATTCTTTTTTAACAACCCAAGATACTAGGTTATAACAACATGGAAGATGGGAGACTACATAGAGTTAAATCATTCTATGGGCTTTCTATTATTCAAAAAAGGGTAGGTATATTTGAATAAATGTACCCTTTTTTAAGTCAAGTAGGCATAAAAAGTAAAGGGTAGTATTTCTTATAAACATGCCAGATTGAACACGTGTTTATCACCACTTATTACCCAAATCCAATTAAACTAGCAGGAAATGAATACGAAAAAATAAGCCCACGAGGAAAAATAAAACAGTAGAGAGGTCCTGGTTGACGGTTCAGTGGTTAGAGCACCGGCCTGTGCACCCAAGGGAGGCAACCAATTGATGTGTCTCTCTCATATCCATATTTCCCTCCCTCCTCCCCGCTTCTCTCTCTCCTCCTTCCCTCTTTCCTTCCTTCTTTCTCTTCCACTCTCTCTAAAACCAATGGAAAAAATATCCTCAGGTGAAGATTAACAACAACAAAACAGTAAAGAGAATGATGACAGCATGTGTTTAAAAAAATGACAAACTTAAAATGTGTGAACTAGAGACTATCTTAGAGCAGAGAAGAATGTAGTGCAAGAGCCTTTAATGAGTAAAGCCAATAACAAACAATCTGGCAAAAATGTTCTTCTATACAGTGGGTTCCCTTTTCATTTTGATGATGGCTTCTTTTGCTGGGCAGGTTTTTAGTTTGATGTAGTCCCATTTGTTTGTTTTTTTCCTTTGTTTCTCTTGCCCTAGGAGATGTACCGGTGAAAATTCTGCTACATGAGATGTTTGAGATTTTGCTACCTATGTTTTCTTCTAGGATTTTTATGGTTTCACAACTTACATTTAAGTCTTTTATCCACTTTGAATTTATTCTTATGTCTGGTGTAAGTTGCTGATCTAGTTTCTTTTCTTTTTTTTTTTTTTTTTTTTTTTTTGCATGTACCTGTCTTTACTCCATTGTATGTTCTTGCCTCCTTTGTCAAATATTAATTGTCCATAATGTTGTGGATCAATTTCTGGGGTCTCTGTTCTGTTCCATTGATCTTTATGCCTGTTCTTCTACCAGTACCAGGCTGCTTTGATTACAATGGCTTTGTAGTATAGTTTGATATCTGGTATTGGGATCCCTCTATTTTTGTTCTTCTTTCTCAAGTTTGCTGAGGCTATTCAGGGTCTTTTTTGGTTCCATATAAATTTTTGGAATATTTCTCTAGATCTGTGAAATATGCCATTGGTATTTTAATAGGGATTGTGTTGAATCTGTAGATTGCTTTGAATAGTATGGGCATTTTAATTATGTTAATTCTACCAATCCATGAACATGGTATATTCTTCCACTTGTTTGTATCTTCCCCTATTTCTTTTTTCAATGTCCTATAGTTTTCCTAGTACAGGTTGCTTATACCCCTTGGTTAAATTTACCCCAAGGTATCTTTTTTTAAATTTTTTTAAAAATATTGATTTTTTACAGAGAGGAAGGGAGAGGGATAGAGAGTTAGAAACATTGATGAGAGGGGAACACTGATCAGCTGCCTCCTGCACACCCGCTACTGGGGATGTGCCCGCAACCAAGTTACATGCCCTTGACTGGAATTGAACCTGGGACGCTTCAGCCCCCAGGCAGATGCTGTATCCACTGAGCCAAACCGGTTGGGGCATTCCAAGGTATCTTATGTTTTTGTTGCAATGGTAAATGGGATTATTATTATTTTTTTTTTTAGTTTCTCTTTCTGTTTTTCTCTCATCACACCAAAAAATAGAAAGTTTATTCTCTGATGAAACTAACCAAGAGTACTAGTGTGATGGATGCTGGACATGACTGAGAGCAGAGGTGAGGTGCTGAACTATAAAGAGGGAGTTAAGTTCTACCAGGTCACGTCTCAGCCATCTTCTGTCTCAGGCTGACACTCCCAGATAGAAGCCACAAAGCCTCTTTTTTGATGAAGCTGACCAGCTTAAGAGAACAAAACAGTACATAAAATGTAATTGACAATCTTAGACTAATGTGTGTGTGAGTGTATGTATAATATACAGGTGTAGGTATGGATAAAGATCTAGTTTTGCATCTTTATATATGATTTGTTGAACTGTCCAACTGGCTATTGTAAAGTGCAAGGAGAAACCAGCAAATCTTTCAACTTTTAAGGACTTTGCTCCTGAGTGTAATCTTGACAAGTTCAGCTCTTCCAGTCGCTTTTAGATAATAAAAATCTATTCCAGTCCAATATATGTATTGAATTTTAGGAGTTAAATTAGGAGTCATATATATGATGCGTTGTTATGAAGCTTTGCTTTGTATGCCACACCAAATTCTGGCTCTGTCTTTAAAGAGACACTTCTGTGATTTTTTTTACAGACCCCCTTATTATTGGAATTTTATATTCCCAGCTTGGCCACTAGCTTCTAGCATCCACCTTTCTGTTGAAGTCACCCCAACCCTCCTAAGTCATGCTCTTGGGGGTGTCTCCCTCCCAATCATGCATACAATCTTAAGAAAACTATGCATCCACATTTGCCCTAACACTCTGAAAGCGCAGCCCACTTCTGGAAGACCACTTTAGCCAGGATTTTACCTTCAGAATATTTAGTCATGTGTCAGGTACCAAGTATAGTGCCCCCTAATTCTACAGCGCACTGTCTAGCTCTCTAATTGGTTCTTTGGAAATGTGCCCCTTGATTAAAATGAGAACAGCATCAGCACCACATCTGGATGGAGAGGAGAAACACCATTGTTCTTCAGCTCTCTCACTAAAAAAACATTTCCTTTCTGACCTCTTCATCATCACATTACCAATTCCCGAGGCTGATCTCATACAACCTTGAATTGAGTGAGGATATAAGGGTTGTAAAACCCGCCTCTCATTCTCTTAGAATGCTAGCAAAGGTGCACATTGACAAGCTATGCGACTTCTGCTGAAACACCCAGACAACAAAAAAATCACATGTAACATCTAGTTTCGCATACACATACACCACCCTACACATACAATTTAAACCCATAAAAGAAAAAAGACACAATGCAAGTCTCCACACATACTGAAGAAGTGACATGATAAGAACATGTTCTTTTAAATTTTATCTTGCAATAAAATTAGAAATCAATCAACAAAAAATAAAATCTTCATATATTGGAAAATTTAAAACACAATCCTAAGTGAGTCATGGGTCAAAGATTAATAATGAAATTAGAAAATAATTACAGCCCAGCTGGCGTGGCTCAGTGGTTGAGTATCAACCTATGATCCAGGAAGTCATGGTTTGATTCCTGGTCAGGGCACATGCCTGGGTTGCAGGCTTGATCCCCATTGTGGGGTGTACAGTAGGCAGCTGATCAATGATTCTCTCTCATCATTGATGTTTCCATCTCTTTCTTTCCCTTCCTCTCTGAAATCAATAAAAAAAATATATTTTTAAAATATTTTATTTATTTTTTACTTAACTTTATTTTTTTAATTTATTTTTTAATAAATCTTCATTGTTCAAATTATTACAATTGTTCCTCTTTTTTCCCCCATAGCTCCCCTCCACCCGATTCCCACCCCACCCTCTGCCTTTACCCCCTGCCCCCAATGTCCTCATCCATAGGTGTACAATTTTTGTCCAGTCTCTTCCCACACCCCCCACACCCCTTCCCCCCGAGAATTGTCAGTCCACTCCCTTTCTATGTCCCTGATTCTATTATATTCACCAGTTTATTCTGTTCATCAGATTTTTTATTCACTTGATTTTTAGATTTACTTGTTGATAGATATATATTTGTTGTTCATAATTTTTACCTTTTTCTTCTTCCTCTTCTTAAAGAATACCCTTCAGCATTTCATATAATACTGGTTTGGCAGTGATGAACTCCTTTAGCTTTTTCTTATCTGTGAAGCTCTTTTTCTGACCTTCAATTCTGAATGATAGCTTTGCTGGGTAGAGTAATCTTGGTTGTAGGTTCTTGCTATTCATCACTTTGAATATTTCTTGCCACTCCCTTCTGGCCTGCATAGTTTCTGTTGAGAAATCAGCTGACATTCGTATGGGTGCTCCCTTGTAGGTAACTAACTGTTTTTCTCTTGCTGCTTTTAATATTCTCTTTGTCTTTTGCTCTTGGTATTTTAATTATGATGTGTCTTGGTGTGGTACTTTTTGGATTCCTTTTGTTTGGGGTTCTCTGCACTTCCTGGATTTGTAAGTCTATTTCTTTCACCAGGTAGGGGAAGTTTTCGGTCATTATTTCTTCAAATAGGTTTTCAATATCTTGCTCTCTCTCTTCTTCTGGCACCCCCATAATTCGGATGTTGGTATGCTTGAAGTTGTCCCAGAGACTTCTTACACTATCTTCATGTTTTTGGATTCTTTTTTCTTTTTGCTTTTCCGGTTGGGTGTTTTTTGCTTCTTCATATTTCAAATCTTTGACTTTATTCTTGTGATCCTCTAGTCTGCTGTTGGATCTCTGTATATTATTCTTTATTTCAATCAGTGTATGCTTAATTTCTAGTTGGTCCTTTTTCATATCCTCAAGGACTCACTAAATTTATCGGCCTTTTCTAGAAAATTCTCGAAAAACCTTATAACCGTGGTTTTGAACTCTATGTCCAGTAGTTTGCTTTCCTCCATTTCTTTCATTTGTGACCTGTTTCTTTGTCTCCGCATTTTGGCTGCTTCCCTGAGTTGATAGAATGGCTTTGTGTGCTAGGTGTCCTATAGGGTCCAGTGGCTCAGCACCCCCAATTACCTGAGGTGGACACTCTTGGTGCACTCCTTTGTGGGCTGTGTGCACAGTCTTGTTGTAGATAAGCCTTGATTGTTGGTATCACTTGGAGGAATTGACCTCCAGACCAATTGACTGTGAGGATCAGTTGTGTCAACGATGGGAGAACTTCTGTGCTGGAGACACCCTTATGGGGCAAGACTTACTTCAGTGGGGCTTTGGTGCTCACTGAGTCTGCCCCCTGAGTGTGTGTCCCTTATGGATCTGAGGAGTTGTAATCTGGATGGTCCTACTCTGACCACTGGGTACACTGGCTCTTGGGTCTCCAAGGAGGTGCAAATTTAGCTCTGCCTGAGGCCACCCAGCAGCAGCTATGGAGAGATCTGCAGATTCCTCTTCTTTGTTTGGGGTTTGGAGGTGCCCAGATGAGGCCCAGCTGTGAAGCAATGCAAGCTGCTGTGGAGCCTTGGAAGTTCTGGGGCTCTCTGACCCAACTGCAGTTTGTTAGGTAATTTTAGATTACAAAGGGCCAGGCCATTCATATGCAAAAGCCTCTGCTCACAGCTGGGGTGGGGTTGTAAATTGGGTGGGGCAGGGTCTCAGGGAATCAATAGGGCAGAGCAAACAGCAATTTACTCTGATCTTCAGCCATTGCTGTTTGCTCTGCCCTTTTGATTCCCTGAGATGTCCCTGGGTCTCAGTGTCCTGTGGTGATCGCTGCAAGCACCTCTGAGAAAAAGCCACCCTTGTGTTCTGGCCTGATGCCAGACAGTCCAGTTTCTCCCTGTATGAGTCTGGGTCCCCAGAGTCTCACCTGGAACTGGAGTTCAGAGCAGTTGGGAGCTTGTGTCTCTCTCCTGATTGAAAAAGACAACCACTTACTCAGCTGCCAGCCTTTCTGCGTTCGCGCCTTCGTACCTCTGCACTTTACTTCCGCAGCTCCTCTGAGTCTCAGTGAGCTTTTCTCTTCCCTTATAGTTGTAGAATTTCCACTTAGCCAGCCTTCCCGTGGTTCTGGATGATGTCCGGTTTGTCTTTTAGTTGTAGTTTTGAAGTGGTTGTGCGAGGCAGCAAGTTCAGGTGTTTACCTATGCCACCATCTTGGTTTCTCCAAAAATATCTTAATGAAAGAAAATAAATAGAACCCAATTACAAAGAAAACCCCTATGTATCAAAACTTGTGCATCTAAAATCTGATTTAAAGGGAAATTTAAATCTTTATACTAGGAAAAAAATGTACCTGGTATAGAGTAAAAATGTTAACCTTTACTAAATGTCAATAGGATGTTGCTTATAGATATTTTTATTGTATTAGATCGTGTATACTATCTGTGCCTTTTTAGAAAAACAATTCATTATTTTTTAATTTTAGTTTTTCAAGATCTCTAAAGTAATTTCTTAACCTTTGTATAGTTAAAAGGAAAACAAGCAAATTATTCCCTAAGTACTATTTGTTGATATAATATTTGCTATTATTAACAATAAATAATGCCTTAAAAGCAATTTACTTTCTTTAACCAGGTAGACATATGCAGGTAAATTTCCTGCATTTCACTTGATCTCAAAAAAAACAAAATCAAGGAAAATTCAAGGTCTTAAAGCAATAAAATCAAGTTCTGAAAACTTAGAAAGAGAAAAAATTGTTAAGCTTTGAGCTCCCTCTATTGGCCCAAAGAGAAAATTCCCAGAAACAATAAGACAACTTCAATTAGGTAATAAATCTCACACAAATATGTTTAAAAATCCTCGAAATTATTCAGATTGCTGTTTCACTTTAAGTGGAGCGTCGGTAGTGATAAAGAGCTGACATAGTCCCAAATGTTGCTGTGGTAATAGCCTATTCTTTTCACTTAGTTACTGATAAGGGTATTTGCTCGCCCCCTAGTGGGTATTTGCAAAAAATGACACAAAGATACTTTCAAACTAAGGCATTAAATTATTACATTCTTAGAATTTACTTTTATGTAATTAAAAAATGTTTTTCAGTTACAGTGTTCATACAATATTATGTTAGTTTTAGGTGTACAACTTTTTTTTTTGTTAATCCTCACCCGAGAATATTTTTCCTTTTTTTTTTTAGAAAGAATGTAAGGGAGGGGGAGAGACAGAAAGAGAGGAACATCGATGTGAGAGAGACACATGGATCAGTTGCCTCCTACATGCACCCCGACCAGGGTCAGGGATTGAGCTTGCAACTGAGATATGTGCCCTTGCCAGAATTGAACCTGGGACCCTTCAGTCTGCAGGCCAACACTCTATCCACTGAGCAAAACCACTAGGGCTCAGGTGTACAACATATTGATTAGACATTTAAATAGCTTGCAAAGTGATCACCCCAATAAGTCTAGTACCCACTGGCCATATGACACCATGCATATTGACTACTCCCTAAACTGTACTTCACATCCCCGTGGTTATTTATAAAACTGGCAATTTGTATTTCTTAATCCGTTTGCCTTTTTACCTATCCTCCAACCCCACCCCTCTGACAAGCATCAGTTTGTTCTCTGTATCTATGTGTTTCAGTTGTGTATATTTTGTTTTTTAGATTCCACATGTAAGTGAAATCATTTGGTAATTGTCTTTCTCTGTCTAACTTATTTCACTTAACATAATACCCTCTAGGTCCATCCATGCTGTTGTAAATAGTAAAAAAACACTTATGGCTAATATTCCATTGCATATACTATTATGTACCACATTTTCTTTATTCACTCATCTATCAATGGACACTTCCATATCTTGGCTGCTGTAAATAATACTGCATTAACATAGGAGTACATATGTCTTTTCAAATTTGAATTTTGGATTTCTTCGGATAAATACCCAGAAGTGGAATTGCTGGGCAATATGGTAGTAATATTTTTAAATTTTTTTAGAAACTTCAATAACTGTTTTCCATAGTGACTACACCAATTTACCCACCAACAGTGCACAAGGGTTCCCTTTTCTCCATATCCTTGCCAGCATTTGTTGATTTACTAATGATAGCCATTCTGACAGGTATGAGGCAATATCTCATTGTGGTTTTGATTAGCATTTCCCTGATGATTAGTGATATTGAGTATCTCTTTATATGTCTACTAGAAGCCCAGTGCACAGGATTCATGCAGTGGTGGGGGGCATGGCCTTTGGGGATCGGCCCACGGTGGGAGCGCCGCTCATCCAGCTCATCCCAGTCAGTAGGTGTGGACCCACCCTCTTAGCTGCTCCCGCTGCAATAGCAGCTGCTCATCCCTGTCAGCCGAGTGGCGCTCCCACTGTGGGACTGCACTGACCACCAGGGGGCAGCTCCTGCGTTGAGCATCTGCCCCTGGTGGTCAGTGCGTGTCATAACTACTGGTTGACTGGTAGTTCTGGTCGTTCCACCGCTCGGTCGCTGGGCCTTTATTATATAGGATTGGCCATCTGTATATCCCTTTTGGAGAAATGTCTATTTAGATCCTCTGCCCATTTTTACCTTATTTATTTATTTTTAAAATATGTTTTTATTGATTTCAGAGAGGAAGGGAGAGGTAGAGAGAGATAAAAACATCAATGTGAGAGAGAATCATCGATTGGCTACCTCCTGCATGCTCCCACTGGGGATCAAGCCAACAACCCAGGCATGTGACCTGAACAAGAATCGAACCATGATCTCCTGGTTCATGGGTTTATGCTCAACACTGAGCCACATCAGCTGGGCCCTTTGCCCATTTTTTACCGAATTGTTTTTTTGTGTGCTAAGTTGTATGAGTTCCTTATGTATCATTGGTGAATATCTTCTCTCATTAGTAGCTTGTCTTTTTGTTTTGTTGATAGTTTTCTTTGCTGTGAAAAAACTTTTTATTTTAATGTAATTTCATTTGTTGTTGTTTTTTTGTTCCCTTGGCTGAGAAGATATATCCTAAAAAATTGCTAAGAGTGATATCAAAGAGTTTACTGCCTGTGTTTTATTCTATGAGTTTTATGGTTTAATTCTTAGAATTTAGACAGCACCAGATGAAAATATAACAAACCTACTTATGACAAGAGGAGAATATCTTCTCAATGTGTATATATTAATGAATACTTATTATTAAACAACACTTAAATTCTGTTAGATTGTTTATTTACTTTGCATATATTTTATTAACAAATAAATTTAATTTTTCAATAAAAACCTAGTTGAACTGAACAGCACCATCAATCAACTGAATCTAATGGACATTTACAGAAGTAAATGTATTCAACACAGCAGAATACATATTTTTCTCAACTTCATCTGGAACATTTACCAAGATAGACCACATTGTGGACCAGGAAACACAACTTAAAAAATTTAAAGGAATACAAATCATAAAAAGTATACTCTCAGATCACAGTGAAATGAAAGTAGAAATCAATAGCAGATAGAAAGCTGGAAAATCACCAATGCTTGAGATTATTCAACACACTTCTACGTAACACATGGGCCAAAGAAATCTCAAGATAATTTAAAATATTTTTAACTAAATGAAAATAATAAAAATCAGAACAGAAATCAATGAAACCAAAAACTGGTTCTTTGAAAAGATCAATAAAATTATAAACTTCTACCAAGGCCAACTAAGAATTAAAGAGAGAGAGACAAATTACTAATATCAGAAATAAAATTAGACCATCACCATAATCTCATAGATATTAAAAGGATGATAAAAGAATATTAGGAACAATTCTATACCCACAATCTTGATAACCCAGATGAATGGAACAATTCTTTGAAAGACATAAATTACATCTTCAAAATGTAACTCCTAAATTCAAGAATGAGAAAACAATCTGATTAAAACTTTGCCCAAAGATCTGAACAGACATATCACCAAAGAAGACATACAGATAAAAAATAAGCATATAAAAAGATGTTTAACATCTGATGTCATTAGGGAATTGCAAATCAAAAGTAGAGTTGAAGATGCAAGCAATGATCTAACAAGGAGACCAACCTTTGGCATTGCAAAGAAGCAAAGTCCACATTACCGCTTCATCTGCAAGTACAATATTGAGCTTTGCAACAAGAAGCAACCTCTCTTTTTTGGATCGTACGATACAAAACCCCACATTCAGACATGAACTTTGCTGCACTGAACCCCCTTCACGGGACCACTTTACAAACTCCACAGAGCACTTCATTTTCATGACTATTCTCAAAATAAAAGTCTATTTTACTTTGCTTCTCCAAATTTAATGGAAAAGCACTGCTTTCCCATAATGCCTCCATGTTCTTCTTTCCCCAGATTTCTGGAACTATAAGATCTCAGAATTTCCTGCAGCCGCTAATTTTTGCATTTGCTTTCCTCAGATTGTCTGCTGCAGGGACTTGGTTTCTGGCTTGTTCTAGACACTGATTTTGCTTCTCAGCTTCGATGTAAGGGTTTCAGTTTGGAGATACAGACTGGAAGCCGAGGAAGGCTCTTGGGACCATATAGACAATAAATCAAGTAGCACAAGTGTCTGATTTAAACATATAAAGGTAGCTACTACCAAAATACATAATCAGCTACCATGAGATGGTAGCAGTCAGGAAAGGCCATGAGCATATACTAGTTTCATCTTTACTCACAGCAGGGAGTCATTAGATGCTATACAGAGGATCAAATATATTTCATAAAGTAACAATTATAAGGTTGATCATTAGAATAAGAACATAAACTCTAGATTACCAGACAATGCTCACACACATACAAAACATTATAGACAATGTAATGAAAGATTATAAAAATTAAAAAAAAATCAATGTAACGGAAAATATAATATGAAATACATCGGATGAAAACTAAAAATACATGTCATATAAATAAAGTAAGTTGAAAATGCCTCAGTGGAAGAAAAAAAATCTCAAAGTGAATCATAAAGCAAAATTTAATTATATTTTCAAATTCAAGATATACATCTAAGATAAAATAACTCATAAAAATTAAAGGATGAGCAAAGGTGTGTCAGACAAATGTGAAGTAAATGATAAAGGGTACAATCCACTTTGATGATCTCATCATTATGGAGACCTATGAATCAAGTAACCTTGTATCTACATAACTAAAGCAAAAATTACAGGAAACACAAGGGAAAATAGGACATTAATTATAGAATATTTTAATTCTATATCTCAGTTCATGGCATAGCAAGTGAACAAGAAATATTTGTCAATGGAATACATAAATAATGTAAGTAGTAGGTATATTTGCTTTGCATAACTTGACAATCATTTCACGTACCCATAAAACATTGAAGTTAACTGGCCATATTTTAGGACACAAACCGTACTCAATTTCAGAAATTTATGTGATAAAAATAAATAAGTGTAAATATTGTAAAGGATGGGTAAATAAAAGCAAATCAATTCATTGGCTATTAGCAACAAGCCAATTCAGTAAGGAGACTGGTTATAAAATTAATATAGTGAAAGAAATAATCTTCCTATATATAAGAAATAATAATTACAAAATGCAATAGAAGAAAAGACTATTGACAATGGCAAGAAAAAATAAAATACCTAAGAAACACTTATGAATAAATATTTAAGGTCTATATTTTCAAATAATTAAATACCATCAGGGCACATAAAAAGAGTTTTGGATAAGAAGATGTTGTATGATAAACATATCAGTTCTCTAATGCAATCTATTTATATAATGGGACCTCAATAAAAATGCCAGCTGAGTTTTATTTTAATATGGAAGAAATGATTGTAAAGATCTAATAAATTTGCCTCTTGAAAGATCAAAATTTCCTGCATGGCAAATCACACATACACACACCAAATCAAAATCCAAATTACAAAAAAGATAAAGTATTTGCAATATGTATTACATATATAGATGCTATTTTTAAAAATATATTTTTATTGATTTTAGAGAGGAAGAGAAGAGGGAGAGAGAGAAACATCAATGATGAGAGAGAATCATCTGCCTTTTACATGCCCCCATTGGGGATCAAACTGCAACTCAGGCATATGCCCTGACCTGGAATCAAACCAGTGACCTCCTGGTTCCTGGGTTGACACTCAGCTACTGGGCCACACCAGGCCAGGCTCTCATTTATTATATGAAGACCTCCTATAAACTGTTTAAAAATCAATAATCTAAGATAGAGATCACATCCAAACAAATACATATGGACTCACACTAAGTAAAATACATTTGATGTTTATGGCTTTTACATAAAACGCTCAATCTTCATAACATAAATGCAAAGATATATTTTTGACCTGTAAATCAACAAAGATTCAAATATTTGGTAAGAAACTGTATTTGGAAAAGAAATAGAGAAGCAGGCCTTATACTTCACTGCTGAGAGTTTTATAAATTGATACATCCTCATTGAAAGCAATTTTGCATTATCTATTAAAATTCCAAAGACAGCCCATTTGATCAAGTAACTCCACTTTAGGGATTTAGTCTACAGATATGCTTGTTCGTGTGTAAAATGGCATCTAAGTAAAATCAATATAGCATTGCTGGTATTAGCAAAAGCTTGGAATGAACTAAATGTTCAGGAATTGGAAAAAGTTAAAGAAATTATTGGCAATCCAGTGCAATCAATGGAAGCACATGTAGCTCTGTATAAATGCAGTGTCATAAATATAGTGATATGGGTGAGCTCCTGTGTGTGTGTGTGTGTGTGTGTGTGTGTGTGTGTGTGTGTGTGTGTTGCATGCATGCAGTATTTTACACATGCACCAAGCACTAAGTTATAATATAGTATAGCTGGTGTATTTCCAGTTGTGCAAAAAAAACCACAAGAACATGTATATATACTTGTGAGATACAGAGCCGTGGTTGTCTCTGAGGAGAGGACAGGCTTATGAGAGAAGTTGTCACTGCACACTTTTCTGTACCTTTGAGTTTTGTACGAGTCCACAGATCACCTTTGAAAAAACCATAAAATCAAACTTTTAAAAAGTTTAGCATCTGAAATAAACGTCTGAATTTGTGTTTGCTAAGCAAGAGAAAGCTGTGCTTATAGAATCCAGGCTCTGAAAAAAGGAAACTGCTGACGTACACATGGTCCGTATTGGCCACACCTCCTCTGTGTGGCTGCTACAACTGTAGCGGGATTTTATCATCTCTCACTTGGAATTCTTCCTAAGGGCCCACCTGCTTCCACTCCTGCCTCGAAGGTGCTTTTACACAGAGCTTTACCATGGTCCACAAGACAATAGAAAGCTTTAGCAAATTTGGGGTCTTGATGAATATGGTTTGCGAAGGAGGGAGAGCTGTCAAATACTTTTTCTGATTACTGGATAAAAGTGATAATATTAATGAAATTGAAAAGGCAACATATGAAAATAGTTTTATGGAAAAGTGATGATTTTATCTCTTACCTGATTGAAATTGAGAAGATAGTGAGCTTTCCAGGTAGTAGGAAACTGGAACTCAAGCTTTGGAGAAGGATTAGAGTGAGGCAGACAGAATTGAGGGTCTAAGGGTAGATTCTTTCTCTTGTCTATAAGTAGGGAATGTACAGTGGCATTGGCAGTCTTTGAAAACAATATGCCAAGAGTTTAAACCCTTTCCATCTAATGTAGTGGGGCAGAGGAGGGCATTCAGAAAGATGGAGGCAGTGGGGGCAATGGTGGGTGATACGCAGTGACTCTTGCAGGCCAGAAGGTGAAGATTTGTCAGCTACAAGCTAGTTTCTGTCTTTTTTTTTTTCATTTTTTTTATTAAGGTATTATATGTGTACATATCTTACCATTGCCCCCCCCCACCCCACTCCCATACATGCCCTCACCCCCCAATGTTTTGCATCTGTTGGTTACTCTTATATACATGCATATAAGTCCTTCAGTTGATCTCTTATTTCCCCCACCTCTCCCTAACCTTACCGCTGTAATTTGACAGTCTGTTTGATGCTTTACTGCCTCTGTATCTATCTTTTTGTTCATCAGTTTATAATGTTTTTCATTATCCCCAAATGTGTGAGGTCATGTGGTATTTTTCTTTCATTGACTGGCTTATTTCACTTAGCATAATGTTCTCTAATTCCATCCAGGTGCCTACAAATGGTAGTAATTCCTTCTTTTTTATGGCAGCATAGTATTCCATTGTGTAGATGTACCATAGTTTTCTAATCCAGTCATCTGCTGATGGGCACTTAGGCTGTTTCCAAATCTTAGCTATTGTAAATTGTGCTGCTATGAACATAGGGGTGCATATATCCTTTCTGATTGGTGTTTCTAGTTTCTTAGGATATATTCCCAGGAGTGGGATTACTGGGTCAAATGGGAGTTCCATTTTCAGTTTTTTGAGGAAACTCCATACTGTTCTCCACAGTGGCTGCACCAGTCTGCATTCCCACCATAGTTTCTGTCTTTTTGAATAGGAGGAATGTGAGATGAGTCCCAGTGTTGGCTCTCATATTGTGTCTGGGGACAGCAGGAATAAAATCTGACAGATAGTATTTAAACAGACAGACATTGTTAAATGACTCCAGTGCATGATCTCCATGTGAAATAGGTAATCCTATATCAGTGGTCAGCAAACTCATTAGTCAACAGAGCCAAATATCAACAGTACAATGATTGAAATTTCTTTTGAGAGCCGAAAACTGACTTCTGCGCATGGGCCACAAAGTTTCAATCACACTGTGCGTGCACGCCCGCACGTGGTATTTTGTGGAAGAGCCACACTCAAGGGGCCAAAGAGCCGCATGTGGCTTGTGAGCCGCGGTTTGCCGACCACTGTCCTATATAATAAAAGGCTAATATGCAAATAGACCGAACAGTGGAACAACCGAACAACCAGTCACTATGACGTGCGCTGACCACCAGGGGGCGTGCGGAACATGGCAGGCATCAGCAGCAGGCGTCAGCAACAGGGGGCAGAGCACGGAACATGGCAGGCATCGGCCAGGTGGGATGGTGGAGCAGGTGAGCGGGAGCGCCAGAATAAGGCAGGATGCCGGTCGCTGTCATTGGGGCAAGCCTCTGGTGGTTACTGAAAATTCTTTGCTCCCATGTGCCGCGGTCTTGGCTGGTGCTCACACCCACTGCCAGTGTCAGAGCTGCCATTCACACCCGCTGCTGGCACCAGGCGCCGGCCCTGATTGCTCGGCGCCGTCAGCAGGTGCAAGTGGCAGCTGCCAGCCCCAATTGCCCCTCAGGGCTTCTCCACCTCCCCCTGCTTCTGAGGGGCGATTGGGGCCTGCAGCCGCCACTCGCACCTGCTGACGACACTGGCCCTACTTGCACCCGCTGCTGGCGCCGGCCCCAATCACTCCCTACGATCAGTGATCAGCGGTGCGAGCGGAGCTAGCACCATCAGCACATGGGAGCAGTAGGAGCGGTAGGAGCGGGCTGCTGGCAGATGGGACTGGGGCTGCAACAGGAGGAGCTGGGCGGGGGTGCGGAGGATGGGCCAAGACCAGCTGTAGGCAAACTACAGCCCCCAGGCCGGATCCGGCCCATTCGGCTGTTCTATCCAGCCCACGGAGCCGAAAGAGCAGAGGGTTCTCTTGCTCTCCCCTCCGCTCCTTTACTTTGAATTTATATTAGTTCACACAAACACTCCATCCATGCTTTTGTTCCGGCCCTCCGGTCCAGTTTAAGAACCCATTGTGGCCCTCGAGTCAAAAAGTTTGCCCACCCCTGGCCAAGACCCACCCCTGTGCCCACCACAATCTCCAGCCCACAGATCCTTTCAAGGTACCAGAATTCATGCACTGGGCCCCTAGTGCTCAAATAAGAAGACAGGAAAACTGAAATATAGTAAATTCTGTCAGACAGAAGTGGTCAGAAAGGAATAGGAGAAGAGGTTAGTTCAGCATCATGGACGCAGGGGAAGAGAGTCTCAGAAGGGGACAGCCTGCTCCATAAAAGCAATGGTGCATGAACAGATCCGCTCACAGATCCATGTCCTGGTTGCCAGCGGCCGTTACTCCCACCCCAATAACGGTATTACAAAGGTAAATGTTTTTCACACAGCTCTGTGTGGGTATGACACATGGTTGGTGTTCTCCCCTGTCATTTTGTGTGAACTTGTCAAAAGACTCCAAATTTTCTTTCTTGGATTTTTGTGCTTTGGGTGCAATAGCTTTCCTATTGACTGCAGTTGTTTTTTAGGGCAGGAATTCGTTTGTGTTATTTCTGGTTCATGGCTTCTAGCACAGTGCATTGGTCAATAAACATTGGTTGGGTGAATATCTCAAAATGTTTACAGATGTTGTCACATGTAGAAAATTAAGCCACAGACAATGCACATGCCTATGCTTGCAAACTATGTAAGGAATCTTAACTTCCATTTCAGATCACATTTCTGAGGCCAAGTCAAATGGACTCACTAAGTGAAATACATTTGATGTATAGAAAGGAAATGAAGAACCGAATTGTCTCTGCAAAAAATACTTTTGATTTGATGGAATTGAAATTATGAGCTATATGAAAAGAATGACAAGAGCACTCTGCAGCATTAGCATGCTTATTCATTCACTCAAATGTTGATTGAGTGCCTACTAAGTACTTGGGATTAATACTGGACATGCAGTGGTGAACAAAACGAAACAGTTGTCCTTGAGCTCATGGACATTTATATGCACAGTGTGCGATGAACAGTAAACAAATAGATGGTAATGTTCAGAAGTGCTAAGTGTTATGAAGAAACATTTTTAAAATATTTTTAAAAAGAAACATAAAGCAGGGTGTTTAGGGAAGGACTCTCTGGGAGTGAAGTGACGCGAGGAAGCAAATCAGTGTTCAGGAAGAGGGAGCAAGTACAAAGGGTCCAAAGTGCGATTGGGTGGGGTGCACCTGATAAACAGCCTGGAGGCCAGCGTGGTGGAAGGGGGACGGGGAGGGGGAGGGACATAAGGGCAGAGAGGTCCCAGAGGGAGGGTTCTGTGCACCTTAGGCCATGGGAAAGTTCTGCGAGAAAGTATTTTAGAGGCAGGAGTGCAAGCAGGTGGGCCGTTAGGAAGCTTGTAAAGACTTCCAAGTGAGAGATGATAACGTTAGGGCCAAGATGACAACAGTAGAGCAGAGGGGGTGGGGTCAAATACTAAAGATTTGCTAAAGGATTGGAGGTGGAGGGTCAGAGAAAGTAAGGAGCCAAGGATATCTCAAAGGTTGTTTGTTTCTTTGTTTCAATGAACTTTATTTTTTAGACTTTTTTATTCACAGAAAACTCAAGAAGATAGTACAGAGCCCTCATATCCCACACCCAGTTGCCTCTATTATTAACATCTTAGATTCACAATGGTACATTTCCTACAGTTAATAAACCAATAGTGCTCTATAATTATTAACTAAAGTCCATATTTTAATTCAGAACTCTGACCCATAATATATAGCAACCTGCCTTGGAACCCAAACAGCAGCCTCTGTAGCAATCAGCCCCCAAAGGCCAGGACTTAACTAATAGCTGACAGTTTTCATATGCTTGCCCCCAGTTCTAAATTAGGTCCAACTGGAGAAAGCCAAATATGCACCCCAAGCAATCACATGGAGTGCCCCACTTCTAGTCAGCCCTGCCCACAGCCTCTAATCAGGCACACCTGAAACCTTTTCATTTTCCACTAGAAAGCTTTCCACTCCTCTGCCAGCCTTGGAGTCTCTGCCAAATGCAGTGATGGTGGCTGACTCCCTTGCAGGCCCTGACTAAAGAGCCTTTCCTCATTCTCATTGGGCGGTCTTTATTTCCACACCACATGACTAGTCGTCAAGGTCACCTTCAGCTCCCATTGGCTGAGACAGTTTCTCAGCCCTTCCTTTTGACAGCTTTGAGGAATACTGGTCAGATATGCTGTAGATAGCTCCATTTCATGATTACATCTGAGGAAGACCACAGAGGCAAAGTGCCATCGTCATCACATCATCTCAAGGGCAGATTCAACTTTGATCCAAGGTGTTTTTCACCTGAGCAACTGAAAAGGCAGAGCTGCTATTTACTTAATGGAAACAGTGAAAGTAGAGCACATTCTTTTGTGTGTATTTTTGAAACATTAAAAGTTTTAATTAGCCCCCTAATCAGACACCAAAGTAAAGCTATTGAGTAGTTGTGGAGTTTAGGAGAGAAGTATAATTGGACATATAAATGTGGAAACAGTTTTATGGGGGGAGATTACTAGAAGCCTGGGAAAGAGATGCAAGGACTATGTGTGGGAGATACATACAAGAATGTTTACAAATAAGAATAGTTTTGCTTCTTTGTGCTATGTAAAACTTTTATCTCTTTTACATTGTTATAAGTTTACGTGAAATGCTTCTAATATCTCATAATTAAGTATTATATTTGTTACTAGAGGCCCGATGCACAAAATTTGTGCAAGAGTAGGCCTTCCTTCCACCAGCTGCCGGCACCAGCTTCCCTCTGGCAACCGGGACCTGGGCTTCCTTCTGGAACCCAGGACCGGAGCTTCCCTCACAGCCCCAGCTTCATCCGGAAGGTCGTCCGGAAGGACATCCAGTCTAATTAGCATATTATGCTTTTATTATTATAGATGTTATTTCATAGATGTCCTTTATCAGGTTAAAGATTCCTTCTATTTCTAATTTACCAAGAGTTATCAGAAATAAGATTTGACTTTATCAGATGCTTTTTCCCTTATCTATTGATTGGTGATATCAAATTTGAAACATATTAAATCATGAGCAAATTTTTCTGAAATTTGAGGGAGGAGGCGGAAAACCTACTTAATCACAGTGAATATCATCATCATCAACTCTTCAATTCCATTTTCTAACATTTCATCTAGGACTTTTCACCTATGTTGATAACTACTTATCAGCTTCTTTACTTGTCTTGTTAGGAAGCTAACCATAACATCCACTACAGAAATCACTTAGCTCTTTTTCACTTGTCAGGAGAGGGGAGGAAACGGAAGCTCCGATACAGTAACGCCCAGGTTGCATTGTTCATTAGCGGCAGTAGTACTAGATTTCTAATCTGGCGTGTTGCCCCCTTACCCTAATGACCTTCTCAGAAGTAGTTCTATGAGACAAGTGGGAGGACACCAGATGGCTAGTGCCATGCAATTAGGCAGAGATGTGATTATGTGAATTGGACCCATTCATCTCTTAGGCTGTCTTCCCAACATTTTACTTCCGAGCCTTAGAGAAATGCTGAATTGCCAAAAGAATGAATACAACTTTGAACATTACTTAAAAACAGAAGTGCATGTAAAAATAATTGTGTTATGTTTCCTTTTCTAAACTGTGATGTAAAATTCATAGGGAAATTCTGTGAATTCAAAAACTTGAGGAACACTTTGACAGGTATAAATATTTAGGAGTTCTGAAGCATCAGGAAGCTATTGGTTGAAGTTATGCAAACTTTTAACTTTGTAAAATCACAAAAGTTTAGAAAAAATGTAGGATCCTTTATAATATGTTATTGAATATTAACATTATTTCCTTGGCCGCAAACTAATTTTAGTTGCATGATTCCTTATTCAAAGTAAATTTTCAAAATTTCCAAAAGAAATATATTTGTACTGTCTTCTACAAGATTATTTTTAGTAAAACCATCTGTAGCAGAAAAAGGCTGATTATGAGGATTTTTTGCAATGTCTGTACTACACATGAGTCTTCTTAGAAATTCAAAATATTTAAATGTCATGGGATTAAAAAAACAACAAAGTATTGCCTGGCTGGTGTGGCTCAGTGGATTGAGCATCATCCCATGGACCATGAAGTCGAAGGTTTGATTCCTGGTCAGGGCACATGCCTGAGTTTTGGGCTCAATCCCCAGTAGGGGTGTGCAGAAGATAATCCATGTTTCTATCTCTCTCGAAGCTCTCCCTTCTTTTCTACCTAAAAATCAATAAAAACATATTTTAAAAACCAAAATACTATCAAGGAGCTTATAAACAAACTAGAGGCCTGATGCACAAAATTTGTGCAAGGGGCTCAGCCCTCACAGCCCTGGCTTCATACACTATTATCCATACTAATAAAAAGATAATATGCTAATTAGACCATACATATTCTGGATGTCCTTCTGGATAAAACCACGGGGGCCGAGGTAGAGGAGGTTAGGGGTGATCAGGCCAGTAGGGGAGGGCAGTTAGGGGCGATCAGGCCGGCAGGGGAGCAGTAGGGGGCAATCAGGCCAGCAGGAGAGCAGTTAGGGGGTGATCAGGCTGGCAGGGGAGCAGTTAGGGGGTGATCAGGTTGGCAGGGAAGCAGTTAGGGGCATCAGGACAGCAGGCAGAGGCCGTTAGAGGCTGTCAGGCAGGCAGGAAGGCAAGCGGTTAGGAACCAGTGGTCCCGGATTGCGAGAGGGATGTGCGGGATCGGGCCTAAGCCGGCAGTCGGACATACCCTAAGGGTCCCAGATTGGAGAGGGTACAGGCCAGGCTGAGGGAACCCCCCCCCCCCGTGCACATATTTTGTGCACTGGGCCTCTAGTCTATATATGTAAAAGGCTAAGCGACCATCACATCCAAAATAACCGAACAGATGACCGAACAGGCTGTGTAGGGGGACCAGGCCAGCAGGGGTTTAGTGAAGGGTGACCAAATGACTGAGCAGCAGGCTGCGTGGGGCTACCAGGCCTGCAGGAGGGGGAGGGGCAGTTGGGGGCAACCAGACCGGCGGGGGGGCGGGCAGTGAGGTGCTAGCAGGCTGGCAGGGGGGGAAGTTGAGGGCTACCAGGCCAGCAGGGGGGCACTAAGGGGCGACCAGGCTGGCGGGGGGGCAGTTGGGGTGACCAGGCAGGCAGGCAGGTGAGCAGTTAGGAGCCAGTGGTCCCAGATTGTGAGAGGGATGTCCCGGATTGGAGAGGGTGCAGGCTGGGCAGAGGGGACTCCCCCCCCACTGTGCACGAATTTCGTGCACCAGGCCTCTAGTTATTATATAAACAAATAGGGAATATAGACATGTATAACCAACAGAAATGCAATGGGGAAGGTTTTAAGATGGAAGAAAACTTTGATCTGGTCCTTGAAGAAGGAGGAGCACCTCTTAGCAGAAAGGGAAAGGACTGAGAGGAGCACTGGCACATGGTTTCAGCCTTGCAGCTGGTGCCTGGGGGATGTGGAGGAAGACGCAGGAAGAGGAGAAGAGTCTAGAGCAGGGGTGGGCAAACTTTTTGACTCAAGGGCCACAATGGGTTCTTAAACTGGACCGGAGGGCCGGAACAAAAGCATAGATGGAGTGTTTGTGTGAACTAATATAAATTCAAAGTAAAGGAGCGGAGGGGAGAGCAAGAGAATCCTCCGTTCTTTCGGCTCCGCAGGCCGGATAGAACAGCCGAACAGGCCGGATCCGGCCCGCGGGCCGTAGTTTGCCCACGGCTGGTCTAGAAAGTAAGGGTATGTTGAGTTTTTTTTAAGATTTTACCATGTAGGCAATGAGGAGCCATAGAATGTTTTCATAAATAAATATTTTAGAAAGGTAAGTTAGTCTTTAAAGCAAATTGAAATGGACTCTGGTAATATTATGTGTGTGCAGGCTAGAGGCAGGGGTTGACGTTTTCACACTATAACTCACATGTGCAAAAAGAAGTTCTTAATATCTCTGTAACTTAAGATTTTATTGTCCAAACTGGAACACTTTTGAGAATAAAAGGTGGGTACTTTTAATTATTATGCTGGGCTTGGCAGGAGTGGCTCAGTGGTTGAGCATTGACCTATGAACCAGGAGATCACGGTTCGATTCCTAGTAGGGCACACACTCCGGTTGCAGGCTCAATCCGCAGTGTTGGGTGTGCAGGAGGCAGCCAATCAATAACTCTCTCTTATCATTGATGTTTCTATCTCTCCCTTCCTCTCCCTTCCTCTCCCTTCCTCTCTGAAATCAATAAAAATACATTTTAAAAAAATAATAATTATGCTGGGTCAGCAGCCCTAAATTGGGAATGTCCTGCACAGATTAGGTCTCATTGTGGTCTGCAAACTGCGGCTCGTGAGCCACATGCGGCTCTTTGGCCCTGTGAGTGTGGCTCATCCACAAAATACTACGGCCTGGGTGAGTCTATTTTGAAGACGTAGCATTAGAAGAAGTTTAAGTTTAAAAAATTTGGCTCTCAAAAGAAATTTCAATTGTTGTACTGTTGATATTTGGCTCTGTTGACTAATGAGTTTGCTGACCACTGGATTAGGAGGTAGAGTCATCTACTTATAATTAAAGTAAATTTTCTTTCATTGAAAACAAACAGGTAATTAAAATCTTGATTCAGAAATTACAACTTGGACTCACCTAAATAAAAGTCTTTTTGGTTTATATCAGTCATGGCCAGATGAATATTAAGACATCTCAAAAGTCAAAGAATAAGAGCTAACACCTACATGAAGAATACTATGTTGGGCACTGCTGCAAGCATTTCCCATATATTAAGTCACTTAATCCTCAAGTTAAAAACATGAGGTACATAGGAGTATAAGTTCTCATTTTATAAGTAAAGAAATCAAGACACAGTGAGTTTAAATGACATGCCCAAGGTTAGCAGGTGCTAGAGCCATAATTCAAATGCAGGTTGTCTGGTACCAATATCTATGTCCTAATCCTTACTACATTGTCTCTCAGACAAAGTCACAGCTTGTTGGTTCCTAAATTTGATTTCCACTGAGCCACACTGGCCCCAGGTAAACAATGAGCAATTCTTTAATACAAGTATGTCCCATGTAATATTTGGGACAACCCTCCGCCCCCTTCGTAGTTGCTAAAGGAACTTAAAATAACCTCATTGCATGGGTTGGATATAGGGATGGGCCCTGATTTCTACTTGGCCTACACACATCTGCTGGAGTGTCCCTTATGGTTGTAGAACTCACTGGCTGTTCTTTTAGCAGAGCCGTCATCTCTCAAACCAGATTCAGCTTTGCCCCTACTCCTGGTTACACTGCAGATGCTCAAAATCTCAGCCCTGCTCCTCTCCACCTGAAAATACATGCTTCACTATTACATGAATATTAGAAAGCTTATGGACTATTTAGGAATAGTTAAGGATAAATCTATTAACTCTGAAATGAGCTAGAAAAACCCCTTCACTCAAGTGGGAAATAGTTTGTCTGTGTGCAATAGCAGCAAAATTCCACTATCATACTGTCTCTCTCATTATAGCTCAAAAATGAACTCTATAATGTATCAGAAGCTTCCTGTAAGGAAAAATGTGATGAGTTCTGTTAGCAACAACTAAAACAAAAAGCATTCTTTGTTCTTTGTTCAAAATTTAATTTTTCCATTGATACCCTTTATCACCTTCCATCTAACACATTTTCTTACCTTGCCACTCCAGAAGCAGGGAAGAAGTCAGGGTTCAGCTAAAGAATTCTGAGTTCCCACTCTAGGTTTACACAGACTTTTCAGAGCCTTAGTTTCCTTTGGAATAATGTTAGAAAAAATGATTTCTAATATTGGAATAATAATAATACCTGCCACATAAAATTCTTTTGTGAAATTTTGAGAAGTGGCGAATAAAACATAAAATATTATAAATGGAATTCAAGGTTAACAACTTCAAAAACCATCATTTTATTTGGTTAATTCCGGTCTCTCAGGCCCCGTTTGGTGAGTACAATAGTCCGTGCCCCCTCCCCCAAAAGATATATCCACCTGGAACTTGTGAATGTGACCTTATTTGGAAATGGGGTTTTGCTCCTCCAGGATCTTGAGATGAGATCATTTGGATTTAGGGTTGGCCCTAAATGCAATGAGAGGTATTCTTATGAGAGAAAGGCAGAGGGAGATGTAAGACACAGGGACACAGGGACACAGGGGTGAGGGTCATGCGAAGACAGAGGCAACAATTAGAGTTATGGTGGCACAAGCCAAGAATCTACCAGAAACTGCAATTGGCAAGAAACGATTCTCCCTAGAGCCTTCAGATCGGCCCTCCTGAACCTTGATTTTGGACTTCTGGACCCTAAAACTGAGAGAATACATTTCCGGTTTTTTTAGCCATGAAGTTATGGTATTCGTTTAGGCAGTGTTAGGAAGCTAATACAGTCCACATCCCATCCATCAGTAAATCATCCACTCAGCCTTCAAAATATGTCCCAGACCATGCACCACCACCTCCTGCCCCAGTAGCTACTCCAAGCCACCATCATCTCATTCCTGGCCATCATGCTTTAATCCTCCCACCTCTTAAAGTCATACTGCAATGAGTGTGATTTGAAAAAGAAGTCAAATCTTGTCCTTTGCTTAAAACCTTCCACCTACTTTTCATTTCTCTCCAAATATAACCCAAAGACCTTGTCATAGCCCACAAGGCTGGATCTGATCTGGCTGGGCTCTCTCTTTGACCTCATTTCTCACCATTTTCCCAGTCTCCTACTGTTCTGCAAATGTATCTAGCCCTCTCCCTCAGAGCTTTGAGTGTTCTTTTCTTTCTGTCCAAATAACCTCTGGCCAGCTTCTTTGTAGGTCTGCTCAAATCCCACTTCATCAGAGAAGCCATTCACATTCATCTTATACAAAGTGGCTTAACCCAATTGCTGTATATCACACCATTTTCAAAGTGCTCATCACAAACAGTATTTGCTTTGCTCATTTTCCCGTTTTTAGCCTCTCCCTCTCTTATGAGAATGAAACTGTTATGGCAGAAATCAGGTCGGTGGGAAGCGACAAACCATATGCACTCGGAGGTTCAGAAAAGGACTGTTTATTCCGATACTGCCGGCAATATGGGAGAGCAGCAGATCATCCACAAAAATCTGCTCTGCCGCCCCCCATAAGCCAGCTGCTTATATAGGTAGCACAAAGATTACACAGGGAAATTGGACTATAGGCATCGGGAAGTAGGAGGTTGCAGTGGGACTCCATTGTTTGGGCAACTGTTACAGAAAACCGGAGAAGAACCAAGCAATACTTAGACAGATGGAGTTACATTTATTACATGCGGGTCCAGAGGAAAATGTCTCTTAAATTCTGGGCCCCAACATGGAGGAACTTTCCCTATTTATATGTTTTTACCTTCTTTGTCTCCCAAATATGGGGTGTTTCCGGCCCCCTTTGCAAGTTCTTAAAGAGCCCCTATGTATTGGGGCCTTGAGACCTCAAACCAAAGGCCTGGCCTGGTGCCAGCACTGATAATTTCATCTGGGGAAGGTTTAATGGCCTCTCTGAAGTGGGAGTAGTCTTATTTTCCTTATTATTTAAGCAAGCAAGCATTTACAGAAGCCAAATAGCAGGATTAAAATTTCAAACAGCAGTTTTTATGTAAGATGGATGCTTCATTCCTCACTGGTTTTATGTACATGAGTCAAATCATTGACTCTTAGTCATTGTCAGGGAGGGAGTTATATTTACCCCTGAGGACTACAATCTTAATTTTCTGCCTAATAAAGTTAGTGGGCCTGCTTATAAGATAAGGGCCCAGAATAATCTCTAGAGAGTCTAAAGAGTCCTGGACTCTCTATTTTGCCTGGCTGTCTTAAGCCGGGTGTGATGAAGCCACGTTGGGATTCCATCAACCTTGACTGCCATGGAGGTAGTCCTTTCCAGGTAGGAGTCAGTCCTTGGGTGGCAAATTTTTTTACCCAAACAGAGTCACCAGGGTGGAAGGGATGAACTGGATCAGAAGTTGGTACAGGCAGAGCATCTCGGATGTGCTTCTGGATTGCTTCCTGGGAAGACTGTAAAGCCTGTAAGAACTTGAGTAAAGATTGGTTATGGACTTCAGCTTTTCTATATTGGGTAGATCAGGGTCTGGAAGAGTCACTAGAATCTGTAGAGGCCCCACTGATTTTAGGGCAGCCTCCCGGGCAGCTTCATCTGTGGCCCAGTTCTCTCTTGCTTCTATGGAGACCCCTTACCTTGTAAATAGCACTATGTACATGAGCCATTGTAAATGTGTACCTGCTATCAGTATAAATTGTTACTGATTTTTCTTTTGTCTACCAGAGAGCCTGAAACTGGTTGACTCAAGTGTTTGACATCCAGTACTCCAGTGTGTTCCAGAGTAAAGCCTCGACCTCATGTGGGGCAGTTAGGATTAGTTCCTGCCCTAGGGTTAACTTATTTGCTTTTTCGATAAGCACAACTGTGGCTGCTATCACCTGGAGGCAAGTAGGTCACCCAAATGCAAAGGGGTCAAGTCTTTTGGACAAATAGGCTACTGGCCTTTTCTAGGGGCTGAGACTTTGAGTGAATACCTCTTTGGCTATGCCCCTTGTCTCACATACGTAGAGATGGAAAGACTTAGTTACGTCTGGTAGCGCTAGTTGGCCCATCGTCCTTGCTCTGCTCATGTCTGTCTAACTGCCTAATATATTACCTCAAGGATCCTGTCTCTGAATTCTTTTAGGGAAAATGGATGTTGAATTTCTTCTGTAGCTGCTTCGTGCTGAGGAGGGACGGAGTTTTCTCTGAGAGCCAAGAGATCCTTGCTGTCTGTCAGAGGGACGATGAGGCCTGGGCACAGAAGGAGATGGGCTTGTGACCTGGCAGAGACAAACTGTAACAAATGGTCTGGTGGAAGGGAAAGAAAACATTTCAGTTTTAATAACCTCTATTGAAATAGAATTTTTCTCCTCAAAATTACCTCTATGTTTATCAAAAGAGCCAGATCAAGACCAATTTACCATTGTATTCAATTTGCCTGGTTGTTTGAATAAACACAACAAGAATGGTAACTGACTACCTTTGCCGGAATTTCATGATTGAATCTTAGTGTGCCCCGTAGGGCTAGGAAGCCAAGCCATCCAGCTGCCGTCCAGCCTGCCTGTAGTATCTGCTGAGTTAGGTGAATCCCTCACCTGCAGCGACTCCACCTGGGCCCACGCCCTAGGTCAGTTGGTCAGCAAACTCATTAGTCAACAGAGCCAAATATCAACAGTACAATGATTGAAATTTCTTTTGAGAGCCGAAAACCGACTTCTGCGCATGGGCCACAAAGTTTCGATCGCACTGTACGTGCGCGCACGCACGTGGTATTTTGTGGAAGAGCCACACTCGAGGGGCCAAAGAGCCGCATGTGGCTCGCGAGCCGCAGTTTGCCGACCACTGCCCTAGGTTTTAAGGCTCATCTCAGTAGCCCTCCTACTTGTCGCGGCCTAGAGTGTGTGGGGGTTCCCCAGGGACGCAGAGGCATCCTTATTGCTCCCCTTGTACTCTGACCAACTGCCAGTGATGGTAGGGCATGGGCCTGATGCTCCAGCACCAGCCATTTTCAGGGCTCCCAAGCAGGATACCAGGCTTTTCCTTGGCACTCTTATTGGCTCCAAGTCTTCAGAGTTCAGACAAGGCTCTTTAAAACATGATACTCCAGTCAAAGTTTCCGGTCAATAAAACCACTATTAGAAACCAGTCTTATTTGAATTTATGCAAAGAAATGTATTGCCATGATTTATTAAGCACTGCCAAATTTCAGAGAAATTGTATAAGGAGAAAAATATACTGACCTGCTTTGAGATCTTCTGATTTTCCTTGTCAGCCCTTGCTATGGATTCTTCAGAGTAATATAATTGTCTTCAAATGGCAAGAAGAAATTCAAAACGTGTCTATATTCAAATAGACAGTTACAGCTGACCCTGTAGTAGGGTTCCCCCTACTTGACTTGTCCTTAAAGTTTCATATGGTCTCTGGGAGGGGTGACATGCCCTCTTAGAAAGGACTAAGGGAGCTTTATTCCTTTACAGGGTCTCACATGTCACAGGACCTCACGGGGTCTGTAATTCCTGTAACAAAGGTCTGGTACTCACCACTTCCCTCTGTTCCACACAGGCCTTCCCCAGTTTCCTAAAGTTGAGGTTTGTGCCACACCTGACATGGGCATGGTCACACAGGCCTGCAAGACAGTATACAGGCTGCCAACTATCTCTCAATAGAGATCAAACCCTGATGGGTATTTTCCTTGCCCATTTGGGCACCTGTCCTTTTGGCAACTGCATTCAAATCTGTAAGGTTAATGCAATATTAATAACACAATGAAGTACCATATTGGCACTGTGGCCACCTTAGGTAGCCAAATCTTCTACCATATATGACACATGGTAGGGCTATACAAATATCTTAGGGAGGTGACTAAAGTCTATTCTTGACCTTCCCACATAAAGCAAAATTATCCTTGTCTCTCTGGAGCTATGTCCATGAAGACGCAGGTATCATCTAAGTCTATTACACAGTTTTCTGCAGGCCACTGTCAGGGCTGTGCATGGTGGCCAGTTCTTTCCAGCCACAAACACCGTCTGTCCAATTTCCTTAAAATGTATTCTGGCACGGGAGAAGTTGTTTTGCTGTAAACAGGCAGCTTAACCCCTGCATAACTGGGCTTAGACATCTGCCTAGAAAACTATAATCTATAAGTTTAACATGCGGCCTTAGGTCCTTCCAACCCAACAGGGTCTCTGCCATCCCTCAGTCAGACTCCTCTCTTGGAGAATCTCAAAGTCCTGAAGGCTCCCTGGTCCAGGGAGAGTGCCTTTCCTTTGCTCTTTGACTTTAAGCTTCCAGTCCAAAACAGCCAGAGTTGCAGTTAGAAACAGCTTTGCATACTGCAAAGCGCTTCTGTGGCAGTGGCTTGGGTATTAGGCCCCTTGTCTTCCCGCCAGTCCCCTTTGTGGCAGAGCAGGGACCAGGCCTCTCCCAAGGGAGTGCACTGGAAAGAGATCTCAGCCCCTCCTCTTCCAGCAGCAACAGGTACTGAACCCTTTCAGTACATTTGCAAACAGGGAGCTTCCACTAGCTCTATCTGCTGCTTTTACAGATACCGGGCCTGCTGCTCTATTCCTGGGGCTGCCGGAAGGCCAGTAGCAGTCACTGGCTTCTGGTTTAACTGCTGCAGCCAGCAAGCCAAAGGCCTAAGTCTTGTATTGCTTGTTGTAAAACACTCATTACTCACTGGGCAGCAGCGGGGCAGCTCTAGTGTCAGGTAAATGTCTGCTGTCCCCCACTTTCCTTGCTGCTGCTCCTTCCAGGGCCACTGCAGGCAGCCAGCCCCCCTGACCCCCTTCTTTCACCTGGCTCTCGGGGGCTGAGTCTGCCTAGCAACCAGTTTTAAATCACCAGGGCAGCTGCGGACTTCAGCTCCGTTTCTCCTCCACTTGGCTCCTGGGAGTTTAGTTTTTTTTAATGTATTAGGATTCTTTATTCTTAGAAACCACAATCCTTTAATGATTATCAAAAGTGAACAGTTAGCATTTTTAGATTAATATTTATGAACACATTTTAAATATACTTTTACTTTCAAGAAAATATATCTAGACCTTCTGTGATAAAACTAAGAGCAGGTATTTAGTAAAAACTGCTATATTCTTCCTTATGTAATTTCAAGTATATTGTATTGGTCTAATTTAGTATTGGAAAGGGTTAAAAAAGAATAGACCAGGGCAGCTAGATTAATTATGCTTGCAGAAAACTTGCAACCTTGAATTTAGTGAAGTTCTGATAAGACACCTGGACCAGACCCCTACGCCAGCAGAGCGGTCTGCAGCCAGTAAAAATCAACAAAAACCTATCTCTCCCTGCTTCATAATTAACTGCCAACCCCCCCTCCCCCCACTTTTCTGCATTAACCATTTACTCTGTCCTGAAACAAGGCAAATGGTCTGAGATCCTGTATATTTAGGCTTTTTACATTTAAGGATATTTTTTTTCTTTCTGTAACCGTTGTTTTCCCTCAGATTTTTACTCTAAGCCCAGAGGATCTTACATCCTCCTCCTTTACCACTCTTGATTTCTCCGACCACCCCCCCAACAACCCCGTCCCGTCCCCCAGTCCAGTTGCTCGTCTCCCTTTCTGATTGTGAGTCAGAGGAAGACACTTCCTACAGAGGGGAGAAATAGAAACAGTGGGAGTTTTGGAGACTACTGCTGTAGTAATCCTCCCTCCCGGAGGCTGGGGTCCAACCTGTGGAGAAAAATGACTCTTAGTCGGCCTGGAAAGATAGCGGATGAGGATAAGGGTGTGTAGGGAGATTTCTTGCTGACTGAAAGCCTGGAGGGCCTCCTGAAAGAAAAGATCTTTAATCCAGTTACAGATGCTATCAGAATCAGGATGAGAGAGGAAGGGAAAGACCAGGTTATGTCCTCTATGAGGATCCTAATAACTGAAAACAGCAAGCCAAACAAAACACACAACCACGAAGACAACAGACCACACAAGACACACAACCAGGGTTAACGGGGTCCATAGACAGTTAATAACAACTTCAGCCTTAGTTCCGCCTCAGGTGGCTCATGTTGGACTATGATGTCACAGGCAGGGACAGGGCCTGTAAATCTCTCCGCCCTGCGGAGCTGTAAGCCCCGCCCCTGGAAGTCTCCGACCACCAAAAGAGATAAGAAAGCCATAAATAAAAGTTCTTGCCCTGACCGGTTTGGCTCAGTGGATAGAGCATCGGCCTGCAGACTGAAGGGTCCCAGGTTCGATTCCGGTCAAGGGCATGTACCTTGGTTGCGGGCACATCCCCAGTGGGAGGTGTGCAGGAGGCAGCTGATCGATGTTTCTCTCCCATCAATGTTTCTAACTCTCTATCCCTCTCCCTTCCTCTCTGTAAAAAATCAATAAAATATATTTAAAAATAATAACAATAAAAAAATAAATACATTTTTTTAAAAAAGTTCTTTGTTCTTTGAAATTTCATAAATTTATACCTTTAAATTTAACCTAGAACTTCAAAATTTCAATTTAATATAGCAAATTCACAAATCAGAGCAAACTGAAACCCTTACTTATACAAACACAGAAATTTTTATTAGCTAAATGGGCTGATTCCCTTTCTGATGGAGAGCAAAAGACTCTGAGAAAAAGAAATCTCACAGCTGCTAAAGACTTTTGCATTCCACCACAGCAGGTCCGCCCTATCTTTAAACAAATTAAACAATAGAAAGATATAACAAATATTCTCCTCCTAACCCAATGGGGTCTTGGCTAGTCCCTGAGGAAGTCCTTGACTTCCGGGGAGGTGATCGAGCTCCCCCTTCCACTCACTCGGAGTAGGCCTAACCAACTGGGGCCCCTACCTTGCCGATTCTGTCAACAGGTCCAAAAGTGTCTGTCTACTCTCTCCAGATGCCAGCCGGGTCCTGGGCTGAGGTCCGGGAGTGCCCGGCATCCCCCGGTTCAATTCTGCTAAATCAGAGCAGTGCCTCTCAGAGGCCTATCCAGCTCCCCGGGGCCCCAAACCTGGCCCATTCACCAGAGGCCAAAAGGTCAAGCACAGTTGTTCCCCGGCTCAGGGAACCATTAATGTTACAGAAAACCGGAGAAGAACCAAGCAATACTTAGACAGATGGAGTTACATTTATTACGCGCGGGTCCAGAGAAAAATGTCTCTCAAATTCTGGGCCCCAACATGGAGGAACTTTCCCTATTTATGTGTTTTTACCTTCTTGTCTCCCAAATATGGGGTGTTTCCGGCCCCCTTTGCAAGTTCTTAAAGAGCCCCTATGTGCTGGGGCCTTGAGACCCAAACCAAAGGCCTGGCCTGATGCCAGGACTGATAATTTCATCCGGGGAAGGTTTAATGGCCTCTCTGAAGTGGGAGTAGTCTTATTTTCCATATTATTTAAGCAAGCAAGCATTTACAGAAGCCAAATAGCAGGATTAAAATTTCAAACACCAGTTTTTATATAAGATGGATGCTTCACAACAAGGGTGTTAATCTTTCCATGAGAATTGACCGCACTCCAAGATTGACTCCCTGGTCCAAGGTTGACTCCCGAGGGCTTACAACTCCCAGCCCGGTCAAAATGTCCTTTCTTTAACCAACACAAGGCCGTCATGGTTAACAGAGCATGATCAATATTTCCCACAACCATAGTCAGTCCCCAATATTCCTTTCTTGCCCCTAACAAAGTCTCCTTAAGTGTTAGGACCTTGTCTGTCTTGTTCAATGCTGCATTTCTGGTACCCAATGCTCACATACTGAAGCCACTAGTAAATATTTGTTGAATGAATGAAGAAACCAATAGACCTTTTCATTATTAAGGGTGTTAACCAAAGAGGATGGAGATGGTAACTATTTTCAGCACCACCCCAAACAACACTTTCTGGAGAGTAACCTAGATAGCCACCTACACACATTCTCAGTGGCTAGGGTAAGCATCACCACCAAGGGAACAATCCATTGTAGTTGCAAAGTGAGATCTGAAGACAGGGCATAGTTAAATAGTATTAACTTTTCTGTGAAGTATTTCAGAATGCTTAAAACTGTCAAGTTCAAGAGATAAATTAATGTTAAATCTATGAATGGATTCCTGATGGAATTTGGGAACAATTTTCCATGTTTTTAACACTCAGCAATTTAAAAAGTGCTTTCATATGCCTTATTTTATTTGATTCTTACCTGCCTGAGAAATGGAATATAATATTACTCCCATTTTACAAATCGGTGTATAGAGACTGAGTGACCTGTGCAAGGTCACAAAACCGCACAACTGGCATTAGGGAGGTCCCAGACCCAACCAGGACTTCTGACTTCAAATTCCTTATTTTTCTCCATTGTACTCCAGTCATCAATTTATTTATTTTACTATATTATTGGCATCGACAGTTTCAGGTACTGTTTTAAGTGGAACATATGAGGTTAAAAAAGGATTGACAAAGGATTCTCTCTAGACCTTCCGATTGGCCCTCCTGACTCTTGATTTTGGACTTCTGTTGATAATCTTTGTCTTTAGTTTTCATTTTTTTTTTTTAAAGTAATGCATGTACTTGGGAGGAAAAATCAGTACGGTAGCTGCTACCTGTCCCCACCCCACTCCCTCCTGAAGCAACTGCTGTTATCTGGAAATCTTTGAAAATACATAGGGTTAAGTTCCCTGTTTCTGGAGTGAGGCCCTTCCTGGAGTTGGGGACTGAGCTAGATGACCTTGGCTGGCTCATCTCCATCCCTTTGGGCGGCCGTGGCACAGGACACGCCTGGTAATAAGGGTTGTGCTGCGGAAAGGAAAGGAGGATAGTTCGGCTGGAGAATGCTCTGGAGTAAGGCAGCGCCAAGCCTGGGCGGGCAGGACGTTCGGACCCAGGTCCTCAGAGGGGTTTAACGCGGGCCTGGGGCGGGGCTCCCGGCGAGTGGGACGGGGCGGGGCCGGGCGGCGTGCTGACGTGGAAGCCGCAGGGGCGTGCGCCGCCGTGGCCATCTTGGAGGCGGAGACGCGCGGTGCGAGTTCCTCTGTACCTCCTCCTTGTCTTCGAGCCGTAGTCTTAACTCTCTGAGCTCCCTGTCCCCCACTTTTCAGCTGCCACGCAGACAGCTTCTCGGGCCCCCAGGTGAGCGTCACCCTGGGAGCAACGCGGGTGCATGCGGGCGGCGGCAGCCCCGGGTGAGGGCGCCAGCGGGCTCTGTCCCTGTGAGGTGGGCGGGCTGCCGGCCCCCCGGGAGGCTGGGGTCTTCCCGGAGCCCCGCGGCCTTTCATCCCCGGCGCGGGCTGTGGAGCCTGCCGGGTGCAGTCCGGGCGCCGGTGCGCTTCGCTGGGCGAGCTGCGGTGCTACTGTGGGTGCGTCTCGGGGGTCTCGTTCCGGCGCTTTGCCCTCGTCCAGGTGCCGAGGCGGGCGCCCCTGGCCTTTGGGCTCCACCTTCCTGCGCTCGGGCAACGGGGGAGACACCAGCGGCACCCGCTGACCTTAGCCCAGCCCAGCGGGGCCTGGAGACGTGGCAGAGCCTGTGGGGAGGCCGCTGCCTCCAATTAGCAGGATTTCGGCTGCTCCCGCCTTGGCTGGGTCAACAAACCTGGACCGGCAATGGGAAGGAAGTAGTTTATTTTTCCGTAGGTTCTCGGGTCTGTGCCTAACGCCGCTCCAGAGGGCTTTTGTACTCTGCTCTTTGTTAGTTCCTGGGACCTACTTCAGGAACTTTGTAGGGATAGCCTGTATCCCAAATTGGCAGAATTTAGAGAGTTTTTGTCATTCAAAGTAGTCTTCAGAGATACCATGTACATTTCTGTGAACATGGCACATTTGGGCATTCCGGTCTTCCTAATGTCAGCCACTATTTAATTCAGTGAACATTTATGGAAGTTTATTTGGGGATAAGAGCTGAGAATGCAAAGACAGAAAACGCAGACCCTGCTCAGGCGCTCACTTGTTGGTAATAGAGACCAGCCTTTGCACCTGTAATACATCAACAATAATTGCTTTTAGTGCTTTTACGGTTATCAAAGCTCCATTATTCCATTGATTTTTTTTTTTTTTTGGTATCCGTGTAAGTAGCCATCCACTTTAATGTTGATACATAAATATTCCTTTTTGTGCCCAGGCTTGAGCACTAAAACCTTAAGCACTCTTGACACTTCACTGTTATTTTACTACAATAGCTTTTCTTTAGTAGTAGAAGGTATAACAATTATGTATACAAAATTTACCCAATATTGTCATTAAGCTGATTCTCAAAGAGTAAAGCTTTTTAAAGGCTGAAATAAATTGACTAATTATTCCATACTACAGGTTTTAGTCATTGTGCAAGTTCTTATGACAACACATTTGTTAATGTTGGGGATGAGGGTCATCTTTAAGTCTGACTTCCACTAGCCATTGTAAGGATTCGGTAGTGTCTGTACTAGGACATGAATGACTAATAGGAAAATGGGAAGATGAAGAAGAGATAGCTTTGGGAAGAGATCGTGCATATTTGCCTCCCACTCCTCAGTCCAGTTCAGACTGACTTCTACCCCATTCCTTCCATGGAAATAGCTCTCACTACATCATCTCCAGTTTAACAAATCCATTGAACTTTTAGATACCATCCTCTTTGTTTCTGCAGATTTTAATACTGTTGCCTGTTTCTACCTTGGAACACACTGGCTGTTGGACACCACCGTCTTCCTGGTTTTCTTCCTATCTTTCTGGTCATCTCTTGTTCTTCTCTGTACACTTGTCTTCTACCTGGCTATTCTTCAATGATTGGTTGGATCATATTCTCTTTTCACTTGGTATTCTCTTAATCATCTCTGAACATGACTTTAGAAACTAGGTAAAATAAAGGAACCTACGTTTACATGGTTTCTAAGCTACAAACTAAGTCATTGTTTTTCCTTTGATGTTTCAAGGGACTTAAAATTCAGCATGCCCAATATAAACACTACATAACCCTAACCCCGAAAAGATATAAAGCAAATATCTCTTCCATTGTTCCCTACGTGAATGATACCCATCTCTATCCAGTTGTGCAAGTCAAGTATCTCCTTGTCATTGCCCCATATCCAGTCTATCACCACCACCTAAACATTTCTTAAATCTACTCTTCTCTAGCTCCACTATCACCGCTTTAGGCCAAAGGTTTTCAACCTTGGCATTATTGATATTTGGGGCCAAGTAATTTTTTTCTTGGCGGGGGCTGTCCTGTGTGTTGTAGGATTTTTCGCAGTACCCCAGCCTTTATCTACTGGATTCCAGTAGTACCTTTCTAGTTCTGACAACCAAAAGTGTCAGAATCACCTTCTTCCCCACCTCCCTAGGTGTCTAGGGTGTTCCTATTTGAACTATTTCTGTATCCTTAATGATCTCTCTGCACTTCCTCTGACTGTCCTGTGGCCCAATTTGCATACTGTTATCAAAAGAATCTTCTCAGCACAAATATGAATTGTCAAAAGCTGGAATCAGTCTAAATGTTTTTCAAGAGATAAATGGATAAAACTAGTACATCTATAAAATGGAGCACTATTCAGCAGTAAAAAAAGAACTAACTATTGATTCACCCAGCAACTTGATGGATTTCAAGGGCATTACGCTGAGTGAAAAAAAAAGTCAGTCTCAAAAGGTGATATTCTGCGTGCAATTCTATTGATGTAACATTCACAAAATGAGAAAATGTTAGAGAAAATTTTTTGCCAGGACTAATGGTTGGTGGAAGCATGTGACAGGATGTGACCAAGGGGTTTCCCGGGGGTGACAGAATAGTTCTGTATCTTGATTGTGTTGGTGGTTATGATGCAACTCCATAGAACTATACACACACTCACACACGTGCACAAATATAAAAACAGGTGAAATCCAAATAAGGTCTCTAGTTTGATTGCTAGTATTGTACCAACGTTAATTTCCTAGGTTTTATCATTGTACTAGAATTATATAAGATGCTATTATTGGGAGGAGCTGGGTTAAGGGTACTCATGAGTTCTGTTCTATTTTTGCATCTTCTTGTGAATTTAAAATTTCTTCAAAATGTTAAAACAAAAGACAACGTCACATCCAGCTTAAATGCCCTATAGTAATTTTTTGTCCTTAAAAAAATACATTGCTGCACAGCTGATGTGGCTCAGTGATTGAGTGTTGAGCCTGAACCAGGAGGTCACAGTTTGATTCCCAGTCAGGACACATGCTAGAATTGTGGGTTCAATCCCTAGTAGGGAGCATGCAGGAAACAGCTGATCGATGGATGTTCCTTTCTCATCGATGTTTCTATCTATCCCTCTCCCTCTAAAAATCAATTTTTTAAAATTAAAAACAAAAACAAAACTCAATTCCTTAACCTGGCTTATAAGGCTCAACACTGCCTGAGCTCCTGTCTCTCCAGTCCTCATTCTTTTCTGTTTTGTGCCACATGTGATTTCTTGAATGTGTCTTGTTCCCTCTACCTTATTAGTGTCTTTATACTTCCTATACATTCACTTTCTTTTTGTCTTAATTAAATTCTGCACATTCTTCAGAACCTTGGGGGACCCTTTCCTGACCTTCAGGTCAAAATCATATTCCTGTCATACAAAACTGTTCTTACACCTAGAGCATACAACTCAGGCTACAATTCTTTGTACATGGGTATTATTCTTTGACTAGAGGTCCGGTGCACGAAATTTGTGCATGGGGTGTGTGTCCCTCAGCCCAGCCTGCACCCTCTCCAAACTGGGACCCCTCGAGGGATGTCCGACTGCCCGTTTAGGCCCCATCCCTTTCACAATCCAGGACTGCTGGCTCCCAACTGCTCGCCTGCCTGCCTTCCTGATTGCCCCTAACCCCTTCTGCCTGCCAGCCTAATCACCCCCTAACCACTCCCCTGCCAGCCTGATTGATGCCTAACTGCTCCCTTGCCAGCCTGTTTGCCCAAACTGCCCTCCCCTGCAGGCCTGGTCACCCTCAACTGCTCTCCCCTGCAGGCCTGGGTCCCTCCCAACTGCCCTTCTCTGCAGGCCTGGTCACTCCTAACTGCCCTCCCCTGCAGGCCTGGTCACCCCTAACTGCCCTCCCCTGCAGGCCTGGGTCCCCCCCAACTGCCCTTCCCTGCAGGCCTGGTCACCCCTAACTGCCCTCCCCTGCAGGCCTGGTCACCCCTAACTGCCCTCCCCTGCAGGCCTGGGTCCCCCCAAACTGCCCTCCCCTGCAGGCCAGTTGCCCCCAACTTCCCTCCTCTGCTGGCCTGGTCACCCCTAACTGCCCTCCCCTGCAGGCTTGATTGCCCCCAACTGCCCTCCCTTGCAGGCCTGGTCCCTCCCAACTGCCCTCCCCTTCTGGCCTGATTGCCCACAGCTGCCCTCCCTTGTAGGCCTGGTCCCTCCCCTGCTGGCCATCTTGTGGTAGCCATCTTGTGTCCACATGGGGGCAGCCATATTGTGTGTTGGAGTAATGGTCAATTTGCATATTATTCTTTTATTAAATTAAATAGGATTATCTCCTGGACTGTAAGTATCCTGTTTTTGCATCCATTGTTTTTCCAGAGGTACCAGTACAATGCTTGGCAAGTAGTTGACCGTTACTGAAGGATAACTGAGTAAAAACATAAAAAACAAATTTGGTGTATTTAGAAGTTTTGAGTTTATGCTGAAGTTTTGAGTTTAGGCTTGAAATATTGTAATTTTTAAAGGAATTTTTCCATATTTTGTCATCATTATCATCTGTTAGGATTCTGGTATCTAGTGGCATTTTTGCTATAGTTAACTTTTCTAAAACACTGACATATTTAGCCATTAATGTGAGGAAAATCAAGAATTGAGCATTTTTTTTTATTATTTTTCAATGTTAACAGGAGTAGCCCACATACAATGCTTTATTGGGAGAGAAGTGTTTCAAAAATACTGATTTTTATTTTAAATGTAATAGTGACTGGAACCCAGATGTAAATCTAAAATGCATTGCCCTAGCTGGTTTGGCTTAGTGGATAGAGTGTTGGCCTGCAGTCCGAAGGGTCCCGGGTTTGATGCCGGCCCAGGGCACATGCATGGGTTACTGGCTCTATCCCCAGTGTGGAGCATGCAGGAGGCAGCTGATCAATGATTTGCTCCAGTCATTGATGTTTCTATCTCCCTTTCCCTTTCTGAAATCAATAAAAAATATATTTAAAATAAATAAAATTCATGCATGTGACAGAAAGTAAATTAGTAATTTACTATTTGAAATATATTGGATGAGTAATTATAGTTAACATAAAATCGTAGTGATTAATTACATAGTTAACATAAAATTATTTCCCAGAATTAGTATGTCGCAGATTGCCTATTTAACATTCTTCTAGACTGTTTTTTTTTTTTTTAGGAATTTTGACAGATCCTTCATCTGAAAATAAGTGGCATTATAAACATAAAGACCTCTGTCTCTTAATGATTATTTTTTTTTTGGTATATTTTTGTATTTTTATTATCTTTGTTGTTGAAAGTATTACAGAGCAACAAACAACAAGTGCTGGCAAGAATGTGGAGAAAAGGGAACCCTAGTACACTTTTGGTGGGAATGCAGACTGGTACAACCACTATGGAAAACAGTGTGGAGTTTCCTTAAAAAATTAAAAATGGAATTGCTATTTGACCCAGTGATCCCACTTCTAGGAATATATCCTAAGAAGCCTGAAACACCCATCCGAAAGATTATTCTTTAAAATTATTCTCTGACTATACAAGCTATAAAAATATGCTTTGACTACTGTGTAATACTTATTACATTTTTATAATTTTACAGTATATCATAATTGAAAAAATGATGGAAGAGAGTGGAATAGAGACAACACCACCTGGAACTCCTCCACCAAATTCTGCGGCAGGACTGGCTGCTGCTGCTGCTGCTGCTGCTACTGCTGCTGCTGCTACTGCTGCTGCGATGTGTTCCACCCCCGTTCCTTTAGGTACATGGAGTTGTCTAGCATATAGTGTGTTTTAAGGATAGTGAAGAGACTTCTCCTTTCTGTGTCAATTTAAAAAATGCATATATTAAAACTTATTTTACTTATGGGAGTTGGAAGTCATATTTGTTGTATATTTTAAATTACACATTTTTAAAATCTTGGGATGTGGTCTGTTATATTTAAACATTTTGCAAGAAAAAAGTCATGAAAACTAAGTGAAAGTGTTTCCAATTTTGTCTTTTTTTTTTTTCTCTTCCCTTTTTCCTAGCTGCAACCAGTTCTTTTTCTTCTCCAAATATATCTTCTGTGCAGTCCCTGTCACCACACGCATCCTCTACCCCTCAGCCATCCCTTCCTCCTGTGAGGCCTTCAGCATCATTGCCTTTTGTTCCTCCTTCACCAGTTCCGTCTGCTCCACCACTTGTTACTGCTATACCACCTCCTGTGTCTCCACCAACTGCTGCTGCCTTTAGTAATCCTCCTTTATCCCACTTCCCAACTTCAACCTCTGCCCCAAGTACTCTTCCATCTGCGCCCCCTTCGGGTCCTCCTACATCAGGATTTTCTGTTGGATCAGCATATGACATTACAAGGGGACATGCAGGAAGAGCTCCCCAGACACCCCTGATGCCGTCATTTTCTGCACCTCCAGTAACGGGTAATCCTTTCATACTCATACTTTGAAATAAGTGGTTATAGCTAATGTTTTATTTTTCAAATAATAATAAGATATAATTTGCATACCTATAATTCATTAGTTAATGTATTTACAGAATTATGCAGCCGTCACCACAATTTTAGAACTTTTTAATCACCCCAAAAAGAAACTGCATAACTATTTGCAGTTACTCCCTACTTCCTCCCAAATCCGCACAAGCATAAGCAACCACTACTACTTTCTCTCTCTGAATTTGCCTATTTTGGACATTTTATGTAAATGGAATCTTATAATATGCAGCCTTTTGTAACTGGCTTTTTCACTTGGCATATTTTCAAGGTGCATCCATGTAGCATATGTCAATACTTCATTCCTTTTTATGGCTGTGTAATATGCCATTGAATGGATATACCATATTTTGTTTATTCAGTTCATCAGTGGTTGTTTCTACTTTCTGGCTATTATGAATACCTCTTCTATGAACATTTGTGCACAAGTTTTTGTGTGGACATATTTTCATTTATCTTGGATATGTACGTAGCCATGGAATTGCTGACTTGAAAAACCACCAGACTATTTTCCAAAGCAACTCTCTTACCAGCCATGTATAAGTGTTCCACTTTCTCTGCATTAATGTTTTAAACTCATTTCTTGGACTTTCAGAGTTTCCTATTCTCATGTTTTTGCTGCTTAAATTATTAAAATAAAGCTGATGTAACTTAGTATGTGATTTTTATATGTTGTAAAACTTAGTAGTACGTACAGTATATGGACTGTCAGACAAAATTCCAAAATTTTGCCCTAATATTTTGTGCACTTACCAAGAAACATCAAGGTGAAATTTGAGAATTTTTTAAAACTTTACTTAAAAAATTATCAGGACTGAATGGTCCAAGGAGTAGTTTTATTTAACCTGGTAAAAATTTAAAACCAAATAAAAGCTTCTGTGTGCTGTAAATTGGTGGTATTGGGTCATTTCCTTTTCTAGGTCAGCAATACCTTCTATTGGCCTCTCTGGAATGGTTGTTAGAAACCAATATTAAAACTTTATCCTTGTTATTTTCTGTCTAGCATTTCTCATTTTAGGAAAGGAAACAACTTTGCTGTAATTTTTATTATCCAATTTTGCATATCAACCTTTACAAATAAAATTTTTTGCAGAGTAAAAGCTTTATACTCCTGTTTATGTATATGTGAATTTTTTAGTTAAAGTAGGGTAGAGAGAGTATGTGTACTAATTGTTATATGCTTTTATGTGATGGGCTTGGGTGCTTACACCAGTGATTTTTATGCACTAAAGAGATTAGAACTATAGCTGATCACATCCAAGTGCTAAATAGAGTAAATGTGAAGTACTTTTTTTTGTTAATCCTCACCTGAGGATATTTTTTCCATTGCTTTTCATAGAGAGTGGAAGGGAGGGAGGGGGAGAGAGTGAGAGAGGGAAACATCGGTGTGAGAGAGACATATCAGCTGGTTGCCCTCCCATATGCCCCTAACCAAGGGTGGTGAGTGAACCTGAAACCCAGGTATGTGCCCTTGACCAGGAATCCAACCTGTGACCCTTCTATGCATGGGCTGGCACTCTAACCACTGGCCAGAGGATGAAGTACTTTTTGATTGTTATCTTATTTGTCCATTTTCAGGACAGTTGGTGTAAGCCTATGAAAAAAGGAAATTTATTTTTTGGAATTTTGTTTCATTTGTATTTTATAAAATAGTTTTAGGTGATTCTTTGCATTCATAACTCAATCTTGAAATGCCTGGGTATACAGATACATTATTTAAGCTGTTTTAAACTGCTCATCTCATATATTGTATCTTCTTTTTATAGGAAATCGTTTATGGAATAAATTATATATATTAAACATTTTTGCCATTAACTAGGTATTTTGCCAGCTCCCATTACTCAGCAAGCCAGTTTGACATCTCTGGCCCCGGGAACTGAAACCACGTCAGCCATTACTTTTCCAGAGGAACAAGAAGATCCTAGAATTGTTAGAGATCAGGATGAAGCATCTGCTAGTGGAATCTGGGGTTTTATCAAGGTGAGCTGTATTTACTTTAAAAACCATGCTTAACTTTTATGAAACTAATAGGCGTTCATTAGAGAGAATTTTGAAAATACAAAATGGTGTAAGGAAAAAAATGATTTTTACTCTTTACCAGTTTTCTATAGTTCTTCTCAGTCTTTTGTTTGTGCATATCTATGTGGATGTTAATTTCTTTTTAAATAAAAATCAAATTGGGGTAGTGGCATGTGGAGATGTCTTTCGTTTGTCTTTACCTACGGTATATCAGGAATATCTTCCTAGCCATAGCATATCTTCAGAAATGTTTTCTTTCTGGCTGCTTTGCCCTACATGCCATTGCATTTATTTCCCATATTTTATTTGCTAATGTGATTTGGCATTTTCTAATTGTAATTCTTAGCAATAAAACTATGATGAGTGCTCTTATATGCAAATCTTTGTGTTCATCTGTTTCATCAGGATTAATTACCAGTGTATGTGCAAGTGAACACTATTTTTTTTAAAATATATTTTATTGATTTTTTACAGAGAGGAATGGAGAGGCACAGAGAGTTAGAAACATCAGCTGCCTCCTGCACACCCCCACTGGGGATGTGCCCGCAACCAAGGCACATGCCCCTGACCAGAATCGAACCTGGCACCCTTCAGTCTATAGGCCAACACTCTTATCAACTGAGCCAAACCGGTTAGGGCAACAAGTGAACACTAAAAATTACTGATACATATTGCTGTCTAAGAAGGTTATTCCAAAATAGACTGTTAAAGCATTTTTCACTTTGCTAGCAATGATTATCTTGAAGTACAATATTTTCTAATTTGAAAGGCAAAAAAATACCTTGTTTTAATTTGCATTTCTTTGTTACTGAATTTGAACTTTTTTTCAGATTTATTTGCAATTTATAGTTTTCTTTTGTGAAGTCTCTATGTTCTTTGCTCAGTTTTGAATTGGGATAATTTTGTTAATGAATTCATAAGATCTGATAGTGTAGTAAGAATATGCTTTTTGACAAAAAAGTTTCTAAATTTTCAGGACTCATTTCTATCAGTTTTCTTTCTTTTCAATTTTTTTCATGATAAAAATGACTTTTTCCACTATTAATGTATGATAAATATTTTTCTTTGGTTTCTTCTTCTATTTTTCTTTTTACACTTGCCAATTTAATGTAGCTATACCTATTTTATTATATGACATAAAAGTCAATCTTAATTTTTTTTCAACCACTTAATCGACTGTTCCAACATAATATCTCAGAGATTTGATATGTCACCTTTATCTCAGTTACTGAATTGTTGGTTAGTTTCAGCTTCTGGGCTCTGCATTGTATTCCACTGCTCTGCCTGTCCTTGCAATCGTTCTACACTACTTTAGTTATTATAACTATTATATTAATATTCATTGAAAGCCTACTCTGTGCTGAGCTGGGGACGGCAGAGTGTTCGTTGATGAGTAAGCGAGGTCAGTTTCAGGTCTCTGCATTCATAAAGATACATCAGTATTTGGTTGTATAAGTTTGCTGATTTCTCTTTTCTTTAGAAATTTCCTTTTCTATTTTTTCCGTTTATTTTTCTTGGTGAAATTTGGAATCGTTCCATCAAGTACCCCCCCATGAGCCCCCCACCAATATTCTGTTGGTGGCTTGGTTGCAGTTTAGTTGTATATTAAACATTTTTAGGTATTAGTATGTGCTTGACTGACTTACCGCATTTTTCATGTTTCATGAAGATGGCGTTTTTCTACTGCTTTTTAAAGGCTTTCTTTATATAAGGACTATCACTTTTTAACTTTTAAAAAATATATTTCTTTATTGATTTCAGAGAAGAAGGGAGGAGAGAGAGATAGAAACATCAATGATGAGAGAGAATCATGGATCGGCTGCCTCCTGCACACCCCCTACTGGGGATCAAGCCTGCAACCCAGGCACGTGCCCTTGGCCAGAATCAAACCTGGGACCCTTCAGTCCACAGGCTGACGCTCTGTCCACTGAGCCAAACTGGCTAGGGCACTGTGAACAGCATGTCATTATGTCAGTTATCAGTTGAATACCCAGTTTAGCTCTCCAGGTTTTGTGAATAACTTCTGATGTTCAGCATAAGGTTGGTTGACAGTCTTATATGTCAGTGTTAACGAACTCATCGTTTTTTTCTGAATCACCTTAGTTTAATGGTAGGTTGGAAGAGGTGGAATCATGGTTGTTAGCCAGATGCCATCTTGAGTCATTGCTCTCTCAAGAATCTTTTACCATGGGAGAAGTATAGCACAGGAAGAAGGTACTTGGACCTGGCTCCTTATTTCTAATATGTGGCTTTAAGAATCAGATGGGTGCAAGGCCTATAGAGGGATCACTTTGTAAGTTATATAAAGATCTGTTCACTATGCTGTAGACCTGAAACTAATGTAATATTGAGTGTTAATTCTAATTGGAAAAAAACACACAATCCAGAGGCCTGGCTTAAAAGTGAGAATTTGGGTATGAACAAAACAAGAAACAACTAGGACAAAGAAGAAACTCTGGTGAAACATAGCAGAATATTTTATATTAAGGTAACAGGTAGTTGCTTTGGGGAATAGATAAATGTTTTCACTGTTTTTATTTTTTTTTATTAGGGAACAAAGTATGGGTCTATGGAGACATCTGATTACAATCTTTATTTGGGACCTTCATGGACAAGTTTTGCCTAGTCTTTTAGATAAATAAATGAAATAACATATACATAGAAATTAAGTAAATATATATGCATGCACACATATGTAAATACAATCATCCCAGACCAGTGCTACTAAAAGTGTGGTCTGCAGTCTGTTGTGGGTCTGTGATAGATAAGAAGAGAAATTGAAAGTAAGCATTTTGAAATTTAATAGCAATTTAACATTGTTATATTCTTGTTTTTCTTATATTTTACAAAGTACAGGTCTGTGATGCATTGGAAACCTAAAAAAATAATTTATTTCATTATCGGGTGATCATTGTTTTCTTTGCTTAGAATGGGTATTTATATGTTAATTTGTTTTATGCAGGGTGTAGCTGGGAATCCTATGGTGAAATCTGTGCTTGATAAAACAAAACATTCTGTAGAAAGCATGATTACAACGCTGGACCCCGGCATGGCTCCATATATCAGTATGTACTTAAGATAGACTAGCATCTGCCATATATTTTAAAAGTATGTGCTAATGTCAGCCATTAATTGGAAATCCATAGGTCTTATAATCAGTAGAAATCCTCTTAATAGTCTTATATTGATTGTCAAATCTTAATCTTGGTATTTTTAATTCATCTTTTTCTTTATCACCATTAAATGCATTTTGAAAACTCCTCAGAATAAACTTCGGAGGAGTAAAACCATATGAATTACTAGTATGCATACTGACTGATTTTAAGTGTAAATGTGGTTAGTCACTTGCTTTATATGACTTTACTTTATTCACTGTTGATATTTGAAGTGATGCTTTGTTTATATTTGGTTTTGACATTTCTTATCTATTTTAAATAAGTATATGTTTAACTCAGTAATATTTTTAGAGGAAGTTAATCTATTAATAATACTGTAGATTACTGGGTTTGTTGTGAAAGCTGTTTTATCCATCTTTGAATCTTCATTACCAATAATTCCTCCAGACAGTTGACATAGACATGCAGTATGCCCTTTAATTTTTAATGTACATATCCAGTATGTGAAAAAATATAATCATTTAGCAATATCAGTGACCAATTATTAGTAATTCTGTTTAAGGTAACTTACAAGCCAAAGCTGTGTACCAGGTATCTGAATATAGATTTTTAATGGCAATAAAATGTCAATAGTTTTAATGAGTCTTGACTATGTTTGTAGTTTACTATGTAGTAAATGTCAAAGGGCAAGATCTATCAATGATAAGTACCATTTATTAAATGCTTGCTCTGCCAGGCACTGATTCTCCCAAGAGCTCTGCAATGTAGGTATCATTTTCCTCAAGTTTTAGATGAGGAACCTGGGTTCAGAGAGATTTAAGTTATCCTAGGACCTAGGTCATACAGCTTGGTGGAACTAGATTCAACCCATATTCAATTTTTGACAACTAGCCACTTTGCTTCCCTTAAATCAGGAATTAAATCAGCTTAATTATTTTTGGAGTTTATATCTGCTAAAGGACTTAGAAATCAGGCCCTATCATGCATATTGATTTTATGTATTCATAATAATCAAGTTAGACAATGAACACATCATGATAGTCTCCACAAGCTCCTATTTTGATGAGAAAAAGTATTTTTGGAGCTCTTGCTGTTTTAATGGGTACTGTATTAGACTGTGAAAGCCATTATTTTATGTATTCTTAGAGCAAGCCCTGTGAGGTGATAGGTACTTTTCTATAAAACAAGTTCAGTGACCTCTGCAGGATAATGAAGCTAGAAAACGATAGGACTATAATCCAAGACCATTTCTTAAGCCAGTAGTCTGCATGACATCAAGAAAAAGTAAAAAACAAACAAAAAAAAAAGAAACCAAAAAAACACCCAAGGGTGGAGGAAGAGATACAAAGTTTGTATTATTAGATAACGTAACATATAATCTTTTTTTTTATTGTTTAAAGTATTACATATATTAGTACATATATCTCCTTTTTTTTTCCCATTGACCTTCCCCCAGCCTCCCCTACCCCCTGTCTCATGCCCTCATCCCACCCGCTCTCCCCCCCCCCAGTGTCTTGTGTCCATTGGTGTGCTTATATGCATGCATACAAGTCCTTTGGTTGATCTATTTCCCTCCCTCCCCAGCACTCCCCAGCCTTCCTGCTGTAATTTGACAGTCTGTTCGGTGCTTTACTGCCTCTGTATCTTTTTCTTCATCAGGTTATAAGTCTGTTTGGTGCTTTACTGCCTCTGTATCTATCTTTTTATTCATCAGGTTATAATGTTCTTTATTTTCCATAAATGAGTGAGATCATGTGGTATTTTTCTTTCATTGCCTGGCTTATTTCACTTAACATAATGCTCTCCAGTCCCATCCATGCTGCTGCAAATGGTAAGAATCCCTTCTTTTTTATAGCAGCATAGTATTCCATTGTGTAGATGTACCATAGTTTTCTAATCCACTCATCTGCTGATGGGCATTTAGGCTGTTTCCAAATCTTAGCTATGGTGAATTGTGCTGCTATGAACATAGGGGTGCATATACCCTTTCTGATTGGTGTTTCTAGTTTCTTAGGATATATTCCTAGGAGTGGGATTGCTGGGTCAAATGGGAGCTCCATTTTTAGTTTGAGGAAACTCCATACTGTTCTCCACAGTGGCTGCACCAGTCTGCATTCCCACCAGCAGTGCACGAGGGTTCCTTTTTCTCCGTATCCTCGCCAACACTTGTTTGTTGATTTGTTGATGATAGCCATTCTGACAGGTGTGAGATGGTATTGCATTGTCGTTTTGATTTGCATCTCTCAGATAATTAGTGACTTTGAGTATGTTTTCATATGTCTCTTGGCCTTCCTTCTGTCTTCTTTCGAAAAGATTCTATTTAGGTCCGTTGCCCATTTTTTTATTGGATCATTTATGTTCCTTTTATTAAGTTGTATAAGTTGCTTGTAGATGTTGGAGATTAAACCTTTATCAGTGATAACATTTGCAAATATGTTCTCCCATAAAGTTGGCTTTCTTGTTGTTTTGTTGATGGTTTCTTTTGTTTCTTTCCGTGGTGGAGTGTAGAGCTCCTCTGAATCCACCTGTTTGCGCCAATTGGGGACCGGTGTTCTGGGGTTTGCAGCTTTTCGGTGGGTGCCTTAGTTGCAGATTTTCAGGCTTACGATAACATCCCCTTTCCCCTTCAAGATGGCGTGGTCTCTGCGTCCGAGCCGGTGGCTCCAGGAGGGGATCCAGCAGCAGTGGGGGCTGCCTGGTCAGGGGAGCCCCGTCCAGCAGTTCCCCAACTTCTCCTGGAGTATAGCTGTCCCTTAAGTCACCAACAAACACTCCGCGTGCGACCCTCAGCTGCTCTTTCTATCTGCTCCCGGACAAAGCTCGGGACACATCCGTCTATTCCGCCACCATTTTTTCCCCATTTTAGTTTTTCATGGGAAAATGTGTACCATATAATCTTAATCAGCTTTAAAAAGTAATACTGAGTGTGGAAAAGCTGACACTGTCTTGACAGCAGAAGCAAGACCATTCTTACCTAATAAAACAGTGAAACGATATTTTTACTCAGATATTCTAGAAATCATTTAATAATTTTAAATGTATCAAAAAGGCACAAGAGCTATTAGAAATGCTCTAATATATTTTAACACAGTTTAACTTTATACATTCTTTTAATTAGTTCTCCCTTTGCTATGAAAGGCCATGCTAAGTGAAAGCTTAGTGGAGTAGTACTCAGCTAGAGTCAAGAGATATGTCTCACATGGAAGAAAAAAATGAGAAAAAAGTACGTTTCCTCTTCCCTCTTATGTGAGCTATTGCTTTTAGATCTTAGTAATGTCTAATAAAAAAGGGGCGGGGGATCCATAATAAAAAACGCAGCTATTTAGGAAGTATTTTCAACTGTTCCAGAAGATATTTATTAGGAAAACCATAGCATCGTTTCTGGGGCAAAATATTTTACAATACAGATAGCTTTCTTGAGAAATCTCTTTTACCGGTGATAGCCTAATGCCAAGTAGCAAAGTATGCTGTGCTTAGAACCAGGCCTTTGAATTCCATGTATCACAAAATGTTAGATCAAGATCTTAAAAGTAATTAGGCACATTTGATTCAATTACTCTAAATAGTACACAGGTTTTTAAAGTAATTGCAATATTAAAATTTTTAAAAAATTAATTTCTTATTGCTTTTAGCCTTTTTAAATTTCAGGTTTTATAAAAGTTGGCATTTCATTTTTTTAATACATGCTTGCATATTTTTGTTAGGTCAGTAATAGATGTATAATTTATAAATATCCAGTTATTTGTGGTATATTTTTTTTTCAGTGATGGGGATGTATAATAAAATTTCAACTCTCATATTTTAAACTATTTTCTAGATAAAAAGCATATTTCATGGTAGTCCTTGTTTAGTGCAGAACTTCTGTGCAAGTCTTTGACAGGTTATGTCAGTAATAGTCATTTTCTGTAAATAGTGTCCCAAATATGTGACTTATATTTCACAAGTCAGATATTTAATTCCTATGATTGCTGAAGGATTGGCAGCTATGGCATCCATATGGTGTTAGAATTTTGTGTATAATAGATATGTCTCTAGTAATTAACAGTAGAAAAACCATTTTGATTTATAGCCTTTAAAATGAAATAAATGTCTATCTAAAATTTAATCAGAAAATGAAACTAAATTAAATTAGTATAATAGAAAATCTGTTTTCATAGTGGCCCTAACATCATTTCTCAAATAAATAGATATCTATGGAACATCTTTTAGGAGCTATTATTAGATGCTAAAAAAGTGTTCCATGAACAGATTAAGCATGGAAGTACTGGGTTATAGTCATGATTTTTAACTGTTGGATTTCTCAGAATCTTTATGCTAATGTACCTTATAAATTTCCAAGGAAGAAATACAGTGTGCAGCATCTCCCAGGCTGTTTGACTATATCACGCTGTCATCAGGGAGAGCTACTAACATGTTCTGGAACAGTAATTCATAGAATTCAGAACAGTGTGGTGCCGTATTTGTGGCAGATGTGATAATCAGAACCATTAGAAGGTATGCGCCATCTTCTGCTTGCAAATAGATTCCCTTATCAGGGGTGGGCAGACTTTTTGACTCAAGGGCCACAATGCGTTCTTAAACTGGACCGGAGGGCTGGAACAAAAGCATGGATTTAGTGTTTGTGTGAACTAATATAAATTCAAAGTAAAGGAGCGGAGGGGAGAGCAAGAGAACCCTCCGCTCTTTCGGCTCCGCGGGCCCGATAGAACAGCCGAACGGGCCGGATCCGGCCCGTGGGCTGTAGTTTGCCCATGGCTGCCTTAGATAGTACATTAGTTCTCATTTTTAAAACTAAGGAAAATTTGGTAGTTCTGAGCTAAGCTCTTGTTGGAATAAGATGCCTATCTTGCATTGTTCTGTGAGCTTAGTAATTATGCAAATGAAATGTCAACTTATGGTGATAATTTTGAGAATTTCATTATTTTAATTTGGAATTGAAATTTTCTGCTGTTTGTAGAATCTGGAGGTGAACTGGATATTGTAGTGACCTCAAATAAAGAAGTAAAAGTTGCTGCTGTCCGAGATGCCTTCCAGGAGGTCTTTGGCTTAGCTGTGGTTATGGGGGAAGCTGTTCAGTCCAATATTGCCCCACAACCAGTGGGCTATGCAGCTGGATTAAAAGTAAGTAATAGAAGGAAGACTGCCAGTAATAGAAACTGGCAGTAATCTCTTCGTAATTCTGGGAATAATCCTGTGGTCTGTATGGAGCTAATTGGTTTTTACATAATGAAACAATCAGCTTGGTTTTAATTAGAGAACTGTTATGAAGATATAGTGGACTTTTAAAGAAACCTTAGGTGGGTTTTTAATTGGGGGAGGGAGTACACACATGCAGAGAGCACAAAAAGAAAATAAGTAGTCCTAAAAGAGATATTCTTAACCCAATGTTAACATTAAAATCAATTACTAAAGAGACAATAACTCTCAAATCCCATAAGCTTTTTATTACTATCACTATTAATAATACTTTACACTTACTAGTATGTATTTCTTCAGGGTTAGGAGCCTCTAATCACAGCATTTTTGCCAACCAATTAATAACTAACTTTGTTTTATGTTTGCTCTGTTTAAATACACCTTGTGTATATATTTTATTCATTAACATTAAACTCTCAGAGTTAACCACTAAATTCATGCCTGGATAAGGCTTTTCTAACACACATTTTCTCCAGAAGGTACATCACAGTTTTCTTTGCTTAGGAACACTAACAGCACTTCCACACTATACCTAGAGCCATTTTAAAACAGCAAAATCACCAAAAAAGGCACAACTGAAAAATATAGCACTAAATAAATTTATTGAAAAGCCAGCCATAGTTATGACCATTGTTGAATAATTAATACAGGGTGGGGCAAAGTAAAAGTAGTTTTACAGTTGTGTGTATGCAAAACAGTTTATTCTTGTATTATTTTCCATATGAACAATGTAAATCTACTTTTGCCCCACCCTGTATGTTATAAACACAGATGTAGTTAATACCTACAAGCATTTATTTAGAACCATGACTCTTATATAAGTCCTTAGAGTACAGGGTAAGCTCTAGAGTCTTTGGGTATCTTACTTTAGTACTGAGATATTTAATTCAATGTGGCCTCTATACCACCTAATTTTTGATCCCCTATACTTTTAGAAAATAAAGGTAAAATTCCATTCTCAGGATATTGGTAGGGAATGATATTAAAATTGCTATAATTGTGACCCCAAAAGATGCCACATTTAATTAATGTGGTCAGAGGATAAGAGAGGTGAATGTAACCCCCTCTTTATTTTCTCTTCTGAATTCCATAAACAAAAAAAAGAATTAGACTTGTCTACCTAGCTCATTTCTAATAGGTGCTAATTAATTTCAGTGAAATGTTTTGTGACCCTTACGAAGTATAAAGTCCAGTGCCGTAGGCTACTAAGAAATGAACAAACAGTCTCTGTTCCCTGAAAGCATAAAATCTAGGAATATTTTGTTGTAGTGCATAGCTGAGATATCACCTTCAAAGAGTTAGGAGTGAGTCCCTAAACATACCCCTAATCCATTAGTAGTTTTTACTGAATTAACATTTATTTCAACTTTATAATTAAAATTCAGCCATAACTACCTCTTGGGAGGAGTGAATTAGGCAAATTTATAATATTCAGTATAAAGAATTAAGTTTATCTTATTCATTACATTTTTTTCCAAAAATTATTTAGATTTTTAACATTAGCGATATAGGCCTTCAAAAGCACTTTCTTTTGTTCGGTTTTTCATGTAGTTAAGTTCTTACTGAAGGCCTATTAGGTTAGACACTGTGCTGTATACTAGAGATGTAAGAGTTAAGAGTAAGCAAAAATACACAGTCTTGATTTCATTGTAATCTTGATTTAATTTAATCTTTCATCCTTCATCTTTATAAGTTAATATCTTTACTCATTCTCATCTAGTTTTCACTTTGTTCTTTATTTCAGTTATCTCTGAAATAAATTCAGTTGTCTCTAGAAGTATCTTAGCTTTCTCAGTTTTCACTTGAATAGGAATTAATCCCTTAATCTCATTTACTATTAAGCTCTGCTGTCTATAATAAAAATAGGTATTTGTCTAATTTTATTTAGAAATAAGTTTTTATCTTGCTCTTTTAACACATCACTCATGATCACTATTTATGAAGTGATTCAGATAAAAGTAGTAAACAACAACCTACTTTTGTTTTCATTAGTCCAGTTTTTAGTTTTCTGTAAAAAGATTAATTCATGATCTTGATTTATCTGCATAGTGTTTGTAGCCCCTCAATTTTGTTTCATTAATGGTGATAATATTCCTGAATAAAACTTAAAACTGTCACCTTAAGGTTATATTTAAAGAGAATCAGAAGAAAAAATAAATATATTTACTTAGAAAATTTGAATCAACTAAAAATGAGATTGATAAAAAATTTTTTTATTCTGTAGGAGGGCTCCTTGCCAAGTTAACATTAAAAACCAGTTTTCTTATATTAGTAAATAACCATTTAGAACATAGAATGTCTAAATAATCCATTTTATAGTAGCAACCAAAACAATAATGCAAATTGAAATAATTTGGAAGGTATACTCCAAACTGAGTACTGAGAGGAACACAATTGGACTTTTTCACCTTTTGTCTTCTATATTGTGTGAATGAGTATGTGTGTGCTTGCATAAATGTATGCATATATTGCTTATATAATCATAAATTAGTATATTTAGTAATGAATAATTTGCAATGTTTTCTAACCTACACTGTTATTCAGGGTGCCCAGGAACGGATAGATACCTTGCGTCGAACTGGAGTGATCCATGAGAAACAGATTGCTGTGTCAGTAGAAAACTTTATTGCAGAATTGCTTCCTGACAAGTAAGAGGCTTGTTGTTTTTTCTTGTAATGAGAACTCTTAAGATCTTTCTTAGTAGCTTTCAAATATACAATACAGTATTATTAATTGTAGTCACCACATTGTACATTACATTCCCATGACTTACTTTATAACTTGAAGTTTGTACCTTTTGATCCCCTTCATCCAGCCTCTGGCAAGCACCAATCTGCTCGTTGTATGTCGTGTTCTGTTTTTTTAAATTTGTTTTTAGATTCCATATATGTCAAATCATACAATATTTGTCTTTCTCTTAGTTCCCTTAGCATAGTGCTCTCAAGGTCCATGTACCTTGTCATAAATGGCAAGACGTCCTTTTTTATGGCTGAATTACATTCCAGTGTCTGTGTACCACATTTTATCCACTTACCTTCAGTGGACACTTACGTTGCTTCCATACCTGGGCTCTTTTAAATAATGTTGCAGTGAACATAGGGGTACATATATCTTTTATAGATACTCAGATTGATGGATCATATATTATTTTTCATGTTTTGGGACACCTTCCATAGTAGCTGTACCAATTTATATTCCTACCAACAGTTTGTAAGTGTTCACACTTTTCTCTATATCCTTGCCAAAGGTTGTTATTTCTTGCCTTTTTGATAATAGCCATTTCAACAGGTGTGAGGTGATATTACATATGGTTTGGGTTTGCATTTTCTGGATTATTAGTGATGATAGGGCATCTCGTGGTTTTATGATTCTGGTTAATTAAAATGCTGGTGGGGTTACAGTTGACTTCACTTAAGTCAACTTACAAGTATCTTTTAAATGGAAAAAGTTTTCATTGTGAAGGATTTATCAGAAATGAGGAGAGGATTTGTTATTCCCTCTGAGCTTATTTTTTAATTTGCTAATAATTTTTCCAGTTGACTATACAGACAAAATTTTTCATATTTTTTCAAGTGGCATATTAAAAATATTATGCATGACAAACTTATTTGCAAGTTCAAATGAGTATATTTAGTGCATTATTTGAACTTGATCAATAGAGATTGCCATTTTTCTTTCTCCCTGGGGCAGGGAGTGAGGTGAAGTTGAAAGATTAGTAGGAAGAAGAGGAAGGAGAACCCAAAGTTTCTTCATCCAACAGCACTAATAGTGAAAGAAATGGAAGAGGTTTGGTGGGTATGATAGGTATTGCAGTTTTAGATTTATTGAGTTGAAGGGGACATCTGGGTGGACATGGAGAACAAAGACGACCTTGGAGTTCTTCTAATGTGTATTCACTAGCACCACAGTGATTACACAAGAACTTTCCATGATAAGTAATTTTCAATTATTTTTTTATCATTGTTCCTCATTATTTTTCTCCTCTTGGAATTAAGCCAACGGGAATTTTATATATTATTTTTATGGATTGTCTTCTTGAAAATTGATTAGAAAAACATTTCCTTTTTGAAATCTTTTAATATTTTATCAAAATGATATTACTTATACCTTTTATTTAGCACATAACTTGAAACTCATATTCTGTTCCAGATGGTTTGATATTGGCTGTTTGATAGTTGAAGATCCTGTCCATGGCATTCATCTAGAAACGTTTACACAAGCCACACCAGTGCCTTTGGAATTCGTACAACAGGTTAGTTTTCTCCATTTTCATATGCTCCAGGGAAGCTTTCAAAATAAAAATGTGGGCAGATGTTTTGTTGGAAATAGCCTTCTAGCTTTTTTTCTTCTATGTTTTAGTACTTCCTTACTTTTGTTTTCCAACTGTCTTTGAAAAGGTAATATATTTATGTAGTTAATCACTGTTTTCCTCACCCTGAGATGAAGAGATTTACCTCTTTTCCTGGTTTATCTTCACCTTTCCTTTATTTTCCCTAATACCTTTGTCTTCATCTTCCTCTTTGGTGGTAAGTAGAAACCTTAGTGAAAGGCATATGTCTTTACCTGTTCACATCGTTTCTATACTGAGGCATAAATGTATAATGATTTTGATTCTTTCTATATTTTATATTCCATTTTGTTCAAGAAAAAAAATAGAAGTGCATATTTACATTGGAATCTTTGTACTCTTAAATGGCATTTTTGTTGACTTTTTCCTCTTCTCCATTTTATAAAATTTCTACCCCATTTGTACTCTTGCACATTGTCAAATGTCATCGCAAAACTTTATTGGATTCTCTCCCAAGAAAATACATGTATGTACTCATATAAATTGGGCAGATGTGTGCATAGAATCCCTGAAAGCAACCTGTGGCTCTCTTTTTTTTTTAAATATATTTTATTGATTTTTAACAGAGAGGAAGAGAGAGGGATAGAGAGTTAGAAACATCAATGAGAGAGAGACATCGATCAGCTGCCTCCTGCACGCCCCCTATTGGGGATGTGCCCGCAACCCAGGTACATGCCCTTGACCGGAATCGAACCTGGGACCCTTGAGTCCGCAGGCCGACGCTCTATCCACTGAGCCAAACCGGTTTTGGCAACCTGTGGCTCTCTTAATAGGTTTACAGTTTAGATGGGGACTAAGAATTGATGCTTGGAATTTTAAAGTTATTGAACCTTTTACTTATACCATAATTTCTTTTCAGAAGTACAAGAAAGCGTTTTTGTAGATGTTAACATTAAACTCCAATATGAAGGTGATTACAAGATTGTAACAAATATTATGCATATTGTTATACCAATAAATTAGAAAAATTGGACAAAATGGTAGATTTAGTAATTAGGTTGGACCACATGGAATTGCTGTCTTTTAAGTAAAATCAAATATTGGCAGTTTCATATGATTCAACCTTAATCACCTCAATGAAGCTTTCCAAAGTCATCTCATTAACCTAATACATCTTTATAGCTCTTAATACTTAAGAAATACATAGTTAGTCTTCATCCCAATTTTTGAGAGCTCCCAAAACTCTTGTAATTTCTTATTAGAGTCTACCACTGTGGTCTTCAAACACAGATCCCTTATAGTCAAGCAGTCATAAAAGATACAGGCACATTCAGTTATTAATAACTTCTAGTCTTTCATATATGAAAATGTCTCCCAGGGTGGGCTTCTATTTGATCTGTTCAGGTTCCCAAAACAAAAGTGATGTCAGCAATATAGGGCTTCACCCTTTCAGGCACCTGGTACAAGCATGCCTCAGAGATAGTGCGATTTGGCTTAGATGTTTTACTATCTGGCCCTTTTCAGAAAAAGTTTGCTGGCCCCTGTGCTAAATGTCCATTGCAAAAGGATAATTTTTATTTTATTTTTAGGAATACATATTGGAAAATAATAGATATAATGCTCAAAGAACAAAGCATCAAAACTGTATATACTAATATCAAAACTTAGGACATATTGCCAAGTAAAAATACACTGCATCTAGTACGATCCATATATTTACATATGCACACATACTTTAAAATTATATACATTAATAGAAAACAAAAGGCCTAGAAAGATATGCAACAAGCTGTTAATGTGGTTAACTCTGAAGAGTGATAGTGAAAGAGTGTCCTTTACTTTGCCTTTTTTCTATTGTCATTGTTTAATTTTTTTTTTTGTCATGAGGTTCAAAACTAAGATACCAAAGCATGTGCCTTCCTTTTATTCCTGCTATGCAGCTCTCTCCCTGTTTCTTTTTTATCTATCCTAAGAGTTTAATTCTGTGCTTCCTTACTGTTGGAGTTTTTTACTTAAGGGAATGAAAGTCAGCTATTTAGGGATTATAATTACAGTCAGCATGCATATTAATGAAGTTTAGAAAAAATTTATACAAATAAATTACCCCTTCTATCCCCCAATTAAAACTCACATATGTTGGAGTTTTGCTTCTAGGATCAATATCTTGTTCCTCAAAAATGTGATCCCTAGACCCAGCATCCTAAGTGTCACCTGGGAACTTGTTAAAATTGCAGACTCTTGGGCCCTCACCCAGAGGTCCTGAGTCAGGATCTGCAGCTTCCAAGATCTGTGGTGCTTCGTGTACATGTCACCTGTGAGAAGCACAGTTGTGATAGTGTCTCTGGAGATCTTTGTGATTAGTCTGCTACTGCTCTTCTCTGAAACCTAGTGAAATACTGATCGTGCAGTGGGCACTGTGGTAGGGAAGACTGAGCAAGCTCCCCAGTTTCTCAGTTTCAGAAGTGTTGTACTCCTTCTCTGGGAACCTGCTGTGGAGTTTCAAACTAGGGGTCTTAGGTAGAGTATACGTGGTTTTCTAAAATTAAAAAAAAAAAAAAAAAGCATCTCAGGTAATTGTAATACAAAACATGTAACTATATTCATCTGGACTATACCTAATACCCTAAAACAGAAAATCTTCCTTATTCTTGGATATTCAGCAGTGGGTTTATTCTCTTATTTCTGTGTGGGGTGAATATGTAATTTGAGTGGGAACAGATAAAGGTTGGGTCAGGTGTAATGAATGATGTAATGATGCTATCCTGGACTGTATATTTATAGGCATTGCCTTATTTACATGAAAATAAAGTTTCTGGGGGTACTCGTCTACAAATTAATTGAACTATCCTTTTCTGAATGGATTAAAGTCTAATATGTATGCAGTTTCCGTCTTTCTGGTAGGAATGTCATAACTGTAAAGAGATATAATGTTTCTATTTTAGTACTAATTTTATTATGAACCTGAAGTGACAATGAATGTAGAAGTAGAACTTAGGCCCTCTGACACTGAGCTTTGTTGGATATAGTCATTAGACTTAAGACCTTGATTATATTTTAAACAAATTAGCTGTGTGCAATATCGTGTTGATTCTTTCATAACTTTGGAATTTTATACAGTTGGCAGCATTAGCTGTTTCTCAGGGTCTATCATCATCGATATTAAGAGCAACCTGAGAGACTTTGAAATGTCACAGCAATTTCCAATGATTTTTTTAATATTTAATAATATAAATTTCATTTTCCATAGGCTCAAAGTCTAACTCCCCAGGACTACAATCTGAGGTGGTCAGGCCTTTTGGTGACAGTGGGCGAAGTCCTGGAAAAGAGTTTAGCAAATGTCAGCCGGACTGATTGGCACCTGGCTTTCACTGGCATGTCACGTCGACAGATGATCTACAGTGCAGCCAAAGCAATAGCGGGCATGTATAAACAGCGCCTGCCCCCCAGGACCATGTGAGAGACTTACCTAGATCCTGAGACGGCCTCACCTTGATCTTGGTGGTAAAGAAGACATTTTACTTTCTGAAATTGGATAGCGTCAGTGATCCAGCAGTTTTGGTAATTTTCCCTTTAAAAAGCCATCGTGTCATGTCAGCAAATGAAAGGAAACAGATCCTTTTATGATCATTTAATTACATGTACTATAGTTCTCAAATATATAAGTATTTTTATAGGACAATTTGATACCAGATTTAGAGTACAAATTCATGGGTTAAGAAATTTAACTTGATATGTACTTGATTATTTTGTTTTTCATAACACAGTTAATGACATGCTCGTTGAATATTCTTTAAAAGCATTGTTTCTTTTAATTCAAGATTAATCTCTGTCATTCTTTGAAGGTTTTTTTGTGTGCGTACATGATCTCAGGTCTGATGCTGAGGGTGTGCTCAACAATTTACCCTAAAACACCTACCTGTAGAGAGATGGTGCACATTTTGTTTGCATATTTTTAACATGGGCCAAAACAACAGAATGGATCACTTTCTCTTTGGTTATCATGTACACACATAGTGTGAATAATGCTATATTGTTCTTTTTTTTTTAAATAAGTTCTGGCATCTTACATATTTATGCTCTGAACATTAGGGTAATACATTTTACTTTTTGATGGTTATGTGACAACTAAATGGCAAATGATTCGAGTATTTTTTAAATCAGAAGCATTTGAGTTACTTTCTTAATACTACTATTCAGTATTTTCTAGTAAATTCCGACAACAGCCATTATTTCTGATTCCATTCATATTTTTCCATTGTAATAGAGAAATTTTGGGAGGGAATTACTTTGTTGTTAATGGGATTGTATGCTTCTTATTTAATTAAGGTTACTTCTGACTTAAGTTTGCCTTAAACACTGCTTTTCCAACTTTGTCGAATTCTGCCTTCACTTTTTGTGGAACTTTTCGAAGAAACTTTTATATGCAATCTGGTTTAGTCCATTATGTTGGTACTTAGTGAAAGTTTCTTTTTCTCCCAAATATATTTACCATTTTTGAGTTTTATATAAATCAATAGTTTGTCTTACACTTTTGAACTCTACATATGCAAGTTTAAATAACATTTAAGATAGTAGTTTCTTATATAAATGTAATTTATTTACTCTTCTATGCAGTTTTTTTAGAGTTAAAAGAATTAGCACAATCTTAAAAAGGGTGTTAAAGCTCTTATCCCACACTGTCATTACTTGTAAGGTTTGCTTTGTATTTTTGCAGTTTTTTACCTGGGGCTGAGATGAATTAAATATTCAGTGAAATTCAAGCTGTCATTCAAAGTAATGAGAGAAAAGAGATGAAACCAATTGTGGTATAATAGGGACAGAATACTTTTTTCCTCTTTATTGGTATTTATGGAACAGTTCATCTATGTCTTCTCCATCTTTCATGAATAAGAGAAGTCTTTCTCTACCATTTGTATTTGTCCTTTATTTTTAAAAGCTCACTTTTCTAATAGTATTTTATCGTGGCATGGCCTGATGACTAATTATGATTATGGATGAAGGAAAGTATTCCTAATTAAAATACTTTTGCTACTTTCCTTCTATTACTGGGAAATTTTACAGATCCTTAAAAGTAACTCATTATCTCTCTCACACCACAGCAGGGTTAGCAAGGCAGTCTGCTAGTGTTGGTGTTTTGGTGCTCACCAACGATTTAAGACTACGGTTCCCTTTACCCATCATCCAGCTTCCCTCTATTCTTTTCTCTTTCTGCTCATCTCCTAACCTCTCCCACACTAGCATTTCTTAGAGTTGGACTGGGAGCTGTTGGCTTTTTTCCTCCCTCAAGCTTCTTAGGAAAGAAAACCTGTCTTCCACACAGTCCTTGACTGCTATTGTTTTGGTCGAGTTTGTGATTTATTTATTTTTCCTTACTGAATTTTATAAGCTTACACGTCTTCATTTTAATTAGTGTGAAAGAACAGGTAAAAATGCAGGAAGAGTAATTTAACATCAACCTCAGTTGACAGAGGTACTCAGATTATTCAATTCAAGATCTTCCTGTTACTAAGTTTGTCCAGCAACCCTGGATCTGGAACTGTGCCACAGACTTATGGAGTTAGAAAGCTTTAGGCAATACTAGTGGTTTTCTCTTATTATTACTTCCCCACTTTTTGTTCCTCTTTCTCTCAAGGATTAATGAGGTAAGAAATTGAGATAAATGAATATATACAAAATGGTAGTAGATAGTAATACATACAGATGAACAAGTAGATAAGAGTACAGATGAACATGTATTATGTACATCTATTAAAAATTATGCAAATTAGTAACATACTCAGGGTCAACTAAATTACTTTAATATGTTGTTGGATTTATTTTATTCCTTGGCTAAAATTCTTAACAGGAATTCATGTTCTGTGAAGCCAAACTTTCTATGTTCTAGAAGATGTTGAGTTATACGTAAATTATTAAGAAACTTAGATTTTTACTCCCAGAATATGGTTTTTAAGGTACTATGCAGGATGATGTATTGGGTAATATCAATTTTGTAAGTATGTAAATATGACAAATAAATAATACCTCTACTTATTTCCCAGAAGTGTACAGTGATTTTTTAAATGCTTATGCATATTAATATTATATTAGAAGGGCCCATATTTCCTTTTTTGTCTAAACTGGCTACCAAGAATTCCTATAGAAGAGCAACTTCAAGAACCATCTTTCAAGTGGAAACTATAACATTCAGATATATCAGAGTTGCTAACTCTACGTTCGTAGAACTCAGAATATTTAGGGGAGAAGATGCACTGGAGATAGAGTTAATAGGCCTGTGTTCATGAAGAGACCTGCATTTAATTTATTCTTGACCTTCACAGGTGTCATCTTTAAAGGAAAAAAAAAGTTTTAGTTGTTACTGTATTTGTCATTTAGAGCCTAGTAATCCCAGGAGGAGAGATTATTGTTTTGATTTGGCACAGGAAGTGGTATTGTAAAAGACACTGAAATATTGATTTGGGGTTTTTGTTTGCCAAAAAAAAATATTACTGTCAATAGACTAGAAAAACACTAGTTGAAGGCCCAGGGAAGGCCCTTTTATGGTTACATGTTTTTTCAGAATTAACTAGAGAAGAAAAAAAGTTTTGGAAAGACAAAATTGGTAAGGCCATATGAAGGAGATCCTTCCAAGAATTTAAAGCTGTAAGAAAGGAAAGAGGAAGTTCCTTTGTTGGTTAGTCATTGGAGTAGGAACTTACTTTTCTAGGTTAGATAACTGAAACATTAAGTTTCTTTTCCAGTATCATCACAACAACTGAATTACAGAGATATAAGTCCAGTGGTGTGTGAATTACTCTAAACCAGTGATTTGGCACAAGAATTTTAAAAACATGCAATACCTATTTATTCAGGGGCACTGACCTCTTTTCCTGTAGATTGTCAAAAGAATGACAATAGCCACACAACAATAAAAAATATACCTATTTTTGTAGCCAGATCAGCAAAAATATAACACTTTTTGGTGTGCCACAGAATTTTAGTAATGTAGTAGTATATGTGTGAGATGAAAATCGGACTGTAAACCATTCTCTTCCAAAACATTCTAAGTATTTGCTTTAGGAAGTTATGGGTGCATAGTTAATCTTATGACTGTTGAATTCAGCTTAATTCACATAATAGCAGAAGGACTTTGCTCTAGTATACTTTTAATTTTATAATATACTAGAGGCCCGGTGCACGAAAACCATGCGGGGGGCGGGGGTGTCCCTCAGCCTGGCCTGTGCCCTCTCATAGTCCGGAAGCCCTCGGGGATGTCCGACTGATGGCTTAGGCCCACTCCCCATGTCCTTAGTGCAGCTGCGGAGGTGGAAGAGGCTCCCGCCACTGCTGCTGCACTTGCCAGCTGTGAGCCTGGCTTCTGGCTGAGCAGCACTCCCCCTGTGGGAGCACTCTGACTACCAGGGAGGCAGCTCCTGCGTTGAGCGTCTACCCCCTGGTGGTCAGTGTGTGTCATAGCAACCAGTTGTTCTGCTGTTAGGTCAATGGTCGATCTGCATATTAGCCTTTTATTATATAGGATTTTTTAAGGAAAACTTATTTTTATCCCCTATTTTTTTATTTTTAAACGTAATGTTTTTTACTTTGCTGCTAATATGAGAATATATCTGTGATATTTGAATATTCTCCCAAATTTGGGAAACCATAAACTAGGTTTACCTTTGAGTATAATTTTTAGGATTAAAGCTAGAAATGTTCTAATTGTTAAACCACTCTTCAAGCAAGGCACTTTTAAAATAATACCTTTTAAAATATTTTGAGAACCACTATTATAATACGCTTCCTGACTCATTCTGCATGTCCTAAGATATTTTAAAGAGAATGATGTCACCAAGATGGTGACAGGTTGTTCCTGATTTTGTTCCCCCGCAAGAAGAGCTAACAACTATTCAATTACAAGACACCACTGAGAGAATCCTAGAACATGGGGATGAGGCTGGAGCACCTTCCTACATCAAAGACCAAGGCAGACTGGTTTTCAAGGCTAAGAGGACGGACTATATGTTGACCACATTGCCCTTCCCCCAGGCCAGAATAGTACTATGCCAAGAAGTAAACCCCTGGACCTATGGGTCCCTTCAGTGGGAAAGAGCTCAGGGTGGACATCCAGCTCTCCCAGAGTTGGGGGTCACTTAAGAGCCTCCATTTGTTTCGCTTCCTGAAGATTGCAGAGAAATCTGCAGAACTTAACCACTGGGAACCTGTAACAGAGAAGTGAGGATGGGCTTACAACAACCAGCATTTGGATCTTGGCATACTGAGTTCCTATCTGCAGCACCTAAGTAGTTATCCAAACCAGTGTCTTTGCTCACCTGCAAAACCAAGCTAGTGGCACAGTCTGACCAGGGAACTTGGCAGGGTGCAGATATGCCTAACGAGCCCTGGAGCCGAATGTGCTCTCATCTAGGCAGGGGAGCTGAGTCATAGTCCAGCTCACTGCTGAGTGTAACTCCGGCTCCATCTGCACAGAAAAACAGGCAAGAGGACCTGTTCAATGCTTGAACAGAGTACAGAATGCACAGAACAAAGTCAGGGCTGGGTATGGAGTGTTACCCCCCTCCTCACAGTCAGGGGAGATAATTCACTTCTCACCAGAAAGTCTGGTCTGATTGGGAAAACCTGGGAGGCTGCTTGGAACTGGCCCTCCCCTCAGGGGAGCTGAGAATATCCCCACTCACCATGCAGTGACGCTTCCAGGCCTGTCCAACCAAAAAGCCTGGCGGGACACCTGGAAAGCTAAGTAGCCCATCAACATTTGAGCAGAGAGTCCAGCACGCAGAGCTGACAGTCTGCAGAGCAAAGCCAGGAAACCTCTTTAGCCAGGAACGAAGCATGGGTCAGCTTGGGTCCCGGCCATAAACAGAATCTGGCTTTGGAGTTGGTTCTCTCAATGCCTGTTCAGGGAAATGAATTTGTAACCTCACTCATTGCTGAATACAGTTTTCAGCCCACCCAACCAGGGAACTTAACCAAAGCACAGGGGAAACTGTGAAGCCCATCCAACAGCCCTACTTAGAGTAGCACTTGAACAGAGAGCATAGCCAGTGGCTTTCCCTATTTGCAGAGCAAAACTGGTGGCCTTGTCTGGCCAGGGAATTTAATGCATACCCTTGCCTGATCAAGTCCCCTGTCAACAAGCTGTGCATGCTTTGGGCCCCACCCAGGGCATGGAGGCTAATTTATAGCCCCTTCTACTACTGAGTATAGAATCCAGTCCTGAATATCTAGTAAACCTGATCAGATAACCTAGGCAACTTGTGGAACACATCCTACCACCTCACTTAGGCAGGGAATCAATCCAGTAGTCTTATCCAAGTGTTTTCAGACAGTGACATCTCTGCCCTACTCCTGGCTTAGAGCTCAAGGAGTGGGCTCACTCATAAATAGATTCTGATAACCCTCTCTACTACCCCCAAGAGCATTACCAGTAGACACACCCAGAAACCCTCAGCTGAGCTTCCTGGTGAAGAACTATCTCTGCCAAAGCAAACTTCTAAAGTCTGGAAGAAGAAATTACTTGAATGCACAAATACCAAAGTAAGGAACTAAGAATCACAAAAAATCAGGTAACATGATACCATCAAAGGAAACTACCATGTTTCCCCGAAAATAAAACATCCTCTGAAAATAAGACCTACTTACAGGTTTCCTTCTGAGTGAAATAAAAGGCATCCCCCAAAAATAAGGCCCAGGCTCTGTCTCAGAATGAAAATTAATTTACCGTAAACTGGTCGCTAGGGCCGCCCCGACTGGCGTCTAGCAACCAGTGACGTTACGCAGAGTCCTGACATCACTGCTGTGTGGAGGCAGGAGCGGAGGTCGGAGTGAGCGGTGAGCGCGGGGCGGGAGAGAGGAGGAGACTTTTGCAGATGCGTGTAGAAGAACAGGAGGATTAGAGCGGACGGGACGTGGCGAAGGTGGCGAGTGCTGGTCTGTCTCTGGTGACACTACCTGATGCTCGCGGCCACCTTCATGATGACTGAAGGTTCTCAGTCAGTGGCAGACCCTGCTCCAGCCCAGATCCAGGCTCCAGCCCAGATCCAGGCCCCAGCAAGCCCAGTGACAGTCCCCAGGCAGGCCCCAGGGGGTAAATGTCTGATAAAGGGGTAGGGGGGATGTCTGGTGAAGGTGTTCAGTGGCACAAGGGTGGGGGGAAGGGGATCACTTAAAATGACATAGGAGGATCAGAGGGGGCAATCAAAATGACACAGGAGGATCAAAAGGGGTTACTAAAATGGTAATCCCCCCTCTGATTCTCCTGTGCCATTTTGATTCCCCCCTCTGATCCCCCCTGTGTCATTTTGAGTGATCCCCCTCCCCCCACCTTGATACCCCAATTCCTTTTTTTTTTACTCCTAGAAATGAGCGCAAAAAGAAAAAGCTACTCCGTGGAGTACAAGAAAGGAATCGTGGAAGACTCTTGGGGCCAAAATCTTACTGCTTTCTGCAAAGAGAAGATGTTGAGTATCCGATTGGTCTGAAAATGGTGAGCAGAGTATGGTAACCTCATTGAACAAGTGGACAAGGGAAATGCTAAAAAGCACAAGTGTGGATCAGGTCGGCAACCATTATTTTCCGAGCTGGAAGACCTGATCTGTGAATGGGTTGTTGACAGGAGAGCAAAGGCTTTGGTTGTGAATAGGGCTCAGATTCAAGAATTTGCCCTTGCAATGGCACCACAGTTTGACATAGCCCCCGAAGACTTCAAAGCATCACAACACTGGCTGGATAATTTCCTTCAGCGAAGTGAACTGTCTTTAAGAAGATCTACAACATTGTTTAGGTTGGAAGATACTCAAGTTATTAAGCGAGCACTTGCATTCAAGTCCTTTATTGATGATGCTGACTTCTCTAAATATAATCTTTCCAACATGATTGCTATGGATGAAACTGCAGTGTTTATGGGCCAATCATCTCAAACAATAATTGAACAGTGGGGTGCCTCCTTAGCGTACATTCCCTCCACTGCTTACGAAAGTGCCCGTGTTTCCTGTATTTTGGCAATTCATCTGGATGGCACTAAAATCCCACCTTTAATAATTTCTAAGGGCAAGAAGGAAAAGATTGAACATGTTTTGGGCGTTTTTATTCTTGAAACTGAAAAAGCCTGGGCCACACAAGCAGTTATAAGGAAGTGGGTCGATTTAATGCTGCCGCTTGTTATGCGAGGGAGCCAAAGAGGTCTGCTAGTCTGGGATGCACCCAGCACTCACCGCGCTAAAGACATGAAGACATTTCTTCACGAAAGAAAAATAGATCAGATAATGATTCCCGCAGGAATGACGGCCTGTCTCCAGACTCTTGATATTGCAATAAACAAGCCATTCAAAGACAATTTGCGCATGGAAATTAATGACTACATTGAAAATAGAATGGAGAGAAATCAGCGTGGAAACTTTGTGAAACCTAAACTGCAAGAAGTTGTGACTTGGGTGAAGAATTCATGGGAGAAAATCACTGACAGTTGCATTGCAAATGTACTGCGAGCAGGCTACCTTGACAAGAAGTACTCATTTAAAGACAGGGCTATTGCTAAACATGAGAGATTTGGTCCACTGATTCTGAAAGAAATGGAGTCACAAGAAATTCACCAGGAAATTCAGGAATTGGATTGTTATGATGATGTTCCAGAAGATGATGACATGATTGTCATTGAATAAATGAGTAAATTCTTGATACTGTAGGATTCACAGTTTGTCTGGTTTGTATTGACAACTACCGTACTACCGTACCGTATACAGGTAATAAATTTCCTTTATTTTCATTTAACAATAAATGTGTACCGTATTCTTCTTCGTGGAAAAATAAGACATCCCCTGAAAATAAGACCTAGCGTGTCTTTGGGGGCAAAAATTAACATAAGACACTGTCTTATTTTCGGGGAAATGGGTAATAGATCTTCAATAACTGACCCTAAAGAAATGGAAATCTATGAACTGGAAGACAGAATTTCAGAGTAATTTTCTTTAGTGAACTACAAGAACATAGACAACTAAATGCATTAGGAAAACAATGCATGAGCAAAACAAGTTCAACTAAGTAACAGAAACTCAAAAAAGAAAAAACCCAAACAATTCCTAGAGTTGAAAAATACAGTGACTGAATTGAAAAATTCAATAGCAAGCTTCAAAAGCAGACTTGACAATGCAGAAGAAATAATCTAACCTATAATAGAGGACATTTGAAATTACCCAGTCAGAGGACCAAAAAGAGAGAAAAAGAAAGAAGGCTGTGGAAATAATGGGACACCATCAAAAGAAACAATACCTGTATTGTGGGAATTCCAGAAGGAGAAGAAAGAAAGGGACAGAAAGTATATTTAAAGCATAGAAGCATAAAACAGACTGTCAAATCTCAGAGGGAAGGCAGGAGTGTTGAGTGGGTGGGAAGAGATTAACCAAAGAACTTGTATGCATACATGCATAACCCATGGACACAGACAATAGTGTGGGGAGGGGGGCAGTTGTGGGCTAGAAGGGGTCAATGGGGAAAAAATGAGACATCTGTAATACTTTCAACAATAAAGGTTTTTTTTTGTTTGTTTTTTAAGTATATTTAAAGCAATCATGACTGAAAACTTTCCCCACCTGGGGAAAGAAATGGAAATCCATGAGACCCAAAGGACCCCAAATAGATTGATAATATCTCCCAGGTAGGAACATATTGGGACATATTATTAAACTGTCAAATGTTAAGGAATAAGAAATCATTTTGAAAGCAGCAAGAGAAAAGTTACAAGGGAATCTCCATGAGACTATCGATGTTTTCTACACAGAAATGTTTTAGGCCAAGATAGGATCAGATGATACATTCAAAATACTGAGAGAAAAACTCAACCAAGAATCTATACCCAGCAAAGCCGTTATTCAGAAATGAAAGCAGGATAGACTTTCCTGAACAAACAAAAGCTGAGGGAGACTTACCTGCCTTGTGAGAAATGCTAAAAAAGTTCTTTGAGTAAAAGTAAATGGATGCTAAGTAACATTATAAAAACAGAAAGTAGTCTGAAATTTACTGGTAATATTAAATATATAGTCAAAAATAGATTCTGTAAATGGTAATGGTGGTGCATAATGCACTTACAACTCTAGTTTATAAAATGGGAGCTTCCTGTCAAGGTAGTGGAATAGGTAAATGCGGTAGTTTCATCTTCCCACAACCACATCAAAATTACAACCAAATAGCAGAAAAACCATCATTCAGAATTACCTGAAATCTAGCTGAATAGACGTGCTATAACTAAGGAAATAAAGTAGTTGCATAGAGACTAATAGGAGGGACATGTAATGGGCTTGTTCCACTCCCATGTGTGGTGGTTAAAATTGGGAGGATTATCTCAGCTTCAGAAGACCCCCCGAGGAATAAGGGGTCCCAGTTCCAGGTCCCAAGTCCCACCCGCCCCTGGCTCCCGCCCCCCCACACACACCCCAGGCCTGGATTCCAGTGCTGATAGAGAAGTCCCCATAACTTCTGGTTGTGAAAATCAGCAGGGTTGTGGCTGAGTGAGACAGGGGCCTGCTGGTGTCTCAGGCATTCCTTTTAAAAGACCCTTGCACAGACTTATTCAGATTTACTTGCTCTAAGTTTCAGTGCTGGTGCAGCAGCTGGAAAGGTGCCAGGGACATACAGTGAGGAACTAAATTGGCATCAGGGTAAGCCCTGGAGGGGCAGCTTTCTCCAGACCCAAGTACTGGCAGAGGCCATTGTTCCTTCGCTGACCGCCCTCCCCACCCCCCATAGAACTGGCGTATGGCACCATATCTGAGTCTCCATTAACTGGGCTAAGTGTTCACACTGTCCTGGTGATTTCCTGAGACCTTGTCCCATCCAACTTGCAGGCCCACCCAAGCCATTTCCAGTGGCTTTTCAATACAAATGACCTGTCCTAAAATCTCTCAAAGGTTCACAAACCCTAAACAAGCAGCCTGTGGCCTCAGGGAGTCCTGTACCTCTTTCTAAGTGGCCCCAGGCACAGCACTAGTAGCAACCAGCATCGTTCACAGCTTGGCCGCCATAAGTAGCATCCATCTGCAGATTGCTTTGTAGCTCATCCTGGGTAGCCCCAAGAAGAGCAGTGGCTGATCTTCTCCTGTATCTCCCTGGAGTCGCCAGAGTCCTTGGTGGACAGCTTCAGACCACACTGGAGTACCACACAACCACCTTCTGAGCAACACACTCAGTGGGCGGACTCATGGGGCACCAGAACCCTGTTGAAGTGAGTCCTGCTCCCTGGGGTCGGTTCCTGCACAGTAGCTCCTCCACTGTAGTCACCACCAGTCCTTGTAGCCAATTGGCCTTGGGATAAATCCCTCCCACTGGTAGGCAAACAGCAATCAAGGTGCAACTACAACAGGAGGGTGTTCACAACTCACAAGGTGAATGCATCTGGAGAGCCTGGCTTGGATGACTGGAGATACTCCATCCATCACTGGGCCCTACAGGACACCTACCACATTAGGAAACTCTATCAAGACTGAGAGCAGCTCTATATAATACACAAACACAGGGAAGCAGCCTAAATGAGGAGTCAAATATGTCTCAAATGAAAGAACAGAACAAAACTCCAGAAAAAGAACTAAGCAATTGCATGTCTGGGTATTTATCCAAAGAAACCCAAAATTCTACATAAAAAAGACACTTATCCATATGTTCATTGCAGCATTATTTACAATAGCAAAGATATGGAAACAACCTGTGTCCATCAATAGATGAATGGATAAAGTAGTGTATATATACAATGCAATATGACTCAGCAATTACCAAATAAAAATCTTGCCATCTGCAACATCATGGATTGTGCTGAGTAAGATTAAAGAAAGAAAGACAAATGCCATATAATTTCACTTATATGTGGAGCCTAAAAACAAAAACAAAACAAAAAAACACATAAAAAAAAAACAAATAAGCAGACATAGAGATACAAAGAACTGAGGGTGGAAAAAGGTGAAGGGAGTAAGACGTACAAATTGGTAATTACAGAATAGTCATGGGGATGTAAAGTACAGCATAGGAAATATAGTCAATAATATTGTAATAACTATGTATGGTGCCAGGTGAGTACCAGATTTTGGGGGGTGATTATTTCCTAAGTTATATAAATGTCTCATCATTGGGTTGTACATCTGAAACTAATATATCATTGTATGTCAACTGTAATTGAAAAGTAAAAATAATTAAAATTTGAAAAAAATAAAAAAGATTTAAAATGTAAAAATAACCATAAGTAAATGATATTTTACTTGTTATAAAATATTAAAAATATGTATATTGTAACATGAATAACCTAAAACATGAATGAGAGAAGTGTAGGTTTAAAGTTTAGGAATGCTATTGAAGTTAAGTTGTTATCAGTTTAAAATAGGGTGTTATAACTTCAAGATATTTTATGTAAGCCTTATGGTAACCACAAGGGAAAAACCTGTGGTAATTACACAAAAGAATATGATAAAGAAGTCAAAGCATAATGATTCCAAAAGGCATCAAAAAACAAAAAGGACAGTAGGATAAGAAAAAAGGAATATGGATCTACAAAACAGAAAAGAATTAAAAAAATGTCAATAGTAAGTCTTTACATATCAAAATTACTTTAAATTTAAATAGATTAAATCAGGCATCCTCAAACTACGGCCCACAGGCCACTTGCGGCCCACTGAGGACATTTATACAGCTCGCCGGGTGCCGCTGTCTGTCCTGCTTAGCAGCCGACTCGTCCCGGGCCCGCAGTGCTCATAGGAATTTGTTCATGGGTTTGTTTTTTTTTAACTATAGTCTGGCCCTCCAACGGTCTGAGGGACAGTGAACTGGCCCCCTGTTTAAAAAGTTTGAGGACCCCTGGATTAAATTATCCAATCAATCAAAAGATATGACGTGGCTGCATGGATAAAAAGAAAAAAAGATTCAATAATATGCTGCCTATAAGAGATACACCATAGCCTTAAACGTATAAATAGAAAGAATGAAAAAAGACATTTCAAGCAAATGGTAACAACAACAAAAGACAGGGATAACTATACTTATAGCAGACAAAACAGACTTTAAACAGAGACTAATAAGAGACAAAGAAGAACATTATATAATAATAGAGGCCTGGTGCACGAAATTCGTGCACGGGGGTGTGTGTCCCTCAGCCCAGCCTGCACCCTCTCCAATCTGGGACCCCTCAAGGGATGTCCAACTGCCCGTTTAGGCCCAATCCCTCTCACAATCCAGGTCTGCTGGCTCCCAACTGCTTGCCTGCCTGCCTTCCTGATTGCCCCTAACCACTTCTGCCTGCCAGCCTGATCACCCCCTAACCATTCCCCTGCCAGCCTGATTGATGCCTAACTGCTCCCTTGCCAGCCTGATTGCCCCTAACTGCCCTCCCCTACAGGCCTGGTCCCCCCCCCAACTGCTCACCCCTGCAGGCCTGGGCCCCCCACAACTGCCCTTCCCTGCAGGCCCAGTCACCCCCAACTTCCCCCCTTTGCTGGCCTGGTCACCCCTAACTGCCCTCCCCTGCAGGCTTGATCGCCCCCAACTGCCCTCCCTTGCAGGCCTGGTCCCTCCCAACTGCCCTCCCTTGCAGGCCTGGTCCCTCCCACTGCCCTCCCCTGCTGGCCTGATCACTCACAACTGCCCTCCCCTGCTGGCCATCTTGTGGCAGCCATCTTGTGTCCACATGGGGCAGTCATCTTTGACCACATGGGGGCAGCCATCTTGTGTGTTGGAGTGACCATCAATTTGCATATTACTCTTTTATTAGATAGGATAGAGGCCTAGTGCACAGGTGGGGGCTGGCTGGTTTGCCCTGATGGGTGTCCTGAAATAGGGGTGGGGTTCCCTTGGGGCATGGGGCAGCCTGGGTGAGGGGCCTGTGGTGGTTTGCAGGCCAGCCACCCCCCCCCCCTGATGACCCAAGCGAAGGCCCTGGTATCTGGGATTTATTTATCTTCTATAATTGAAACTTTGTAGCCTTGAGCAGAGGCCTGGGTTGGCCAGGGTATGCAGGAAGCTTGGCTTCCTCCATTGCCGGGGAAACCCAAGCCTCCTGCTCGCTCTGTGGCCGCAGCCATCTTGGTTGGGTTCATTTGCATACTCCTCATTGGCTGGTGGGCGTGGCTTATGGGTGTAGCAGATGTATGGTCAATTTGCATATTACTCTTTTATTAGATAGGATAGAGTCAATTCATCAGGAAGGTATAACAAATGTAAGTATTTATGCACCTAAATATATAAAGCAAAAACTAATAGAACTAAAAGGAGAAATAAACAGCAATATAATAGTAATTAGAAATTTTAGTACCCCACTCTTAACAATGGGTGGATCATCTACATGGCATCAGTAAGGAATCAGTGGAATTGAGCAATGCTATAGGCCAAATGGCCTCAACATACATATACAGAACATTCTATCCAGCAAATACACATTCTTCTCAAGTGTCCATGGGACATTTGCTAGAATAGGCTATATATTATTAGGCTACAAAATGTGTTTTAGCAAAACCAAGAAATCACACTACTATATTCTCTGCCCCCAGTAGTATGAATTAAGAAAAAAAAACTAGCAAGAGAAAAACTTGAAATGTCATGATTTCCTGGCATTCATGCTCCTGAACAAGCAATGGATCAAAGAGGAAATTAAAGGAGAAAATAAAAAAGTATCCAAAGACAAAAATGGAAACACACATACCAAAACTTATGAGACACAGCAAAAGTAGTTCTAAGACTTTTTGAACTACTTTTGCCTACATTAAAAAATAGATCTCAACCTGACTTCATGCCTTAAGGAACTAGAAAAAAACTACTGAGCCCAAAGTTAACAGATGAAGGAAATGGTAAAGATTAGACCAGTAAGAAATGAAAGTTGGTTTTTTGAAAAGATAAAATTGGCAAACCTTTAGCTAGAGTAACCAAAAGAAGAAGAGAGATGACCTAAGTCAACAAAATTATAAATGAAAAAGGAGACATTACAACTAATACCACACAAATACACAGGATCCTAAGAGGCTTCTATGAACAACTATAGACCAACAAACTGGACAACCTAGAAAAAAAAAAAAAAAGAAAAATTGTTAGAAAAATACAATCTACCAGGACCGAATCAAGAAGAAATAGAAAATATAAACAGAATAATATTAGTAGAAATATTGAATCAGTAATCATAAATCTCCCAGTGAAGAAAAGCCCAAGACCAGATGGCTTCACTGGTGAATTATACCAAATATTTAAAGAAGAATTAATACCAATGCTTCTCAAACTGTTCTTTAAAAAAATCAAAGAGGACCAAACACTCCCAAACTTCTTTTATGGAAGACAGCTTTACCCTGATACCAAAACCGGACAAAGTCACTACCAGAAATGACAATTTTCCTGATGAATATGGATGCAAAAATTCTCAGTAAAATACTTGCTAACAGAATTCAGCAGCACATTGAAAAGATCATCCACTACAATCAAATGGTATTTATCTCTGAAATGCAAGGATGGTTCAAACTCAGCAAATCAATCAATGTGATAAATCACATTAATAGAATGAAAGAAAAAAATCTATTGATTTTTTCAATAGACGTAGAAGCATTTGAGAAAATTCAACATCTATTCATGATAAAAACAACAACAACACAAAAACAAAAACAGTTGCCCTAGCTGGTTTGGATCAGTGGCTATAGCATCAGCCTATGGACTGAAGGGTCCTGGGTTTGATTCCAGTCAAGGGCACATGACCGGGTTGCAGGCTCAGTCTCCAGTATGAGGCATGCAGGAGGCAGCCGATCAATGATTCTCTCTCATCATTGATGTTTCTATCTCTCCCTCTCCCATCCTCTCTGAAATCAATAAAAATATATTTAAAAAAAAACAACTCTGAAGAAATTAGGTATAGAAGGAATATACATTAACATAATAAAGGTTGTATATGGCAAGCCCAGAGCTAACTTCATACTCAACAGTGAAAGGTTGAAAACTTTTCCTCTAAGATTAGGAATAAGACAAAGATGCCCACTCTTACCACTGTTACTGAACATATAGTGGAAGTCTTAGAGCAATGCGGGAGCGGGGTGGTGGGGGGGAAGACAAGAAAAATGAAAAACCCCAAACAAATAAAAACATTAGGATTAAAAAGGAAGAAGTAAAATTATCTCTATTTGTAGATGACATGATTTTATATATAGAAAATTCTAAAGACTCCACAAAAAAGAACTGTTAGAGCTAATCAAACAACACAGTAAAGTTGCAGGACAGAAAATTAACACAAAAATTAGTGTTTCTATACACTAACAATGCATTATCTGGAAAAAGAACAAAGCAGGAGGCATCACACTTTTGATTTCAAGCTATATTATAAAGCCATAGTAATTTCAGTGTAGTATTGGCATAAAAACAGATACAAAGACCAATGGAACAGAATCCAAAGTCCATAAATAGACCCATGCATATACAGTCAATTAATATTTGACAAGGGAGCCAAGAATACATGGAGAAAAGACAGTTTCCTCAATAAGTGGTGCTGAGGAAACTGTATATTCACATGTAAATGAATGAACCCAGACCCCTATTTTACACCACTCACAAAAAATTAACTTGAAATCAAGTAAAACTTAAATGTAAGACCCAAAACCATAAAACTCCTAGAGTAAAATATAAGAAAAAATCTCCATTACATGGCTCCTGGCAATGACTTTTTTGGACATAACACCTAAAGCACAAACAATAAAAAAATAAGGGAAACTACATCAAAACAATGAACAACGACAACAACAAAAATGAACAAAATAAAAAGACAACCTGTTGGTTGGGAAAAAAAAAAGTATTTACAAATCATGTATCTGATGAGGGTTAAACATTAAAAATATATGAAGAACTCATACTACTCAATAGCAAAAAAAGATAATCCATTAAAAATGGGCAAAAGACCTGAATTTACATTCTGCCAAAGAAGACATACAAATGGCCAACAGGTACATGAAAATAAGCTCAACACCACTAATCATTAGGGAAATGCAAATCGAAACCATGATGAGATATCACCTCATCCCTGTTAGAATGACTGGCATCAAAGATACAGGCAACAACATATGCTGGGGAAGGATGTGGAGAAAAGGGAACCCTTGTGTACTCTCGGTGGTATTGTAAATTGGTACAGCCACTTGGAAACAGTGTGGAGTTTCCTCAAAAAAATGAAAAATAGAACTACCATATGATCCCGCAGTTTCACTTCTGGGAATATATCCAAAATAAATGGAAATACTATGTGGAAAAGATATCTGCACCCTCATGTTCATAGCAGCATCTATACTAATAAAAGGGTATTATGCTAATTAGACCAGATAGACCTGATGTCTTCCGGACGTCCTTCCAGACAAAGCTGCCATTGTGAGGGCCGAGGCAAGCTGCCACGGCTGGGAGGGCCCATCACAGAGCCCCAGTTGGGTGGGCAGGGCCTCCCTCTGCGCAGCATTGATCACAGAGCCACAGCAAGGTGGGCAGGGCCTCCCTGTGGGCGGGGATCAATGGCAGAGCCCCGGCCCAGTGGGAAGGGCCTCCCTCTGCTCTGCGATTGACCCCAGAGCCCCAGCAAGGTGGGCAGAGCCACCCTCTGCACAGCATGGATCACAGAGCCTGGGCTGGGTGGGTAGGGCCTCCCGCTGTGCTGGCTGCCATCAACTGCAGAGCCCTGGCATGGTAGACAAGGCCTCCCTCTGCAGGGCATTGATCTGGGGGCTCCCAGACTGCAAGAGGGTGCAGGCCAGGCTGAGGGACTCCCCCGAGTGCATGAATTTCATGCACCGGGCCTCTAGTTATTTATAATAGTCAAGACATAGAAACAACGTAAAAGCCTAAGTATCCATCAATAGATGAATGGCTAAAATAGTTATATACACACTCAAGCCAGTGAGTCACTAACATTTTTATATATGATCAGTGACATTTATACTTAGCTAAGTGGCTGACATAGATTTTGTTAATTGCTATTACTGAAAACAAGCTTATTCATCAGAAGAATCTGGGTATATTTAAAAGTTTTGGTCTAAAGTAGTATAAACCAGAATGGTTATTTACTTTTTATATTCAGAATCAATTTTATCCTGTAGGTATCCCTATGAAAAATTTTAATGCATTTTATTAATTTGACCCTTGTACTATTTCTTACGGATTGAGTATGTCTAATTTAGGATATTTAATTTTGTTGGTAGAGCTAAGGTCTAAAACTAGACTAATTATTACACTAAAATTCTGTTAAAATGGCTTAAAATTACTACCTCCTGTATTAAAATTACTACCTCTCCTCACTATCTTTGTTAATGTGTCCCATAGGACACAACATAGAAATTATTTTCTGATAACTGTTCTTCAAAGAAAATTGAGTTTGAATGCTGTCAGAAATCAGAGTAAATTTAAAGAAAAGTTTTACAACAATAATTTTTCTTTTTTCATCTTAATTACATATTTTATATAAAAATGTGAAATATTTAAGTAATACTTGGGAAATTAGAAGAGGTATCACCAATACCATAAACACACACTTCAAATGGTTTTATAGCCACATACTTACACATATCTAGTTTTCAAGTCCAGTTGCCTGATAGAATGCACCCTGGACTGCTAGAAATAGTGCCATGTTACCCAAGGCCAGTTGCACACAAAAATGATGCTGTGAGAAAGGGCATGTTTTACCTGGCACTCATTAGGTACTCTACTGCACCAATTCAACATCTAAAACTAATTCTGCCAGCTGTTTTTGAAATACCCAAGGACACCAATATGGTTGCAGAAAATAGCCTCTGATGTATGTATGTTATATGACTCCCAGGTAGCCCTTAGCTTTAGAGCTGATTCCATAGGCATATGGTTAGGCCATGTTATCCTCCTTTATAATAAAAGCCTAATATGCTAAGTGTCTGGTTGTCTGGTTGGCCATTCAACCAACCAACGCGTAATATGCTAATGATATGCTAAGGCCACTCAACCGCTCACTATGGTGTGCACTGACCACCAGGGGACAGTCAACCAGTCACTATGACATGCACTGACCACCAGGGGGCAGACGCTCCAACCAGTAGGTTAGCTTGCTGCTGGGATCCGGCCGATCGGGACTGAGCAAGACAGGCTGGACAAGCCCTGGAGCCCTCCTGTAGTCCCTCCCTGGCCCTGATCCTGCACTGGTAGGGTCCCTTGGCCTGGCCTGCGCCCTCTCACAATCTGGTCTGAGGGACACCCCCACCCATGAGTGCACGAATTTCGTGCACCGGGCCTCTAGTACAATACTTAATATTTACTATTTTATTTACTGCCTAAGATGTTTTGCAACTAATAGAGGTTGGAATTATCTGCAGGAGATATATTCCAAGACCCCCAGTGGATGCCTGAAACCACAGAAAGGACAAAACCCTACATATACTATGTTTTTCACTATACATACATACATACATACATACATACATACATACTGTTTCACTTAATGGAAGCATTTATTTCTTCTCTTTGGTGTAGCTAAATTGCCAGCATCACCACTCTTGGGGCCATTAAGTAAAATAAGGGTTACCTGAACACAAGCACTGAGATAGTGTGATGGTCAATTTGATAACTGAGATGGCTATAAAGTGACTAGTGGAGGGTGGTATTGTATATAGTTTGGAGATGCTGAACAAAGGAATGATTTATATCCCAGATGGGACAGGGCAGAGCAGCACGGGATTTCATCATTTTACTAAGAATGACGTGCAATTCAAATCTTATGAATTGTTTACTTCTGGAATTTTCCATTTAATACTTTCAGACCATAGTTAACTTATGGTAATTGAAACCATGGAAAACAAAGCCATGGATAAGGGGGAAATTCTGTACTCTACACTGCCCAGTTCATTGCTATAATTTTCCTGTTTCTTTTTTTTTTCTGAACGCTGTAGAAATCTGTAGGATTTGTGTACTTACTGTTGCAAAAAAATATTTTCTTAATTGTGAAAAGTTAGTCAACCTTTAACAAGGAAAAAAATAAAGTGAAGAATCTCTTCACTGTAATATGAAAATAGGATATCTGATTGTTTTGCCACATCATGTTAAAAATTGTTACTGACATATACATACAGAAAAGTACACAAATGACAAACGAATTGACGAATCATCCCAACATGTAGATATCATAACCACTGCTCTGATCAACAGACCACCCCACAAATCATCTCATAGACCTCCTTGAAATCATAGTCCTTTACCTTCTCCCCAATGGTAGCCTAAATTCTAACACCATAAAGAGTTTTGTCTGTTGTTAAATTTTATATAAATAGAACCATACAACTGACTTTTTTTTTCAACATTATACTTGTGAAAATCATTTGTGTTGTTTATAGCAATGTATGTTCATTTATCTTGCAGTTGACTGCATATACCCCAATTAATTCACCTTTCTTCTGTTGCTGAACTATTGGGCTATATCTAGTGGTTTGGTTTTTGTTTTTACTTTAATTGAATAATGTAGCTGTGGACATCTTTTACAATTATCTTGGTACACATATATAGTATTTCAGTTGGAAATATACATAGGAGTGGAAATGCTGGGTCATAATGTATGCAACTGTTGAACTCTAGTAGGTATTGCCAAAATGTGTTCCAAGTAATTGTACCAAGTTACCCCCTCCCCCATTGATATATAATATATATATATATATATATATATATATATATATATATATATATATATATGGGTTTTTTTTACTTGCTCTACACATCCTTGCAAACACTTGATATTAAGTCTTTTTAATTTTATTGTGGTTTTAATGTGCTTTTCTCTGATATCTATAACAATAAAAGCATAATATGCTAATTAGACCAGACGTCCTTCCAGACGACCTTCCAGACGAAACCAGGGCTGTGAGGGAAGCCCAGGTCCCAGGTGCCAGAGAGAAGCCAGTGCTGGCAGCTGAGGGGGAGAAGGAAGGCCTACTCTTGCACTAATTTTGTGCATCGGGCCTCTAATAATCTCTCTATATAAAAACCTAAGTGACTGGAATGACCAGTCAATATGATGTGCACTGACCACCAGGGGGGCAGACACTCAATGCAGGAACTGCCCCCTGGTGGTCAGTGTGCTCCCATAGCCAACCTCCCTCAGCCCCCCAACCTCCCACGGTCTCTCCCCTAGCCAGCAGCCCCAATAGGCTGATCAGGGCTGGCCTCCAGGCTGGGACGAGGAACCAGGGGTGGGTGGTAGCAGATGCGGCCCCTTTCCCAGGGGGACCGAGGGCTGGCTCCCTCCTTGGGGCCGGCAGCCAACCTCCTGTGCCCTGTCCCTCCCCCGAGCCGGCAGGCCCCGATCGGCCCACTGCCCACCGGTGGTGGCATGGCAGCAAGGGAAGGAGGAGGGGGGAGTTAGGAAACTGCGCAGTGACGGGACGCTGATGATGGTGGCGGTGGCATCCAGCATCCCTTCCTTCTGCACCTGGCCCAGCCACCATAGCCTCCTCTCTGGCCTGGCCCTGATGGGCCTGGCCCCGATGGGCCTGGCCCCGATCAGCCCTTGTCGCCAGCCAGGCCTAGGAACCCCACCCGTTCACGAATTTCATGCACTGGGCCTCTAGTTAAATAAAGTTGAGCAACTTTTCTTGTATTTGCCATTTGGACATCCTCCTTTGAGAGGTACAAAGCCTCCGGGCTATTTTTCCATTGATCTTTCTCTATTTCTTAACTGCTTTTTAGAAGTTCTTTATATTCCCTAGGCCAGTGGTCGGCAAACTCATTAGTCAACAGAGCCAAATATCAACAGTACAACAATTGAAATTTCTTTTGAGAGCCAAATTTTTTTAACTTAAACTTCTTCTAACGCCACTTCTTCAAAATAGACTCGCCCAGGCCGTGGTATTTTGTGAAAGAGCCACACTCAAGGGGCCAAAGAGCCGCATGTGGCTCACGAGCCGCAGTTTGCCGACCATGGCCTGACCATGGCCCTACCAGGGGTGGGCAAACTTTTTGACTCGAGGGTCACAATGGGTTCTTAAACTGGACCGGAGGGCCGGAACTAAAGCATGGATTGAGTGTTTGTGTGAACTAATATAAATTCAAAGTAAAGGAGTGGAGGGGAGAGCAAGAGAACCGGATAGAACAGCCGGATCCGGCCCGCGGGCCGTAGTTTGCCCACGGCTGCCCTAGGCAGTCCATGTTGCAGATATCTCCCACTTGTCTCTTCATTCTATGAATGCTGTCTTTCAATGAAGAAAAGTTTAAATTATAACACAAGATGGATGCTTATCCCTCTCTTCCTTTATGGTTAGCACAATGTGTGTCCTTTTCTTTTTAAAATCTTTTCTTTACCCAAGTTCTTGAGGACAATCTATGTTGAAGTCTAAGTTTTTTAATTGTTTAACTTTCACATTTTACATTAATAATCCTGGAGTCACTTTGTGTGTATGTGTGAATGGTGTGAAATAAGGGTCAAAAACACCACTTCCCCCCTGTATCCCTGTCTCATTTATAAAAAGACCATCCTTAGATTTGTTGACTTTGGGGTACTTTAATTGGATTGACATCCTTCTACCACGTGTACTTTTCTTTTAAAATTCTACATATATTTAAAATACCAGTATATATTAATTTTATTTATAGTATCAATATTCATTTCCATTCACCTATGACTTACTCTTTTCTATTGTCCTCTATTTCTTTTTGTGTTTATGACCTTCCTTCTGTGATTATTCTTCATCTTTACCTTGAAGAGACCTTTTTATAATGTCCTTTTTTATTATGGATCTCCTGGGGACATTCTTTTTTTAAAAATGTCTATCTCACATTCATTTTTGAAGAATGCTTTCCATGGATATAGAATTCTAGTTTGACATTTCTTTCAGTGCTTTTAAAATAACATACCAATATCCTCTGGCTTCTCTTGTTTACATTGATAAGCCAATTGGCAGTCTTATCGCTTTTTTTAAGGCAAGTGAAAACCCTTTTTTCTCTAGCTACAATTAAGATTTTCTCTTTGCCTTTGGATATTAGAATGGTAGTATAATATGCTTAGGATATGCTATTGCCAAATTCTGTATCCCCTTTACTGTGGGACTGTAATTTTAAAATTAAGCATTTTTTAATAAAAAAACTCAAGTCTAGCCCCATATGCCAAATTCTTTCTGTACCACACAGCATGATTGTTTAATGGATATTTTATTTCTTTTCATTGAAAATACTTAAAAATATCAAATGTAAGCCTGACTTTAAAAGGACATTTTCACTGTGTCCCATACGTCTCTTCTCCCATTTCTGTTACTTTGATTCTGAACTTTAGATGTTTTCCTTCAATTATCTGCTCCTTCATTAATTCCTTCCTCACCTGTGCCTACTTTGCTACTAAACTCACCTATTGACTTGAAAATTCTAGAACTGAAAAATAGAATATCACTTATTTTTGTAGTTTCCATTCTTTGCTGAAGTTTTGCATTTTGTCTTAATTTTTAAAGATCATATTTGACTAGAGGCCTGTTGCATGAAGATTTGTGCAATGGGCCTTCCTTCTCCTGGCTGCTGGCACTGGTTTTCCTTCAGCACCTGGGACCCGGGCCACAGCGGAGCCAAGCCTTCAGCCTTCAGGCTTGGCTACAGCCACAGCGGAGCGCAGAGCCTGGAGCCTGGAGCCTGGAGCCTGGAGCCTGGAGCCTGGAGCCTGGAGCCTGGAGCCTGGAGTCTTCCGTCTTCCGTCTTCCGTCTTCCGTCTTCCGTCTTCCGTCTTCCGTCTTCCGTCTTCCGTCTTTGCTCAGGCAGAGCCTTCAGTCTTCACTCCATGCCTGCATATACAAGTTAACCCACCATCTTTGTTGGGTTGATTTGCATACTCATTCCTGATTGGCTGGTGGGTGTCACGGAGGTATGGTCAATTTGCATCTTTCTCTTTTATTAGTGTAGATAGTTCCATCTTTTGAGGTCTTGTGGGCTAGTTTCTATTACCAGTTCTTTTCTCTTGGTTTCTGGAAAAAATTCTTTTCCCATAATAGTTGGTTATTTTTTATTAAGGGCCAAACATCTATATATATAAAAGCCTAAGTGACCAAACATCTATATATATAAAAGCCTAAGTGTCTGTTATGACAGAACGACCAGTCGCTATGATATGCACTGACCACCAGTCGCTATGATATGCACTGACCACTCAGTGCAGGTGCTGCCCCCAGCCTGCAGGCCCTGATCACCAATGGGGCCTGCCAGCCAACCTCCTGGTCCCTCCCCCTGGCAGGCAGGCCCCGATCGTCCAATCAGGGCTGGGCCTCTGGGCTGGGCTGGGGAACTGGGGGTGGGTGGCGGCAGATGCAGCCCCTTTCCCAGAGGGGCTGAGGGCCAGCTTCTTCCTTGGGGCTGGTGGCCAACCTCCTGGGTCCCTCCCATTATCCCTCCCCACAGGCCAGGCCCTGGGCTAGGATGGGAAACCAGGGGTGGTGGTAGATTGCAGGTGGCGAGGGAAGGAGGATGGGGGAGGCAGGGAACCTGATTGGCCCTGATCACTGGCCAGGCCTTGGGACCCCACCCATACATGCATTTCATGCACCAGGCCTCTAGTTGTATATAAAAACTGTTGAGGTAATTTGTGACTCCAACTTTATTTTCCTTCACAGGGAATGCATTTTTGTTTCTGGCAAGCAACTAAGCTAGCAACATATCAACTTAATACAATCAGACATTGACATCATTTAAGGTGTGTTTAGTCTTTTGGTTCTACTTTTGGTTCACTTTTTTTTTTTTAAATCTTCATTGTTGAAAATATTACAGATGTCCCCCTCCCACCCCCCCATTGCCCTCCTTCAACTGGTTCCTGCCCCACCCCAGGCCTTCACCATCCTATTGTCTATTTCTTAACTGTCTTAAATTATGTGTGTTAATGCATATATTCATATAAGTTTTTGGGTTCACTCTTAAGTGTTGGAACATGACTGGAACCACTTGGCAAGCCCTACACTCTCATTTCTCTCTCTCTAGTCCTGAGAGTCTGTCCAAAGACTGCTCAGTTTCTTATCTCAGCTACTGCTTTTATATTTTACAATATTCTCGGAGGGTAAAATGGTGCCAGGCTTATGCCTCTTTCCACATACATGGAAAAGTATATTCTCTCTTCACTCCTGGATCTTGGTCCCACAAACTTTCATTTCTTTGGTAGATTTTTGATGATTTTGAACAAATGTTTTTCATATGATATTTTGTCTGTCTTTTTCATTTTCTCTCAGTGGGCATGTTGGATCTCAAAACCTAGGTTGCTATTGCTAGAAGTGAAACTTACCTAGTTTTTAAAATGAAAGCTATTGGGTCTTTAAGCACACAGATAGGGAAACTAAAGAATTTAGGATTTAATAGAACTTTGAAAATACATAGCTTTTTTTGTAGAAATCTGTGAAATTCCAAGTAACTTCATTTACAATATAAAGTATCAGAACAAGTAGAACTGTAAAGAAATTAGGTCTTGTATACAGTCAGGTCATACCTCCTCAGCCTGCACTCCTCTATGGTTTTCACTTGTCAGTTGGGGAGAAAAAGCTACTTGCAGTAGCTCTGATTGTAGATGGTGATTGTCTCATCTACTCTGGGGCAGCCACTCTTCAGAGTACAGATTAAACTCCATGACTGTGACATGGTGACTCCCATTATTCCAAAATCCACCTGCCCCTGGTGGTTCTGTTTAATTAGTATTATTATTTATCAATTTAATAACTACTACTAATAACCAAAAGGTTTCTATGTGTTAGGCCTTACTAGGTGAATAATTCCAAATTCTTATCGCATCCCTGCAAAACAAGTTAAAATACTTCTGTTTCACATATTTTTTAAAAATGTTATACCACTAGAACATAATCCCTTTGAGCACTGGCAACATAGTTGCTATATGTACTCAGTGCCTGGTACAATTATAAACACTCAAATTTAAAATTTTTAAATTAAGCATTTTTAAAATAAAAGAACTCAAGTCTAGCCCCATATGCCAAATTCTTTCTGTACCAGACAGCATGATTGTTTAATGGATATTTTATTTCTTCTCATTGAAAATACTTAAAAATATCAAATGTAAGCCTGACTTTAAAAGGATAGTAAATCACTTATTTAATGATGTAGGAAGAAGTTTAAATTAATATAAAGACAATACTGGCCAAGACAGCTATTAAACTTTAAAAGGAAGCTACTGGAAGTTGAATATTGAACTACTGAGAATTAAACAGTTGAAATGCGCTGTTGAAGAATGGAAGAGCTGTAGGTTAGAAACTCTGAATTTGAAACTTATGTTCACCAGTTGATAGCAGAGTAATTTTAAGCATTTTCCCTCATATATTTGAGCCTCACTTTTTTCATCAGTAAAATAAAAGTTGCAATACCAAAGGCATAATAAGACTGTTATGAGAAATACATGAAGTGATACATATTCCTATGAGCCTATTAATTTTGAATATCTATCCACACTGATTCTGCTCCTGTTTTTGAAAAATGAGAATTTTTCATAAAGTGTAACCCATTAAACTAGCCACCTACTTAAGATTATCTGTCCTAATGCTGGAATTGTTTTGGACTTACCAGGAGACATGTCAATCACCTCTATGGGTCCCTCTGAAGGGATTTTTCAAGTATGGTTTTGATTACACAGGCATTTCTATTACAATTCAACATGTATTTACACATATTCCTGAAGACCTTTAATTTCTGTATAATTATGTGCGGGAAATAACAGAAGTGATGGAAAAAGATAGGGTTGGAAGTGACAGTTCAAAACCTATATAACTTTGAAACCTAACAAAATCAGTAACAACCTGAACTACAACATTAATACAATTTAAAAACACGTTTCATTCTTAATACATTAATAAAACAAGACAACTTTATCTTAATTTTTAAAAATGGGGTTCCAGACTTCTGTAGTTCTCTATTTTTAGTTCTTGACACTAGAAGATGGTGAAGTAAATGCTCTGCTTGCCTCCTCCCACAACCACATCAGAATTACAACTAAATTATAGCACAATCATTATTAAGAATCACCTGAAGGCTAGCTGAACAGAATTCCTATAACTAAGGATATAAAAGAGAAACCACTAGGAAACTGGTAGGAGGAGCAGAAACATGGCACGGACAGGTCCCAACCCACAGTGTGGTGATTAAGAATTGGGAGGGATAGCTCAGCTGTGGAGGTCCCCCCCTGAGGAGAGAGAGAGTCCACATAACTTCTAGCTGTGAAAACCAGTGGGAGTTGTGTCTGAGTGAGACAGAGGGATGCTGAAGTCCCAAGCATTCCTCTTGAAGGACTGCACACACAGGGACATGCACAAACTCACTTGCTCTGGGTCCAGTCTGAGGCAGCCGCTTGAAAAGCACCAGGGAGATACGGGGATGAATTTAATTGACTACCTTCAGGGCAAGAGCTGGAGGGGCAAGGGTCAGCGCAACGCTCTCTAAAGTCAAAGCACTGGCAGGCACCACTTTTCCTTTATTGTCCCTTTATTCCCCAAACCAGCTGGCAGGTATGGGCGGGTGGCAAATCTCTTCTCTTCATTATCCTGGCTAACACTGTTTGCCCTCCACCCCCAATGATTCCCTGAGATGCCACCTGACCCAGCTCATATGTCCAGCCTGAGCTACTTCTAGTGGCTTTTCCATACACGTGGCTTGCCTTGGCCCATGCTGAGGACTTTTCTAAAATCTCTCAGAAATCCACAAAACCTAAACTGGCCTGACCTGGCCTCAGCATGCCCTGTACCTCTTGCTAAGTGGCCCCAAGCCTAGCACAGTTGGCTACCAGTCTCAACGTGCACTGTAACTCCATCAGGTGGCCCCAAACTTGGCATAAGCTTCAGCCAGTGTTGGTTTGGAATGTAACGTCAACTACGTGGCCACAAGTCCAGCACAAGTAGTGGCTGGACTCAGCTCACATCGTGCTGCCCACTAAAGGGGCCCCAGCCTGGCACTATTGGCAGCTGGCCTTGGTTCACAGTGTAGCCTCTCCCAAGTACCGCTAATCCCAGCACAAGTGGCAACCGACCATAGGTTGTAGGTGTTTCTCTCTTTCCCGTGTCCGGCGCGGAAAGAGAACGGTCCAGTTCCTGAGTAGAGGAGCTGGGGATTGAGAAATAAAAGAAAGAAAGAGACCAGACACGAAGATAGAAGGAAAAAGGTGGAACCGCTGCCACCTCTGATGGAGAGGCAGGGACCCAGAGCCCACGCAGCAAGTTTATTTTATACCCCCAAATACCAGGGGGTTTCACCAGAACTTAGGATCAAAGGAGCTTATTTGCATTCTGGAGTAGGCCCGAGCATTCCTGGTGCTTGACTAGATTTACATATCAAAGCATGCTGGACAAAGGTAAGAAGTCAGTACTGATAACACGTCTGCCTTTTTGGGGAAGCATGTTCCCAGGGCGTGGCTCTGCCTGTCACCCTGAGTTCAGCTGACAATAATTAAAGAAATGCCCATGTGCCTTCCCAGGGGGCCCTCTACAATAGGTCACTTTGTAGCTCCAATTAGATGGCCCAAAGCCAGACATAAATGTTGGCTGACCTTGGCCTGCAGTAGAGCCCTCCTCAGAGGCTCCATGCTAACACCTGGTTACCAGCTTCAGATCTCACCAGAGCACCGCCCAAATAGTTCCCCAAACAAAACACCCAAAGGGTGGACTTGGCTGGTGCCAGAACCTTGTTAAAGTGACTCCTCCCATCCCATGGGTTAGCCCCTGCATAACAGCATGTCAGCTATAGTCATAACCAGCCCTTATAGCCAATCATCCTGAGGGTTAACCTCACCCGCTTATGTGCCACCTGAAATCAAAGCTTAACTACAACAGAGGGCACACACAACCCCCGCAAGGGACACCCCTGGAGCACTTGGATCAGGTGAACAGGGACACTGCTACTGGCCCCACGGGATACCTACTACATAAGAGCACTCTGCCAAGACTTGGAGATGTAGCAGTTCTACCTAATATAGGGTGTCCCCAAAAATGTGTACATGCTTTGAATAATTAACTGCAATGTTTCTTTCTTTTCAGATTTAACCAATTGGAATGAGTAATTATTCAAAGTGTACATACATTTTGGGGGGACACCCTGTACATAGAAACAAACACAGACAGCTATTATGAAGAGACAATGAAACATTTCTCAAATGAAAGAACAGAACAAAACTCCAGGACAAGTACTAAACTAAATGGAGACAAGCAATCTGCCAGATGGAGTGTTCAAAACACTGGTTACAAGGATGCTCAATGGACTTAGGGGAAGAATAAATGAACTCAGTAGGAACTGAAAAAAAGAAAGAAACCATAAAATGAACCAGTCAGAAATGAATAATACACTAACTGATATGAAGAATACATTATAGAGGAATCAACAGCAGATAGTGATTTGGAAGACAAGGTAGGGAACACACCCAATTGAAAGAGTACCAGTAAAAAGACAGAAGAATTTTTAAAATGAGGATAGTTTAAGGGACATCTGAGACACTGTCAAGCATGCCAACATTCACTTTCTAGGGGTACCAGAAGGAAAATAGAGAGAGCAAGGAATAGAAAACCAATTTGAAGAAACAATGACTGAAAACTTCCCTAATCTGGCAAAGGAAATAGGCATACAAGTTCAGGAAGCACAGATAGTCCCAAACAAGAGAAACCCAAAGAGACCCACACCAAGACACATAATAATTAAATTGCCAAAGTTTAAAGACAAGGAGAGAATAATAAAAGTAATGAGGTAAAAGCAGTTAGTTATGTACAAGGGAGTTCCCAAAAGACTGTCAGTTGATTTCTCAACAGAAACTTTGCAGGCCAGAAGAGATTGACATGAACTATTCAAAGTGATGAAAAGCAAAGACCTGCAGCCAAGATTACTCTGCCCAGCAAAACTATCATTTAGAATCAAAGGAAAGATAAAAGAGTTCCCAGACAAGAAAAAGCTAAAGAAGTTTACCACCACTAAACCAGTATTATAAGAAATATCAAAGGGACTTCTTTAAGTAGAAAAGATCCAAAATATAAATAAGAAAATATAGGGAAGAAAAAATGCTAAGTGATAAAGGCAAACACTTAGTAAAAGTAGTGGATTAGTCAACAACAAAGCTAGTACAAAGGGAAAAAGGCAAAAGTAGGAAGATGATGTTTACATTTAGAAGAAAACTGAAAAACACACAAACATATGGAAGCGAAATAATATGCTACTAAACAATTAGTGGGTTAAAAATAAGATCAAAGAAGAAATCAATATACCTTGAAACAAATGAAAATAGAATAATCTACAATCTATAGGACACAGACAAAACAGTAATAAGAGGAAAATTTGTACTAATATAAACTTACCTCAAGTAACAAGAAAAAGCTCAAACAGTCCAACCTTATACTTAAATGAACTAGAAAAAGAAGGGAAAAAAAGTCCAAACTGAATAGAAGGAAGAAAATAATAAAGGTTAGAGTGGAAATATATAAAATAGAGTCTAAAAAATACAAAAGATAAATGAAATCAAGAGCTGGCTCTTTGAAAAGGTAAACAAAACTGATAAAACTTTAGCCAATCAAGAAAAAAGATAGGGCCCAAATAAATAAAATCAGAAATGTAAAAGGAGAAGTGACAACTGACAGCACAGAAATAAACAGGATTATAAGAAAATACTGTGAATAATTATATGCTAACAAATTAGACATCCTGGAAGAAATATATATTTCTGGAAACATATCTTACAAGGCTGGATCAGGAAAAAACAAAAACAAAAAATCTGAACAGACTAACTGAAATTGAGTCATTAATAAAAACACACACACACACACAAACACACAACAACTTCCAACAAACAAGCCCTGGACCAGACAGCTTCACATGTGAATGTTACCAAATATTCAAAGAAAATTAATTAATATCTATCCTTCTCAAACTATTCCAAAAAATTTAAGAGGAGGGAAGGTTCCCACTCACTTTACAAGAATGACCCTGATACCAAAATCAGACAAAGACACTACAAGAAAGAAAATTATAGGTTGATGTCCTTGATGAATATGCAAAAATCCTCAATAAAATATTAGCAAACTGAATCAAGTAATACATTAAAAAGATCATATACATGATCAAGTGGGATTTATTCCCTGGATACAAGGTTGGTTAATACCCACAAATCAATTAATGTGACACAACACAAACAAGATGAAGGATAAAATCATATACTCATATAAATGGATGCAGAAAAAGCATAAACAATATTAACATCCATTTATGATAAAAATTCTCAGCGAAGTGGGGATAGAAGTCACATACTTTAACATAATAAAGACCATATATGACACACACACAGCTAACATCATATTCAATGGTGAAAAGTTGAAAACTTTCTCTTTAAGGTCAGGAGCAAGACAAGGATGTCCACTTTCATCACTTAATCAACATAGTATTGGAAGTCTTAGCCACATCAATCATACAAGAAAAGAAAAGGCATATGAATTGGAAAGGAAGAAATAAAACTGTCATATTTTGCTGATCAGATGATATTATATACAGAGAACCTTGAAGATGCCACCAAAAATTATTAGACCTAATAAATGACTTCAACAAAGCAAGATACAAAATTAATATTCAGAAATTGGTTGCATTTTCATATACCAGTAATGAACTATCAGAAAGAGAAATTTTTTAAAATCCAATTTTAAATTGCATCAAAAAATAATAAATTACCTAGGATTAAATGAAACCAAGTAGGTAAATGACCTGTACTCAGAAAACTATAAGGCACCGAAAAAAGTAATCGAAGAAGATACAAATAAATGGAAGAATATACCATGCTCATGGATAGGAAGAATTAACATCATTAAAATGTCCATAGTACTCAAAACAATCTACAGATGAAATGCAATCCCTATCAAAATATCAATGGCATTTTCACAAAACTGGAATGAATAATCCAAAAAAGTATATGAAACCACAAAAGACCCTGAAGAGCCAAGGCATCTTAAGAAAGAACAATATAGATGGAGACATTATGCTACCTGATAATCAAACAATACTATAAGGTTATAGTAATCAAAACAGCAAGATATTGGCATAAAAACAGACACATAGATCAATGGAATGGAATAGAGGCCAACTGAACAGAAAGAGAGCCCAGAAAAAAAGAAAAGCAACCCATGCTTATATGGTCAATTAATCTATAACAAAGGAGGCAAGGATATACATTGAGGTAAAGACATTCTCTTCAATAAATGGTGTTGAAAAAACTGGACAGACATGCAAAAGAATAAAACTGGATCATTTTCTTACACTATATAGAAGAATAAACTCAAAATGGATTAAAGATTTTAATGTAATACCTGAAACTATAAAAATCCTAGAAAAAAATAGGCAATAAACTTTGACATCGCTCTTAGCAATACTTTTTTTGGATGTCTCCTCTAGCAAGGGAAGCAAAAGAAAAATTATGAATTGGACTCCATCAAACTAAAAAGTTTCTGCACAGCAAAGGAAACTATCAACCCAATGAAATAACAACCTACTAAATGGAAGAAAATATTCACCAATGATACATTTGATAAGAGTTTAAAATAAGAAGTATATAAGAAACTCATACAAAAAGATTTTTAAAAAGAAACTCATACAACTTAATACCAAAAAAACAAATACTATGATTAAAAAATGGCCAGAGAACATTTTCCAAAGAGGCGACCAACAGGTAGATGAAAAGATGCTCAACATCACTAATCAACAGGGAAATGTAAATTAAAACCACAATGAGATATTACCTCACATCTGTCAAAATGACTATCATCAATAAGTCAACAAAAAACAAGTGTCGTTAAGGATTTGAAGAAAAGGGAACCCTTGGGCACTGCTGGTGGGATTGTAAATTGGTGCAGCCACTATTGAAAACAGTAAGTATGGTTTCCCCCCAAATTAAAAATATAACTACCATATATCTAGAAATTCCACTTCTGGGTTTTTATCCACAGAAACCCAAAACACTAATTCCACAAGATATATGCATCCCTATGTTCATTGCAGCATTATTTACAATAGCCAATATATGGAAGCAACCCAAGTGTCCCTCAATAGATGAATGGATAAAGAAGTGGTACATATATCCAATGAACTATTAGCCATATAAAAGAATGAAATCTTGACATTTGCAGTAACATAGATGAAACTAGAGGGTACTATGCTAAATGAAATAAGTCAGACAGAGAAAGATAAATACCATATGATTTCACTTATACGTAGAATCTGAAAAAAAAAAAAAAAAGCAAAACAGAAACACACTCATTGATAAAAAGAACAAACTGATGGCTGCCAGATGGGAAAAAAGTTGAAGGAATTAAGAAGTGCAAATTTCCAGTTATAGAAACAGTCATAGGGATGTAAAACACAACAGAGGGAATATAGTCAGTAGTATTGTAATAACTGTGTATGGTACCAGGTGGTACTAGGCTTATCTGGATGATCACTTCATGAGTTATATGAATGTCTAATCACTATGTTGTAAACCTGAAACTAATACAATATTATATGTCAACTGCAATTGAAAAAAATGTTCTAGTTCAGACTGTCAAACTTCAGTGGGAAGGAGGGGGTGTGTGTGTGGGAGGTGGGGGAAAGAGATCAACCAAAGGACTTGTATGCATGCATATAAGCATAACCAATGGACACAGACACTAGGGGGGTGAGGCTATGAGTGGTGGGTGGGGGTGACTGGGGGAGGTCAATGGGGGAAAAAGGAGACATATGTAATACTATATGTAATACTTTAAATAATAAAACTTAAAATAAAAAGATGTTGACATAGATCCTGAACTGACCTCCTCTCAGAGACACACCAAAGTACAGCCTCATATGGAGCAATTTCCTCTGGGAGAGAAAGCAAAAGCTAGCTGAGTAACACCTATAAATGGGCAAATGAAAACCCCCCACAAAACCCCACATTGAAGCTGGTAGGAGAGGCTGAGACAATCTCATATTAAATCTCATCCCCTGTGCCGTGACCCAAAATTGGGAGAGAATTCACAACCTCAAGCTTCTCCCTGAAAAATAAAAAATTGGAACCCCACATCTGGCACCCCAACTTTTAAGACCCATGATGAGAGAAGAGCTCCCCAAACTTATGGCTTTGAAAGCCAACAGGGCTTGTGCCCATGAGACCCACAATGCTATGTAACAAACTGAGAAACAGTTCTTTTTTTTTTGGTTAATCCTCACCCAAGGATATTTTTTCCATGGATTTTTAAGAGAGAGTGGAAGGGGGAAGGGGGAGATGGGTTGGGGGTAGAGGGGTGGAGACAGGGAGGGAGAGGGGGGAGAGGGGGGAGAGGGGGAGGGAGAGACAGACAGGTTGCCTCCCATGTGCCCTGACCGGGGCTGGGATCAAACCTGCAATCCAGGTATGTGTCCTTGACCGGGAATCAAACCCAAGACTTCGGAGCTGGACCGACATTCTAACCCAGCCGTGGGCAAACTATGGCCCGCGGGCCAGATCCGGCTGTTCTATCCGGTTCTCTTGCTCTCCTGTCCGCTCCTTTACTTTGAATTTATATTAGTTCACACAAACATTCCATCCAGGCTTTTGTTCCAGCCCTCCGGTCCAGTTTAGGAACCCACTGTGGCCCTCAAGTCAAAAAGTTTGCCCACCCCTGTACCCCTGAGAAACCCTGGCCATGGCGAGAAATCGCTCTTAAAGCGTTCACATGAACTAACTCAACTCCAGCCCCAGGTGCAGAGGCAGCTGGCTGTGTCACTTCTTAGAGGACCTATTGTTCTCTTTTATCTTCCTATTACTGGGCTGTTTCATCCATTCTTTTCCCCAAAGAGTATAAAGATGAGTTTCCTTCTGCCTTTGCAGAGCTGGTATGTCCAGGATAAATCCCAACACTTTGTGATATATTAGGACCTGATGTAATAGCTTAAAAGTCTTCCCCTAACTTTAATCCTTATCACTACTTTATTTCATAAGAAAATAACGGGTGGAATAAAATTCCAAACGTCTCTAACAAACATAACTAATTAGATTCTTAAGTCTCTTCTGCAACATAAAAACTGAAGCAGGTTTAAAGCTGAAGCACCAATTAACAGAGCTCTCCATGGAAAGAACACTTACAGGGCAAAACTTAATACCCCATTTTTAGATTTGCGTAATGGTTTGTTGGCAAGCCGGGTCTTTTTCCCCTGCTTCCTTGCCTATGTTAAATGCTTTCAGAGGGTGTAGGCAAGTATTCTTGTCAGCAGGGCCTTGGCAAGTAATGTCTCTTTCCTGAACCCCCGTGCTCAGCCTGAAGACAGTGAGATAGCCAGCCACCCAGGCGATGGTTTATGAAGCTGATGCTGTGAGAAGGAGGGCAGTAAATTAGGGGGAGCTGGAGTCTGTCTGTCTCTTTCAGAACACCCCACTATGGGTATGTGAAATGTGTGTTGCCAGCGGGAGTTTCTGAGACAAGATGATGAAGTAGAGGTCTGAGTATATGATTTTATTATTTTTTCAGCTGACTTGGCCCCAGGGATATACAGAAGGTGAGAGGGGAAAAAAATGATTAAATTGCCTAGTAGTAAAAACACACCTCCCCCTGCTTCTTAGTATGAAACTAAGGAATGGCAGACGAACATTTCCATGAAGTAATAATTGCCCCTTGAGTAAGCTTCCATTAGTTTAAAAAATCATCATTCGATGCCAAACACAAGTGAAAATGTACATGGAGTCAGGGTGGAAAGTATAGATACATTCAGCATGAGATCAGAGAGACAATTAACTAGATTTTCTGAGTTTCCACTGCTGCTCCAGGAAGATCAAATCCTCTCAATCATATCCATATGTACATTACATGTCTGATGGATAAAAGAAATTTCCCTGCTGAATTCTTCTAGGCACATTACATACATTCCCTAACTCAGTGTTCACTTGGCATAGGAGGTACTATTACCCCCATTTTACAGTGAAAAACAGGCTCAAAAAGGTTAATTACTTGTTTAAGGGCACACAGCTTGTGAGAGGGGGCAGGAAGACTCACCATGTCCCACCAGATGCTGAAATGCATGCTCTTTTCATTTTGACTCCTGAGCTATAGATAAAATGAAGCTGTCCTTCAAAATTGTACAAAACCCTTTTTCTTTCCTTTTCTTTCTGTGTATGTGTACTGCTACATGCCAGGCAACTTTGGGACATATGAAAAGAATAAGCCCGATTATGCTTAGTGAAACAAGTCAGAGAAAGACAAATAACATATGATCTCACTTATATGTGGAATCTTAAAAAAGAAACAAACCTTAAAAACCGAGCTCACAGATACAGAGAACAGATTGGTGGTTGCCAGAGGCAGGAAATGGGGGTGAGGGAAATGAGTGAAGGTGGTCAAAAGGTACAAACTTCCAGCTATAAAATAAGTAAGTCACGGAGATGTAATGTATAGCATGGTGGCCATAGTTCATGATCCTGTATTATATACGTGAAAGAAGCTAAGAGGGTAGATCTCAAAGTTCTCATCACAAGAAAAAAAAAATAACTACATATAGTGATGAATGTTAACTAGACTTATTGTGGGGATTATTTTGCAATATATACAACTATCAAATTATTCTGTTGTACACTGGAAATGAATGTTGCATGTCACCATCTCAGTACAAATTTTAAAACATGTTCAGTTATACTGCTCTAGTTTTAGCAAATTTTTGTGCATAGTATTTTTGTGTATAGTGTTGTATAACATTAATACAGAAAATAATTTTTAAATTAAAAAAAATGAATAAGCCTGGAGTTTTGGTCTGGTGGAGGTCAAAGCGGAGACAATGCATAAGTAAATGGTAGCAAGATCCCTATGACCAGCATTGCTGCTGAAGCAGATGGTGTGGGATCATGGGTGGGAGCCATTAGGATGCTGGGAATGCTTCCAAGAAAAGATGGCATTTACAGGTGATAAAGGATGGCCAGGGCTCTGCAACCTTCCACATAGAGGGCAAAGCACAGGTGAGACAGGAAGATGAGAGTGTAGGGAATAGGAGGAGAGGCTGAAGAAGTGGGCTGGGGTCATTTCACGTTATTATAGTTTTCCATAAGATCACCAGATCATAAAGTGTTTTTTAGAAAAACAGCTAGCACTAGTGTAAAAGATGAATTAGCAGGGGAGAGAGAACCCAACTTGGAAGATATAAAGACATTCTCAATGGGAAAGGATCAAGGCCTGGATTAAGGCAGCAGTTGCCAGGACAGGTGAATGGAAGACGTCCCATAGCTAAGTGATGTTGCCACCTCAGAATGACTGTGTTCTCTGCCCTGGAGACTAGGTGGGTGCCATCAGCAAAGATGGTCCTGCAGGCCAAGGAGCCGTTTTGATGGGAAGAAAGGCTTTGGACAGTGGGTGTGTGTATAAGAGTCTTAGGTGGAGATCTTTGGTCCTCTGCTGGCTTGAAGGAGTTTCAGCTCACAAGAGGGCCCTATTCTATCCATTCTGGCTAGAGACTATGAAACGGTTGTGTTCTGCCTCATTATTCCAGTGTCTCTCAGGGCCAAGAGGAATTGCGCCATTTTTTGGAGCATATCTGAATTATCTGAGGCAGACCAGAAAAACTCAGTTCCCACACAAGGGAGGTTCCCAGAGATACCTGGCAGACAAGTGTCCTCATTTATGGGAGAAACGTGAAACCTCCCAGGCATTTAAAACCCTTCTTTTATAAGCCCAAAGATGCCTGCTGGGATTTGCCTTATGAATTCCAAAGGAACCCCAAAGCACCGTCTTCCCTTCCAGCTTCTGTGTTCTCTTCCCTCCTTGTAAATCCGGCATAGGATAAATGAGAAAGAGTAGAATTCTTTAGCTTTAAAATGGAACAATACGTGGCTAGAGACTTCCTCCACCACTAGAGGGCACCAGCTGCACATAAAATGTCTCGGTATCAACTTCATAACAGTCTTCAAATACAGCAAAGGTCACACGGAATGGCTTGTAATAAGGTAGCTTTCCCACGACTCTGTTCACAGTAACTCCATTTCTGCACCCGAATAAAAGGAACCTGAGAACTTTCACTTTATAGTGTTTTCAGAATTTTCTTTAAATTCCGAAAACTAGTAAGTTGGAGCTAAAAAGAACAGTTTTTTCTTTTTTAAATAAAAATTACATGACTACATTGTCTTTGCTACCACTTATCTGGCTCCTACCATGCACCAGGTGATGTGTAAAACCTTCTATGAATGTTGCACATAGGTTTATTTCAGATCCTGAAAAAAAATGGTTGGTATGGGCATAATGTCTGCCCTGGATGGCAAAGCTGCCAGATAAAAATTCACCACTCCACTTGTACAGTATAGGTGTCTATAAAACCCAGATGTTAACATCTATAGGAAGTTTAGAAAGAAAATCTGTTCAGACATTTGTTTTTTGTGACCCTGCAAGGAAAGGCCCAGAAACCAAGTGTCACGAAGAAGCTGCCAACAGTCCAGTTTCCACCAGCTCTGCTTCAGGGGGCTGACCCCCTGTGCCAAGACCTGGCTGGAACTTATACAAGCAAAACTGGCTCATTGTTTTCCCTAACCCACAGTCCTGTGCTTTGGGGCGGGGGTGGCGTGGGGCAGGGGGGAGGAAAAGGAGGAAAGAACAACTATTTGATTCTGTTGAGCGCTGACAGGTACTCTGTACGGAACAGAATTACAGGGACTCCGCCTGCCCCAGTATCAGGTCAGCTATAATTAGCACCTGCGAGAGACACAGACTTCAGGCTGTGGGAGTGCAGGAGGGGCTCAGCCAGTACATTAGTTGCTGTGCATTAGTTTCTGAGTAATGTCAGGAAGGATCTTCAATCACAGTGTGCTGTGTGCTCTAAACTCTAAAAATGGAAATTCAACCACCAGCTCCTCGCCGGCCTGTGTGAGACTAGATGGATAAGCTTAGCAAACCCAGGAGAAAACAATGAGCTCAAATAGAAGGCAAAAGAAGGTTCACAAAGTGTGAGGTTTTCCTGCCCTTGGAACGTGTGCATTTTCTCCAGGACTGGGGCCGGTGGGTGGAGGGGCGCTCCCAGTGGGAGGGGAGGGCCGGCGAGGATAAGTTTACATCACATATTGAGAAGCCATTGAGTGTCTGGCACCAGGCTAGGTTTTATAGGAAGAAGAATATTTATTCTAGCTTAACAGAGGAAGAAATAGGCTACACTGATGTTAAAAACGTGCCCAAGATGAGACTACTTCTTGTAAGAAGTAGCAGGATAGTAAATAACAGCCGCCACTGACCACTCACATCCCCTGCACCAAGCACTAGCTGCCTCCCTGATCCTATAACATCGCCAGGCAGATATCAGACCCATTTTGCAGATTAGAAACCCGAGGCTGCGAGAGGTTAACTCACTTACCCAAGAGCATCGCCTCCCTCGAATCTCTCAGGCCTGTCCTCACTCTACAGGCATTCTCTGCCGCACCGCGTCCCCAGAGGAGCTGTTCTGTTTAGAATTGGGAAAAGGAAAAAGGAAGAGCCTTCTAACGAATCCATATACACACCAGGGAAAAGCTGTTACAACCAGGTCGCCAAGACGAGCATCTCCCAGGTGTCAGGCAGAGCAAGGACTCTGCGCTTCTAGGCACATTCAGGAAATGTTTCCTGCTGTATCTTCCTTAGAGATCCCTCCCCTTACCTTACAATGTCCTGGAAAACAGGGGACACTTGCTCCATCGAGGACAGTGTTTGCACAAACCGCCCTCAGTTACGGGACCTCCGCCACAGCCGCCTCATCCCTGAAATGAGCTGCTCCACACAAAAGCGGTGAGAGCGGGTTCTACATAAGCAGGGAGATGACTGCAGCCACGATTTCCACCTGGACACGCGGCTCGCCGAGCATGCGCACTGGCGGCTGCATGCAAGGAGGAAGGGGGGCAGCCTTCCCGAGCCCCCTGGGCACACGCGGGAGTCTGGCTGGGGAGAGATGGGTTTTCGGTCAGTTATGGTCTGCACTCCTCTTAACCTTTCTGCGCCTCAGTTTCCTTTCATAAGATGAGGATAAGATCGTCCGTTTCTTTGGTTTTTGTGAACCAATAGCTCAACAGGTGCGAGTTGTTATTATAGATAGAAGGTCAAGGGAGAGCACCTGGGGAACAGGAGGGTCTGCACCCACCCAGGAGAAAATGAATTTCCCCAAATGCATCTCTTCTGCCTCCTCCTCTTTTTACCATGTTGGTAAAAAGTGAAACATTTGCACTGGAGAGATTATTTGGACAAAGCATATTGGAAGGTTACACTTCTCGTTCTTTCTAGGGAGAAAGCATGATGAAGCAAGAGGAAGGAATTGCCTCATAGGAAAAACCTGGGGAAGAGCGAATGGGATCTCTGGGAAAGGATGCACAAACTCCTTCGGAAGAGCACGTCTGCGAAGCGAGGCCAGTTCCCATGGGTTGGGAGAGCACAGGCTGTCTGGGAAGGTGTGCAGGGAGCATGGGCCACGTCCAGGTTAAAACGGGCACATATAAGGGACACTATTCATTTCTCAAGATTCCACATAATCCTTTAAATAAATCCAACCTGTTTTCATTCAAGCAACTGTCTTATTCCATCGATGTTGAATCTGAAAGAAAAATAAAGATCCCTCTGGGAAAACACTGAGCAATTACGGGCCCCTTCCTCCCTTCCTGGGTCGGGGTTCCCTGCCCCTGCTCCTGGCCCGTGTGAGATGGAGGGTTGAGGCCTGCAGCCAGGAGAGCGAGTTGGACAGTGGGTGAGGGCAGGAGGAGGCAGGGGAAGGTCAGAGAGTGGTATTCAGAGGATAGAGAGGCTGCTTGTCCAGGCTGCTTACTTAGGCTCATCTTACTCCAGAGGCTAATTAAGTCCTGTAGGGAGAGAAACAGAGCGAACAACCAACCAATAAAACTTGGCATACAAATTACAGAGTGAAAAGAAAGGACATGTATTTGGGTGTATGTGTGTATGCTTGTGCGTGTGTGTGCACTTTATATCAAAAACAAATGTATGCTCTGCAAGTCACAGAGGTGGGGCAGCTTTTTAGACGTGGCTGGATATATTAAGCCATCCAGAGGACTTTGACATCTTTTGGCACTTCATACATTGCTGTTGTTACTTTAAAAAATCCATCTCGGTTAAACATGAGTTCACTGGAGGCATGGCAGGATTTTTCAGATGAAGCCGGGAGAAGGAATCCTTATGATTTCTAAATAACTCCTGGAAAACACTTGTCATCAAAGTAAGGACTCAATAAATGTTAGCATCTTTCTATTTCCCTTCCCTTCATGAAAAGGGGATAACAACAACAACAAAGCACGTAGGAAAGAGAAGAAATAGGAAAAGAGAAGAAACAAAAGAAAGAAGGAAACTAAGGGAAAAAAGGAGCAAAACTTTCCCTAGAGACTATGCCAGCTAAAACATGGAAGAAATGTGTGCATTTAAATATTAATGATATTTATAGACATTTTGGGGAGTTTTTCACAGTGCATACTCTGAGTAAAATCCTGAAGTATAGGTGGCTCTTTGAAAAAGTAGACTTTACAGGCAATTTACTATATAACACCAAATGCATATCTTAAAGTGATATGACCACCAAATTAGATTGTATATGTCCTCCTATGCTTCTTTCTTATCTCTGAGTATTTGTTTTAAAGGCTATATATATATATATATATATATATATATATATATATATTTTAGTAGTAGTTGTGAACTGTACCTTTAAAAAAGTAACCTTTGAGCCCTTCCTCACCTGTGAGCATCCTTCCATACCTGAAGGGTGGTAGGTTTGATTCACAGGGCACATACCTAGGTTGCAGGTTCAGTCCCTGGTTGGTGCACATATGGGATCGATGTTTCTCTCTCTCTTTCTCCCTTTGTCTCTTTCTACACAAATCAATGAAAACATATCCTCAGGTGAGGATTAAAAATAAAGGTAACCTTTGAAATCAGGCTGAGATCATCTTGTTGACCTTGGTCGGACCACACGATTCTCATGAAGTCCAAAGGCATGAATAGATCTCTTTGTGTGCTTAGCCCTCATCCCAGCCAGGCCAGCCTGGGTTTTGTTTGGGCACGTCTGGGAGTGTGCCATAGACAAGTAGGTTTTGACTTACAGATACACAAAAGTAGATATGATTTCCTCTGCAGGAAAATGGCATGATGGCTAATGTGCTTTAATTTATACACGTGGGGCTCTTTTAGAACTAAGTTGAGGCCTTTGGCAAGAGGCATTGCTCCCAAATGCTTGCTGATTGGCAAGTCAATCTGGAAAAACATCAAGACAAGGAGGTAGTAGGGGAAGACTGGGGCAGAAGAATATTGGCGGGTAGAACTCTAAACATCTCACTGTAACGGTTTCACAAATTTCACATGCACCCACTTTTTTCCCCCCTCTGCATCTGGTTTTCTTAGTTTTAGTTATTTCCTGTTGTTCGGGCACGGGTGGTCCTTTTTCCTGGAAACATCAACTGCTATATTTTTCTGACATGAGCTTTCTGTGGGGTAAGATTTCTTTTTTTTTTTTTTTTTTAAATAAATCTTTATTGTTCAGATTATTACAGGTGTTCCTCTTTTTTTCCCCCTAGGTCCCCTCCACCTGATTCCCCACCCCACCCCATGCCCTTATCCCACGCCACTGTCTTCATCCATAGGTGTAAGCTTTTTGTCCAGTCTCTTCCCGCACCCCTCACACCCCCTGAGAATTGTCAGTCCACTCCCTTTCTATGTCCCTGATTCTATTATATTCACCAGTCCATTCTGTTCTTCAGATTTTTTATTCACTTGATTTTTAGATTCACTTGTTGGTAGGTATGTATTTGATGTCATTTTGTTGTTCATAATTTTTATCTTTACCTTTTTCTTCTTCTTCCTCTTCTTAAAGAACACCCTTCAGCATTTCATGTAATCCTGGTTTGGTGGTGATGAACTCCTTTAGCTTTTTCTTGTCTGTGAAGCTCTTTATCTGACCTTCAACCCTGAATGATAGCTTTGCTGGGTAGAGTAATCTTGGTTGTAGGTTCTTGCTGTTCATCACTTTGAATATTTCTTGCCACTCCCTTCTGGCCTGCATAGTTTCTGCCGAGAAATCAGCTGACAGTCGTATGGGTGCTCCCTTGTAGGTAACTAACTGTTTTTCTCTTGCTGCTTTCAAGATTCTCTCTTTGTCTTTTGCTCTTGGCATTTTAATTATGATGTGTCTTGGTGTGGTCCTCTTTGGATTCCTCTTGTATGGGGTTCTGTGCGCTTCCTGAACTTGTAAGTCTATTTCTTTCACCAGGTAGGGAAAGTTTTCTGTCATTATTTCTTCTAATAGGTTTTCAATATTTTGCTCTTTCTCTTCTTCTGGCACCCCAAAAATTCGGATGTTGGTACGCTTAAAGTTGTCCCAGAGGCTCCTTACACTATCTTCATATTTTTGGATTTTTTCTTTTTGTTTTTCTGGTTGGGTGTTTTTTGTTTCCTCATATTTCAGATCTTTGGTTTGATTCTTGGGGTACGTTGATCTACAGTTGAGTTTCGGTATATTCTTTATTTCAGACAGTGTATGCTTAATTTCTGACTGGTCCTTTTCCATTTTTTTGGCATTCTCATTAAGGTCCTTGAAGGTCTCATCAAGTTTCTCGGCGGTTTTTAGAAGATTCTTGAGTAACCTTATAAATGTGGTTCTGAACACTATGTCGTCCATTAGTTTGCTTTCCTCCATTTCTCTCATTCCTGACATGTTTCTTTGTCTCCGCATTTTGCTGCTTCCTTATGTTGATGGAGTGGCTTTGTGTGGTAGGTGACCTATAGGGGCCAGTAGCTCAGCCTCCCCAATCACCTGAGGTGGACGCCTTTGGTACACCTCTTTATGGGCTGAGTGCAAAGTCTTGGTGTAGTTAAGCCTTGATTGCTGTTGGTACACTGGGAGGAATTGACCTCCAGGCCAATTGGCTGTGAGGACCCGCTGTGTCTATAATGGAAGAACTGCTGCGCTGGAGACACGCTTATGGTGCAGGGCTTGTTTCAGTGGGGCTTTGGTGCTCACTGAGTCTGCCTCTTGAATGTATCACTTATGGATGTGAGGAGTTGAAATCTGGTGTCTCACACTGACCACTAGGTACACTGGCTTCTGGATCTCCAATGGGGTGCAGGTCAGCTACTGTCTGAGGCCACCCAGCAGGAGCTACAGCAAGAACTACAGTTTTCTCCTCTTTGCTTGGAGTTTGGAGGTTTTGGAGCTGTCTGACCCCGGCTGCAAGTTTGCTAGGTTAAGCTGCGATAGGGCAGACCATTCATATGCTAAAGCTGCTGCTTGGAGCTTGGGTGGGTTCGTAGATTGTGCAGGGCGGGGTCTCAGGGCGTGACTAGGCTAGGGCGTGGCAAACAGCGATGGCTGCCAGTAAGCCGGCTCTGCGGCTCCGACCCTGTCCCCGCGTCCCTCGCCCCAGCACAATAAACAATTGTTCCTGCGCGCAGCCCTGCAAGCAAGCCTCCCTCACTTTCCGACCCCACGGCAGACAGTCCAGCTTCTCCCTGTAGGAGTTTGGGTCCCCCGCGTCTCCCCAGAAACGAGTTCGGAGTAATCGGGAGCTTATCTCCCTTCGGGTTGAAAACAGCAGCGCTTTCAGGCACCCGTCGCCAGCCCAATTCGCGCGTCTCCGTACCTCAGCTTTTCAGCGCTTGTGCACCCCTCAATGCTGTTTGCTCTTTCCTTCTAGTTGTAGAACTTCCACTCAGCCAGCTTTCCCATGGTTCTGGGTGACAAACGTTCTGTCTTTTAGTTGTAGTTTTGAAATTGTTGTGCGAGGCAGCAGTTTAGGTGCTTACCTATGCCGCCATCTTGGTTTCTCTCTCTGTGGGGTAAGATTTCTGTAATAAGTGAGGTTGATTTGGTCCCGTCAGCTTGTGTCTGTTTCCCAGTGTGTACATGGTTCCTTTTCAGCACGTGAGCACAGTCTATAACGTAACTATCCCCAAAGCTCCACAACATTTACAGGGGCCGCAGAACAATGACTTGTTGGTTAGGTGAACTTTAGTAAGTTTAGCAAAGAGATACACAGGTGGTGCCCTTGTATGTATCAGGATCTCCCATGGAGGAGGCCACTCTGTCAGTGTGATGATGATGCTAAAGAGGTCAAGGCTGCCTCAGCTTCCAGGCGGGCTGGCTTTGCCCAGAGAAAAATGGTCCCACGGCCACAGGTTGAGCCCCTCCACCTGCAGGTGTCCTCAAACTACGGCCCGCGGGCCACATGCTGCCCACCGAGGACATTTATCCGGCCTGCCGGGTGCCGCTGCCTGTCCTGCTTAGCAGCTGACTCGTCCTGGGCCCGCAGTGCGCATAGGAATTTGTTCACAGTTTTTTTTTTAAACTATAGTCCGGCCCTCCAACGGTCTGAGGGACAGTGAACTGGCCCCCTGTTTAAAAAGTTTGAGGACCCCTGGCCTAAAGAAACGCCTGTGTTGCACAGAGGGGCATGGAGGAAAAGCTCCTCTGCGCCTGGCTAGCCCTCTTCTTCACATTTGTCCTTTGTTCCAGCACCACCCCGGGGGACAAAGAACGCCTCTGTCCTTTGTTTGCTTGGCCGCTGCTTTGTGGAGCTCTCTGATCCTACCTCCATTTAGACGGTTCCTGTGACCGGAAGGTGATAAAAGAAACACATTTCAAATATTAAACACAAGTGTCCAGGAAGGATCTTGCCGTGGGGCTAAAACAGATGAAAACGCCAGGCCTTTAGTTTCTCCATCTGGATGTGGAACAGCTGAGGGAGACACATGGGCGAGGCTCCGAGCAGCTGGGGCGGGCGCAGCGGCCTGGGCCACGCAGCCGAGCTCCTCAGAGGCCGGACACGGCGGCGAGGAGACATTTCCAGGGCAGCTGCTCTGTCCACAGTGTAGACAACTCTTGCTTCTCTTTGTCCCGTGTCAGTTTCTCTCCCCCGCCCCTTTCTTCCTTGTCTCTCACCTCCCCCCTTTTCCTCTCTTTGCCATTTTTCACTCTCGGCTCAAAACGCCTCTCACCTCCCACCCACCCAGCTAATCCCCTCAGTCCCCAGCTCTAGAGGCTGCCCTGTCTGAAGATCATGGCGATGAGGATAGGAATCATGGCTACCGGTTATTGAGGGCATCTCACACGCTTTTAATCTCACTGCAGCATTTCGGCCCCCTCGGGTGGCGTGTCATGAGGATGGGCCAGATGCTGCGATAAGCGGCCCCAGACTGCAGCGGGACTGTTCCTTGCTCTCATGTGGGGTCTGGAGCACGAGCTCCTGGAGGCTCACCTTGAAGCAGTGAGCGCAGGGTTGCCAGCCCCTTTCGTCACTGTCTCAACCATCTGGGCTTTGTGTGCAGAAGGGGGAGAGTGCGTGGAGGAATGCAGGGACGTTTGGGGGCCAGGCCTCTGAGCAGCATCCCACCACTTTCCCCACTTGCTATTGGCCACAACCCGACATGTGGTCCCTCCTCGCTGCAGGAAACCAGGAAGTGCACGATGAACACAAACCGGCATGGTGGGTGCAGCATGGTCTCTTCCACAAGTGGGCGCTGTCATCCCCTCTACGTGGGGAATGAAAACTCATAAATTCGGAGTCACCAGCTAGTGCATGGTAGAACCAGATTCCAACCCTGTAAATCTGACTCCAGAATCATACTCTTAACCTTGTGTTCTATTTTCTCTGCCTGCCCCCCAAAAGATTATTTCTTCTTTTATACTAACACTGTACCTTTTACAAAACGTTACTACCCTGCTTCTCACACTGTGCTGAACCTGTTGTACCAGACTGTGGATGCCAGGGAGAAGGAAACCGCCCTCTCAGGTCTGCATCAGCAGCAGGTAGCACAGTGCCTGGACCCAGTGGGGCTCAACAAAAGTTTGACTGTAGTTAGTGTGGGGGTTCACCCAAGGGCACCTGACTTACTTCACAGTCGTATTACTTCACCCAACAACTTTTCTAGATGACAGTCAAGGTGTCTGCATTATTGCAACAGCCGCCCCCCCCCCCCCTTTAAGTTGAGTCCATCTACAGTCCTTTTCAATGGCCTACGGAGGTGATGCTCCCTGCTCCCTCCCTGACCTTGTCATCTTCTCTCATTTCCTCCCTGCCTCAGGTAGCTTTCGCTACACGGGTTTCCTTCGTAATCCTCTGACACTCTTAGCATGCTCCTACCTCTGGACCTTGACATCTATTATTCCCTTTGCCTGGAACTCCCCCACACCCCCCACTAGCTTCATGGCTAGCTTCTTTACCACTTGGAGATCTTTACTAAGATGTCCCCTAGTCATGAGACTGTCTCTGATCAACCTATGGAAAAAAACCATACCCATGTCTGGCAGATATATTTAAGTGATAGAGGAAAGGAGAAAATTGGAGCAAGTGATTCAATGAGAGAATGACTCAACCCCCCATTGCTGGGTTGGGAGATGGAAAGGAGCCATGAGCCAAGAACTGGGGGCAGCTCCTAGAAGCTGGAGAAGGTGAGAAACTCTTCCCTAGGCACTCTGGAAGAAATGCAGCCCTGCTGACATCTGGATTCTAGTTCAGTGAGACCCACATTGACTTCTGCCTTATACATTGTGAGGTGAAGTATCTGTGTTGTTTAGGCTACTGCATTGATGGTAATTTGTTACAGCAGCCAGAGAACTGAACTCATAACCTGATCAAACCGATGCCCAGTGCCACTGCCCATATGGGATTTGGGACCTGCTGATACTGACGTTTGGCCAGTGCAGGAACGATGTGCAAGGTGAAGACCATTTTATCTTAAACTCTCCAGTGGTAACAAGAAATCAGTGAGATTCTATGTGCCCAGGGTGTGTCTGAGGGTGTCTGTGAGTGTGTGTGATGAGGAATCCTGAGAGACCTCACAGGCAAAGTCCCTATCTTTGGGGTAAATAATAAGAGTAAGGCCTTTACCATTTCTGTGTTCACGATTCAGAGCCTCTAGGTCTAGGAGGACTTGGACAAGATTCTCAGACACTGCCTAAGTGCCCTGCACCATGCTGGCTGCTCGAGACAAGAGAGAAAACAGTGGCCACAGCAGCCTGAAGCTTCATGTCCAGGGCTGACTGAGGCATTAAAGAAATCTGACACGAAGAAGTGACTATCGAAGCCAGTGCAAGTGCCTCTTCTGTTCTTACTTAAGAGTCCTTCCCAGCCAGAGTCAGACCTTTGAGGGATTGTAGATTGATGGGGGAATTGGTTGTTTTTATTATGTAAAAATAACCAAAGAGCCAGAAGCAATGTAACCAAAATACCAGAGAGCGTTATGAATAAAATAGGAATAATAGATACTTGAAAGATAATGTCCCCAAGCACTTTAGAAATGACAAAAGTGTCCTGAATTTTTTTAGATGAATGGCTCTGAATTCATTTGGAATGGGCTTTGGTTGTTAAATTTCCTTTTCTGAGTAAGTCAGCAAAAGTTTTAACTAAATATAAAACACAAAGTGAACAGCAAGAGCATCCACCAGAAAAGAACATTGATGGATTTAATACAGCTATAATCATGCTGTGTGAGAAGACGATTTGGGTTTGTACATGACAAGAAACCCGACTCAACTTGGCTAAAACAATTATGGGAATTTACCAGCTTATAAAATCATAAAATCCCGAGGCAGGGCAGGCTTCAGCAGAGTTTGTTCAAAAGTTTCCGGTATCACCAGGGCTGTGCTCTGGTCCCCTGCAGTTCTCTCAACTCCATTGTCCAGTTTGCTGGCTTTTTTCTTGGACTGGCTTCTCTCCCCTCTCTGGCTTCCAGAGGGGCCGGCTTCCTTCCTCATAGTTGGTGGGAAGAAATCACTGGCTGGGAAATTCAGGGTTGACCATAGTAGAGCAGAGGTCACAAAACAAGGCCTGTGGGTGAAGTTAGGCCAGTTTCCCGATTTTGTAAATCACGTTGCACTGGAACAGAGCCAAGCCCGTGCGCTTGCATATTGCTGCGGCTGCTTGCACGGTGGCGGAGCTGAGTATAGTATTACCACAGAGGCCTTACGTCATGCAAAGCTGAACATATTTACTATCAGGCCCTTGACAGAAAACATTTGCTGACCCCGGTGCAGAGTAATAGGGAATAACTCTTTGAGCTGACACTCAGCCTAGAGCTGTTCTCTTCTCACCAATAGCAGTGGATTCATTCTCGATGTTTCTTTTCTTCCTTTTTCCCACCAAAGCACAGACCGAAGATTTTTCCCAGGCAAGCACAATAAGCGGGTTTCAAAAGTCCTGTGTCAGACTTCCTATGTTTGAGGATTTACATGGATCGTCACAATAGCTAACAGCAACAGCAATGGCTATGTTAGAGAAAGAGAATCATTGAGGACTGCCCTGTAAATGAATACTAATAGCACTCACTGGAGGCCGGATTCTGTATGAGCACTTTACATAGGTTAACCTCTCACAAAATCTTAGGAAGTGTGTTCTATAATTGTTCCTATTTTTATGGATGAGGCACTGAGAGTTTAAGAAATGTCCCCAGTGTACATGCCTGGTAAGTGGTCCAGCTGTTGCTGAAAGTCAGGCTGTGGAACTCCAGAGTCCACAGTGTTAATCAGCACACGAGGCCGCCTTTCTGAATGGGAATTCAAACTGAGCAAATGTAGAAAGAGGCTTAGAATTATCTGAGGTTTGTGATGTGGCTTAGCACTGAACATAAAAAGTGTGAGACATGCAAAACAAACAAACAAACAAACAAACAAACAAAAAAACACAGCAGGCCTCCCCAAAAAAGAGAAGACCTGGCCTGCACACGACCAGACCAGGAAACAAAACACAGAGGAAGTCAGGAACAAAAAATAAGCAATCCCCTGGCGAAAGGCTCAGGCAAGATCCTGCCCAAGGAGGCTTTGGAAAGGAACGCCTGAACCACACCATTGTCAGCCAGTGATCAACTCAGTCTTGGAAATAGCATATACTTACCCACCGAGGGAGGTTTCCATGCAAACATGAGACTCGGAGAAATGCTAGAGTGAGGAAACCAGCTTGCTTAACCCCATACTTAGTGAATTTATCTGACCACTGCACATTCTTCTGGGTATGATCTATGTAAATATGTCAAAGAACAAACTTTTGATCCATTTGTTATATAACTTAAATGCATCGCTAAATGCTTAGTAATGTGGTTTACTCCATAGCTCATTGCTTCTTATCTTTTTTGATCATCTTTTTATAATCTTAGTAAAAGACCCCTTCCAAGGTAATTAAAATAGGAATCTGAAGTATCTCTGATGGATGGCGAGGGCCAGATGGACTGTGTTGAACCAGGTGAGCTTCCTTGCTAAAAGGTGCTCTGTAAGGCTCACTAGTAGAGGGACCTGCCATATCTGGCAAGACCCATTACAATGGCAGCATCATAAATAGTACTGTTATAATATACTGAAATGCTAAAGGGCTAAATTGTGCAAGACAACTAAGTAGGGAATAAGAGTCCAAAAAATAAAACAAAATTATAAATAATACAAGCAACAATTCAAAAGAATTCGGAGACTGAAGCTACTGGCATGGCATGGCCAACTGAAAGGGTGCATGAGAGGATGGGTCACCTGAGCTGGATTTTAAAGGGTGTAGTAGGCATGGGTAGTGAGAAGAAGGTGGGAGATGGGGTCTCAGACCAGCAGAAGCGGAGGTAGCCTGGATGTACACAGGGCTGGGGCTGCAATGGGTGGAGGGTGTTGGCTGAGGTTGGTGAGATCTGAGAGGTGAAGTGGCCAGGGAATGGAAGGCCCGGAAAACCCAGCAGAGAAATATAGCTTTAACTCAGCAGGTAATAGGGAAACATTGTAGGTTTCTGAACATGGCCAAAGTGTGTGTTGACATAGATCTTTTGAGCTGCAGCATAAAAAGGGATTGTGAGGAAGGAAGCTATAGGGGGAAGTAGAATTCTCTTGCTGCAGAGGAGGAAGAGACCATTAAGGACTGTTCATGTTCACTCTAGCTTCATGCTTTTAAGAGGGCTAACTTTCAAATTACTGAAGTAAAAGTCGTTGATTTTACTTTTTGGTAATATTCATAGACATTGATTCTATAAGCAACTATAATTGACTCAACCCATTGTTGAATCACTGATATAATTAGGAAGATGGTTTCTTTGCTTTCTTTTAAAATAATGTGTATATGTCAAAGGACTACACACACACACACACACACACACACACACACACACACACACATATAATTTGTTTTAACAGCATACTTGGAAAATATAGAAAAATCTATGGAAAAAAGTAAATCATCCACAATGTCAGATATGGCTGCATGTACTAGGAGTGTTTCCTCTGGGAAACAGTATCGTGGGGCCTGTGTGAGGTGGTGGCGGTGCCAGCAGACATGGCCATGCTCAGTAGTCACTGCAGTGATGCCCAATGGGAGCCCTGATGTCCAACAGAGGGGAGAGGAGCAGGAGAAGGGCACAAGTGGGGTCAGGTGGTGCTCATTAGTCTTACTCCTGATGAGCCATTTCAGTCACTTTTCATTCTCAAGGGCAGAGCCTCCAATGCCATCATCCCATTATGTGATCCCTTCTCATGCTACCAAACATGGACATTGTCTCCTGCTCTAAGGTCTAGTTTAAGTCAATAACTTATAAAAAGAAATACTTCTGGCCCTGGCTGGTTGCTCAGTGGTTAAAGCATTGGCCTGAGGACTGAAGGCAACCAATGTTGCCTTCTCTCCCTTCCACTCTGTCTGAAAATCAATGGGGAAAAATATCCTTGGGTGAAGATTAAGAAAAAAAAATACTTCTGCTTATCATAAGTCTTAAAATAATGTGAGTCTGTAGTGAAGTTGTTTGAAGGGGGATTGCATCATGTAACACAGAATTGAAACCTTTTTTAAAAATCCTCACCCAAGGATTTTTTTTTTTTTTTTTTTGAGAGAGAAAAACATCAATTGCCTCTGAACATGCCCCCATTTGGGGTTGAACCTACAACCTAGGTATGTGCCCTGACCAGGAATCAAACCTGCAACCTTTTGTTTTACAGGATGACACTCCAACCAACTGAGCTACCCAGCCAGGGCTGCCTCAAAAACACTTTATCTGTTCAGCTCCATGAAGCTCACACTGCCCAGCAGTTGCTCCTCCAAATCTCTCCCAGCTGTCCCTATCCATCTCTAGAACCTGCTGGCTTTCTCTTCATCACTCTTCATTCTCTGGCTTGCTTCCTCCTCTCCTTGTTGCTCCTGGAATTTTCCTTGTCAGGGAGCTCAACTTTTTCCTTCCTCCCTCCCTCCCTCCCTCCTTCCCTTCCTTCCTTCCTTCCTTCCTTCCTTCCTTCCTTCCTTCCTTCCTTCCTTCCTTCTTTCCTTCCTTCCTTCCTCTCTTTTTTCCTTTCCTTTTCCTTTTTCTTCTTTCCTTCCTTTTTATTTCCTTCCTTCCTCCCTTATTTCCTTCCTTTCATGTAAATAATGAAGTGTCTTTAAGTTTTTCTTTAATTTACTTGCTACCCTATCCATGAGACAAAGGGTAGGAAACTGAGCAGTTCAGCTAGAGAATCTTGCTTAGAAAGCTGAGGAGCATAGAAAATTTCTATATATAAAAGGCTAATATGCTAAGTGTCCGACTATCTGGGTAATGATGTCACGTAGCAACGCCCAGCTTCCTCTCCCTAGCGACTAGCCTTCTTGCAGTTTCTTCATCCCAGGAACACAACTTGCTTTATTAGCCAGGTGCAAACATTTCACACTTTAACCAAATGTCTTGAAGCATTTTCCCATGCCTCATCTCATTTGATCCTCACAGAAGTCCTGGAGTAGGTAGATAGGAAATTCGGTGGAATCCTATTTTCTTTTCATTAGCTGGAAAACAGAGATTTAGAAAGCTTAGAAACTTGACCCAACTGAAAAGAAGTAAGAAATGGTGGACCTTGAAAATGACTTCAGGTTTTCTCACTGCGCAGAATGTAGTCAAACACTGCTGCAGTTAAATATTTTCCCCTTAGTTCTCCCTGTGTGATCTACAATAATAATCTGCTTCATGTTGATATTTACTGCTGTGTTGCTGACAATCACCTGAAAGAGAAGTTGGGGTGCTTCATTGGGCTGGAAAAAGTTTAGTTACATCAGAAAGCATGTCTAATTAAGCAAGTTTATTCTATACATATAAAAGGCTAAGTTGACTCGCACATGCACGATACATATGAAATTCTCGCTGGCGCCAATCGCACGCATGTGTTTCCATGTGTCATTGTCGATCGTGAATTTGGTTGACACTTCTATTATAGAGAAAGGGCGAATAGCAATATTAAAATATTTCTGCTAATTAATTTCCTTTCAATGTGAACAAATTCGTGCACTGGGCAACTAGTGGTAAAAAACTGTTTTCATATTATACCTGCCACAGAAACAGGTGGGGATAACCCAATATTATTAAGGCCGCAACTCCTTAATCCTGATTATCTACAGATTAACTCCAGGCAAAGTGATCTCTGGAAACAAGAAAGCTGATTACTGCTGGTAAATAAATTGACTCTAAACTAGTCTAGCAGGTGCCTAAAGAACACTCTGACTTCAAGTTAGTTGACTCCTTTGCTGATGTTTTCTGCCACTTAGAAACAAGTTTTTGGATGCACTGATTTATAAGATGAAAAGGATCACATCAGGCCTGGGGGCCCTGAATGTAGAGCAAAGCCATTTTGCTTCACATGGTTGTGATTTTTTGTAAAACATTTCAGAAATTTCTGGTTATTACTTGAGGGGTAAAATGATGACTCACCAGCCTCATGTCCTCTTAGAGGCTGTTATTATTAACCCAAAGTATTATTATATCAGGTCCCTGTGTTAGTGTTATAAGAATTAAAGATGGCTGGATGTGCTCTCACTTTTGATGATGTCTATGAGTCCTATTGGGCTTTCCAGGCATCAACAGGCCTGTCTTTCTCTCCTGCTATACCTTGAGTCTGTGGATCTGTTCTTATTTAAGCCTTTCCTTGTCTCTCTGTCTATCTTGTACTTGTCTTTGTGGTTTCTCTAGGGACTCCCTAAGCACAGACTTTAACTCTTCCCTTCTGCCACAGACATGGACTATAATGTTGGTCATGGAATTCTACAAAAAAGACATCAACAGCTTATCATAAAATATTTAAGGAACAGGAACCAATAATGGGAAGGAATCAATTGTACATGAAAATTACGCTCAGATACCAGAGAGATTAGGCTAAGGACATCTATATATATGTAAAAGCCTAAGCGACAGAACAACCAAACGACCGAACGACTGGTCGCTATGATGCGCACTGATCACCAGGGGGCAGACGCTCAATGCAGGAGCTGCCCCCTAGTGGTCAGTGTGCTCCCACAGCGGGAGTGCCACTCAGCTGACAGACCTGTCCTGGCAGCCCACCAGCCTGGCAACAGCCACTCACTCCCTCAGTAGTCCTACAGTCCACAATCTCCAGAGAATGGGCCAGGCACTGACAGACCCGAGCCACTGGCACAATCCCGACAGCGCCGAAGGCCTCCTGGTAGTCAGCCTCAGGCACCATGGCTGCTTCCCCTCGCCGCCAGGTGGATCCCAACAACCAGCGTGAACTTCAGCGGGATGGATCCCAATTCCGGGCTGGCAAGGGCATCCCACTGCCCGCCTGTAGGGCTGGTCAAGTCCCGGCCCCTTCTCCAGCCTCCCTTGGGACAGTCACCAGACACAGGGCTCACGGCTGGCAGTGCAAGCCTCTCCCGATCAGGACTGACAGGGCGCGAGCCCGAGGCAGATGCCGGGGGCGGGGGGGGGGGGGGGGGGGGGGGCTGGATGAGCGGGAGCGGCAGGCAGGGGCTACAGGCAGGCAGCCCAATCCCCTCAGGCCACGACCCCGCCCATACATGATCCATGCATCAGGCCTGTAGTATGTTATAATTGAAAGACAATAACGGTGACCTGGAAGGAGATGGCCCCTTCCTACTTTTACCAATAACGTGAATTTATGAAAAAGGCACATATATAAGGGTATTAATGTTCTTTTACAGTTAGAATAAACTTTAAATTACCTAGGGCAGCTCTGAGACTCCAGGACAGAGACCAAGGCTGGAGCAGTGGAGTCACTTGTTCAAGGCCCCTCTGGTCAGTGTTGGGCTTCTTTTGTTGGGTGTCTAACATGTGCCAGATGATATTCTAGGTCTCAGATAAGCAGCCACAAACAAGGTCAAGGTCCCAGTCCTCTTGGGATTTAAATATCAGTGGGGGAGGCAGATAAACACGGGAACCAATAACAAATGAACAAGATCATTGAAAGTGTTGAATTCTTTGATGGGAGGAATGTGATGGAGAGATGAAGGGAGGTTCTAAAGAGAGAACATGGGTTCGAGGCCTCAGTGGTGAGAAGTACCAGTCCTGTAAAGTTGGTGTAAGTCTGAATGTGTGAGCACCATGCACTCCAACCTACCTCCAAAGAAAACACCTAAATCTCCGAGGGAAGGCGAGGGTGGGTGGGTGGGAGGCGATTAACCAAAGAATTTATATGCATATAAGCATAACCCATGGATACAGACAGTAGTGTGGTGAAGACCTGGGGCAAGGAGCAGGGGTGGGGGGAGGCCAGAAGGGGGTTAATGGGGGAAAAGGCAACATCTGTATTACTTTCAACAATAAAGATAAATTAAAAAAAAAAAAGAAAATGTCTATGACTTCTTCGTCAGTTCAATGGAGGTTCTGTCATCTCCTTGGAATGTTTTCAGAAATAGAAGTAAAGCAGAGTGATAAGATATAAATAAGATAGCATTTCAGAATGATAAGATAAGCATCCTGTATTTAGAAAAGAATTTTATGTAGCATCCACTCCCTGCTCTGAAGGAGCTTACAGCCTCTGGAACAGCTTCTCTCTCACAAAGGCAACCTCCCTTGTGAACACTGACAATCCCTCTGAGATCCATCCATCCAGGTAGAAGTGAGAGAGACAGCTAATTTGGCTTAAACAGGATGCTAGACAGGGGTCCTGTCCTCTTCTAAAAAGTGCTTTTAGCTATGGTCTCTGTGGCTTTGGCTTTATATCTTATCTACACACACATTGGTGTTTAACGGTATTACACAGTAAAAAAAAAAGAGTCATTGTGTATATTCACAATATTGACTAACGCTGCTATTAATCATTGGAAATAAATGAGAAGAGCCAATGAACAAATGCCAACATGCAAAGCATTTTTTTTTTCTTTTTAAAAATAAAGTTTGGGCCGAAACCGGTTTGGCTCAGTGGATAGAGCGTCGGCCTGCGGACTGAAGGGTCCCAGGTTCGATTCCAGTCAAGGGCATTTACCTTGGTTGAGGGCACATCCCCAGTGGGGGGTGTGCAGGAGGCAGCTGATCGATGTTTCTATCTCATCGATGTTTCTGGCTCTCTGTCCCTCTCCCTTCCTCTCTGTAAAATATCAATAAAATATATTTTTAAAAAAATAAAGTTTGGCTAAATATATTGGTATTGAATGTGGAAAATTCAAGCTACAACTTGATCATTATTCTTTAGCCTGTGATTACTTAAGGAGACACTATGAGATGGATTAATAGGTATTTAGTATTGATAATAATAGGAAAAATACATTTTGTTGAAAATATTATCTCCATGCCTCTTTTCAGAGAAAATTTCTCCCAGATTATATGTGCTTCATATTATCAATGAAGAGAGAAAAATAAAAGCCTCAGGTAGTCATATTTAAAGTTTGAAGAAGGCTAGACTAGAAGGGGATTTTAAAAAATATATATATTTTATTGATTTTTTTTTTTTACAGAGAGGAAGGGAGAGGGATAGAGAGCTAGAAACATTGATCAGCTGCCTCCTACACGCCCCCTACTAGGGATGTACCCACAACCAAGGTACATGCCCTTGACCAGAATCGAACCTGGGACCCTTCAGTCTGCAGGCTGACGCTCTATCCACTGAGCCAAACTGGTTAGGGCTAGAAGGGGACTTAAAAAACAAAACATATTTGTATCGATTTCAGAGAGAGGGAGAGAGGGATGGAGACATCAATGATTAGATTGAATCATGCATCAGCTATCTCCTGCACGTCTTTTACTGTGGATCAAATTCGCAACCTGGGCATGTGCCCTGACTGGGAATTGAACTGTGACCTCCTGGTTCACAGGTCAACCACTCAACCACTTAGCCACAATGGCTGGGTGGGATATTTTTAAAATTTATTTTTTTCCATCATCTTTTATTCCCTTTATGCCCTCTACCACCTCCACCCAAGCAGGATGGAGATCTTGGGATTCTTTAAGACATTTCTAAATGATCTTTAAAATGATTATAAATTGTTTTCAGTCCCATTGTGATAACATCCTGGAAATTGTTAAGGGTGATGGGGTAACTGTAAAAAGATCTGGAACAGTTACATAGCTTAGAAAAATGTGAAAAACCCATGTGGCCTAATCTTCCCCTGGGAAGTGGGGGTTTGTACCCATCATGACATGTGAGTCAGAGCGCATGTGCCATTTGCTACTCAAGAGCTTGGCAACACAAGGAGTTCTGATTGCTGCAAAGCAGTTTCTCAGAACGTGTCCGTGGTGGAAGGAAAGGGTGAGACTGTTCAAGCGTACCTTACTGGCATGCAGGAGAACTTCAAAAGCTTCCCTGCTGTCTCGGTTGAGCCTCCTGAGAATAAAACATGAAGTGCCGAAGATGTTTTCCATCTGCAGGGTGTGCTAAGGAGAGAGCTGAAGCCCTGTGAAACTGATCAGAGTTCAGAGATGTTTTCTTTGGAGGCAGTTTGGAGAGCTGTGCTATTTCGCTTCACCCTTTCTTTCTCACCCCAGATCTTGCTAGGGGAAGGAGAGAGTGTTACCCCTCAAGCCAAGTGAGAGGAGCTTCCAGGAGCCACTGAGATAGTTTAATCTTATGGGGCATACACCATCCTCAGGCTGGACTCCGAGGCCCGGTCAGCCAAGAGCTGGTGGAGCAAAGGGAGAGGGTATCTTCTTGGGAGTGAAAGAAATGGCAGGCAAAAGTGATTGTTTTCCATGGATCAGATGTGGGTCTCCCAGCAGAGAGCAAGCCTGACCATGAGGATAGAGGGATAGAGGAGAGACATACAGACAACAGAGGTATGGCGTTGGAAGCCCAGAGGCTGAGGGGTGCTAAGTGGCCAGCCAGAGTGAGGCACTGCCCGTTCAGGGTCACTGTGGCCAGAGGTCACAGCTGGGTTCTCTGAGGAAGTGCTCCACAAGCATAAAAGCCAACCTCAGACATTTCCTCATACCTAAAGGGCACTGACACCAATTGACACCTGTCCCCTTTTTCCTAAACTTACCCCTGGGCCTATCACAGGGAGGCCAGAAACAAACTGGGGGAGAGGAGCTGACAAGAGCAGAGAGGCCCATCATCACTTCCCCTTCCTCCCGGCAGAATTCCAGGGTGGAGCAGACCCTAACAGAGTGATGGGGAGGGAAGTTTGAATGTGTTTGGAATGTTATTACTCTATGAGAACAGACTGAACTCTAATTTTGAGCAGGACTGGACTCAATAAAGTTTGAATGTGAGCAGAGAACTTTCATTATCTAAGTGTTACTAGAAACCAAAGACATCCCTAAGACAGGCGTCCTCAAACTACGGCCCGCGGGCCACATGTGGCCCGCCGAGGACATTTATCCGTCCCGCCGGGTGCCGCTGCCTGTCCTGCTTAGCAGACGACTCGTCCCGGGCCCGCAGTGCACATAGGAATTTGTTCATAGTTTTTTTTTTAAACTATAGTCTGGCCCTCCAACGGTCTGAGGGACAGTGAACTGGCCCCCTGTTTAAAAAGTTTGAGGACCCCTGCGGGCCTAAGATTTCATTTCAGGGTCAGGAGAGAACAGGTGAGGGAGTTTAACAGGCAGAGAAAAATAAAGCGAAATTGGTTTCTCGATCAGTTAATGAGCTGGTTCCACGACTTGAACACACACTGAGATTGCGTGCTGTCACGGTTCCAAGGAAATGGTCAAATGTCAATGAGCAGTGACGGCACTTGCTCACCTCACATCCTCACCGGCACGGTGTCCGTAAAGTGCTCAGCATCATGTCTGGCACAGTGCAAGCCCTCAATGCCATATTATTATGATATTATTATGCTACTTATCTTTAATGATTATTATAGGCATCTGGTTTAAGACACATCCAGCTAGACTCTCAGCAACTCCCAGCCAGCAGGTTAGGAAGCAGGCACGGTTCCAGGCCTCTGCAGAGCGAGCTCTGAAACCATCCTGCCCAGGCTGAGGGGTGGTGGGGCCGCTACCCGATCTGGCTTCCCTGGGAAAACGATATAAGTGATGGATCGGACTCCAGGGAGGTACCACAGCAGAGGGATTAGGCTGTCCTGACTTGGAATCTTGGCTCCATAGCCAGTAATGGGACAAATGATTAACTTCTCTAACTTCAGTTTTCTCCTGTTTAAAAATCCAAGAATAATATGTACCTACTTTGGGGAGGTGGACTTAATCCTCATTTAATTGGGTTGTTATGGTACATAATAGATATTCCATTTGTTTGGTTCCTTCTTCCCAGTTCTCCTAGCTGTGTTCCTCTTCTTTTAATTCTTAAAACCTCTCCACAGAAGCCCAGCATTCTTACACTTTCCCGCTCTGTGTCCTGTTTCCCTTACTCATCTGGGAAAGTAGCCTAACAAACCCATCTCACATAAGGTAGACAAGAATGATAATTGCTTAGACTCGAGATTACCTTTTCACAGAGGAATTTAGACAATGGAAAGCAGAGAAGAAATCTCAGGCCCTGAGCTTGTGTCAACCTGATGGGAAAGGCTTAGGGCCGGAGGATCGTAGTAGGCACTCCCACTAGCCTGCTACTCCATCAATGACAGAACTACCTTTTTGCCAATGTGTGCATCCCACGCTTACAGCCAGTGACTTGCTCTGTACTCCTCTGTGCCGGCTCTAAACTGGGGCTTTGTAACAGAATCACAGTGAAATTTTGCAACATCTGAAAGAAAGGTAAGGTGAGGTGAGAGAGGTGGCACTAAAATGAGACAGATATCAAAGTAGTCATTCATCCCAGACACATCCCCATGAGAAGATGATACCGGAGTGATTTAAGATATACATGTGTGGCTGAAAAAAGGATGGAAACTTTGCAAACAGGAGCAGAGGGAGGAAAGAAAGATGAAAAGTCCTAAACTTTAAATGCTTGAGATTGTCCTTGAACTCTCTACCTTCCTTCCTTGCAAGTTAATACCCATTTCTGTTGGATCAGCACACAAGCTACTTTCCACAAATCTGCCAGGTACTCAACCAGCAACAAGAGGTCAAAGCGTAATGCGTGTCCAGCTCTTAATCTGGAGCTGGCTTTTGTGGGGAGTTAACTTTAAATAATTGACTTAATTAATTAGGAATAGAGCTGACACTTTCCCTTTTATGGATTTTAGAAAGTTTAAATTTTTCCCTCAAAGAAACTTACAGTCCTCTAAATCCCTGGGACTGTGGAGGAGGCCAAAATAAAACAGACATCTCTCTTGGAGGGTCTCTCTCTTCACACAATAAATGCAATAGTGTTCATTGTTGAGGGAAGAGGTAAATAAAGGGGTATTCAGTGATGGAACTGGCAAGAAATAAAAATAGTATAACTGAGCTGTGGCCCTACACATTCCTCCTTCGCTTCAGGAAACTTTTTGGTGCTTCCCATCCCTCACATTGATCTTTAGTGTATAATTTAGTCCTGCTGAAGGAGCCTCAGCACCCCCTCCTTGAAACACCTTCTACCTGGAGGCTCTGAGCCCACAGCCATCAGTCATCCTAATCCCTAAAGTAAATGTGGCCACATGCTGGTAGCAGAAGTTGCATCGAGAGGCTGAGCTGTGTTCACCCCAGGGTTCAGGCGTGTGTGAACTTGTCTGGAGGACCAGCGGATGGGCCTGCAGGCTCCTTGCCCTGTAAGGCCAGGGCTTCGCTAGGCAAGAAGATGCCCTGAAAGCCAAGTGAGTCATGCTGCCTGTAGTGCACAGTGAGATCTGAGGGAGCACAGAGGGGGTGGGTATTTGCCCCAGGGGGTTGGCCCGTGTCCCAGGGAGGGGCTGAGGTAAGATGAGGCAAAAGCTTAAGTGCTCTTGGAGATGAGGTGCCAGCAATCCAGGCCTCCAGAGTCAGCACTGATGGAAGACACCTCCCTTAGTGTGCCCAGATTTGCTGGAACAACCAGCGGTCTTATCATATGTTAATATCCTGGCCAGGTAGGAGCCGCAGTGGCAGCACTCTGGCATGCACCCACAGTGCCATGTCTCTCATGGCCATTGCCAACAGTGATAGATGATGGTTTACAGTTGGAAGTAATGCTTTGGGGTCAGCCATGACTAGAGACAGCTCCTAGGTGATCAGCAGTAATAGCTGTGATTACTGAGAGAAGTGAAAACTGAAAGAAGTGCTTCGTGGAGCCGGTAGAAAATTCCTAGACACAAGAAGCTGGTTTTTGAGGGGAGGAGTCCCCCAAGACCTACTGGAGTTGAATCAGAGAAATACTGTGTAATGATATTATTTAAGACTTCTGCTACCCCTGACTGATATGTAATGGGGAATCAAGCCTATGTGTGTTGGGACATTGGGTCTATATTTTGATTGTTGATGGTAGGCTTTGGAGATGAGACCGTCAGAATGCTGAGAATCATGCTAGGTCAGGAACTCGATGGGCCCTGAAGCTGAAAGAAGGAGAGACCCAGTGTGGTGCTGACCTTCCCTTGGCTTTGAGGCAGCTGGGCTATGTCGGCAGCACCACGGATTCTGTGGATCCTGGGCTACTCCGATGCCCTAATGAAGTAGCACTGGGCACTCGTTTCCCCAAAAGATTCCCCTCATTGAGCCATGGTAGTAAGTGGTGTTTGGGTGTAGGAATGCAATTCTGGGCAAAACATCGTTGGATGATTGGACACCTCTGGCCCAGCTTCTTTAGCCTCATGGGTGACCTTGGGATGGTGACTGAGTTTGTGGATAGGATAGAGAGCTGTGTCTCTAGAGAGCTGTAGGGCTGAGAGCAATCTTAGTTGAACAAGGCGCCAATGCTGCTCTCCTGAATGGGGAGAAACTCCTATGAGGTCAGCATCGCTGGCAGTTGTGCAGTGCTCTCTTCAGCAGGTAAGGACTGCTTCAGCATAGTGGTAATAACAGCCACTACCACTGAAGATTGACTGCTATAGACTGAATGTTTTATATTACCCCCCTCCTAATTCATATGTTGAAATCCTAAACCCCAATGTGATATTTGGATATGGGGCCTTTGTGGGGGGTGATTAGGTATTGAAGGTAGAAGCCTTATGAATGGGATTAGTGCCCTTATAAAAGAGAACCCTGGGATACTTCCACCATGCAGGAATACAGCAAGAATTTGGCCATCTATGAGCTAGGAATCAGGCCCTCACCAGACAAATCTGCCAGGGCCTTAACCTTCAGTACTGTGAGAAATAAATGTTTGTTGTCTAAGCCACACAGTCTATATAGTATTTTTGTTATAGCAGCTTAAATGGACTAATACTCTAATAGAGTAGTGTGTTTGTTCCATTTTCTCTTCTGAAGAATTGGTAATCAAAACAGACCCATTGGACTGAGTAAACACCTCTGAGTGTCAAGACCTCTTTTGGGAATAAAGACCTCAGGGATGGAAGAAAAACTTTTATCCACAGGTGGACTGCAGGATAGGGTAACTTAATTTGAATATCAAAAAGAATGGTACCTAATTTTGCTTCCCAAGCTGGTAATGTGGTATAGAACAATTCAATATGATGCTGTGCAAATTATTGGGAAGCCTGCCTATTGTGTTTAGTGCTGATGTAATGGCCTCAGGAGGACTTTGGAAAAAATGAGAAATCAGTAGTTTCTGTTGGGAACTGAGTTCATGTCAGGTATAGAAGAGCTTGCAAACACAGGATAGTCAAGTGAGAAAACAAGCTTGAAGCTTGTCTTCATGAATTAATTATAAAATGCCTGAAGAAGAAAATAGGACCTGGTTTGAAAAATAATGTCCTGTGCTTTAAATCACTGCACTGTCCCCTACCATCAGCCTCTAGCAATAATCTCTGAACTCAGTCTCCCCCAACCCCCCACAGTCTTTGTGAAGAAATAAATCACTTCTGGAAGATGACTGTTGGATAAAATAAGAGATGAAACAGCAAATAAGAAAAATGAAACAATTTTCTTTCAGGAAAAATGGAACTAGGCACCTTTAAATCTCATAAGCTTTGCTGTAAAAAGTTGTTGTTTTTTTCTAAAACATGCAGATATTAACTCAATATCCAGGACTAAGATTTAGGAATGGGTTGTGGTCTTGTTTCAATTGTTCCATTGCCAATGCTAATAAAATATGTTTTAATTGTTTTAAAGTATGTTTTTGTTGAATTTAGAGGGAGGGAGAGAAACATTGATGAGAGAGAGAAACATCAATTGGCTGCCTCCTGTAGGCCCCCCTCTGGGGATTGAGCCTACAGCCGGGACATGTGCCCTGACCAGGAATCAAACCGGTCACCTCTCAGTGCATGGGAGGACACTCAACCCACTGAGCCACACTGGCGAGGGCTACAGTGTTTTGTTTTTTTTTCTTTCTATATTTTATTGATATTTCACAGAGAGGAAGGGAGAGGGATAGAGAGCTAGAAACATCGATGAGAGAGAAACATCGATCAGCTGCCTCCTGCACACCCCCTACTGGGGATGTGCCCGCAACCAAGGTACATGCCCTTGGCCGGAATCGAACCTGGGACCTTTCAGTCCGCAGGCCGACGCTCTATCCACTGAGCCAAACCGGTTTCGGCTTTTTTTTTTTTTGAGGGCTACAGTGTTTTATTTTAAACACACTCTCTTCTGAAACATCATAATGTCAACACTTCCTAAGGCCAAAATAGTTTTTTCCAGACTAATTCGATCATGTTGAAAGTGTCAGAATGAGTAAAGGATACCTTAAAGACTGTCAGGGAAACCATCTCAGTCTACAGGTAATAGTCAGTTGATCAGAAATGTTTTATTATTCTTATTATTCTTATTATTTTTATTTTTTTAAAAATATATTTTATTGATTTTTTACAGAGAGGAAGGAAGAGGGATAGAGAGTTAGAAACATCGATGAGAGAGAAACATTGATCAGCTGCCTCTTGCACACCCCCTACTGGGGATGTGCCCGCAACCAAGTTACGTGCCCTTGACCGGAATCGAACCTAGGACCTTTCAGTCCACAGGCTGACGCTCTATCCACTGAGCCAAACCGGTTTTGGCAGAAATGTGTTTTTTTTAATGTCATTGCAAGAATCAGTGTATCTTTAATTGTTATTGCTGTCTACTGGGGCCCCCAGGGAATTATAGTATCTCAGAGCCTGACTTCGCCTTTTTTTCCGATGGCAATTAGCCTTTGATTGAGGCCTGTTCAGGTTATTTGGAAACTGCCCTTGAAACGGAGATTTGTGCGCAGTAGGTTACGGAGGCTGACACTCAGGAATAACCTGTAAGGGAGTGAGGGAAGCAAGACTGAGCAAAGGAAGAAGCTGAGCTAATACTGTTGGAACCAAAGCCTTAGCCTATCTCCCTAAGGGCAGTGCCTGAAAAGGGACACAGCTATGAACCCTCAGCATCCACCATTCCTCCCACCTGGGAGAATGAGTACTTGGTTGTTCTGACATGGAAGGAGAGGGATGGAGAGAGAAGAGACGATGCAGACCCACTGCAAGGCCCTTATTGAAGAGTTCCTTAATTAAGTACAAGGTAAAAGTTTTTTTCTGTTATCTAATAATTGTATAACTTATTACTCCAAAACTTAGTGGCTTAAACAACAAAAATAACGTATCATTGCTCCCATTTGTCAGGGGCACTAGTTTCAAGGGGAAGGGACATAGATTCCACCGCTTGATAGGGAATGACAAGGTCTGTAAGCACATGACAGAAGGGACATTTTTGGACCATATAAAAGTCTATAAAGCTTATATTTTCCGATGCCAATAAACCCAATAAAAAAGAGTTTTAAAAATAATGGCAAAACTCAAATCCTTTGAATTTTTTTTACATATTTAATGCATAAATTCAGTCCAGAATATGCCAACAGTTGTAAGGAACTAGACATGGACCGATATCAAATCCAGCACGACTGTCTTCTACCAAACACTACACATGAGAGTATAGGAGACTCTAACTGAAGTTCTTCCCAGTCCAAAAAGCCAGCTGAGTACATTTTACATTCGTTTCCTTTCATTATGAGCTTAAGCTTTCACATATCATGTATTGCATCAACCTCAAGAGTCGATCCTCTTTTTTGCAGTGGAATTAGGAAATCATGAAACCAGTACCATGTTTTCAACACTCTGACCCTCAGTTTCAGATCACAGAAATACTATTGGCTCCCTGTTCTCACTTGGCTAAAGCAATTGTGGTCACCGCCACGGGAATTTGGACCTCAAATTCAATTTTAAAACTGACATAAACTTTGATATTAGGCAAATTATGTTAGCTCTGACTGTGACAGACTCTGGGGTTAGCTCGGTGAACACTAATAGGCTTGTTTCTCTGAAGTTTATTTGTTATTTCCCAGGAGGGAGACACGAATACCTCTGTGTGATGCAATGTGAGAAACAACAGTTGTGGTGCCTCAGAGTTTTCCTCTTTGGTGATGAAATTCAGACCCGCTTGCATCTCTGTCATTTGTCTGATGTCTTTCAGTGCTATTCTAGGTGCTGGAGTGGGACTAAACTATTGAGGCAGGCACACAGTCGGCCTTCGTTGGGGGGGTGGGGGGGGAGAGGAGGGGTTGTTGGGAGACAAAAAGATTTGTTTCAGATTAGGAATCCACCAAATCATACATTTCAGAAAACTTCTGAATTATTTTATTATAATATCTATTGGTATAGATAGGAAAGGTTGTTTAGTTTACAATATGCCACTATTGAATGTAGGATATATAATTTAGATGATAACAAATGAGGCTCCGAATCCTTTTATGATGCAGAGAGCTCTTCAGCAGCGTGTGGCAGTGCAATCAATGTAGTTTTTACAACTTAAAGTAAAAGGCATTTGATGGGAAACTGCTGTTGCAGAATGACATAGTATTTTAGTGCTTTCGCCAAAAACAAGTATCTTTAAAAAGGCTTTTAAAAGAAATGATTAAAGCCCCAAATATATGAAGTTACCTGAGAGTAGTTAAATGATGAATATCTGTATATTTTATATGTTCCAAATTTGGAGATACTTAAAACAAAGAATTTTCATCGTTGGACAGACAGTACATATTTTACTCTCTAAAGAGAAGCTTTTCAAGTCTATCTCTTTGAGGCTAGAGGAACTGGTTGGAAGAGAGGTTTGCATATTTATTTGAAAAACATTCAGAACTTTTCTCAATTCAGTTTACATTCGATTCCAAGTCAGGGCTCTCTGACTCCAGGTGGTGCATTGTTTCTCAAAATACCTAAAAGCACAGTACAGGGTAAGGCTTGAGAGCTCTTCAATCGCGGAATATTATCAGCGGTGCAAATACGTGCTTTGCATGCTCCCCCTATACCTTTAAAGCTCACTGAGTGGAGCGGGAAAATGGAAGAAGACAAAAGAAAAAAATGGGGGGAAAAGAGGAGACAAAGGATCCTCTGCCTGTGACATGGCAAGTTGCCCCCAGTTGGAAATGGCTTATTAACTCTATTGCGTGTTTGTGTGTGTACACGTGCATAAGTGTGTCTCTGTGTATGTGTGTCTGTCTGTGTGTTGAGTATGAGGATTTAAGCTTGCTTATTATTGCCCAGGAGACCATTATGGAGGTCCATTAAGGACAGTCCTCAAGGAGCATGGGTAGTAAGACTGGGGCCCTGGGCTGCCAGCTCAGAGACCCAGACCTCTGTCTTCTCAGCTTCACCCACCAGGAGGCACCTCTTCCAGGTTAACAATAATCTGGGACAAGGGTTTCTTCTTTTGTTCTTTAGGGGAGAACTCCTAAGGGGTCCCGGGGAAATGACCTTGAATGGCTTCTCAGAGGAAGAAGGCAGGTGGTTCTCTTCTATGTTTTTCTCCCTTCATCCTTTGTTCTTAGATTCTCTGGAATTTGTCACTTTTGTCATTTTCCTTTTAAGAAAGTGACGGTTCCCTGGAGATTTTTCACAACACATCATCTCTTGACCTTCCTCTGAGAGGTTGTTTCTTACTTCACTGCCAGCTTGCTGCATGGCCCTTTTTTATTTGCAAGTGTTTAGGGTGACTACTCTCTTGTGTGAACTTTCTGTACCTCCAGCTGTATTTTACACTGGGGCCAACTTGCCCTCAAACAAAGAAACCTACAGCCAGGATAAGATGAAATAGTAACTGATGTTTTCCTGCAAGCTCTTGAATTTATGCAAATTTGACTTTACAGGATTTCTCTTTATGTTTTTTGAGCCCTTCCACTGAACCTGAAGAAATATCTGCCTTATTGAGATAATTGCAAAAATATCAAACCCTAGAGAATTTGATATTCCCTTTCCTTCTTAATATGTTTTTTTTGGGGGATATGAAAGTCCAACATTAATAGATGATCAAAAGCACATGACATTTATAGTGTACCCTTCCTAGTTTGAAGCGCCCCTAATATCAGTGGATAAGATGCTGAGAAGGGGTCTTTATTTAGTGATAAATTCTAAAATAGAAAGGAAGAAATAACATTTGGAGAATAACTGTCTCTGATAGCATAGATTTGTTCTTGAAATTTTAATGATGGAGAAAATATTTTAACAGGTTTTGATTTAAAATAGCTAAATTTGTTGAGGTGTGATCAGTTTGGACTTCAACTGAATCACCCCATTCCGTCCAAAGTAAGTAGTAAATATGACCCAATATGGAAAATAACTGGGTAATATGGTAGAGAGATCTAAAAAAGAGAAACAGTGAGAATCCATCCTCTTTGTTTTTCCTGCTTTAAAAACTTCTAAGTGAACCAAAGTAAGCAAAAATGAATCTGATAAATCTAGAAATTAAGATAGCATTCATGGAAGCCTGATCCTATATAATAAAAGGCTAATATGCAAATAGACTGAATGGCGGAACAATCGGTTGCTATGACATGCACTGACCACTAGGGGGCAGACACTCAATGCAGGAGCTGCCCCCTGGTGGTCAGTGTGCTTCCACAGGGGGAGTGCTGCTCAGCCAGAAGCCCCGAGCCGGGTTCACAGCTGGCGAGTGCAGCAGTGGTGGCAGGAGCCTCTCCTATCTCCGTGGCAGCGCTAAGGATGTCCGACTGCTGGCTTAGGCCAGTTCCCTGTGAGGAGCAGGCCTAAGCCGGCAGTCAGACATCCTGGGCTACGAGAGAGTGCAGGCTGGGCTAAGGGAACCCCCTGAGTGCACGATTTCATGCACTGGGCCTCTAGTGTTTTTATAAAATTTCAGTAGTTTATACATGTTCTAGTAAATGTAGTACCTGTGCTTATCCAGTTTGTTATGTATTTCTATCTCTCTAAAACTGTACTTTTTCTGAGATGTTATGTCAAGAAATTAGTGGCCTGGTGCATGAAATTTGTGCACATTAAAAGGGGATTAATTAGAGGAAATAATTTAATATTGCTACTTGCCCTTTCTCTATAATAGAAGTGTCAGAGATGAAAGAAAATTAGTAAAATGTATATGAAAACCTTCCCCCTGTCAGAGTCTGGGCGCACCACGGGACCCAGAGTCAAGTCCCTGCCCACCCACATACGCCTCAAAATTGTGTGAGAGCCAGACCTGGCTGGGGCCGCCCCCCCACCCCCCACCCCCCCCGCATTGGGCTAGATCCAGACCTGGCCAGTCCCACCCTTGTCAAGCCCTGCCGGGCAGGGGGCATAGCCTCAGGTCCCCTGGCCTGGTGCCAGGATTGGGGGCATGGTCTGAGGTCCCCCAGCCCAGACCAGGGTGGGGGGCATGCCTTGAGGTCCCCCATCAAGAACCTCTGGGTGGGGGGCATGTTCTGAGGTTCCCCATCAAGCCCCACCAGGCGGGGGGGCGGGCACAGCCTCAGGTCCCCTGGCCCAGCACTGGGAGGGGGTGCAGCCTCAGGTCACACATCAAGCCCCACTGGCAGGGGGGGCGCAGCCTCAGGTCCCCTGGCCCAGCACTGGGAGGGGGTGCAGCCTCAGGTCCCACATCAAGCCCCACCAGCAGGGGGGGCACAGCCTCAGGTCCCCCATCAAGCCCTGCTGGGCAGGGGACGTGGCCTGAGTTCCCCCGACCCAGCACTGGGGGTACACCTTGAGGTCCCCTGTCAAGGCCCGCTGGGTGGGGGGCATGGCCTGAGGTCCCCTGTCAAGCCCCGCTGGGTGGGAGGCATGGCCTGAGGTCCCCTGTCAAGCCCTGCTGGGTGGGGGGGTGCAGCCTGAGGTCCCCCATCAAGCCCCACCGGGCAAGGGGCACGGCCTGAGGTCCCCAGCCTGATGCCAGGGCAGGGGCGCAGCCTGAGGTCCCCTGTCAAGCCCCACAGGGGTGGGGGAGGGTGTAGCCTCAGGTCCCTGCTGATTGCTCATTAAGACTCCTTATGGGAACTTGGCCTCAGCTGTGGGTGCAGCCATCTTTGTGACAGTGATGGTCAATTAGCATATTCCCTCTTTATTAGATAGGATTTTTTGTCATGAAAACTTTCAGGTTATTTGGGTGAGTAAGAAAATTTTGCATACTCTATTTTCTGCCCAAGCCGATGTGGCTCAGTTGGTTGAGTGTTATCTCATGTACCCAAAGGTCACCAGTTTGATTCCTGGTAGGGCACATGCTGTGTTGTGGGCTGGATCCCTAGTAGGGGATAGAGGGGGCATGCAGTAGGCAGCTGATCAAAGTTTCTTTCTTCCTCTCATCGATGTTTCTCTCTCCATTCCTCTCTAAAATCAATAAAAACATACTTTAAAAAATAATAAATAACTCCCAACTGATGAACAAGTGCTCAGGCAAAGGTGTATTTTGGGTTGGGATTGGGGTGGGGTAACCTTGTAGCTGTTCTAAGAACCAAACACATTCTCCCCAAAGTGAAAATGATAGAAGGGACTCCCCTTCTTTATTCCCACTCCCCCACCACACTTTTTAGGAGTTTAGTAAATGTATTAGTTTCCTATTGCTGCTGTAAATACCACAGACCTAGTGACTAATACAAGATAGATTTATTCTGTTACTCTTCAGGAGGTCAGAATTCAGAAATCAGTCTTACTGGGCGTACACTCAAGGTGTTGGCCAGGCTGTTTCCGATGAGGTTTTAAGGGGAGAACCCCTTTCCTCGCCTTTTCTCTCTCTGACTGACTCCTCCTGTGTCCCTTTTATAAATCAGGATACTCTTCCCATCTCAAGGTCCTAACGCAATCATTTCTGCAAAACCCATTTCGCTATGTAAACTCACATCTTCATGGGTTCTAGAGGTTAGGATGTGGACCTCTTTGGGGGCCATTATTCCGTTTACCATAGTAAACATGCTCTGTGGCTGTCAAGCTGGGCTTTCTTTCCAACACCAGGACTCCAGGAAGCCCTACAGCAAAGAGGCCCTGTTCTCAGGAGAAACACATGAAACTGTACCGGCAACCACTGTTATAATTTTAATATTTACACCATCTTGTCTCCTGGGGGTTTCTCTGGTGAATGTTTATTTATTGAGTTTGGGCTTTAGGAACTTAGCTTTTAAACTTACATGACTATTTGCAAGAGAGAATGAGAGCAAAACTATCTTGATGCAGTGAAATAAATTTTAGGAGTGCTTTACTTTTTTGGAGTCCTTCCCAGCAAAACAACATTTTCTATTTCCCATTTATAGTCTGTGCCATTTTGAAATGACTTGTCAAGTTTTCCAGAGGCTGGTCAATGAGTTTCAAATATTTTTATTAATGAACAAGATTAATTTTTACACCAAGACTTTTCCCAAAAGCATTAAATCAAGATGCAGATACTTCTGTCAACTGTATATTTCTTACTAATGTACCACATTCCATGCCAATTTTCTATTTTTTTTTTAAAGGTGGCATTCAATAAAAGGGTTCCTTGGTGTGAGATAAGGACAAATGCGTTCCCCAAATGCTGGCAAACGAGGACAAAATAAGTGAATGGTCACCGTCAGAACACTATATCCCAGGCTGGCAGAGGTGATGGCCCCCAACACACAAGGCTGTTTTAGAAGCCTGGGGGTCATCTCTGTGGGTCTCAAGAAACACGCTGGGCCATTTCTGCCCCTAGAGTATCCCTAGGGTAAATCCACATGGGCAACTTCTCAGGTTTTTTATTTAGTCCCAGAGCAGTCCCCAAGCTGGATTCTTTTTCTGCTGATGTGGACTTCCATGGACATCCAAGCTGCTCTCCTCCATGGCCTGATTCTCTGAGGAATCACAGCACACGCAGCCACTGAAGGTTCCAGACAAGGGTAACGGCCAGGGCAGCACCAATCAAGTACCCACCTTTGATATCACCCATCAAGATGCCAGAGATGTCATTCCCCCACATCATGGTTTTTGTCATAATGAAATAAGCCCTGGAAAGGCCTCTTTTAATATTTTTAAATCCCAACAAATTTATCTGCATTTTACTATAATAAAAAGTCTCAAATCAGTCATCAAAATGGCAACTAAGTCCAGTCGTAAGTCCTAGTTTAAAAGTTTATTTAAGTAAGTGTGGTTTTTTTTCACCCTTCAGCTTTATAGTTAGGGATTTAATTTTCAAGAAGTCAGAAACTTATTTTTTTTTGTAGGAAAGTATCTGTTTTTCTTGAGATACATTCATAATTACTGGTATCTTTCTTTTTTCAGTTAATATAAGAATTAGATTTTGTTATCATGGGCATCTTCTAATTGCTTATGTAAGTGCAAGTAGTATATCCAAAACTTTTTTTTAAATTGCAATCCACAGTAAGGACATCTTATAGTGAGCCCAACACCTGGTCAGACTATAGAGACACAGTTACATATTTCTGAGGCAAAAGTTTTCTAAAAATAATTTTCCTCCCTATAGATACACTCTTATATTTTCTACCTATTTTATTCTATTTTATTAAGAAGCTACTTGTTATGACCCACTAAACTGATTTCATGACTAGCAGTATGAAAAACACTGTTATTAAATGATACAAAAACTCATTTGAGTTGGAAAGAGAAGCCATTATTATGGGCAATCCAAATTAATTGCCTGAACATAGTCTATTATAAAAAGATTAAAAGTTAAATCTTTAAAACATGGAGATCATGGTTCAAATTTTTGTTAAATTTATATTTGTTAGATTTACAATGACTTTTAGAACAATGACATTGAGTAATCCAAACTATCAGTGAAAATAAGATACTTTTAAAAAAAGCTGTGGCGGTGGTTCAGTCCCATTATGTGGATACAATGCCACTGGAGTCCTTCATACCACTTACAAACCCCTATGGTTATATTTCAACACAGACTTACATCAAGGATGTCAACACAAGCTATATCTGTGTATCTAAGGGAATCAAATGTCAGTGTTTTTCTTTACCATTTCTGACCCCCACCCTCAAAATAAAGTTTTGAGGGCTGAGTATTTTATTTTGGAATAATGTCATGATTCTCTCCAGCTGGTTGAAGGTTCAAGAGACTCTAGTTTCTCTGTTGGGTCAGAGGAGAAGATATTACTGGGAAAGGTAAGGTTTTGACCAGTGGAGGATGGAGTTTAAATTTGCAAATAAGCTGAATGTTTGTCTAGAAAAGGGCAAAATGACGTTGAAGCCCAGAAAAGATTAAGGTGCTTCTGTACTCTGTAATTCAAATTTAAACAAGACTAAATTGTAAAATAAAAATAAATTGAATATTTATTTTCCCATTGCTTATCACTTTAATGCTATGGTTAATTGTTTATATATGTATATATAAGTGTAGGCATATACCTCATTATCCTGCCTGTGGCCAGGCCCGGCTGCTTCTGGGAAGAAGTGAGGCTGTAATCTTAGTTGGTGGTTGGTGGCCCATGGGTATTTCTTAACCACGCATAAAGCATCCCTGCTGGAGAGATGCATTTTTCTTGCCTTACTTCTCTAACACATCTTTAATAATATAAATAACTTCAATTCATCTTCACTCTTATATTGCCTTAGATGCTGCTTCTAAATGCATTTTGCATCAACTGAAGAGTTTGCTAACTGGGTGACCTTCACACCCTTGCGGGGAGGGTGGTAGTGCAAAATGATCCAGGGATTACCATTTTAGATGGAAGAGCAGTAGTTGGAAGAAAAATAGCTCCTCAAGGCTCTGGAAGCAGAGTTAATGAGTTGCAAAGAGCTTGAGGGCAGAACACCTCTTGTTGCACTATTTTTGCAGAATTTCTTGACTGTTTTTAGGTTCTAGGCTTTAAAGAGGAAATTTCTACATGTAAAGACAGGGGAGTGAGGAATGGGAAATAACATTTGCTCAGTGTCAGGGGCTTCACATCTGTACTCATTCAACTGGCCCAACAATACCGGTAATTCCTTCATTCATCAAATACACCACACACACACACACACACACACACACACACACACACACACACACTACCTATATTTTAAATATATACTAGAGGCCCGGTGCACAAAATTTGTGCCTTGTGGGGGTGTCCCTCAGCCCAGCCTGCACCCTCTTCAATCTGGGACCCCTCAGGGAATGTCCAACTGCCGGTTTAGGCACCATTCCATAGGGATCGGGCCTAAACCGGCAGTCGGACATCCTTCTCACAATCTGGGACTGCTGGCTCCCAACTGTTTGCCTGCGTGCCTGCCTGATTGCCCCCTAACCACTCCCCTGCCAGCCTGATCAACGCCTAACTGCTCCCCTGCTGGCCCGATCGCCCCCAAATGCCCTCTCCTGCCAGCCTGATCACCCCCAATTGCCCTCCTTTGCAGGCCTGGTGCCCCCCAACTGCCCTCCCCTGTAGGCTTGGTCACCTCTGCCCTCCCCTGCAGGCCCAGTCACCCCCAACTGCCCTCCCCTGCCAGCCTGGTTGCCCCCAACTGCCCTCCCCTGTCGGCCTGGTCCCCCCCAACTGCCCTCCCCTGCTGGCCTGGTCACGCCCAACTGCCCTCCCCTGTCAGCCTGGTCCCCCCCAACTGCCCTCCCCTGTCGGCCTGGTCCCCCCCAACTGCCCTCCCCTGCTGGTCTGGTCACCCCTCACTGCCCTCTCCTGCAGGCCTTGTCCCCCCCAACTGCCCTCCCCTGCTGGCCTGGTCACCCCTCACTGCCCTCTCCTGCTGGCCTGATCACCCACAACTACCCTCCCCTGCTGGCCATCTTGTGGCAGCCATCTTTGACCACATGGGGGCGGCCATCTTGTGTGAGGGTGTGAGGGTCAATTTACTATTACCTTTTTATTATATAGGATATATGTATCTTCTAGTAAGTGCTAGAAAATCAAATATGTCAAAGTAAGAGGAAAAAAGGAGTGTGGTAGGAAGGCAAAATCTCTCAATAATAGTGACCTCTGTAAGCGTGTGCAAAGGCCTGAGGTGGGAGCTGCCTGGCATGTCTAAGGAACAGCAGGAAGGTCCACGTGTCAGGAGCTAAGTGAGTGAGCAGTACAAGATGAGGCCATTGAGATAAGGAAGGAGTGGGGAGAGGATGGGGGGTATATGCATGGGACATCCTTATACTAAAAATTATTTGTTATTTATCTGAGGTTCACATTTAACTGGGTGTCCTTTTTCTTCTTGCTATATCTGGCAAGCCCTTTCCTTCTTCCCTTCCTTCTTTGCTTCCTTCCCTTCTGTGGGGTATTCATTTGAGCTACAGTTGGATTCATTTGTTTCAGTTTGCTTTCAGTGTCAAATTTTCTGTCCTATTTGATTTGATTTGATTTTCAAAAGGCTTTAAAAAATCAAAACTACACAAAATGATATTCTTGGAGAGGTGTCATCTCCTTTTCTATCTGTTCTAACACCATTATTCTCGTTGGCTATCAATTTCTTTCTTTTCTGGGTATGTTGTTCTTGTGTGTTTTGTTTGATTTATTTTTTGTAATGATAAGAAAACAGATGCATATTTTCTTATTTTCTCTTCTTTATTATGAAAATTTTGGCATTCTATGTATGGTCCTTTGTACTTTGCTTTTTCCACTTAATAATATCTCTTGGAAATTATTGGTTCATAGAGAGCTTTCTCATTTTTTTTATAGCTGTACAATATTCCACTGGGTAGTTCAATAATTTATCCAAAAAATTTCCTTTGCTTAATCATTTAAGAAATTTCCAGTGTTTCACACTTACAAGCAATGCTGCAAATTAATAACTTTGTGCATGTGTATTTATACTGACGAACGTGTATCTTCAGGACAAAATCCTAGCCGTGAGATGCTAGGTCAACAGTGAATTCATATGTCATGTTGTTAGTTAATGCCAATTGCCTTTCTTGGGATGACATCATTTCACATCCTGAGTAGCAATGGAGGAGCGGGCCTGTTTCCCCACAGCCTCACCAAAAGGCGGTATTGTCAAGCTTTTGATTTTTTGCCAGTCCGGTGAGTGAGAAATACTATGTCAGTATAGTTTTAATTTGCACTCTACTTATGAAATGCAACATCTTTTCATATGTTTAAGAGACATTTTTAGATTCCTTTTGTGAATCATCTGTTCATATCTCTTGCCCAGCTTTCTACAAGATTTTTATTCAAAAAAATTCGTTGTATATCAGGAATATTAGCACTTCATCTGAGATATATGTTTCAAATATTGTCTTGACATTTTTCATTTGTCCTTTGTGTTCACTGTATTTTTTGTTTGTTTGTTTTAAAGTAGATCAATTTCTGTACTTTATATTCAGTTTAATTGATCTTTCTCTCAATTCATGAACGTGAACATGTTTTGAAGGTAGAGAGAGCTGATGGGGTTTGGTGATGAATTTGAAGTGGAGCATCAGAAAAAGAGGAGTCAGGCATGACTCCAAGAATTTGACCCTAGCAAATAGAATGTTAGAGTTTCTACTTACAGAGGAGAATTCAGTGTTTGTGGAGAAGACTAGGGGTGCTGTTTTGGCTACATTAAATCTGAGATGCCTGTTAGACATGAGGTGGTAGATGACTTTGAATATACATTTAGGGACAAGGCAGGAGGCATTGAGAGTCAGCCATGTAGTCACAGAATTTAAAACCATAAAACTGTTAGGAGGTTTTGATGAAAGCATTACATCCCTTTTGGGGAAATATATCTGATATTTTGAGGGTTTAAGTCATTTGTTCAAGTCAAGTGCAGGGCTGGGTCATGAACCTAAGTCTTATCCTCTGTATTAGTCTGCGAGGGCTGCATAACAAAGTGTCATAGACCGGGGGGCTTAAACAACAGAAACTTATTTTCTCCTGATTCTATAGGATAGACGGACAGACGTTTGAGATCGAGATGTTGGCAGGCTTGCTCTCTTCTGAGGCCTCTCTCCTTGGCTGGAAGATGGTTGTCTTCTCCCTGGTAGTCACGTGGTCTTTCCTTTGTAACTTGTCTGCACCCTAATCTCTTCTTTTTATAAGGACACTAGTCATATGGGATTAGGGCTTATACTCATGACCTCATTTTATTTAATTACCTCTTTAAAAGCATATCTAAATATGGTCACATCCAGAGGTTTTAGGTCTTAGATAGACCTTCAACACATGAATTTTGGGGTTCACAATTTAGCCTGTAACACTCTTCTTTCTATGACGCCAATCTGCTATGTGTTTGAGAGGAAACAGGGCAGGGATTTAGAGTCTGAAAGACCCTACTGTTTCATAGAGAAATTAAAATGATGATTACTTTGATGCTTGAAAGTTAAGCTTTCTTCTTTATTTGAAGGATACTTATGTGGGTGATATAAACACAAATGATATTTTATATGAGCCACAGTTCTCAGGCCTGCTCTCAGAGAAAAGTTCTGGGAAAAACCCCAACACAGTAGTAAACTTGAGTCTTATCTGGGCTGGAGGAAAGTAGGATAGACATATTTTAGAACTAATGCCAGTTCTTATCTCAGAGAAGTCGTTCTTTGACCACTAACAAATGTGGACTAATGTAAATCAGAAATATTGGTCAATAAGAAAATATCCTAAACTCCATCAATATATTTTCATTTAGAAGTAACCCCAAGGAAATTTCTCCCTTTAGAGATAGTCTTTAGTTAAGTATGGAAATAAGAGTCAAGACTCTTATTGTAGTTAATTTATTAAATAATTAAATTATTGTAGTTAATTTATTAAATAATTGTAAATACATTAAAAACAGAAGACTAAAACTCTCAGGGCCTCATGGCATGATTCCATAATTTTTCCAAGTCACCTTTACTTGGAAAGTTCCTAAAAGTTCTTTTCTGCACTATTTTATAAGCCGTTTTTCAATATTTTTTGTTACTTGGTTATTATTCACTGGACTAAATGTTCTAGTTCAGGAAAATATCTTCATAAACTACTAACTACAACTCATCAAGATTCTATGGGAAATAAGTTACTTTGCATTTGCCTTCCAAGAATTTATAGTTATTTTGTAGTAACTTTGTCACTGATGTCTGTGATAATATTTGGAACTAGAGGCCCGGTGCATGAAAATTTGTGCACTTGGGGGCAGGGGGCGGGTGGAGGCATCCCTCAGCCCGGCCTGCGCCCTATCGCAGTCCAGGAGCCCTCAGGGGATGTCCAAATCAGCTGCAGTGGGGAGTGGGCCTAAGCTGCAGTCTGGTCTCACTCTGCGGGAGGCAACCAGGCAGGCCGATCAGGAGACGGTAATGGCTTGCCCTGCCCCCCTATTGCCCCACCCCCCACCGCCCTGCCCCACATTGCCCCGCCGGCCTCCCTCTGCGGGAGGTGACCGGGCAGGCCAATCAGGGGACAGCGCCAGCAGGTGAGCGGCCGGCCCCGCCCCCCCATTGCCCCTCCACTGCCACTGGTCACCGCCGTCCCCCCCATCGCCATCCCCTTCCTCTGCCCACTGGCACGTGCCTTGGCTTGCCTGGCGCTGCCTGCTCGCCGGCCCCGCCCACCCACCTACGGGACGTTCCAACGTTCAGTCGATTTGCATGTTACACTTTTATTATACAGGATTAGAATGTTATCTAGCATTCCTACTTTCCAGAATAAATGATCTGAACTGAGTAAAATTTGCTCAAAAACATGCATCGATGTTTCTATTTCTTTCTCCCATCCACTCTCTAAAACCAATAAAAACATTTAAAAAAATGAGAATATCTGCACTAATTAGAGCAAAATGTGGAGAAGAAATAACCTATAAATATGATCACATGTACTATCTTAATTGAATGGTCCCTCATCTTCAAGCGCCTTTGGTTCTCTGGTCCTCCTGGGCCCAGGCTGTGTTCACAAACATTACCACCAAATTCGGTTATGTAGGCAGTCACAGGGGTACACAGGCAGGACTGAACATTAAAAATGTTGGCACAACATGCTCCTGTCCTTGCAGTTCTTCTTTTTTCAAGAAACAAAAGTGGCCCGGGCCTTTCTAGACCTCTGAGAATCCTAGCAGATACTTTCTACTTAAAACACGGCCAACAAAACATCAGCCTCAGTGTACTGTTTACACTGCATTCCTCAAATGGAATGGTTTTGAGAGACAACAGGCTTCCCAGGCCCGAGTCCTCTCTCACATGGCCCTGACTCTGCTTCCTGCCCCCTCGTCACCTTATTTCGAGGGCAAGACATGGACTTCAGCCTCCAGCTGTTTTTAGTCCACTTGACTTGGCTGCCCCTTTCCAGTGAGCATTATAATCTGGCACATCTTGAAAACAGACGAAGTCCAACCCAACCAAACCAAACAAAAAGCCCAAACAGGTTAAATCAGACCCCCCTGGATCTGCTGTAATTACCTCTCCTGCCTCACTTATTTTTAAGACAGGGACTGACTGACTGCCTCAGCGCATCGACTGCTCTAGAGAGGGCAAATGGCAAAAGTGAGTGCGCGGAGCCCTTTGCGTGCTAGCCAGTGGACTCATTACTCCACCAGATCACAGACAGAGAAACGTCAAGATGTTGCCTTATGGCCTAAGTCCTAGTTTTGCATTAATTTACTTCTGTTATCCCCTAATAGGATCCCCTGGAGTGGCTCTAGAACCATCACGCCTGTGTCAGAGGGGGGATTGGAAGAGTGGAACACAACAGAAGGGCCTGGGCCTTTTGCAAATCAGACAGATACGTTTAGGGAAAAAAGGAGAAACCCTTGATCTCTGAGACCACCCCTTCCACCTCCAAACAATGTGAAATCAGGGGTCTGCCTTTATAATGCTTTGTCGATAAATTCACATGCAGAAAAAAAATAATGAATGGCAGTCCCATGGTGGAAATAGATGAAGACCCACAAAATGAGAACAAGCAAAGGCTATTATAGCAAGAGAGTCAGCCACCATCACTTATATTTGGCAGAGACTCAAAGTCAGGGAAAGGAGAGGGACAGCTTTACAGTGGTAAAGGGGAAGGCTTCAGGTGTGCCCTGAGTGGAGGTCACAAGGGGAAGCTGTAGGCAGGCCAACCAGAAGCCAGGCATCCTATATAATTGGTTAGGGCTGCACATTTGGCTGTCTTGTGTTGGTCCAAAGATGGGGGCAGGGGGAAAAAGAGGGAAGCTGTTAGTTAATAATGAAGTCTTGGCTGTTTTGGACCAATTGCTACAGAGGTGACTGTTGACTTCCTGGGCTGGTTGCTGCATATCCTGGATCAGAGTTCTATTTTTATATATGGTCTGGCCTTTCAGTCTGTATATTGAGTCTATCACCATAGGCAATTATTTAGTCACTAGTGGCCCAGTGCATAAAATTCGTGCACGGGGACGTCCGCTCAGCCCAGCCTGCACCCTCTCCAACTAGGGACCCCTTGGGGGATGTCCGACTGCCGGTTTAGGCCCAATCTCACAGGGATTGGGCCTAAACCAGCGGTCGGATGTCCCTCTCACAATCTGGGACTGCTGGCTCCTAACCACTCTCTTGCCTGCCTGCCTGATTGCCCCTAACTGCTTCTGCTTGCCTGCCTGATCTTGCCCCCAACTGCTCTCCCCTGCTGGCCTGATCTTGCCCCCAACTGCCTCTGCCTGCCTGATCACCCCTAACTGCCCTCCTCTGCCGGCCTGACCTTGCCCCCAACTGCCCTCCCCTGCCAGCCTGATCTCGCCCCTAACTTCTCTCCCCAATGGCCTGATCACCCCTAACTGCCTCTGCCTGCCTGATTGCCCCTAACTGCCTTCCCCTGCTGACCTGAATGCCCCAGCAGCCTCTGCCTTGGCCCCCACAACCGTGGCTTTGTCCGGAAGGAAGTTGGACATCCGGAAGATGGCCAGTCAACCCGGTCTAATTAGCATATTACCCTTTTAGTAGTATAGATAGATTATATAGGATAAGATTGCTTACATGGGGGTTGGGGGAAGCCTTTTTCATCAGGAGGAGATGCTCTTGGCTGACAAAAATACATAATCCCTATATCTGGACTGATAGCCAACCATATGCACTATACTGCCAAACCGGTCATTAAAAAATTGAACCGTTTTCTTACACCTTACACCAAACAGCTGTTGCCCTTAAAACCCCTCCTCAGCCCCCACCTTAGGTTCTGCCTTTGCAGTTCACCCAGATTAGGTTCTGATTGGTTGGTTTCTATGCAAGTCAGCGTCAAAAGCTCTGCCTCCTAGGCAGCCATTGCCTCCTCACACTTTACCCAGATTTGGTTCTGATTGGTCAGTTTCTATGCCAGTCAGCATATCTGGGCCTATCAACGGGCCTGATTAGAGAGGTGGCCCCAGCAGAGGCCAGAGAGAAAGAGAGCTGTGGCTGCTGGCCAGGCCCGGAGCAAAAGAGAGAGGCAAGTGCTGATCAACAGCTGTCCTGGAGGCTATGGATCAGACCCTGCTTCTCTCTCTGGACCTCTCTTCAGGCCTGATCTGCAGCCCCCTCAGCAGTCAGTGCTGGGTTGGGGTGCCCGCAGTGGCGGCAGTCCGTGCTGGGTTGCCACGGCAACCCATCACTGACTTCTGGTTAGTCGAGCCTTCGGTCGTTTTGGATTTTATGAACCCTGGGTTTTTATATATTAGTATATCCTCATCAAAGGGAAACCATAATAAAAGCAAAATGAATTATATCTGAAGATTATTATATGTGACTAGAGGCCTGGTGCACGAAATTCGTGCACCCGGGGGGGTGTCCCTCAGCTCAGCCTGCACCCTCTCCAATCTGGGACCCCTCAAGGGATGTCCGACTGTCCAATAGGATCGGGCCTAAACGGGCAGTTGGACATCCCTCTCACAATCCAGGACTGCTGGCTCCCAACTGCTCGCCTGCCTGCCTTCCCGATTGCCCCTAACCGCTTCTGCCTGCCAGCCTGATCACCCCCTAACCACTGCCCTGCCAGCCTGATTGATGCCTAACTGCTCCCTTGCCAGTCTGTTTGCCCCTAACTGCCCTCCCCTGAAGGCCTGGTACACCCCAACTGCTCTCCCCTACAGGCCTGGGTCCCCAACTGCCCTTCCCTGCAGACCCAGTCACCCCCAACTTCCCTCCTCTGCTGGCCGTGTCACCCCTAACTGCCCTCCCCAGCAGGCTTGATCACCTCCAACTGCCCTCCCTTGCAGGCCTGGTTCCTCCCAACTGCCCTCCCCTGCTGGCCATCTTGTGGTGGCCATCTTGTGTCCACATTGGGGCAGGATCTTTGACCACATGGGGGCAGCCATCTTGTGTGTTGGAGTGATGGTCAATCTGCATATTACTCTTTTATTAGATAGGGTAGTCATTCTTCTATATCTAGAATACAATTCAGTTGGCTACTGCATATTGCAAACAAAATTTTCCCCAGATTGTTGTTTTCCATGTTGGAGTGTTTTTAAAAATAAATAAATAAATAAATAAATAAATAAATAAATAAATAAAGTCTTTTTCTTTATGCTGGGAATTTGTAGGTTCCTCAGAAGGCCATTCCCTTTGTAATGTTACAACATATGCCTCCTAAACTTCCTTTAATGTTATGATGGTTTAAAAATAGCTTTGTAATTCAGATAAACTTTATTTTTACAGAGAATATAAGAGCTACTACAGTTTTATTTCCTCTTCCAAATGGACAGCCCCTTGGAATTCTACATTCTCCCCCAATGACTCAAAAACCCATCTTTAACAAATTCTAAATTCTGATATAAACCTGTATTTGTTTCTGGACTTTATTCTGCCTTTTGAATCTATTTTTCTGCTATAATTACTAGAACATCACAGTTTATTTTTGAGGGCAAAAATCTCTTTATTTAATTTCTTTAAGTTTAGTCACTGAGAAAATAATTTTTAAAATTTTAATAATTATAGGCTATTTTTCTTCTACTATTTTATAGTTATTGCATTATAGTACAAGGATGTGGTCTGTATGATTTCTGCTTTTTGATTACTGAGGATTATTTTGGTCTAACCTATGTTAGTTTTTATAAAGTTATTATATATTCAATTGTGTTATGCTAAGCCTCAAATTCTCTATGCTCTTACTGTCTTAAACAGTTTCTAAGTTAGTTATATTCAGTTCTCGGTATGGTTTTGGATTTGCCAATTTTCCCCTTTCATATCTAACAGCTTTTGGTTTCTATTAAAGCAAAGTGTTTAATTAGATAAATGTTCATGACAATTATATCTTCCTGGATGTCACCCACACTATCTTGAATGCCTCATTTCCAGTATTGTAAGGAAATCCACAATTGGGAGGTAATTGAAAATCAAAGTGGAGAGTGATCAAACTTTAATATGTTTTACCTGCACAGCTGGGACTCACAGTCCCCTCCAAAGGAAACATCTCAGTGACAAAGGCCTTCTCTTCTTAAGCAGCAACAGTCCTCACTGAGTCAATACAGCCACGGGGCCTTGGGAACCCCCTCCCCACCCGGTAGAATTTCTGTTTCCACACAGTCCATCGCCCATTGATTTATTTAGTTTTAGACTTTTAAGGCCATTCATTAGGAAACTGTGAAATTTGGTGGGCTCAGACTCCGGTCCTGAGTACCTTTTGCTGTCTTGCACTCTTTGTACTATCTTTAGCTGAAAATGTTGGACTAGGAAAAACAGTGGCTATCTAATTGCTCTTTGAGTTGAGATTTCAAGCATTTAATGAAATGGAGCATTTTCCATCAGCTTAGAAGTCTATTTTGTAGCTATCAAGTCTGGAAATCCCCCCTTTGATTCCAAAATGGCAATTTTTAGGTGGAAAGCAAGAGGTTTGGGGTGCCTAGGACTGCACCAGGGACTGGGAGTGCCTCTAGTTTTCACAGATTATTTTTCTCCTTTTCAATAGAGGCAATCAATTAAAAGTGGAACTAATGAAATTGAATTTGTATATTGTTAGTAGGCTTTACATGTAAATTAACAAATTCTAAAAGCCCACTTGTCAGGCTTGTGCCCCAGTTTTTTATTCCAAGGGTATGGTAACTGTAAACTAGTATAAATAGTAGAGGACACAAAAAACCTAAGGAATATTTCTTCCAATATTAACAAACATCTTAGGCAGAAAACCCTCCCATGAAGATGATTAGAAAACAACAGAATACAGCATAGAACCAACTGCTAATTTAAATCACATTGGCTAAAAACTTTCTGGAAATTTAGAGAAATTTTGTTGTTTTGTATAGATAGACCTTGACTACTCCAACATAGCTCTTTCAGACAAGATGCCTCTTCCCATCCTTATAACTTAGAGCAGGCCAGGCAATTTAAAGAGTTTGGGAGCAAGTAATATTTTTTCCCTCTAGTCTTGGAGTTAACCTCTTCCATCCGTGTGTAGGCAAAAGGCAAGCCTATATTTACGGGGTGCCAGACAGTTGCCAAGTGCTTTAATTTGTTCTCTTTCACTTTATCTTCATCACAGACCTGCAGGGCGAGCATGAGATCCCCATTTTACAGGTGACAAAACTGCAACTCAGATTACAATTCATGCCTCAAACAGAATCTAAGGGATTCACTGTTTAAAGTATATTCTAGCTGGGCTGGTGTGGCTCAGTGGTTGAGCATCGACCTATGAATCCAGGGGTCACGGTTCACTTTCCGGTCAGGGCAAATGCCCAGGTTGTGGGCTCAATCCTCAGAGGGGATGTGTGCAGGAGGCAGCCGATGAATGATTCTCTCTCATCATTGATGTTTCTATCTCTCTCTCCTTCTCCTTCCTCTCTGAAATCAATAAAAATATGTTTTTTAAAAAGGTAAAGTATATTCTATCCAATACTGTAGACAGTCAAGCATCAAAATTAAGAGCATAGACACTGAAGCCATGAAAACTGGATTCTACATTTTTCCAGCCATGTGGCTGTGGGCATATCATTAAGCTAAGATCCAGTTTTCCCACTTGTAAAATATGCAGAGTAATAACAAATACCTCCCAGAGATTCGAAGGGATGAAATATGATAATGCATGTTCTTCGTACACTGCATGGCTTATAGTGAATGCTCAATAAATGGCTATTACCAAGCTGTTTTCAGTATTAAAAGTATGTCTGGTCTGATTACATTTAAAATTGAAATTGGACAGATAAAGGACAGATGCTCAAACCCAAATCTTGCCAGCATGTTATTTGCTGTTGTTAATGATATTAACAGGATCAGAATGACTTCTCATCTAGACAAGCTCACAGACAAGCCACTGACACCTGAAGCTGGATGATGCGGGATGCCAGTCAACCCTAACAATGCCAATGTGGGGCAGTGCCAGCTGGAGGAAGTTTAGTCAGGGCTACATCTTCCACATTGTCCCACTCCATTTTATGTACATTTAACATCACCAGCTTGGACAGAAAGATCTCGCAATCATAGGATATTCATGAAGGTGGCTTCTTATACCTCTCATGCTGTATTTCCTGGGTTAATCCATTCTTTCACCTCTCTCTTTCTCTCTTTAGATAGATAGATAGATAGATAGATATCACACACAATCTACTCTGAAAATTATTTACTGGTAGCTTTATTTTTTAAAAAATATATTTTATTGGTTTTAGAGAGAGAGGGGGATGAAGAGATAGAAACATTGATGTGAGAGAGAAACATAGATCAGTTGCCTCCTTTATGCACCCTGACCAGGGATCAAATCTACAACCTGGGTCTGTGCCCTGACCAGGGATCGAACCAGCGATCTTCCTGTGCATAGGATAATGCTCAACCAACTGAGGTACAGCAGCCAAAGTATTGGTTGCTTTCTTGGTAATTATAAAGCTTGGCTAGAAGATGTCACTAATCATGGATAAGTAGCAAAAAAAAAATAAATAAATAAAATACCTATTAGAAATTCCAACTAGAAGAGAAAAATCATATATAAATGAAAATATGGAAACCAGGAGATGTCATAAGGAAAATGTGCATTTGTTTGGCGTGAAAAAAATTAAGTGATTCAAGGAACAACACTCTGAATTTCTTAAGACTGTCACCAGCACTTATATTGTATCTTGTTTCCCTTCATTAATTTCTTTAAGAAAATGAAGGTTATTGTTAATTAATAGCACAGAAAGGAAGTGAAAGTTAGCTTGTAGTTACCTTAAACATTTACTACGAGCCTTATGTGCTTTCTGTTTACAAGCACTCATTTAATTTCCATTTGCTGCCTCTATATCCTTGGCATTGGAACTTGAGAAAAAGATTTCTTATTGAGAAATAGGTTAATTATCAGGGTTCACAGGTAAGTAGGGAGCTCACTGCTTAGAAGACCCTGTGCCATCATTGAGACAGTTTTCCCATCTATATATAAAAATCATATTATGTGCCTTTCCAACATATCTCAGCAAGAAATACATAAATGACTATATCTTGTCAATGAGATTGAAATACACTCCTCATATTTAATACTTCAAGGCAGCAAATTTCAAATGGATTCCACAACAAATTGCAAAAGTTAGGGAGAGGGCAGCGAAAAGAGTTTACCACTAGTCCCCAGATAAAGATACGCTATGCAGCCTGAAAACAACAGGCTTAGCTGAATTTATGCACATTGGATGTCCCACTAGACCCCATTGTTCCGATAGGATACAGGAAGATTCTCTTTTGGGAAGTCTAAGCAGCCGAAAAGAAAGACCTGGAGTCAGTGACATCATAGTTTTCAGATAAATGGCTTACTGAGATCGCATGATAATGAAACTCAAAGTCAATAAGCCTCACACATGTGTTCAGCCTTCCAACCAGGGAAGACCCTGAGATGGAAGATAAAAACCAGAACATACAGGGAAAACAACAACGTGGTAGAAAGAGAAACCAGTAAGGAAGAAGAAATCTTCCAGTGCCTATTATGAATATTCCAGAGAGTTAAGAGAAGAGAGTACAGGAACAGAGAATAAGAGGTTAGAGGTTAAAAAAAAGGCATTCAGATAACATATTTTTTTTGAGATTAAAAAAGATGATGGCAAAATGAAAAACTCAGTGGAAAAATTGAAAATAAAGTTAGAGAAATAGCTCAGAAAATATAACAAAAAGACAGAAAATAGGTAAAAGGAGATAAATTTAGAAAACTGTCCAGAAAATCTAATATACAATAACAGAAGTTCAAAAAGAGCAAGAACAGAGAAAATTGAAGATAGGAAATCATCAAGAAAATAATTGAAGATATTTCCCCAGGACTGAAGATCAGAAGTTTCCAGATTAAAAGGGCTCCTAGGAGACCTAAACAATGAGTAAAAATAGACCTACATAAGGCACATCATTGTAAAATTCCAAAGCGGGGCACAGGGAAGATTCTCAGAGCTCCCAGATGGAAAAACAAGGCACACACAAAGCATTACAAAGCTGGAAAGATGGAGAGTTCCTTTTAACTTCAGAAAGAATATTATTTCCTATGTAGAATTTGATGCAGAGACAAAATATCAATCAAATGAGACGATAGCATACAGATATCAAACATGAGAGACATTCTTTTCCAGGAAACTACTGGAAGATGTGATCCACAAAATTGAGGGAGCAAATCAAGGAGGAGAAAAACATGGGGCACAGAAAACAAGAAATCCAACCCAGAAGAGATACAGAAGGAATCCCTACGAAAATAGTGAGAAGAATGCTGCTCTTTGCCCATCACGCAGGACAAATGGTCTACGGTGTTAGATGGAAATTTTTAGCCAAGGACAGTGAGGGTCCTTTTCTCTGTTGCCAGCCTCCCCCACAGAGGGAAGAGATCGGTATAGTGAGAGCCAGTGCAACCACTGCATTTATTGATGCAATCCATGATGGTATATGACTAAGAATTAATAAGGAGATAAAAAATTATGCTGGACATTAAAGGTTGATGTGTCTTTTAATCTAAATCTTGGTAAGAGCCTATGGTTCCAATAGACAAGAATGAAGAAAACACAACTCTGCTTTAATAATCTTTGTATCCAATAATTCAGACTCTTTTCTATTTTTCTATGAATGAAGGGTATCCTTCTGGTATTGTGCTGGTTGCCACTTCTGTGAGTGGTCACAATAATTATACTGCATCATGAAAGCAGGGACTGTATCAGAAGCACTCTTAGCAGGAAACCTGGAAGGCTGGGAACCTCTACCCTGATGGAGTGAGCAGTGGACAAAATCAGGGTTCTTATCATACAGGACAAGGGTTGTAACTCAGCTTTCCTTAGGGCAAGGGTGGGGAATGCCCAGCCTGCAGACCCTCAAAATCATTAGGTCTGGCCCTGCCAAGGCATTAGGAGTGAGTTAATTACTAGTAAATGTTTGACAAAATATAGCAGGCCAATTTTTAAGTTGCTAAGTTTGCATGGCCCGCAAATGATGTTATAAATATCCAAATGGCCCTTGGCAAAAAAAAAAAGGTTTCCCACCCCTCAAGGAGTCCCCTGCTATTTATTTACAGAACTAGCTTGAAGAATATAGAACCATTGTTTTTACACTGTGGCAACTGAGGCTTTCTACATGAATCTGTGACTCAGTTGAAGATACTAGGAGATTGTCTGATGGTGTCATTTCTTACATGGGCTGAAAAGCATATCCCTACATTTATTCATCTTAAGATCTAGGATTTTGGTGATTTTATAAAGGAAATATGCAGTTTTGGGATTGTTTTGGTATATTTTGTTTTGTAAAATTAATGCTACTGAGTTTAACTATAGTCCGTTGTTTAGAATGTGTGTTTAGAATGATACGTGTGCTAGGAAACGGCTGAGAATTTCCTAGACGAGATATTGTTTTTGCTTCTGCCTCAGCACATCAGGAGGATATGTCATATCCCTATCAGCAACAATGACTCCCAGTAAGCAGGACGTGCCTGCACACCTCGGTTAGTTTGGATCCACGCTCTCTCTCAGACAAGCTGAACACTGATGTCAAAGTCAGTCTGTTCAGTTTACTAGTATCCAAATCTTCCCTCCTTAATTTTTGTACTGGATTTGACAGATAAAATAATAACTTATGGAAATTAAAATGATTTTCTCTACTTCTGTTTATAGAAGTTACTAATAAAGTCCAAAGTCAATTTCTGTTTTATTAGAGGAAAAATCATTTTAAGTTTATTTTCACATGAATGGAGTAGATCAGAAATATTTCAGTTACATTTTACCTGAATTAATTGCTTATGTATAGAACTAGCATTTTCCTCTAGAAAATGTTTATGTTTTATGTTTATGTTTTATGCCCCAAATCCTAACATCAGATTTAAAAGATGTACTTCTTAGTTAATATCTGTTGTGGTTTATGCTCAAGAAAATATTACTTGCCATGGGTGATTCTGCATAGTCTCTTTGGTTTCTCCAGAAAACATACCCTCTAATCCTCTTATTTAATTGAAAATAAAAAATGAGGACAAGACCATTATAATACTACCAGAAACTAACTTCTACAAGCACATGAATTAAAATATGTATCAAACTTAGGTTTTAAAGACATAAGAAGTTTTGTTCAGTATGCTTTGCATTCACCCAGCAAAACTCCTACCTGATATACAACTCAGAAATGCATTTTGAGTACTACTTGGTATCCTTAGAGTTTCTGAATATTAGTTTTGAATCGTATATTGTGAATGAAATAAAAAATCACACTGTTGGCTAAGTAACATATTATCATAAACTAGAGTTGTGCAAAATAAATGCAACTTTATTGTTAATCTGAGCTCACAATAGAATGGTTTCTCATTCTGCCTAATAGCATAAAATGTTTACCTAGTTACTTCTAGATAAACGGTGTTACTTGTAGATTAGTTCTCAGTCTCTTGGGAAAATACTCAGTCAATTCCAGGGTTTCCTCTTCCTCCTCCTTCTCCCTCCTCCCCCAAGGCTGAGCAGTGTTCATGGTGGGATTGAGAAGGACAGGTGTTCTCATTCCCAGTGTGGAAAGGTACCTCAGCATCTCACTAAGCTGTGTGTGTCTGTGTGTCTGCACCCGGAGAACAGCACATCCATGCTTAATATATGACTCTGTTGTTGCTAGTAGCACCACTTTGGATTGGATTGTATAGGTTGAATTGATGAAATGTTATATTTTGGAACACAACTTGTAAATCTAATTTAAAAATCCCAGAGTATATAAGGTGGTTGAGGAGATTTTAAATTTCTGGTTTCCCTTTAGTTGGGGAGTTTCAGGTTAGTCATGGAGAGAAAGGGACTGAAGCTGAAGATGATTTGAATAAACAGGATATACATATTCTATATGAATTTACATATATTTCTATTATTTGAATGCATACATTTTTCTTTGTATCTCTCTATATATTTAAAAATTTCTGAGACTATATATATGTGTATTTGTATCATACGCTCACACAAAGCAATTAATGCTATCCATTCTAACATTTTCAACATTATTCAAGATATTTAAGTGAAATATGTTCTTGGAATGCAATGAGTCTAGAGGAAAACTTTTGTGAGACTTTTGTGAGTAATTTTTTCCCTTCTCCATTGCTGTGCTGTGAAATCCACAAATGAAGTGTTATAGTATTCCCACTTCTCATTCACACTTGAACGAGTGCACCCACTCAACCCAGAAGTGTTTCTGAGGAAAGCTGTGATGAATGTGGCATTGCTTCCTGGGCTCTGCCGTCAGCACCACCTCCCCCCAGGCTCAGAATCCTCCAAGGTCTATGACCCAGCTCAAACATGAGTGCACCTTGGGGGTGTCTGTACTTCTGTGTGTGTGCCAATGAAAACAGAGATAAGAGTGCGTGGAGACCATGAATAACATCACACTGCAAGTGTGCAGCCAGAGGACTGCTGTGGAAAATTCCCGAGGAGCTGTAGCCTCATCTTCCAACCTGAGCTCCTTCCCACGCCCCAACACCTCAGGCTTTAGAGGTTTCCTTGCCAGATTTTACACAGGGAGGAGAGAAGAAATACCAGTTATACTATCCTGCCTTAATGGACCTTTTAAAGATCAAAATCCTGGAGAATGGCAGGCCTGCATAGATGCCTTGGGGTGACAGAGAATTTCCCCTTGCCTTCCTGTTGAAATATAAACTCTTCAAAAATAACATAGTATTTTTCAAAATGTTAATTTTGCCTTCATGGTATGACAATATAAATCATTAGTACTCTATGTAAAGGGACTTTTTCTATTAGCTACCATCAAAAGTCTAAAGGTTTATTTATTACTAGAGGCCCAGTGCATGAAATTTGTGCACTTATGTGTGTGTGTGTGGGGGGGGGGGGGGGTCCTTTAGCCTGGCCTGTGCCCTCTCGCAGTCTAGGAGCCCTCGGGGGATGTCCGACTGATGGCTTAGGCCCGCTCCCTGCCTAGCCATCAGTTGGACATCCTTAGTGCTGCTGCAGAGGTGGAAGAGGCTCCCGCCACTGCTGCTGCACTCGCCAGCCATGAGCTGGGCTTCTGGCTGAGCAGCACTCCCCTGTGGGAGCACATTGGACACCAGGGGGCAGCTCCTGCATTGAGTGGGATCAGGCCAAAACCAGCTCCCTGACATCCCCTGAGGGGTCCTAGATTGCAAGAGGGTGCAGGCCAGGCTGAGGGACTCCACCAGTGCACGATCGGGGTCAGGGAGGAACTCGAGAGGTTGGCCAGCTGGGGAGGGACAGCAGGAGGGCTCCAGGGTGTGTCCATCCTGTCTCACTCAGTCCCAATTGGCCAGACCCCAGCAGCAAGCTAACCTACCCGTTGGAGTGTCTGCCCCCTGGTAGTCAGTGCCTGTCATAGCGAGTGGCTGAGAAGCCTTAGCATATCATGAGCATATTGCTCTTTGATTGGTTGAGCAGATGACCAGATAATGAGGCACTTAGCATATTAGGCTTTTATTATATAGGATTATTGGACAAGTGTGGATTTTGGAGTTTAATGATGTACCCAATCACTCACACCTCTTTTTAAAAAATATTTTTATTGATTTCAGACAGGAAAGGAGAGGTAGAGAGAGAGAAACATCAATGATGAGAGGGAATCATTGATTAGCTGCCTCCTGCACATCCCCGGGCACTAGGGATTGAGCCTGCATTCTGGGTATGTGCCCTGATCATGAATCAAACTGTGACCTCTTGGTTCCTAGGTCTATGCTCAACCACTGAGCCATGCTGGCTGGACCACTCAGACCCTTTAGTACATTTAGAATGATAACATAAACCAGCTGGCAGGACTTTTGTAAGAATTACTTGAAATAATAATATCTGTGCTACCCAACCCAGAGGTCCTTGGAAGGTCTTGAAACCCTACAACTGACAACTTCCACTCGTAAGCTGTCATTGTCTAGAGAGCCCCACAGTCACATCAAGGGCTAGTAATAACTTTCTTTTAAAGCCAGATAGAGGCAGATGGCTCTATGAAGAATGATGACAAAGCCTCCCCAGGTGGAGCCCTCCAGATAACTCAGTGCAGACCTGACCAGATGTATGGCAGAGGGAGGAAGTACTGGCAGGGGAAACCAGTCCTAAATCAGAAGCAGAAAAATCACCTCATTTAAACTGAATTTGGTGATGCTTACAATCAGATGGAAAGGTGCCACATAAGTCCAACTTTTTGTGGAGGGCCTTCTCCATGCCCGAACCTACAGTGGACTTTCTAGAGGATATAAGGATCCTCCTGAATATTAGCTCAGGAGTTGACATGAGGAGCTTTGCATCCATATCAAAAAGCAGATAGAGGTTCATCAAGTGGTCTGCAGAAACCAGCCGCCTGTTTGAATCCCTCACTCATCATTTTCTGCCTGTGTGATATTGGGCAAGTCATGTACCCAGTGTGTGTCTCATCAGCAAAATTAGGATAGCAATACCTAATTTGTAAGTAAGGCACATTTAAGGTGTTTGGCATATAGTGAAAATACAATAAAAAATAACTATGGCATATACATTAATGACTTAGAATAGAGCTCAATGTTTTTTCAGGGATCCAATTCCATTTTGAACATAGGCAGTAGGTTTTAAAATTATACTTGCATTTAAATTTGCTAGACGTATGCTGAAATGAAAAATGATAATGTACTTTATCATGGCAAGGTTTTTCTTATATCATTGGTGCAATCAGAAGAAAAAATATAAAACTGATATTTATCATTATATAATGTTTATAATCCTATATAATAAAAGCCTACTATGCTAAGTGTCTGGGCAGCTGGTTGTCCATTCAACCAATCAAAGCATAATATGCTAATGATATGCTAAGGCTGCTCAACTGCTCGCTATGATGTGCACTGACCACCAGGGAGTAGACACTGACCAGTAGGTTAGCTTGCTGCTGGGGTCTGGCCGATTGGGACTGAGTGAGATGAGCTGGACATGACCTGGAGCTCTCCTGTGGTCCCTCCCCGCCTGGCCAACCTCCCATGTCCCTCCCTGGCCCCGATCATGCATCGGTGGGATCCCTCGGCTTGGCCTGCGCCCTCTTGCAATCCTGGCTGAGGGAGGAAGTACTGGCAGGGAAAACCAGTCCTAAATCAGAAGCAGAAAAATCACCTCATTTAAACTGAATTTGGTGATGCTTACAATCAGATGGAAAGGTGTTATGTAAGTCTAACTTTTTATGGAGGGCCTTCTACATGCCCAAACCTACAGTGGACTTTCTGGAGGATATAAGGATCCTCCTGAATATTAGCTCAGGAGGATCCCAAGTTCACAAATTTTGTGCACCGGGCCTCTAGTTTTATAATAACATATACTTCTATGTGCCAGAAACTACTCTAAGCTGTTTTATATAAATTTAGTCTACTTAAACCTTACAAAAACTCGAGGAGATACATAAGTACTATTATTATGTACATGTCACATATGCAAGAATACAGGAATTAAGAGAAGAAGAACAATGAAATTATTTGAATTGCTTTATGTCTTTTGTTGATGATAACTAGGAACTCTTGGCCTCCCATTAGATCTCATTTTTATATGTTTATAATCTATTGGTTTAATTTTTAAGCAAAGTTTTATCTGTGTTATTTATATTAAGATTTCACTGATTGTGTATACCATGGAGGGTCATTTGGGGACAGGGCCAAGCTGACTGAGGAATGGATTACAGTGGTTGAGTGGTTTCTGGAGATCCTTAAGAGATAGGTCAGTGAACTGGAGAAGTCAAATGACAACTGCTAGCAATAGAAATGATTTTGAAATTACTTTACATTATTTAATGTGACCAAATTCCTAAATGGCAAAGATGCTTGATTATAGGTCCTTAGTCTATTGTTTTATGAGGAAATCCTAATGGTGAAAAATCATCTAGCAAACCATCACAAGGAACTTTTCATTGGAAGCACTGATTTAAGCCATGATTTCTAATTACTCTCTGAGATGACTATTTATCAAGGTATGCACAGACCATGCTTTTTGAAATCTATTGAATTTATTTTCATTTTATAAACACTAACCTTTGAAAGGAACATAGCCAGTGCTATCAGCAGTCACTATGTTTTAATTGAACCAATTACTCAAATAATGATGGATTTGAATTGGTTTTCTTTGTGTTTATGAAAACAGGATTGTAGACTTGAATTTTTCTTCCCCATTATTTAACAGTAAGAAGAAAACTCAAGTATTTTAGAATAACAGTATAATTCTCTATGATTGGTTTAAAGGCAACATTGAACTATTTTGACACTCAAATGGATTATGGAAAATACTTCTGAAAAGATGACATTTTCAATTTTAAAGGTAGGATTGTGTACAGAAGCTGTTCTTGTGTCTCATCCACACCAGACCTGATTCTCTCTTGCCTCCAGTGAGTGACAAGCATACATGTTAAACCTGGGTAGGAATTCCTACAAAGGAGAATATGCCTCCCTGGTTCTCACTATACTTCAGAACCTTCACTCAGATCTCAACAGCTGGCTTCTGACTGCAGGTGAAGAATTGAGGCAAATAGTAATGAAGAGTTACCTCTATTCCTTCTATCTTCAAAAGAAGCAGTCTACAAGGCAATACTGCAAAGTATTTTTTTGGTGGGGGGGGAAACACAAGAAAACTCAAGAAATTTCTCTTATCCTCCAGATGAAAATTTCCTTTTTATTTTCCTCCTGAAGTGCTGGGGGGACCATTTTACCCTGGGAAGGTGAAGTTCTTGATGGGCTTGCACACCCTCTAATTGTCCTGATAGAGATGGCGAGCGTTCTGGTAAACTCATCCAAACATTGGAAGACAGTGGCGATTTTGTTCTCATGGGCACAAGATAGAGGTAGAATCATAGACTTTCAGGTCTAGTTATAGCCTCCTTACTTTAATAGCTGGGGAAAGTGGGACCCAAGAGCCAGCTTGCCCAGGATAACTTTGTCCCACAGCCGTTGTAAGAATGCAGATCTAGGGTCTTTGTACTACTTTGCCTCCCACAGGAGTCTTTAGGTATTTCTCAATCCTCTTTTCTCAGTAGTAGATTTCACTGCCTTGAATGAATTATCATGTCCAAAATTATGTAAGCTTTCCTCCAAACTGCAGCTTGTTTGCATTCTGCTTATAGTATATATAGCCCGAGACTTAAAAATACCTTTCCTGAAATAAAGGAACTCAATATTCTTAAAGTAGCAAAACATTGAGTGCCTTATTTATTGATACCTCCTCCTACAGTGGTTCCAAGCTATTTAGAGCACAGTTTTAAGAAATGATTTTATAATATAAAATATGAACATGACAAATATTGACAGAAATTTCTTTTTTAAATCAAGTTGCAATAATTTCTGTGGACTTATGAGTTAGACAATCTAGTTCCCCAACCAACCCTTGACCCAATGCTATATTCAGTTTGGAGCCACCTCTAATGCAATATATGAACTCAAGACAAATTCAACTGTCTAAATGTAAGAGGTAGGGGCAAGTAGCCAAGGACCAAGAGAACTCAGCTGCTCAATAGTGGTCACCACACAGTGGTCACTTCAAGACCCCTATTAACCTCAAAACTCTTAAATCCACGTGCGAAGGTGAATGGGCCAGTCCCTATCACAAACACTGACTTTAGGTGTGAGCATGTTTTGTTTTTTGGTTGCTCTGAGGAGCTTTTTTGCTCCTGCACTCAGGAATTCATCAGGCTTATGTCCCCTCAGAGGACAGCAATAACAATGTTTATGCCTTGTGGAGTCTCCATAGTCTAAATTAGCACTTCTATCTGATAAGTAATGTTGCTGCTCTTCTAAAATTCTTATTCTACATGCATCTAGGAAAAGGGTTGGCCAAGGTTAGACCAGAGGGGGAAATGCTCAAACTCCAGATTTGATGCAGTCTCTTTTGTGTCCACATCCACCATCCCTGCCCACAAGAACATGAATGTCCTTGTTTTTCCAGAGGCCCCTATCAAACCTTAGTTATTTTGAGACACTGTCCTATCTATTTCTCTCAGGCCTTGCAACAGAGTGAGTGGTGAACAAAAATATGTTACGTGTGATCTTTGTGTTCCTTGGCAAATTATTTTACCTTCCAAAATCTTGTCTATGTAGCTATAAAATTGGAATAATATTATGTATCCTAGGATGGTATGACCCCTGTGAGGTATTGGGTGTGGTACCTGACCCATTTGGTCAGGAGCCAGGGTGTGAGAGTGGGCCTGGAAGTGTCAGACCAAGACTTTGCCCATGATGAAAGATGCAGAGTCTGGGGCGGTGTCCAAAGGGCAACATGCTAAATAGACTGTCTTATTGTACGGAGCTAGAAAGGAGACAAGACCATAATCCAAAAGAGGACACAAGAGATCAGAGGTTAAAGTAACCAAATAAACCCAGGCATCAAAATCTAAGTTGATACTGGACGCCAAACGGAGGCAACAAGTTTGAAGCAGGAGATCAGACCAAGATCAGGTGGAACTGGAGCAAGGGCTGGATGGGAGGTAACATCGGTGCAGAATGAAGCTCAAGGATGCTGAGATGGGGGACAATGTATGCCAAAGAAAGGTTATTGTGGGGGCATAATCTAAAGGGATTCACTATGTAAAGGGTAGAACTCTAGTTAAATGCAGTGGTAGCCTATGTCATTGTTTGACATTATTCTGTGTTCCTTTTTAGGAAGGACTATACTTATCAACCTATTAAATTCAGATGTGGCCATGAGATTTGCTTTGTCCAATGCAGTTTAAAGCCATTTGGTAGAGTTTAAGAGCTTAAGAGCTAGCATATGCTCTTCCATGCTCTCTTTTTTCTTTATCTCAATATCTGCTAGAGATTGGCCTCTCTGTCTGGGTCTTAGAATGAGTATAATGAAGACATTGGAGCAGAATTTCCAAATGATCCTCAATAAAACCTGTACCAAGAAATACATTTATGTTATTTTCTGCCACTGACATTTTTTAAAATCACAGCATTATCTAGCCTATCTTGACTGATATGAATGAAGATACTGGTTGGAAGCTAATAATGGTGATGTCTGGTTATACTTATTTTAATATGACAGGCAAAGTATGACAATGATGTTGCAAGAGAAAACAACTAGAAAAAATATGACTTCAATGTTTATTTAGGATGATTTGTAGCAGAGAGTGAAGTCTCCAGGTATATTTGTTACATATGCTAATATCATAGCCAGTCAAGTGAAAAATAAATGAATAGGAGACCCAGCTTCCTTTATTCTCTTACAGCCCAATAGAAACTCAGAATAAAATCAAACACACACACACACACACACACACACACACACACACACACACAAACACTTGCACACTTTCACTGTATTAAAAGCATGTAAAAGGGTCCTTTTCTTGCCATTTAAGAGTTCAAAGTCTAAGAAGACCAAACATACCAGGTTGCTGAGTTTTGTTATTGCGATTGTATTGTTATCCTAGCTATCGTCATCATTATCATTTTACTGTTGCTTTTGTGGTGTTAGATATTAGACACAAAGAGTGGCTGTTGATTGGAGTTGTGAAAATTAAGTTTCATTGTTTTTTTGTCATGTTTAGTTTTCTGAGCCATATATGTAGCCTTTGAAGGGAGAAAGGTGGTAATTTATTATTTTATATAAACAAATGGCTTAGGAAAAGTTGTGGTTTTGAAGTGATGGAACTACAGAATGAGGAAGGTTTTGAAAAAAGGATGCAATCAGTTAGACAGGCGGGGGATGGACTCCACCCTTAGAGGAAAGTCAAGACAGAGCCCCAGGAGCTAGCAAGAGCTCATCTCAGATCACAGAGGCTAATTCTCGAAGGCAGGCCCAGGGAAGGGGTGACTGTTAAAGATGAATGGACCATTCAGCCATTCTGACTTGGCCTAGGAATGTGGGCATGTACAGAGGACAATACAGAGATTTTTCTTCATTGTTTTTCCATTTGCAAACACAGCTTTTCATAGCTTCTACATTAGTAATCCACTGAATATTGTATTGGCATTTGACCCAAGCCCTTCACCATATCCATGATATGCAACACCAATTGCAGGGCTGTTGGCAACACTAACTGTTCATTTTTCTCAATTGATCACATGTCTACTTTTGAATTAAGAAAAATGCTGAGAACAAAGGCAAGGAGCCTTTCTGAAAATAATGCTGAAGGGCATTCTTCTTAAGATGAAAGTAAATGTAAGTGAGACTTAGCAAATACCTGCTCTGGCTTGGGTTATTTTAAAGGTGCTATTCTTGAGCATTTTATTTTATTATTTTATTTTATTTTATTATTATTTTTTTTTTTTTTGTTAATCCTCACCTGAGGGCATATTTCCATTGATTTTTAGGGAGAGTGGGAGAGAGAGGGAAAGAGAGAAACGTCGATGTGAGAGAAACACACCGATTGGTTGCCTCCTGCATGTGACCCCACTCGGGCTGGGGAGGAGCCTGCAACCAAGATATGCATCCTTGACTGGAATCGAACCTGGGACCCTTTGGTCCACAGGCCTATCCACTGAGCCAAACTGGCTAGGGGCTATTCTTGAGCATTTTAAATGAAGAGTTGCCTTTCTCACAAGTTCTTTGAAAAATTTTCCTGAATTGTATTCAGTGCCTGCTAATTTACCATGCAGCATTTTCACCTTTGTGTTAACAATGTACATTGAATGTATTTGGGTATATGTTATTATGTTTGTTTATGTATAATTGCTGCAAAATAAAGTTTATAAAAGACACAGGTTTTTTTTTTTAGATTAAATAAGTTATCTACTGCTTCAGCTAAACCACCATTCTAAAAAGAGTTTATTCTTCAAATACTGAAAATAAGTATATCCAGCCTTTTATCAATCAGCAAAAGGGAAATTCATTGAATACATAATAGAAGTGATATTCTGCTCCCGCTAGTTTATAACTTTCTTCAAACATTTCTGAAATTTAATGGGGTATAAGTACATACACATAAATAAATAATTAAATAGAAGTTGGCTATAAAAATGAATAAATAGCCTGACCTATGTGGCTCAGTTGGTTGGAGCATTGTCCCATACACCAAAACATTATGGGTTAGATACCTAGGTCAGGGTGCATACAGGAGGCAACTGATTGATGTTTCTCTCTCACATCGATGTTTCTCTCTCTCTAAAAAATCAATAAGCGTATCTTCAGGTGAGGACTAAAAAACTGAATAAATATAAAACACATATAACAATAGATGATGTCTGCATAATGTGGAAAAACTAGGGCAATAGTTTAGATTTTATTGCACTGTATGCAGTTATAAGAAATCATATTTTAAGTGTGCGTAGGATATTTGAGGAGTCCAGAGAAGGATTAGCTTTACTTATATGTAGAATAGACCACAGCCCTTGAGATGGGATTCTGGGTATTTGAGGAAGTTCCTATTCTCAAAGAATTAACCAAGCATTTCCTGCTAATATCTAGGATGTCATTAGAAGAGACTCCTTGCCTGGATTTCAAGCAAGGTTTTTCTTTCTTTCTTTTTTTTACTAATAAAAAAATTGTATTTACTTAGAAGCATTCAGAATGTCAACAAAACAGCTGCAGCTTTTTTGCAATTACAGAGTGGTATTCAGTTAACAGAACAACAATTATTTCGTATAAGCTGCATCAGAGACAACTGGAGATGAAAAAACTACCATCCCCATATATAACTAATTTGTGCTGTGCACCAACAAGAACTTGCTTTAAATTTCCATGCCAATTTACAACCCCCATACTGTACCAGGCAAGGTTAGCGGCTATTGAAAATACTACCAGGACAGGGCTATCTAAAGACACATTCGGTAGTGTGTTAACTATGCAAAAAAAGACACTGAACAGTTTAAAAACAAATCTTACACAGCTTTACATTTTAATTTTTTTTCTTTAAAAGGAGTGAGTTGTGTACAGGGGGGTTAAATGCTTTATAGACAAGGAAAAGAAAACTGCGCTAGAACTAACTTATTCATCATCATCATCTTCTTCTTCATCTTCCTCCTCCCCTTCCTCCTCATCATCTTCCTCATCTTCTTCCTCTTCCTTCTTTTTCTTGCTTTTTCAGCCTTGACAACTCCCTTTTTGGCAGCATCAGGCTTTCCTTTAGCTCGGTAGGCAGCAATATCCTTTTCATATTTCTCCTTCAGCTTCGCAGCCTTCTTTTCATAAGGCTGCTTGTCATCTGCGGCAGTGTGAGTCCACATCTCTCCCAGCTGCTTTGCAACGTCACCAATGGATAGGCCGGGATGCTCTCCTTTGATTTTGGGGTGATACTCAGAACAAAACAAGAAAAAGGCCGAAGGAGGCCTCTTGGGTGCATTGGGATCCTTGAATTTCTTTTTTGTTTCCCCTTTAGGAGGAATATAAGTTTTCATTTCTCTCTCATAACGAGCCTTGTCTGCCTTTGCCATGTCTTCAAATTTTCCTTTCTCCTTAGCAGAAATGGTCCTCCACCTCTCTGAGCACTTCTTAGAAAACTCTGAGAAGTTGACTGAAGCATCTGGGTGCTTCTTCTTGTGTTCCTCCAGGCAAGTTTGCACAAAGAAAGCATACGATGACATTTTGCCTGTCGGCTTCGTAGGGTCTTCTTTGCCCATGTTTAATTACTTTCCCTCAGCGAGCACACAGTCACCCAGTGCCCGGCCGGCTCACATTTGCCCCAGCACTGTCTCTATGGAGCTCAATGTACTGAAATCTTCTTTATTTTTTAATGGTTTGCTTTTACTACACTGACAATTTTTACAAAGTGAAATTTCATATAGTTAAGCATTATGCACATGGTTAAACAATGAAATTGCTTGGAAGGGACTTTAATGAAAAGTGGCAGCTCTGTGCACTGCCCTCATCTCTCAGGTCTAACCCCAGGGAGAATAAAGTTTTAACAGTTGCTCTTTTTAGTTCTCTTGTTATTTTCTTATTAACAATTTGACCCCATCTCTTGTCCATTCCATCAGTGCTGACATTCTCTCTTCTCTTCCTGCTATCAGAAGTGGTAATTTTAGCTCAATCTTCACCACCACCACCCCTGCTAATAGTTACATCAGATTCCTGGCCAACTGATTAGTTGTACAACCTTGGAAGGCAGTAGGATCACTCATTCGTCCCCAGGCCTTCCATTTCTTCCCACTTCTTATCCTGACCTTAGTCTTCCCTGGCAGACAGTCACCCCCTTTGTAGCTTCACCGCCTTAGTAGCTGTCGCCCCCTCTGCATGTCTTCTAACCTCTACATCACCATTAGCACTCCTCCATCCACCTCCTTTCCCAGGGATAGACAAGTTTCTCTCTGCCTCTTGTTGTCTATTGTCCTTATCGCCCTGGGCTTTTATTTTGGTCCTTGTTTACTACAACATTAATGGGAGGTCAGAAGGGGAGGAAGGAAGGCAGGGAAGAAGAGAAGATGCATGAATTTTAAGTAGGAATTGCAGGCAGATGTTCTCAGAGCAGGGTATATGCAATTTCTAATGATGGGTTGATAGATTGCATCAGTTTTTCAAAGAGGTCTCTGATACCCCAGAATTTAAGCTTAAGGCTCTTTTTAAAAAAATATTTTTATTAATTTTAGAGAAGAAGATAGAGTGAGAGAGAGATAGAAACATCATTGATGAGAAAGACTCGTTGATCTGCTGCCTCCACTTAGCTATCTTCACAGGTTCCACACTGGCATCTTGCCCACAACCCAGGCATGTGCCCCAACCAGGAATTGAACCAGGACCTCTTGGTTCATAGGTTGATGCTCAACCACTGAGCCATGCCATGAGGCAAGCTTAAGGCTCTTCCTTCACAGAGTTAAAATACCTAAATCATTTCAAAGTGTAGACTTCATATACCCTACATTATTAATCATATAGATTTTTATTCAAAATATAGATTCTTGACCTTACTGAATTAAGTAAGCTGGGCCAGGGACTCTCAAATATGCATCTTTAACAAGCTCCTGAGGTAATTTAATATCTTATATAATAAAGAGGTAATATGCAAATTGACCATCACTCCAACACACAAGATGGCTGCCCCCATGTGGACACAAGGTGGCCGCCACAAGATGGCCAGTAGGGGAGGGCAGTTGTGGCGATCAGGCCTGCAAGGGAGGGCAGTTGGGAGGGACCAGGCCTACAAGGGAGGGTAGTTGGGTGCAATCAGGCCTGCAGGGGAGGACAGTTAGAGGAGATCAGACCTGCAGGGGAGGGCAGTTGGGGGGGACCAGACCTGCAGGGGAGGACAGTTACGGGCAACCAGGCCTTCAGGGGAGGGCAGTTAGGGGCAACCAGGCTACCAAGGGAGGGAAGTTAGGGGTGACCGGGCCAGCATGGGAGGGCAGTTGGGGGCAACCAGGTCAGCAGGGGAGGGCAGCTGGGGGCAACCAGGCTGGCAGGGGAGGACAGTTAGGGGCGACCAAGTCGGAAGGGGAGGACAGTTAGGGGTAACCAGGCCGGCAGGGGAGGGAAGTTAGGGGCAATTGGGCTGGCAGGGGAGCAGTTAGGCATTGATCAGGCCAGCAGGGGAGTGGTTAGGGGGTGATCAGACTGACAGGCAGAAGCAGTTAGGGGCAATCAGGCAGGCAGGCAGGCAGGCAGGCAGGTGAGCGGTTGAGAGCCAGCAGTCCTGGATTGTGAAAGGAATGTCTGAGATTGGAGAGGGTGCAGGCTGGGCTGAGAAACACACACCCTCCCCCCGTGGACAAATTTTGTGCACTGGGCCTCTAGTTACATATAACAGAAATACAGATGATTTTACTATATATAAATATAAAATATATATTATTTACAGGCAAAATTGTAGATGAGAGGCCACCCCTTTTAGTTTTGAACACAGAATTGGAAGAGAAAGATGTACCCTTAAATCTACCTTTTTAAAATCATATGCTATATGTCTAGAACTTTTGACTGATCTCATTGAAATATTTATGAATTTAAAATTTAAGCAGCAACTTGATTGCATCATTCATAAGATGTAGCATTGAGGCAGCTGGAACATCCATTCAATGACCATATATCATAACTTCTGTTTATGACCATTTCCGCAGCCTCTTTTCCACCATTTCCACAAGTTTAAATATCATAAATGAAGATTGGTTTTCCATAATTTTTTAAACAAGTATTTTTTTTTAACAGCTCCATATGATTAGTTTTCTCCTCTGGTTGTTTTCAGATTGATTTTTTTGTGGCAAGATTTTTAGTTTTCAGAATTTTGTCAGCTATAAAAGGGTCAGTAATTCTCGGGTACATGCTATTTCATTTTCTAAATCATCTTAATATTGAAAGCTGCTTAATCCTCTAACTATCCACACAGTACAGTTTCTCTTCTAAAATGCAGCCATTGAACAGAAAGAATGGTGCCAAAATGACAGCATAAAAATTTGGAGGGATTTGTATAAAACCTTAATTGGCACTTTCCATGACATTTTAAAGGCATCAAGTATTTCAAAGTCATTTTAAAGAATTGTTGTTACTGTACCAGTCATCTAAAAAGAATAAATTTACCCACTAGGCTGTTAACTTCAGTATGAATTTCCTTGGAACAGTGAATAATTCATAGTGATGCTCTTATCCTTTCAAACTACAATTAGAATTAACAACTAAAATTTTGCAGACACTGATTCTAAATAGAACGACTGTAGGACATTTTGTGAAGTTGCTCCTTCTTAGGAGTGGACATTGGCTTCCTACTGAGCACGATGCATTTCCTCCCTATAGGCTTTCTGATGTTTGACTTAAGAAGGAAGGAATAAACAAACTCGTTAATTTATAGGGCAATTTGTAATCCTCACAAGTATTACATCCTATCAGTTTTTTCTTTCTTTCAAATACATTTCCACTGAGTTGCAGCATTGTTTTCTCCTCATTTTCATTTCAAATACTTCTCTGTCCAGATTCATCAGCTACTAATTGAGCATTTAACATATCACAGAAGTACATTCCAGAAAAGACCAAACTAGGAGGCTTCCAATTTGCAGTTGGACTTTAACCAGCGGCTTGGTTTTACTAATGTTTGAATATAGATTCTAATGTATAGGCTTGGTGTGACCATTATTAAACCATCCCCACTGTGGCCTGCCGTTTTCCCCCATAGGTCCACTGGCCTGTGAAGATAGCTAAGTGGATAAATATGCTCATACTTAGACCTGGCAAGTCAAAGGGATATTGGAAACTGAACTAATCTTGATGGGAAAAAAAAACATCTGTATATTACATGATACTTTTTAAACAACCAGGAAGACAGAAAAATAAAAACATTACACATAAACTGACTTTCGCTTCTTTTTTATGGATTAAAAGAGGTGGGATCATTAAGGGATATCCTACCCTCAACTTCACATTGACTGCTAGTTACACGAATTACACTTGGCTTTCGCCTTGGAAGGCAAATGAGAGACTACAAAGGGAGAAGGCACAAGGGGACACAAGGGAGAGGAGTCTAAGGGCTGAGGTATTAGGTCCTGCCATTCCATCTTACTTAGTGTAGTAGTCTTCTTCCTCTACTTCTTCTTCTTCTTCTTCTTCTTCTTCTTCTTCTTCTTCTTCTTCTTCTTCTTCTTCTTCTTCTTCTTCTTCTTCTTCTTCTCCTTCTCCTTCTCCTTCTCCTTCTCCTTCTCCTTCTCCTCCTCCTCCTCCTCCTCCTCCTCCTCCTGCTCCTCCTCTTCCTCCTTTTTCTTTTTCTTCTTCTTCTTCTTCTTCTTCTTCTTCTTCTTCTTCTTCTTCTTCTTCTTCTTCTTCTCCTTCTCCTTCTTCTTCTTCAGAAAGGAACACTACTTTTATTAATGTGTCAATTCATTAAAGTTATGCAGAAAACATTATTAATATAATCCATACTATCACAGTAATCCTCAGAGGAAAGGGGGGAGGATCAACCAAAGAACTTATATGCATATAGGCATAACCCAGTGTATTCTTTCACTGGACATTCCTTGAAAAGAGTGGTCAGCCATGTCCAATGTTTCCACAAAGAGCAAGGAAGATAAATGCTGAAGGGCTTTTCCTTCTTAGCTTGAGACAATTGGAAGCCACAGATGACCTTGAGAGTTGAGGACACAATTCAACTGTCTGCTGGTGAGCAGTAAAGGGAGGTAAGGAAGTGGAAAATAGTGGGGGTGGGCTAGTCAAGAAGCTTAGCAAACACTGCTGGAAGTTGAGTGCTACTGGGCCCTTACCAGGGAGCCTTCTAGAATTGCACAATCTGAACAATTACTCTTTGCAATACCTAACACAGAACATAACTGACACTTAAATGAATGAACTTAATGTTTCTTGAATATATGAAAGACAAAATCTACACAAAGGAAGAAAAGATTTTTACAAAGAATGTAATGATGAAAATGAAATCATAATTGCATTTTGAAGATTATACCAAGAATGGATTCAATTTTATTTTGAGAATTAGGCAGAGTCAGAAAGAAAGACAATGATGATGATAATAATAACACTGCCTGTAATGGCATAAATCTTGGTGACTCATGAAGCCTTTTTCATATTCATTGTCTATTTCTTCATGGAAAAGTGCAGTGTAGGACATTTAGGAAAGAACTGTAACCTAAAGCGCATGACAGGTGAGACTTGAAATTAGAATGTAGGGAAAGTTCTTAAAATAGATTTCTAACTAGCTAAAGTCATGATGTCGTGAGGTTAAAAAGAAAGACTGAATTAACACACAGGAACAACGCGAGATCAGAATGGGTAAGAGAAGCATAGCAGGTATATCCTGTGAGATCATCCCATTTCATCACAATTCCACGTTAGTCTGAGCTTTATACAGCTCTGTGTATCAGTATAAGCTCTCCATTTAAAAACTGGGCCAGAGGGCAAAAATTTAAGGAAAAATTCACACAAGAGCTTTAAAGATTATTAAAGACTAAAGAAATAGGACCTACTTTGAAATAGTCAAAGAACTAGACTTTTCCTAAATCCTTAGTCATTGTTTCAGAATTCATGATGATTCACATAATGTAACGGCATGGGGGAAGGGCTGATTCCAATAATCCAATTACAATTATTTTATAAAAGAAATATCCAACCTCAGCTGCAGATCTTGGTATCAGCAGATCTTTGCCCAAGGCTTTTTGGTTTGCCTGGTACAGTTTCCTTTGGGGAAGAACATTCTAACAAGATTTTGTAGGGGTTAATGACTGTGGGGGTTTTGCAGCAAGGGTAGAATAAAAGGAAAATAGGTTTATTTAGACTAAGTAAGCAATGGAGGAGTTAGTTTAAACAGAAGTTGTCAGAGGGGGTTGTGGAGCCTACTTCTCTGGAGAGTTTAAAAATAGGCCAAGCACTCATCTCTCTGGGATGGTTTCAGCCTGCAGAGAAACTAGAGGACAGCCACAGCCCTCTTGTGTTCCCTTCCACCTCTCTGAGTCTATAGGCTAAAACAGTATCTGAGGAGGCCTCCTGGGCAGGGTCAGTTGTTCCTAACTAGAGTACTTTCTGGCCACATGGAATGATACGTATATAAGGGAGAGTGGCGTCAGAATGTTCCCTGAACCTCACTTTGTCGGCATTACCAAGACAGGGTCTTCCACCTATCAGCACCATCTGCCGAGAAGCACAGAGGATGCCAGTTAGTATTAAATGATACTGCTCGCCCTAACCGGTTTGGCTCAGTGGATAGAGCGTCGGCCTGCAGACTGAAGGGTCCCAGGTTCGATTCTGGTCAAGGGCATGTACCTTGGTTGCAGGCACAACCCCAGTAGGGAGTGTGCAAGAGGCAGCTGAATTGATGTTTCTCTCTCAATGATGTTTCTAACTCTCTATCCCTCTCCTTTCCTCTCTGTAAAAAAATCAATAAAATATATATATAAAAAATGATACTGCTCTATCGTATTTTATTTGTCCCATTGTAGTGTGAATGTGTGTGTGTGTGTGTGTGTGTGTGTGTGTGTGTGTGTGTGAGAAAATACAGTAAGCAAAACTAATTGGAAAGGAAACTCAGTTAAAAATCCAGAAAACAGACCAGTGGGTGTGGCTCAGTGGTTGAGCATTGACCTATGAACCAGGAGGTCACAGTTTACTTCCCAGTCAGAGCACATGCCCAGCTTGCAGCTCAATCCCCAGTGTGGGGCATGCAGGAGGCAGCTGATCAATGATTCTCATCATTGATGTTTCTATCTCTCTCTCCCTCTCCCTTCCTCTCTGAAATCAATACTATATTTAAATCCAGAAAACATAAACGGGGAAAAGACCTTCATGTCCTTTTGAGGTTAGGGTCTAATGTCAAGCATTAGATTCGACTTTAAAGCCTAACATTCAGTATTTGAATTTCCTTGGGTTTGACCCCTGTCTAGGACTGTTTTCTGTTGCCAGCACAGGGGGATTTCCTCTTAGAAAATAAGCTGTGATCCAGTCCCCTAAGGCTGCTGGGTAATGGCCTTTGTCTCACACCTGCTGAAGAGACAGCAGAGCCCACAGGCACAGAGTTAGCTTTAAGTATCATGTACCCCATCATTTGGTGGGTGGGTGTTGTCGCTAACTACACTTCCACCTCAAAGAAAGTGGTGAGTTGCCAAAAAACAAGGATGTTCCAACTTAAGGATTATGCTGAGTTCTTTCTAAAGGACCACTTTTTATGAAAAGATAAGTTTTATCCTAAAATATTTTCTAAATTTACTTAGGCACTCTATCCAAGGAAAATAGTTTAAGTATTGCACCATGTAACTACCATCTGCAGAATTGGAACAACTTTCTCTCAACAAAGGTCTATCTTTATTCATCAAGTGGTCTCAGATGGCCTGTGTGGGGTGAGGAACCTGCCAAGGTCACAATTATGCAGGTTGACCCAAGGAGACACTGGACAGGCACCCTACAGCCTGGAAAATTTATAAACAAGTGGTGAAAATATGATTTTGTTCTTTTTAAATTGTTCTTGTTGCTTCCCATAATTGCTGCTTTTCTGAAAGGTCAGTTTTAGGAAAAGGAGACTTTTTTTTTTTTTTCATCTCCCAAATGCTAAGTTGATGCCCTTCCCTAGAAGTCTTCCCATTAATTAAGTTGGCCTGAAGGTCATACTACTAAACTATAATCAATATGGAGGCTGGTGGCTGCAAGGTGCTCATTGACATCCCCAAAGAGGGAGAGTGTCCACAATCCATAGGGAAGAGCAGAACCCTGGAAGATTTATGGCTTTGATTTTGAAAAGGTGTGGGAATGCCCTGTGATGCTCCCCCTCCGCCCCTGTACTCCTTTTGAATGTTAATGCTTTCTTGGGGATGATTTCAGACACACTGCTAGGATACTGCCTCTACTCACTGAAGCAGAATCCTCGGAGGAGTTGCTGAGGCAGAACTGAAATCATGGCTCGCCTCAGAGAAGCAGCCGTGTTGGCCGCTAATGATACCTCACCCAGAAAGACGATGCTCCTTTAACTCGAGGCTTTTAATGGGAAGTTTCTAAGCCTGAAACAACAGCTTTAGATCTGGGGTGTGCCGCCAGCTGCGTGCGGCTCCCACTGTCTCCTGCTTTAACACAGCCTGGTCGGGAGAATGGAAACTAAAGAAGCTTGTAACTACCTGTAACTGTTCCACCAGGAAATGGATCAAGTGTTTGTTCAGCCAGACTCAGGTACCTGACCGTAACTGTGTCTGTGACAGGCTAGTTAAATGTTTCTCTCTAACTTTACAATTTGTGCATGAGCAATAATTGCATAGATGCCTTTTGGATCTCAGTTCTGAATTCAGAGCTCGCTGTCAGATAAAGTGTAATTAAACAGCTGCTAGGTGAAGTTAATGTGGGGGAGGCGGCGAAATGTAATGATGCCTTTATTTTTAAAGCATGCTTAAGTTTATAATGCTACTGACACTGGATAAAGGAGCAGTAAAATAGACTTATTTCTTGGTTAAGCTGCAGTAAATTATTCTTGAAAGCTATTTGGCCATGACAGTATTTTTTTTCCCCCTTTACCTAAAATATCCTGTCTTCCAAAATGTCATAGGGATGTTTTAATTTGTTTACAAAGGATCACAACTCAACAACTCATAATGATAGTGCTGACTGTCCCTGGTGTCCCTGGTGTCCCCGGGTGATGAGCAGTGTGCAGCCTTAGCCCTTTGAGTATCAGCAGGCACTCCTTTTCGCTAGGAAACGTAAGGAAAACTGGGTAGCATAGTAATGTTTGTTGCTTGAAGTTAAAAGTTCCAGTTTGCTAAGGGTGCCTTTTGCTACCCCCAGTTACTGACTGAGTCTAGGTGGTATTTTCCTGATGTTCTCAGCTAGGCTGCAGCCTTGCCCTTCTGTCCCTTTAAGACTCTTCAAGCAGATGTTAGGAAGAAGAGGAAGATAGGGAAGAAGTAAAGCTGAGGTTAGGGCTCGGGCTGAAGTGAAAGGTCTCCTGAGCTGACAAGCACGGACCGGCAGGGTCCACTCCCAAATCTAAGCCGACCTGTCTGCAGGCTGACTTTGCAGAGACGCCCCGGCCAGCCAGAGGGACTAGACCTCCCCTGCAGCAGTGGGGGCTGGCAACAGTTCCGAAACTGCCTGTTGACATTTGTAGCTGACCACATTCACATGTCTTTAAAATCATCGTTTATGGGCTTCCTCGTAGCCTGGGGTCTATTATCTGAGTGTGTAAACTAATATTTACTCTTAGCCGTCCCGTGAATTCTAAAGCATCAGGGCTATTGTATTGGAACAGGGGAGCTGTATTTGGAAAAAGAGGAATATGGAAGTTGCCATGTATTTATGTGAGTCAAAAAAGGGGGTGGTTAAAATGCACGAAGTACCTGGAAAGAGTCAGGAAATCTTTCCCGGAAGTTCTTGGCTGGTCACCAAGAGGGCCACACACTGTATGAATTTATAGGAAACATTTTCCACTCTGTATGTATCTCCTGGAATGCAAGTTACTATTCACAGGGCTCACACACAGAATTTCTGCAGGAGTCATAGGTATCCTCAAGATTCATTTGCTTCTAAGGGATTTGATTGCTTAGATGATGAGGTGGATTTTGTGGAGGGCTCACAACTGTGGGGAAAGAGGTACAATAGCCTTGACTGGAATGTTCGCATGTCTTGTGGCGGGGAGTGAAGGTGGGTGGACCTCCTGAGGCGCCAGTTATGTAAACGGCAATGCAGCTGAGGCTTCTTTTAGCTCTGAACATAGAGAATAACTCTATTGAGCATCAGTCTCAGGACATGCATTATTTTAATCACTGAAAGCCACGTTAACATTTCAATAGTGAGCTTCAGAACTGTGGCAGAATAATGCTGCACTTTGAGTAAGGCTGTCTCTGCCAGTTGTTGCAAATTCAGTCCTGCTCACCTAGTCAGTTCCCTGCCTGTCGCAGCCCAGGACTGGGCTCGCTAGTCGGCTGGGCAAATATAAATAAGGCACACAGGGTGTCTTTGCAGGACAAAGCGTCCTGTCTGACACATGTGAAAGTAAACTGGACAAGCCTGCGAGTGTTCTTGCTCAATGGACGAACTGTTTTTACACCTACTTTTGAAAACATGTCAAGTCACATAACTAGGTTTCTGGCCTAGAAGTTTTAAAAAATCAGGAACAGCAATTATGTGGTTGAGGAGTACTTGAACACAGACAACGTTGCTTAACTGCACCCTGCATGCCATTAGGGGCCAAGAGATGACGACGTTCTATTCGCTCCAACGTGTCAGAGAGAAACTTGCCATCCAGCATCCTTAGGCGGATGCTGCTCTCTTGGTAACGATGTTTCTTTTTATTTGGGGCAATTGACTTAGAATCTCTCTTGCTTTGTGTGCTTACTTGCATAACAGAAGTCAGAAATAAATCTTATTTTTCACAAAAATGGTCTAAAGAGAATACACTCATTCTTCTTTGCCTGTTTACGAACCACTCACTATACCAGGCAGGACTGCACATGCGCTGCATCTGCCGCAACTATTATTGCAACCGACTGCAGGAGGGATGGCACTGGGGCCGATGACCACAAAAGTGAGATGGCGGAATGAAATGCCAGTGTGTTTGCCAAATGCACTTAATGATTCTACTGCTGTCACTTCAAAAATGAAAAGGAACATGTCATTGCTTTAAGGATATATTTTCTTCAGATAACATATGTTTCCTTACTGTGAAATTGTTTCATGAGATGCTAATGAAATGAAATGGCCTAAGGAAGGACCCAAGCTTGAGAAGGTACATGTTGACATTTATAGTTTCCATGTAAGACATTTGTACTCAGGGTATTTTAAAATGGCTGCCCTTCCAGACCAGAGAAGCAGATCAGGGTGGAAAGGCTGACCCCTTACATAAGGGAATCTGCTTATCTCCAGTTGATTTTTATTTTTTTTTAATATATTTTATTGCTATTTTACAGAGAGGAAGGGAGAGGGATAGAGAGCTAGAAACATCGATGAGAGAGAAACATCAATCAGCTGCCTCCTGCACACCTCCCACTGGGGATGTGCCCACAACCAAGGCACATGCCCTTGACCGGAATCGAACCCGGGACCCCCCAGTCCGCAGGCCGACGCTCTATCCACTGAGCCAAACCGGTTAGGGCATCCAGTTGATTTTTATATTCCAGGCCCCACCGATCAGCACTGAGGCCAAGGAAAATTTAAAGGGCCGAATAACTGCTTTTCAAATCATGAGATCTGTGACTATTAAAGTGCCATTGTGGCTCAGACTACCTGTGATTCTTGGAAACAACCTCTGTTTCAAACACAGTGGTCTGACATCTTACTTTTACCCCCTGTCTGTGTCAGCTGGACCCTGAAGTTTGAATCCAGTTCCCTGGACTGTAAGGGGCTAGAGATTTGAGTCAGCCTCTATTGAGAGAGGCAAAGATCCAAGAACAGCAAGAATTCCTCAAGGAGCCTGTTTTTGACGAAGGGGAGGGAGATGAACCCCGTGGAGACTTGTCCTGTAACAGGTGCTGCTGCAGAGACACAGGTGCAGTGCTCCTGGAGGCAGAGCAAAAGCACCGTTCCCTTTGGTGAAGGGCCAGATGTAGGTCCCACTGAGGAGGTGGTGTTTGGTGTGGCCCCTGGGGGAAGAGGAGAGACCCGCAGGTGGGAATAGGGCAAGGAGGAGAGCACCTCGACTCAAAGCTCACAGGTGGGAAACCGGAGGTGCTCCAGCAACAGCAGGTGCTGGGTGAAGCTGCAGAGCAGGCCATGTGAGGCTTTCTCCCCAGGTGTCTGCAGATTCAATTACATGTCAGTTTGTTCTTATCAATACACTAGTGAGCTGGTGCACGAAATTCATGCACATTAAAAGGGGATTAATTAGAGGAAATAATGTAATATTACTATTTGCCCTTTCTCAATAATAGAAGTGTCAGAGATGAAAGAAAATTAGTAAAATGTATATGAAAACCTTCCTCCTGTCAGAGTCTGGGGCACACCACGGGACCCAGAGTCAAGTCCCCGCCCACCCACATGTACCTCAAAATCACGTGAGATCCAGACCCGCCCCCCCCCATTGGGCTAGATCCAGACCCAGCCAGTCCCACCCTTGTCAAGCCCTGCCGGGCAGGGTGCGTAGCCTCAGGTTCCCTGGCCCGGTGCCAGGATGGGGGGCATGGCCTGAGGCCCCCAGCCCAGACCGGGGAGTGGGGTGTGCCTTGAGGTCCTCCATCAAGCCCTGTCTGGTGGGGGACATGGCCTGAGGTCCCCCATGAAGCCCCACCAGGCGGGGGGTGCAGCCTGAGGTCCCCCGGCCTGGTGCTGGGGTGGGGGGCGCAGCCTAAAGTCCCCTGTCAAGCCCACCTGGTGAGGGGCACGGCCTGAGGTCCCCTGGCCTGGCGCTGGGGTGGGGGGAGCAGCCTGAGGTCCCCTAGCCCAGCACCAGGACGGGAAGTGCACCTTGAGGTCCCCTGTCAAGCCCCACAGGGGCGGGGAGGGTTAGCCTCAGGTCCCTACTGATTGCTCGTTAAGGCTCCTTAAGGGAACTTGGCCTCAGCTGTGGGTGTAGCCATATTTGTGACGGAGTGATGGTCAATTAGCATATTCCCTCTTTATTAGATAGGATTGGTCATTTCACTCAAAGCCAATGTGATTTGATGTTGGCTCCTTTTTTTTATTGTGAAAATAAATTAATATCTTAGAACAATTCCATTGTCAGAATATGACCTGATTTGTGATGCGAAAAACAGGGTTATCAGGTCCAAAAGGGGGTTAATGGGCGGGTTAGGGTCTTGGCCATTGGAGGACAGAGGCTTTCTGAAGGGAGGAGCGGTAAGATCTGAGCACAGAAAGATGAATCCTGATGTGGGATGGAGGAAGGATGGGAAGGACAGCCTCTTTGCAAATTACCCTTAAGTGCATGGCTAATAGTGAGAACAGCTGCGGCTAAGTGGACTGCTCACAAGGGTCTTCGTAAGTAATTCAAGGTATTTTTACACTTTGTGACTATCAGGGTCCGGAAGCCTGACTTGAGAAAAGAGATATATTATAGGATTTTTTTAATGGCATGTTTTAATTAAGGTTTCCTTGGCCCAATATTAAAATTAGACGTTATTTCCCGAGCACACACAAATGGATTAGCAAAGGGAAGACACGGAGGTACTGTGGGAGGGGGAAGCCTGTCAGGATTAAAGTGCTGCTGCAAGTAACTGCTCCTTCTTATCCTGAAATAACTGCCTTTGTTATTATTAACACAGGAAGGCTGTGTCAGAATCTTCGGCAGTAATTTACTCGCCCAGATTTCACTATTTATCTAAAAGAAGATTTCATTATTCCGCTAAAAGCAATTGTGAACATTTCCTAAGAACCATTTGTACTGAAAAGGGACATTTTAGTCTAAGATGGACATTTTTAAAATGCACATTTTTAAAAAAATATTTTTGTATTGTGGTTACATGTAGTTCTTTTTGTGCACCTTATTATATCTGATGATGTTCCCTTTAACTTAAAACATGCTGTTGAACTTTCCAAATTTGTACATTATTGATTAGCTGGTTGTGGGATTTTAAAAGAAAAGCAGACTCTTCCAAGGATTTCAATCAGACCTGGGCAAAACTATGAAATAGCTGGCATTTCTTTCCGGATCTCTGTGTCCCTAAATCCCTTTAAACCATCACCTATTTTCTCATCTGTACCCGTCATCTCCATCCTCCCCAGGGCTCTCAAGCTGGGTCACCTGCTCCCCCCAGTCCTCTCCAGCAGCCTCACTCCCAGCAAGATCTTCCCTCAATCCCCTTTCTATCAACCATCTTCCCCATCCTTCAAGTTTTCATAGACAAATCCCTACTGTGCTAATGTGTCACTTTCCTTGGTAAACTATTACAATTTAATATCCTTTAGTGGTTTGACCAAATGAAGTAATTTTAATAGGAACTTGGGCACCACAGTTTCCTGGGAGGGAAGAGGCTTGTAATGTATAAAGAATTATAGAATCGTCAAAACACTAACCTGGCTGTGAAGAGAGTTAAGCATATCCTTGCATCAGCCTTTTAATCAGAATAAGGTGGTAAAACTGATTTTTAAATCATTCTAATCAGAATCAGATGACGAGGTTATTTGCTGGGGCTTCCTGGGATGGTTGTCCATCACTGAATAGCGTATCAGCTTTAAAACCTGAGTTGTGGGAAAAGCCTAGGAAGTATGAGATGTTGTGATAGGAGAAAAGAATTTGGCATTTGCCTCGTACTAAGGACAACGCTGGGGAAAACTGCACCTGGGTGTTAACATGGCTCTTAACAGGTGGAAGTGAGGGGTGGGAAGGGAGGGACTGAACAAGGTATTGCTATCCTTGTCAGCCAGCCCATGGATCAGGAGTAATTATCACAGGCTCAAAAGGCCCTACACCCCATTCTTTACTTTGAATTCCACAAATCTAGGAATATATTCTGTACATTTATCCGGGGTTGGGGAACGTCCAGCTTGTGGGCCGTATAAGGCCCATGAAATCATTTGGTCTGGCCCTGTCAAGGCATTAGGGGTGAGTTAATTAAATGTTTGACCAAATACAACAGGTTAATTTTTAAGTTGATAATTTTGTATGGCCCGTGAATGATGTTATAAATATCCAAATGGCCCTTGGCAGGAAACAGGTTCCCTACCCCTGATGTACACAGTTAATAATCTTTACTTTTTCTATATTTCCTTTTTGATTTATGGAGTGTTTTCATAAGAGATTTTCTGAAAATGCAAACCTGTATTGAGAATAGACAAAGAAGGACTCTGCCCTCATTTGGGAAAATGGACCTAGACTGGGACCCTAGTAAGTGGGCGGGAGGGCAGGGATGAAAGTGTGGGGATCCTCAGAAGGACATGAAAAGGCAAGCGGGAACATGGCTAGGACATCTATTCTTCTGCCACTACATGGCTGTCTCTTGACCCAGCCCTGGGAGAATTGTACGCTTGGTATGAGCCTGGGCACTTGGGGAGAGTCCAGGTGGCCCCAGTCAGAAGCAGTAAGAGGAGCTGCATGGGAAGCTCTGGCCACATTTCCCGCCCCTCCGCCCAGTCTGTTACCTAGCGATTAGCAGCCAAGCAAACCAAAACCAAGCCCAGCCCATGAACATCCTCTATAGTCCTAAGGAACTTATTTTTTAAAAATACAGTCAAATTTTATCCCAGTCTTACTTCAAACTAAAAATGAAGCATAAATGAATCCACTGCAACTATTTCGGTCTGAATTTTTTTAAAAATTTAGTCATGAAACTGCAAAATAGTATTTCCCCCCAAACTGGTAACTCCCTCCCACATACAGCTTGTCATCCCCTTTATAAGCTTGTTTTTAAAACTGTGATTTTATGAATTGTGAAGTGTCAACATTCATGCAAACTGCCGTGATAGCTACTGCCATACTTCAATGTAATGATTATAAGTTAGCTAAAGAAATATTGCATTAATGCCTTAGGTCATAATTTCTAGTTCTATTTGGTTGCTTATTTTTATTGAGCATAATTTTTTGAATCCATGTTCATTTTCATGCCTGACTACTCTGCTATGTAATTTTTCCAATAGACAGATTTATAAATCAATGCATCATATAATTTTTCTATAGAGTAATGTGTAATATAGATGCCCTTCTTTACACAATTTGAGTTAAATAGATTGAGTTCAATATCTGGAGCTTTTAGTGGTCTTTGTGTACACTTCAATTTGTCTTGCAAGACAAACAGTAATACCCATAATCCTTAATTTTTTCCCACCAGTAAAATGTCCTACTCTTTTCTCTCCACCAAATGGTCTTAAACAGTAGGAAGCCACTGTAAGCTTTCACAAGAATGCAGTCAATCAATTCCTTTTTCCTAGCTCAGTTCTCTGAGTGCTTCCCAGGGTCGGGTACTGAACCTGGCCTGGGCTTTCTGCAGAGAAAAGCAGCAGCAGGAACGTGATGGTTTGGAAGTCTGAGATGCCTCCTTTCTCGCTTGGCTCAGGCAAGAGAAAGTGAAGAAGCCCCGCAGCTCTTAGTCATGTCCTAAGTGAAGCAACACTTTGTTGTTCTTCTCCGTGTACTTTCCAAAGGCATTCATCCTCAGTATAGCAATCGGAGATACACAGGCACTTCTTCTTCCATCTTTACAGTTTAGTGACCTCTCCAAGGTCCCACACTTATTTAGCCATAAAGTTGAGGACAGAGGCTAGAGCTCAGGACCTAGAAATAAAGTTGCTCTTTGTTAGCTATTTCCTTTTCCCCCTCTTTCTTTCTTCCTGCAGAGAACTCAGCCTCTCCCAGGTGCAAACACCATGATCTCAGCAGACTGACGATGGAAGGAGAGGACACTGGGCGATCCTGCGCTCGGGTTTCCCTGGACAATGGATGGAGGACAGCCCGTCCCTTCGCCCCCAGCGCCGTTTGGGAACACGTTATCAGATTCTAGCATGTCTCTGGAGCAAAAAACCACATTTGCTTTTGTGATTTTGCTGTTTATTTTCTTGGGCGTCCTCATCGTCAGGTGCTTCCGGATTCTTCTGGACCCATATCGGAGCATGCCAACCTCGACGTGGGCTGACGGACTTGAAGGGCTGGAGAAAGGGCAGTTTGACCATGCACTTGCTTAGCAGGGCGGGAGCAGGACCCCCTACCGAGGAGGGGAACTGCTTCATGTCTTGGCAAGGAACTTTCTATCATCAATGTTCTCAACAAATAATCAAGTTTTAGTGACATCTGGTCCTAAGACCACAACCCATTACTCAGTAAACATGCTGTTGGGTTAAGACATTTGAGCATATTGGAAATGGAGACTTATATTACTAACCCAAAATAGAAAGGTTTCAGTTTCTGTGTTTACTCAATGAATGAATGTTGTCAAATGTGGGATGGTGAAACCAAGAGCATCGATGCTGACATAAACTTTGCCATAAAATGAAGCACTATCCGACCTGATCAGAGAATAAGGACTAGAAAGGGTCGGACCTGAATCTGGTGACAGGGCCAAGAAGAGACTTCCTTGCTTTAATCGTGTCCCTCACATTATTTTATTTTCATGGACACCTGGATCCCAGGCAGAGAGTGAGGAAGATTATGCTGAGTGGACCAAAGGCAGGTACTTGTTTTTGCCTAAAGCAAGGAGTATGGGGAGGCCATGGGAGGGCTGAGAAGACCTGGTTCCATCCTGCGAAAATATTGAGGATGATATTTTATTTTTAAAATAAAACTGAGTTCAAAGACTTATAGAGGTTTAAAACTATTTACCAGGCCAGGTACATTCTATATATTCATATTAATAACTTGTATAGAGGTAGCTATACATAACCTGAATTTACTTTCTTTATACAAACAACTAAAATAATAGGTTAGAAGGGCAGCTTCAAGTTGTGTTTTTTTGTGTGTGTGTGCTTTTTTTAAATAAAAAGTTAAGTATTTAGAGGAGGAGACTTTTACAGTCTCAAGAGAACTGTGTGTTTATGACTGAATATAGAAACCAAATAAAACTCTTCAAGGCACAGAAGTGTCTCCTCTTTTATTTCTCTGAGACTACGTGCCTGGAGGCCATGTGGTATATCCAATGCTGAGTGTCTGAGTGTTCTGAGAGTGAGAGAAAAAGCAAAGACCATGAAAGATCATCCGATTCATCCCTCTGCCCTTTCAGGAAAGCTCCTACAAATGGTCTTGTACCTATAAAACCTATTTAAGCACTATTTAATTCCACCAAAAAGAGAGATGTAAAAACCTCTTATTCTGACTTCCCTTGGTGAGAAAAACCTTGTATCTAAACTAAACCCTTCAGGCTGTATTTATAGTCTATGTCTTTTAATTTTCTCCTCAGCTAGCCATCATTTTTTTAATAAAAACTTAAAAAGATAATTATGCCTAAAAAGGCAGCCCTTAGTAAAACTGCTTTCTTGTTTCCCTTTTTTAAAAAACATTCTTTGGGGATTCTGCTGCCTAGATTTCTCCCTCCCCATATCCCCTTGATTTTCTTCCTTTACTTAAATAAAATAGCTTTATTGCAATATAATTTGCATACCATAACATTTACCTTTTTAAAGTCTACAATTCAGGCCCTGGCCAGTGTGGCTCAGTTGGGTGGAGCATCATCTCATGTACCAGAAGGTCATGGGTTCATACCTAGTCAGGGCACATACCTAGGTTACAGGTTGGATCCCTAGTCTAGGCACATATGGGAGATAACCAATGTCTTTCTCTCTCTCTCTCTCTCTCTCTCTCTCTCTCTCTCTCTCTCTCTCTCTCAAAAAAATCAATTTTAAAACACTTAAAGTATACAATTCAGGACTTTCAGTATATTCACAGAATTGTGCAATTATCACCACTAATTCCAGAATTCAGAATTCTATATCTACTAGCAGTCACATCCCCCTTCCTCTCAGCCCTTGGCAATCTCTAATCCACTTTCTGTCTCCACGGATTTGCCAATTCTGGATATTTCATATGAATGAAGTTGTAGAATATGTGGCCTTTTATGTCTGGTTTCCTTCAATAGCTTGTTTTCAAGGTAAGTTCTTTTATGTTGTAGCGTGCTCAGTATTCATTCCTCTGTATGGCCAAATAATATTCCATTGTTTGGCTATACCATGTTTTGTTTACTCATTGGCTATCCTGTTTATTCATTGGCTAGTGTGAAGAATGCTGCTATGAACATTTGTGTACGTTTCTGTATGGATATGTATTTTCAATTCTTATGTCTATTCCTAGGAGTGGATTTGCTGGGTGATATGCTAACTTTATGCTTAACTTTTTGAAGAGCTGTGAGACTATTTCTCAAAGTGGCTGCATCATTTACATTCCCATCAGGAATGTAGGAGAGTTTTGTACTCAAATTTCTTCTTTTGCTGTAGAATTTATAATTGAACACATTGCTTCAAGAATAAGTCCAATGAAAAAGAGCAAACCACCTCGTGGGTTTCTGTGTGCTAAAAGTTTAGTGATGCCTTCCAAGATCCTTTGCTTCTAGATCTAAAGCAAAACACTGATACTGATGTGTGGTCATCCTGTGGTTAATTAAGCTACCTGAGTATTTTTGGTGTCTTAACAATACATAGTTCCTTAACCCACTAATTATAATGTTTTCTTTTTTTTCTTTAAATGTACCATGCAATGTATGTCCTTATTAATTTTTATTTTATTTTATTGGGAGTCTAATCAAACCCATTCACATATTTACTGAGCACCTGCTTTGAGCCTGGCATTTCTAGAACTGGAGAGATAGAAAAAGCAGGGGGTTAGTTCTTGCTCTTGAGTACCTCTCTACCTTGTTGAAGAGCTAAGACATGAAAGAAGGTATGTGCTGAATCATTGTTCAAATGATTTAGATGGACCTATGGTTGTCATATCATTAGAATCATCTGGGAATTATATATATATCCACAAACTAATTTTTATTTTACAAGTTGTACATTGTCATGGTAAAAAAAATGTAGAAACAATATGGAAAATTATCAAGTAAATGAAAACAGTCAAAATTCTGCTTCCTTAGTCACTCTTCGGTTTCTCCTAGGGAGCTTGGTGAAAATGTAGATTACTACAGCCTCCTATCCCTAGAGGTTGATTCTAGTAGAATTAGGTCAGTGAACAAATGCTTTAGGAGACAGAATATGGGAAAGATGGATGTAGGCTAAGATAGGCAAGGAAATGTTGTGGGAGACTATGGCTCAGATATGATAGTACATATTTAACTGTTTGGTATAAAGCTTTATGCCAATGTAAGTTGTCATTATTATGAAAAAAATATTTTGACCTAGGAGATGGAGGTGTTTTCGATATGTGCAAAGGACGAGAGGAGGTAAAACCAAAGAATAGGGAAAGGAGGTTAGGTGTGGGGCTTACAACCTAGCTGGAGAACATGGTTGGAGGCGTAGCTGGAGCTCAAGTGGGAAGGATAAAGTGGAGCTGAACATCAGAGGGTCCTAAAAGGCAAAATAAAGTGTGGGAGTCGCTGTAGATTCATGAGAAAGAACATGACATGAAGCGTGGTTGTCAATTTCAGTTTCCACCCTTCCTCAGGGCAACGCTAGAATCCACGTCTATAATGGGAACAGACTGAAATAGCCACCTGCCCTCTATGAGGCCTTTGAGCACAGGACCGCCAAGTGCCATAGGGCCTCCCAAAGCCTGCTCTTCTTTCTTTCCTCCCTTTATTCCCCACTCTATTTTTGTTTTCCTTCTCAGATTACTGCTCCTTGTTCAACCTCCTCTCACTGGGTCTCAGTCTCCACCCCTTCCTTGTCCAGAGTAAGAGTACCATAACAAGTGAGAAAAGGCTTTGGGCTATTCAGAGTAAATTGATCCCTCCTGTGTGAAGTGCTAACACTGTTTTAATTACTCAGGGCTTCTTGGGGCGAACAGAATATTCTGGAAAGGTCACATAAGAGCCGTCTCTGTCCTGGCTTTCTGGCTACAGGAGTTACAGTACAGCGTTTGCCTACCTTACAAGATATTTATAACGAGTGCAGCTGCCCTCTACTGTTTATATCTGCATCCCAGGATGAAAAAAGTACTTTCCCAAGGTTACTCTGGAAGACAGCTGCCTTTTGATTCAGAAAAATGTGGCAAACTCATTCTCAGTCTGAGTCCTGGACTGGTTTATGCCCCCAAGAGACCCCAAGTTCTAGGTCAACAGTGCTCTCTCCAAGAGAGTTTTTTAAAATAACTTAAATACTGAGTAAAGTAAGTCTAACATGGGGTGTGAAAGAGATTAAAACTTGACTCCTGCTGTTAAACTAATGAACATTCCAAGCCAGATCATTCTCTCACTATTTCTAAGGGTTAAAGCTGAAACAAAATAAGCAACAGTTTTAGGAGGCAGAAGTTAGATCAGATGCTTATAAATATATAAGAAAAAAAATGCATTCAAGTTCCTTTTTTATTGGACTCATTACATCATCTTTTACTGAAACACTGAGGCTTTTATATTTTAAGTATATTGATAAATTTGATGTGATGAGAAATTTTGCTTGTTCACCATAAATCATTTTTTAAAAACTGTAGTTTCAAGATGTCAACTTTGAGAATTGACATGTAGAATATACTGAAACACAATTATTAAAAAACCAAACCAGAGAGGGTCGGACCTGCATTGCCACCATGAGCCCACCATCCAGATATCATTGCTGACATGTACACATAAGGAACTGTTTGACACTGAAACGGGGACTCAGAACTGTTGGACATTGAAATTGAGACTTAAACATTTTTTGTTATTATATGTTTATTTCTAGTCTGCAGAGGCAAGGTTTTTTAAAGGAAAGAAATGGGGAAAAAATAGATACAGGGGAAAAGAAGCATTGAACAGACTGTCAAACTACAGCGGGAAGGCAGGGCAGGTTGGGGCGGGGAGCTGTAAGAGATCAACCGAAGGACTTGTACGCATGCATATAAGCATAACCAATGGATACAAGACACTGGGGGGCAGGGCAGGTAAAGGCATATACTGGGGGCTAGGGGAGGCCAGGGGGAGGTCAATGGGGGGAGAAAAAAAGGAGACGTATGTACTACTATTTGTAATACTTCAAATAATAAAAAAAAGAAAAAAATACTTTAAGCCCCAAAGTATTGAATAAATTGTGAGACATGATCTGTGACATCTGAGATGTGTCTCTTCTGAGACAAACTGTGCAAGAGGAGTCTCTCAATTATTGATTAATCACAAAGTTGTAGAGTAGGGCCATGATCTCCAGAAAAAGTACCCAAATTACTATACGTGCATATGCAATCTGGGAGCAAGCTGGCCTGTGTCAGAAGAGGTTATTTGTTTTGAGATGCAAAAAAAGGACCCGGTAAACTTTGTATCTCCTGTTTCTTAAAAGAATAAATGAATTATTTTCAGATAGATGTCTATCTCTTCAGAAGCAAGGCCTCCCCATCCTACAAAACCCAACACATCAGCCAGTCTGGGGCCTGTTCCAAGGTTATTATTATTTTTTTTAAAATATATTTTATTGATTTTTTTTACAGAGAGGAAGGGAGAGGGAGAGAGAGTTAGAAACATCGATGAGAGTGAAACATCGATTCAGCTGCCTCCTGCACACCTCCCACTGGGGGTGTGCCCGAAACCAAGGTACGTGCCCTTGACCGGAATCGAACCTGGGACCTTTCAGTCCGCAGGCCGACGCTCTATCCACTGAGCCAAACCGGTTAGGGCCCAAGGTTATTTTTTTTTTAAGAATAGGATTCCCTGTGGGATTTAATATAGAGTGAAAATTTTGTTTTATTTCCTGACATAAGTTGCACTCATGTCTTGTTCTAAAGCATTGCAAGAAACTCTATATCCCTCCATCCCAGAGCCTTTCCCAGTAGCCTGATGGATGTTCCTATGCTTTAGGATAAGAGAGATTCTTTTTAAACCATAATTTCCATCCTTATTTTCTCCTAAGCCCTGTTACCCACCTCCCTAGAGCTCCAAATTTATGGCAGCTTTTAAGAAAAGAAAGTAAGTCTTCCTAGATCCTTTGGAGTTTGAAAAGCTGGAAAGAAACACTGCTATCATCTGTTTCAACTCCTTCACTTTACATATAAAAAGTAGAGAAGCAAAGAGGTCAAATAGCATGCCCACAGTCTCATCTCCATCTATTTATTATAGTTGCATCATCTATATATGTGGTATACAGTTGTCTTCAAAGAGCATGAGTAGTTAATAAATCCACAAAGTGAAAAATGTACATTTTCTAACTGACAGGACAGTCATTCTTAAATCATATTTCTCTCTGTTTTTTGTTGTGTTTTTTTTTTTTGGGGGGGGGAACAAATGTGTTTTGTTTCTTTAAAAGACTCCTATGAGCAATGTATTTTATTTTGAGATATTTCCAAACTTCGATTTAAGTATCTAGATTACCAGAAGTATTTCCAGGTAAATTATAAAGAATTCCTTAGCAAAGATTCTATTTCTCAACACCTAGGATAATCAATCTAGAATAAAGCTTCAGACTTTCTTTATTTTCAAATAGAACTTTGAGCTTTTTATCTTTTTTAACTGAAGAGGCCTGACAAAGGAGATGACAGCATGAAGTTCATAAAGGCTATGGATGCGGCTCTGTGTCTAGTTTATCAAAGAGATGTCTGGATCCTCGTGGGACACAGATAGAGCATCGGAAGACAGACAGTAAAGTAAAGTTTGAAAGAAGTCTTTTTTCTTTTCTGTCATGCATTTTTTCCTAGTTACTTCATTTCTTTTTTCCTTTTATTTTCTGAGAAGTGGAGTGCTGGAAGAAGCTTAATGTAAAATTAAATGCAGGATTTCTTTGGCATGCAACTACTTCCTCAAGTCACAACAAATGGCTGCCTGACTTCTTCCTGAACATGTCTAGCTTCTGAAGGAGTCCATCCCATTCTGAGCTTGTTCTGTGTTTTTTTTTTTTTGTTTTTTTTTAAACTATTTCCTTATCTGTGTATCTTTCAGTAATTTTCACCAGTTGGCCATTGTTTTTGGTTTTTTTTCTTAAGTGACAGAGTTCTACTACTCTTTAAGGTGACAACCCTCAAGGTCTTTCCTCTTTCTGCAGGTCTTTCCAGCAGAAGCACAGATAGCATTTTGTTCTTTTAGACATTTGTTTAGAGATAGTATATCCCTTCCCCTAGGGGGAAAGATTTGATTGAAGCCTATTATAAAAGACTAAAGGCCTGGTGCATGAAAATCATGCACTAGGTTGGTCCCTAAGCCGAGCCTGCACCCTCTTGCAGTCTGGGACCCCTAGGGGGATGTCTGCCTGCCGGCTTAGGGCCGCTCCCCCTGGGGATCAGGCCTAAGCTGGCAGTCAGACATCCCTCTCGCAGTCCGGGACCCCTGCTCCTTACTGCCTGCCACCGCTGCTTCTCACCAGCCATGAGCCCAGCTTCTGGCTGAGCAGCACTCCCCCATGGGAGCACACTGACCACCAGGGGGCAGCTCCTGTATTGAGCATCTGCCTCCCGGTGGTCAGTGCATGTCATAGCGACCAGTTGTTCTGCCATTCAGTCAATTTGCATATTACCCTTTTATTATATAGGATTGGGATTTCCTAAACTCAGGGTTCCTCTCTGCTAATGCAATCAACTGTGTGTACAAGTGTCATCTAGTCTTTTTTTGTGTTGCCCTGTGGGTATTGGAGCTTAAGGACCTGCCACATATTTGGGTACTGTGATCACTGTGAGTAATAAACTGTCCTCTGTTTCTAAGTCTTCTGTCTTCCACCAGCATCCATAAAATGGTGTCAGGCTAACTTGTCAGCTTGCAAATGTGGTAAAATCTTAGCTCCTTATAGTTTTTGACAGTTATGATTAATCCCCAGGATAAAAAATTCCAGTTCCTTCAACCATACTTTATATTGTCATAGCTTTTGAATCATCTCTTGTTCTTATCAAACACTCTGGATGTTCTTCAGTGTAACTATGCCCCTACTGCATAGAAAGGAAAATAATAGTCCATATGTGGTCTAAGATGAGTGAAACCAAATGATCATTTTGTTCTGAAAACCACATTTATTTTGTTCTGCAAACCACACTTCAAGATGAAATGCTCTTTTTTACAGCCACATTACTGTCAACTCATATAAAATTCACAGTCAGCCTAAACTCTTGGGCATTTTTACCTATGCCAAAGTAGAAATTTATCTATGCCAATGTTATGTCAAACACAAATTCCCATTCTATTCTTGTACAGTTTACACATTTTGTACCTAAGTCCAGGAATTTAAATTTTACTTTTCTTAAAATTTCACTGTATTTTATTTGGCCCATATTGTAGACTTTTTATGACCTGATTCCCTCATTATCATATTCATTGTGCTCACCATCTTTGCATCATCCATCAGCTGGCTCAGCAAGCCATCTATATATTTATCCACATTAATGATAAAACTTTGAACATATCAGAGCCAAGGAGAAAGCCCTGAGCCAGGCTGCAGAGATTTCAATGCATTTAAGGAGTCCATGGCAGCAGTAATTGTAAGCAACTGTTCCCCACGGGAAACTCCATGGAGATGTTTCATGGAGATACCTCTGAGGGGAAATCCATGAAGCCTGAGGACTCATTTATGCCTGCCGCAAAGCTTCAGAAGGCAGGAAAACCACCTGAGTGATGCTTGTGTAACTTTCTGAGCTCCGCTGAAATGGTATGGATCCAAACTGGCAAGTGGGAGTCACACAAATGGCAATGAGGGACTTGATCCACATTTGCTAGAGCTTAAAACTCAAAGGCAGTAAACAGACTTTTGTCCACACCTACCTCTCTGCCCAGCATGTATCTCTGGTTATAAATAAAAATAATCATGCAATATCTGCCTGAGGAAAACTTCTGGTTGACAGAGATCATCAATCATATACTAATGCACTTGAAAATAGCATGGGGCAGTGGAAGAGCACATGCCAGCACTCTGACAGCGCAGGTTCATTACCAGTTCTGCAAAGAGCTGCTGAGAGGCTTTTTAAAGTCACTTCATTCCTCTGGGCCTCACTTTCTTCACTTGTAAATTGAAATGCTGGGACTAGTTAATCTCCAAAATACCCTTCCTAAAAAAAACCTTATAGCTAGAAACTTGGGAACCATTCACTGAATACTAACATGAAAGGGACTTGAAGAACTTAGATAATATGCCCCAGATCACATGGCCAGAGTGAGGCAAAGCGAGCATTTGAATTCAGTTTGCCATGAATACTTCTCTATCTGCAAAATAGCAGTAGGTAGAAATCAAGCCAATAGCAAAGACTCTAGCAATAGATATAAGGGTTACTAGACATACTAAACTGAATCAACATTCTGCTGAAGTTTTTGTTGTGATTATTATTTTTAAGAAACCACTTGGAAAAGAGGTTTTTGGGCTAAAAAGTAGCCTTTGACAGGCTGTGGGGTTGACTAGATATACTGAGTTTTATTTTGTTTCAGAGACTCAGCTTGTTCACATTTGGTTTCCAACCCTTGCTAATTTTGTGATTGTGGGAAAATGAGCTAACTTTTTTATACTTAATTTTTGCATCTGTAAAATGGGCATGATATTAATAGCATCTCCCCCACATGGGTTTTTTTTTTTTTTACAAGGACTAAATGAGATGAAAATAGCAACTGAATCACAAGCTTTCAACAAATATTGGCTTAATAGTATATTGCAGGAGGGGCCTTTTTAAAAATATATTTTTATTGATTTCAGAGAGGAAGGGAGAGGGAGAGAGAGATAGAAACATCAGTGATGGGAGAGAATCATTGATTGGCTGTCTCCTGCATTTCTCACACTGGGGATCAAGCCTGCAACATAGGCATGTGTCCTGACCAGGAATCAAACCATGACCTCCTGGTTCATAGGTCGATGCTCAACCACTGAGCCCCACTGGCTGGGTGGGGATGGATCTTTTACATGTATACCTCCCTGAGATACTAAGTTATTTATTTATTTACTAGAGGCTGATTTTCATGCACGGGGGGGGGGGGGGTCCCCTCAGTCCAGCCTGCACCCTCTCCAATCTGAGACCCCTCGGGGGATATCCGACTGCCGTTTTAGGCCTGATCCCGAGGATCAGGCCTAAACCGGCAGTCGGACATCCCTCTCACAATCCTGGACCACTGGCTCCTAACCACTCACCTGCCTGCCTGCCTGATCACCCCTAACTTCCCCCCCTGCTGGCCTGGTCACCCCTAACTGCCCCCCCCTCCCCTGCCAGCCAGGTCACCTCTAACTGCCCCCCATGGCCGGCCTGGTTGCTCCTCACTGCCCCCACTTGCCAGCCTGGCCACCCCACGCAGACTGCTGTTCAGTTGTTTGGTCATCCCTCACTGCCCCCCCTGCCAGCCTGGTTGCCCTACACAGCCTGCTGTTCGGTCAAATGGTTGTTTCGGTCGTCACAGTCACTGCCTTTTTATATATATAGATTTATTTATTTATTTATTTATTTATTTATTTATTTATTTCAATTATAAGAGCAGGTTTACTCAGAAAGTTTCAGAGGCAGTAGAAAGGCCCTTGAAGCTTAGGGGAGAGAAAGTCTAAGTTATTTAAATATGTGCCCCAGACATAAACATTGCCATTAAAAATTAAACTATTAAAATTGTGCTTCTGTAATTATTTAAATTGTTTTTGTTCAATATCAAGATATAATAAGGAAAATGGACAGCAGAATTGAAGATTAATTTGAGCTTGGTGGCTAAAATAAAAAAGCTCTATCTTTGGAACTAGTGTAGACCTCTAGGCATTGAGAAACAGGTTTCTCTTTTTCATTCTCAGAAGTGCTCTTTCATCACACAATTTTTTTTCTTTACATGAGCCAAAATATTTCAAAATATTTAGAAGCAGAAAGAATTCACTCTCAGGTTTCTTATCATTGCTTTGCTGGTGACCTTGGTAAAGTCAATTGAATTCCTTCATGTTCTCCATAGAATGGAAATAATAGGACTACTTAGCAAATAAATCAATGATCTTTTGCGTACTTAAAATCCTGATAAAATATTAAACATGAAAGTATAAATATTTAAAAATTATTAATTTCTGTTCTTCATTTCTTTTTATGCTCCAAAAAGAAATAAATTAAGCATATATTTTGTTGATAAAACAAGATACATTGCACATGTGACAAAATGCTACTTCATAGTCCCTGGGTAACATATTCACTGCTAAAACATTGGAGAATTTTTTGTGGACATTCTCTAGCAGTATTATCCCTGCCTCATGCCAGCCTGCTTCCCCTCTAAGATAAGTACAAGCAGTTGCAACTATTTTTAGTTTTAAATAGAGAAAATATTAATCTTGTAATTACCCTCCTCCTAGAGTTCCAAGACTGAGCTCCCATGAAGGTCACCCTGTTCTTTTGAGTAATCTGTAACCGAAGTTTCAAAGAATACCCAGCTAATGAGTACAGGAATGAAACTATGTGTTTATTTAAATATCTCACCAAGGAGGGTAACATATGAGAATGATATGTCCTCTAACTTCTGCAAAGGGATTCTTGGCAATCAATCTCGTTGATGCTTTAGAATTGGATAGCTCCACTCAGCATGCTGGACAGTTTTCCAGGATATCAGGTTTTGGCCACAGCTTCTGGTGGTGAGACCTGTGGGGTAAACACCTCTGGGGGGAGATCTACAATTGGTGAGTCCTTCAGGACATCACTGAAGGTTGAATGGAGTAACCCCTGCGGTCAGCAACCTTCTCCCAGCAACTTTTCTCAAAAATATAACTTCTCTTTTTTGCCCGGGGAAATACCTGACTATTTTCTTAGACTGTTCTGCATACTGAGTCATTCTCTATTTTTGCTTACTTTTCTGGGTAAAAGAAGTAAAAGTTGCTAAATGCTGCAAAGTATCAATTAATTCATTCATCCACATACATTATTCAGTGCCTATGGGTATCAGGCATTGTACTAGGCCCTCATTAGGTTCACAGAAATAAAAACAGAGAACCTTCTCTTGGGGAGTATATATTCTACTGGGGAAGCAGGAAAAGGTTCAGCTTCTGACTATCTACTACTTAGTAATTTTTGAAGAAGCTAACGTTTTAATAAAATTTTGCTCAAGATGCTCTTTAAGTTTGATATGTGTTTTCACTTACCTCCTAGAAACAAAATTATTCTCCAATAGTTTTTCAGTAAATATAATTTTAAAGCATTTCATAAAACATGATACATGAGTAAATATTATTGAAATGTGAAAATGTCTAAAATGTGGTCTTTTCTTTTTTTCAACCCTCACCTGAGGATATGTTTTTATTGATTTGAGAAAGAGAGAAAGGGGAATAGGGAAAGAGAAAGAGAGGGAGAAACATCAATGTGAGAAATATTGACTGGTTGGTTACCTCCTATATACACCCCGAATGGGGATTGAACCCTCATTCTAGGTATGTAACCTGACCAGGACTGGAACCCGCAACCTTTTAGTGTACAGGACGATGCTCCAACCAGCTGAGCAACGTGGCCAGGCCTTATATGAGGTCTTTAGATCCCAGAACTATCCAATGTTTCATTCCTGGAAATGTCTTTTAAGATAAATTTAAAGAAAACCCTTGGGTTTAAGCCAAATGAAGAACCATAGTTCTAGGAAGCTAAGTTAAATCAGTTAGATGGTGACAACAGTCACCCAAGTAATTTCCCCCTCAGGAATCAGTGCTAAAACCTATATGGAGACAGAACTGTTATTCAGAGCGGCTGATGTATAAACAGTATCCACACTGCATGAAACCCCTGGTTAATCTGAGGATATAAATTAGTTGTAATCATCTTTATTTACCTCATATTTCCTAGCCAGCACACTGACTGAGACATAAGGATTATTCATTAATTATCCGTCCCATATCACAGAAGTAAATTTAAGAAAGTGCCCAAATATCTTCTGATAAACTTGCATACTCCAGATTTGTAGGTCAAAATGTGGAAGGCCTGTCACTGCCTTTTTCTTTCTTTCTCTTCACCCCGCTTGTAGGACCTCTCTGAGAGGGTCTTGTTTTTTATATGGGGATTTTCCTCAGGGCTAATTTTCACTTGGGACTAAGTTTTACTTTTTAACTACACTGTAAGCCCCATGTAAACAACATTTTAAAATAGAAATAAATTGATAGTTTTGTTTCTTTTAATCCAATCTTGTATGAAATTTCTGCTTTTTAAAAGTCACCCCTTCACTGTAGTTTGAAGTAGAATTTAGTATAATAAACATTTACTTAATAAGTACACCAGGGAAGAGGAATTGGGGTGATGGATGATCTCACAGTTAAACATCCACTGGCAAAAGCTAACCAACTCTTTTTCAATTTAACTTGACTGAATATTTTTGGCTGGCAGCCTTTCTACACTCAGCTAACTGGCACTCTTCATATTTTAAAGAGACACATGGATTTCCAAACCAAATCTTTAAATCCCTAATAGCTTGGTCACTGCTATAATTCACTAATTCCCCGCTGCTTGTTCTATTGAAGGGAAAGGCATAAAGAGGAGGGATGAAATTATTATTTTTTTAATATATTTTATTGAGTTTTTACAGAGAGGAAGGGAGAGGGATAGAGAGTTAGAAACATCGATGAGAGAGAAACATCGATCAGCTGCCTCCTGCACACCCCCTACTGGGAATGTGCCTGCAACCAAGGTACATGCCCTTGACCGGAATTGAACCTGGGACCCCTCAGTCCGCAGGCCGATGCTCTATCCACTGAGCCAAACCGGTTAGGGCTGAAATTATTTTTTTAAATCAATAACAAACCTTGAAATGAATGTGGAGCCTTTTTGTCCAAGGAGATGAAAATGCATTACATTATGGCTTATACTTTTTTACATTTCCATGCATCCATTTTCTCATATGACAGATTTAGTAGCCAAGGCTCCGAGTTGCTATGTTGCTTTCCTTTGTTCAATTGTTTACTTGACAAAAATACATGGAGAGTTTCCTATGTGGAAGGCATTTTATGGGACATACATTGTGTCAGATAGCATCACGGCTTCAATATGTTTAAAATCCAAAAAGGGCACCAAGGATCACAATATCCACCAAGTTACAGGCTGAGGTGGGCAAAGAAGGATGGGTCTCTGTTGGTTAATCACAATGAAGGAGCTGCCATTTATCTTAGATCTTGAAGAACAGGTGAGACTTCAACATACAAAACCAGAAGAAAGAGGAACAAGGAATGATGTAATATAAAAGGCACAGGACTAGGAAGTGGCAGATCTGGGTTCTGGCCTCTGTGAGAAATTCTCTTCATGAGCTCCAGGACCTCGGGGTCTTCATTTGTAAAATGAAGAACTGGGTTAGATGAGCTCCAACTTCCTTCCAAACTCTACCATTCCATGGCCTTGAATGGTGTGGAATGAGCAGTAATCAAGATGAGCGGGTAAAGGAAAAAGTGGTAGGTTTTGGTCTTGGAAATCAAACTGAGTCAATTACCTTGAACATAATAATAACAGAGTCTAATATTAAAATGGTATTAGATTTTAGTTTGGAAGAACAAAACTTTTGAGTCTGCGCCACCCATCATTGGGCATTCAAAAAATAGTACTGAATGGCTAGATATTTGCATGAAGTTTTGTCACTCTCGCCTTTGTACTTCCAGTTGCTCCAATTAATTGTTTCAGAAAAGTTTGGTTATTTCTTGCTCTCCTCAGAGAGGAACCAGTCCCACTGTTGGGTAAAATTTAGGAATTTTGGACCTTTAAGACACAATGTTATCAATTTTGGCATCTCCAAGGAGGAGCCAAGCCTCTTTAGTGGCATCAGGAATCCCTCCTTCTATCCTCTTTTTATGAAAGTTGCTGGGTTTTGTGAACAGGTTGGTGGCTTGGCAAACACATGACAGAAAACATATTATTTCTGTTTATAAAATATTTACAAAGGAAAACTTTCTCTGAGCCAAGTTAAAGTCGTTGACCAGCCCTTATGGAGATGCCAGTGACTCCTCCCCTCCCCCCCCCCCCCACTGGAAAAAAAAAGGCTTCAAGCTAAACAGAGCTTCATCTTGCCTTGCATTACCTTGTTATCCCAAGGCATCACAGCTAATATGTGAAGAAGCAACAAGCCGGGGGCTATACCTTTATTTGAGGACAGAGAGAAGCAATTGGTTCGTATTTTTTAGTAGGGAATGGTTTGATTTGAACCTTTCATTAGGAAGATCGATTTGGAGCCAGCATGCAGCATGGATGCGGACGCTGGAGGAGAGAGACTGTGCAGGCAGAGAAACCTGCAAGGATGCACTGTAAGAAGCTGGAACAGACATTAGTAGTAAGACTGAAATGGAAGAGATCCAAGAAATGTTGCGAAGGAAGATGCTGCCCAATAGAAATATAAAGCAATCCATATATGTAACTTAAATGTTATGATGGCTACATTAAAACAAAACAAAAAGAAATAGGAAAAAATTAATTTTAAAAGTATGTATGATTTAATCCAATATATTTAAAATATTATCATTTCAACATGTAATTAATATAAAAAATTTTGATATTTTACATTCTTATTTACTGTGATAAGAGTTCAAAATCTGGTGTGCACTTTGCCCTTACAGCTCATCCCAGTTCAGACCAGCTGCGTTTCAAGTGCTCAAGAGCTGCATGTGGCTGGTGGCTGCTATGCTGTTCGGTGCAACTCCAGAACGACAGCAAGTCACACATAGATTGGAGGCTGGAAGGAGAGAGGGGAGAGCATCTGAGGGCTTGAGTCCAAGGAAGTGGAACCTTTATTAAAACTGGAAATGTTAGAAGATGCCTCTCGTTGGGGAAAGAAAATGGAGAGGGAGAGGGAGAGGGAGAGGGAGAGGGAGAGAATAAGTAATGATTCCATCATTTCGATTTAAAAGTGCCAGTAAAACAGCTACTGGGAAGTACGTAGCAGGTAATTGCAAAGGCAGGATTAGAAGACAGCATGGAAGACAGAATCAGAATGGGGATACAGACTTGAGAACTGACTGGAATGGCGATATTCAATGTGGTTACCAAGTGCAGGGAGAGGGGAGAGCCTTGGCAACACTCAATTGGAGGTCACAAGAAGGAAGGCAAACTGGTAAATGTAAGGGGTCACAGCCAGAGGCCTGGAAGGAGAGCCAGGTCAGGCAGTGCCAGAGTGAGGGGCCGCTGAGCTGAAGTCCACCCAGGGTTCAGAAGGCACAGAAAACAGGAGGAAAATGGAAGCATAGTAGAAAAGTTGTGGTAAGAAATGCATGTTTTAAGTTTAAGTTTCATTCTGCCATGAACTGACTTCAGAGTAACTACTGTTTTTCTGAGTTTTCATTTTCAATGTAATCATAAAATAACTAGAGGCCCGGTGCACGAAATTCGTGCACGGGGGGTGGGGGGTGTCCCTCAGCCCAGCCTGCACCCTCTCCAATCTGGGACCCCTCAAGGGATGTCCGACTGCCCGTTTAAGCCCGATCCTGGTGGGATCAGGCCTAAACGGGCTGTCGGACATCCCTCTCACAATCCAGGACTGCTGGCTCCCAACTGTTTGCCTGCCTGCCTTCCTGATTGCCCCTAACCGCTTCTGCCTGCCAGCCTGATCACCCCCTAACCACTCCCCTGCCAGCCTGATTGATGCCTAACAGCTCCCCTGCCAGCCTGATTGACCCTAACTTCCCTCCCCTGCAGGCCTGGTCACCCCTAACTGCCCTCCCCTGCAGGCCTGGTCCCCCCCAACTGCTCTCCCCTGCAGGCCTGGGTCCCTCCCAACTGCCTTTCCCTGTAGGCCTGGTCACCCCCAACTTCCCTCCTCTGCCGGCTTGGTCACCCCTAACTGCCCTCCCTTGCAGGCCTGGTCCCTCCCAACTTCCCTCCCCTGCTGGCCATCTTGTGGTGGCCATCGTGTGTCCACATGGGGGCAGGATCTTTGACCACATGGGGGCAGCCATGTTGTGTGTTGGAGTGATGGTCAATCTGCATATTACTCTTTTATTAGATAGGATAGAGGCCTGGTGCATGGGTGGGGGCCAGCTGGTTTGCCCTGAAGGGTGTCCCAGATCAGGGTGGGGGTTCCCTTGGGGTGTGGGACAGCCTGGGCGAGGGGCCTGTGGTGGTTTGCAGGCCGGCCATGCCCCCTGGCGACCCAAGCAGAGGCCCTGGTATCTGGGGTTTATTTATCCTTTATAATTGAAACTCTGTAGCCTGGAGCAGAGCCAAGCCTTCTGCTTGCTCCGTGGCGGCAGCCATTTCTGTTGGGATGTATGTATCTTCTATAATTGAAACTTTGTAGCCTTAAGAGGAGGCCTTGGCCGGCCAGGGTGTGCGGAAAGCTTGGCTTCCTCCATCACCGCGGGCAACCCTAGCCTCCTGCTCTTTCCAGCTCCGTGGCTGCCGCCATTTCTGTTTGGGTTTATGTATCTTCTATCATTGAAACTTTGTAGCCTTGCGTGGAGGCCTAGGCCGGCAAGGGCAGGCAGAAAGCTTGGCTTCCTCCATTGCCGGGGAAACTTAAGCCTCCCTCCTGCTCTCTGTGGCCGTAGCCATCTTGGTTGGGTTTATTTGCATATTTGCTCCTGATTGGCTGGTAGGCGTGGCTGGTGGGCGTGGCTGGTGGGTGTAGCAGAGTGATGGTTAATTTGCATATTACTCTTTTATTAGATAAGATAAAAGGTAACACGTATTACTTGCTTTCTTTTCTAGGTGGCAAACACTGTGCTAAGAGCTTTATAAACATTGTCTTATTTAGCTTTCACAAATGCCTTATGAAATACATTTTAGGGGTTATGCTGTAAAACAGCACTATTAGATGATGATATGTCCAAGGGACCCGTTTACAACTTATCCTGGACAACTTTCTTCTGAATGAGGCTCTCAAGAGGCAGACAGTGACACATGATATATGACAAATAGCAGATTTATAAATTTGTGTATTTGTCATATATATACATATATAGGGTGTCCCCCCACACTTAATAGCTGATAGCTCAATTGATGTTTCTTTCTTTTCAGATTTAATCCATTTGAATTAATAATTATTCAAAGTATATATACATTTTGGGGGGAATATCCTATATATTTTATCTCCTCCCTGTAAAAATAAACACCATTTCTATCAGCTTAGCTATATGCTTTCTTAGGACATTGGGCATATTAACCCCCTAACACCAAGTTATTATATTTGGGTTGCTCCTGAAATCAACTTTGCCATACTAATTTGGTCTAAGCTCTCTTAGGTAAACATCTAGGCCTGGGAAAGGCATGCCATTTTAGGTTTTTGGCACAGGCTAACATTGATCATTCTTGCCTTGTGTTTGGCATAAACTTCCTGTGATTAATTCATACCTCTCTTCCCCATATCTTCTTAAATAGATTATTTATATTCTAGAAACTGAACATAAAATGATATTGTTTTTTGCAAGTTGCCAATCTCTCTCTATATAAAAGGCTAATATGCAAATTGTCCCCATGGGAGTTTGACCGGGAGACCAATTGCTCACTATGATGTGTGCTGACCACCAGGGGCAGCGCAGAATGAAAGAAGGCCCTGGCCAGCAGCCAGGGAAGGGAGGCCCTAGCCAGCAGCTGGCAGCCAGGGAAGGAAGGCCCTGACTGGCAGCCGGCAGCTGGGGAAGGGAGGCCCCAGCCGGCAGCCAGAAGGAAGGCTCTGGTAGGCAGCTGGAAGGCCCTGATTGGCCCTGATCACTGGCCAGGCCTAGGGACCCTACCCAGGCACGAATTTCATGCACTGGGCCTCTAGTTTATAAATAAAAAAAATGACTTTCATTCAACCATGGCAGAATAGTCAGCACCTACTGAGTGCTTTCTATGTACCACATATTCTCTATGCTGAGTGCGAATTATTTTGTTTAATTATCCCAGGATTCTGTGAGTTAGATGCTCTCATTATCCCTTTTTTATAAAGCAAGTCTAGGCAGAGGACATTTATGTTACTTGTTCAAGATGACACAACTAGTAAATTGGAGAGCTGGGATTCAAAAATAGTGAGGCTTTAACCACTAAGCTACGTATATTGTATTTCAAATTAAGGACATGGGTGTCTGAATGAGTAGAAACATTCTAAAAAGTATAGGTCCCAATGTAAGAACCTATTATAATTACTTAAAATTACAAGCTCATCAGAATTTTGTTATTTCATTACATCGATGCTCATTTATTTAGCATCCATGACACAGCATTGCAACAGAGGATGTGACAATGCATAATGATAATACTGAGTGCTTGCCTTTGAGTCATCTATGATCTGGTTGGGGAGACAAAATTGACACATAGGACTTTCATAGAGCAATCAACGTGTGTAGTTAAATGCTAAGTCATGTGTTGTATTAAATTGTATATTAGAAGGGCATCAAGAAGAGGAAGAATGCAGAGGGCCAGAGTGGGTTGGAAAATACTCACAAAGGATCTTAATAATAGAGAGAAGCTGGATGAGGAGAGGGGGTAGAAGGATACACCTGTCAAGAAAAACAGGGTGAAGACAAATGGAAGCTCGGAGAGGGGAATGAGCATGGTATGCTGGTTTCTATGCTTCACTCCTTTCTTTCCCTCTCACCCCCTCCTCTGCTCTGTACACACACATATACAAGGTGGAACAAAAGTAGGTTTACAGTTGTTTGCATGGAAAATAATACAATAATTAATAAATAATACAAGAATAGACCCTGTGTTTTGCACTCACAACTATAAGCCTACTTTTCCCCACCTTATATACAGATATACATCCATGTATACACACATGCTTTTGGCTATATATGAGTGTGCATATAGATATTTGCACATATTACCTCCAAATAATATTTGCCTTCCTTATACCAGTTTCAAAATGTTTCTGATAAACTCAGAAATATGATAGGTTGCTGGAGATGACAATTTGTAATTTTTAAATCTGCAATGGCTCACGCATAAAGTAAGAGGATATGAGAGAGAAACAAGGTATTGGTTACCCTTGACTATATTTAGCAAAACCATCCTCCTTTCAGAAATTGAGGGCAGGTCAATACTCACACCAGGAAGATTGTTTTTTGATTGACACTCTTACTTATACACATTTTGGGTTTATTGTTAATATGGGAAATAAAGAGAAAATTGTTCTGTAATATTATTCCTCTGTGTTTAATAATAAAATTCAAGAAAAATAAAATATTCCTCCAGTACAGTGAGTTGGGTGACTAAGATGAAAACCCTCAGTTTTATGGGTTGAAGTAGAGTTCTGAGTCATGGGTGTTGTTACCAAAAAAAAAGCTAGGTTTCTAAGACCAGGATAAAGAATTCTTATATAAATCAATGTCTTTGCTGTCACAATTTTGTAAAACAAAGGAACCAAAATTCTGGGTTTTAATTTTGAGACATAATGAATTGGATTTGTTTTTATAGGATGTTTACAATTAGTAAAAATATGCTACTTCATATTTAACTGAAAACAACTATAATTCAAAGACTAGGACTTAAAAGTTAGCTATTCTCATGTCAATTGAATGTAATATCTTTGTTTTATTATCATACGTTTAACAATTCTCCATGAGCAATTTGTGGAGGAATAGTCACATCTGTATTCTGCAGACATACTCAACCAGACCAATTCTATTTGGGCACCATCATATCTGGGAGTTCACTCATATAGTAGAATCAGGTGGCAAAATTGATTCTCCCTTCTTATTTTTTACAAAACCCATCATGAACTTACAGATGTGATAAAAAGCATTAGTAGTAGCATTGATTCTGATTTCATCAACAGAAGGTGTATCTGTATGTGAATCTCTGTGTCTGGGTATGTACCCAAGACATTCGCCTCTCAGTTTTGATTTCCCAAGCCACTTTTTCTTTAATATTTAACAAAAAGTTCATGACTCCTCTTCTCATATATTGTTGGAAACCCAGCATATTTCCTAATAGCTACAATGACATCTGTTGGGTTGGTTAGTAAGAGATGTCGCTTATATTTTTATGCTGACTTTTGACTTCTAGTTAGTTCTTGCTGCATTTCTCTGCCCTTCACTTGCTATCTCTCAGGCCTCTTTCCTGCACTATTTTGCTCTGCTTTACATGGTTTTAATTACTGTACTACTAAAATGACACTGTCTAGGTTATATGTAGAGCAGGTTTTTTTTCTGAAAAACTTGGGGACTAAAGAGTTATATAAAATATGCAGCATATTTGATGAAATCTAACCTTCAAGGTTAGACAGGCTTGTTCTTAAATGTGATCATTCCCATACAGACCCATGAAACTAAAGATCTAGCTTATCTGCTCCTCACACACTCAACACACAATAGTGGAATGGGCATAGGATAACCATTATAAACATTACTGGTCCAAAAAGGGGGGAAATAGGAGCCATAAAGGAGGCTTTGATACATAGCAGTTCTGAAATCTAAGCAGAAAATGTTGGAAATGTCCTAATTAGGTCTAGCGATCATTCTTTTGGCTCAGCCCTCTGGGCGTGTATTAATTGGCTCAGACTGCCATAACAGTCCCACAGACTGGGTGATTAAGTAACAGAAATGCATTTTTTAGCACTTCTGGAAGCCAGAAGTCCAACGTGTCTGCTGAGACCTGTCTTCCTGGTGTGCAGATGGCTGCCTTCATGCCGTGTCCTCACCTGGCCTTTCCTCTGTGCTCGTGTAGTGAGAGAGAGAGAGATTTGGTGTCGCTTCCACTTTTTAGGAAGATGCCAGTCCTATCTAATTAGGCCTTTATTTTATGACCACATTAAACTTTAATTCCCTCCTTAAAGGCCCTATCCCCACATTGAGGGCTAGGGCTTCATATAAATTTTGGTGACACAATTCAGTTCATAACAGTACTCTTCTTGGTTCTGCCTACTGAGTCAGATCCCCTTCTCATGAAAGACATGACTTTTGCCAATGAGTAGCTTTCCTAGGCTACTTTCTGATATTTGTGGGATCCAGTTGCCTTTTCGTACATTCATGCTGTCCTGACACTTTTCATCTTAAGGTGGCAGTGGCACACCTTTACTTTCAAAGGGCCTTTTGTATGACTGAAGAGTTCTCTGAGGTCTTAAGAAAAGATTTTGCAGTCACACCCTTGGCTTCATCTCTAGACTAAGGGCACAATATCATGTCTTTGATATTTTTTGCCAGACATGTACAACTGTATTTAATCATGAGGAAACATCAGACAGACCCAAAGTGAGAGATATTCTATAAAACAACTAGCCAATACTCTTCAAGAAAGTCAGGTCATGAAAGATAAAAGAGACAAAAGAGATGTGACAACTGAATACAACATGGGGTCTAGATTGGATTCTAGACTAGAAAATTGTCCAAGGAATGTGTAATCTGAAATACAGTTTAGGTTGTGCTTATTCAATGTTACTCACCAATCTGATGAGTCTGAAAAAGGGGTGTGTGGCATTTCTAGATAGCTCTGATTTAAAATCGGAGTCATAGTAGGGGTTAGATCAATATGAACCATCCAGTTTAGCCAATTGGGAGAGCACGGTACATGACTATGTTATTTTCTGGAGGATAATAATTAACTTAAAAAGGGTAGGCAGAGGGTAATGAAGTATAAAATAATCATTAGAACAATTTTATCATCAAATTTGGCTATGCCCTTTTTGGATATGAGCTTTGGAATGGTAACTATTAATTCTCTCTCTTTTTTTTTTAAACCAAGCCATTTAATTGTCTTTAAAGTAAACAATGCATGGAGCTGGATCCCAAGCCCCAAGAATGCCAGAGCTCAAGGTCCAAGTGTCCCTTGGTGTGGTATTCTCAACAGAGTTCAGAAGGGTCAGAACTCAGAGGTGTTCGGGGCAGAGCACTTTTGGAAATCACGCATTCCACTTAGCAATTTTGCAAACTGCCAGAAACAGACCCCAAGAGTCTTTTGAGATGGGGAAAATTCAACTCCTGGTTTTACAGATAAAGGAATGAAGAGCACCAAAGATGTTATTTACTTTTGTCACACAGTCTGAAGCCTGAGCTGTCATAATCTCAATTCATAGTGTCAATTCATTGAGGCGTTTGAATTTAGAAGCCAAGAATTCAGAGTCTTTGCTCTCCAGCCTTATCAGAGAACTGGTCCTAGGTGAATGACAGCCCATATGTCAAGACCCATAATGGGCACAGAAGGAAAAAAAATATATAATATTTCAAATTACTTCCCTGGTAAGTGAATGTTGTTAAGGTTTAACTTGGCTTCCAATAGACATCTTCCCTTCCATTCACAACTCTGCTAACAATAAATAGGTGATAGCATGCTCTGAAAGGGGTCCCACTATCCCATGCACTTTTCTGATAAAGCACCACCAGTTCTCCCTGGGCCAGTATTCTGATTTCACTCATGCCATGTGTATTCCCCGCTCTGTTGTCAGATTCCTTCTGTCTAATGTGCCACACCTCCTTTCATTTTCCTGGATCATATCTAAGACATAAGGTCGGATTCAACCACCTCATGACATCTTTTCCAAGCATCTTTTTTTTTTCCTAATTAGCTAAGACTTAATTCCTTCCATTTTGAGTTGTTATTTGTTTCATAATTGTCAGTTACATTTTTTATTTTTGTCCTATAAGAAATATGTTACTTAAATATACTCTACATACTGTGAAGTATTTAGCATGGTGCTGGTACATAGAAGATGATAAATATTGATTCATTGTTCTACACTGATTTAAAAAAATATGGAAGTCTAAGAACTGTTCTAAATTATTTTCTGAGTTTTTACAACAGTTTAACTTCTGTTTTTTAGAGACATAAAAGGCTTTTGAAAAATAAAAATTAATAAACCTAATTTTCTAAATTTTCATCATACAATTTACAATGAAATAATGATCATAGATAGGACAAGTTTTAAAATTGCCAAGCAAACAGTCTGGTTTGCTTTGTGCATTTGCCATTCCTATTTTTCAGCATGTTATGTCATTTTCAGCCAGTTGTCCTCGCCATTATAAAGTTCTCTTTAATATAGATGAGTCTGAAAATATGTTTAATAAAGAAAAGAAAGGCCAGTACAGAACAAATACAGAGATTAGAAAAACAATTAGATATATTATCAATATCAACCATAATAATAGTTTCCTAGAATGTTTTTCTTGTAGATAAAGATAAATTCACTAAAAAATTACTAGATAAATCAAAATCATGTTTAATTATAAAAATAATTATATAATTGTATTATTATTTTAATCTTACTAATAAGACTTTGATTTTGTCAATATTCCATTCTTCTATTAATTCATTCAACAAATGAATATTAACCACTTACTACTTGCTGGGTATTAAAGTTATAATGATCCCTGTCTTCACTGAACTTATAAATTTCAGTTCTTAATTCTATAAAGTGATTTAATTTTTATGTAAGAAAGAACTATAATTGAAATAAAAACTTTTTTCAGGCATCTTATAGACTCTCTAAATGGTTTCATTTTTGTACATACTTTTAAAAACTTATTATTTTTTAATTTTAAAAATATTTCATAACCATGCCTAAAAGTTAAAAGGACAATAGATATATGAATAGATTTTATTTTTATTTTAAATATATTTGCTCTTTTACTTCTGGCCAGGAAGACACTTGTGATTTATGTTGAAAAAGTAGCACAGTGATTTGTAAGGTAATTTCCCTTATGGAAGACTCGAGAAGAAGAGAAATGCTCAGAAACCCCCTGGCTCACTATTGCCTGAATCAAGAGCTTCATTTGAATATTAGCACTTGGAAGATAAACACTAGCCTCCAAGGGAGGTGATGTTCACTGGATATCATCTGACTCCACATGGAAGGACAGAGAAACTACCCAGATGTTGACAAGCAGAGGCAAACAAACATTTATACCAGAAATGTACACACTTACTATCATAACATCGTCCCTACTCCTCTGCCCTGGTAGGTAAATAGAGATTTTTACATTCCTCCCAGGAATATGGCGTTTGTAGGATTTACATTTAAATAGCTTTCTGTAGGATGTGGAAGAGGGTCTCTACACAGACAAATATACCAGATATCTAATAATTCTTTGGATAACTTAACAGAGCCTCACCCAACATTCCTCATGGCCAGAGACTGGCATTTGACCGGGCGAGACTATCCCCAGCACCTCTGTTCTTGTCAGCGTGCTCCGCTCTGCTAATGTCTGGCACACAGGGTGCTCTGCTGATCTGGGAGAGTATTACTAAATACCAGGAATGGCTTTCTACCCTACATTCATTTTGACATATAAAACACAGTCCTAGAGGAAAGAACTGCTCTTCCGCATCTTCTGGGCCATTACTGAATGCAGAATCCCTCTTTTCCCTTTGCTATAAATCTCACATAAATTGTTAATCTCCCTTCTAAAATTCTAAAGTGGACAGTACAGATGACTAGAATCATAAGGCAGCCAAAGGAACAACACTCCACTTTTTTCACTTTTATTTTTATTTTTTTATTATCCCTTTTTTCTTTTTTTTCTTCTTTTCTTCTTTGTTTTCCTGTTTTTGTTTGTTGCTTTTTTTTCTATTTATTTCCACATTATTTTTCCATCACTATTTTTTATTTGCTATTTTTAATTTTTTATACCATTTTTGAAATCATTTTTTTTTGTAAATTTATTATTTTTTCTTCACATTCTCTTTCTTCTCATCCACTTATTCCCTTTCTACTTCCTAAATACTAAATTGAGGTCCTCCCATATTCATCAAATTCTTAATCTTATTTTCACTATACAAGCTCAGCCTCTACAGATTCTGTCCCAATCCTCTTTGCTGGGTGTGTGGTGTTTTTGTTTTTGTTTTTTTGTTGTTTTTTGTTTTTTGTTTTGGTTTATCTATTGGTTCTGTGGTGTCTTACCCCCACATACATATATATGTTCTCATTTTTATTCCTTTGTCTTTTATCCCTTATCTTTTTCTCTCTCTTCGATAGCATTTGTGCTCTCTTTTCTCTGCCCTAACTCTCTTTGCTCAAGTGGTCACTTATATTGGGGTTATTGGTGTCGTGTGTACATTTGTGCTTAGTTCCCTCTGTGTTGTGTCTTATTGAGGTGAATTTTATCCTGTCTGGCCAAGGAGCTTGAGAGCAAGCCACATAACCAGACACCTGGAGAGGAAACTCCATCCACGAATAGGTCAGTAACAACCCAGACCCAACTATAGAGGCAGGAAGAATGCGGCAGTGAGGGAAAGAGCATGAGTGAGTGAAGGAGTAAAAGAGGAGCATGTGGTCAGGTGGGGTGTGTTTGTGTGTGTGCGTGTGTGTGTGTGAGAGAGAGAGAGTGAGTGAGGCACAGTTAGATCCCACAGGACCTTCAGGGGCAGGCTAATCAGGCTTGCCTAACTAGGCAGCTTCTGCTACCATTGCAAACAGTACTGGGAGGCCAGCTTGTCCTTACAGGCCTAGCCTTTTTGAAGGGGAGAGCTGCTGTAACTGGGTTCCCAGCCTCAACTCCACCCAGCGTGCCCTCTAACACCTGGGACTCTACAGCCATCCCTGCCAGGAACATGCTACCTAGGCTGTGATCCCACAGTCAACGAGGCTCCAGCCACCCTGGGCGCAGGCTCCTGTGAGTTCGGAAGCAGGCTCCCCTCTGACCAGCCCAACGCTTTAGCCCAGGGCACTGCAACCACGTGAACAGCAGACACGTGAGCAGCCCGCTCCTGTCCAAGGAGCAGCAGCCCCGTGAGAAACCTGCCCAGGCCTAAGAGCAGCAGCTTCACGTGGCCTGCCCCTGTCCAGGGAGCAGCAGCTGTGTGAGCAGCCAGTTCCCCTGTTTGAGGAGCAGCAACCACACGAGCAGCTCACCCCATCCGAGGAGTAGCAGCCGCTTGAGCAGCCCACCCACTACTGAGGAGCGGCAGCCCCATGCACCCGGCCCCCCTCTGAGGAGCAGCAGCTGCACGCAGCCCACACCCTACACGTGCCGCACGAGCAGCCAGCCGCCTTCCAAGGAGCAGCAGCTGTGTGAGTAGACTGCCCCTTTCCGAGGAGCAGCAGCTGCACAAACCGCCTGCCCCCATCTGAGGAGCAGCAGCTGTGTGAGCAGCCCACCCCCTTCTGAGGAGCAGCAGCCACACGAGCAGCCTCCCCCCATCTGAGGAGCAGCAGCCACATAAGCAGACTGCCCATGTCCTAGGAGCAGCAGCCCTGTGCAGTCCGCACTGGTCCAAGGAGCAGCACCCACACGCAGCCTGCACCTGTCCAACGAGAAGGAGCTGAGTGAGCGGCCCGTCCCTGTCCGAGGAGCATCAACAGCATGAGCAGCTCACTCCCACGTGAGGAGCAGAAGCCGCATGAGCAGACTGTGCCCCATCCAAGGAGAAGCAGCTGCATGAGCAACCTGCACCCGTACAAGAAGCAGCAGCCCTGCAAGCAACCTGCCCCTGTCCAAGGAGCGGCGGCATCACGAGTAGCCCGTCCCATCTGAGGAACAGCAGCAGCACGCAGCCAGCCCCCATCTAAAGAACAGCAGCCACGTGAGCAGTCCGTCCCTGTCTAAGGAGCAGCAGCCATGTGAGCAGCTGGCCCCCGTCCAAGGAGCAGCAGACACGAGCAACCCGTCCCCATCCGAGGAGCAGCCACCCCATAATCAGCCCACCCCTGTCCAAGGAGCAGCAGCTACACGAGCAGCCTCCCCCACCAGCCAGAGGAAGCACCACTGCTGTAAACAGCACCCTCCAGAGGAGCCGCTGCCAACTGAGAAGCAGCTGCTACTGTAACTGCCCAAGGAGCAACCGCAGCCAGAGAAGCCACTGCCACCCAAGGAGCAGCCCCTACACAGTTCGACATCTAGATCAGTCAGTGAGACCAAAAATGGGTAGACAAAGATACCCCCAAAGGAAAGAAAAGGGGGAAATCGTCAGAAAAGCAGCTAAGTGAAACAGAGGCATGCAATATGTCAGAAAAAGAATGCAGAATAAGAGTCATACAGTTCATAAACTGGATGGAAGAAAAAATCAACACCTTATGTAAGAATCAAGAAGAAATGGAGGAAAAAATCAACAACTTATGTAAGAATCAAGAAGAAAAGAAGAGTGATATAGCTGCAATAAAAAACACCATGGAAAGTTTCAACAGTAGACTAGGAGAAGCAGAGGACCGAATTTGTGAACTAGAAGACAGGGAAGCAAAACACACCCAAACTGAACTGCAATTGGAGAAAAAAATTAAGAGACAGGAGGAGAGCCTAAGGGACTATGGGACAACATGAAAACGAAGCAACATACGAATAATAGGGGTGCCAGAACAACAGGAAGAGGAACAAGGGTTAGAAAACCTATTTGAAGAAATAATGTCAGAAAACTTCCATGATGTGGCAAAGAAAAAAGTCACACAAGCACAGAGAGTCCCAAACAGGATGAACCCCAAAAGACCCACACCAAGACACATCACAATTACAATGGCAAATATTCAGGACAAAGAAAGAATCTTAAAGGCTGCAAGAGAGAGACAGAAAGTTACATACAAGAGAGCTCCCATAAGATTATCAAATGATTTCTCAACAGAAACACATCAGGCCAGAAAAGAATGGAAGAAAATTTACAAAGTGATGCAAACCAAGGGAATGAATCCAAGAATACTCTATCCAGCAAGGTTATCATTCAAAATAGAAGGGGAAATAAGGAGCTTCACAGACAAAAAAATGCTAAGGGCGTTTATCACTACCAAGCCAACAATGTAAGAAATGCTAAAGGGATCTGTGTAAAAAGGAAGAAATAAGAAGGTAAGAAGGAACACAGACACAAAAAATAAAAATGGCTACAAACAATTACCTTTCAATAATAACTTTAAACATAAAAGGACTAAATGCTCCAATCAAAAGACATCGAGTGGATGAATGGATAAAAAACACAACCCATATATATGCTGTCTACAAGAGACCCACCTTAGAACAAGAGACTCATACAGGCTGAAAGTGAAGGGATTAAAAAATATCTTTCAGGCAAATGGAAATGAAAAAAAGCTGTACTTATATCTGACAAAATAGACTTCAAAGTAAAGGCCATAACAAGAGATAAGGAAGGCCACTTCATAATAATAAATGGATCAAAACAACAGGAGGATATAACCCTGATAAACATATATGCACCCAATGCAGGAGCACCCAAATACATAAAAAAACTCCTGGAAGATATCAAGGGAGAGATCAGCAACAATACAATCATAGTAGGGGATTTTAATACACCACTGACATCACTGGATAAATCCTCTAGACAAAAAAATCAGCAAAGTAACAGCAATTCTAAATGACTCACTAGATCAGATGGACCTAATTGACATCTTCAGAGCATTTCACCACAAAGCCACAGAGTATACATTCTTCTCAAGTGCACATGGGACATTTTCAAAAATAGACCACATATTGGGTCACAAACAAAGTCTCCCCAAATTCAAGAAGATTGAAATCATATCAAGCATTTTCTCAGAACACAATGGCATAATATTAGAAATAAACTACAATAAAAACATTCCAAAAAACTCAAACAGTTGGAAGCTGAATAGCATGCTATTAAACAATGACTGGGTTATCAATGAGATCAAAGAAGAAATTAAAAACATCCTGGAGACTAATGACAATAAAAACACAACAATGCAAATAATATGGGACACTATGAAAGCAGTCCTGAGAGGGAAATTTATAGCTCTACAGGACTACCTCAAAAAACAAGAAAAAAATGGTAATAAATCATCTAACTCAACAACTCAAAGAATTAGAAAGAGAGCAACAAGAAAAGCCCACAGTGAGCAGAAGGAAGGAAATAATAAAGATCAGAGCAGAAATGAATCACACAGAGACCAAAAAAAAATACAAAAGGTCAATGAAACCAAGAGCTGGTTCTTTGAAAGGATAAACAAGATTGATGAACCTCTAGCCAGGCTCACCAAGAAGCAAAGAGAGAGGACCCAAATAAACAAAATCAGAAATGAAAGAGGAGAAATAACAACAGACCCCACAGAAATACAAAGGATTGTTAAAAAATACTATGAACAACTCTATTCCAACAAACTAGACAACCTGGAGGAAGTGGACATATTCCTAGAAAAATACAACCTTCCAAAACTTACCCAGGAAGATACTAAAAATTTCAATAGGCCAATAACTATGGAAGAAATTGAAGCAGTCATCCAAAAGCTTCCAGCAAAAAAAATCCGGGCCAGACAGCTTCACAGGGGAGTTTTACCAAACATTCAAGGAAGAACTAAAACCTATCCTCCTCAGAGGATTTTATTCCAGAAAATTCAAGAGGAAGGAACACTTCCAAGCTCATTCTATGAAGCCAGCATCACCCTAATACCAAAACCAGATAAAGATAACACAATGAAAGAGAATTACAGACCAATATCCCTCATGAACATAGATGCCAAAATCCTCAACAAAATTCTAGCAAATCAGATCCAGCAGTACATCAGAAAGATCATACACCATGACCAAGTAGGATTTATCCTGGGGATGCAAGGATGGTACAATATTAGCAAATCAATAAATGTGATACATCACATAAACAAATTGAGAGATAAAAATCACATAGTCATATCAATTGATGCAGAAAAAGCATTTGACAAAATCCAACACCCTTTCTTGATAAAAATTCTCAGCAAGGTGGGAATAGAAGGATCATACATCAACATAATAAAAGCTATATATGACAAACCCACAGCTAACATCATACACAATGGGCAAAAACTAAAACCATTTCCCCTAAGAACAGGAACAAGACAGGGATGCCCACTCTCACCACTCCTGTTCAACATAGTGCTGGAAGTATTAGCCATTGCAATTAGACAAGAAGAAGAAATAAAAGGCATCCAAATTGGAAAAGAAGAAGTAAAACTGTCCTTATTTGCAGATGACATGATACTGTACATAGAAAACCCTAAAGACTCCATCAAAAAATTAGTAGACTTTATAAATGAATTTGGCAATGTAACAGGATACAAAATTAACACCAAGAAATCTATGGCATTTCTATACACCAATAATGAACTTACAGAAAGAGAGACTAAAAAAGCAATCCCATTTACCATCGCATCAAAAAAATTAAGATACCTAGGAATAAATTTAACTAAGGAGGTAAAAGACCTATATCCGGAAAACTACACGACACTGAAAAAAGATAGAGGAAGACATAAACAGATGGAAGAACATACCATGTTCATGAATTGGTAGAATCAACAACATCAAAATGTCCATACTACCCAAAGCAATCTATAAATTCAATGCACTTCCCATTAAAATACCAATGACATATTTCACAGACCTAGAACGAACTCTCTAAAAATTCATCTGGAGTAAAAAAAGACCCTGAATAGCTGCAGCAATCCTGAGAAATAAGAACAAAGTAGGTGGGATCTCAATACCAGATTACAAGCTGTATTACAAAGCCACTGTTCTCAAAACAGCCTGGTACTGGCACAAGAACAGACATATAGATCAATGGAATAGATTAGAGAACCCAGAAATCCATCCAAGCCACTATGCTCAATTAATATTGACAAAGGAGGCATGAACATACAATGGAGTCAAGATAGTCTCTTCAATAAATGGTGTTGGGAAAACTGGACAGATACATGCAAAAAAATGAAACTAGACCACCAACTTACACCATACACAAAAATAAACTCAAAATGGATAAAGGACTTAAACAGAAGACAGGAAACCATAAAAATACTAGAGGAATCCATAGGCAGAAAATTCTCTGACATATGCCAAAGCAATTTCTTCACTGATACTGTTCCTAGGGCAATGGAAACTAAAGAGAAAATAAACAAATTGGACTACATCAAAATAAAAAGCTTTTGCACAGCAAAGGAGACCATCAATAAAACAAGAAAGCCCACTGCATGGGAGAACATATTTGCCACCGATATCAACGATAACGGTTTAATCTCCAACATTTACAGGGAACTCATGCAGCTTAACAAAAAGAAGATAAACAACCCAATCAAAAAATGGGCAACTGATCTAAATAGATAGTTTTCAAAAGAAGACAGAAGGAAGGCCAAGAGACATATGAAAACCTGCTCAAAGTCACTAATCATCAGAGAGATGCAAATCAAAACAACAATGCGGTACCATCTCACACCTATCAGAATGGCTATTATCAACAAATCAACAAAGGACAAGTGCTGGCGAGGATGCGGAGAAAAAGGAACCCTCACGCACTGCTGGTGGGAATGCAGACTGGTGCAACCACTGTGGAGGACAGTATGGAGTTTCCTCAAAAAAACTAAAAATGGAACTCCCATTTGACCCAGTGATCCCACTTCTAGGAATATATCCCAAGAAACTAGAAACACAAATCAGAAAGGATATTTGCACCCCTATGTTCATAGCAGCACAATTCACCATAGCTAAGATTTGGAAACAGCTTAAGTGCCCATCAGCAGATGAGTGGATTAAAAAACTGTGGTACATCTACACAATGGAATACTTTGCTGCGGTAAAAAAGAAGGAGTTCCTACCATCTGCAACAACATGGATGGAGATGGAGAGCATTATGCTAAGTGAAATAAGCCAGGCAGAGAAAGATAAATATCACATGATCTCACTCATTTGTGGAATATAATGAACAACATAAACTGATGAACAAAAATAGATCCAGAGACAGAGAAACATCAATCAGAATGTCAAACCTCAGGGAAGGTAGGAGAGGGTGGGGATAAGGGGGAGAGTTCAACCAAAGAACTTATATGCATGCATATAAGCCTAATCAATGGTCAAAGACAACAGGGGGGTGGGGGCATGAATGGAACGTGGGGGGTAATGGGGGAATAAGGACACCTATGTAATACCTTAATCAATAAAGAAATTAGAAAAAAAAGAAAAAGCCAAAAAAATAAAAGGAGGGAAGACTATTTTTTAAACATGCCAATGTTATAAAAGGCAACGGAAAGCTGTGGAAATATTCCAGATTAAAGGAGGCTAAAAAGGCCAGACAACTAAATGCAGTATTAAGTTAGGTGCGTGTGCCTGAGGAGAAAAATGCTACAAAAGACTTTTTTTGCCTTAATTCACAAATGTGAAATTCGGACAGTCAGTTAGATAAAAAGTATGATATCAATGTTAAATGCATTGAAGTTGATAACTGTACTGGAGTTACATAAGAGATAATCGTGATCCTTAGGAAATACACACTGAAAAGTTTAGGAGTAAAAGACCATGATTTATATAACTTGCCCTCAAATGGGTCAGGCAAAAAGAATAGCAAAGCAAATGGGATAAAATGTTAATAAGTGAATCTGGGTATAAGGGATGTGGGTTATTTTTCTACTACTCTTATAATTACAACTTTTCTGTATGTTTGAAATTATTTGCTAATAAAAAGTTAAAATGCAAAAAAATAATTCTAAAGTGATCCAACAACTAAAATGTTATCTCTGTTTAAAAAGTGTTAGAGCCTAATTGCTCAGCTTTTTTCTCTTTCCTTCAAAGCTGAACTATGTATTTTTACACAGCGTTCTCATTAGAGGATTTTTTTGTAAGCTTGCTTTGATGCTTTGCCTTTGATTCTCTGGATACTCAGTTGGGCCCTGGTCAAGATATTTTAGTTCATTTAGCAAAGCCCACATAATGATGTTCTCATTGTAGGTAACAAGTTCTAGTTAACTAATCACATCCATGAATTGCATCCATCGCAATTACTTTTGAGATGTGACATGCTAATAACAATTCCTTTTTAGAACCACATTAAATGGGTCATGAGTGAATGTTATACCACCTGATACATGACTATGTGAATGAGGAAAATAATGCCACTGGAACGGGGCTAAAGAATAGAGATATTTTTCTTGGATTTATGAATACTGGTTAGATTCTTTGGTGGGAAGTATTAAATATTAAGTTGCAGGAGCCTTAATATGGCCAAGACTCTTCCCCTCACTGCAGCCACAGAACAAAGGATAGATCCCCAATTCACCTGAGTGGTGGTCTGCATTTCTCATCTCATTTGAATGGAACCACAGGTAATTTCTTTCAATCAAGTCTTAACTTTACCAGATATCTTAGAATAGAAGAAAACAAAACTGCCATACAAGTCAGGGAAAAGGAAACATTAGTTTTTCATTGTATAGGTTGTGATGAGATCCTCTGTTTTTATCATAAACACTACGTAACATAAAATGACTGGAAGACAAATTACCAAATGTCTCAGAAGCCCATTTGAGAAAATATAAAACGAGAAAAAGCTTTTTGAAACCTCTCCTAATGTATCTCTTAGGACTAAAAGAACTATAACTGTTTTAGGCCTGCCCTTCTGACCCCACTTTCCTTCTAGCAAGTCAACGGAATTCAATAATCACATGCTTCAAAGGATGCCAGAAGGTCTGACATCATTCCCAGAGATGGTTATTGGAGTTACTTCTGGGGAGAGACAGAAACCAGAGGTGTGTCTAGGTCTGACTCAAAACCAGAGGAAAACCATAAAAGCACAAGGCCAAGAAGACAACTGTATGTTTGACCTTCCTGTAGAGACAATGGTAGAACTATTAGGCTTCCACATTTCAAAGCAAGTCTCTGGATTTTATTTACCAGAAATTCCATTTCTGAGACGTTCAGAGCAGCACACATTCAAGGACAAGACGCCGTGAAAAAAAAAAATACAAGATTTAATTAGGAACTCAGGAGGTGGTGAAGATTTAGTATTATGCGATCAAATTAAAATATTCTTCCACAGCGTTTTGTTTTCTTAGCAACTTAGGAAAGTTACTTAGGATATAATAAATCCAATGAAGAATAAAACCAAGTGATTAAATCAATAACGGCAAACCTTTTCACAGAATACTTGGTTTTCCATTTTTGCATGGATCCATTCCAAGATGAAATAATTTGGAAAATTATTTGATCCAGCGTGTAAAACTCAGGGTTTTGTCAGAAAGAATGAAATTGTGCCTTTATGTCTGAGAATTTAGTAAGTACTATTTCAGTGAGTTAACCTTTAAAAGTTTTAAGTGTCCACTGTTGACTAACTAGGAAAGCTCTGGAATTGAGTTCTGACTTCATTCATTAATTTGTTTATTCACTCATTCATTCGCTCACTCACTCACCCACTCACACTACTATGTGCCAGGCACAGTGCTAGGCACCAGTGATACCATGTTGATAAAAACAGACAGCCTTTGTCCTTCAGAGATTATCAGTCTAATGAGGAGGGAACATATGCTACCAAATGATTACTATATTATAAACTTCTCTGAAGGAACATGAGACAGGAGACCTCAACCAGTCTGGGCACTGATAGAAGGTTTCCTTGAAGAAGCAAGATTTAAGCTGAGAGCTGAAGGATGAGTAGGAAGAGTTCGCTGTGGGGAGGAGGGAAGAGCGTTCTAGGTAGAGGGAACAACATATACAAAAGCCTTAGGCAGGAGAGAGCATGGTGTTCTGGAAAAGCTAAAAAAAAAAAAAAAAAAAAAAAAAAAAGCCCAGTGTGATTGGAAGCAGGAACAATCCTAAAAGTGTCTGGATCTTGGTTTCTAAATACCATTTTTCACTAACGAAAAACAGGACTCTCTGGAAAAATGGCCAGTTCCAGGGCTGGGGAAGAGAAAGGACACAATGAACCCAGGACATCTTGCTGTGTCATAAAGTAAGAAAGTGCTCAAAGAATAGAGGGTATTGTCAAAATAATGCTGAGGCAAAGCCAGCCTTATGAAGTTCCCTTTGACCAAATTCCTGGCAATTGGAATATTAAAATAAATAATGATAATAGTATATTACAAAGCATTGAATAACATAGGAAACAATTCCATACTGATATATATGCATGAATAAATTTAAAGTTTGGTGAGGAATGAGATATTTACATAGTTTCTTACTTTCCAACAAAGTATTTGTTAATTACAAAGGGAAAAAGATACTTTACAATGGAGAACCTTGGCAGACACCAACTTAAGTAATCAAAGTTAACATGATTAGTAATCATAAAAGTTGAAATTATGTGCTATTTTATAGTAATCAATGAGAAGAACACAATATTATTTCTTTAGTATTTTTGCCAAAATGAACAACTATCATACTTACAGACCAATCCAAATTGAGGGACATTATCCAAAATAACTGGCCTGTAATCCTCAAGTTTCAAGATGATGAAAGCCAATGAGAGAATGGTAAATTGTTCCAAGTGGAAGGAGATTAAAGAGGCCTGACAACTAAACACAATATATAACTCCAAACTGGATCTCCTGCTACAAAGGAAATTGTCTGGATACTTTGTGAAAATGGAATGGGATCTGAGAGAGGAACTGATGTGAAGTTCCTGATTTCAATGACTGTATTGTAAGTATGCAGGGGAATGTCTTTGTTTATAAGAACTGCACTAAAGTATCATTGGGCAACACGTCAGTAATATATGTACCCACATGGTTAAGAAAAAAAAAACACACCTTCCAACTTTTCTACAAGTTTGAGATTGTTTAAAACTAAAAAATAATTCAATTAATCAAAAAAGGAAAAAATCCACTAGGGCTAGAAATCTTGGCCCTCTATTTCACCATGTGAACAATAAGGAGGGTAGTTGAAATCTATGGATCTCAGTTAAAGTTACACTGTAGTGTATTAATTAGTTCCCAGGAATAACACAAATGAAAAATTGCTGTGTAATCAATGACCACAAACTTGGTAGCTTTAAATAATATCCTTTTACTATCTCACAGTTCTCTAATCCAGAAGTCTAGATGGCATGACTAGGTTTCTGCTGATGGCTAAAATCAAGGTGGCAGCTCTGCATTCGCACCTGAAGCTTGGGGTGTTCTCTTACAAACTCATTCCTGTACTATTGGCCGAATTCAGTTCCCTGAGGTTGTAGGACTGAAGTCCCATTTTCTTGCGACAGACTGCTCTCAGCTCCTAGAGAATGCTCTGAGGTCCTTGCCCCATGGCGCCTTCTATTTCAGCAACAGAGAGCCTTCCTCTCTCACATGTGGAATCTCTCTCACACTTTGAATCTCTCGGACTTTCTCTTCTGCGACTATCTGGAGAAATATGTTCTACTTTTAAAGGGTTTATGCTGATTAGGTTAGGCTATGCAGATCATTTTTCTATCTTGAAGTCAATGAATTAGAATAACCTTAACTACATCTGCAAAATTCCTTTTATAACAAAACACAATCATGGGAGTACCATCAGGGGGCAAAATTGTGGGGCTATCTTAGAATTCTGCCTACTACAGGATGGAAGAAAGAAATGTGTTTGAGTTTGCTGTCAAAAATATATATATATAGGTAAAGAACGGAAGGTAAAAGTCTACTTCCTGATTCATGAATTGGGGGTTGGGAAATTCTGGACTTTGAAGACATCTTCCCCAGTGAATTCTTTGCTTTGTTGTTATGAGGCTATAAGAGCAGGCACAGTATGTTTCTGATTTACTACTGCATTCCCAGCACTGCTTGGAATGCCTGATACATAGTAGATACTAAAAATATGTTGAGGGTATGAAGAATAAGTGATGAGTGAATAATTAGCTGTAGCAACCAAAGATTTATTTTTTTATTTAACTCATCAAAATCATTATTCCTGGTTCCTCGGTGAGTTATTCTTCTAGAATAGCCAGGCTAAGGAGAAACCTGACAGTTAATTTCTAGTTCCCTTTTGATTGATGGTATTTGTGTGTATAGAGAAGTTGAGGTGTGTGTGTGTGTTTTTTTAAGTAAGTATATGTTTCCAAGAAGCTTGGAACATATTCACGTATCAATCAAAGTAGCTATTACATTCAGAATGAAAGGATCTCATGATGCTATGTGGTTTTGACTAACATATGATAAAAGCTTAGAACATTCCTATGTAGGGGTATAGGAGGAAAATGTATTAAATATTATTTTGAAAATAGTCCTATTGCTTTGTTTCATTATACCATGTAAATATGCTCAAAATAAAAAAAAAATGGGAAAATACAGGAAACTATGAAAAAGAAAGATCATCCATAACCCCACAACTCAAAGATAAACACTATTAATATTTTGATTGATATCCTTTGAGGTTTTTTCCCTGTGCCACAATGGACGACACCAGCACACATATATAGAGTTGTACATAAATAATTCTGCCTGTCACAGGATGGAAGAGGTTTTATAATCTGCCTTTTTTGTTTAGAAATATATCATAGACATAGTTCCATGATTATAAATTATATATGAACCATTTTTAACAGTTGCAATATATTTTATTATGTGGTTGTATTAACATATTTTATTTAGCTGATCCTTCCTGATGGACTTTTAAATCATCTCCATTTTTTTTTTAGAAGTATACATATCACTGCAACAAACAGCCTGGTACATAAATCTTTATACATTGGCTTAATGATTTCTGTAAAATAAGTACCCAGGAGTACTATTGATAAGTCAAAAGGTATGTAAATCTTGATGTTACCAGATTGCCCTCAGATGTATTTAATCTCACAGGCAGATTATAAAGTATCTGTTTATCCTTGCCAATGAGGATTATCAATTAAATATTTAATCTGTTTAAACTTGACACATAAAGATAATTTTTTGTTTCAAATGTATATCTTTTTTATATAGCTATTTTACATCTTTATTTTTCTTTGGAGTTTTAGAATATATTTTAAGGTGAGGTTGTTAAAATGGCTATAAGGCATTATTTTTTTCTTATTTTTGTCAAAAGTATACTTTTTACCTTTGTAAATATTTAAGTCATTATCTAGTTGATTTTTGAAATGCATTAGTAGAGTAGGCAGCCCCTAGGATGGTCTCCAATGATCCCAGCATCTGGTATTCACAACCTTCTGAAATTTTCTCCACTTGAGCGTGAGCTAGCCCTGTGACTCTCTTCTTTGTCCTGCCAATAGATTATGGCAAACGATGGCGGGGTGGGGGTAGGGGGTGGATTCCACTTCCATGATTAGGTTATTAAAACTGAGACTTCCATCTTGTGAGCAGATTCTCCCTAAAGCCTCTGGGCTGCCTGATTTGATGAAAGAAGCTGCCGAGTTGTAGAGACCTACCCGACAAGCAGCCAAGGGGACACTCTGGCCAAGAGCCAACAAAGAACTGATGCTGAGGAAGCGAATCCTATCAACAACTGTGGGGGCTTGGGAGCAGGTCTCTCCCAGGTGCGTCTTCAGATGAGACCACAGGCCTGACCGACACTTTGATTCCACCCATAGCTGTACCACTTCCATTGTACTAAACTGTCTCACAAGGAGACTCCCTCTGTGGCACACAGTATCCCTGGGAAGTTTTTTTCAGTTGACATAAAGGAAAGTCTTTCAGGTTCACTATGTAACTTTTTAAAAAAGGAATTTAACTAAAATAGTTTTCCTAAAAATGTATTTCATTTAATTCTACAATACACACACACACACACACACACCAAACAAACACAAATAAATATGGCCAGTTGTTTACATAAATGACAACTCTTTCTTGATGACATGAGTTTTAAGAGAAACCTAATCTGGAATTAAGTTGCCATGCCTTTTGCCTCCAACAGAAAGTGCCAAAAAAAAAAAAAAATATATATATATATATATATATATATATATATATATATATATATATATACATACATACATACATACATGGTTATATTTGTTTCTGAAAAGATGTGAGGGAGTGGGATTGGAGGGAATGCAAATAAAACCCACTTCTTCATTCCAGAAGAATATATGTACTGTGATTATTGGGCCTCTAATTAAATATTCTGTAGATGAGTTTGAGTACTCCATGACCTATAATATCTGCAGTAATATTTTGAGTGGTGGAGGGCTGTAGGAAATGCATTATAGCAGAGTGATGAAAAGTATGGATTTTAGTTCCACAAAGACATGCGGTAGGTATATCGGAATTTCAGGCCCTCTAGTTACTAGCTGTAAGATCTTGGGTAAATAGTTTAACTTCTGCAGATCTTGGTTTCTTCATGAGAATGGGAAATAATTGTAATGATTGTCACCACAGAGTTTAAAATGAAATACTATAAATAGGGGTAGGAAATGTTTTTTCTGCCTTGGTCCATACAAAATTATCAACTTAAAAATTAGCCTGCTATATTTGCTCAAACATTTAATTAACTCACCCCTAATGCCTTGTGGGGGCCTTATACAGCCCATGGACCAGATGTTCCCCAGCCCTGCTATAAATAGAACTAAGTCTGGCATATGGTATATTGTAAGATCTTAGTAGCTCTGCTTATATTGCTATCTTCTATGCACCATTAAGAATTGTGTTTAAAAATAAGATATTGTAATATATTTTAATGATATTCTTAAGGTTTTGAGTTCATTTATTCTCATAATCAACACACGTATATATTTTTTTCATTTTATAGCAGCATTTTTTTCTTATGTGGGTATACTCTGTTTTGCAAAACAAATCAACATTTTGTAAATCAAATTATATTTCATGATGAAGGGTGGGTATTACACTAAAGAAACATAATTCTTAAACTTTATTGAAACATAAAATCTTTTTAAAATCTGATGACAACAATGTATCCTCTTTTTGGCCAAATGTACAAATCTTCAGGTGCACAAAAGTTTGTGAATAATTAAAAGGGAACACGGACCTCCCCGGAAAAAGCTGAGATTTTTAATGACATGAATAAACTTTCAATACTGCAAATAAACTAATCCTTAATTTAGCTGTTGTATAAATTCAAATTTCTTATACAGTAGCTTTTAATGAAGTACCTTATATAGATTATCAATGTTTAATGCGGCCTGAAACATAGTTATATGCCACTATGCTTGCTAGATAAAGTTATTTTTAACCCAGGCTTATTAAGTATGCTGTACTTAGCAGTTTGTACACAGTGAAAAGTCACTGATATACCATTAATATTAGTGTCAGGTTGTAATATCGAATTACACCATATGGATGAATGCTTTTTTTAATGCTTTTTCTGTAGCAAAGAACCAGCAAACACAATGATTGTTTTTCCAGAACAGTTTTTTTTAAACTTTATATTTTCAAAAGTATCTTTTAGAAATTCATATAAAATACTTATTTCCCTAGCATGTCAATATCTAATGGGAGTAATTGAACATTTGAATCATAAAATCAATCAGGAAGGTGACAAGTTTACCATTAGATTCCTGGCTTTGCTCCTGCACTCAATACTATCTTAATGTAATGTAGTGTTTCAATTATTTTAAAACAATGAATGGTTAATAGATTCTGAAGAATTTCCTGCCAGCAAAATTTGATGTTTCTGCTAATAAAATAAAATCATAATGATATCTTCTAAATAAATGTGTAAAGATAAGTTTCAAAAGATGTAAAAAAAATGTTGAGAAAATATAATGTAGCTATTAAACAACCCAGAAAAAAATTTATTTCTGAAATTGTAAATTAACCAGAAAAATGACTTACTTTGATGAGAGGTTATCAATCTGGGATAACCTACACTATCATCTCATTTGTGATTTTGATCTCTTTTATATCTCCCAACTTCAACTAATGGAGTGCTGATTATTTGTTCATATTTTTTTTTTGGTAAGTTGTGGGATTTTCATAATCCATTAATCGTGTTTTTTGTTTGTGTTTAATGTTGTTAGGCAAATCAAGAGGCAAATGCAAGCAGTTCCTGTGGAGGCAGTGAGAAACGACCTCCACTGGCAGGAGTTTTGTCTGGGTGCTGATCGGCTGCATCTGCTGTGTGCGAAATGACAGAAGGGTTATTCAGGAAATTCAATACACCCACAGAGAGAAGCCAAACATGACAGCTTATTTTGGGAACCATTCTATCATGAGGATACATTTGTTCTTGGAGCAGCCTCAGAAAGCCTCCCTGTCATCGAACTAGGTCTTGATTAAAGGGACTGCTGATGCCTGCTACATAGAGAATGATTTTCTCTTGACAAAATTGCCTTATTTTAGTCAATTTTTTTTTACTATTGTAAGGAAGATATTTTATTGTTAAATATTTGATAATTGTTTGTTTCCAGTAGCACAGATTGGAAGATGATTCCTGGAAGGCTATAACAATCATCTGATAAATGACAAATAGTAAATCCTTATAATAATGTTTATGGCATTTTTTTCTTGTAAATATGCTTCTGAAGGAGGCATGGCATTGTAATTGCTATATGTTTATATTTTTATTTGTAATCTTTACAGTTGTAGTATAGTCCATAAAAATTTATTTAGTTACTAAAACTTAGAAATTAATTCAGAAGCTATTGTGTTTTTACCAGGACATTTATATAAAAGCAAATAATAAATAGTATGTTAGCTGTAGCTAAAAATTAAGAATGACGTCTGTTAAGGCACTTAATCATGCTTTTTGCATCTTTCATTCTCTTAAATGGTTTTCTTTCTTTTACCTCAAATTGCTACCCAGTCTTGGGATTTATTGGTCATGTAACTTCTTTTGCTAATGCAAGTGAGGATGGCCAAAATAATCCTTTGTAAATTATAGCAAATGTGATATATTCAAAGTGGGTATGTAGCTCTTATCTTACCAGTTTCTGGGACTCACACTTGCTGAACTGCTTTCAGATTCAGCAAGCATCTCACAAACCTCACAGAATCATAAATAATAATCAACATCTTACAAGTACAGCAATAATTCATTGCATTGAGATGTGTTGGTAGGTTGTGAGCATAATGAACACTAAGAACACTGACAAAACCACTTGCCTTTTTGAGTTGGTCTATTTAAAACCTTTTTCCTGGTGTTTAACTTGCCACACATTAAACCTTTCCAAGGGTCAAATGTCTTCTCTTTTGCTTGTGTTTCAATTAATTCTTTTCTTCCCTAAAATTAAAGCTACAAATACAACAGTTCTCAACACTTTTTAGTTATTTCAGTTTTACTGATTTTTAATATTTTCCATATTTTGTCTATGAAGCAAATACTGTCTGTCCTGTGTTGAAATGGACAGATTCTAAGAAGAATCTTTTTTCCATCAGGCTGATGGCTCAGAAAGATTAATACTTTTAGAATAGCGAACAAAACGTTCCCTGCATTGAGAACGTACAGATGGTGCTGATTGTCTTTCCTGCCTGTCATTTACTTTCGACTCACATTCACATCAAGTCCTAGAGTGCTGTCGTCTTGGTGAAGGACAATGATGAGGATGTGACCTCCAGGGTAAGGATGCAACTTGTTGGTCATGTTTAGACTCTGGTATTTGGAGTTGAGAACTCAGCAGCCTGGCATTAGCACTTTTGTAAGGGACATACGTGTACTTTTTTTTTTTATCACATCTATGTTCTCTCCCGATTCTGAATTTTCTAACCTCTCCTTCAATGTTTTATGCACTTCAGGAAGGGTAGAGAAACCTCTCAAAATCTGTGTCCATCTGTGCAAGCAACACACACACACACACACACACACACACACACACACGTACTCAGTATCTAACAGAGTACCTGGCACAGAGTCAGTATTCAATCAAGGGAATAAACTCAATGAACATTTGGAAAAATAAATGAATAACTAATGAAATGAACTACATTGAAATCTGAAGAAACATTTCAGTGCAAGTTTGAACTGATCAAGATATTTCATTTTGTTGCTGGTTCTATGAAGGTAAAGAAAAAGACTCAAAATTCTTTGCAATAGAGAGATTAAAGCAAATGTCATTTTGCTGAAACCGGTTTGGCTCAGTGGATAGAGCGTTGGCCTGCGGACTGAAGGGTCCCAGGTTTGATTCTGGTCAAGGGCACGTACCTTGGTTGCGGGCACATCCCCAATAGGAGGTATGCAGGAGGCAGCTGATCGATGTTTCTCTCTCATCGATGTTTCTGACTCTCTATCCCTCTCCCTTCCTCTCTGTAAAATATCAATAAAATATATATTTTTTAAAAAAGCAAACAGATGTCATTTTTAAGTTAAATAAACACATCATTAGACATAAAAATATCAAAATAATTTCTAAACTATAACTCCACATTGATTGGTAATTTCATAAACATAATAAGATTAGTGACTACAAAGTATTTTAATGGTAATATTATATTCTGAAAATAAAGTATATGTAAGCTACTATTAGTTACTGTTTATTGACTTCATAGTTTTGTATAACACAGAGATTCTCAAATTGTATTTTAGATAACAATTGTAAGTGTCCTTCTCACCCTTTCTTTAACATTTTGTTTCCCTTTATGGTATATACCTTATTAAGAAAGAATAAAAATACAGAAATAGGGAAATAATGACCTATGAGTTTTAATAATAAATTAATCTTATTGAATATTTTCCTAGTCTATATAATATGAAAAATATGTAAAGCACTTAAATGGTAACACCCTATATTAGTAAGACATGATCACTATTATTTCTATCATTAAATAATCAAATAAGAAATCCGTATGTGAATTATACACAGATTATATATGCAAATGTACACCTGCATTGGATGGTGTTAGAGACTCCCAAATATATTTCATCCTTCCCCACTATGTAGTAGCCACAGAATTTGAATGGAATTCATCCCACCCCCAGTTCTAAGGATGGGTTCTAATGATAATCCTTTTCCATTGCCACAGTGGTTGGTTTGGGTGTGGGCATATATTTCAGATTTAAGTCAATCAACATTTCCCAGGTATAGTGATCTAGCTATATAGGATCACCCAATTAGAATAAATCATATGACTTTTGTTCCAAGGTTATGGAAGGCAACCCTCTTTCTCTATCTTTAGTCATGAACAAAGTCACCTCCAGTCTCAGTTACCACTGGCAGCCATTCTATGCCCATGAGGAAAGCAAGCCTTCAGAAGAAGCCAATCCTGTTGACAGAAGAATGGCAAGATGGAAAGATACTGTGTGCTGATAACTTTGAAGAACCTTGAAACTTCTGGACCTTCTAGTCACATGAGCCAGCATTACTTATAACTTAACTACTATGAGTTGCTCTTTCTGTCACCTGTGAAATAGCTTTCACAGCACAATATACATCAAAACATGTTCATTCATTTGGCTGTGAGCCACAAGAAAATCCTAGTGGAGATGACTTTTCTGAAAATGGCTTCTTAAAATTCCCTACCATCACCTTGTTAAGTTTTATTTATTTGACACTAGATTCTATATTAGAATAATAAGAACATTATTAAAGAAATAAAAATATAATACTTGGATAAATTATAGTATTTAATGCTATGGCTAATGAATCTCTAAGAAATTTTAATAGTGACATAAAGAGCATAGATTCTATTGAGCTTAGAGTAGCAAAGCATTAGAAAAAAAAACATGAAGAATATTTAAAAATATAGTAACAATAGAAACAAACTAAAAGAGAAATTTCTCAATAGTATACCAGTCTAACAAATATGTCTAGGAACTATGGCTTTTTAAATTATTATTATTGATTTCAGAGATGAATGGAGAGGGAGAGGGAAACATCAATGATGAGAAAGAATCATTGGTTGGCTGCCTCCTGCACACCCCCTACTGGGGATCAAGCCTGCAACCTGGGCATGTGCCCTGGACCAGAATCGAACCTGGGACCTTTCAGTCCGCAGGCCAATGCTCTATCCACTGAGCCAAACTGGCTAGGGCTAGGAACTATGGCTTTTTAAAATTATACCAATATCTAGCATTGTGATAGGCTCATGCATAATAATAAATGTTTTTAAATGAATAAATTATTTACTCTCAAGAAGTGAAGTGTAAGAAAACACTTGAGAGAGAGAGAGAGAGAATCATTGATTGTTTATCTCCTGCATGCCCTACACTGGGAACTGAGCCCACAACCCTGGCACGTGCGCTGACCAGGAAGCGAACCAGGACCTCTTGGTTCATAGGTCGACACTCCACCACGGAGTCACATCAGCTGGTGAAGTTTGTCCTTTGTTACTGCTACTTAGCATGTTTCTGTGACATTGACACTGAACCACTGGCTAGAACACTCTTCCCTGCAAAAGTTCCTGGGCTGCTTCCTTCCCTGCATCATGTCTTAGTTCTATGTTACAGCTTGCTCCTAGCTGTGTACCCTTGTTGCATTTTCTGTACAGTACTAGCCCCTGTCTGAAATCACCTCCTGTACTTGTTTGATTGCCTCCATGGACTAGAGCAGTGGTTGGCAAACAGCGGCTCGCGAGCCACATGCGGCTCTTTGGCCCCCTGAGTGTGGCTCTTCCACAAAATACCACGGCCTGGGCGAGTCTATTTTGAAGAAGTGGCGTTAAAAGAAGTTTAAGTTTAAAAAATTTGGCTCTCAAAAGAAATTTCAATTGTTGTACTGTTGATATTTGGCTCTGTTGACTAATGAGTTTGCCGAACACTGGACTAGAGTATGAAATTTAAAGACTGGCAACTCTGTCTTGCTTACCACTGTACCGACCTCCAGCATCGAGAAAAGTGCCTGTCACGCAGCCAAGCCTCACTAAGCATTTATCAGGTAAATAAATAAGCAAACAGATAGCTAGAAATTCAACTGTTTCATCCATTCTTCATTCTCTTATTTGAGACCCAAAGTCCTAGGATCAAGTTGCTAAGTAGCCAAGTTCAGATGCTGTGCAGTCCTTTGTCTGGACAGGGATTTTCCTTCCTTAGGTTATACAGAGTGGGGCAAAAGTAGATCTACAGTTGTTCTTACGGAAAGTAATACAGTGATTAATACATAATAATACAAGAATAAACACTGTGCATATGAATTTACTGTCCTTTCAAAACCAAATATGTGGAGGGAGAGGCAATTCCCATGGGGAAGTTAGGATTTCCTATGCTCACCGTAGTACACAACTGTAAGGAGGGAGAAGGAATGTGTTTCTTCTTGCCATTATAAAATGCCATAGATGAAAAGTTTGCATTCTTGCCCATCAATTAACAGCTTTCAATTTCATTCCTATGTTTCCTGAAGAAAGCCTTTAGGACCTGGGGTAGGTAAGTCTCTCTGCTCACACTGATAAACATTCCTCTCCATTAAAATAGGCGGGAAGCCTGGAGATAATTAGACCCACCTGTGTCAAGCAATCAGCAGCACAGGGAAGAGGTCACAAATAAACAATGATAAAAGAGCTGGCTAATTCTTGAGAGAAACAGAAGGAAAACCCCTGCAATCAGCTGAAAAGTGTTTTGGTTGCTGTGGTTCATAGACTGATCTGTTATTTGTATAATGTAACTTTGGTTTCTGTCTCACCATCACCATCTTTTCTTGTCCTCCTCCAGCAAAGACACACCCAGACACCCAGGCATAGGCATAGTCATCTTATGTCCATCACAATAAAGTATAGTGAACTTCCCTCAGTCAATTCTGTAAAAGCAGTCACTTTCCTCCACAAGAGGAACATCTATGAGGTATTTCTTTTTGCTTTTATTTACTTACTAGAGGCCCAGTGCACGGATTTGTGTACTGGTGGGGTCCCTCAGCCTGGCCTATGCCCTCTTGCAATCCGGGACACCTTGGAATGTAGCAGTGCATGAAGCGGCAGGTGGCCAGGGAGGAGCCCAAGCTGGGGCGGGTGCCACGCCGCTCCCGCTCATCCCAGCCCCACTGCGCCTGCTGCCAACTTCGCTCAGTAGTGCTGCCGTGGAGGCGGGAGAGCCGCTGCACCTGCGCTCTCCAGCTATGAGCCCAGCTTCTGGCTGAGCAGCGCTGCTGCTATGGGAGCACACTGACCACCAGGGGACAGCTCCTATGTTGAGCGTCTGCCCCCTGGTGGTCAGTGTGCATCATGGCAACTAGTCGTTTGGTCATTTGGTTGTTCGGTCATTTGGTTGCTTAGGCTTTAAATATATATAGACTAGAGGCCCGGTGAACAAATTCATGCCCAGGTGGGGTCCCTCGGACTGGCCAGCGATTGAGGCCTATTGGAGGGCTGGCTGGCGGCAGGGAGGGACCGCAGGAGGTTGGCCAGTCGGTCACGGAGCTGGCGAGCCGTGGGGAGGGGCCGCGGGAGGTTGAGCATCTGCCCCTGGTGGTCAGTGTGCATCACAGCAACTGGTCAACCGGTCATTCCGGTTGTTTGGTCGTAACGGTCGCTTAGGCTTTTAAGTATATAGACAGATTTTTTTCAATGCTTGGGATATGTCAAGTTTAAAGAGCTCTTTGAAAATCCAAGACCTGCTTCCTTTACTCTTTTTTCAATAGAACATTGATGGCTACTGGAATGATACCTTGATACAATGATCAGCTCCACAAAATCAGGGACAGTAAGATTTTATTCATGCCTAGCACCATGCTCTAGGACGCAATGAGTTTTCAGTAAACATTTTGTAAATATGTGCATAAACAATGGAAAGTCAGTGGACAGATGAAGGCCACAGGGCTATTTCCCAAGCAGAGATTCTACAGACCTCCACTTCAGCTTTCTCTCCTCTCCTAAACCCCACGACTTTATTGCAAATCTGCTGTCTGTCTGTCTTGATCTTTCCTCAATGCTTTGTTTTTTCTTCTACCTTCCTTTCTGGTCTTACCAATACTTTGTCACCTAACTTTGATAAGGAATCCTGATAAATATTAGCATGAGAGCATATCAAGTATGCATATTCCTTGAGATTTTTCCTTGTTATATATACATATATGATTTCTGATTCCAAGAAAAGATGCATTTTTGAAAAACCACAAGGTAAGGGTTTAAATTGTGCAGAGTAGTCTACAAGACCCCCAAAGAACGCACAGTGTCTTTTTAATTTAAAGTACTGTTAATGGTGGAAGTGCCAATAATTTATATGTATTTCTAGAAGTGTTTTCTTTTAATCCTCTCTGAGGATATGTTTTTATTGTTTTGTGGGGTTTTTTTTAGAGAGAGAGAGGGGGAGAGAGAGAATGAAACATTGATTTGAGATCGACACATCGATCTATTGCATCCCATACATGCCCCAATGAGGGATTAAACTTACAACCTAGGTATGTGTCCTGGTTAGGAATCAAACCCACAATCCTTTGGTATGTGGGATGATGCTCCAACCAACTGAGCCACCCAGTCAGGGCTATTTCTACTTTTGTTATAATATCCCAGTTTACATTAGACTTAGAGGGAAAAATTATAGTTTTTCTTAAAATTCAGTTCCAGTTCTAAAAATAAGACAATTTCAGTGACTTTCATTCATAAGGACTTTTTCTTAACTTGATCATAAAAGAAAATGATTGTTAATTTTATTATTTAGCCTCCTCAGTCAAGAATTCTATAGACCAGTATGTCTATAATAAACCTAATTAGTTCACCACCTTCTGAAATCCTTCCCCCATAGTATTCATTTAAGGAGAGGTAACAATGGAAAAGTCACTCTATTTTTTTCAAGGGCTTTTTGAAAGTCCATGTTGGTGTCAGCCAATCTCCCCACCTCTCTTTTTGATTAGTGAGATGTAAGATAAGAGCAATAACCATTATAAATAATTAGTGCCTACACTACCTTTCACCAGCCATTACTGAGATGACCTTCCTTTCATAAACTATTATGAACCAAATGCCTGGTGAACATCTGCACATTCTTCTATCACATACTAAAGAATGATCAACTCTGTGGCTGTTTTAATAAGATGGGCTACTAGGGAACAGAACAGAATGTTCGAGCTGGAAGAAATGACAGAAACAGCTCAAGTGAGACTTTTATAAATAAGAAAACTAAGGCCTAGACAGGCGAGCTGACTTTCTGAATTCTATACTGGCAGCTAACTGGGTGCAGCACCGCAGACCTTATCTTTCTGCATCTACCGAGTTAGTGATTTTTCCAGCCAGACACCAACTGCTCAAGGTTCATAACTTTACTCATAGGATTGTTTTACCAAGGGGCTGGGGACTTAAAGTTCCTTTGGAGAAGTAACTGCTAATGACACGCTTTACTAATAATTGGTCAGTTCTAACCATACCCATTACTATTGCGGTTATTTGATCTATATGCTCTATCCCTAGAAACAAATTCTGTGATTTAAAAAACTGCTAACCAAGCCAATTTATTTTGGGATGGGCTGTGTGACTAGGTTTGGGTGAGCCCAGGAGATAAGGGAGTGATTTTCACCCATACACTGCAGAGCTCGCACATGTACTTCCTGCCAGAGCAGGAAATAACGTGAATACAGACTGACCTGGATCCACATGTGTGTCCGGGAAGAGATGTAGCAAAAGGCTGGGAGCAAGTGGCTGCTGTCTTCAGATGAACAACAGAGCAGCAGTGGCTGCAGATGAGTTGTGACAGGGAGCAGAAGTCCAGCTAATCAGGCATAATGTAGCACCTCTGCAATGCTGTGTCAAGAAAGAAGTCTTAATTAGGATACGGCCAGGTAGGGTTTCTGTCTGGGGCCAATGGGTCCCAGAGAAAATCATCACAATTAGGGATCTGTGGCAAAAACCACTGGTAAGCCTGTAATCCAGTCCATTTCTGTGTCTGCACCTCTCTCTAACAAGCAGTATGACTATTTCCTTAGCACTGGTCCTGGAGGTAGCAGACTAAGGTTTGAGCACAAAACCACTGCTGCTGGCCACTCTGAATGCTTTTTTCATAAATAATGAATATGCAGTGATGCCTCATCTATAGTCATATCTGTGTCTGATTGGTGAGGGGTTTCTGAGGCTTTGTAATTGGGATTTTTTTTTTTTTTGAGAAGTTAACTGTCTTTTCCACAGCCATTCTGGTCGCCTAGCAACAGAGGACAGCAGAGCAGTAACAGGGATTCTAAAACTCTAAGGAATGGGGATAGTTGATGTCTGTCCCATGGACAGGTTACCCCAGTGGGCCTGACTTGAGATGGGACAATGTTATGGTAGGAAATCTGTGGCCCCGGAGTCTGAAACCCTAGAGAGAATCAGGTGAGTCCACAGCTCTTCCTTTCCCAAAACAATTCATAGGATTTTGAGATAAAGTAGACTTTGCTCAGTGCTTCCAGGAAAACCTTTCTGTAAAATCTGGGGGAAAACATTAGACAGACTTTTCATCCTTTCTTGGGGAATGACCCCATTATGTGAACCAGGCTGTCTTCCCAGATCATAGGGCAGGACCTGAACACACAGTAGGTGTTCAACAAATATTTGTCAAATAAATAAGCTGTCTCTCACTTGCTCTTCTCAAAACCACATCCTCACCCCAACCATTTTACTGGTGTAGGAAGGAGTGTGTGTGGGGGGGTGGGGGGGGGCGCGGGGGAGCTGACCTAGGCCTTTTTTAGAGCCACAGCTATAAAATGTCACCTTCGCTGCTCTGTTGACAGGAGATATACACAAAAGAAGACAGGTCATTCCAACACTCCCCAAGTAAAAGCCCAAACCAAATCTAGCTACAAATATGGAAGCATAGTTCACCTCTATAATTGGTCTATGGTTAATCACTGGAAAACTTTCATGTTGGCACAATACTCATTTCCCCTTCAAACGTGGAAATACCTTCCATTTTGAATTTTCTTATACACCTTGGATGAGAGCTGGACCCAGGCGGGCGGTATCCTGTGTGTTATGGTCACATTAACCATATCTGTTTTGTAAAGCTTTAAAATGTATTTTTTATGACATGAAATGTGTGGGTCTTGTTTTGTATTTTACCCTTAAGTCTGCGGTCTGTGGGTGATGTGGGAAATTCACAAAGCCCCCCAAATTTTATGTGAAATGTTTCCATGTGCAAAAGAGTGCATGAACCTCAAAAAATTAACAATCTTTGAGAGGGAGGAAATTTTGTCTGTTAAAGAAAATGAATTTAGCAAACACTCATTTTCTTTAAATTTCCCTGGACATTGCACCAAAAGAGATAACATGTCAATGTGCTGACAACTGGAGAGGTGAGCACGTTACCAAATGGAAGAAAAATGCCCTGTGATTAACAACTTTGAAAAGAATAGCCCAGTGTACAGCCAGCAGGGAAGCCAGGTGAAGAGTCCGACTTTGCTCTCACTGCAGACTATCACTGGTGTTTTTGTTTACTGGTATATGAAGCTCAGTGTTCTGTGCAAGGAGAGAGCAGGGCTTTGAGGCAGGAGACCGTGGATCACGCTACCTTGGTTAACCTTTAGGTAGGTTCAGTTCAGCTCCTTCAGTTCTAAGCAGGAATAAACTGGTCCCATTATCTACTTGCCTGCCCCACTTTCTTTCCCCTCATCCTTTCTTTTCATGCCCTTAAGACAAACCTTCTCCAAAATTTATACAAACCAAATGGGAACTTGCTTCTAAGTTGTCAACATAAGGGAAGGGAAGGCCTGGAATGCAATTAACCTAGGGAATAAAAAAAAGCATCTTCCCAGGAAACTCTTTCCTATAAAAATTGGGTAGTCAATAGTTATATTTTAAAATTTTATTAAAATCATTTATTCAGAGGGACTAATTGGTGACTGATTACCAACTTCAACTCAGCACTAAAAATATAAGGTTTGGAAAACAGAAAGATTTCACTTAAAGGAAGGAATAATGTTTATGTTCTTGTTAAGCACTTAGAAAAAATAACTGTAAGGCTTGCTTAACAAGTCATATTATTATTCCCTGCCCAGTAGAAATTTAAATAAGTTTTTTCAGTTTTCCCTTGAACAGTGAAGAAAACACTGCAATAAAAACAAGCTTTGTAATATATTTGTTAGTTTTAATTTGTTTTCTCTCAGGCTAATAGGCTTTACAAAGCTTTTCCCCCCTTAATTATGGTACAACATGACTTGTACTGTGTATGCTATGCTGCTATGGATACTCTGAGGCCATGACTCATGACCTTTAAATATTATTGTCAGGCAGCCAAAGGTCTCTCTCTCTCTCTTTTTTTCTTTTCTTTTTTTTTTAGCTCTCACTTTTAAATCAGTAGTTTTGTTTCAGGCCCTATTAAGAGAAGGCGGTATCAAATAGTTTTCTCTTGTATATTTGTGGCACACCTGAATATGAATATGCACATAAGGGTTTTGTACTCAAATGTTTTGTTTTGTTTGGCTTCATTTAGTGACATAAAATGAATTTCTTGTTTGGAATGTCATTGGGTGACAAAAAATATAAATAAGGTATAGTCCTCATATTCCTAAGAAGGTGTCACTTAGAAATGCAAAGACATAAGCAGACAAATAATTATATACACTGTGAAATGTAATAAGGGATATAAAACACAAACATCCAAAAACTACAGAGACAAGAAATACTTCTGATTGGTAGGGTCAAAGAGGCAGCTTTTGAGTTATGGTGTGAGGAATAGGTAAGGTTTTGACAAGCAGAGAAGAGAGCGTGAGCATTCTAGTTGGAAAAAACAACCCGAGAAAAGGATAAATACGTACTCTGGAACTGCTGGGTAGAGTTTGGTGAAAATATCGGTTTTGTGAGATGCACTGATAGAAGATAAAATTAGTCAGATGGTAAGAGAGGCCAGCCTAGTAAGGTCTTTCCATTTGTTGTGTTGTCCAGCAACAGTGATAACTCTTTATCCGTTTCATGATAAAGAGTTACTGTCAAGTAGAAAGCACCAAATACTGGGTTTTTTTACTTAGGTATAGTGCAAGAAAAGTAATTACATCTATCAGAACCCCAGTGTGTCCTTTCACTAAGTGGGGATTTCATTAATTTTGTTCAGTAGTCACTGATTACTTTGTGGCCATTTTTAAATGAATTTAAATTTTTTTTGAAAAGTGAGAGGCATGCACAGAAATATGGAAATAAAATAATATATTTGTTAGGGAGATAGAAGGAAGTACCTCTGGTCTTTATTTATTTATTTTTAAATATATTTTTTATTGATTTTTTACAGAGAGGAAGGGAGAGGGATTGAGAGTTAGAAACATCGATGGGAGAGAAACATCGATCAGCTGCCTCCTGCACACCTCCCACTGGGGACGTGCCCACAACCAAGGTACATGCCCTTGACTGGAATCGAACCCGGGACCCCTCAGTCTGCAGGCCGGCGCTCTATCCACTGAGCCAAACCGGTCAGGGTGCCTCTGGTCTTTAAAGTAAGGTTTATTGCTTGGCTAAAGTAGAATGAGATTTATTAAGATTTAAGATTTATTAAATCATCTATTTATTCATTCATTCATTGAACAAATATTTATAGACCTTCCTAGCCCTCCTCAGGATGCTAAGAAAAAAAATTCTATTTTCAAGGAGTTTACATTTTCAGTAGGGAGGAGACACAATAAATCTAATAAATAAGCAAATGATATAGTCTGTTAGAAGGTTTTAAGTACTTCAGAAAAAAATATCCATGATGAGGATGGATATTTCAATTTTCAATGAGGTGCATATGGCAGGCCTCACTGAGAAAGTGATATTTGAGCAAAGAGATGAAGGAAGTGGGAAAGAACCAAGTAGACAGGTGTGGAGAAATTATTCCTGGCATAGGAACTTGAGATGGGAGTCTATATGTGTGACTGAGGAAGAGTGAGGAGGCCAGTGTAACCTGCAGGGGAGGGGTTGAGGAGACTATTACATAGAGTCAGGAGGGATTAGGATGGAGCCCTATGGTGGATGGGAAGGGTGAATGGCAGAGACATCTGTAGGACCTTGTAGGCCATTATAGGGACTTTGGATTTTATTCTGAGTGACATGAGATCTCTCATTTGAGGGTTCTGAGCACAGGAGTGAAATGATTTTCCTTATGGTTGATGTATGGAAAACAGAATGTAGGGGGCAAAGGTAGAAGCAGAGAGAGCCATTTAAGAGATTAATTCAATAGCCCAGGTAAGAACTAATGGCAGCCTGAACCAGGGTGTTAACAGTGCCAGTGGTGAGGATGGTCAGATATTGAACATATTTTGATGGTAGAACCAAGAATTTCCTGATGGATTGGATATGGGTTCTGAGACAAAAACAGGAGTCAATATTTTAGCCTGAGCAATGATGTCATCAGCTGAAATGGGGAAGACTGCAAGTAGAGAAGATTTGGGAGTAGGGATCAGGAGTTAGGTTTTAGAAATGTTAAAATTAAGATATCTGTTCTTATCTCAAAAATAAGATATGAGATGTCAATAAGGCAACTGAATGAGTGAATCTGGAATTCAAGAAAGAAGTCTGGACTAGAGATATGTATTTGGGAGTGATCAGCATATTGATGATATTTAAAGCCAAGATGTTGAATGAGATCACCAAGGGAGTGAATGTAACTAGAGAACAGAAGAAGTTCTAGAGCCCACTAAAGTCGAGTGCTCAGGGAGATGGGAAAGGACCATCAAAGGAGACTGAAGAGCACAGGAAAGAAACCTAGGACTTTAGGGTGTCCTGGAGACAAGTGAAGAAAGTATTTCCAGGAGGGAGTGATGAATCATGTCAAAACTCTGAAGTAAGGTGAGTTGTGACAAATGACCCTTGAATGTAGTAATGTGGAGATCATTGGTGAATTCAGTTAAGTGCAGTTTCTGTGGATTATTTTAACAAACTGAATGGAGTGGCTTTAACAAAAATTAGAAGGGAAGGAATTGGAGACAGTGAGAATATAGTTTTGCTATAAAGGCGGGGGTGGGTGAGGTATTCAAGCAGAAACTAATAGGTTAAGAGGGTTTGAGATGCAAAGAATAACAGTATGTTTGGAAACTATTACAAATGATCCGAGAAGAGAGAGAGAGAGAGAGAGAGAGAGAGAGAGAGAGAGAGAGAGAGAGAGAATTCCCCAAGCGTGCTATTTCATAGGATAATATGCTTCCCTCCCTCTACTTCTTTTTTTAGTGGAAAGACGAGATTTCGCAGGTTTACGGAACAGATTGTACTATTTGGACTGCTTATTCTCAAGAGAACTTTTAAAGACTATTTATCTTCTCTGAGTAAAGTTTACATTCCATAGTTGACTTCCTTTGGAAATGTTCAGAAATTGACATTTGGAGGAAATACTTTAGGAAATTTATCTTCAATATTACAGTATAAAAACCCATTTGATGTGGTGTGTGTGTGTGTGTGTGTGTGTGTGTGTGTGTGTGTACAAGTGCGTAAGCTCCTGAAATAAAATGTTGAAATTAAAACTATTTCAGCATCACATCTGGAAGTTCCAAGTCAGAGAAACAACAAAGAAACAAACTATCGGTAAGAAATAAAGTTTGCATAAATTATTTTAAAAAACATTAAAGTTAATAAAACTGTAACTTCCTTAATTAATGTTGAGATTTTCCTATGTTTGATTTTCATATTTTACTAAGTAAAGATTTAAAAAATAAAACATGGAATTTTCTTTCTCAAGAAAAACGAGGTAAAGTGGGCAGGTGCCAACTAAGGGATGTTATTGGGCAGCAGGGAAGCTAGGGATGGTGTGGTGTGGCCTTTCCCATTTTCCCTTGCTCTTGGTGGCCCCATGATATCATAGACATCCTGGGTTACTTCAAAACATTTTCTTGTAGATGAGGTAATCCTAGAATTCAGACATGATACAGATAGGGTAAATTACATTATTTCAGTTTATTTTTTTATTTTTATTTTTTTAAAATATATTTTATTGATATTTTACAGAGAGGAAGGGAGAGGGATAGAGAGTTAGAAACATCGATGAGAGAGAAACATCAATCAGCTGCCTCCTGCACACCTCCTACTGGGGATGTGCCCGCAACAAAGGTACATGCCCTTGACCGGAATCGAACCTGGGACCCTTCAGTCCGCAGGCCGACGCTCTACCCACTGAGCCAAACCGGTTTCGGCACATTATTTGAGTTTAAATCACAGTCTACTCCAGAGAGTTCCAGTTCATGCTTTTTCATCTCAGCTGATGACATGCCTAGTTCTGACCTCTGAGGTCTTCTCTCTTCCTGAGACAGCTGGGTCCTTTCTACCTGACTCAGGCCTCAGGTAATAACTGTGCAGGTTGCTGATAAGTATTAAAGCTGAGTGATTGCTACATGGGGGCTCATTATACTAGTTCTCTACTTTTAAGTTTGAGAGTTTCCCTTACAAAAAAAAAAAAAAAAGCTATCTGTTCACTGTGGATTCAGCTTTGGTAAGGATCCCCTAGACTCCAATCATAGACAATTCTGAAACAACCCTTTCAGCTCTAATGTAGAGGCAGTGTGATATAGAAGAATGATTGTAGGACTAGGAATTAGGCCCAAATCAGCCACTTCCAAGCTGTATCATGAAAGCCAAGCTAGTTAAACTCTCTGAGCCTATTTTTCATCCATAGAATGAGGATGATGAGACTTTAATAGTCTCCAGGGATACCTTGGAGATACTGCAGTTTTGGTTCCAGATCACCACAATAGTAAAGTGAGTCACATGAATTTTTTGGTTTCCTAGTGCATATAAAATTATGTTCACACGCTACTGTAATCTAGTAAGTGTGCAATAGCACTATGTCTAAAAAAAGTACATACCCTAATTTAAAACTACATTATCGCTAAATGCTAAACATTATGTGAGTTTTTGGTGAGTTTAATCTTTTTGCTGGTGGTGGGTCTTGCCTTGATGTTGATGGCTCCTGACTGATTAAGTGGTGGTTGCTGAAGGTTGGGGACAGGGGTGGGCAAACTTTTTTTTTATTTTTTTTTATTGATTTTTTACAGAGAGGAAGAGAGAGGGATAGAAAGTTAGAAACATCGATGAGAGACATCGATCAGCCGCCTCCTGCACGCCCCCTACTGGGGATGTGCCCACAACCCAGGTACATGCCCTTGACCGGAATCGAACCCGGGACCCTTCAGTCCGCAGGCCGATGATCCATCCACTGAGCCAAACCGGTCAGGGCTGGGCAAACTTTTTGACTCAAGGGCCACAATGGGTTCTTAAACTGGACCAGAGGGCCGGAACAAAAGCATGGATGGAGTGTTTGTGTGAACTAATATAAATTCAAAGTAAAGGAGCAGAGGGGAGAGCAAGAGAACCCTCCGCTCTTTTGGCTCCGCGGGCCGGATAGAACAGCCGAACGGGCCGGATCCGGCCCGCGGGCCGTAGTTTGCCCACGGCTGGTTGGGGAGGTGCAACAATTTCTTAAAATAAAAGAAGAATCAAGCTTGCCACATCAATCGATTCTTTTTCCATGAAGGTTTGCTGTAGCACGGGATGCTGTTGATAACATTTGGCCCACAGTAGAATTTTTTTTTCAAAATCGGAGTCACTCCTTTCAAACCCTGCCGCTGCTTTGTCAACTAAGTTTATGTAATTTTCTAAATTCTTTGCCATTTCAACAATCTTCACAGCATCTTCACTACAAATAGATTCCATCTTAAGAAAGCACTTTCTTTGCTCATCCATAAGAAGTTTAAGTTTCTTAAACTTCATTGGTTAAGGCTTTATCATGAGATTGCAGCAGTTCAGTCACAGCTTCAGGCTCCACCTCTAATCCCGGTTCACCACATCTGCAGCTACTCCTCCACCGAAGTCTTCAGTCCTCAACGTCACCCTTGAGGGTTGGAATCAACTTCTTCCAAACTCCTGTTAATGCTCATAGTTTGACCTCTTCCCATGAGTCACGAATGTTCTTAATGGCATCTAGAATGGTGACTCCTTTCCAGGTTTTCAATTTGCTTTGCTCAGATCTATCAGAGGAATCACTATCTATAGCTTTACAAAATGAATTTCTTAAATAATAAGACGGAAGTCAAAACTGCTCCTGATCCAGGGGCTGCAGAATGGATGCTGTGTTAGCAGCATGAAAACAACAATAATCTTATTGCGCATCTCCCTCAGAGCTCTTGGGTGACCAGGTGCATTGTCAGTGAGCAGTAATATTTGTAAGAAAATGTTTTTCCTAAGTTATAGGTCTCAACACTGGGCTTAAAATATTCAGTAAACCATGTTGTAAAGAAATGTGCTGTCATCCAGGCTTTGTTGTTCCATTTACAGAGCACAGGCAGATCAGATTTAATACAACTCTTCAGAGCCCTAGGAGTGTTGCAATGGTACATGAGCATTGGCTTCAACTTAAAGTCTCCAGCTGCATTACTCCTTAACAAGAGCATCAGGCTGTCCTTTGAAGCTTTGACTTCTCTCTAGCTATGAAAGTCCTAGACAGCACCTTCTTCCAATATAAGGCTGTTTGTCTACATTGAAAAATCTGTGTTGATCTTGGCTAAATCATCTGGATAACTTGCTGCAGCTTCTACATCAGCACTTGCTGCTTCACTTTCCACTTTTAGGTTACAGAGACGCTTTTTTCCTTAAACTTCATTATGCAACCTCTGCTAGCTTCAAACTTGTCTTCTGCAGCTTCCTAGCTTCTCTCAGCCTTCACAGAACTGAAGAGGTTAAGGCCTTGCTCTGGATTAGGTGTTGGCTTAAGGGAATGTTGTTGCTGGTTTGATCTTCTATCCAGACCACTAAAACTCTATCAGCAATAGGCTGTTTCACTGTCTTATGATTCATGTGCTCACTGGAGTAGTACTTTTAATTTCCTTCAGGAACTTTTCCTTTGTATGAACAAGTTGTTTGCACAAGAGGCCTAGCTTTTGGCCTATCTCAGCTTTTGACATGCCTTCCTCAGTGAATTAATCATTTCCAGCTTTTGATTTAAAGTGAGAGCATGTGACTCTTCCTTTCTCTTGAACATTTAACCATTGCAGGGTTACTAATTGACCTAATTTTAGTACTGTTGTGTCTCAGGGAATAGGGAGACCAGAGGAGATGGAAAGAGATGAGAATGGTGGGTTAATGGAGCAGCCAGAACACACATTTATTACTTAAGTTCGCCATCTTATACGGGCACTGTTTGGGGAGACTCAAAACAATTACAATAGGAACATCAGAGATCACTGGTCACAGATCACCATGAAAATCCTATCTAATAAAATAGTAATATGCAAATTAACCATCACTCTGCTACACCCACAAGCCACGCCCACCAGCCAATCAGGAGTGAATGTGCAAATAAACCCAACCAAGATGGCTACTGCCACAGAGAGCAGGAGGGAGGCTTGGGTTTCCCCGGCAATGGAGGAAGCCAAGCTTTCCGCCTGCCCTTGCTGGCCTAGGCCTCCACTCAAGGCTACAAAGTTTCAATGCTAGAAGATACATAAATCCAAACAGAAATGGCGGCAGCCACGGAGCTGGAAAGGGCAGGAGGCTAGGGTTGCCCCCGGCGATGGAGGAAGCCAAGCTTTCCACACACCCTGGCCAGCCCAGGCCTCCTCTTAAGGCTACAAAGTTTCAATTATAGAAGATATATAAATCCCAGTAGAAATGGCTGCCGCCACGGAGCAAGCAGAAGGCTTGGCTCCACTCCAGGCTACAAAGTTTCAATTGTAGAAGATAAATAAACCCCAGATACCAGGGCCTCCACTTGGGTCGCCAGGGGGCGAGGTTGGCCTGCAAACCACCACAGGCCCCTCGCCCAGGCCGCCCCACGCCCCAAGAGAACCCCCACCCTGATCCGGAACACCCTTTAGGGCAAACCAGCTGGCCCCCACCCATGCACCAGGCCTCTATCCTATCTAATAAAAGAGTAATATGCAGATTGACCATCACTCCAACACACAAGATGGCTGCCCCCATGTGGTCAAAGATCCTGCCCCCATGTAGACACAAGATGGCCACCACAAGATGGCCAGCAGGGGAGGGTAGTTGGGAGGGACCAGGCCTGCAAGGGAGGGCAGTTGTGGGTGATCAGGCTAGCAGGGGAGGGCAGTTGGGGGTGATCAAGCCGGCAGAGGAGGGAAGTTGGAGGCAACCAGGCCTGCAGGGAAAGGCAGTTGGGAGGGACCCAGGCCTGCAGGGGAGAGCAGTTGGGGGGACCAGGCCTGCAGGGGAGGGCAGTTAGGGGTGACCAGGCCTGCAGGGGAGGGCAGTTAGGGGTGACCAGGCCTGTAGGGGAGGGCAGTTAGGGGAAAACAGGCTGGCAGGGGAGCAGTTAGGCATCAATCAGGCTAGCAGGGGAGTGGTTAGGGGGTGATCAGGCTGGCAGGCAGAAGCAGTTAGGGGCAATCAGGAAGGCAGGCAGGCAAGCAGTTGGGAGCCAGCAGTCCTGGATTGTGAGAGGGATGTCCGACTGCCCTGTTTAAGCCCAATCCCAGTGGGATCGGGCCTAAATGGGGCAGTCGGACATCCCTCGAGGGGTCCCAGATTGGAGAGGGTACAGGCTGGGCTGAGGGACAACCCCCCTCCCCCATGCACGAATTTCGTGCACCGGGCCTCTAGTATAATAATAATGGAAAAGTGAAATATTGTGAAAATTATCAAAATTTGACACAGAGATAGAGAGTGAGCAATGCTGTTGAAAAAATGACACTGATAGATTTGCTTGATGCAAGGTTGCCACAGACATTCAATTTGTAAAAAGTGCAGAATTTCCAAAGCTCAATAAAGCAATGTGCAATAAGATGAGGCATGCCTGTACCACAAATGAGGTATTTGGAATGTGAAAGTTATTGGTTAAGGACGGACAAGTGTAAAGGAGTACAGGAGTATAGTTATTGGAAATCTACAGCATTCAAATGGGCTCTCCTGTGGGCCAAGGGACCTTGCTCTTTGAGTACTCTTGCTTCTTTCTGGATTCAGCAGTTCTGCTCTCCCAGCATCACCAGCTAAGAACAACTGATCTAGTGAGGTGCATATCCAGAACCTCACTTCTGAGCAATTATTTTGTTCATAAAATGTTAACATCTCTTTTCTAGGTATAGTTCATTTAATCTGGCCCCAGAGAGAATGGATATACCTTTCAAATCCACCGTCATTTTCAGAAGGAGGGCTTTCAGAGAATAAATTAAAGTCATTTAGATTAGTAAAATATGACTTTAATTAAAAATGTATTTTCTAACTTGGAGGGCTAGTTTAATCTTAGATTGCTTTTATTTTTCACTTAGCAAAAGAAAACCTAATAATGAGTTTTTATTTTATGTAGTGGATCTACTTATGATCCCATTGCTCAAAGAAGGAATATCCCTCACTGGTGCTACATGAAACATTGATCTCTGGTTAGAACCCTTAGGTTAGCAGTTGAATTGGGGTTTTGGAGATGGGAGACTTTAGCTTTCCCATCTGGTACTGTTTTTTCCTCTAACAATGATAATCAATTAGCACTCTAGAGGTAACCCTGTCACTGAAAAGGACCAGGTGCCAATCACCACACAGGATTTTTGCCTAAGGCTCCCAATTAGCTTACAGAGTTCAGAATCTATTTTCTTTCAATTTACATTTAACATAGTTGGGAGCCCTGGGGCCTGAAGTAGCTGGTTCTGCTTTAGTTACTGTATTTTTATATTTCTAAAAGAATACATTTAGCTAAAGGAGGCTAGGATTAAAGACCTCAAGACCATAGGATGTCCACAATTAGTGCTGCTCCCTCATTGCACAATCCTCTTTAAATTTTGGAACTCTTAGAATGATCACTCAGCAGAACCTATTCTGTTCTGTACCATGAAGAACCAAATTGCAGGTGGACCTCAGATGCCTCTTTTAAATAGTTCTAGCTAGCTGTGGTAGGGAGGATTGAGATGAAGGATGAAATTTGTTCAGTGCTGTAAAGAAGTCTTGCACAATGAATCATACTCTACCTTGTGGCACCACTGTCTGGAGACCTTGGTTCCTCATTTTCCTTTTCAGCACTGGTCTCAGAATATTGTTTTAACTTTTGGACTCCCCTGGTAAACTGTGCATTCTTAGAATGAGGACTGGCCTTCACTCATCTCTGTGTTCCTGGGACAAAGTTTCTGATACTAACAGCACTCAATGAGTATGGTTTGAAATAGAACAAATGCATTGCAGTAGGTGATTGACAGATACCATCCCTCTGAATCCTTATAGCAACAGACGGGTGATGTCCAGAATCATCAGCTATTATATTGATACATTTCTTCTAATTATTATTAACATGTTTGAAATTAAGTAATTGAGATACAGAGGGAGATTTCAGCTGTTGAATGATCAATGAATATGTGTTCACTATATAGTAGGAATAATATGGGACAATCCAGTGAGAGTTAGCTTATTTATATCCACTTCTTGGGTGCCAGATTGTTCCTGTTTATCTGGACCTTATTCATTTTGGCCTGTTGAAGGATTAGAATTTTATTTGAACTGTTGCCTTTGCCCCATTTTAACATCCTCTGACAGAAAACAGCCAGTGCATGTAGATCAAGCATGTCAAACTCGTGGCCCGCAGACTGCATACCTCATTTATTTGACCCGAGTTAGCCTTTGAGTTTGACATGCTTTACATAGATCATCTCATTTGAAACTGTTTAGGAAATAAAAATTCTATTGCAAGGAGGCGTGGCCTCAACAGGATAGCTGGCTCAGGATTTCTCCCCCTGAACTATTCCTGAGAACTATGATGCATAGAAATGAACAATGTAAAACATATGATGTCACTGGCCCTGTGAACTGGCACACAGTGAGAATGTGGGTATGAGTTCATTAATGCTAGAGCAGTGGTCGGCAAACTGTGGCTTGCGAGCCACGTGCGCTTCTTTGGCCCCTTGAGTGTGGCTCTTCCACAAAATACCACGGCCTGGGCCAGTCTATTTTGAAGAAGTGGCGTTAGAAGAAGTTTAAGTTTAAAAAATTTGGCTCTCAAAAGAAATTTCAATCATTGTACTGTTGATATTTGGCTCTGTTGACTAATGAGTTTGCCGACCACTGTAGAGTATGTATAGAGTACTTCACTCATTGTGCAAAACTAAGCTTATAAAACTCATTATGCCATTTAGCTTTCAAGTTATAATTTAGTGATGACTTCATTTAAAAAATCATTATGTTAAGTGACAAATATATGAAAGCACTTTAAAAATTTTTAATTTGTAAGTCAAATTCATAACACACCGTATAGGGAGTCAGCTTTACAAAATGACCTTAAAGTAGCTAAAACATTTTACATTTGATAAACTGGGGAAGTCAAGCAATGCCTTAAATTGTGTCAATTTTTATAAATTCTGTTCTTCTTTTAGTACTTAGTATAATACAGCATTATTTTTTAGGAAGCATATATTTGATAATATTTCTCACATTTCTAAAATTTAGCATTCTAAAGTGGCTTTTAGGAGATTTCTCCTTTTGATGAGCAAACTCTCAAAACATTAATGAATCACAGTTAGTGTATCACTTGTGCTTTCAATTGAACATTTCAAGTGGTTTAAGAAGACATTCCTATTTACACGTAACAGGTCAATATAGAACTGTATTTCTGTATATATTCAAATACAAAGATTTGCTGCTGTTCTAGGAAATAGGTTATTTATTATTTATTTATTTATTTATTTTGCCATTCTAATAGGTAAGAAGAATCTCAAAACTTTTTGTTTTGGATCTTCTTTCCTACCTTTCTTCTCCCCCCCTCCCCCCTTTCCTGAAGAATACTTGGCAAATTTAAAGTGTACAAGTTGGTGAGCTTTGACATATGTTTACACACATGAAACAACAACCCCCGTCAATCAAGATAATGAAACTATCCATTGTCCCCAGAAGTTTCTCATTTTAATAACATTAGCTCTAGAATTTCTCATTTTAATAATAAGGTCTATTTAATTTGTGAGCAGAGACCATAAAAAAGACCTTAGCCGTTTAAAATGAGGCTGGCCAAAAACTAGAAGGTGTCCTTTAGAAAATGATCCTTTGCAAGCAACCAGCAAGACCACTTATTTTGTTTTTAACTTCTATGATAAGGTAAATTAATAAGTAACAAAAGGTCCTGTTTTCACATGCAGATGTGTTCCTTTATATTTTTTAAATGTCAACAGACAAATAAATTGAGAAAACATGGGCACTGAAGCAGATTGTTTACAGATAGGATGTTTTGCAGAATTTCCCCAATAGGCATGGGTGGCACAAAGGACCTCCATAAACTGAAGCATTTGAGTGTCTGCAAATTTGTTTAATCAAATGCCCATGACATTTTCTCTCCATTTGGCTCCTTCAAATGGTAAAAACTTCCAGACAACAGGCATTATTTGGGAAAAGCGTGCTAATTTGTGCTGTGTATTGCTGACATGTTTCATTTTCTGTGCCGGTGAAAATGTTGGTTGAGAAGTTTGTGTGTAGACGAGGAAGGAAGTGGTGAGATGTAAAAAGGTGACATAAGTCAAATGTGCCATATACATTTAGATACATAAAAGTTAAATATATATAGTTAGTTGAATTTAAGGATTACTCTGAACTAATATTCTGGATAAATTCAAGTTTCCCATACAATTTTCTCATCTTCTGAAACCTGAGTGTTTAGATCAGAGCAAGGCGGAAGTATGTTTTGGGGACCATCTGATCAATCAGTCTTTTAAAGAACACATCAATTGCTGTAGTCTGAAGAAAAATACTTTCCCACACTTCCAAGTGTCCTTGAGAGAGAATATCCTCCAAAGGGCCTAGACAATTATTCAATCTAGTCTTTCCCCAGGGAGTAAATCTCCCCTGGGGAGGTGCTCTTTGGATGCTTGGAGAGAAGGGAGAGCCTGGGGTGACCTTGGCGTGAGGAGCTCACGGATGCAGGCTCTGAGGCTAGAGCTGGGCCTCTGGCTGCCTTAGTCTCATCAGGCAGATTGGATAACACAGATTTCATTTGTTTTGATAGTTTTGTTAAACTGAAATTTGCTGCTGGAATAATAACCCCAAGTCATCATGTCAGTAGCTGAGCTGTTTGTGTTAGATCAGGTATCAGAGTCAGTCGGTTATTTCAAATAATTTGAATCATTGTGGTGTGTTATCTGTACTTAAGGAGGTCCAGAGAAATGGAGCATTTCTCCAAGTTTTGGCTAGAGTTTGCTTCCTGCAAAAGTTGACTTTCTCTTCAAACAAAATTCTGCATTAATGCACAGAGATGTAGTCCTGAAAATTCTATACCTCATAAGAAAACTTACACTCACCACTATTTCAACCCATTTAAGAAGTATTTGTTAATATTCAAAACAAGTAATAAAAAATATTTGTAACATTCATTACAATATAATATTTTTAATATACTAAGTTCTCATAAAAATCAATAAGGAAAAGATTTACCCTTAAGAAAACAAAAACAAAAACAAAAAAGGAATGGTTGAGCATTGACCTATGAACCAGGAGGTCATTGTTCAATTCCTGGTCAGGGCACATGCCTGGGATGTGGGCTCGATCCCCAGTGGGGGGCGTGCAGGAGGCAGCCAATCAATGATTCTCTCTCATCATTGATGTTTTTATCTCTCTCTCCCTCTCCCTTCCTCTCTGAAATCAATAAAAAAATATATTTTTTAAATGGACAAAGGACACAAATCATAATTTACAAAAGAAGACATATAAATATCCAATAAGATGTCCAAACTTGCGTTTACCAAATAAAATGTCCAAACTTAATAGAAGACAAAGAGATTTAAAAAATTTTAAACTTAGATGTCATATTTAAGTGTAACTTTGACAGCTATATGAACAGCCAATAGATATCTGGAAAGATGTTCAACCTCACTGGCAATTACAGAAAGGCAAAAATTACAATGAGTTACTACCTCACACCTGTTAGAGTGGTCATTATCAACAAGACAAGCATTGGAGAGGTTGTGAAAAAAAGGGAACCCTCCTTCCCTGCTGGTGGGAATATAGACTGGTACAACCACTATGGAAAGCAATCTGGCAACTTCTCAAAAAATTGAGATTAGAGCTACCATATGACCCAGCAATCCTCCTGGGTATATACTGGAAAACTTAGAATGTATTTGCAAAGATATATGCACCTCTATGTTCTTTGCAGCATTATTCATGGTGGCCAAGACATGGAAACAGCCAAAGTACCCAGTGATAGAGGACTGGATAAAGAAGATGGGGTACATATATACAATGGAATACTACTCAGCCATAAGAAAGGATGAAATAGCGTCATTTGCAACAACATGGATGGACCTTGAGAACATTATGCTAAGTGAAATAAGTCAGTCAAAGAAAGCTAATAACCATATGATTTCACTCATATGTGGGATATAAAACTGAAACTCATGAACACAGATAGCAGTGTGGTGGTTACCAGAGGAAAGGGATGAGGGGAGAAGAAGATCCTAATAGATGGTGATGGAAGAAGATTTGACTTTGGGTGGTGGCCACACAGTGCAATATACAGATCTTGTAACATAGAAACCCATACCTGAAACCTATATGATCATGTTTATCAATGTCACCCAAATAAATGTAATTTTAAAAAATAAATAAAATTACTTTTAAAAAAGTATTGAAAATATTATTATAGGAAAATGTATAAGAAAACTATGATCCTCATATAGTATTGGTGGGAGTATTAATTTTGGATATGCAATCTTAAATGTGTATCAAGATTATTTTGATAACCGCTTTTTTCATATGTATTAAATAAAAAAACAAGTTGATAGATATGTATAAATATGCTTATTATAGGGTTGGCCAATAGTAAGGAAACTGCATTTGTATCTAGTAAAATTTATTGTGAACATAAAAAATTATGGTAATTTTTAAAGTTAAAAATTATAGAAAATGATATCTATCATCATTCAAATATAGATTGTACCTATGATATATTATTCATTAAAAATGATCATAATTTAATCAGATATAACCATGTATAGTATGAATCAATGTTTTATATGCTGTGCATCTTACAGGTACACATACACACAGAAGTCTATAGAATAATGCACCAGTTGTGGTCTTAGTCAGCTCAGGCTGCACTAACAAAATACCACAGACTGGGTGGCTTAAACAACAGACATTTATGCATTTCTCACAGTCCTGAAGTCAGAGATTAGGGTACCAGCATGAGTGGGTCCTGACTTGCAGATGGTTGCCTTGTTGCTTTATCTCACAGGCGGGTAGGATGGGAGGCAGTGGAAGAGAGAGAAGGTAACAGAAGGAGAGAGTGCACTGATTTCTTCTTATAAGGACACTAATTCCATCATGAAGACTCCACCCTGATGACCTCATCCAAACTGAATGACTTCTCAGAGGCCCCAACTCCTAATATTATCACATTGGGAATCAGGGCTTCAGTGTGTGAATGTGAGGCAGCAGGTGACACAAACTCAATCCATAACTTGTTGCAATCTCTGCATGGTAGGATTATGAATGATTTTTCATTTTCATTTTTATACCTTTTATATTGTCTGGATTTGGGGGACATAATATATAGAAAATCTGTGCCACAGAGATGATGCTTAATACATGTGTTTTCTCCTTTTTCCTCTCATACTTAGAGTATTGAAGTTCACTTATCTGAATATCTTTCCACCCTTTCTCAACCTTTATCCCTCCACGAGCTCATGAAGGGTAGGGAATTTGATTAACTCATCTTTATCCTCCAGGGTTTAGCCCTGGGACCTATGCACAAAGGGCACCCAGTAAAGATGTGCATGATCTCATTGTTATTGAGTAGCTGAACACATTGCATTTTTCAGATAGGAAAGAAAATGTTCTTGATCCAAAGTAAATTTAATTTATAAGATATATTTAAATTAAATGTGGGTTAGAAACATTCTTTGGAAAGGAGTAAGTCCTGTTTTGCTTGCCTTGAATGCCCAAGAAACATGCTATAACTCCTAGAACAGTCTGCTTACCCTAAGTGCTATCACTACTGCTTAAAATAGAAATGCCTATGTTCTATTGATTTCTCTCCTTTTGAATAAAGCAGGACTTAGCCTTTGTGTCTTCAAACGTGTTTGTGTGTATTTTTTTAAATAATCATGAATATTTAGAAAAAAGTCTCCCATAATAACTTACTTTAGGACTGCTTAACATGTAATGCTGAGCTTCAAATGGTTAGATTTGAGAACTTAAAATAGTTTAGTATCCACAAGGTAACTTTCAAATTACTCAAGTTCTTAACCCTTAGTATACTAGAAAAAAAGTCATCAACATTTACCATCTGGATCAAATAAACCCATCAAAAATTGTTTTAAAGTCATTTTTCAAATAATTTACATAAGGATAATGGCATAGTTTAAAAATCATTAGAAATTTTAATAAGAATTTAAACATAGCAAATCTTGTATCAAGTAACAATTTTGGCACATACTGGTAAACATTTAAAAGAAAACCATCACACATCCTCTTAGCAAACTGGAGAAGTCCAAGTTCTTATCACCAACTATTGTCTGATAGTCTTTGCTGTATGAGATATCCTATTTCCTTTTTTGTCCTTAGAGATATGCTTTTCACTCACCGATTCATGAGTTTGAGGATATTCATCTAAGTTTCTAGGAGTCATGATCTGAAGATTCATAGTCTATTTCACTGACATAATTAATTCCACTGTCAACATTAGTATCTAGAAGAGCACTGTCCCTAGAAATATACTACAAGTCATACATGTAATTATTGTCTAGTAGTCACATTAAAAATTTTAAATAGTCCTAACCGGTTTGGCTCAGTGGATAGAGCATCGGCCTGCGGACTGAAAGGTCCCAGGTTCAATTCCGGTCAAGGGCATGTACCTTGGTTGCGGGCACATCCCCAGTAGGAGCTGTGCAGGAGGTGGCTAATCGATGTTTCTCTCTCATCAATCTATCCCTCACCCTTCCTCTCTGTAAAAAATCAATAAAATATATACTTTTAAAAAATTCTAACCACTTAGCAACACCAGCCAGGGCTATTATTTTTTTTTAATAGCCCTGGCTGGTGTTGCTAAGTGGTTAGATCATTGGCCTGTGCACAAAAGAGTCTTGGGTTTGATTCCTGGTCAAGAGCAGGTACCTGGGTTGCAGACTCAATCCCCAGCCCCAATCAGAAAGCGTGCAAGAGACAATCAATCCATGTGTCTCTCTCGTTGATGTTTCTCTCTCTTCTCCTCTCTCTCTCCCTTCTACACTCTCTAAAAATCAATGGAAAAAAATATCATCAGATGAAGATTAACTAACTAACTAACTAAATAAATAAATAAATAGGTGAAAGTACAATTTAATAATATATTTTATTTAACCTAACATCAAAAATATTGTCATTTCAATATGCAATATAAAAACATATTGAAGTATCTTACATTCTTATTTGTTGTGCTAAGAAGTCTTCAAAACTTTGTGTATATTTTGTACTTACAACACATCTCAATTAAAACTAACCACATTTCAAGTACTGACAAGTCACATATGATTAGTGGCTTCTGCATTGGAGAGTGCTGGCCAAGAATGCTGCTCTTCACATTCATCTTCTGATTTGTCTAAGAATTGTGAAATGTCCTCCTCTATCAATTTTCTTCTCTTTGGACATTACATATGGAAAAAAATGTAGTATTCACAGCTGTGTTTAATGAAAGCCAAAACTATTCTATAAAAATGGTGTCTCCTCTTCTATACCTTGAAAGATGATGCAATACTTCTGGCAGCACAATGAGAAAATGAAGGCCGAGTATCAATTTTACTATTGTATTGTCCTCTAGGCCAGTGGTCAGCAAACCGCGGCTCGTGAGCCACATGCGGCTCTTTGGCCCCTTGAGTGTGGATCTTCCACAAAATACCACATGCGGGCGCGCACGTACAGTGCGATTGAAACTTTGTGGCCCATGCGCAGAAGCTGGTTTTTGGCCTGGGCGAGTCTATTTTGAAGAAGTGGCGTTAGAAGAAGTTTAAGTTTAAAAAATTTGGCTCTCAAAAGAAATTTCAATCGTTGTACTGTTGATATTTGGCTCTGTTGACTAATGAGTTTGCCGACCACTGCTCTAGGCAATTTCACGGGGACCAAGCCCATAACCTGGGCATGTGCCCTGACCGGGAATGGAACTGTGAACTCCTGGTTCATAGGTCAACACTCAACCACTGAGCCACACCTGCCTGGCCACACTTTTTTTTTTTAATCTTTAAAGTCTTCATTGAAAAGAATTGATGAATAATGATAAAAAAATTCCAAGAATGATCAACAATGTGTTTCAAATATAGGCAAAATAAGATTACTGCAATCCCACAATACAGCCTAGATTTGAAAAGGCTCCAGTATTTCTGTATTGTATTTGCAAGATAGAATGAGTTTTATTCTATATTATTTTGGTTTTTATAAGACTTCTTAGAAAGAATAAAAGCCATGAAATATAGGTTTTTATTAATATAATGACTCAAAAACAGAAACTCAAAACTACATTGGGTCCAATGAACATTGGTGGTATATTGAGGATTAAACTGCATTAACTAAACAGTATGTGGGGAAATTTTTCAAAGATATGTTTTTTAAAAATTTCTTTTTTTTTCTATAAGCTTCTATCTCACATGACAACTTTCCCCAAACGTTCTCCTCAAAAGTTCCTTGGAAATGTATTTCCTTTAGCCCTAGAACATCCACACTCCTCTTCATTCTCTCCCTTTTCATTTCAAAAACTCAAAAGAACATGTCTAACAAGAAGGTCAAGAGAAGGAAGAAATAGAGCAGACCCAGTAAAAACCCTCTTTGGCAGGCAGAGAAGAGTACATTTTTTAATTTTTGTTCTTATATTATGCATAGTGAATTACTTTTTCCAACAAGGAGTAACCAGGCTAGATATAGATGCATAATGCCAAGACCACCAGTGTTTCTAAGAGTTTGGGGTCTTTATGATCAATGATCTTGCTCTTTCTAGGCTATGAGCTCCCAGAAGCTTTTTCATCGAAACATAAAACCTAGAGCTTAAACAGAAGATGCTTTTAATGGCCCATGGACACAGAATGGTGAGGGCCTGGGGTGAGGATGGGCTGAAGAGGTCAATGGGGGGAAAAAGAGGACATATGTAATACTTTCAACAATAAAGAATTATTAAAAACTAGAGGCCCAGTGCATGAAAATTCATGCACTAGAGGGGGGATCCCTCAGCCTTGCCTGCCCCCTCTCACGGTCCGGTAGCCCTCAGGGGCGGGAGGCAACCCGGCGATCAGGGGAAGGCAATGTCCCCATCACACCTCTGCTGCTGCCACTACTGGCAGTGCAAGCCTCGGCCAGCCCTGGTTACCTGAGCCTCAGGCGGCCCTCCGAGGCTTGCCTGCACTTTAGGCCCGCCCTGGGTGGCTGGGCAGCTGACATCTGAGGCTTGCCTATGCCCCAGGCTGGCCCTGGGTGGCTGGAGTGCTGAGGGGACTGCGGGACTCCAGAGGCAGGTGCGCAGAGCGGCCAGACCCGCCTGGGTGCGGGCCTGGCCGTGTCATGCGCCTGCTGCCCTGGCATGGCTGAGGGGACTGGGTGCCGCCATCTTGTGGCTGTGGGCGCTGCCATCTTTGAGGGCATGGCAGTCAATTAGCATATTCCCTCCTTATTGGCTGTGGGAGCCTCTATCTTTGTGAGGGTGTGACATTCAATTAGCATATTCCCTCTTTATTAGATAGGATAATAAATAAATAAAATCAATTAAAAAGACATATCCTTGAATGAGGATAAAAAATAAAAAAGTAAAAAATAAAATAAATTAAAAAAAGATGCTTTTTAAAAAGCTTACTTCTAAGGATCAGTCATTATGCTAAGCATTTTTCTGCATTACCACATTTAATCATCATAGCTCCTACTGAGTTATTATTTCTTCCATTTTTAGAGGTGAGGAATTGAAGGCTCAGAATAAATTACTTGCTTAAAGTCACACAAACAATAAGTAATAATAAGTCAGATTCACATTTAAAATCAACAGAACCCATTCCAGTTAGTATTTAGGGGGAAATTAATTATTAAAGGATAATAGGTATCTCAGAGGTTCTCTAGGAGAATCGGAGAGTCGGGCTTGGAAAACATACACAATTACCCTGCCAGGTTCTGGTGAAGAGCTAATTGCTCCTGCCACCAGACATAAGCCCAAATTACTTGTTACTTCCCTGAGTATATTACTTCTAAGTCTGTCACTTCAGCCTCAGAAAAAGAATGGCTCTCTCAACTGGACCATTTCTACTTGACACCTGTTTCATATCTCTTTCTTCCATACTCAAGTCTCAGGCTGGTGTGTCTGATTGGTGGAGACACATATCTACAGCTTGGCTGCAAAGGATGTTGTAAGAGGGAGTTCTTGGCTTATACTTTGGGGAGATGGGCTTCATGAAATGGGAAATTTTCCAGACAGGGAAAGACATCGGAATGGCAAAATGGAATGGCAAATGCCGACCAAGAGAGCAAGATGAATTAGCTATAATAGAGGCCCACTGAGTAGCTAATGTCGGGCACGCTACACCACCTTCTCTGATAATCTGGCCATGCCTCTTAGTAGTATTTTGACTGTGAGACCTTAAAAGAAGTGGAAATTCACAGCAAAAGAGAGCGCTCCCATCTGTTCTCTGCTTACCTTATCATATTGGAATGCACTATGGAAATTGTTGCTAAACCTTTATCTGATTTAAAAGAATGCCTAACACATTTCTCCTTCATATCTTGGTAAAGAAGGGAGTCTGTGCAAATGCCAGGCTGGGTCACAGGGGAGAGGTGTCTCATGGAAAAGGTTTCTCATGAAACATCAAGTTCATCAAGTTCAATTAAGGATTCCCTTGCGAGGTTTTGAGAACAACATCATCAGAGTACAGAATTTCTTATCATTGCAGTTAAATTTCTTAGATCTTTTAAGTTTTCTTATTTAGAGCCTAAATTTTACTGGCAGAAATATTACCTTCGTTCTGAATATTGTTAATTATAAAATATTTGATGTTGATTATACACAGTTTAACAATAATTTATTCATAAAGCTAAGTTGAAAAGCCTTGGTTAATGTGGGTAGTAAAATTCTACCCCTTTACTTTTTTTAAAATTACCTGAAAATCCTTCTTCCTAGAGGCATATACATTTCCTACAACATTGGGATTCAAGGGGAGGATGAAAACATTGTTGGTCAATACATCCAAGTACTCAAAACCTAAACTTACATAAGATGTGTAAGAAAATAAATAATGCTGTCACAAAGTACTAAACTATTTAGAACATTGTCTTTACAAGTGGGAAAAGCATTTGCATTATTATATACTCCACTACTAGTAAACCAAAATTTTATTTAGCACAAACAGTATTTTTTGGTTGTTTTCTTTATCAAAGGGATCAAAATTCTTCCTTCAGTAAGATTACCTTATCATCTTTTTTTCTTTATAATGTTGTATTTTATAGTTATTATGTTCAATCTCCTTGTTTTATTTTGTTCTCACAACAATCCTGTGAAGTAGGTAAAGAGTAGTTTAATTAATTTTAAAACATTGGTTAATTCCTTCACCCTGTAATTTACCTGCTTTATACATTTGTTTTATGTTGCTGTTGTTTTTTAATGTGGTAAAATACCTATAAGATAAAATTGACTATTTTAACCATTTTTAATGTGCAATTCAGTAGTATGAAGCATGTTCACATTTTTGTACAACTAATCTTCATAATGTTTGCATCTTGCAAAACTAAAACACTGTATTTAGTAAATAATAACTCCTCATTTCCCTCTTTCCTCATTTTTTAAAGAAATCAAGTCTTTTTTTAATAAATTGAAATGCTCTGAACTGAATTAAAATAAGAGTTGGCCTTTTCAGAGTTTCGGGTAAGCCATTATTTATAGTTATTTATGAAGCTATCAAATGTCAGGCAGTCATTCCTCTTTCACTTCCATGCCAACGATTTTTTTATAGGTTAAAATCTGAGTCAACAATTCCTTTCCAATACATGTTTCCTTTATTTTATCAGTGATGCTATAGAAATGGAAAAGTAGTTAAAACTTTTGTGAAAGTCTGACCATTGGAAACATGTTTTTTCCTAGAAAAATAGTAGCTTGGAATCTGTTAAAGTAACTTGATATTAAATACAGGTCCATCTTGAACTTGGTCTAGGGCCATGGTCAGCAAACTGTGGCTCGCAAGCCACATGCGGCTCTTTGACCCCTTGAGTGTGGCTCTTCCACAAAATACCACGGCCTGGGCGAGTCCATTTTGAAGAAGTGGCGTTAGAAGAAGTTTAAGTTTAAGAAATTTGGCTCTCAAAAGAAATTTCAATCGTTGTACTGTTGATATTTGGCTCTGTTGACTAATGAGTTTGCCGACCACTGGTCTAGGGAATTGAAGGACCATAGTTCTGGAAAGACCACCTGATAAGACATTCAGTTCATTATTTAACAGATGACTTAGAGGGTCTCTATACTTTTAGATTTTACAAACCCACAAGAATTTTCATCCCCAAAATAATTAGGATTATGTCTAATAGGACTGCCAACTTTTCCACTTTAACTCTACAACACAATAATTTCCATATACTATCACCATCATTTTTGTTAAAGAAACATCCTTTTAACACCAAAATATGTAGGATGATCAAGATTCCAGAATAAAGGACAGTTCTCTAAATGGAATAAATTGGGCTTCATGAAAACTTCAAATTGGTCTTTTTAAATCTTCAGTTTTGTCTTGCTAACTGGTGAAAATGTTATCATAATTCAACACTGATCTATGGGCTGGCATTTGGGACCCACTAATATAATTAAACCCCTTTGGCCTGAGGTGTCCCTTTTCCCTTCCAGATTCACTTTCCACCCTTCCCCCTCCACCTCCCTCCACCACCCCCCAAGTCCTTTATTCCCCCTCTCTTCCAACACCCCCCCAATATTTTCTAGGGAAGCTGGTCCCTCTGTACTTGTCATTCATGCTCTCTTGTCCTCTGGCTTCTTGTTGGACAAGGGGGATACAGACAGAACAGAAGGTGAGAGATGGGGTGGGTTTATTTATTCCACTGATCCACCCACTGCTACTGCCTGGGCCAGGGTGGCAGGGGCTATATCCTCTACCAAAGGCTCAGCTCATAGGGGGTCTTCTCCGCAAGCTCCATCCTGTAATAATGCTCCCCCCTTTCCTCTTCCCCTACCTCTTTAAGGTAAGGCAAATAGTACCTTCACTTCTAGGGGCTGCCTCACCATTCTTTGTTGGTGTCCTTAACACTGTCCACACCTTTGTACCTAGTCCCTTCATCAAATTCCCCTCAGTGATGCCACTGGAGTGGCCATCTGTTTCCCACTGGGACCTGACCAATACATCCATCATTTAAAGATGAAAAACTGAGGTTCCAAGAAGTGCAGCCCGAAAGTCACATAGCTCAAGTGAAATGCACAGCAAAGTCCAGAATGTGGCTGTCTAGAGTCCAGGGTTCTCCTTAGTCAGTGCTCATCTCTGTCACTCCATGGCCATCTCCTTCAGTCACATTGATGGGCACTTTCTAGAACCTTCTTTTTACTGGGCTTTGACAAAAGTTGCAGTTTGTCCAAGTTTTGAATAAAAAATACCTCATTAGGTAACTACTGAGGCAACCCCAAGCACAGAGGAATACTGTTTTCACTAGAATGAACTGAAATCAGGAAAATTGAGTTTTTAAATTGTTGCTTAAATAGAAATTGAAATTTTAGCCTAAGAAGCTATTGCAAAAGGTAAGCACAAAAGGGCAAGAGACTGATGAAAATTCTACTCTAACATGAATTCTGATCACCAAAGATGGGGGCAAGTATGACAGTAATCTGCCTGGGGTAAGGGGGTGAGCCAGGGCCCTGGGGAAAGACTTTAACCTGTGTGAGAAATAGGAACAGGTTGTAGAAGAATAAAGAATTTTAGAGCCCCCAGTGCCTGTCAAGCAGGGGGAGGGAACAATAGACTGCAGTGGTAAGTAGACAATTCATCAAGCAGAAGCTTGACCATTGCAAAGTGTGGTGAAGGCCTGTGTTATCTGGCAGGAAGTGACTGCATTACTGAGCAGGGGCTGCTGGAGCCCTGGACACTGGAACTTCAGATGGCTGGAAACATTTCATTGTAGCAAGCTGACCCATGTCAAATGCTCTTCTGTAAAGGTGAAATCGCCTGTAACCACATCTTTATTTAGCAATCTTGCCTTTAAATGAATGCACATATTTAACCTATTAACTTTGTTCTGACTGCGTACTTGACTGGATTTCCCACTGCTGTCGTTTGATCATTTGCTGTTACAAAAGTATCTCCATGGGGAATTTCTTTTACTGGGGTTTAAAAATAAGCTAGCAAGTTTTAATATTAAATAATTCTCTTTAAAGGAGCTAGGATAATGGAATTATTAATAGTAACATTAATTGAACACTGCACCTGTCTAAGCAGTTACCTGTGTTATCTCATTTAATCCTCACATCACCCAACTTCTTGCTCTCTGCTGCCCTATCTTGCACCTGGCCTTGGCAAGCAGAATTTCCCAGGCTCCGATCCCTGTCAGCGTCCTAGGCTGTGCATGGAAAATATTGCTCATAGACGTAGCTGTGATAGCCTCTCCGCGTGACTGCTCCTTCTGGTGCAACCACCTTTTTGACTGCTGAGCCTTTAATCAAGAACAACTATTTTTTTTTAGCTCCTAGCAGATACTCAGTGCAGTGCTGTCTGACCTCTGCACTCAGGGGCCTTTATAAGTGTCACACATGGATTCAGAGGAGGGTGGAGGATGTGGATCAATTAGAGACCGTGAACCAGTCTCAATGGGTGGAAGGGGTTTGTATGGCTGAGAAAGGAGAGCAAAGTCATTGTAAGACAAAGAAATACTAATGGGAGATATCTGTAATACTATTAACAATAAAAATATATTTTAAAAAAGACAAATACTAAGTTAAAAGTAAGGAAGGGGATTTGACATTGGGTGGTAAACACACAATACAATACACAGATGATGTACTTATAGACTTGTGCACTTGAAACCTATGTAATTTTATTAACCAATGTCACTCCAATAAATTTAAAAAATAAGAAGGGGGATAATGAAAAGATACTGACATGGGTTAGAGAAATCAAGAAAATTTAAATGAGAGAAAAAGAGGTTTTCCTTCAGATTCTCAAATGGAGAACCCATGCAGCCAAAAGATAATCTACTCCTACAATTTTGTATAAGATTTGTCAATTTGTAGACTGTCAACTTTAATACACATACTGTGATCAAAGAGTTTATTGAATTAATACTCTGTAGTAGTTATTTAGTTTGATCATCTTGATTATCTTAGCTACATGCCACCTGAATTACCATCTTGATATTTAGGTAGAAAATTTTAAGACAAAGAGTAGAAGTTAAAAACTAAAACTAATTGAATTGCTGGAATTTAACATTTGAAAATGCAGACCCGGGCTCAATCCCCAAACACCTGTGTATATCATCTATTTTCAACATGTGATGTCATGTTGAATATAATTTATTCATCTATTATTTTAACCACCAAGACAGATTCATGTTGATAATAAACATAGATTGCTTTATGTAGGGTGTGTCCACATGTGCCTGAAGCAGAATGAACTTAATGGTATAAGTCCCACCATTCTGCTCATCTGCCATTGCATCCTGCAAAACTGGGACAATGACTACACCTAACTTTTTTAAGATCCTTGAAACCACACATCTACCTCCAAAACCCCTAGCCCCATGTGTTTACTTATTTCTAAAATTATTCTTAATTTAACTTTTATTCCTTTTATTCCTTTGTTTGGCTAATGGGAGTTGCCGCCCCCCCCCCCCCCCCCCACCGCTAGCTAAAAAGCACTTGCCTTTGTATAAGTAAGACATTTTTACCTCGGTGAAGATACATTTATGGATCTTTCCCTTAAGGCAGTGGTTGGCAAACTCATTAGTCAACAGAGCCAAATATCAACAGTACAACGATTGAAATTTCTTTTCAGAGACAAATTTTTTAAACTAAACTTCTTCTAACGCCACTTCTTCAAAATAGACTCGCCCAGGCCGTGGTATTTTGTGGAAGAGCCACACTCAAGGGACCAAAGAGCCGCATGTGGCTCGCGAGCCGCAGTTTGCCGACCACGGCCTTAAGGGACAAGAAGGCAAGTCAGAGTGGGGAGAGTGATAGCTTGCAGCTGGGGTAAAGAAGACAGACTGCATTCTTCACTGTTTGCTCGGACTCTCTCTGTTCTACAACACATGACAATTTCTTAACTCTACCTGTACAAAAAGTCCTGTTATTTCGTAACAGTCTCCAGTCAAGCCTGTTTCATTTGGCATTGTATACAATGCTTGTCTTACTGGAAATGGTAGTCTTTGGCCAGGGAAATTTGGGATGTTTGGAGAAAAAAGACCTAGAGAAACAAATTAGCCAATCTCACAAAATATTTTTAAACTTTCTCTAAAGACCCTACGTGATACCAGAAGATTCTCCTTGAAAATAGTAGCCTACATCTGGGATTCCTATCTTTTTGGACAAATTTGGCTTCTTGACAATTTCCCCTTTATGCATGTAATGTTTTTATAGCATGAACTACCTGTAAGTGTAAAGAACTTTGCTTTAGGCTAGTTTTTTTGAGAATTTTTTTTTTGAATGACTTCAAATTATTGGAGTCATCGTGGCATGATGAGGATCATTGGTTCATCCTAAGTATCACCACTCTAGCCCAAAATGTTCATTCCCCCCCACCCCCCCACCCCAAAGCCAACTTTTGGAGGAGATTTGCAGCCACTGGGAGCCAGGCTGTTTAGAGCTACTCCTTGCTCATGAGTGTCATTCATATCTGAGGCCTGTGGCATGGCCCTAAGGGTCAGAGTGCTACATGAACAACTGTAAGAACTGAATGGATGCTCTATTTTCATGGCTGGTTCCATTTGCCACCAGATGGCTCTATTGTATCATCAGGAAATGCACATACGTAAAATCGGTGGGCTCCTAAAGCAAAGGGGAAAAACCAGAGCAGCAAGTATTCCGTTTTAACTTTTTATGTTGTACATAATTTTAATTAATTATCTCAGTAGCCAAAGAGTAGGCAGTAAGCACTCCAGTCTCAGGGGGCCAGCAACTGCTAAGTCCATGCCAATTTTGCATACTCTTCTGCTTTTAGATGAGAAAAAGCAACTTTTGAACCATTTTACACATCTGCTGATTTGAGCCGTATTAGCTGTGTTCTGGGGAAGGATGGTCTGATTCTAAACCGGGTGGTATATTTGCTTTAATGGAACCTCTGATAAGAAAATGACAGGAAACAAGAGTGCTCTGAATTCAAATGACTGTTTCTCAAGATAGGTGAATGTTTAAGGTTGTAGGAGTTCTTGGTGACATCTCTTATTAGGAATGTAAAATTTTGGTTGTAACCTCTTGAGGGAAAGTTGTTTTGTTTTGTTTTGTTTTGTTTTGTATCAAGAATAAAAGTTGCCATACGACCAAATTCCAACATGAGAAATTTTATTTGAACTTTTTAAAACTATTCATTGTTACACTTTAATATGCATTTTTACCCTGCCTTTAGGAACTAAATGTTAAATAAAGCTATTGCTTTTGTAATGTTTCATGGTTTTATTCCTGTGTTGAAGAAGAAAAAGAGATGATGTGTATGAGTTTATGAAGCCTATCCTTAGTCCTTAAAGTTGTTTGAGACATGCTCAGGAAATTATCTCTGTCAAAAAGTAATACTTGGTTGTTATTTTAAAGAAAGAGTCCCTGGAAACTGGACAGATGACGTTTACTTTGGCACATCTCAAGTCCTTGGAGGTTTGCCTGAAGGAAGCGGAAGAAAAGACTAAAGCTTTATCTGAGCAGGTAATGCCCATCATTGGTGATGGAAAGAGGTGTTTCTTAGTGTTCAGTAGAGCAAGTGTCAATCTAAATATGTGCTGTAACCTCTGCAATTATTCACACACTCACACACTCGCGCACACGTGTGCACACATACATAAAGCATTTCATTCATTTTACATAAAGCAATAATTACTTTAATCTGAATGGACCGTTTCAGCCTTTACAACTCCTTTTATGATTATATTTTGATTTTCATTCACCACAGCCCATGAGTCAGGCAAGTGATCTTTAAGCGAGTGGTTTTCCTGAATAAGTGAAGCATATTTGCATTATAAACAGATAAGCCCAAAGGTAAAATAAAAACCTATAGGAACCACACAGAAGAAATTTTCTCAAATGATTTGAGGAAAGAGAATTTTCCAAATACTGGCTTCCCTCTCGATCTTTAGAAACTCACAGAAGCCAGGCAGGTCCTAGGAGGAGCCCCGCCCATGCTGGGCAGCCTGGGTGCTTTATAGGGGACCTGCGTACACAGCAGGTCTCTGACGTCAGACACAGGGAGTGTGGGTATCAATAAAGCTCAGCCCAGGGCCTGGACCATTTCCCAATAGGATTACACTTTGCAACAGCACAGTGTGTGGTGCAAATCCCAAAATTACTGTTGTCCTTTCTCCTGGGCAGGGAGCTCAGCCCCAGAGAACAAAGCTGCCTAGAGACTGAGGCCTACAGAGCCCACTGCTCACTGTTGGTGACCGGCAGTGGAGGAAAATGGACAGCAGACACTCTGAAATGTTATAAACGTCTATTGACTTATCATGGATTGATACGCTTTAATAACATATTCTTAGAAATTTTTGAAAAACAATTTTAAGAGTTATTTTTGTTTTTCATAAGAAAGGTTTGCCCAGCAAAATTTGATTGCATGACATTTTACAAGAATTTTTGCAGAAACTAGGGGGAAAGATGTTGTGTTGTGAGAAAAATAAGTATAATTAACATGGAAGGTAGTGGCACACACACACATGGCCTCTGTTTCTTTTTCAATTTACCAAAAGAGCGTATGTCTTAATTTGGGATGTGTTTTTGTGTGTGCGTCTATTTTCATTTATTTATTGATTTTAGAGAAAGAGGAAAGAAGAAAGTGGAACATTGATTTGTTGTTCCAGTTATTTATGCTTTTATTGGTTGGTTGTATGTGCCCTAACCAGGGATCTAACTCACAACTTTAGCAAATCGGGACGATGCTCTAACTTACTGAGGTACCTGGCCAGGGCCAGGATATGTGTATTGTTTACTGACTAAATGTGATTGATGCAAAGGGTCATGGAGGACTTACATCATTTAGTGAAAGGTGCTGCCCTAGCTCCAGAGCCATTTGGGAAAGTTTCCATGTCAGCAGCAAGCCATAACCCTGGCTTGCCAACTGGTCTTTTCTCTAAAATAAATAAAAACAAGCCTTAAAACTGTGGCAATATTATGAAAAAATAATAATAATAATGAACATAGGCACCATTTCAAAGGAAAAAAAACTAAGAATTTCTTAACCTCCATACTGGAAGAAATTTTGAATGGCTAACTAAAAGAGGCCACCCCAGCTGGTATTAACTTTTGCACTAAGATATATGTTTATTGTGTAATTGAATGTCTTTAGTTATTTCTCATTTAAATCAGTAAAATTCAATTCACCCATAAAGAACTCAATCCTCTTTTTCTTTATAAAATATTTTATTCAATACAAAGAGCCCCTAATATTTAAGATACTTAACTCAATAATCCCTTTATGTAACATCAAAAAATTAGACCCATTTTTTTTTCAGCGTTTAGAAGATTCAATATATGAAATGGAAACTGGATTTTACTTATCTTCTTTATACCTAGCGTGAGTAAGATGCTAGTTAGGTGTTTCAGAAAGGACGATAGATATATACTTGGGGCTTCTCTACCCAAGAGGTTCACAACCAAAACAATCGATGAAAGATGTAGAGAGTAAAAATCAGCATTTGTATGGCTCCCAGATAAACTGCACAATATCATTAAGTTGCAGAATCTGTGTTATTTTCCTGAAGTATTGTCCTTGGAGTTGCCAAATTTGCATAACCAAGTGAATTTGATTGGAAGTTGGCAACGTTTTGAGAAAAAGGAGGGTACAATGTGTAAAAAAACAAAAGCACATGGCAAGCATTTTCAATATTACATCTTTAATTAAAAGTTGAGTATTTTACTAGGTTTGGCTGTCTACACTGTTACTGTTGAAATGGGTTAATCAAATATAGACACTGTTCTCAGAGAATTTAATCCTGAAATTGTTGCTTCTTCCAGTGTTTTCATTTAGTCTTATTTTTTTTTAAATATATTTTATTGATTTTTTACAGAGAGGAAGGGAGAGGGATAGAGAGCCAGAAACATTGATGAGAGAGAGACATCGATCAGCTGCCTCCTGCATACTCCCTACTGGCTATGTGCCTGCAACCAAGGTACATGCCCTTGACCAGAATCGAACCTGGGACCCTTGAGTCCACAGGCCGACGCTCTATCCACTGAGCCAAACCAGTTAGGGCCGATTAGTCTTATTCTTGAAAAGGTAAGAACTCTAAGAACATTCCACTCCCCCTCCCCATTTGTAAATTCAGTAGATATTTTAAAAATGGGAAGACAGAAGGATAGTGAAAGGGAAGGGGAGCAACTGACAGTTCTTAAGGTTAAGATACGAGAATATTTCAGCATGGAACACCTGTCTCAAACAATCAAACATTTGTCCACTGGGTGCCACTGTCTTCCTTAGCAGGCTATGTCACTAAGTGGTTGCAGAAAGAGAAACTGTCTTTAGTATTCAAGACAATGATGAGTGTGTGTGTGTGTGTGTGTGTGTGTGTGTGTGTGTGTTTGTGTGTAGGAATATTTATGCCTGTATACATGTATACATCTTAAGGCTTCTTTTAAATATCATGATTTGTCACAAAGATGATGAGAATGCTAGCTGGCTTTCACCGGGAATAAAAATTGCCAGCCCTGTGGCTGAGCACAGATATGCCGGCCAGATATGCTGGCCTAGTGGGCTAGAAATGGGTGGGTAGAGGACAGCAGAGGAAACGGCGGGAACAAAGATTTGTGCTGTAACTAGGGAGTTGGAAGCTCATGGTGTGGTCAATCAGTGGATTCTGCCTTTGAGAAAAGGGAAATCTCACTATCAGCCAAAATGTTATCCCTGGCTTTGCCTCTTAGAGAAGAACAGAAAATTAACTCAGAATGAAAAGTATAGATGCCTGGAGTTTAGTCTACAATAAGAATCTGTTGGTCCTGGGCCTCAAGACCAACATTGAACCTTTCTAAGGTTACTTTCAGCAAGGTCTCTGTTGTTTCACTATGATTTTAAAAAAAGGAAGAAAGAAGCTTAGAAATAATGAGAAAATAAAGAGATTGTGAGGTCACATAGTAAACAGAACTCTTGTTGGCTCCCCTCTAGCTAACAATTATTCTTTATTTCTCTGCAGTCATGTCACCATTGTCAAACAGAAAAAAAATATGAGATCAGGATAATTTGCAATTATGGCTTATAATCTGGGCTATTCATAGCTATAATAAGCAAGTTTGCAGCAATTTAGTTGGACAGAGTAAAAAAGGGTCATAAGAATCCAACTCTTGTCCTGGGTTACAATAGTAAAGAACACAAAACATTACCAAGTTTTGCTAAAGAAAATACTTGATTGTATTTTCTACTAGAGGCCTGGTGCATGAAATTTGTGCGGGGGTGTGCGAGGGGGAAGGGTCCCCTCAGCCCAGCCTGCACCCTCTCCAATCCGGGACCCCTCGGGGGATGTCTGATTGCCGGTTTAGGCCCTATCCCAGGGATCGGGCCTAAACCGGCAGTCAGATATCCCTCTCGCAATCCTGGACCGCTGGCTTCTAACTGCTCACCTGCCTGCCTGCCTGATTGCCCCTCACTGCCCCCCCCACTGGCCTGGTCACCCCTAACTGCCCCCCTGCTGACCTGATCACCCCTAACTGCCTCTGCCTGCTGACCTGATCACCCCCAACTGCCCCCCCCCCCACCGGCCTGGTCGCCCCACACAGCCTGCTACTCAGTCATTTGGTCATCTCTCACTAACGCCCCTGTCAGCCTGGTTGCCCCACGCAGCCTGTTCAGTCGTTCATTTGGTTGTGGTGGTCGCTTAGGCTTTTATATAGATAGTTTAAGATCAGTGAAAGGAAATGCCTGGAAATGAGTAGTAGATAAAGAACTCGAAGTGGGGGGTAGGAAAAAGGGAATAGTGTTAAGGAAGAGAAGAAAAGAAGAGTAAAAAGGTTTCTGGAGCAACGCATAACAGTGGTTTTTGCATGTGTACTGGCGTTTATCACCTGTGCAATGGGAGGGACAAAGTCGCGCTGGTGGGCTGCATTTTCGACCTTACACAAGCAAACATCCCACAGCTTTTGTGCTGAGAAAATGTCAGGAAAACCCCAAGTTTCACAATGGAGCAGAGATGCAGAGACACCACAGTGCACACGATGCACGGGTGAGATAGTACCTGAGGTGCTTCTGGTTCCCCAGCTCCCAGCAGCAGGCCCCAAAGAGCACAGGCTTTGTTCCTACTCCATTTCATGCTAGTTTTATGACCTTGGACGATTCACGTAATTTCTCTGAGTCACAGCTGTCTTATCTAGAAGGGGGTAAACATACTGGTTTCATAGGGCTGTTGTGAGGATTAAATAAGTGTATCTCGCTCTTAGTAGGTTCTCAATACAGGTTCACTTAGCTGTACTCATGACAGTGGTCATAATTAAACTGTGTGATTCTTCGTGCCATTGGCTGGTGTGTGTGTATGTAAGACATTTCTTTTTTTATTAATGTCTCTCAAAGTGTTTGAAAGCTACCCAAACATAACACAACAGCTCTTCCCCAGCCCTCACAATCTTACAGTCTTTCAACCAAGGAAAGTCACCCTCCCTACCCCAGCTCCCTTGTCTCCACTTGGCTTTCTCACCACCTACTTTCTCTTCTTCTCTTTCTCAGCTTTTCACTTGGTAAAGGGACTTACGTAGCTAATCTTGTTCTTTTCTGCATCATCTCTTTGGCCTTTTGTTTGTTTTTCCCATTCTCTGATTTTGCCCAGCCTGGGAGCAGTGCTTGTGTCTGGTCATTGCAGGGTTTTCTTAAGGAAATTGGAGAATGGGGGGATCTGTGATTATTCCCCACCAAGGAGGTGAGTCCAATAACAACTATGTAGTCAGAATTAGCTTCAAGCAGCTTCTAGATACCATACCCAGCAAAATATTAGTTACATATTAATATTGTTTACATAATAAATACTAGCTGGGAAAGAGATGTCATGAATTGATGCAAAAGCTAGGAAGTGGAATGTTTAGGTGGGGGTGGGGGGTGGGGGGCGGGGGGGACCTGACCTTTACTCTAGCCTTTTATTTTCAGGTAGGAATGAGACAAGACACAGCAAGGAGAACCTTTATGACCTTTGGAGCATAAAAATAATGTTGCCCCTTTTGTTTTCATAAAGAGAGAGGTATTGGTGATACCCAAAACACAAAGAGATTTCAATGGAGATGACTGTGATCGCTTTATTTCCCAATTTTTGGAAAAACACATATGAACCTTTTTCTTCTTAGTAATAGCTTATATGGCAGTGCAATATAATTTTTCTCCTTACCTGGTGAGGAACGTTGCCGAAGGCCAAAAATAAAACTTGTAACAGTGCCTTCCAGTATCCTCACTCTGTAGTGAACTTGACCATTTATGTAACATTCGAAAAAGATTCTTTTTCTTACCCTCCCTCCCCCCGCCCCATCTCCCTGCCTAAGGTTCACTTCCATTTTAAAGAATAATAGGAGCAATAATGAGGACAAAGAGTGAAAGAGGATGCAGTGAGGGGGTGTCTAAGCTCGGATCCTGCAGGAATGTGTGCCTGCTATGCATCATAAATGATAGACAGTGAGTGAAGGAACTGACATTTATTAAGCACCTACAGTGTTCCAGGTACTCTGCTGAGATTTATAGATATTCCATGTGATCCGCACAAGAACCCTCTGAGGGGCTCTATTATTATAACCCCAGGAAGAAAATGAGACTTAAAAACATTAAGTCATTTGCCCAAGTCATCCAGGTAATAAGCAGTGAAGCTGATGTTAGAACCTAAATATTTTTAAAATTCATTGCCCCTATTCTTAAGAACATGTGGTCACAGGCCAAAGCCATTTAAAAGAAGTTTCCTACTCAAGCAATTCTGAACAACAAGAACTTACCTTGGTTCCCAAACTGGAACCTGGAGGGCTTGTTAGACTGGGCTCTATTCCCAGTTTCTGACTCAGGAGATCTGGGGTGGGGGATCAAGAATTTTCATTTCTAGCAAGTTTCCACTCCAAGTTGAAGCTAAGTTCCAGCCCTAACACAATCCTACAGGCCCAGGTTCCTCTTCACCCTTGCCATGTGCCCCACAAACACAGGAACTGATGAATTAGGTAGGGTTAGTCTTGGGTACATAAAGCAAACAACTCAAATAAAAATGGCCTGAACAGGTAGTTGTCTATTTTTCACTCATATAAAGTCAGTCTAGACATAAGCAGCTGAGGACAGGCGTGGTGGCCCCGCAATGCTCAGAGGCCTGGGCCTTGTCTCCTCAGGTATTCACAGACAAGGCTTCCAGCCTCAAAGTCCAAGATGCAGCTGTGGCTGCAGCCATTCTAGTCACATGTCAGGCAGCATGAAGAAGGAAAAGGCAAGTACAAAACAGGGATAGACAGCTGCCAGCTGAGCAGCCCCTTAAGAGCTTTTCTCAAAAACTCCCTTAACAAATTTTGATATATCCCTGACCACTGCTATTCCCATGGACTAAAAAATGTGGATATTTACTTGGACACACTGCCATTCCAAGAGCATGGGGATTCTTTTATTACGAAGAGGAAAATAGATATTAGCCTGGCAAGTTGCAGTCTCTGCCTGGCTCATTCAACCCCTTGACCATACTGTTGTACATAGTGCTTTGTCTTGGTAACTTTTATGTTCTTTTGCATGTGGATATCCAGTTTTCCCAGAACCATTTGTTGAAGAGATAATTCTCTCCTCATTGTAGGGTCTTAGCAGCCTCATCAAAACTCAATTGTTTATAGATATATAACACTTTAGACCAGGGGTGGGCAAACTTTTTGACTCGAGGGCCACAATGGGTTCTTAAACTGGACCGGAGGGCTGGAACAAAAGCATGGATGGAGTGTTTGTGTGAACTAATATAAATTCAAAGTAAAGGAGCGGAGGGGAGAGCAAGAGAACCGGATAGAACAGCCGGATCCGGCCCGCGGGCCGTAGTTTGCCCACGGCTGCTTTAGACTCTCAATTCTATTCCATTGCTCTATAATTGTGATTTTCATGAGGTACTGTTATTTGGAAACCCCAGGTAAATTTTTGAGGTGGAACTTAAATTCAGTCTCCCAGGTCCTTTACCCACACCTTTCTTAGTGTGAGAATCACAATGAACCTCTCCTACTTATGCAATAGCTGGGGTTTGAATAAATCTTCTAGCTGATCATTTACCTTTAGCACTCAGTATAATAAGCAAGCAAACACAAAGACAAAAGACTAGTATGTTTGACTTTAATAACCAAAAGTTATTCATCATTTTATACCTAAGACTCTAAAACAAACTCCCATTATTTGCCTCTCCATGTTCAATCTATACTTTCTTTTTAAAATTTTATCTTTATTGTTGAAAGTATTACAGATGCCCCTCTTTTCCCCCTTTGCCCTGATCCACCCCACTTCTGCCCACCCCCCTCCCACCCAGGCCTTCACCACACTATGGTCTGTGTCCATGGGCCTATGTGCATATGTGCATGTAAGTTCTTTGGCTAATCCTGCCCCTCTATCCCCACCCCTTCCCTCTGAGATTTGTCAGTCTGTATTTCCTTTAAGTTTAAGAACAGAAAGAATATAGATCTCCAGCAAATTTTTAGACTTTTGAATATGTGTATAAGTGGCTCAAAGAGATTTGCCGCATTCACCCTTGCCATGTGCCCCACAAACACAGGAACTGATGAATTAGGTAGGGTTAGTTTTGGGTACATAAAGCAAACAACTCAAATAAAAATGGCCTGAACAAGTAGATGTCTATTTTTCACTCAAATAAAGTCAGTCTAGACCAGCCTTGGGCAAACTACGGCCTGCGGGCCGGATCCGGCTGTTCTATCCGGTTCTCTTGCTCTCCCCTCCGCTCCTTTACTTTGAATTTATATTAGTTCACACAAACACTCCATCCATGCTTTTGTTCCGGCCCTCCGGTCCAGTTTAAGAACCCATTGTGGCCCTCGAGTCAAAAAGTTTGCCCACCCCTGGTCTAGACACAAGCAGCTGAGGACAGGCGTGGTGGCCCTGCAATGCTCAGAGGCCTGCCCCCCCCCCACCCCCTGCAAAAAATGTCCTGGTTCTTTTTCATTGTTTAAATGCAACAGTGGGTCTGTTGATGTCAAGTTTGTTTGAAATAAGTACTGTGCCCTTGGTAGGAGTATTCATTTCTGCAAATGCTCAGAAATTATGCTTGATATGCCAATCTGAAATCATGAGTTTTTGTGAATGAGTTTTTGTTTTCCAATCTATTTGGAAGTCTACTTTAATGCCATAAAATCACAAGCCATTTGTTTGACCTGGCATGGGTTTCCTTATCATCATAAAAATGTAGTTACTGGGGAATTTTGTTAAATAATTTAATTCTGGTTAATTTTATAGCAGAAGAGTTTCCTTTTAAAACATGTGTGTGCACACACACACACACACACACACACACACTCCTATCTAAGCAGATGTCAATCTTCACCCCCTTACTGGATTGTCAGACATCAATTGGCAGCCTCAGAGAATGTAAGGGAAAAAATCCAAGCTAGTGAAGAGATGTGTTGTTTTGAATAGAGTCAGGCACAATGACAAATGGACTTCTGTTGTTATTGTTGTTACAGGAGGGATGCATGGACTGCTGGTTTGTTACATAACTAAAGACTTCCTTTTGCTTGTAAATGTCAAGATCAGAGGTTAGTTTAAAATAGCTGACTGGGTGCTAATAAATGTGACTTTCTTGTCTAAGAAAAAGCAAAAGGCCTTGTGCCTTCTGAGTCATGGCTCTGTTGATAAAAGTAGGGATCTTTTTGCATGGGCATAACCTGTATTTTCTTCATAAGATTTTCTCAAAGATAGTCTGATCTTCTTCTTGACCCCATACTCTGCCTACTACATATCTCCACCAAGGTCACAGTTAATTCAAACTCCACCTGCACCTTAGCTGCCTGCCCCAGATCTGTTCCTCTCGCATATCCCCTTGTTTAATGGCTTCTCAACACTACAGCCCGAGTGAAGATTCTTCAACACACACCTCATATTTTTCCTTGGCTTAAATCCTAATTAGCACCCACCCCCCCACCCCCCGCCCTTTTACTGTCAGGGTCAAATCTATACTCCTTAGCAGATCTCATAAGCATTTGTAGTCTGAACTCTCTGCTTGTTTTTCAGCTTTATTTTACAGCACTCCCTGCATATCACAATTACACCACTTTCAATTTTTTGAATGTACCATATTCTCCATTACCTTTCTCACGTATGAAGAAACAAAGGCCTTTTTCCTTAGAGCCAAGTTTTAATTAAACATTCTTCTCTCTCTGCTTCTGACTATAATTACTCTGTTTCCACCACCTCCTCTTACCCACTTCCCATCTACACTAATAAAAGAGAAACATGCAAATTGACCATCCCTCCGCTATGTCCACCAGCCAATCAGGAGTGAGTATGCAAATTAACCCAACAAAGATGGCAGCGGCCATGGAGCTGGAGCAAGCAGGAGGCTTGGGTTGCCCCCGGCAATGAAGGAAGCCAAGCTTCCTGCCCGCCCTGGCCTCCAGTCAAGGTGGGGCTGGGAGCCTGGGTTGCCAGGGGGCGTGGCCAGCCTGAAAATGGCCCTCAGCCCCTTAACCAGGATGTCCACGCCCCCATGGAGTAAGAGTCCCCACTGAGGGGCCTGGCCAGCCTGCAAACAGCCATCAGCTCCTCACCCAGGCTGGCCAGGCACCCCAGTGGAGGACCCTCACCCTGAAGGGGGTGTGGCCAGCCTGAAAACAGCCCTCAGCCCCTCACCCAGGCTTGCCACGCCCCCATGGAGTAAGAGTCCCTGCTGGGGGGCGTGGCCAGCCTGCAAACAGCCATCAGCCCTTCACACAGGCTGGCCATGCCCCCATAGGGTGAAGGTTCCCTGCTGGGGGCATGGCCAGCCTGCAAACAGACATCAGCCCCTCACCCAGGCTGGCCAGGCACCCCAGAGGGAACCCCCACCCTGAAGGAGGTGTGGCCAGCTTGAAAACAGCCCACAGCCCCTCACCCAGGCTGGCCACACACCCCCAGCAGGGACCCTCACCCCATGGGGGCATGGTCGGCCTGCAAACCACCACAGGCCTCTTGCCCAGGCCGCCCCATTCCCCAAGCAAGGGAACCCCCACCCTGATCTGGGACACCCTTTAGGGCAAACCAGCCTGCCCCCACCCATGCATCAGGCCTCTATCTATACTAATAAAAGGGTAATATGTTAATTAGACTGGGAGACCTTCCAGGAGACCTTCCGGACATTCTTCTGGACAAAGCCATGGTGGTGGGGCCAAGGTAGAGGCAGTTAGAGGCCAAGAGGGGAGGGCAATTGTGGGTGATCAGGCCAGTGGGGGGGGGGCAGTTTGGAGTGATCAGGCCAGCAGGGGGGCAGTTGTGGGTGAGCAGGCCAGTGGGGAGGGCAGGTGGGGGCAAGCAGGCCAGCAGGGGGTGGCAGTTGGGGGCAAGCAGGCCAGCGGGGGGAGGCAGTTGGGGGCAAGCACACTGGCATGGGGGGGGGCAGTTGGGGGTGATCAGGCTGGCAGGGGGGCATTTGGGGGTGAGCAGGCTGGCAGGCAGAGTGGTTAGGGGCAATCAGGCGGGCAGGCAGGTGAGCAGTTAGGAGCCAGCAGTCCCAGATTGCGAGAGGGATGTCCGACTGTCAGTTTAGGCCCGATCCCTGTAAACCACCAGTAGGACATCCTTCGAAGGGTCCCAGATTGGAGAGGGTGTAGGCTAGGCTGAGGGACACCCCCTGCCCCCGTGCACGTATTTTATGCACCGGGCCACTAGTTATCAAATAAATTCCAACCAATTTATCCATCAATTGCATGCTACTTCCTTCAAAATGCTTTTCTTTCTCCTTCAAGTTTGGATTAGCTGTTCTTCCCAGGTGCTCTCATAATTTCTCTCCCAGTTCTCCACCCCCACCAACTATAATTGTCTGTTTGTATCTTCCTCTACACCATATGCCTCATGGAAGAAATACAGAGAGTGACTTCCCTGAGGTCTCAAATCAAGTTAAGATTTATCCACTTATCTCCCTGATATCAAAGCTCATGCTCTTTCCATTATACCAACTGTAGCTGAGGAGACATTAAAGGGTGAGAAAGGGGATAGAAAGAAACTTTTCTTCTTCCCCCCCATTTTTTAGTCCCTGGGATTTCAGAGAGAAAATTTTGTATGACCATGTGTTATGTGAATGAAGATCTCATTTATTAGCCTCAAGAAGAGTTTAATGTTTATATTTGGGGTTGTATAAATACAAGTCTCTCAGCATTATTGAATAGATATGTAGTGACAGGCAGTCTCTGATACCCTTCAGGGGATAATCAAAGTTGAAAATATTTGCATAAAAGGTTATTGGCCAATACTAAAAGGTTATTGGCCTTTTTCACGATTATTCTCTCACAAGTCTACAGAGAGGTTTTCCAAATGCCACATGAAAGATTGAATACTGAGCAGATATGAGACTCCAGCAGTCAGACATTAAGGAGGCTTGAGTAGAAAGGGAGACCCCTGAGAGAAACTCAATGATAGCATAATGCATTTCCTGAGTCAACCCTGAGAGTCCTACCAACAGGGTAAGTATGTTCCCTATCCCAAAAAAGTGCTTTGAGAATGTGCTGGAATTAGAGGGACTTGCTACATTATTTGAATGGATCCCAGACCCTTGCAATTGTTGGCTTCGATTTCTCAGAATCTGACATTATTGCTTTTGGACGTTTATATCCCAGCACTTGACCTTTACATCAAAGCCAATGATTAATTGCCTCACGTTTTCCCATGTCTCATTTCTCTCTGGTATTCTTATCAATTCATAAGGCCCAAAGAATCTCTTTTGAAGATTAAAGGAATCTTAGGACTCTCTATACATGGGCCCTGCCACTACATTTCAATTACAGGCATACCTTATTTTATTGTGCTTTTCTTTATTGCACATTATAGATATTATATTTTTTACAAATTAAAGATGTGTGGCTACCCTATATCAATCATCTGTTGGTGCTGTTTTTCTAACAACATTTGCTCACTTTGCATTTCTGTGTCACATTTTGGTAATTCTTACAATATGTAAAAAATTTTATTATTATTATATTAGTTATGGTGATCTGTGACCAGTTATCTCTGATGATATAATTGTAATTGTTTGGGGTGGAATGCCACAAATCTTGCTCATATAAAACAGCAAATTTATTTGATAAATGTTGTACATGTTCTGACTACTCCACCAACTGACCATGCCCTGTCTCTCTCCCTCTCCTTGGGCTTTCCTATTCCCTGAGACACAACAATATTAAAATTAGACCAAGTAATAACCTTAAAACGGCCTCTAAGTATTCAAGTGAAGGGAAGTGTTGCAGGTCTCTCACTTTAAATCAAAAGCTAGAAATGATTAACTCAGTGAGTAAGGCATGTCAAAAGCTGAAATAGGCCAAAAGCTAGGCCTCTCATGCCAAACAGTGAGCCAAGTTGTGAACGCAAAGGAAAAGTTCTTGAAGGAAATTAAGAGTGCTACTCCAGTGATTACACAAACGATAAGAAAGTGAAACAACCTTATTGTAACAGGAAAAAAGCTTTAGTGGTCTGGAGAGTAGATTAAGCCAGCTACAACATTCCCTTAAACCAACACCTAATCCAATTCTGAGAAGGCTGAGAGAAGTGAGGAAGCTGCAGAAGACAAGTTTTGAAGCTAGAAGAGGTTGGTTTGTGAGTTCTAAGGAAAGAAGCCATCTTCAAACACAAAACTTCAAGGTGGAGCAGCAAGTGCTGATGTAGAAGCTGCAGCAAGTTATCCAGAAGACCTAGCTAAGATAATGAAGGTGGCTACAATAAACAAGGGCTTTTCAATGTAGACAAACAGCCTTATATTGGAAGAAGATGCTGTCTAGGGCTTTCATAGCTAGAGAGAAGTCAATACCTGTCTTCAAAGTTTCAAAGGACAACCCAACGCTCTTGTTAAGGAGTAATGCAGCTGGGGACTTTAAGTTGAAGCCAATGCTCATGTACCATTGCAAAACTCTTATGGCTCTTAAGAGTTATATTAAATCTAATCTGCCTGTGCTCTATAGATGGAACAACAAAGCCTGGTTGACAGCACATTTCTTTACAACATGGTTTACTGAATATCTTAAGCCCAGTGTAGAGACCTATACTCAGGGAAAAAAAATTTTCAAAATATTACTGCTCATTGATTATACACCTGTTCACCCAGAGCTCTGAGGGAGATGCACAATAAGATTAGTGTTCTGCAGTCCATGGATCAGGAGAAGTTTTAACTTTTAAGACTTATTATTTAAGAAATACATTTTGTAAGGCTATCGCTGCCACAGATAGTGATTCCTTTGATGGATCTGGGCAAAGTAAATTGAAAACCTGGAAAGGAGTCACCATTCTAGATGCCATTAAGGACATTCATGATTCATGGGAAGAGGTCAAACTACCAGCATTAACAGGAGTTTGGAAGAAGTTGATTCCAACCCTCATTGATGACTTTGAGGATTCAAGACTTGAGTGGAAGAGTTGTGCCATGCCATCATGGCCAAGGGTGAACCTGAGGAGGGGTGGTGAAGGATTGAAGAAAAGACAGACAAGAGAGAGACAAAATGGCGGCGGAACAGACAGACGTGTCCTGAGCCTTGTCCTGGAGCAGATAGAAAGAACAGCTGAAACAAATAACATCCAACCTGAACTGGCGAAGGAGACTCAGTGGGTGAGACAGTTTGCAGTCAGGAAGGGCATAGGATCCCTGGAAAAGGGTAAAATCAAGGAGCTGGGCAGGCGAGTCTGCCAGACCCCTGAGGGAACCCACACAGCACCAAGCCGTGTCCCTGGGGACAGGCACAGTGTCTGACTGTGGAAAGAAGGGCAACAGGACTGCTGGACCACAGGGGGATTCTAGAACTGGGTCCACAGTCACGAAAGGCTGAACCCAGAGGGTGCAGCCTGAAGGGCTGGCCAGACCGCGCAGCACCGGCAGGAGAGGAGTGCACAGAGACCCAGTCTCTCCCCTCTGTGGCCTGAGCCTTTCTCCCCTGAGCCTAGTTCACAGGACCTTTCAGATACAGACACTTACCCGTGGCTGAGGTGAGGGAGAAAGTGCGACCCTTGGAGTCTGGGGAGAGTGGGGGCCCAGAAGAAGTGGCAGCATATCTGATGCTGAGTCATACCTGAGCCTGGGACCTGGACAGCCATTTTGTACTGAAGAGATAGCCCCTTCCTCCAGTTTCCAGGCAACCAATACAGCCACACCCAGATCCCACCCTGAATAGCAAAAAGGATTTGAGAAGAAAAAAAAATCCAAATAATCCCTGAAATTCCAAAGGGACTGGCCTAAAGACAGTGCTGGAGACTGGGATCTTAAGCCAGCCAAAGGAATGACACTTCACTTTTTCATTTTTAGTTTTTTTTTTATTATTATTATTTTATCTCTTTTTTTTTCTTATTTTTTCTAAGTTTCCCTGTTTTTATTTTCTATTTTTTGCTTTAATTTGCTTTATTTTCTATTTCTTTTTGCATTATTTTTCCATCACTCTATTTTATTTTATTTTTATTTACTATTTTTATACCAATTTTGAAATCAATTTTTTTGTAAATTTATTATCATTATTTTCTTCTCATTCTATTTCTTCTTATCTACCCATCCCCTTTCTACTTCCTCTACACTGAACTGAGGACATTCCCATATTCATCCAATTCTTAACCTTATTTTCTGTATATAAGCTCATCCTCTACAGATTCTGCCCCCACCCTCTTTGCTGGATGTTTGGTGTTTATATTTTTTTGTTTGTTTACTTATTGGTTCTGTGGCATTATATATATATATATATATATATATATATATATATATATATATATATTCTCCTTTTTCTTTTCTCTCTTATCTTTTTCTCTCTCTTTGATATCATCTGTTCTCTCTTTTCTCTCCCCTAATTCTCTTCTCAGATGGTTACTTATAGTGGGGTCATTGGTGTTGTGAGTATATTCGTGCTTTGTTCCCTTCGTGTTGTGTCTTGTCGAGGTGAATTTTATCCTGTCTGGCCAGGAGCTAGAGAGCGAGCCACATTAACCAGACACCTGGAGAGGAAACTCCATCCACGAATGGGTCAATAACACCCAGACACAGCTACAGAGGTAGGAAGAAGGCGGCAGTGAGGGAGAGAGTGTGAGTGAGGGAGGGAGCAAAAGAGGAGTGTGTGGTCATGTGGGATGTGTGTATGTGTATGTGAGTAAGGCACAGTTAGATTCTGCAGTACCTTCGGGGGCAGGCTAACTGGGCTCGCCTATCTAGGCAGCGTGTGCTACCATTGCAAACAGTACCGGGAGGCTGGCTTGTCCTCAGAGGCCTAGCCTTTTTGAAGGGAAGAGCTGCTGTAACTGGGAGCCCAGCCTCACCTCCACCCAGGGTGCCCTCAGAGAACACCTGGGACTCTATAGCCACACCTGCCAGGGTCCTGCAACCTCGGCTGTGGTCCCACAGTCAACGAGTATCCAGCTACCCTGGGCGCAGGCTCCTGTGAGTTTGGAAGCAGGCTCCCCTCTGACCGGCCCAACGCTTTAGCCCAGGGCACTGCAACCACACAAGCAGCAGACACATGAGCAGCCCACTCCTGTCCAAAGAGCAGCAGCCCTGCAAGCAGCCCACCCCAGGCCTAAGAGCAGCAGCCTCACGTGGCCTGCCCTTGTCCAAGGAGCAGCAGCTGTGTGAGTGACCCGCACCCCGATCCAAGGAGCAGCAACGATGCGAGCAGCCCGTCCCATCTGAGGAGCAGCAGCCACAAGAGCAGCCCACCCACATTCGAGGAGCGGCAGCTGCGTGCAGCCCGCACCCTGCACCTGTCCAAGGAGCAGCAGCCCTGCGCAGCCCTGCGCAGCCCGCACTAGTTCGAGGGGCAGCAGCCACACGCAGCCTGCACTGGTCCGATGAGCAGCAGCTGGCTGAGCGGCCCACCCCCAGCCAAGGAGCAACAGCCACACATGCAGCTCACTCCTGCTCGAGGAGCAGCAGCCACGCAAGCAGCCCATCCCCTGTCCAAGGAGCAGCAGTTGTATGAGCAGCCTGGCCCCATATGAGGAGCAGCAGCAGTGTGAGCAGCCCACCCCCATTTGAGGAGCAGAAGCCACCAGAGCAGCCTGCCCCAGACCAAGGAGCGGCAGTCCTGCACAGCCCGCACTGGTCCGAGAAGCAGCAGCCACACGCAACCTGCACCTAACTGAAGAGCAGCAGCTGGGTAAGCAGCCCGCCCCCATCCAAAAAGCAGCAACCACACGAGCAGACCGCACACGTCCGAGGAGCAGCAACCACACGAGCAGACCGCCCACGTCCGAGGAGTAGCAGTCCTGCGCAGCCCGCACTGGTCCGAGGAGCAGCAGCCACACATGCAGCTCACTCCCACCTGAGGAGCAACAGCCAAGCAAGCAGCACGTCCACCATCCAAGGAGCAGCAGCTGCGCGAGGAGCCTGCAGCCATACGAGGAGCACCAGCCCGGCAAGCAACCTGCTCCTGTCCAAGAAGTGGCAGCCTCATGAGAAGCTCGCCCCATCTGAGGAACAGCATCAGTGTCCAGCCAGCTCTGATCCGTGGAGCAGCAGCCATGTGAGCAGTCCGCCCTGTGCAAGGAGCAGCAGCCATGTGAGAAGCCCACCCCCATCCAAGGAACAGCAGCTGTGCGAGCAGCCTGCCCCAGCAGACAGAGGAGACACCACTGCTGCGAACAGCATCCACCAGAGGAGCCACTGCCAACTGAGGAGCAGCCACTTCAGCGACCGCCTGAGGAGCAACCACAGCCCAATGAGCCACTGCCACCCAAGGAGCAGCCCCTGCACAACTCTACATCTAGATCAGTCGGTGAGACCAAAACTGGGTAGACAAAGATACCCCCAAAGGAAAGAAAAGGAGGAATCGCCAGGAAAGCAGCTAAGCAAAACAGAGGCAAGCAATATGTCAGAAAAAAAATTCAGAATAAGGGTCATACAGTTCATAAACCAGATGGAGGAAAAAATCAACAACTTATGTAAGAATCAAGAAGAAATGAAGAGTGATATAGCTGCAATAAAAAACACCATGGAAAGTTGCAACAGTAGACTAGGAGAAGAAGAGGACCGAATTAGCGAATTAGAAGACAGGGATGCAAAACACACACAAACTGAACTGCAATTGGAGAAAAAAATTAAAAGACAGGAGGAGGGACTAAAGAAGCTATGGGACAACATGAAATGAAGCAACATATGAATAATAGGGGTGTCAGAACAACAGGAAGAGGAACAAGGGTTAGAAAACCTATTTGAAGAAATAATGTCAGAAAACTTCCCTGATGTGGCAAAGAAAAAAGTCACACAAGCTCAGAGAGTCCCAAACAAGATGAACCCGAAAAGACCCACACCAAGACACACCATAATTACGATGGCAAATGTTCAGGACAAAGAGAGAATCTTAAGGGCTGCAAGAGAGAGACAGAAAGTTACATACAAGGGAGCTCCCATTAGATTATCAAATGATTTCTTAACAGAAACACATCAGGCCAGAAAAGAATGGAAGGAAATTTACAAAGTGATGCAAACCAAGGGACTGAATCCAAGAATACTCTATCCAGCAAGGCTATCATTCAAAATTGAAGGGGAAATAAAGAGCTTCACTGACAAAAAAAAGGCTAAGGGAATTTATCACTACCAAGCCAGCAATGCAAGAAATGCTAAAGGGACTGGTGTAAAAAGAAGAAATAAAAAAGTAAGAAAGAACACAGACACAAAAAATAAAAATGGCTACAAATAATTACCTTTCAATAATAACTTTAAACATAAATGGACTAAATGCTCCAATCAAAAGATATCGAGTGAGTGAATGGATAAAAAAACCTGACCCATACATATGCTGTCTACAAGAGACCCACCTTAGAACAAGGAACTCACACAGACTGAAAGTGAAGGGATGGAAAAATATCTTTCAGGCAAATGGAAATTTAAAAAAAAGCTGGGGTAGCAATACTTATATCTGACAAAATAGACGTGAAGGCCATAACAAAAGATACGGAAGGCCATTTCATGATACTAAAGGGATTGATAAAACAAGGGGATATAACCCTGATAAACATATATGCACCCAATGCAGGAGCAACCAAATACATAAAAAAACTCCTGAAAGATATCAAGGGAGAGATTGACAACAATACAATCATAGTAGGGGACACCACTGACATCACTGGATAAATCCTTTAGACAAAATATCAGCAAAGAAACAGCAATTCTAAATGACTCACTAGATCAGATGGACTTAATTAACATCTTCAGAACATTTGACCCCAAAGCCACGGAATATACATTCTTCTCAAGTGCACATGGGACATTTTCAAAAATAGACCACATATTGGGTCACAAGCAAAGTCTCCCCAAATTCAAGAAGATTGAAATCGTATCAAGCATTTTCTCAGAACACAATGGCATAATATTAAAAAAATAAACTACAATAAAAACAGCCTCAAACACTGGGAGCTGAATAGCATGCTATTAAACAGTGATTGGGTTACCAAAGAGATCAAAGAGGAAATTAAAAACATCCTGGAAATTAATGACAATAAAAACACAACAATCCAAAATCTATGGGACACAATGAAAGCAGTCCTGATAGGGAAGTTTATAGCTCTACAGGACTACCTCAAAAAACAAGAAAAAATGGTAATAAATCATCTAACTCTACTACTCAAAGAATTAGAAAGAGAGCCACAAGAAAAGCCCAGAGTGAGTAGAAGGAAGAAGATAATAAAGATCAGGGCAGAAATGAATGACATAGAGACCAAAAAAACATTACAAAAGATCAATGAAACCAAGAGCTGGTTCTTTGAAAGGATAAACAAGATTGATGAACCTCTAGCCAGGCTCACCAAGAAGCAAAGAGAGAGGACTCAAATAAACAAAATCAGAAATGAAAGAGGAGAAATAACAACAGACCCCACAGAAATACAAAGGATTATTAAAAAATACTATGAACAACTCTATTCCAACAAACTAGACAACCTGGAGGAAATGGACATATTCCTAGAAAAATACAACCTTCCAAAACTCAATCAGGAAGATTCTAAAAATCTCAATAGGTCAATAACTATGGAAGAAATTGAAGCAGTCATCAAAAAGCTTCCAGCAAACCAAAGCCCAGGGCCAGATGGCTTCATGGGGAACTTTACTAAACATTCAAAGAAGAACTAAAACCTATCCTCCTCAGACTATTCCAAAAAATTCAAGAGGAAGGAACACTTCCAAGCTCATTCTATGAAGCTAGCATCACCCTAATACCAAAACCGGATAAACACAACACAATGAAAAAGAATTATAGGCCAATATCCCTCATGAACATAGATGCCAAAATCCTCAACAAAATACTAGCAAATCGGATCCAACAGTACATCAGAAAGATCACACACCAGGACCAAGCAGGATTTATGCCAGGGATGCAAGGATGGTACAATATCCACAAATCAATAAACGTGATACATCACATAAACAAATTGAGGGAGAAAAACCACATAGTCATATCAATTGACGCAGAAAAAGCATTTGACAAACTACAACACCCTTTCTTGATAAAAACTCTCAGCAAGGTGGGAATAGAAGGATCATACCTCAACATTATAAAAGCCATATATGACAAACCCACAGCCAACATCACACTCAATGGGCAAAAACTAAAACCATTTCCCCTAAGAACAGGAACAAGACAGGGATGCCCACTCTCACCACTCCTGTTCAACATAGTACTGGAAGTACTAGCCATTGCTATAAGACAAGAAGAAGAAATAAAAGGCATCCCAATCAAAAAAGAAGAAGTAAAACTGTCCTTATTCGCAGATGACATGATACTGTACATAGAAAACCCTAAAGACTCCATCAAAAAATTATTAGACTTAATAAGTGAATTCAGTAAAATAGCAGGATACAAAATTAACACCAAGAAATCTATGGCATTTCTATATACCAATAATGAACTTACAGAAAGAGAGACTAAAAAAGCAATCCCATTTACCATCGCACCAAAAAAATTAAGATACCTAGGAATAAACTTAACTAAGGAGGTAAAAGACCTATATGTGGAAAACTACATGACACTGAAAAAAGAGATAGAGGAAGACATAAACAGATGGAAGAACATACTGTATTCATGGATTGTTAGAATCAACATCATCAAAATGTCCATACTACCCAAAGCAATCTAGAGATTCAATGCAATCCCCATTAAAATACCAATGGCATATTTCACAGACCTAGAACGAACTTTCCAAAAATTCATCTGGAGTAAAAAAAGACCCCGAATAGCTGCAGCAATCCTGAGAAATAAGAACAAAGTAAGTGGGATCTCAATACCAGATTTCAAGCTGTATTACAAAGCCACTGTTCTCAAAACAGCCTGGTACTGGCACAAGAACAGACATATAGATCAATGGAATAGAATAGAGAACCCAGAAATCGACCCAAACCACTATGCCCAATTAATATTTGACAAAGGAGGCATGAACATACAATGGAGTCAAGACAGTCTCTTCAATAAATGGTGTTGGGAAAATTGGACAGATACATGCAAAAAAAAAATGAAACTAGACCACCAACTTACACCATACACAAAAATAAACTCAAAATGGATAAAGGACTTAAACAGAAGACGGGAAACCATAAAAATACTAGAGGAATCCATAGGCAGCAAAATCTCAGACATATGCCGAAGGAACTTCTTCACTGATACTGCTCCTAGGGCAATGTTAAGTAAAGAGAAAATAAAAAATGGGACTACATCAAAATAAAAAGCTTTGCACAGCAAAAGAAACCATCAACAAAACAAGAAAGTCCACTACATGGGAGAAAATATTTTCCAATGTTATCACCAATAAGGATTTAATCTCCAACATTTAAAGGGAACTCATACAACTTAACAAAAGGAAGATAAACAGTCCAAACAAAAAATGGGCAACGGACCTAAATAGATACTTTTCGAAAGAAGACAGAAGGAAGGCCAAGAAACATATGAAAACATGCTCAAAGTCACTAATTATCCTAGAGATGCAAATCAAAATGACAATGCGATACCATCTCACACCTGTCAGAATGGCAATCATCAACAAATCAACAAAGGACAATTTCTGGCGAGGATGCAGAGAAAAAGGAACCCTCATACACTGCTGGTGGGAATGCAGATTGATGCAGCCACTGTGGAGAATAGTATGGACTTTCCTCAAAAAACTGAAAATGGAACTCCCATTTGACCCAGTGATCCCACTTCTAGGAATATATCCCAAGAAGCTAGAAACATCAATCAGAAAGGATATATGCACCCCTATGTTCATAGCAGCACAATTTACCATAGCTAAGATTTGGAAACAGCCTAAATACCCATCAGCAGATGAGTGGATTAAAAAACTGTGGTACATCTACACAATGGAATACTATGCTGTGCTAAAAAAGAAGGAATTCTTACCATTTGCAACAGCATGGATGGAACTGGAGAGCATTATGCTAAGTGAAATATGCCAATCAGAGAAAGATAAATATCACATGATCTCACTCATTTATGGAATATAATGAACAACATAAACTGATAAACAAAAATAGAGATCCAGAGACAGAGAAACATCAATCAGACCATTAAACCTCAGAGGGAAGGTAGGGGAGGGTGGGGGTAAGGGGGAGAGATCAACCAAAGGACTTGTATGCATGCATATAAGCCTAACCAATGAACACAGACAACAAAGGGGTGAGGGCATGGGGGGGTAATGGGGGAATAAGGTCACATATGTAACACCGCAATCAATAAAGAAATTAAAAAAAAAGACAGACAAGAGAATACAGCTGGGGCTCTGTGGATCTCCCATGTCTGGATGAGGACACAAAAGACCCAGCCTGCAAGCTGATGCTTTATTTTATAGTCTGATTAAAACAAGGGTAGATTAACATGTATACAAATGCTCTTGTTTTGGCAACACTTGCTGCACCTCCCACAGCCCATTAGCTACTTAGGAAGGAATTAGGGAGGGCTACAAGGTCAGGCTTAATTATGCTAGGAGAGCTCTGCCCTCCAGGCTGGGACTTGTTCATGGCCCTGCCACAGGTCAGCCTGAGGCTTGACCCTAGAACCACTCCCTACAAGAGTAACTGCAGATGTGATGGAAACAGCAAGGGAACCAGAATTAGAAGGGAGCCTGAAGCTGTGGCTGTATTGCTGCAATCTCATGATAAAGCCTTAACCAATGAGGAGCTGCTTCTTATGGATGAGCAAAGAAAGTGGTTTCTTGAGATCAATGAAGATGCTGTGAAGATTGTTGAAATGTCAACAAAGGATTTAGAAAATTACATAAACCTAGTTGATAAAGCAGTGGTAGGGTATTGTAAGGATTAACTGCAATTTTGAAAGTTTTACTGCGGGTAAAATGCTATCAAGCAGCATTGCATGCCATACAGAAGTCATTTGTGAAAGGGAGAGTTGATCGAAACAGCAAACTTCATTGCTGTCTTATTTTAAGAAATTGTCGCAGCCACCCAGTCTCAGGCAGCCACCACACCCATCAAAAGCAGCCATCAACATGTCAACATCAAGACAAGACCCTCCACCCGCGAAAAGATTCCAACTCACTGAAGGCTCAGATGACGGTTGGCAATATTTTTTTAGCAATAAAGTATTTTTAAATTAAGATCTGTAATTTTTTTAGACACAATGCTATTGCACACTTAATAGACTACAAGATAGTATAAACATAACTTTTATATGTACTGGAAAAACCAAACATTTGTGTGACCCCCATTATTGTGATACTCACTTTATTGCAGTGGTCTGGAACCAAACCCACAACATCTCTGAGGTATGCCTATATTTATTGATCTCTCATTAAATATTTCTCTCTGTTTTCACTCAGAGCTCAAATGTTCCTTCATTACCTTCTACATTTAGGGGTGTTATGGGTTCAATTGTGTCCCCTTCAAATTCAATCTCAGAATATGACTTTATCTGGAAATGGGGTTATTGCAAATGTAATTTGTTTAGATGAGGATATATTAGAGTAAGATGGGCTGTTGTCCTCATTAAAGTTGGAAATTTGGTCACTGAAATAGAGAGAGAGCCACATGAAGATGAAGGAAGACGAGGGTCATGCTTCTACAAGCCAAGGAACACCAATCCCCAGAAAATCACCAGCAGCTAGAGGAGAGACAGAGAAAAGATTCTTTTTCACAGCCCTCATAAGAGACCAACCATCCTGACACCTTGATCTTAGACTTCTAGTCTCCAGAACTATGAAACAACAAGTTATTTTGCTTACGCCACCCAGTTTGTGGCGCTCTTTTACAGCAGCCCTAGCAAACCAACCAGGGGGTAACTATGCATCTAAATTATAGGCATTTGGAGGTCTATTTTAAGATATTCATGAACCTAGAAATGGCTGGAAATAACTTTCTAAAGGCAGAAATATTAATAAATGTTAAAGTTTGTTCTGTCTAGGATTGGGGTAGGATGAGGAATCTGTTGTTTGTTTTTAGATGTAAAATTAAAATGAGACCAAACCAGTTCTGTGAACTAAGTGTGTATCTTCAGTGGCAGAGGTTCCTGCCCATTCCACAGATAGGTTAGGTCATTTTTAAAGTGCTTGCTTCTGTTATTTATTGCCAAAGAATTTCATAGCTTCTGTTATTTATTGCCAAAGAATTTCATAGTTTGTAGTACTAGTCTAAGTCAGCTTGTGAAGCACTTAGCACAAGGGAAGTCTTTGTTTTTAAATGAAGTCACTCCTTTCTCTGTAGCATGAGCTCCACAACGTTTGTCAACTCAGTTTATTTTTGAGTGGTTTCTGAGTGACACCAGAAACCTATTCTGCAGTATTAATTGCTGTGTATATGGGTGTGGGTTTGGACGAGTACAGGCAATGAAAAGAGATGAACATAAAAATTTACATTACTTAATGGTGAGGTTTTAATCATTGTACTCTGTGATCAACTGGATGAATGGTGAAAGAAAGAGAAGTTTCAGATATATTGTGGTTTAAACATATGGATGGGTGGGTCTACTTCTTGAGAGAGAGAAGTTTAGGGAAGATATATGGTATGAGTTAATTTTGAATACACTAATTTTTAGATGCTTAGTATACATTCAAGTGACAATATTACTTTTGTGTGTGTGTATGTGTGTGTCTGACACTATGTAAAAAAAATGGAGTCATAAACATGTGACTAGCATTTAAATCATGGCACCTAATGAAATCAGCTAGAGAGTTAGTGCAGATAAGGGAGAGAGTTGGGCTAAGGACCAAACTCTCAGATTGCGATATTTAGCGAATTGGAAGAAATGGGAAATCTAGCCAAGGAAACTGACAATCAGGAAGAAATCCAGAGAATCATATCCTGGAAGCAGAAAGAAGAGTGTTTCAAGAGGCATGGGATTCTCAAATGTAATATTTTACTAGGAGGTTAAAAAAGATGACCAGAAATCTGTCGATTACATTTGGTAAAATGAGGATTATCGTTACTTTGACAAGATTAGTTGCAGTAGAGTTGTGGAGGACAGAAGCCAACTGAAGAGGTTAGGAGAGAAATATAATTCAGGGCAGCTCTCTTCCCGGACACTAGAAACTTTTTTCTGGAGAGAGAGAGAGAGGCCAATGATGGTAGAGTGAGAAAATTCTGAGAATATATTTTGAGACTCAGAATCAGCTGTGCCTCTATTTCCTAGCTAAATGACCCAATACTTCTCTCTTTAATTTAAGATAATGTATACTGTGTTTCTGTAACATAACAGATGGTCCTGGCAAATAGAGGAATTAATGACATACCTAAACTCAAACTTAGTACAACCCCCACCAAAGGAATGCCCTCTAGCCTGTTTCTTGATCGTGGCCATAGAAGAAAAGGCTCCCTGAGGTCAGCAACAGAATCAAACATCAGAAACCTCCGTCACTGCACTGCCCGGGCAGGCTTTATTATCTCTGACTAGTAGAATATGGTGTTTGCAATAGCTTGCCACAAATGTAAGTTGTTTCCCTTGCCTTTTCCTGAAGGGGAATTTTAGTCATATTAGGGAGATACACTTTCTATTTAATCTTTAGGTGCCATATGATAATGAGACTCATCTGGATTTGAGTCAGGGAGCATTACACATAATTTGGAGGTCTAAATGTGAAGGTAGATGCAGTAACTTGAGATGACTTTGGGTTGTCTCCTTTCAGGAGGAGGTAAGTACATTTTGGATTACATAGAATAGATGCACCATATTATGTGGGAGCATTTTAAGAACTGAATATACTTATGAACATAAGGGTGTAATTGTGCTGAACACCCAGAGGGTGATATATAACTGTCCTCTGTTTTTATGTCTACCTTTACTGAAGAATTGCTCCTCCTGGCTTCAATCTTGTAATAATTCTGTGACTGTCAACCACAGTATTCCTGACTAGAGGGAATGATCTTTGAGTATATGTCTTAGGTCCAGTCAATACGATTATCCATTTTCCTGACCATAAATATTGACACAGGAGAGGTCATATGAACAGGCATGGGCCAAATCAAGTCATTTTTCAATTTGTTACTGGAGGGCAAATTGTCTGACACGTGAGGTCATGAACCTGGAAGGCCATAGGTAACATTTCCCACTGTGTGAAGAAAGTTTGTCTGCACTGGGAAATAATGAGACCAACACATGGGAGCAGAACCAAGATATAGAGTTAAAAAGAGATGATACTATGAGTTCTTTGGAGTTTGTGAAATCTAGTTGTGAGTAAAACAAAAAATCTATTTCTGACTTCCCAGAAATATAAGCCAATATTTTTAAAGAAAAAGAGTGAGAGTATGTAAGAAACTGATAACTTTGGGGAGAGGCAATCATTTTAAGAAGTTTGAGTGGGAAAAGGAGCATAGAAATTGAATGATTAGAGATGGAAATGCAGAGAGTTCAACTGACAGCTTTCATACATCATGAAACTTGCTGTACATATACACATGTTTATATGCTGAATAGAATCATCCAGAAAGAATGAAAGAGATAATGCAGAAATGGATTGAGGGAGCAGGGTGAAAATTCCAGAAGCAAAGGTGTTGTGACAAATGAGATGGGATTCAAAACCAATGGGAAGGATTGGCCTTTGGATAGTCAGAACTCCTTCTCCATTTGTTCAATAAGAATGCTTTCCCCTTCCAGTAAGAGAAGCCAAATTAAAGTAGTGTCATAAAGCCAGCTACCATCTCACAAATGAATAAGTCTGGAGGTGAGGCAGTTCCAGGGCTGGTTAATTCAGTGGCTCAGGAATGTCACCAACAAGCAACAAGAAAAGCCCAGAGTGAACAGAAGGAAGGAGATAATAATGATTAGAGCAGAAATAAATGACATAGAGACCAAAAAAAAAAAAAAAAAAAAAAAAAAAAAAAAAACATTACAAAAGATCAATGAAACCAAGAGCTGGTTCTCTGAAAGGATAAACAAGATTGATGAACCTCTAGCCAGGCTCACCAAGAAGCAAAGAGAGAGGACCCAAATAAACAAAATCAGAAATCAAAGAGGAGAAATAACAACAGACCCCACAGAAATACAAAGGATTGTTAAAAAATACTATGAACAACTCTATTACAACAAACTAGACAACCTGGAGGAAATGGACATATTCCTAGAAAAATACAATCTTCCAAAACTCAATCAGGAAGATTCTAAAAATCTCAATAGGCCGATAACTATGGAAGAAATTGAAGCAGTCATCAAAAAGCTTCCAGAAAACAAAAGCCCAGGGCCAGACGGATTCACAGGGGAGTTTTACCAAACATTCAAGGAAGAACTAAAACCTGTCCTCCTCAGACTATTCCAAAAAATTCAAGAGGAAGGAACACTTCCAAGCTCATCCTATGAAGCTAGCATCACCCCAATACCAAAACCAGATAAAGACAACACAATGAAAGAGAATTATAGGCCAATATCCCTCATGAACATAGATGCCAAAATCCTCAACAAAATACTAGCAAATCGGATCCAACAGTACATCAGAAAGATCACACACCATGACCAAGCAGGATTTATCCCAGGGATGCAAGGATGGTACAATATTTGCAAATCAATAAACGTGATACATCACATAAACAAATTGAGGGAGAAAAACCACATAGTCATATCAATTGATGCAGAAAAAGCATTTGACAAACTACAACACCCTTTCTTGATAAAAACTCTCAGCAAGGTGGGAATAGAAGGATCATACCTCAACATTATAAAAGCCATATATGACAAACCCACAGCCAACATCACACTCAATGGGCAAAAACTAAAACCATTTCCCCTAAGAACAGGAACAAGACAGGGATGCCCACTCTCACCACTCCTGTTCAACATAGTACTGGAAGTACTAGCCATTGCTATAAGACAAGAAGAAGAAATAAAAGGCATCCCAATCAAAAAAGAAGAAGTAAAACTGTCCTTATTCGCAGATGACATGATACTGTACATAGAAAACCCTAAAGACTCCATCAAAAAATTAGTAGACTTAATAAATGAATTCAGTAAAGTAGCAGGATACAAAATTAACACCAAGAAATCTATGGCATTTCTATACATCAATAGTGAACTTACAGAAAGAGAGACTAAAAAAGCAATCCCATTTACCATCGCACCAAAAAAATTAAGATACCTAGGAATAAACTTAACTAAGGAGGTAAAAGACCTATATGTGGAAAACTACATGACACTGAAAAAAGAGATAGAGGAAGACATAAACAGATGGAAGAACATACTGTATTCATGGATTGTTAGAATCAACATCATCAAAATGTCCATACTACCCAAAGCAATCTAGAGATTCAATGCAATCCCCATTAAAATACCAATGGCATATTTCACAGACCTAGAACGAACTTTCCAAAAATTCATCTGGAGTAAAAAAAGACCCCGAATAGCTGCAGCAATCCTGAGAAATAAGATCAAAGTAAGTGGGATCTCAATACCAGATTTCAAGCTGTATTACAAAGCCACTGTTCTCAAAACAGCCTGGTACTGGCACAAGAACAGACATATAGATCAATGGAATAGAATAGAGAACCCAGAAATCGACCCAAAGCACTATGCCCAATTAATATTTGACAAAGGAGGCATGAACATACAATGGAGTCAAGACAGTCTCTTCAATAAATGGTGTTGGGAAAATTGGACAGATACATGCAAAAAAAATGAAACTAGACCACCAACTTACACCATACACAAAAATAAACTCAAAATGGATAAAGGACTTAAACAGAAGACGGGAAACCATAAAAATACTAGAGGAATCCATAGGCAGCAAAATCTCAGACATATGCCGAAGGAACTTCTTCACTGATACTGCTCCTAGGGCAATGTTAAGTAAAGAGAAAATAAAAAAATGGGACTACATCAAAATAAAAAGCTTTTGCACAGCAAAAGAAACCATCAACAAAACAACAAGAAAGCCCACTACATGGGAGAACATATTTTCCAATGTTATCACCAATAAGGATTTAATCTCCAACATTTAAAGGGAACTCATACAACTTAACAAAAGGAAGATAAACAGTCCAAACAAAAAATGGGCAATGGGCCTAAATAGATACTTTTCGAAAGAAAACAGAAGGAAGTCCAAGAAACATATGAAAACATGCTCAAAGTCACTAATCATCTGAGAGATGCAAATCAAAATGACAATGTGGTACCATCTCACACCTGTCAGAATGGCAATCATTAACAAATCAACAAAGGACAATTTCTGGCGAGGATGCAGAGAAAAAGGAACCCTCATACACTGCTGGTGGGAATGCAGATTGATGCAGCCACTGTGGAGAACAGTATGGACTTTCCTCAAAAAACTAAAAATGGAACTCCCATTTGACCCAGTGATCCCACTTCTAGGAATATATCCCAAGAAGCTAGAAATATCAATCAGAAAGGATATATGCACCCCTATGTTCATAGCAGCACAATTTACCATAGCTAAGATTTGGAAACAGCCTAAATACCCATCAGCAGATGAGTGGATTAAAAAACTGTGATTCATCTACACAATGGAATACTATGCTGTGCTAAAAAAGAAGGAATTCTTACCATTTGCAACAGCATGGATGGAACTGGAGAGCATTATGCTAAGTGAAATATGCCAGTCAGAGAAAGATAAATATCACATGATCTCACTCATTTATGGAATATAATGAACAATATAAACTGATGAACAAAAACAGATTCAGAGATAGGGAAGCATCGATTAGACTGTCAATCCTCAGAGGGAAGGTAGGAGAGGGTGGAGGTAAGGGGGAGAGATCAACCAAAGGACTTGTATGTATGCTTATAAGCCTAACCAGTGGACAAAGACAACATGGGGGTGAGGGCATGAGTGGGGGTGGGGTGGGAAGGTAATGGGGGAAGAGGACAAATATGTAATACCTTAATCAATAAAGAAATTTTAAAAAATGAAGACCGTGGTTGTAAACAGACACTCAGAATCTAAGCTCTTAATACATATATAACTATACCTGCAATTCAATAAATCATAAAATGGGAAAAAAAAAAACACGTCACCAAGAGCATAGGTGTTGGCCCTCCTTGGCTCTGCCATCCTCAGTGTTGACTGTGCCACACTTGTAAGATATCTGCAGCGGTTTTAAGTCAAAACATCCTGAGGAAAAGGGATGTGCTTCCTCCTGTGTGTCTTTTTTACAAACCTGGTAAAATTCATCTCCTCAGGCTCCAAGGATTGCAGGCCCATGCTTAAAATACTCTTTTGCTAGTATACCCGGGAATGAGACCAACATGGCTGGCTTAGTTCAGTTGTGATTCATTCCCTGAGGCTAGACAAAGCCAAGCTCCTCTAAACACATGGCTGCTAGCTAATCCAAATCTACTGTCTGGTAGCAAGGGATAAATGGGAAACAACTCTTGGGAAACAGATTAGCAGTGTCTGCTGCAGCAAGGTTTATATACTGGCTGGTGGGAAGGTGAGGGAGTAGCCAGCCCTCTGGCAGCTTCTATTTTTTCTGTGAATTATTGATGAGGTGGTCATTGGGGTGAGGGGTAAATTTTGAAGACAAAGTATGAAATGACATTAGATAAGAGTAGAGAGTAATAAATAGTTATCTCAGGGAAAGTTAATTTACTAGAAGAAAAACATAATGATATTTTGATTTCAGAGCATTGTTGAGTGCCTGAGATTTGTGTTCATTAATTTAAAATGAAACCAGTCAATTCAATTTTGTTATTTTTTTTTCTAATAACATTCAATAAATGGATGTAATGCTAACAATTTTCTTGACCACTGAGAGCTAATTAGTAATTTTCTTTTATTTTTATGGAGATTAAGTTCACATAACGTACAATTAACCATTTTGAAAGATGCAATTCAGTGGCATTGAGAGCCTTCAAATGTTGTGCAACCAACACCTCTCAAAAGTTTCAGCACTTTCTTGTCACCTCCAGAACACTTTGTACCCATTAAATAATCATTCCCCATTCCCCTCCTCCCATTCCCTGACAACCACTAATCTGCTTTCTGTCTCTATGGGTTACCTATTCCGGATATTTCATATGAAAGGAATAACACAATATGTGACCTTTTGTGCCTGGCTTCTTTCACTTAGCATAATGTTTTTGAGGTTCATCCAAGTTATAGCAAGTGTCAGTACTTCATTCCCCTTTGTGTCTGAGTAATATTCCATTGTATGTATAAGAACCATTTGTTTATCCATTCATCTGTTGGTGAACATTGGATTTCCACCTTTAGGTATTATAAATAATGCTGCTATAAACATTTGTATATAAGTTTCTGTGTGAATGTATGTTTTTATTTCTCGGGTACATACCTAGGAATGGAATTGTTGGACTATATGGTAATTCTATTTTTAACTTTTTGATGACCCACCAAACTGTTTTCCACCAGCAATGGACAAGAGTTTTTATTTCTCCACATCTTCACCAACTCCTTTTAGTTTTCCTTTTTTAAATTACAGCCATCATAGTGACTGTGAAATGGAATCTCATTGTGATTTTGATTTGCATTTCCTTAATTAATGACCAAAGATGTTGACTTTTTAAAATTAAGAAACATTTCCACTAACCACTATACTGAATACCTGAAACTAATAAAAAATAATATTGAATGTAAACTGTAATTGAAAAAAATTTTTAAAAGAAACATTTCCAATGCTATTCATAAAATTATTAATGAAAGTGGATTTATAGAGTTACATATTAATAACAAAATGGGAAGGAAATGAAAAATTCCAGAGATATATTGCAAAATTAAACTTCATGGTGACATCTACCTGGCACTGGGAAGGCTCTTGAACATCTTTCCATGTGCTTTTGGCCATTTATATAACTTCTTTGGAGAAATGTTTATTCAAGTTCTCCCCCCACTTTTTTATTGGATTGTCTTTTTGTTGTTGGATTATAAAAGTTCTTTATATAGTCTGGATACTAAATCCTTATCAGATATATGATTTTCAAATATATTCTTTCATGCTATAGGTTTACTTTCACTATCTTGATAATGTCCGTTGCTGTACAAAATTTTAAAATTTTGATGAAGTTCAATTTAACTTTTTATTTTGTTGCTTGTGCTTTTTTGATATATATTTTAGAGAGAGAAGAAGGGAGTGGGATAGAGAGAGAGAAACATCCATGAGAGAGAAACATCCATCAGCTGCCTCCTGCATGCCCTCCACTGGGGATCGAGCTGCAACCTGGGCATGTGCCCTGACCAGGAATTGAACCAGAGACCTCTTGGCTCATGGATGGACGCTCAACCACTGAGCCACATTGGCAGGGCTTGTTGCTTGTGCTTTTAGTGTCAAAGAATCCACTGCCAAATCTGAGAGCTTGAAGACTTTTTCCTGCTTTCTTCTAAAAGTCTTTTGGGTTTGCTCTTATAATTAGATTCATGTTAGTTAATATTTGTTTATGGAGTGAGGTAGGGTACACCTTCAGTATTTTGCATGTGGTTATCCAGTTGTTCCAGCAGCATTTATTGAAGAAACTCTTCTTTACCTATTGAATGGTCTTGGCACTGTTGTTGAAACTTAATCGGTCATAAATATTTGGGTCTCTTTCTGGACTCTTTATTCTATTTCATTGGTCTGCATGTCTATTTTTATGCCAGTAAGACACTGTTTTGATTACTGTAGCTTTGCAGTAGTACAGTTTGAAACTGGGAAGTGTGAGTCCTCCAACTTTGTTGTTCTTTTACAAGATTGTTTTGGCAATTCTAGGTCTTTGAGATTCCATATGAATTTGAGGATTGGCTTTCCATTTCTGCAAAGAAAGCCATTGTAATTTTAATAGGGGCTGTATTAACTCTGTAGTTTGGTATGGGAAGTATGGCCATCTTAATAACATTAACTTTTGCAATTCAGGAACATGGAATATCTTTCCATTTATTTAGGTCTTCATTAATTCCTTCAACAGTGTTTTATAGTTTTCAGTATATCACTCTTTCACCTCTTTGGTTATTTATTACTCGGTAATTTATTACTTGGTAATTTATTCTTCTGGATGCTATTGTGAATAGAATTGCTTCCTTTATAGTCATACCTCATTTTATTGTGCTTTGCTTTACTGCATTTCACTGATACATTTTTTTAATTTATTTTTTTTAAATTGAAGGTTTGTGGCAACCCTACATCAAACAAGTCTGTTGGCACTATTTTCCAATAGTATTTGTTTACTTGGTGTCTCTGTCACATTTTGGTTATTCTTATAATATTTTAACTTTTTCATTATTATTATATTTGTTATGGTGATCTATGATTAGATATTTTTGATGTTACTAATGTAATTTTCTGAGTCACCATGAACCATGCCTATTTAAGATGGCAAACTTAATCAACAAATGTGTGTGTTCTGACTGCCTTACCATCTGGCTGTTCCCCATCATTGCCCTTTCCTGGGGCCTCCTTATTCCCTGAGACACAATAATATTGAAATTAGGCCAATGAATAACACTACGGTGGCCTCTAAGTGTTCCAGTGAAAGGAAGAGTCACAGATTTGCTCCTGATGAAGATGCTATAAAGACTGCTGAAATGACAACAAAGGATTTAGAATATTACATAAACTTAGTTGATAAAACAGTAGTAATTCACTCAAAATCTGAAAGAAGTTCTACTGTGGGTAAAATGCTATCATACAGCATAACATGCTATAGAGGAATCCTCATAAAAGGAAGAGTCAATCAATGCAGCAAATTTCATTGCTGTTTTATTTCAAGAAATTGCCACAGCCACCCCATCCTTCAGCAACCACCCAACATCGATGCAAAAAGATTACAACTCACTGAAGGCTCAGACAATGGTTAGCATTTTTAGCAGCATGTTTTAATTAAGGCAAATACCTTGTTGTTGTTTTTTAGATATAATATTATTGCACTTAATAGACTACAGTATAGTATAAACATAACTTTTATATGTACTGGGAAACCAAAAAATTTGTGTGACTTGTTTCATTGCAATATTATCTTTATTGCTGTGATCTGGAACCAAACCTGCAATATCTCCAAGATATGCCTGTATCTCCTTTTGTAGAATGCTCATTTCTGGTTGTATTAATTATGTTTTTTATATTCTGTAGTTCAGACTATGTGACATCTGGGATTTCACTGATCCTGGAGAGACTGTCCCTCCCAGGGTTAGCCAATTCCTAGGGATAGTAAATGGCTTGCCTGTGAGCCTGCTTTTAAGTGCAAACTAATCAATCCAAAATTCACACCCTCAGGTCATCTCCTTCAGGCTCCACACTCAGGGACACTATTCACCTGTCTTACTCACCACAACCAGACAACTAGGGACAAGTTACTCAAAACATCCTGCTTATCCTGACTCACCCCTTCCTTCCCACAGAAATTACAATAAATGCTCTTACCCACCATTTTCTTCTTGCTTCCTTTACCTCTTGGCTGATCCTGGTAATTCCCCACATTGTCTCTCCCCACACACCCCTGCCAAAGTATGCCCCTCCCATGGTGTGGCATGACCCCTCCTCCTAGGAACTGTAACAAACTATATTTTTGAAGCCAAACATCTCCTGATCTGTTGGCCTCACTATGCCTGAATAATATTAAAACCTACATTTTAAAACACTAGTGTATAGCAACAAAGATTTTTGTGTGTTTACTTGTACTCTGAATCTTTACTAAAATCATTTATTAACCCTAGTTTTTGTGAATTGTTTGAAATTTTCTATATATAGAATCACATCTTCAAACAGAGTTTTATTTCTTCATTTTCAATTTAGATGCCTTGGGTTTTTTTCTTGCCTAATACCACTGGGTAGGACTTCCAGTATGAGGTTGAAGAGCCGTGGAGAAAGCGGGCATCCTGTCTTGTTACTGATTTGAGGGAGAAAAGCTAACCACTTTCACTACTGAGAATGAGATTAGCTGTGGGTTTTTCATAAATGCCCTTTATCATGTTGAGGAAGTTTCCTTCTATTCTTAGTTTGTTGAGTGTTTTTATCATGTTGAGTTTTGAAAATTATTTTCCTGACCCTATTGAGATGCTCCTGTTGTGCATGTTTTTTTTAAAATTCTATGAACGTGATGTATGAAAGTAATTGATTTTTTAAAATATTAAACCACCCTTGTATCCCTGGAATAAATTCAACTTGGTCATTGTGTGCCAGTATATTATTTTTAATGTGCGGTTGGTCCAGTTTGATAGTATTTTGTTGAGAATTTTTATATTTATAGTCATAAAAGATATTGGTTTGTAGTTTTCTTTTCTTGTAGTATCTTTGCCTAATGTTGGTATTAAGGTAAATATTTATTTTCTCTGGGTAATTTTATCATTACCTCCAATGCTGCTGCTTCTGTGATTTTGTGATTTTTTTTTCTAGTGTACCATTTTGATTAGCTCTTACTTTTCTGTATCTTTTTAAATTACTTTTAGTTTTATAATATGTATGTTAATATGCTTTGTAGTATCCCATAGGTCCCTTAGACAGTGTTCCCTCTTCTATTTTTTAGATGAGTTTGAGTGGCATTAGTGTTAATTGTCCTTGAAATGTTTAGTGAATTCACCAGTGAAGTCATCTGATCCTGAACTTTGTTGGGGGAAGTTTTTAATTCTGATTCTGTCTCCTTACTTTCTTTTTAAAAAATTGAATTTATTGATGAGACATTGTTTAATAAAGTTATATAGGTTTTAGGGATACACTTATACAATGCATCATCTATATATTGTATTGTGTGTTCACCACCCCAAGTCGTCTCCTTCCATCACCATTGCTCCCCCCTTTACTCTTCCCTACTTCCTCCCACCTCCTTTCCCTCTGGTAATCACTGTATTGTTGTCTGTCTATGAAGTTGTTGTTCTTTCCCCTATTTTTTCTTGAGTCACTTTTGGTAAGTTGTGTGTTTCCAGGAATTTTGCACCTCATCTAGATAATCTTTGTTGGTATTCAATTGTCCATAGTATTTTTGTACTCCTTTTAATTTCTGTAAGGTTGGTAGTAATGTCCTCACTTTCACTTCTTTTTTTTTTTTCTAGTTATTTTTGTCTTTTCTCTCTCCTCTCTCTCTATCAATATAACTAAAGATATATCAACTTTTTTTTATCATTTTCAAAAAACAACTTTTGGTTTTTATTGATTCTCTCTACTGTTTTTCTTTCTCTATTTTGTTTATTTCTTCCATCCACCAGTGTTGGTTATTCTTTTTCTAGTTCTTCAAGGTGTGAAGTTAGATTATTGATTTAACATACTTCTTTTTTTATCCTAGGTGTTTTCAGCTATTAATTTTCCTCTAGCACTGCCGTTACTGCATACCCAACATTTGGGTATGTTGTACTTGGTGTGTGTGTGTGTGCACGTGCGTGCATCTAAGTATTTTCTAATTCCCCTTATGATTTCTTCTTCGACCCATTGATTCTTTAAGAATGTGCTGTTTATTTCCATTTATTTTCAAGTTTTTCAGTTTTTTTGTTGTTACTGATTTCTAGTTTCATTTCACTGTAGTCAGTGAAGGTACTTTTCAATCCTTTTAAATTTATTGAGAATTATTCTATGGCCTAACATATGGTTTATCCTGGAGAATGTTTCATGTACAATTGAGAAGTATGTGTATTATGATGTTGTTTGGTGGATTGTCTTTCATATATCTACTACATCTAGTTGGTTTGTAGTGTTGTTCACATATATTTCCTTATTGATTTTCTGTCTAGATATTCTAGCTTTTATTAAAAGTTGGTATTAAAGTCTCTATTACTATTTATTACTGTCTATTTATTCCTCAAATTCTGTCAATAATTGTTTCACATATTCTGGGGATCTGTTGTTTGATGCATATATGTTAATAATTTTAGTGAATTAACCCTTTTATTAATTGTGTTTTGCAATGATTTTGACTTATTATCTATTTTGTTTAGTATTAGTATAGTCTTTCCAGCTCTTTTTTGGCTACTAGTTGCATGGAATGTGTTTTTTCAACTTTTCACTTTCAACCTATTTGTTTCTTTGAATCTCAAGTTAGTCTCTTGTAAGCAGCATATTTAAATCATGTGTTGTTTTTTTTTATCCATTCTGCTATTCAGTCTTTTTTTAAATTGATTTAGAGAGTGAGAAACATTAATTCACTGTCCCACTTATTTATTCATTCATTGGTTGATTCTTGTATGTGCTCTTTGGGGGAATCAAACCCACAACCTTGCTGTATCGAGATAATACTCTAACCAATTGAGCTACCTGGCCAGGGCCTACTCTGTTTTTTTTTTATTGGTGAGTCTAATCCATTTACTTTTAATGTACTGCTGATAATGAAGCACATACTTCTTTTCCTTTGCTATTTGTTTTCTCTGGGTAATTTTATCAATTCCTCCAATGCTGCTTCTTTTGTGTTTTTGTGATTTTTTTTCTAGTGTACCATTTTGATTAGCTTTTACTTTTCTGTATCTTTTTAAATTACTTGTAGTTCTATAATATGTATGTTAATATGCTTTGTAGTATCCCATTGGTCCCTTAGGCTCTGTTCATTTCCCTTAATTCTTTTTTTTTTTTTCTTTCTGCTCCTCAGACTGGGTAATTTCAGCTATCATATCTTCAAGTTTGCTGGTACTTTCATCTGCCTGCTTATATATGCTGTTGAACCCTTCTAATGAATTTTTTATTTCAACTATTCTGCTTTTCAACTCCAGAATTTCTACTTGGTTTCCATAATTTCTATCCCTTTATTCTTATCCACTACCTGTTCATACACCATTCTTCTTATTTGTTTTACTTCTTTGCCTGTGGTTTATTTCAGCTCTTTGAGAATATTTAAGATAGTTAATTTAAAATATTTGTTCAGTAAAGCCAAAAGTTCAGTGTCTGGACTTCCTAAAATATAATTGTTTATCTCATTCTTTCTTTCTTTTTGTAAACAGGTAATACTTGGCTTTGTAAGAATTATAATTTTTTGTTGAGAATTAGAAATTTTAAATATTGTAATGTGGTAACTTTGCAAATCAGATTTTCCTCCCCAAGAATTGCTATTATTGCTTGCTGAGGGCTGCAGTTATATATTTGTTATTTTTCTCAAGTAAGTTTGTAAAGACTGTATTGCTTGTCATGTGTGGTCACTAAAGTTTCCTGTTCCATTATCTCTATAGTTAGCCAGTGACCTGACAGAGGTTTCCTTGCTTGCCAGTCTCTTTACTCATAAAATTCTTCCCTGGATGCTACAACTATTCTCCTAGACTCTAGAGTTCTGAAATGGTTAGTTCTGACAGTTCTTGTCAGCTAAATAGTTGTTTAAGTGGAAGGACCAATTTCTGGAGCTTCCTACTCTGTCATCTTCTGTGAAGTTCAAATCATTTTGTTTTAACTATTATCTTGAGTACAATTCTAAAATATATTAATACCCTTTCTTGACTGTATCAATACATTTTACAGCAGATACAATTTATCTTCCTTTGGTTTTAACCGTATTGCAATCTATATATATAAAACCCTTATATACAAATAGACCAAACAGTGGAACAACACAACAACTGAACAACCGGTTGCTATGATGTGCGCTGACCACCAGGGGGCACGCACGGAACATGGCAAGTGTCAGCAGCAGGTGGCAGAGTGTGGAACATGGTGGGCATCGGCCACGGCAGGATGATGGAGCAGGTGAGCGAGAGTGCCAGACTAAGGCGGGGCACCAGTCACTGTCATCGGGATGAGCCTCTGGTGGTTACTGAAAATTCTTTGCTCCCACGTGCCACTGTCCCACCGGGCACTCACACCTGCCACAGGCGCCTGCACCTGCTGCTGGCACCAGCCCCATTCACGCCCACTGCAGGCGCCTGGCACCAGCTCTGATCGCTTGGTGCTGTCAGCAGGTGCTGGAGCTGCCGCTCACACCCACTGCCAGCACCGGCACTGCTTGCATCTGCAGCCAGCGTCAGAGCCACTACTTGCACCCGCTGCTGGCACCCGGCACTGATCCCGATTGCTCGGCACCGTCAGTGGGTGCGAGCAATGGCTGCCAGCCCCAATCGCTCCTAAGGGCTTTTCCACCTCCCCCTGCTCCTGAGGGGCGATCGGGCATCAGCCGCCTCCACTTGCACCTGCTGACGGTGTTGGCCCTGCTTGCACCCGCTGCTGGTGCCAGCCCCGATCACTCTGCATCATCAGTGGGTGTGAGTGGGGCCGGCACCATCAGCATGTGGGAGCGGTGGCAGCGGGGGCTGCTGGCAGACAGGAGACTGGGGGCCGCAACAGGAGGGGCCAGGCAGAGGCGCAGAGGATGAGCTGAGATCCTCCCCTGTGCCCCCCGCAGGCTCACGGCCCACAGTTCCTTTCAAGGTACACATATTCATGCACTGGGCCCCTAGTATCTCTATAATGATCTTTATCGAACATTGAGGTACATATTGAAAGTTGAATTTTTTAAATGGATTTACACAACTTCAAGTGTATAATATGAAGTTGTCTATTTTACACAATTCTTAAGACAAATGTTGTTAATGCTTTTTAAATCACCTCTTCACTCCATGGTTGTTAGGATCATGAATAGAGGGAAAGGGGGCCTTGTCTTCAAAAGGAGTCAAAGGTAGAATATTATCTTCCCAGCATCATGTTAACTATCCATTCCAGCAAAGCTGGCTAATTGGGATATATAAAAATCTATCCCTTCAAGACGAGGAGAATTTCTACTCTCTTTTTATAAGCAGATACCTGAGTCTAAGTTGGACTTAGCTTTTGTTTCTATGCTCTTTCAAAACAGTTACTCTAGAAAACAAAGTAGTTCTTATGGAAAAAGTAAAAAAGAACAGAAAAGAAAAAAAGAAAGGAAGCAATGCCCAAGGTCCCCAGAGTTTTAAAGTTCAATTGTGATATCTTGTAGCTTCTAACTTGAGTTTCCTCTTACTTACTTTGATGCCTTGTTTTCTATCCCATAATTTGAATTTAAATTTAGGCATAGATCCTAAGGGTTTCCTGAATTGAAAATTAGACTTTGAAAAGTTCTAACCCCCCATCAAAACAATGGAGTGAATTCAAAATTTTGGCAGCTAGCATTGTGACTTAATGTAAAGCACGATCTTTTATGCAGCGCTTACATTTAAAAAAAAAATTAAATGTATACTTTTTATTTTATTTTTCTCTCGTCTCTTTCCTTTTGGATTATCAGGTTTATTTAATGGGCCATTTTTCAAAGGGACTGGGGAAGTACCAATTTTCCTATGCTGATAAACAGTTTCATTATTATGTAATGTAATCCAACAGTAAATTACTAGTTCTTGCCCCAACATTACTAGTTCTTGCCCCACATGAAGAGGAAATAATATCCCTTTATCCTGCTTTTGTGAGGTGATGATACATTTGCAAATTAAGACTCATAGTTTAAAAGTTAATAAATGGAACGATTTTAGCCAAGATTGTTCCTGGTCAATTTGATTATGTCTTCTTGTAAGTTTTAACCGAACTCTCCATTCAACCTTCTAGAAAATTTACAATCTAGTTTGAATACATATGACTAGAGAACTAGCATGTAAAAATATCGAAAGGTAGCATAATAAAACCCTATTATGAGTACCAACATCATAGTGTCAGTGAGTTGTGGGGAGAAGACTAAAACATAGCTCTCCTGACTCCAAGTCAAGATGCTTTAGAGCTAAGCTGAACTGGAGATAAACGTATCTGAGTCAAAGAGATATGAAGACGGAAATCCCTGACAGGTGGAGAGGAATGAGATGGAGTTGGTGTCCATATAAAAAGGAAGTAAGATGACAGGTCAGAATTCTCAAGCCTTAAAAACAAAATTAATTTTCTTCAGGTAAATAAGTAAACAAACATGTGAGAAACAATGCTGAAGGCCACATAGTGAGAGGGGCATGGGGAATCACAGGCCTCGTCTTTGCCTGCAGCCTCAGAGTTAGGGTTTGGATAGAACATAGAACCCAGAGGTAGAAGCAAACCAATCTAGATCCAAATCCAACCTCTTCTTATTAGCTATGGGCAAGTTAATTCATCACTAAGAGCATCTAGTTCCTCAATCTTTAAATAATGATAAGAAGAAGAAATACAAATAAAAGTTCTTCTAGGGCAGTGGTCGGCAAACTCATTAGTCAACAGAGCGGCAAACTACGGCCGCGAGCTGCATGTGGCTCGCGAGCCTCAGTTTGCCAACCACTGTTCTAGGGTTTTGAGCAATAGAATAAGGTAGCACATATATAAATAGCACACAGCAGGTAGCTACCGAATAAATGTAGTTACTGCTGTTTTTCTATGGATTTTACTGACTTGTCAAGAGCATGGAATTTCGGAATCAGACATCAAGTATTCTATTAAAACTCAACTCCTACACCATAAGGAAACGTATTATCTCACTAAGTATAAGTCTCAAGGTAGGACATGCCTCAAGATTGCTTGGTAAACATTTTAATAATGTAAACCAGACCAGGTTTTTTCCATTCTTCCATTCAGAGTGTGGTTCTATCACATAACTGGTTTCCTGATATTAACAGGATGGCTACAGTAGCATTCATATCTGATAGATAAGAGAAAGCACTTCTCCAAAACATCAGAGTTCCTCCTGTGTAGTGAGTGATCCAAGTCAGATCACATCTCCTCATACAAGGTTAACTGTTGCCAAAGAAAAGCAAGGCTCTCATTGCTTTAGGCCTTGATTCCTGAACCAATCAGCAGCAATGAGGACAGGATTGTTGTGATTATCAGGCCCCTCGTCTTGAGCTGGGGTCATATGTGGGTTTAGAGTATCAGACCCAATGTCCATTACTACAAGCTTGGGTTCCAACATTTACTTGGTACTTCCCTGGGCAAGTTATACAACCAGATTGAACTTATTGAATTTTCTCATCTGAAGTCTTCAGATAAAATGAGTGTGAAATTGAATTAAGATTAAGTAAACATGAAAACAAAAGGCTTGGCAGAATGCCTGAGATGTACCCAGTAAATGTTAATTATGGTTATTATTTAGCTATACACTTTTATCTTATATAATAATTTTTAAAATATTTGGTACAGTGTGAGGTATTTAAAAATATGAACATCAGGTTTTTATTTTACATTTTTTACCTCCAAAGTCTTACATATAATAAATGTCCCACATATCTCTTTAACAAATGAGTGAATAAATGCATATCTATTGAGTGAATAAATAAAAGCCTAAAACAGTAAAGAGTAGATAGACAACCAAATGGTGACTAGAGGACTTACAGGATCAGGAGAAATATGGAAACAAAACAGGCCAGACTGAGAAAGAATATATTGTGAAAAAAAATACTAGACCTAGAGACCTTTTCCCCTGATGTCTAGAATGGTTGCAGGAAGTAAACAAATACAATTTGAGTTTAGGGTAACCAGCTCATAGAGGCTGTGAAGTCTTCAGATAATTTCGTTTTATAATTAGACTAGAGGCCCAGTGCACAAAATTCGTGCACGGGTGGGATCCCTAGCGGTTGCTGGCTGCCTGCCAGGGCCTCCCTTCCCCCAGGTGCCAGCCGGGGCCTTCCTTCGCACCCACCTTGGCCTGCCACCGCCCACTCACCTGCTCCACCATCCCACCATGGTCCCGCTCTCATCGGGGCCTATCAGGGCCAGCAGCACCTCCACTACCACCCCCTGCCAGCACCACGTTGCCAATGCCCACAATGTTCTGTGCTGCCCCCTGGTGATCAGCCCATGTCTAATTCCCGGTCAGTCAAACTCCCGCCCATAGAGACAATTTGCATATTAGCCTTTTATCATATAGGATAACTAATAAATATTTGGATAAAACCCATATGAGTGCTTACTGCAATCTAGAGGAAGTAGCTGAAATAATAATAGCTACTGAGTACTTGATATGTTCCAGACATTTTTAGTGTTTCCCTATATAAACTCAAATAATCCTCAAAGCAAACCCATAAGGTTAAGTACTATTTTTTCATCCCCATTCCCATGTGCAGATAAGAAAATCAAGCCCAGAGAGACTGAACAACTTGCCCAAATCACATAGATAGCAAGTAGCAAACTGAGATTTTTACCCAAAGGGTCCTGACTCAAGAGTCTGTATGCTAAGCTATTACTCTAAACTGTGTAATAAGATAGGGTGCTCAGAGAAGCTAGGTTACATTCCCAAACCATCGTGCACCCAAGAGTTAAATGTGTTAGTGCCCACGAGGAGCACCACAGGCTTCCTAAGTCACTGAGAGTAGAAAGGCATGGCCAGCAATATATGACATACCTGCTCGCGCTGGTCCTTACATTTCACTTTCGTCATCCCTAGCTGCAGGGGCTGACCAGCAGCCCCTGAACGGCGGATAAACAGAGTACTCGGACCCAGTTTCACTGTGGGCAAGAGGGCTGAGGGACGGCCCGCTGAAGGAGCCAGGCCGCCTGGATTGCCTGCCTCATTAGCCTTTTATTGTGGTTTTTATCTTTAGATACCATCAATAGGGTGAGCAATCTTGGGAGGACACATGTGCTTACATTGTCCACTAGGCAAGGGCATCCAGGGATTAAGCATAAGGATTCCAGTAAACACCTGGGGGTCTGCACATGCACAGTCTTGTTTGGAAAGGTCAAGGAATAATTAGGGGCACCGCCTTCCACACTCCCCTAAGTCTCCCCTACGTTGGAATTCTGATAAACAGGGAAGGTGGCCTTCCCTTTTCTCAGAAGGTCCACCTTTCCAACCAAGTCCCGTGTGCTCCCCAGCACCTAGCATATAGCATAATGGCTGCGGAGAGTGCCAACTAGACGAACATTTAAGTGGATGATTTGTGTAGATGGATGGATGCCAGTGCCCACCGGATTTCCACAGCAGACCAACCTCTTTATGTTTGGTAAGTTGTCATGAAAGTGCATGGCTGCACTTTTCAAGATGGGACAACATGCTTCACAATAATGCTTAGAGTAATATGAAAGCGGCATGCATCCTCTGAGATGCCCGCCCAGGGGATACGCTGCACCTGGAATGAATACAAGGCTGTGTGTCCCTTTCCAGGCACTCAGAATTGTTGCTGACCTACGGAGGAAACGCACAGCAAGCTGCCTGGATGAAAGGAAAAGCAGGTCCAGGGCTCTCCAAGGGAATCAGGGGACTAGGGACTATCAAACTACCACTTTCCTCAGAGAAATCTACAAACAGTAAAACAAAGACAGTCACTTCTAGACTTTGTTGTTGTTGTTATGTTTAGCATAGACTAGCCTTTGATCAGACTTCAACTTGAAATTCCTGCATTTTTTCCCTTTAGCTCCATCTACCCAGCTGCTTATATGGTAATCATTTAAGGGGGTCAGAACTCCTCCTCTTTCTAGAGAGCTATAGTCCCTCAAGAGTTCAGTTTCAAGAACCACTTGGAAAGCACAGTACAGATTTCAGATACAGCTGTACAAATAAAGTGACCTTGAAACATAATAAAGATGACGGTTGAGATCACTACATTAGAAATCTCTCTGCCTGCTGTAACTATTGGTCTCATCTCTTGCCCAAAAAATCTTTATTATGAAAAAATAAATAAAAGCAATGTTATTTTTCCTCTCTATGATGTTGTTTCATCTGTCATCAATGAGGAATATTCAAGAAGCCATTTTCATATTTAATAGATATTGGTGGAGGTAATTAGTTTATAAATTGGACTTCTAAAAAGAAGCTTTTAAAAAAGTCACTGTGCCAATATACCCTTACAAGCAAATGTCTTTAGCTTTCAGCCTCTGAAGAAACAAAGACAAAACTGCTGGAGCAAATTTCCTGGCTGGAGGCAAAACTAAAGGCTCTGGACCACAAGGAACACAGTGGGGAACCGTACGAAAAAATGGTTCTTGAAAAAGACCAGGTATGTAGTAGAAGAAAGATCACCTTCATTTTAAAAGTTACCTAAACTGATATGAACTGACAATTCTGCAGACCTTACTGGCTGGGTTGGAAGTTTGGGTTTAAGTTCAAGATGGCAAATAATATTTATATTTGCTAAACATACTAGTAATTGTATTCCCTGATAAATATTTACATAGTAATATTTTTAAAGTTTGTTTGACATGTATCCCTTTGAACCGTATTATCTGAATACTTTATTTAGTAAATGGTATTGACTATACAAATGTTTCTTAGTTTTCAAGGTTTCAATCAAGGAATAGTTTCTATGTAATAAAACAGTAGATCAGAAGATTTGGCATATGCTTTTAATCAATTCCTTTATAAGAACTTATTAACCTCTGGATCTCTGGACATTTATATATGGTTATTATATAAATTTATAATATATATACATATATAGAAAAACATATAGAAAAACATATCCATATATATAAAATCCATTTGGCCTCATATACATGTATATAGAATTAGCATTACCTACAGTATATGAGCAAGCATTATTTTTCCCAATCATTTCTAACTCTTAACACATTCATGTACTTTATCATTGTGCTCTTCTATAGGATGGAAAAGAAATAGGGATGGATGGAAATAATTTCTTTAATGAAAATTTTCAAAACTGCTAGCCTGAGATAATGCCATTCAATGATTTGAGACTTTGTACATATTTATATCTGGAATACTTGGAATATGTAAAAAGAATAGTTATAAATTTGGTTTCTAAATTTTTCTCCATTTCAGTACATTGAGAAATTACAAGCTGAAGTGAAAGCTTCCCAGGAGCAACTCACAGCCCATGTAAGTACTTTTTTCCTTTTTCATCTCTTAATTTATACCACTGTTATCCTGGACGTGAGCAGAAAATTTTCAGAAGTTATAACTGTGGTCATTCAAGCCCTGGCTGGATATCTCAGTTAGTTAGAACGTCGTCCCAATATGCCAAGGTTGTGGGTTCAATCCCTGGTGAGGGCACATGCAAGAATCAACCAATGAATGCATAAGTAAGGAGAACAAGAAATCGATGTTTCTCTCTCTCTCTCTCTCTCTCTCTCTCTCTCTCTCTCTCTCTCTCTCCATCTCTCTCTCTCAAAATCAATATATAAAAATAAATACATAAATAATAACTGTGGTGTTTTTGCTGCAAACCAAATCACAAGACTAAGAATCAGTATTTTTATACAGAGTTGCATAAAAGAATTCTGATTTATGTGGATGCTAAAACATAAAACTGAGTTCCTATATAACCAGGTGGTCTGATCAGGTACCGCCAGGATAAAACAACTGGAAACAAAGAGTAGAAAGACAAGGAAACCAGGCCAGTTTAGTGAGTTACATGGAAGTGGAAACTTGAGACACATTGAATATAGGCCTACAGCAGTTCTTCTTAAACCTTGGGATAGCAAGAATTATCTGGGAAACTTTTATTTTTCTATTAATTTATTTTTAATGTAGAAGATTTTTTAAAACACGTTGCCTAGAGATTCTGCTTCCTGTATATTTAGAGTGGAACCTGAGGCTTTGTACTGCTAGGTGATACTAGATTCAGGTAATGCTGAAACTGCCAGTCTTTCAACACTATTTCAGGCAGCACTGTTGACTGTTTTTTATATATATATTTGTTCTGCCCCAGTCTTATGATTTTTAGCTGATCATAGAAACAAATCTGATACAGACTTGTCTATCTTCAACAGCAAGTGCATCCCTGAGAGAGACCCTATGAATTTCTAGGGTAGATTTCATTTATATTTTAGCCTAGCTTTACTCAGAGAACAATTAATGAGCACCTCCTGCCACAATACCCTTGCATATCCATGCACATAAATCAGCCATCACCCTGACGCTGTCCCTTCCCAAGGATCTGAACAACCTTGATGCCCTAAGCGCTTCCTCAAAGACTTGCTCACATCCTTAGTGACCTCCTCTGCCTACAGCATGGGTGTCATGGGATGGCTTCTCAATTAAGAACACTGGCCAGGCATGTTAAATGGCCAATATGAACAACAAACCTCTCTGGGGACTCTGAGTGAGACCTGAGAGGCTGCAGTCCAGGAGTCCTACAGAAAAAACAACAACAACACCCTGCAAAACAATAAATTCTAGTCCCCATCCCTTTGGGATTTGAAATGAGCTGATCCAGATAAAATCATAGTAATTGTCCCAGTTTTGTGCTGGGATGGAGAAGAGCTAACCGGCTGTGGCAGTTAGCAGAGCTTTTAACTCTAAATTCAAAATCTTCTTTGACCTCATATGCTCAGTTGACCAATAGTGAAAGTGACTGAGGCTGCTTTTGTGCCACTGTGACATCTTCAGACAGAAGCCTATCTCATTAGCCCAGTATTCTGTCCCCCAGGCTCTCCCCTGAGGATGCCGGATAATGGCTCTTGTCAGAGGATGTCTCCTCTGGCCTGACTGATACCTACAGCCAGAAGCCCAGTGGGGGTTTAGCTCAGAATTTTTTAGGGAGAGCAAATAATTCATTAGGGTTCTGATTATTAGCTTCCAGCATCTCTTCATGAAAAACTGATGAAAAAACAGTCATGGGTGTCTTAGGGAAATTCCTGTGGTGCCTTCTTCCCTTGCCTACTTCCTGTGGATGCTATTCCGGTCCCCCACTGTTCCTGTCCCAGGCTTGTCTGAACTGGGATTGCTTCCTTGTTTGAGTGTATTGATACCAACGACTGAGATTTCTCCTACGTGATTGTTCCAACATTCAGTTTTGATATAGTAGTGTGATCATCAAAGTTTTGCTTCAAGTCATCAATACTTAAATAAAAATGATATGAATAACACTGATTATTGAGAGTGGATTATGTGTATACTATGCGGTAGGTGCTTCATATATTCTATTTTAAATCTCAGCACAACCCATCAAGGTAGGCATTATTTTTCAGATAAGAAAACTGAGATTTAGAGATTAGATCACTTGTCACACATATTAATTCTGAAACCCATACTTTTTCTCTCACAATTTGCTGTCTTTCCAAATTATATTTGTACATGCCATTTTCAGCATCAATCAGTGTTTATAAAGATTTTATCTCCAATCTTCTTTCTCTTTGGGTGACTCACCAGTTCATAATGCTTCAACTCTCACTTCCATGCAAATAACCCCCTCCACCTCTACCAAGTTCTTCCTATTTTAACCATCCCCTGATTACAGCTCCTTGGTGCTCCAACAAGCATTTCTTAAAACGTTGTTCCTGGAAAAAAAACATTCCAAATGCTGTTAATAGATATTTTGGGGAAAATGTGGAAAAGGCATTGAAAATTAAGTTAAATGGGTGTTTTCCTACAGGACTTACCAGTGTATAATCAATCTCCAAGAAAGGACCAGAGCGTGATATTTGTCTTTGGTGTTTGACCATAAATGGCATTTTAAACACACAGGTTTGGAGACTGCTGGCCTATTACATCGAATTAAAGCACTATGCTTGCTAAATATCACTTGACTATCTTGCTGACATTCCAAGCTCAGCATATATAAAGTCAAAATTATCATCTTCTATTCTGACCTCTTAAATATGCTCCTCTGTATTCCCTGGTCATGGTGAATAATACCAAACTATTGGCGTTTATTCTAGATGGAAGAAGCAGTATTAGAACCCTACCTCTCTCTGCCTTCATTGCCAACTTAGCCTCTCGCTGCGCCCTCCCCTCCCAATCACAATGTAGCCCACTCGCTTTCACATCATCAAGCCCTGGCTGCAAAGGAGAGAAAGGCTAAAATCAACATGGAAAGATTTGGGATGGGGCAGAAAACTAAACAGAGCCAAGAATTAGCACTCACAAGGAGAATGGGTGTCCCCTGGGAGTAGCAGAAAAGAGAAAGGGGATTAAGGAACCAAGGTGGTGGGAATGGAACCCCATAGATGGGGTGAAATCTCTTTTGGGAGATTGAAAGGCTCCTGGTAATAAAACAGGATGCTAACTGAATGCTTGAGATTAGGAAATAACGGAGAGTATTAATAAGAGTTGTCAGGCAGTATGTGTCGTGTGTAAAGTTTGGAATTCCCATTTGGGCCATGTCTCCTAAATGTAACTCTACTGTAGGCCTTGACCACTCTAGTAGTCTCCTTGTTTCTCTGACTCCACTCTGAGTGACATTTCCAAAAGACCATCCCTACTCCTCATCTCCCTCTTCTCACTCACTCCCCTCTCTCTGGCTCATGCTGAACAGGCCAGTAAAATGGACCTGCTGTCTTTACACATCCAGTGTCAGCTGGTGCTTGTGACTTTGCTCTCTCTCTTCTCTTAGTCTAGACCAATGGTTAGCAAACTGCGGCTCGCGAGCCACATGCGGCTCGCAAGCCGCGGTTTGCCACTCTGTTGACTGAGTTTGCCAACCACTGGTCTAGACTATCCTTCCCTCTCCTCATTATACAAGTAATTCTTACTCTTCTTGCATGGCTCATTTCAGGGATCAACTTCTCCCTTCTCCCCCAAGTACCTTCTCTAGGCTGCCATAGTCTCCTATACATACATCTGTATTAGCTCAAAATATATTTTATTAACATTATCTGTTTATACATCCATCTCCCACTAGACTTGAAGGTCATTAAGGGCAGCACCAAGAATATGTTTCTGTATTGAGTACCCCAAGTGTTGAATTGAATTGAATTTTACTCTGACCATGTCATTTCTGGTTTCAAAGCCTAGAGTAAGAAAATCTTTGCCCATTATCCCAGAATAAAGTCCAACCTCCTGAAAATGAGGGCCTGACTCCTTTTCCTGCCTCCTCTCCATCACACATTGTGACCCCCAAGTACACCCATGCATTCCTGTCCTGGAGACTTTGCTCTTGGTATATTTTTCACCTAGAATATCTGTCCCCACCATTGTGTTTGCCAGAGTTTTCTCATTCTTCATTGAGATTGTTCCTTCCAGGACGTTTTCCCTCACCATCAAAGTAGAATTAATACCTCCTTCCTTGGTCTTCTCATAGATCTTCTCTGTCCCTCTCTTCTGTCGCTTGTCACACAATGACCCCAAATAGATTATTTGATGTGGCCTAGCTCTTCCCCAAGACTGTGAGTCCCTGGAGAATAGGAGTGAGTCTGCTTATCTTTACACCTCTCACCATGTCTGGCTCAGGGCCTTGTACAGATTTCACTGAAATTAAATGTTAAAATGGCTAAACTAAAAATAATGTTATTTTGGTATTTAAATATCTGGGAAAATTACTTTATGGTATTTTATTCCTTAAAAATACCAGTTACATAAAGCATTATTTTAATCTGAAATTGATATTTTGAAAATATAACATGAAAGAAAAAAAGGTAATGATCTCTTAGAATAGAAATAAAAGGAAAAATAACACAGAAAGACAACACAGTTGTGGGAAACCCCTCTTTCAGCAGCAGTAAGAACATCTGAAGGAAACTATGGTCTTAACATGAAAATTAACAATGTGGGGGTCCTGGCTTCCTTTATTAAGAGTTCACTTTTCTAGAATCCAGTAATTGAATTACATTATTGTATAATTAAATTGACAGCTATGGAATGAAGAGGAAATACAAGCCTAAACATTTCAGAGTGAGTTGTCACTGCTAATATTTTGATGATTAAATTTTCTTTCCATTATCTTTACTTTGCCTAATCACTTTGCTTATATTTTCAAAAGATTACAAAGGGTTGCCCTTCCCAATGCATACATGGGTACTCACTCTGAGCCACCCACAGGGCTAACCTTCCTGGGTATTTTTATAACTCCCTCCCACATGATTACTTACTGCTTAGAGACCTAGCGAGCTTAAACAATATTTGGAGTGAATGTTTACAATCACTTAAAGATAATTGTCCATGTTGGGGCAATTTGAGTCAGGACTAGGAATTTTTAGGGGGGGAAATCCTTTTAAAATGAATGCCTTCCAAATTGTTAAATCCATTGCTTGCCTATTTTTAACATTTTGGGGGTATAAATACTCAGCCCTGTCCCTCCACTCCATCATTGATGATCTGATTATCTGCAGTAGTCCAGAGGTTTGCCTCCCCATCCTCACCTCCATCCCAATGGCCAGCTACCCCCAAGGCCTGACCAGTGCCGAAATTTCTATAATATTTGATGGGATTATTTCAAAAAGAGAAATCTGGGTAACTGGGTGGTAGACCCCGAGTGTTATGTTATTCTCTATACCTTTCTGTATGCTTAAAATATTTCATAACGAACTAAAATTTTAAAATATCCTGAAGAAGGAACCCTTCCAGTGAATAATACAGCGTGCTTCAACTGTAGGATAGATGAGTGTGTCTTTGAAGTGAGAAGCTCCTGGCCTACAGTTCCTGAGGACATACTTAGACTTGGTAGCAACGGTCTTGAAGCTCAGCACCAGGAACGGAGGGCATGGAGGAGCTACCAGGAAGACCCCAGAAAGTTGGTTTAGCTTCTTCCTTTTCTTCTTAAAGGAAGTTCTCAACTGTCATTTTGCTTTCTAAGTTAAGAATCTACAAGAGCCCCCAATTTAGATCAAATGCAGACTTCTCTCCCCTAGAATTCCCAGCCCTCTGCTAATTGGTCTTTTCCTACTATGATAGAGGAGATGGGCTTTCTTTGTTGCCTTGCTGTTTTTGGTTGCTTAAGTATCCATTAACACATTTAGCAACATTACCCTCATACTCTTTTCAGTGGCATCTCTCCCATTCTACACAGCCTTAGGGGGCCTATACTTCAAAGTGTCCTGTCAGCCCTAAGTCAATTAGACTCTAAGTATTAATTTAGGTGAAGCAAGAAAGGAAAAACAGTGGTATATTTTAACAGTGATGCCATGGCATTATGACAAAGGAGTTGTGCTGCTGGAACCAGAACTGCTCTAGTTCCTATCTATATCTAAATCAGGTTCCTGTCCTTTTAGGAACCATCCAATCACCCTAGTTAGCTTGAAGAAAATTCCCCTTTTCTTTAAACTAGCAAAACCAGATTCAGTTGTTTACTGCTGAGGGATATAATTCTTAGGGAGAGAGAAAAACATCAATAATGAGAGAGAATCATTGATCGGCTGCCTCCTGCACACCCTTAACTGGGGATGTAGCCCACAACCCGGGCATGTGCCCTTGACTGGAATTGAACCCTGGACTCTTCAGTCTGCAGGCTGACACTCTATCCACTAAGCCAAACCGGCTAGGGATCTTATGCTATCTATTTAAGTAGTTCTCAAAGTGTGGCCCCTGGATCAGAAACATTGGAGTCACCTGGGACTTGTTTGAAATGCAAATTCTGAGGCCCTAACACATACCTCCAGAACCAGAAACTCTGCAAGTGGGGTCCAGCAATATGTGTTCTTAAAGTCCTCCAGGTTATTCTGATCATGGCTAATGTCTGAGAAGCGCTGCACTGTCCAATAAAGTCCCCACCAATTTCAACTTAGACTTTTTGTTCTCACCAGAATCATTGTCCCTGGCTAGCATCTCGTTGTTGGGAGCCAGCCTCTCTGCCCTCATGTTCCTGGCTCTGGGAAATCTCCAGGCCTGATTTTTAGTACAACTATCTGGGATCATAGCATATAGGACATGTTCGTTCAACTCATGAGCCAAATAGGAATGATCTTCTTGCTCCTTTCCCTTTACTCCCACACTTCTGTGTGCTCTAGAAGTATCACTTCATTCCCGAAGCTTGGCATGACTAATTCCAAGGTAAAGTGACAGTAAGTAATAACACCTTAGAGTCATATAACAATTTACAGTTTCCTAAATGCTCCCACCCACATTGCATCATTTATTTTTCACAACAATCCTGTGAAGCAGGTATGGCTCCTCCTCTATCAGATAAAGAAAGTGAGAGTCGAGAGAGACAGTAAGAAGCCTGCCTATTCACTACAAACAACTAGTAGGTAGAAAAGAGTCAAATTGTAGCTATTCTGACTCTAGGTCCCGTGTTTCATAAGCTTGATTTTACTCTTAATTCAGATATTTTGTTGAATGTACACACCAATACACATGCTGTTTGTGTCAATTCTTTTTTATGATCTTTTAACTTTATTGTAATCTGCAGACCTCATGGCAAAGCTAATCAGCCTGAGAGACTTTGGTAGTAGAATCTAATAGAGCACTACCAGAAGCCAATGAGGAATAGGGAAATTCCTTGCCAGAGGTCCATTCTTTTAGAGCCAGACATGTCAATCTAAATGGAAAATTCCTCAGTGATTATTTATGAACAGAACCCATTGGTACTGAACAGCAGCACATGGGATAAATCTCAGAAATATTTTCATACTGTTAGGTGATTATATTACAGTTAACTCTTCTCTGCATTCCACCCTCGCTGGTTGGATTATCTGGACTGGATGACTATTTGCTTCTTTACTTTAACCCTTTTGGTAGATATTCCATGGCTCATCTCCCACATGCTTGATCTGGAGAGGCTAAGGCTTTCAAATCCCATGTGATTGTTGCTGCCAAACATCTCTGTGAGCTTAGAGGAGAATCGGTCCAAGCTCTCACTCCACACAAGCAGGTTGCTCATAACCCAGAGTCAGTTCTCTTGGAGCTGCCGGCATGAAACACATCCTGCCTGGTAAGGCGTGGCTAAATAGCTAATCTCTAGCACATTGATGAGCAATATTCAAAGTAAAACTTTGGAGCTTTACCAGGATCTTATTTAAATAATCTTTTCTCTTCTCTTCTCTTCCCTCTGCCTTAAAAAGCTAAGGCATAATAAATTGCTGTGGGAACCACTAAATCTTAGCTGTAGGATCAACCAGTAAAGGCAGATTGAAGGGCAGGGACCCAAAGCATCAGTTTGGTTAGCACATCACCCGAGCCTGGATTCTGGCTCACATTTTCCCCTTTCTGACCAGATTTGAGTCTGGTTTCTTTATTTTCTATAGATGACATATAAGTTCAAGCTGAACAAGTACTCAAGGACAATTCCTGTTGCCCCAGCTACTTTAGAACCACGCATGTGTCTGAAATTTGTTTAGCCACCTGATTGTACACGTGGTGTAATCCTTCCACTTTTTTTGTTAAGCACTTATTAGCTAACTATGCATTTCTTCAAATATATATTTCAGCTTCTTGCTTTATAAACTTGGACTTCTCAAACCAACATCCTTTATAAAGAATATAAAGAGTTTACTCCTAGTGGGCATGGCTCAGTAGTTGAGCATCGACCTATGAACCAGGAGGTCATGGATTAATTCTTGGTCAGGGCACATGCCCGGGTTGCCAGCTCCATCCCCAGTGTGGGGCATGCAGAAGGCAACCGATCAATGATTCTCTCTCATCATTGATGTTTCTCTCTCTCTCTCTCTCCTTTCCTCTCTGAAATCAATAAAAATATATAGTTTTTAAAAAACAATAGAGACAATTTAGAGGCCCAAACATTCCAATACAGATTTTTGGTATAATCTCTACTTGTCAAAAAATCAGGTGGAAATAATGTAATATTGTTCACAGCATTTTTTCCATTTGCTAATTTATATAAATTTGCAGCCATTAATGCTCACAGAGAACTCACCCTATACTATCACTACAGCATCTATCAGAAATCATATTTTTATTATTTGTTTTCTTAGTAAATGAAATCACTTTAAAATGAGTTATACCCTTTCATTATGGAGAATACAAAGATAAACTATTTATATGAACCATGAGGGGGGTTTAAAAGACCATTGGTCCTGCTCCCCAGTTACCACCAGGAGGACAGACATGGAGAGCCAGGCACTGGGCTTGAGCCTCAGGACCTATGATGGTTACCAAAGTTCCATTCCTCTTACTGTGGAAAGAAGCTAGTTAATATCATTACTTCACGTCATAGGGTGATCTGGAGGGTACAAAAGCTTGTGAAATGAGCTAATACATATGAAATAGAGTATCTGATATATACTAACTATAGTTCATAATGTTTATTAACAGTTGTTCCAGAATGAACAGTTTCAGTAACTGTTCCACAGTATTTATGGGGTGATTAATGATCTGCTAGCATAAAGTACCTTATTTCAGGCTGCCAGTTTATTTTATATGAGGAGCTAGGAAATTGATTAATCAAAGACTCAAAACTACTTTCTGAGGAGAATCTTGTCACGTCTTGTCAGTACTTCCTCAGCTCATTTCTTCTTTTGGAGAATGTCTTTTTATGCCTTTGGTAGAACTATCTCCTTATATTTGTCATTTTATTTGTCTTTATCCCCCATTAGGTAAGTTTCTTGGGAGAAGAGCCTTGGTCTAATTCAGGTGTCCTCAAACTACGGCCCGCGGGCCACATGCGGCCCGCTGAGGACATTTATCCGACCTGCTGGGTGCCGCTGCCTGTCTTGCTTAGCAGCCGACTCGTCCCGGGCCTGCAGTGCGCATAGGAATTTGTTCATAGTTTGTTTGTTTTTTTAAACTATAGTCCAGCCCTCCAATGGTCTGAGGGACAGTGAACTGGCCCCCTGTTTAAAAAGTTTGAGGACCCCTGGTCTAATTTATGGTGTCTGCCATGTAGTTTCTCAGTAAGTACTTGTTGAATGAATGAGTCAATCAATCAATCAATGAGTCAGTGGGTTAATGAAGGTGAGCAGCCTTTCAATTCAAGAAGTATCATCATAGGCCCCACAATTTCTAAAAGAGGATGTTACTTCCCACCCTAACCAGCTGACCATTTCTACCAGAGAGCTTTGTGCTTAAGTGTACTTGGGGTGGGGGCGGGGGGGGCGGGCTAAACAGAAGTATTATCTTTGGCTCAATAGTTAGCTTTCTAAAGCTTGAATGGAAAGAAGCATATCACAGAGAAGTAACTGAAATACAGTTCTTTTTTGTTTTTCAAATAGATACCCCCAAATCATTCCTGAATTAAGTGAGATCAGCAGGAAGCCACATTTCCAGACTACATCAAGTTTCCCTAGAATTGTTTTTATTGAATGGGGGGAGGTGGTTTGTCATGATGCTAATGACTTGGTTTGGGGAGATTTTATAAGAGACTGTCCTCTGGAGTTTATTGCGGTCTTTGCTGTTAGATTGCTATTGAAAATACTTATTATTATATCAGAGAGTATGCCTTTCTGCATGAGGAATATTGGTGCTTCAACTGTGCACTGGGCTTGCTTTTACCCCTGGGTTCTATGTTTTTATAAATGGTTATTCTGACTACCAGAAAAGCTAGAGTCAAGTTCTCTGTGCCTCACCTCTAACAAGTGGTTACATAGGATGTCAGAGCATGTATTGTTTGAACCAACCTTCCCACTTGCTTCCCTTAAATTCCCTTTATGTATCATTCAAGTTTTTATGTTAGTGGCTTCCAACTCGATATATACATATCTTTTCAAGCTACCCTAAATTCTTTCTGAAACATGTCAGTACCAAATTAAATCAATAAATCATAAGGGGAATAATCAGACTATCTCCCTAAAAGCCCTGGGCAGTTCTTCAGAGCTGGTTCCATGTTCTCCTCGTTCAGCAATTTTCAACCAGTGTGCCACAAGAATTTTTAAAACATTCAATACCTGGCTATTTAGTTAGGGCACTGACCTCTTTTCCCTTAGATTGTCAAATAGAAAAACGACAACAGCCAACACAACAATAGCTGTCCAGTGTGAATGCCTTATCTTAAATCATAAATATATAGTTCATATAATAGAGTTACCTCTCATTGGTTACATTACATAATACGGTTGTGTCTGATTAGTTAATTCTTGGTACCAGAAATTCTTACATGCAAGTATAGGCACCTGATTTTTATTTATTATTTTTTAATATATTTTATTGATTTTTTTACAGAGAGGAAGGGAGAGGGATAGAAAGTTGGAAACATCGATGAGAGAGAAACATCAATCAGCCGCCTCCTGCACACCCCCTACTGGGGATGTGCCTGCAACCAAGGTACATGCCCTTGACTGGAATTGAACCTGGGACCCTTCAGTCTGCAAGCCGATGCTCTATCCACCGAGCCAAACCAGTTAGAGCAAGGCACCTGATTTTTAAAAAGTCACAAGTGTATTAGTGGTGTGGGGTTTTTTTTTTTGTTGTTGTTGTTGTTTTGTAAATCAATCAAAATTATACCTTTTTTCCTTTTTGGTCAGACCAGCAAAAAATCTTTTTTTTGGGGGGGTGTGCTGCAGAATTTGAATAATTAGTTTATATGTGCCATGAGATGAAAAAGGTTGCAAATCACTACTATATTTTATAGTAAATCATCCAGAAAAGATACCAAGAAATTATTTATTTATAATTTTATCCTACTTTCAAAAGGGAAGAAACAAAATCAAATAAAAATTTGTATCTTAAATGGATATAGACTGGCATTTTATGACTAAACTTTGTTTTCTTACTATAATTTTATACTGATATTAAACATTAAAATTTAACCATACTTATTTTTTTATACTCTAATTTCACAAAGAATTTTAGGTAGCTATAAGAAATGCAAGTATGAAATTGTCAAGTTGAACTTTTGAAAGTATATAAATAATAATAATTGAGAATACATATATTGAAACAAAATAGCAATAAAAGAAGAAAAATAGATATACATGTTTGTCATATCTTCCCATACACTATAGTAGAAACAGAAATATAGTTTTGATCTTCCTAATAGTCAAAAGGCAAAATGGGAAAAATAATCAGATAAATAGTTCCCATTGAAGAAGAGGTTACCAATTATTTTCTAATGAGTTAATTCTGAAATGAGATTTTATGTTGGATTTTATATAGAGAATATTGAAAGATACAGTGGGGGGGGCATACAAATATCAGATCAGCAAATGCAATAGTGGGTTTTATATGCAGCCAAAGGCAAACCATGTAAATAGTGAAAATAATCTTTCTTTACTGTAATTATGGTATTGCATAGTTTTTTTTTTAATCCCCAGCTATTTATGATAATCTAGCTGGAAAATTCAACTGCATTCAAAGGCTGTGTAAGTAATGCAGAAGAGGGAGGAGGTCAGAACAAGTCAAAGAGGGAAGAGGTCAGAACAAGTCATATGGGTCTGGAGAGTGCATGACTTACATAAAACAGAGTAAAGTCCAAGTTGGCCAGATTAGCCTGTTTTTCAGAAGATGAAAATCCATATTTTTGTGTGAAATTTTCTCATTTACAAATGTTGGCAACTAATTTAAAAAAATAGAATTCTCTGCGTGGTAAACAAAACACATTTATAGGTAGCCTAACTGTGAACTTTATACTGGATTTTAGGCTTAGAATGCTATTTTCTTACATCTTTGACATATAGATTCAGTTGGCCAGAGGAGAAGAGATCATGGAGGCATGGAGGTTTCTAATGGGCTATATCTAGAAGTGGTACCTCACTTCTGCACACATTCCATTGGCTAGAACTCAGTCACGAGGCCACATTAATTGCAAGGAATGCTGGGAAAGGTATTCCATCTATGGACCCATGAAGAAGAGGGGAGCATAGATTTTGATTGTCATTCATCTTCTCTTGGTTCTATAAGTATTGACAATTTATCCCCAGAGTGAAGGACATTAGAAATTGTTTTATTATTATATTCCTGTGAAATCTGGGATTAAAATGTATGCCATAAATAACAATCAAATGGTATGACAGAGAATTATACAATATCCCTTCATGTCTTGCTCCATGATATTCAATGGACAAAAATATCACATTCCCCCTTTTTTTAAAAAAATAAATCAAATCTTATGTTATTGTTAGGAGGAAATTTCATCTCAGTTATTTGGTAGAAACAGTGGCCTTCTCTCCTCCCTGGGGTTTGCCATCCAAAAATTGAGTAACATTATTTTCGAGTCAATTGTAGCTGCCCTTTCTTCTGCTCTGTGCCCATGCCGATGAGCCCATTCAAAGACCTGTGGCTCAATTTTAGTTCAGTGCTAAATCTTAACAGATTTGTAGGAGCTACCAGTCTATATACATAACACGCAGAGTCCAACCATTTCTCTGAACACCTGCCTATTTGAGGTCTTGCTACCCAACAGACCTGGGTAGAAGTGAAGTATGGTCCCTACCATCTGAAGAACCCCCAATACTTCATTTTCTTTGTTTTGGATGAGCCAACTTCCTCACCGTAGGTTTGTTTATTTTCTTTCCCTTCTCAAAGCACCAGACTCTATCACCTTCCTACTTGAGGTATTTTTAGATTTTATTAATGAGACCAGGCCTCTCAACCAAAGGCTTTCCAGGTACTCAAGATTCCATAAGTGAATGTTAATTTCTTCTCCTTGCATGGGAGTCAGGGGTGGTGTCACTGATGAATAGGGGCAATTTCTCTTTATAATGTTGAAGTTTCCAGATTGATTTATTTGAAACGTAAGGGATTGTCTACTAGTAAAGAGTTATGTAGAAATGTATGTCTGGATTGTTGAGTAGAATATAATGTATTTTGTATTTTATTTCATTGATAAAGAAGTATTAAAATTATTAAGTGAAATAAAATCTGAGCTGTTAACTTAGCCAGTAGCATTGAGATTGATTTTGATTCTTTATTTACATGTTAGATAGCTTCTAAACCCCAATGATCAGTTTATTATCCTTACTAGGTTTATTAGGTGGTAACATCTTAAAGAGGAAATGTGAGCTCTTACCCAGTAATCATGAGGTACAATAGTGTCACTGACAAGTTCTGAGAAGAAGAGAGAGAGACAGGATAAACACCTCTCCTTCCCCTCCTTAACTTCTCCTTCACAATACCCCCACACTCCACACACACCCCTCCCCACCCCAGTAAACTGGGGAAGTTGACTAAATTTAAGAAATGTTTGAGCATCAACTGTTTGTATAAGACATTTTCCCCTCTGAGCATTCACAACAGACTGCCTGGGGTTAAAGCCCCACATTACTAGCTTACTAGTTGTGTGACATTGGGATAGTTGCTCCATCTCCTTGAAGCTCAACTTCTACATCTTCAAAATAATGATGATAAATGTATCTAGCTAACAGAGTTGTCATGAGGATTAAATGAGTTAATATAAAATCTTAGATCACTACCTGCCACATCTTAAAATTTATATAGGTGCTTGCTAATTAAAAAAACAAAACATCAACAAAAATCCAGCAAACATTCCTATGGTGAAAAAATGCTCTGAAAATTTAGCATCATGATTATCTGTAAAACGGGATAATCATAGAACCTGCCTCAGTAGAGCTGTTGTGAAGATTAAATGAGATAATCCAGGTAAAGGGCTTAAAATTTTGCCTGGGACATAGCCAATCCTCATTAATGTTGATGTTAATTGCTGCTGCTGCTGCTGTTACTGCTATTGCTTTATCCTGGTTATCATTTGAAATACATACTTTGACATGTATCTAACAGTTTAAAAGCATAAATTTTCAGTACCAGACTCCAATTTGTTGAGCTTAACTCTTAAGTACTTCACTGTATTCACAATAAATGCATGTCCCTGTTAAACCCAAAGACTTACTAATTCTTATAAGCACTAATTCTTATAAGCACTTATTCTTTCCGCCCATGAGAAGAGTGTGTAGGAGACTGACTGCACCTGCCAAGGGAGGCCCAGAGGAACTAATACTGGCGTCTTTGCTTACCTTCACCTGAATAAGAACACTGTGATTGTGTTAGGCAGCTATTGATGCCACAGGGAATGGAAAACTACTGCTGAGGAGTTTTCCAAGGGAAAGAGATTATCTTTGATGCTTAGAGGTAATTCTGACCACACTCTGTCCCTCTACCTTTGCCTCCCTAGTTTTTAATATCTCAGGTCCCCTGAAAAATGTCTTTCTGCCTGATTCTCTCTAGTTCTTGCTTGACCCCATAAACAAACAGCCCTACTGGGAGTTCTGGTGATGCATATTCCCCCTGTTGGAAATACAATGCAGCTAGCTGACTTGGCTAAAGTTTCTTTGACACTCATTTTTGAATGCACATTTCTGGAAACTTTAGTGCATCTTTCGTGGCGGAGCCAGGAGAGGAGGAGGGGTTCGGCTGGCAGGTATTTTCCAAGAGATCTTTTTTTTTAAAAAATATATTTTATTGATTTTTTACAGAGAGGAAGGGAGAGGGATAGAGAGCTAGAAACATCGATGAGAGAGAAACATCGATCAGCTGCCTCCTGCACACCTCCCAATGGGGATGTGCCCGCAACCAAGGTACATGCCCTTGACCGGAATCGAACCCGGGACCCCTCAGTCCGCAAGCCAATGCTCTATCCACTGAGCCAAACCGGTTTCGGCACCAAGAGATCTTTTTGATGCTATTCTTCACTTTCCTAATTTCAGTGCCCAAGATAGGACTTAAACTGTCCCTATTGTATTCGTCTGTCCCTTCTCTGCTTTGGCTTTCCCATTTTCAAATACTCTGTCAGGAATTTCTCTAGAGTAGAAGCCCCTTCAATTGAATTGAATGAGGAACTTCAGAATTGTGGAGAATTTACTTTTAAACAAGTAAATTTTAATATCGTTTCCTAGAATGTCAATCTTCTGTTTTGAAAAATGAAAGAGGGAAGTTGTTTCTAATTTTAAATGTTAATTTAAGTAACTGCTTATATGCAGATGTTTATCACTTTCAAATATAAATAATTCCATTTTTTGCCCAATCTCTCTTCCCTTTGTTTTAAGTGCCCTTTATTGAGAGCTGACATAAACCCCACTGGGAGCCTGCAGGGAGAAAGAAGGGGTCCAGGAGCGTTCTCTTGAGCATTTATAACTGCCTTGGAACTTGTAACAGTAATCAGCAGCCATATGAATAAATGATTTAGACAGGCTTGTTTAAATGGGTATGGTTCCTCAGAGAATAATCAGGCCAAGTGTTGACAAATGGTTTAGGAATGAGTTATCTTAAAGAAGATCTAAAAAGGAATAACTCCACACCTTTTAAGCTTTTTTCATTAAAGGCTTGTGGCAATAATGTAATGCAGGAACTAAGGAAGACTTGAGCTTCTCATAGAAAGGATACAAGTCAGTCACAGGATTCCAGGACAAGGCCAAGGAATGCAAAACCGAAAGAAATAGTTATTAATTGTTCTCTCTTCAACTATTTTTGCTGATCCTAACAAGCCAGTCTCTTATCCTTCAGGCTTAATAGGTGCAGGGAGGCTTGATTGTGAGTTGTTATTGTCAGTCCTCATGGAAGAACCAGTGAAGAGGAAGGATTCGAGGAGAAGTGGGAGGAGGAGGCTTGGCGATCACACAGGGAGGCTGCTGCCAGCCCAGGGGAGAATGCAGAGCACCCCAGGGTGGGAGTGGGAGCAGGAACAATGCAACCAGTCAGACTGGAAGTTCAGAAGAGGGAATAGGCGGAAATGAGAATAGGAGGCATTATTCTGCTTTGTGGAATTGCTCATGAGAATACAGCTACATGTTTACGTTAAGCATTAAAACAAGTTATGTCCAGTTTGAGCTCATGAAAATGTTTCCCCCTCAACACTCTTCCAGCCCTGAAACACACCCATCCCCCAGAAATAGGGTTCATGAGGTAACCAAAGGAATTAGAGCTCTATCAGAGTAACCCTTAAAAGGCCGCAGTGTTCAGCTAGTCATTGTAGACAGAAATTACACTAGATGGAAACCTAGGATTGAGGTGGAGTTCAGCCTGAACAACTAGCATGTCCAATGCTCATAAATGTAGAGTTTTGGGTATGTTGGAATAGTTCAAAGTAGAATTGGGGAGAGACCCAGTTATATACTGAGGATAGTTCCATGACGATTGCCTAGGGCCACTTTGCCTTTGGCCACAGATTTCGGGATAAGAAATTAGACCTTTAGGATGACTTCCTAGCAAATCAATCTTCTGCCAGTAAGTTTCAAGTCTAACCCCGATGAAATGACATGCTTCTTGGCTATCACTGATCTCTCAATCATGTCTTATGTATGTGCATTGTATTAGATAATTGTATTCAAAAACTGCTTTTCAGTATGGCAAATTGAATTAAACTGAGAGCTTTAAAAATACTAAATCCTGGTTCCCATCCCCCAGAGACCCTGATTTCACTGGTCTAGAATGCAGACAGGGCATCTGGACTTTAAAAATCTCCTTAGATCAATCTAATGTGCAACCAAAATTTAGAACCACTGCTATAAGCAAAAGATTAACTCTGAGTAGGTTGAATCACATATTATACCAGATGGTATGTTGGTAGTAATCAAAAAATTATTATGGGAACTAAGAGGAATCATCCCCAAGCTGACGATGGGGATTGCTCAGGGAAGCCTCCAGATGTGGGTGATACGTGAGCTGAGTATTAAATTATGTAGAGGAATCAGCCAAGTAAAGAGGAGTATGAGAGAGATCTAGGCAGAGGAAGCAACCTTCAAAGGCAGGGAGAGATGAAAGAAAGGGCCTAAATGAAAGCCCAACGACATGCCCTATAGTCTATAGCTGGCTGCAGCCATTGGTAGTTTCTTCAGAAACCCACTTGAGTTGGTAACCCTGGTATTTTCAGGTCATAGCATATTCTTACTTTCTCACATCTGAGGAAAGGCAGCAATATCCTGTATTATGGACTCTCAGTGGAAAAAGAAAATCAAGCAGTGCTGGGCTTTTCCAGTGAAGTTAATAGCTGTTGAAATGGATTCTGGAGTTCCTTGTTTTGTATGGTGTGTAATACATGTCAACTCCTATCAATCACAGAGTCACTTTTCTAGAAGTGCTTGAGCCCATCATCCCAAGTAAAGATCCTCTATTGTCCCTAAATTAAGTAACCTTTGAATGGCAGGGAGGGCACAAACTAGGCAAAAACTAGGAAACAAACTGAAAAAGAACTTCCTTATAGAGGAAGAGGTGCCTACTTCTTACTTATCTGACAAGAACTTTGGGGTTGGATTGTCACCACCTAATTATGTAAACAGACCTTGTTTTAGGTTCCCAGCCCTGTGCTCTTTACTATCTTTCAAGTCTGATTGCCATACAAATACAGGTGGTTCTCAGGTAGGATAAACAATCTATGTGTTATCTCCAGAGGAATATTTGAGGTTGTAGAAAGATTTTCTTTACCTGATGTGGTGGAGTCACTGATATGACAATATATGTTCTCTTATACTGAATCTGGGTGGTCACTTCTGTAATGTGACTTTAAAGATCTGGAATGGAAGAAGCTTACATCTTGGCAAACCTTTAACACCACAGTGAAAGTTAGCATAGAAGCCAGGTCTTCTGGTGTTTTTTTTCTTTTTTCTTTTTAGAAATCTGTATAAGATGTATATATTGTATATATAGCATCATGGCTTCTGATGTCTTTTCACAAAAAAAGTTTCCTCTCTGCTTGGATCCTCCCAATTTATAGAGAGAGTCAACAGCTGGTCTAAGGTTGAAGAGTCATTGGTGTCATACTTAGAATAGGCAGAAGGACAATTAGGCTCCAGCTCCTCAGAATAAATGAATAGTCCATTGTCTATAATGTGCTTGAACTTGGTCAGGCAGCGTTAGTCTCCACTTTCTGGGATTCTTCTATCCTTTTTTGGTTTTATGAAATATTTTAAGGTTTGCATTTTAAACTTAAGCTTAGCATTTTATGTACAATCATCTACATATTTTTTATTTATTTGTATGGCATCATGCAAAAAGTCATAAAGTTCAGCTCAGAACCTACTGTCTTCAGCATCTGAAATTCAGAGTTATAGAGAAGAAAACTTGGGAGATCAATTACCTTCTCAGGTGATTAAGCCCAGTGATGTTTGAAGAACTTTGCTAATAGGTGACTATTTCCTCCATGATTATAGCTGCCGTAAAAACCTTCAGACACAAGATGATAACTCAGAAACCATGGGACAGAAAGGCTAACATAAAATCCAACTGATTATGAATCTTTCTATAAAACTTAATTTTAAGGTAACTATAAATATTTCCCAAGCTCTATTGACTACCTTGGTTTCAGGAACATAAATCAGTAAAGGGAAGATTTAAAGAAATTTAAATATAGAGAAAAGTCAACAACTATTGGATTTTGGTGTTTTCTAGGGCCACATTTGAATTTGTTGTCCTGATTTTTTTTCTCTAAGGACAGGAACCTGCCATTGCCACTCCAGGGATAATATTCAAGGCTCAGTAAGACCCTGTTAAGAAATCTAGTCAGGAAACACTGAAAACTGCTTGCCATTCTGAGAGTAAAGAAGCTTTCACTTTTCCTCTTGGTACATTGATTAGCCTTGGGACTCGCCCCATTCAGGTAACATCCTTTAAAAAAAAAAAAAAAAAAAAAAAAAAAGCCTTTTCTGTCATTTGCCTTGGGGTCTGCACTGCCCATGGATCTGAGAAAACTGAGATCAGACAGAGTTAAAAGTTTTGCTTAAGGACTCATTCATTCCTTTCCCAAATACTTACAGGATGCCTGTGGTGAAATATAGCAGTAAACAAAATGGGCAAAAGCCCTGCTTTTATGGGACTTGCATTCTAAAAGGCAAGAAAGATGATAAGCAAATAAACTATCAAGAATATAGAGTATCAGATGGTGAGAAGGCTCCAGAGACCAATAGAATATGGAAAGGGGATAAGAATCCTAGGTAGGGGAGCTATTTTATATAGTGATAGGGAAAGACCTCATGCATAAGATGATTTCAGAGCAGAGGTGGCACCAAGTGAGAGTGTGAGCTCTGGGAATGTCTGGGGGAGGGCATTCCACCAGAGGTTCCAGGAAGGGCAAAGGCCACATGCTTTGCTTTAGAGCACAGATCTCTGCATATGAAGAGTTCCCCAAGAATGGCACCTAGCTTCAGGGTTAGACTACTTCTGTGTTGCAATCTGGATAGTTCAAGGTGTCATGCCTGAAGGCAAGATTTCCAGGAAGAGAAGGAGTGTTCCTCAACACTCCTCATGAAGTGCCTCAAATCCAGCAAAATACCTGCCTATCAGCTCTTCACTGCAAGAGGGAAATTCAGGCAAACCTGCCCTTCCCCTAAAGGTGACTATTATGGCGTTTGGTTGATTTGTGCCTGTCCTTTGAGTAATTACTGACAATAGTGCAGATGGTAATTCGATCATACAGGCGTCTCTCCCACACTTTGTGTGGGTAAAGTCCGTCTTTTCAAGTCTGTGGGTACAATTGATGTTGACAAAGCCTGGGGCTGTTTGCAACCACACCTCTTTTCCCTACCATCTGCTCAGTCCTTTGGTCAGAAAGACTCTGCTTTTTATTACCAAGTGCCAGGGTGATATATATGCCCTTGGGATAGTCCAGAAGTCTCCATTATGCCACATTATTGGAATACACGTGTATGTCCATAACATGTATGTCCATAACATATTCCTCTCCTTTCTCTACAGATTTTCCCAATTCAATTCCCCACAATGAAGATTATTTTACTAGTGAACTGGCTTCTCTCTACCATATGGGTTAAAGGCTGCAAAGCAATACTGGGCAAAATTTCCCTCTAGTTAGCCAATACATTCTATTCTCAAGCCTTGCTGAGGTCTTTGCCTTACTTCTAAAACAGTTGATGAGAAACTAGAAACTGCTCTCATTGGAAAAAGCCATCGTCAAAGCTCCATTCCTTGTCTGACCTCTAGGGTCACCCTGAAAGTCCTTCTTATATGTTTCAAAAAGGTGATAGGATTTCCCCCAGTGCCTCCTTACAATCATGTTTTAGAGGTTTTATTAAAATTGGTGAAAGGCTTTCTGTTCCAACTGTGTCCATACAAAAGGATCATTATTGATTTGACCTTAGTTGCCAACTAGCCAGTTTTTTTCTTTGTTGATGAAAATCTTGGGCATTTCCAAAATGCTCAGTCCTCAGGTCACCCAGCACACCAGGCCAACCAGGTTGTCACATCAGCTGTGCACACTTCACCCGACAGCAAGACTCTTAGCCAGGAACACGCTCAGGAAAGAGGTGAGAGCAAACTAATGGAAGACTACCCTCTGAGAAATAGTAATAACACCAAGAAGAGCTGATCTTCAAGGACATGACCAAGGCCAAAAGCTCTGCTTCACTTAAGAAAAAAGTTAGCAGCTATAGTTTTCTTTGAAACATTAACAATAATATCAACAACTTCTTTCCTAGCTTCTTGGAAGGAAAAGATAGAAAGAATAATATGACCTTTAGTTTTCATTAAGGAAGGTACCAGAATTGCTCAATGTCCCATGAAATTCATTTGAATGGATCCTGTTTAAATGTGCCAGCTGGAGGAAATATTATTTATCAAAGCAAACAAGCAACATTCAGTAAGGAAGTGGAACCTGTGAAATAATGTGGAAAATTTTCCCAAAAAAAACTCCTGTTCTTAATGCTTTCCTCAGTGGGGGTTTATATAAAATGAATTGGTTTTATTTGTTTTCAAAACTCTGCAAATCTTTTTTTTTTTTTAATGGAGCTCTTTCTGAGGATTTTTCTCATGGAATTTCACAGACCTAAGGACAAAGACACAGTTGCCTAGAGTTTGAATAACATTTCATTTTCAACATTGTCTTAGATGAGGATGGAATCAGAATCTGAATTAAAAAATCAATTGTGATTCATGGGGATGAGGGCCTATGTGTTATGGGGTCACTACATAACTCACCTACCCCCTTTCCTGCCCCCCAGGTCATGCTGTCCTCCAGTCAGGGTCACTCCCTCTTGGAAGAGAAAAGTTCAGGAAGTCACAGAGCTCCTTATGAAGTAGCCTCTTTTTTCACCACCTATGTTAAGATAAGTGAAAGTTGTGTTGGTGCCAAATCTTTCAACCCAAACATACTTGTTTCAAGAGAAACAATGGAAGTTCTTATCACAAAGTTTTAATATGGGAAAGGACAAGTTTGGTAGTTGTTCAAGCACATGAGCTGATCTTTAAGATAATCTGGATATTTTGACAGGAATACCACAATAGACCTGTCCAGCTCTTTGACCAGATTTAATACTCTTTTTTTTAAAAAAAAAATATACATATTTTTTATTGATTCAGAAAGAAAGGAGAGAGAGAGCAATAAAAACATCGATGATGAGAGAGAATCATTGATCAGCTCCCTCCTGCATGCCCCCTACCAGGTATCAAGTCCGCAACCTGGGCATGTGCCCTAACTGGGAATCAAAGCATAACCTCCTGGTTCCTAGGTTGATGCTCAACCTCTGAGCCACACTGGCTAGGCTAGATTTAATACTCATATAAAACTAAAAATGCAGGTATCTTCATTAAATGTTTGCTTCAAGAGGCTTGTGGAGGATTAACTAAGAAGAGACAATCACTTGGCAAGGGATAGCTAATAGCACTTCTGTTTCCTCTATTAAAACTCATTCCCAATTTACAATGAATATAAAAATGTTACCCATGATGACATCAGAGAACAGTTCAGGGACAGAGACCAGAAGCCAGCAAGTCCATTAGCGGCATCTCTCTCTAGAACGTAAATGAACTTTGAAATACAATGAACTTCAGGGATGGGGGATAGAGGAAAGTGGGCCAAGATTTAAAAAATAATAATAAAGTAGAAGAACCACTGCTTTAAATCACAACATACCCTGAAATGTATTGAAGTCAGAGAGATGTGAACATTAGGGTTTTTGGGGGGTCGGGGGGTGTAGAAGGGTTATTTGTTTTTGTTTTTACTAGGGACATAGTTGGCTTGCCAAAGAAACCATTTTAGCCTAGGTGAAACTAAATGAGTGACAAAATTCTTATCTTGTTTTGACTGTCATATGCCCAACCTGTGTGTTTTCTGAACCACAGATAAAATGAGCTGTCCATTACTCTAAGAGTATTTCAAAACTTTGATAACTAGGATTTGTCTTTAAGTAAATCTAGAAGCTATGTCTTCAGAGACAACTCTCTTCACTTCTCCCGAGATTTACTAGTAAACCTGGTCACTCTTCTCTGTGCTGAGTTTTGGCCCATAATGATTTTGAAGTAAGTTCTGTAATGACCTGAGAAATAAGTGCCTTTTACTGGAGAATAAGAATAAAGACTTCTTCTCCAGTTTTTCTACCTCCAATGTCCTGATGACAACTTGGTGATAGATTTAATAAAGTAATTTTTTAAAAGAACCATGTTTTGATCAGTGTAATTTCCTACAATCAAATTTTATTTAAATCAAATATTAAAACATTTATACTCATTTTTTAAAATATGAAAAATCAAGATAAAGTGGAAATGCAGAATAAATCGCTATTTGTGAAGTGGATGAATGAAGTCACCTGTGTAGTCTCTCCAAGGCCTGTGTCCCAAGACCCTGGCAGCAGTAGAAGCCATATGTGTGTAGGGCTGCGCAGGCTCCACCACGGGGCCATGAAAATTCCCCAAGCACAGAGCCTTTCCAGAAAAGTCCGTTTGTTCCTTCGTTTCTTCAAGAAAAGTAAAAGGAGCACAGGTTTCTCTGTGGACACCAAATACTAATTTGGTCTGTCAAGGCACTCCATCCTGGTAGCAAACTTCAAAGGGTGGTTTCTAGTTCTTTCTTTTATCATTTGCTTTTCTGGGCCCCACATCACATAACATCTACTCTGTCCTATGGGAATAAAGCCTAAGGAAGAAGAACGATGTCCTGGAGTTCTTTCCACTTCAGATGCTCTTTTTTATTTCTTTTTAAATGCACATAGATGTTTATTATACACTGTTTATAATAGTGAACCATGAGGAAAAATTAAATTTCTGTCAGAAGGGATCTGGTTAAACAACTAGTGCTGCATCCCTAACAAGGATACTATGCAGATGCAATAAAGAATAATATTCAAGAAAGAATCCAAATAAGCTAGATGCATCAATGCAAATATGGAATGTTCTCCACGATAAATCAGGGGTGGGCAAAAGTAGGCTTACAGTTGCTCATATGGAAAATTAATACAATAATTAATAAATAATAGTATAAGAGTAAACTGTGTTTTAGGTACTCAAAACTGTAAACCTACATTTGCCCTACCCTGTATTCAGTGGAAAAGCAAAAACAGTATTAAAATATGAAAATATGTTTACTTGCATATATACCTAGAATACACCTGAAGGACACACTGGCTCTGCCACGTCAGATGTTCTTGATCGCAGCATCTAAAAACTCAGGTTTCGTTTTTAAAATTTGTTTATTTTTATTATTATAATGGTGAATGATTAGCCTAAAGTCTTAGAGATGTCTGACATTTGAAAACTTTTCGATTTAGACTGGCACGGTTTACTGTGTCTTTAAACACAGAACCTTTCTGTTCCTAAATATTTAATCAGTGTAAAAGAATTAGGCGCGGTCAGCGGAAGAACTCCTTGTGCCGCTGGTTGTCATTAATGCTGGCAACTGTCCCCAGCACTGGCCACAGCTGTGCAATGTACAAGGACTGACCCGAAACACTGGACCAACATATAAATGTCAAAACAATAAAGAAACTATTGCCTCCAACTTATCTCTCTGCCCAATAATAACTTCCCACTCGTTTGGATTATTCCTAACGTTCCAGGACAGAAAAACAAGAGGTGCATATACACTGAGTGGCCAGATTATTATGATCTCTGAATGCATATATCTCTATAAATATATTAGAGGTCTGGTGCATGAATTCGTGCATGGGTGGGGTCCGGCCAGCGTGGCCAGGGGGAGGGAACATGGGTGGTTGGCCAGCCTGCCTGCTGGTCGAACTCCTGGTCGAGGGGACAATTTGCATATTAGCCTTTTATTATATAGGATATACACTGAGTGGCCAGATTATTATGCATTCAGAGATCATAATAATCTGGCCACTTGGTGTATATGTGGACTCTCCCTGTAAAATTCTTGACCAAGGTTGCCAATTTCCCATACATTTATTTGCTAAGAATTTTCAGGCTTGACTCGTCAACTCATTTTTTAAATCTCTATCCAACTTTTTCAAAAAATTTAAAGTATCCTTCACTTTCTACACATGTATTCTGGAAAATAAAGGCTAGATTTCTCTTAATTAGAAGCTATTGGGGAAAATACATTACACTTGAGAAGAGCAGTGAGTCATGGCACTTAAGTATTTGCTCTATTATTAAGTCACAGAAATGGCCTAATGAGTCAACATTCTGATCCACTTGGAATCAGTACCACTTAACTTTTCTTCCCTGCCATCACACTGTCCTTGAGAGTTGTTGAGAAAAAAGATCAAGGTTCCTTTAAGGTAACTTCTGGATTTTCAAGCACATTTGTGTGATCTGTTATATTACTAAAACATCCTAACAACAAGACAAAATAAGGGGTCCATCAGAAATAGCATAATCTTTGTTTACTAATTACTTTTTATTTGTTCATTTAATAAATACTTATTAATCATCTATTATGTGCCAGGCTCTGTGCACATACATCAGTGAGCAACATAAAGATTAGATTGCCTCTGTCTTCAGGCACTTTCAGACTGGTGGAAGACACAATCGAGGCAGAAGACGTTTGCAATAAAGTATGAAATGACATAGACATGGAGATATAAGCATGCATAGCAGCAGAGGGGTATAATGTTCCTTTCTTCAAGGAGGAGCATGGGCATTTTCTGGAACAGAAATGTATCCAGAGATAAGGCTGGAGATGTAGGCATTACCAAGAGTAGTGGTAGCCACTGAGCAGTTTTGGATAAAATCAAATTGATATTTTAGAAATGTCAAACTGGCAGCAATGTGGAAAGTGACGTGGAGAAGATGGGCCAAGGGAACCTACTGCAGCGACCTGGGTGGGAAGGAATGGCTTCCCTGGGACAGAAAAAGGAAGCAGCGTAGCTGGGACCCCAAGAGACTGAAGATGTGCAGAGAGAGCAAGGGGAACCCAGTGCGAAGCAAGAGCTTGGGCAAGAGGGCAAAGGTGGTGCCACTCACTGAGCAAAGAAACTGTTGAGCAGGTGGGGAGGGCAACAGAATTAATTTGATTTTGTACACATTGTCTTTGATTTGCTGATGGGACATGAAAATTACACATGGTCAGGAGTAAGTTAAAAATGCAGATCTGAAGTGAAAAGTGAGAACAGGGTTGGAAACAGTTTTAAATACAAGTCAAGTAAACAACAACAACAAAGAAATTTAGTTCTTCTTTTATATTTTTTTCTAAAATTATTTTGGGGATAGTTAACTGTAATCTTCCACCTTTGTCCTTCAAATATGTGTGACAGCACCATAATTTCTAATTAGTTTATTTGTTTATTTTTTACATCATTGCTGGTGACCAAAGAGAAAAGATAGCAATAAATCCAGCCGGTGTGGCTCAGTGAGTGAGCGTTGACCCAGGAACCAAGAGGTCACTGGCTCAATTCGGTCAGGGTACATGCCCAGGTTGTGGGCTTAATTCCTAGTAGGGGGCATGCAAAAGGCAGCAGATTGATCAATGATGTTTCTCCCTCACCAATGTTTCTATCTCGCTATTCTTCTCTCTTCCTCTCTCTCTAAAAATCAATAAAAACATATTTTAAAAAAATTTTTAAAAAGATAGCAATAAGAGAAAAGAAATTGCTATAGGATGAGTTGAGTGAAGAATAGTTTTGTATTTCTTTAAATACAAAACATGAAATATTTTTAATTTCATAAAATTGTTACAATAAAAATGAGATACATGTACACTTGAAACCTATATAATTTTATTAACCAGTCACCTTAATAAATTTAATAAAAATAAAATTTTAAAAAATTAGATGCATGAAGAAGTACAATATTTTACTGGGTTTTTACTTTTCAGTTCTTTAAAGGTTACATTACTTCTCAGATTAATAACGTTCAGAATTAGTGTTCTGTGTCTGTTGATTTCTATGAAGGCAATTAAATACACAAATATGCAAGATAAAATCACTGCATTTAGTTATAATGGTGTTAGAATAAGCTGTCTAAAAACAATTAAGTTTCATTCTTTGTCTCTCAGGTGATTTCTTAATTTCTAACCAAGACAGAGACCTTGAACATTTTCATCTCTCACACACACACATACACAACACACACACACACTTACCCATATTTTACTATTTATCCAAAATTAAGAGAAAATTAGAGATGAAGTCAAGAAAATGAAAATCACAATAACAAAAAGTGACACTTTAATATCACTTGTTACAGTACTTAAACAAACGTTACTACTATAAACCATACAAATTTGTTCTATACTGTAACATGCTTTAATCATAGCATCTTTGCAGGCAAGGATTCAAATTGAAAAACAGTCCAAAATCACCACCAGCGGAACTTTTTTTAATGGAGCAACTGTTTTGTGCCAACAACCAATTCTCCAGAGTAGAGTCAAACAAGCCCATCCCTGAGGATAGCCTGCTAATTGCTTAAGTCTCCAATGAAGGTAAAACAGCTGTGGGTGTCTGGAACCTACACTGAGTGGCCAGATTATTATGATTTCTGAACGCATAATAATCTGGCCACTCAGTGTATATCCTATATAATAAAAGGCTAATATGCAAATTCTCCCCTCGACCAGAAGTTCAACCAGCAGGCAGGCTGGCCAACCACCCATGTCCCCTCCCCCTGGCCAGGCTGGCCGGACCCCACCCATGCATGAATTCATGCACCCGGCCTCTAATATACTGCATAACAATAACATTGCCTAATCAGTGAAGAAATGTGTTTGCACGAAAATAAAATGGGGTAAATGTGTTGTTCTGTGCTCTGGTAGCTTAAAGTGCCCAGTGTATACTGACTTTCAAAAAGCAGAGGAAAGCAGATTTTAAATTACTGGTAAACTTGATATAAAAAAGCAAAAACCACATAGTTTCAACATTTTTCTATCTCTTCAGCCAAAGTCTACCAACTGTCTGAGCACCTGCACCTTGAGAAAGGAAATAAAAATCATGATCATGACTTTAATCCTCTTTAAACTAACATGATTGTTTCTCAAGCTTAGTTCTTCCTACTAGGTTCTATAGTATGTATTAGGTATGCATACGCCTCATCTTATTTCACAAGAAATTCAGATGGATTCTGAAATAGGTAGCATGTTTCCTGAAATTGGAATATGAAAGGAAAACTGGTCTCATGTACATATCAGGAAATGTTCCATATTACTCAAGCAGTCAATCCAGAATCTTCAGAGTTGCCCAAATTCACTCCGATATTTTCCCTTTTGGAGTCTTTTCTCATCATGTTCCCTTTGCCAATTTTCTAGGGATAAATTCGTAATCAGCTGTCACAGTCAGATCCCCAGTGAGCCCACAGTTTTTCTCACTTTGGAATGTTGGATCTCTCCCGTTGCCCTCTTCTGGTGATGCCCGTGTTTTGGTGACTCCGGAGAAATCTCTCTCCCCTCATTGGAATGTGCGTGCTTTGTGCAGAGCAATTGCACGTTATCTCAGTGTAAGAGCCATCCTGAAGAGTGGCACCCATTAGTCTCCAAACAACTATCATTATTTGATACTAAATTAAAAAATTAGGCCAGAGTCCATATAAAGTTTCTGAAATATGAACTCTAGAAAGCATTAGTAATACAAATATATTTTATCTGACTTTTACCCCCATATACATAAAGCAACTCAATTCACTCTTGTTTCATCTCCCTGATCCTTAATATACTCTCAAACTTAGCTCAGTTAATAGCCTCTGGGAAAGCAATCTTTGGACTTGGTGGTCCCTAGAGCGCCTAGCACAGTGGCACACATATAGTTTGTATCGACAAGGACAAAACAGTTAAAGATAATGGGGTACTTTAGTTTCACTTAGAAAAAGTTCTGGTTACTTAGAGAATTCTAGATGGTTCAATTAAAAATTAAAAGATGTTACTAAAGACTTTTAATTTGGGGTACTGGGAAAATATCCCTTAGTTTTCAAGAGACATTAATTTTCAAGACACATTTTAATCACAACAGTAAACATGAATGTACCCAGGAAATAAAAGCCACAATTGCCAGAGGTTATTTTCTGAAGGTGGGAATATGTACAAATGTCTTTCTGGGGATTAGTGGATGGTGGTCAGGAATGTGCAGTCATCCTGTGGGACCTCTTAAATCTCCCTTCCTTAAAATTGAATTTATTGGGGTGACATTGGTTTGCAAAATCATACAGGTTTCAAGTGTACACCTCAATAAAACATCATCTGCACTCTGCATCATGCGCCTATTGCCCCAAACAAAGTATCTTTCTGTCCCCATTTCCCCCCACTTTATCCACCTCTACCTAGGCTCTACCCCCCTTTCCCTCTGGTTATCACCACATTGTTGTCTGTATTTATGTGTTATATATGTTTGTTTGTTTGTTTGTTTTGCTTAATCCCTTCACTTTCTTTTTTTTTTATATCTTTATTGTTGAAAATATTACATATGTTCCCCTTTTTCCCCCCATTGACCTCTTCTAGCCTGCCTCCACCCTCACTTTCTTTCATCCAGTCCCCAACTCCTCTCCTCTCTGACAGCTGTCAATCTGTTCCATGTATCCGTGCCTCTATTTTGTTTGTCAGTTTATTTTGTTCATTAGATTCCACATATAAGTGAGATCATATGGTACTTGTCTTTCTCTGACTGGCTTACTTCACTTAGCTTAATAATCTCCTGGTCCAGTGGTCGGCAAACTCATTAGTCAACAGAGCCAAATATCAACAGTACAACGATTGAAATTTCTTTTGAGAGCCAAATTTTTTAAACTTAAACTTCTTCTAACGCCACTTCTTCAAAATAGACTCACTCAGGCTGTGGTATTTTGTGGAAGAGCCACACTCAAGGGGCCAAAGAGCTGCATGTGGCTCGTGAGCCGTGGTTTGCCAACCACTGTCCTGGTCCATCTATGCTGTCCCAAAAGGTAACATTTCCTTCTTTTTTACAGTCAAGTAAGTACTCCATGTGTAATGTGCCACCACCTTATTTATCCACTCCTCTACTGATGGGCACTTGGGCTTTTCAGTTTACTGTGACCTTTTTAAGACTAAGCTTTGCTGTGATGATTACTTGCTGATTTTTCCTCTCTCCTGTAAGTACTGAGAAGAGGTAGAAAGAAAATGAGACTAAGAAAGTGGAAAGCCCTGAAGGTGTTGAGATCAGATTTCCTCGTCTACAATCTCCATATCCACTGTTTCTATGTGCCCTGCATTCTGTAACACATCATTGAAAAGCAGTGTTTTGTCCATCATTGGAAAGCAGTATGCTGTCCTCAATGTGACCAGAACTTGTATGGAGCAAAGACCCTCTTGCTATGCTAACTCAACCTCAAACACACTGACTGCCTGGGCCTTTTCTAATGAGGATCAAATCCCCTCCTAAAGAGGCTGAACAATGCCAAGTAGCAACTCCCTGGGAAACCACTGGTGTTCTCTTTAGGAAATGTTTCCCACCTGAGCTCTGGATTTGGCAGACACTTCATACTCACAGCTCTTCTTCTATAGGGGAAGCACATCCTCTTTTCATTCTACTGATAAACTGAGAACATGATACTTTAAAAAGAAGTAAAACAGTTCTTGGAACCCTCAGGCAATGATAAGACAGTGTATTGCATGTACTTTTAGTGAAACCTGACAGTAATCTAAGTGTTCAATTGTAGTACACCTCTACAATAATAAATGAGACAATCATTCAAAGTCTTGTACTCATAGAACATGTAATAATGTTGGAAAATGCTCATCACATAATACTAAATGAAAAAAGAGGGATGAAACTGTATCACTGGTAGAGTACCAATGCTATTAATATATTTGAATGTGCAGAAGAAGGGGGAAAGCCAGGAAGAAATATACCAAAATATTGGCAATAGTAATAGCTTAGTAAGAGTCAAGTTGATTTACTTTTCTTCCCTAAATTTTCAGCTTTGACAGTAACTGTATATTAACTTTTAAATAACAAAATGAAAATAATCATGTTTTTAAAGTAATACATGTAAATATAATCATAAAGAGGAAATTACAGAGAAAAAAATAGCAGGGTTGTGGTCAAGAGCTTGAGCTCTGGAATCAGACTCTATGGCTTCATGTCCTTAGCCTAACTTCTCCAAGCTTGTGTTTCCTTGTCAGTTGAATGGGAATCTATTTCATCAAATCTAAGAGTCCATGGATTGTAACATGTACGTACCATCATTTTATGTGCCAATAAGGTTTTTTAAATGCTGCCAAGCCCTAGCTGGTTTGGCTCAGTGGATAGAGTGTCGGCCTGCAGACTGAAAGGTCCCAGGTTCAATTCCAGTCAAGGGCACATGCCCAGGTTGTGGGCTCGGTCCCCAGTGGGGGGCATGCAGGAGGCAGCCAATCAATGATTCTCTCATCATTGATGTTTCCATCTCTCTCTCTCCCTCTCCTTTCCTCTCTGAAATCAATAAAAATATATTTAAAAAATAAATAAAATGCTGCCAATACTCTATGTTGAGCCACATTCCTATTTCAGACATGTGAAATAAAAAATGTCTCAGAGAATCAATGAAATATGGTATTTGTAACTACTTCATAAGCTTTTGTGAAGAATGAATAAAGTAGTATACATAAAGTTCTTGGAAAAGTCTATGACAATCAGTGCTTAATAACTGTGAGCCATTACGGCAGACTCATCTAAGAGGGCTAAGACAAACCCGGAGGGTGAAGGCAGAGATTTCGGTTTGAGAGGTCTGAGGATGGCAGGTAGATTGACATGGGAAAAGGGTGAAGGTATCTGAGCACTAGAGAAGAGTGTCTAGTCATGAAGACCAGAAGCCAGAGCATCCTACCCTTGCTTGACTAGATGTGATAACCACAAGTAGAAAATAGAGCCATGGTTTTAAAAATCAATATTGCATAGAGTCCCAAAACTTGAAATTGTCATATAACTGGGTAAGAAGTTAAATGCTGAGAGTTGGAGAGAGAAAAAGAGGAAGAGGAAGAAAGTTTGAGATTGAGTGGCTGAAGTATTGTAGTCATCGTATTATCTCATTCATCCACAGAGTAACCACAAAACACAGAGCTCCCTGCAGTTGCATGGGTGTAGGGAGATAAAACTCAAGGAAAAACACATTCACAGTCTCTTTCCTTGAGGACTTTCCTAACAAGTGAACAAAATAAAAATACATATGTAAGAATATGTGCAATTTACATGTGATCAGAGATCAAGTATTCATGATTATCTTGGCTTAAAAGCAATCATAGTGAAAAAGAGTTATTAAAAGCATTAAAAAGCAATATGTTTCATCATATTGGTCACTCCAAGGGTAAATCTGTTATGTTTTTATTTACTCATGTATAAATTAATTACCAAATATTCACCATGTGAGTGCTTAAGTTAGATGAGTGTAAAAGTGCTGGCACAAGGCACAACTAGGAAATGAGGTAAAGAATGTTGACCAAGAGGGAGAAATCTGGCAGAATGAGTCAACCAGAACCCTGACCATTGAACCTTTTCAGGTTTTGTATAGAACAAATCTTGTATGGAAACAAAACCTGGCCTGGAAATGGTCCAGAAAACTAAAATACTCTATCGTGCCAGGAATTGCAGTGAGGTCAAACAAAGGGAAAAAGGAAGTGTTGAAAGAAAGATATTTTTATGTGTGTTTAACAGGCAAATCCATTTTAGAGCACAGAACAGCAGCCATAGTGGGGTCCATAACAAACTTCAAGCTGATGGTGAATTTGGAGGCTCAAGAGAACGAAGCACATGATTTTGGAATACACAAGCATTCAGGAACAGCTAAGCCCTTCAGATATATCCTCTAACTTCCCTAAGAGCATGATGTTTGTTTTTGTTTTCAGGAGAAAGCTTCATCAGAGTACATCAGATGGGGGTCAAAGGGAATGACTAATACTAAACACTTTGCATAGGTGTTGATTTTAAAAGAGTGATTTTAAAACTAGCATTGGTGCTTGCCAATTTTGTGTTTCGTTTTAGTTTTTAGGGCAGACTCTTTCAGGTTTTCATAAAATGATAGACTTTTTTTAATCCAACCTAGAGTGAGTATGCTTCATTCATCTTCCAGTGTTGCATTATTCCATGTAATCTCCCTGGGGAAGGAAAGGTATATTGAGGTCATGGTCGAAGGAGGCCCCTATGAGTCATGCTGAGCTAATTTAACATATGTTTGCCCTCCTCCCTGGATTTAGGACAAAAAAAAAATTGTCCAACCTGTGTGGGATGACTCCCACTTTCAATTAGCAATAAAAGCCTTGTAGTGGGTCACTGCCTCCAATGAGTGATCAATAAGCATACCTTTGTATGGTCAGTTTTAACCATTAGACCAGAGGGCACAAACTCACGTTCCTACAGGGACCAGATAAATCATATAAATAAGCTCAGCAGGTCAGGGTGAAAAAACTCAATTGAGTAAGTACAGTGATGAATGTTGACTGACACTTGGCCTCAATGTAGGAGATAGAGGGAGTGATTAGAGGGGGAGGCCCAACTCTGGTCCCATTGATTGCTATCTGAGAAATGTGGGCCCAATGACCAGCTCCTCTCAATTTTCAACTGATGCTGACTTCATGGGCATGCCACTTGTGCAGTCACATCAGACATGCACTGCTTTTCCTGGACATCCTTCCCAGACACAAGGAGTCTGGGTTTTATGGCATCTTGGACAGTGTACTCTCTCAGCTTCGTCACTTTAATTTTTTGGATGGTGATTTTACTAAGAAAGAGTCTCTCATCTTTTGGTGACATTTTTCCCAGTGATTTTATTATGATTTACATAATAAATACCCAAATAATTAATATCTCTTGACTTAGCAAGGGGTCTGTACATTTCTAGGGCCCAATCTACTGCAGGAAGTACACTACCAGATCCTACTTGAAAACTGCAGGCTTTTATGTGAGTAATTCTTTTCTTTTCTTTTTTTTTTTTTAAATACGTTTTTATTGATTTCAGAGAGAGGAAGGAAGAGAAAGAGATAGAAACATTAATGATGAGAGATCATCATTGATCAGCTTCCTTCTGTATGCCCCCTACTGGGGATTGAGCCCAAAACCTGGGCATGTGCCTTGATCAGGAATCAAACTGTGACCTCCAGGTTCATATGTCAATGCTCAGCCATTGAGCCACACCAGCCGGACTGTGAGCAATTCTTTTCTTTTGTCCTCTCTGTATGCCACTGGTTTTGGTAAACATACTATGTGATGTAAAAAGGGGGGAAAATAGCATGCACAAATGTGTAATCATATTCTGCCATGACTGTTTTAATTTCCTTTATTATTGGCACATTAGAAATGTGTTCATTACTGGGTTACTAGATATTACATAATTGCTATTTTTATAAATTTTAGTTTTTTGTTAGATTCAGCCCTATTTTTTAAGAATGTGAAATAAACAACAATCTCTTTTCAAGAGTTCCCCAGTTTATACTTCTTTGTTTTATGCTCCCATTTCTGTATCTTTCTCCTAGCCCTGCTCTATGGCATCCTATTCCTAAGCAAACTCTGGTGGGCTATCAGTAAATGAATATGTGTTTTGACAGATCCTGGAGTGAGCAATGATTATATTTCTAATAGTGAAATTTTACTGTATACCTGAAGCCACTGGTGTAATCATTTCAGCACCATGTGCCTCAAAGTCTCATTTTCAAAGTAAATTATACTTGTTAATGAAGTAGTAGGATTTAGAGACAACTTAATTAAAAGATACTGTGTTAGATCAGACAGGAGTTTTCAGGAATGGATTTGACCTCAAAGTAAAATGTCAAAAACAAATAACCTGTGCCTTGAATAGAATAGAGCCCTAGTCCCTGCCAGATTAAGGGTGTGATTTAATTGAAGCAGTTTTTCTTTGGAATGCTCACCCTACCTGTGAGGGTATCTGGGCCTCCCCAGGTCACCCCGAGGGATCCAGTGGACCTTTTACACCCAGTGCTAGACTGGAGTTCCCTCTCACAGAGACAGAGGTGGGCAGAAAGGCTCTGTCGCAGACAAGTGAGATGTTTTGGGGACGCAGCAGGATGTAGATGGGGTGGCTGCTCTTTGTTCATTCATGGTGGCAGCCCGCCGAGCCGCCTGGCCAACAGTGCCCTGTGTTTGCCCCTTTGTTGTTCCGTGCCATTTGGTGCCAGCAATATGCTGGCAGCTGATACCGTCACAGGTGCCCCCAAAATACCCAGTAGCCCTGGGAAGACAGGAGGAAATAAAGTTTGTGGCCACACAGGGCCTTGTGCCACTATTTCACAGGAACTTGGCTTCTGTTATTTGTTTATTATTTTTAAGCCAAAGGGTGCCACCCTTCTCTTTGTGGTTCTTTGAAGACAGCAAAACTTCACTGCTTTTCTCTGTTTCTAAGAAGGGTCATGTGTGCAAGATAAATAACCCCAAGATAATGAGAGGGAGCTGGACTGACTTGAAAAGGCCACATTTGGAATAAAACAAGTGAATAGCGCTGTCCAAGCAAAGCAGGAAAGATAAGTTTTCATTTTAACAAGTAGCTGCTATCATTTAAAAACATGAAGTGATGTGTGTAGTTCTTGGTGTGTGCAGTGTGCTACTCTTCAAGGATGTATGATGTTGACATACAGACCATAAGAAAGGCTGCATTCAGGATCCGGCCACAATAAACACACCTAAGTCATAGAGCACATGACCAGCAAACTCTTCCTATTTACCTACATGTTTTGGCCTTGTTTTATTAGTGAAAACTACTGTAGTTCATAATAAGAATACCTTCAGGCATATCTGTGACAGGCAGTGACTTCTTCTGGAAGATTATGACTTGAGGTTGAAAGCAATTTCAACCATCCTTAGTTTAATCCTGTCTCCGCATTTATTTCTATGGAATAGAGTCATCTTTCAATAAACTCTGGTCTATCAAAGGATAGCATTTCTTTTTTCCTCTAAATTTCATTAAGTGATTGGTTCTGAGAGAAAAGATTCTTTACATCAAAAGAATGTAATCAAGTATTTAGGATGACTTACCCAATATCAATCATCCCCAAGGAAGAATGATGTCCTTCTATACTGCATATGGAAAAACCTTATTAATCTTACAAATTGTTTAAAATATGAAAGTCACCTGGGATATTTGATTTCATTCAAGCAGTCAAACATTTTTATGTACTCAAAACCTTTGGATCAGTTGTGGAAACTGGAGCCATTCTGGGGAGGGTTGAGGGGTGAGTGGGAGATGACAAGTGGAAATAGTGAGAGTAAACAACTCTTTCAAAAAGTTTGGTTTTGAAAGGATAGCTAGAAGGAGATGGAGGATGAGCACAGCAGTTCATTTGTTAATTTGTTTTTAAGACAGGAAAGTCTTATGCATATTTGATAGGTGTTAAGAATAAACCTAGAGAGGGACTGTTTGAAGATATGGAAGCAAGGATGGTCAGAAGGGAAAAATCAGGTGGTAAACACACAATACAATATACAGATGATGTATTATAAAATTGTACACCTGAAACCTATATAGTTTTATTAACCAACTAGGGGCCCAGTGCACGAATTCGCGCACCTTGACAGGAACTGTGGGCCGCAAGGCTGTGATAGGCACAGGGGCGGGTCTTGGCCCATCCTCCGCGCCCCCACCCGGCCCCTCCTGCAGTGGCCCATGGTACCCTGTCTGCCAGCAGCCCCACTCCTGCTGCCGCCACTCCCATGACACTGGCCCCACTGGCACCCACTTACGGCACAGAGTGATTGGGGCTGGTGCCAGCAGTGGGTACAAGCAGTGGTTGCTGCCTCGATCACCCCTCAGTAGCAGGGGGAGGTGGAGTAGCTCTCAGGGGCGATTGGAGCCAGCCGCCGCTGCTCCTACCCACTGATGGCACCGAGTGATCGGCACCGGCGCCGGGCACAGGCAGCAGGTGCAAGCAGTGGCTCCTGCGCCAGCTGTGGGTGTGAGCAGGGCTGGTGCAGGCAGCAAGTGCGAGCACCAGGCAGGACCGCGGCATACGGGAGCAAAGAATTTATGTAACCACCAGAGGCTCGCCCCCATGACAGCAACCGGTGTCCCACCTTAGTCTGGCAACCCCACTCACCTGCTACACCATCCCGCTGCAGCCAACACCCACCATGTTCCACACACGCACCCCTGGTGGTCAGCACACATCATAGTGACCGGTTGTTTGGTTGTTCTGCTGTTCGGTCTATTTGCATATTAGCCTTTTATTATATCGGATGTCACCCCAATAAATTCAATTTTTTAAAAAAGGAAAAAGTCCCTGTGAAGGTAGGAGATGGGACCCAGAGCATCTAAGAACAATGGGAGGGATGAGCCACATGCAGATGGAAGGCACCTCTTCCACTGTGACTGCAAGGCCAGGAGGAAAGGCTGATGCCTAGGCAGGTAACTCTGTGGACTTTGTGACCTGAATTGGAGGGAGCTTTTGTCTGAGTTGTTTACCTAAGTGTTTGTTTGTTTTTTCCTTCTCTGTGTAGGTGAGGAAGGTCATCTGTAGAGAGTGAAAGGAGATTGATCAGTTTAAGACATTTGTGAATAGTGTTGATGGCCTGACCTGGCCACTGTAAAAATCAGAGCAAGCTGCAAGAATTGTGGCCAATTTGAGAACTCAGTTGAAATTAGAAACCAATACTACACATTGTCATTAAAGTGCAAGATTGTGAGGTTTTCTCCCACAGAACTCAGCAGCACCAATGTGATAAAAATCAAGGGAAGCACCAGGGATGGAGGAAAATTGAGGCTAATATTGGGAAGAGTTGAAGTGACAGGACAAGGAAACTACACTGGACTTGACTTAGCTAAGGGAGGTGGCATTTGAGGTCATTTGCACAATCTCCTTAACAAAAACGGAAACCAAAGCTTAGGGAGATATGTTTAACCACCAATTTTTCTGAAGACTTTGTCATAAAACAAATCATTATAATATATTTCCCAGTTTCCAATATGACTTTGTAATAAATGAGGATGCCATTGCTGAGTTAAACGTTGGCTTCAAGTAGGTAAACAGAAACAATAATATGTAATAAAAGAAAATAAAACTATAAATCTTAATAAATTTTTGATATACAAAAATTATGCTAAGTCAAGAGAGACATATATGTGCTATCCATATTGACTGTACAAAAGGTTTCCATGAACCTTAATGTTTCTAGGGAGTAAAATGTACTTCTTATGAATCTGAAATTAATATTCTAGCTACTTTTCACTTAGGATATAACTTCCGTAAAAGCCAGGACTTTGTCTTGCCTACAACAGTATCTCCAAAACCTAGAACAGCACCTGGATGAGTAGGAAGTTAGTATTTGTTGAATGAATGAATATGTTAAACAAGCTGACTCTTCCCCTTAACCTCTTATAGGTACCTTACAGGCAAAATTGGACTTAATAATCAAATTGAGGAATGATAAAGCAGGCTTTATCATTCCTCAATTTGATTATTAAATTGGTTCTATATTTATGACCTAAATTTTTCCTCCATTGGTCCAGTATTAGTTCCAAACACCCATCCACTGGATAAAAATATGATCCATCACTATTTCCTACAGATTACATTTCCTTTGTGTGGCCTTTAAAGATGCATAATCAAGTCCCTTGCTGTGCTTTGGGTTTTGTCCGCTTCATTCTGTTGCCATTCAGTATTTGTCAATCGTTTCATAATTCTATGTCCTTTCTCAGGCTGGCTTCCTCTGTTCAAGATACTTTTGCTTCCTAGTCCATCTGATAAAAATCGAAACTATTCTTTACATTTCCCCTCCATTATTAATGCATATTTCAATGAGCTACTTCCCTTGAAATGTATGTAGTGATTACTCAGTTACATTTTTGCTGCTAATATTTCTCAAAAAAAACCCCACTATTTTAAAAAGATATAAAATATTAGTGATATATTAAGAGTAAAATGGCCATTTTAATCTAATATTTAAACCCAATATTACAATGGACATAAATATAAAGAGATAAGCCACCAAATAATTAATTTATACTTGGCTCAGGTTAGAGACACATAGACTCCTGAGAGGTGGGGAGAGGTACAAGATAGACAGAAAGAAAACAAATCTTCAACTTCTCAGTAATACATTTTCCTAAAGCCAGTCCTGTTTCCTAGACTAACTCAAGACCGACAGCTTGGATTTTTTAGGCTAAGAAAAATTCCTTGTGAAGAGGAATCTCTCAAGATAGGACTCAGAAAATTCCAATAAAATCCTTCAAATCTTGAGTCAAAATAAGATTACTTGAATTTATCATACTTGGCCAGACTTTTGCCCTTACTCTGATAAGGACCTGGATAATAGCAATAACAAACATGAAAAAGGGAGTTTATTTGCCTTTTCCGATAACATCTGCCAATTGACTATGGAGCAATATTTTATGGCTTTAAGGCTGATTGTAAAATAAAGGACTTCTGAATTACAGAGTTTGGGATCAGAGCTACCGCCTAAATCTGCCACTTGTGTGCATGTGGTTTTATGATCACATTTAATCCCCTTATCTTTGGCAGGTGTAGAGCCATCAGGAACATTGTATATAACTGGATAGGTTATAGCATGAATAAGGATGCCCAGCTGAACGGCAAGGTGGCAGGCGGAGGTGGGGGGGAGCTAATATCCAGCTGCATTCCGCTTGCCTCGCTGAGCTCCTTGACTTAGGGAAGGATTCCCATAGAGGAAAGGGTACTTAAAAAATTCCCTCAAAGGTATTCCAATGGCTAATGCACAAGATGCATCTACCTCCATGGGACATCTTCTAATAATGCAAATGAAAGTGCTCCAGGGGATGCAGCAGCAGTCTTGGTGGACAATTTTAGCAACCTAAACGCCTTACCTATGATGGAGGAATTCTCCATTACATAGCTCTTCAAGAGAAGCAGAGCCCAACATGAAAACCAAACAGACCAGATCACTTTCTGGCTTCCTTTGCAGCCACAGTGAAAGATCATGACCAATCAGATACACATTCCCTGGACTGGGACTTGGGAATTGGAGCTGCTCAAAGGGGCATGAAGAATCCCTTGGGGCAGCAGCAAATTCCAGTTCCCAAAGCAGCAGAGGCAAGGGCAGCAGGAGCTGTAGAAAGCATCCCCCACCCAGTGCCATAGGGAAGACTGCGCAAGCTGGGCTGCTTGTGACTTTGCAAGCTGGTTCTGTCAGGTTTGGTTGTTGTCTGGCCGCTGCATTGCATTCCCTTATGTCCAGCCTGTTTCCAGTCTGATACTCAAGTTTCTCAGCAGTAAATTATTTTTGTATTTAAATTTTGGTCTCAGTGGTTCACAAATGGGAACACTGAGTGCTTTGATGCTGATACCTCTATTATTTAGAGCTAAAAATTATCCTAGCAATGGTATCAGACAGAACTCTTCACCTTCCTACTACCACACATACAAGTGTACCTACTTCTTCTGGGCCAACACTCACCTAGCTTTGGATCCAATCCTCTCCCACCATCTCAGGAATCTTAGAATATCAACTATTTATTTCTTTCTTATATATTTAAACCCCTCCTCTCAACTAGATCCTTCCTATCAACACTTAAATATGACCACACAGCTCCCAGCTAAGTAAAATGACTTGCCTTGAGCCCACAAGTCTAACTATATTGTTCTAGCTCACCTTTCACCAACTGAAGTGCCTGAGTACTGTATGTTCCAAGACCAGGTTATAGGTGTGCCATTAGATAGTGCAGGTTGTAAATATTTATGGTAACAAATATTTGGTGAATTAGAATTTCTAGGAGTAAGACCCAAGGTGCCCATTTTAAACTTTTCTTGCTAGAACTCAATGAAATTTTTAAGTCTGAGGAGTTACGTTTTCCTTCACTTCTGGAAATTTCTGTACCAGTTTTGCCTTTCCCTCATTCTCTTTTCTTCCTTTCCGAAAGGCATGTTAGGCTTGCAATGGAGATTCCCCTCTCTATTTTGTGTCTCTTAAATGTTCTTCCACATTTTCCATCTTTTTCATTTCTGTAGGTTCTCATGATTTTCCCCATATTGTCTACCAATGTCTTAAGTCTCTTGTCTGCTAGGCCTATTCTACTCTTTAGCACGGATATTTTTCAATGATTATAGTTTTTATTTTTAAATGTTTACTTGATTCTTCTTCATACTTGTTTTTCCCCCTGTAATGCTGTATTCTTGCCACATGATTTTCAAAATTATTTTGAACATTAAAAACCCTTCAGGATTCCTCTATTATTAGTAGTTCCTGGGTCTGAGTTCTTCTATTTGTTATGTGTGCTGACACTCCCTCTCAATGCAGTGTCAGCTTTTGTGCTTTTGTCATTGTAGTCTGTGAGCTTATCTTCAAGGAGGATTATTTCCATGGGAGCTCCTAATACTCAGTTCTAAGTGTACCTCTCTTAGAACCCTCAGGTTTCATTATTTCTGAACAATTTTTTACATTTTTTTTGTTCATGGTTTCTGTACGGCAAGATACACATGAATCAGAACCACAAACCATACACCACATGGATTTGGGATTCAAAATTCTCCAGGATGTTTTCTTTGCCACTCATTTCCCACTTTCTTGTGATATTTTTGAGTGAGTGGGTAGTGTATTTTTTTAACCATTTTTCCCAATGGGGAAGCCTCTTCCTAGCTCAAGTTTATGTACAGGGGAAGAACAGCCCCATCCTAGCCTTGTACTACACAAAAGGCCTCCAAGGTTTGACTCCCATTCCTGACTGATCATTACAACTCTAAAGTTTATATCTGCTCACAATGTTCCTGCAGGCTGCTTCATTTCCATTCATGTCCAAAATTACATGCTTGCTTGGAGTTCCCATTGCACTTTAAATATCCAGATATTTTACTTTTCTGCTTTGCAGCTTTTTATTTTATTTTATTTATTTATTATTATTTTATTTGTCAAGGACACTTTTTCCATTGATTTTTAGAGTGGAAGGGAGGGAGAGAGACAGAGAGAGCAACGTCAATTAGTTGCCTCCCTGCAACTGAGGTACATGCCCTTGACCAGAATCAAACCCAAGATCCTTCAGTCTGCAAGCCAATGCTCTATCCACTGAGCCAAACTGGCTAGGGCTATAGCTTTTTATGTTTTTAAATCTGTAATGTATTTTTCTGTGTTATCATATGAATTGTCATTTTAATCAGCTGTGTGGACATTTTTAACCAATTTACTAAGTAATCCTTACAGATGCTAACATTTGTAAATCATACATAAAATTTTGAAAATCACTGCCTTTAGGAATTCAATACTTGTTTTTTTCACCACTGTTCATTACTCACCACCCCACAAAAACCCACAGCTGATCACCCAAATTCAATTTTACTTCCTAAATATTCTTGTCTTCCCACTACTCCTCAATTCACTTGAACTACTGAAATCCTGTCATAACTGAAATCCATACATCTAGACTTTCTCCCTTAAAATTCCACCTCATACTACCAGAGTGATCTATCTACAGCATGCATTTGTTCAAGCCTAAAATTCCTTCTATTCCCTGCAAGATAAAGCCCAAACTTCTAGAACTATATAAAAGTTTTTCCATGATCCTGCCTTTATCCCTCCTGCTTTTTATCTTAATATCTTGAACTTGGCCTCATGAGGTTTTCTACATAGACAATGTTTATGAACTTTCAGTCTTATGCATGCTGAAATGACCTTATCTCTGTACCCGTTTCTTCCTAAACTATTGAATTCCTATTCATGTTTCAAGATTCAGCTAGGGCCCTGGCCAGTTTGACTCAGTGGATAGAGCATTGGCCTGTAGACTGAAGGGTCCCAGGTTTGATTCCGGTCAAGGGCGTGCACCTCGGTTGCAGGCTCCTCCCTGGCCTGGGCCCTGATTAGGGCTCATGCAGGAGGCAACCAATCGATGTGCTTCTCTCACATTGATGTTTCTCTCTGTCTTTCCTTCTCTCTTCCATTCTCTCTAAAAATCAATGAAAAAATATCCTCAGGTGAGAATTTAAAAAAAAAAAAAGATTCAGCTCAGGCAATATCTCCTCTAGGAAACCTTCTCTGAAGATATGGAAGCAACCTAAGTGCTCATCAATAGAAGACTGGATAAAGAAGATATGTTATACATATACAAATAAATATTACTTGGCCATAAAAAGAATGAAATCATATCATTTGCAACAACATGGATGGACCTAGAGGATACTATGCTAAGTAAAATAAGTCACAGAAAATAACAAATACCATATGATTTCCTTTATATGTGGGACCTAAAGAACAAAATAAATGAACAAATAAAACGAAAACAGACTCATAAATCCAGAGAACAAACTGATGGTTGCCAGAGATGCGGAGGGTTGGGGGACTAGGTGAAAAGGTGAAGGGATTAAGTACAGATTGGTAGTTACAAAACAGTCAATGGGGATGTAAAGTACAGCCTAGGGAATATAGTCAATATTGTAATAACTATGTATGGTGGCAGGTGGGTACTAGACTTATCAGAGGGATCACTTCATAAATTATATGTCTAACAACTATGCTGTACACATGAAACTATTATAAAATAATATTTAATGTCAACTGTAATTGAAATATATATATATATATATATATATGTATATATATATATATATATATATATATATATATATATATATATATATTGCAAAGAAACCTTATTTGGCCCTCTAGGTAGTGCTAAGGGCCCTTCCTCTGTGCTCCCAGGGGACCCTATATCTCCTATGCCATATAGCATTATATTGAAAATTTATTTCTGGCTCTCTCACAAGACAAGGGCTTCCAAAGGGAAGGGATTATGCGTTATCTTTGTATTCCCAGCATGTGGTTCAGAGGCTGGAACACAGTAGATAACGTTTGTTGAACTGAACTAAATTATTGAGAATCTCAGAAAACCAGCTCTCGCTAATAAGCTGGATTCTCTCTTAAAATTGTATCTGCTTTGGAATGTTTAACCTGGTCAGAAAAACATATCTGAAAAAGCCCTAGACTAAAAAGATTTTCAGTAGATTATGTGCTTGGAAACTTGGGATGAGTCCAGTAGAAACGTTCAACCCTTGTTGATATGCTCACTTTGCTCTCTCAGGTTGATATAAATACCACTTCTAGCATAATTCTTTAACTAATTTACAGAACTTTCCCCCTTTGTTCCATCATAGAAGATAGTAATAACAGTCTCATTGAAAAATAAAGAGACTGAAAAAAGTAATAGAGAAGCAATTAGATACGATATTTTCTTGCATTAAAAATATGCACAGTATGACTCCAGCTTTGAATAGAAAAAATAAATACCAACAATAGAAATGACCAAAGCCTGGATAGTAACTATACACCACATTAAACCTCTTCAGATGGCTTAATAGTCTCCCTTTTCATATATTGGGATACCTTGGAGTACTTTGAGGTCCCATATACTTTTCCCTCTATGATAGACAAAAATTAGACTAGCTCTCTTTAAGATATTTTATGCCAAAAAAATAGCATTTCTTTTTTTTCTTTTCTGAGGGTGTGTGTGTGTGTGTGTGTGTGTGTGTGTGTGTTAAGTGCACGTGGGGATTATCAAGGGATTTAATAAATTTAAAAAGTATGAGTTGCTTTAAAAAATCTTAAGTTACATTTAAACAAAGAAAACAATATAATTTTAAGGCTAAAAATGATTTTTTTTGGTCAAGAAGCCTTTTCATTGTCTGTGTTCTCTACCTCACTTTGAACATTTGAAGCACAAAGCATTTAATCAGGATGAGTTCATTCATTCATGTGTAAACCCTGAGGTGGTTTAAAAAAAATTCCATTTGTCATTAGAGAAAATGAACATCAAGCCACTTGCCTCAAATTACTGTGTTGTTGACAAAGTTGGAAACAGGATTTAGAATTTTCCTGCTAGATTTCCTTGGAGCTATGAAAGTCATTGAAATAACTTCGAACAATGTAATGAGTGTGAACACAGGTATGGGAATTTTTCTTAGCTGTTGTAACCTGCAAAGAGTTCCAAGGAAGTTCTGGGTGGGAAATAACAATTAGGACTGGGATGTTTTTCTCCAAGTAAGAGCCAGAGCTTCGAATATCTTGGTGCAGTTTGGTGCTTTAATTACTGTCTCTTCATATTTTATTTACCTTTATAAAGAAAGCTAATGTAGTCCACAAATTCCTTAACTGAACTTCCATTACCGTAGTTTGATCTCCAAAACCTGAGATTCCTTTGCTCCAACTAATTCTTTTTTTTCTACAGCTGTAATTGGCCATCTACCTTTAAAAATGCAAACATGTTACATGAACCAACCCCCCAAGAAGTCTCCCCCATTTCTGGAGTTGCTGTGTCCACACTTGCCCAACTCACATTCATGCCTGCCTAAGTGCCCTCTTATACACACACACACACACACACACACACACACACACACACACACACGTCCACAGGACACTCATACCGCCTTTGTGGCCAGCACCTGGCTCTTGTCTACTGATATTCCTCCAATTGACCTTTACAGATGTGCACATCAGAACCAACTGGAAGACTTTAAAACCAGATTACAGTCCCACACCCAAACTCTCCCAAATTCTGATTGAGTAGCACTAGAAAGACACTTGAGCTGATGTATTTTTTTAAAAGCTCCTCTGATGGATCTGATGCAAAGATGTCAAACTATAGAGCAGGAGGAAACCCTTAACAGACCCATTCTGAAAGGGTAGATGAAAGAGAGAGAGAGGCTCCTCACTGAATCAGCTTGTCTGATAATAATCACCTATGAGTTTATTTTCTAACAACTACTGGATATCTATTAAAATTTACCTATTTCACCCTGGCCAGTGTGGCTCAGTTGATTGGGCATCGTCCTATGCACTGAGAGGTTGATGGTTCAATTCCTGGTGTGGGCACATGCCTAGGTTTTGGGCTCCATGGTGGGGGGGCATACAGGAGACAGCCAATCAATGTTCTGCTCCACATGGATGTTTCTCTCTTTCTCCTTCTCCTTTCCTCTATCTCTAAAAATAAATTTATAAAAATATATATTTCAAAATTTACCATTCCTAGAAAAATATAACCTTCTAAAACTCAATCAGGAAGAATCTAAACAGCTCAATATGCCAGTAACTATGGAAGAAATTGAAGCAGTCATCAAAAAGCTCTGGCAAACAAAAGCCTGGGGCCAGATGGCTTCACAGGAGAGTTTTACCAAACATTCAAGGAAGAACTAAAACCTATCCTCCTCAGACTATTCCAAAAAATTCAAGAGGAAGGAACACTTCCAAGCTCCTTCTATGAAGTCAGCATCACCCTAATACCAAAACCAGATAAAGACAACACAATGAAGGAGAATTACAGGCCAATATCCCTCATGAACATAGATGCCAAAATCCTCAACAAAATTCTAGCAAATCGGATCCAGCAGTACATCAGAAAGATCATACACCATGACCAAGTAGGGTTTATCCCAGGAATGCAAGGATGGTACAATATCCGCAAATCAATAAATGTGATGCATCACATAAACAAACTGAGAGATAAAAATCACAGTCATATCAATTGATGCAGAAAAAGCATTTGACAAAATCCAACACCCTTTCTTGATAAAAACTCTCAACAAGGTGGGAATAGAAGGATCATACCTCAACATAATAAAAGCTATATATGATAAACCCACAGCTAACATCATACTCAATGGGCAAAAACTAAAACCATTTCCCCTAAGAACAGGAACAAGACAGGGATGCCCACTCTCACCACTCCTGTTCAACATAGTACTGGAAGTATTAGCCATTTCAATTAGACAAGAAGAAGAAATAAAAGGCATCCAAATTGGAAAAGAAGAAGTAAAGCTGTCCTTATTTGCAGATGACATGATATTGTACATAAAAAACCCGAAAGACTCCATCAAAAAACGAATATACTTAATAAATAAATTCGGCAATGTAGCAGGATACAAAATTAACGCCAAGAAATCTATGGCATTTCTATACACCAATAGTGAACATACAGAAAGAGAGACTAAAAAAGCAATCCCATTTACTATCGCACCAAAAAAAATAAGATACTTAGGAATAAACCTAACCAAGGAGGTAAAAGACCTATACGCGGAAAACTATAGGACATTGAAAAAAGAGATAGAGGAAGATGTAAACAGATGGAAGAACATACCATGTTCATGGATTGGTAGAATCAACATCATTAAAATGTCCATACTACCCAAAGCAATCTATAGACTCAATGCACTCCCCATTAAAATACCAACGGCATTGCCGAAACCGGTTTGGCTCAGTGGATAGAGCGTCGGCCTGTGGACTGGAAGGTCCCGGGTTCGATTCCGGTCAAGGGCATGTACCTTGGTTGCGGGCACATCCTCAGTGGGAGGTGTGCAGGAGGCAGCTGATCGATGTTTCTCTCTCATCGATGTTTCTGGCTCTCTATCCCTCTCCCTTCCTCTCTGTGAAATATCAATAAAATATATTTAAAAAAAAAAAAAAAAAATACCAACGGCATATTTCACAGACCTAGAAAGAACTCTCCAAAAATTCATCTGGAATAAAAAAAAAACCCGAATAGCCACAGCAATCCTGAGAAAGAAGAATAAAGTGGGAGGGATCTCAATACCAGATTTCAAGCTGTATTACAAAGCCACTGTCCTCAAAACAGCCTGGTACTGGCACAAGAACAGACATATAGATCAATAGAATAGAGTAGAGAATCCAGATATCGACACAAACCAATATTCGCAATTAATATTTGACAAAGGAGGCATGAGCATACAATGGAGTCAAGACAGTCTCTTCAATAAATGGTGTTGGGAAAATTGGACAGATACATGCAAAAAAATGAAACTAGATCACCAACTTACACCATACACAAAAATAAACTCAAAATGGATACAGGACTTAAATATAAGACAGGAAACCATAAAAATACTAGAAGAATCCACAGGCAGCAAAATCTCAGACATATGCCAAAAGAACTTTTTCACTGATACTACCCCTAGGGCAATGGAAGCCAAAGAGAAAATAAAAAATGGGACTACATCAAAATAAAAAGCTTTTTCACAGCAAAAGAAACCATCAACAAAACAACAAGAAATCCCACTGTATGGGAGAACGTATTTGCAAATGTTATCACTGATAAAGGTTTAATCTCCAACATCTACAGGCAGCTTATACAACTTAATAAAAGGAAGATAAATGATCCAAGAAAAAAATGGGCAACGGACCTAAATAGAATCTTCTCAAAAGAAGACAGAAGGAAGGCCAAGAGACACATGAAAACATGCTCAAAGTCACTAATTATCCAAGGGATGCAAATCAAAACGACAATGCGATACCATCTCACACCTGTCAGAATGGCTATCATCAACAAATCAACAAACGACAAGTGTTGGCAAGAATGCGGAGAAAAAAGGAACCCTCGTGCACTGCTGGTGGGAATGCAGACTGGTGCAGCCACTGTGGAGAACAGCATGGAGTTTCCTCAAAAAACTGAAAATGGAACTCCCATTTGACCCAGTAATCCCACTCCTGGGAATATATCCTAAGAAACTAGAAACACCAATCAGAAAGGATATATGCACCCCTATGTTCATAGCAGCACAATTTGCGATAGCTAAGATTTGGAAACAGCCTAAGTGCCCGTCAGCAGATGACTGGATCAGAAAACTATGGTACATCTACACAATGGAATACTATGCTGCCATAAAAAAGAAGGAATTATTACCATTTGTAGGCACCTGGATGGAATTAGAGAACATTATGCTAAGTGAAATAAGCCAGTCAATGAAAGAAAAATACCACATGATCTCACTCATTTGGGGATAATGAAAAACAGTATAAACTGATGATCAAAAAGATAGATACAGAGGCAGTAAAGTATCAAACAGACTGTCAAATTACAGCGGGAAGGTTAGGGAGAGGTGGGGGAAATAAGAGATCAACTGAAGGACTTATATGCATGCATATAAGAGTAACGAACAGATGCAAAACATTGGGGGGTGAGGGCATGTATGGGAGTGGGGTGGGAGGGGCAATGGTACGATATGTACACATATAATACCTTAATAAAAAAATTTAAAAAAAATAAAAAAATAAAGAATCATACAAAAAAATTTACCTATTTCTTGGGATATTGCCTTCTTGAGTAATTTTTGCTTCATAAATTCAGGCCTGTTTACCAATGGGATTTTTGCATTTCCTATTGACAGTAGTATAGACTTCTTCTTTATAAAAAAAAAAAAAAAAAAAAAGGAGAAAGGCCCTATGTAAGACATGAAAGGAATGCCTAATTTAGAAACCTATAATAGAAACTGTCTTAAAAAATTATTTGATAAGACCTGAGACAGCTTCTAAATGTCTTCCTACTTTTAAACCAATGTACTTGGTTGACAACAAACAGTAAACATTTTTAGGAAATGAAAATGCAATTGGTAACTAAAACTTGAAAGTTTTAGTTCATCTAAGACAGGCAAGTATTTTATACTAAATTATTGTACCACTCTGATCACTATTTCAAGAAATATCTTCTGCACAGTAGCCAAGAGGTAGAAGCAACTCATATGTCCACAAATGGATAAACAGACAAACAAATGTGATATATACATTTGTTGGAGCCTTAAAAAAGGAAGCACATTCTGACATACGCTAACCTTTGGAAGAACCTTGAGGCCATTATGCTAAGTGAAAAAGCCAATTTTAAAAAAAGGACAAATAGAAAACTTCCCCGACATGGTGAAAGAAATAGACTTACAAGTCCAGGAAGCGCACAGAACCCCCAAAAAAAGGAATCCAAAGAGGACCACACCAAGACACATCATAATTAAAATGCCAAGAGCAAAAGACAAAGAGAGAATATTAAAAGCAGCAAGAGAAAAACAGTTAATTACCTACAAGGGAGCACCCATATGATTGTCAGCTGATTTCTCAACAGAAACTATGCAGGCCAGACGGGAGTGGCAAGAAATATTCAAAGTGATGAATAGCAAGAACCTACAACCAAGACTACTCTACCCAGCAAAACTATTATTCAGAATGGAAGGTCAGATAAAGAGCTTCACAGATAGGAAAAAAGCTAAAGGAATTCATCACCACCAAACCAGTATTATATGAAATGCTGAAAGGTATTCTTTAAGAAGAGGAAGAAGAAAAAAGTAAAGAGAAAAATTATGAACAACAAATACATATCTATCAACAAGTGAACCTAAAAATCAAGTGAATTAAAAACCTGAGGAACAGAATAAACTGGTGAATATAATAGAATCAGGGTCATAGAAAGGGAGTGGACTGATAATTCCCAGGGGGAAAGGGGTATGAAGGGTGCAGGAAGAGACTGGACAAAAATCGTACACCTATGGATGAGGACAGTGTGGTGTGAGGTAAGCGCAAAGGGTGGGGTGGGAACCGGGTGGAGGGGAGCTAAGGGGGGAAAAAGGAGAAACAATTGTAATAATCTGAACAATAAAGATTTATTAAATTTTAAAAAAAGGACAAATACTGTATGATTCCACCTATATGAGGTACTAGAGTAGTCAAATTTATAGAAGCAGAAAGTAGAATTGTGATTGCGAGGAGCTGAAAGGAGGGGGAAATGGTGAGTTGTTATTTAATGGGTATAGAGTCTGTTTTCCAAGGTAAAAATGTTCTAGGGCTTGGTTGCACAACAATGTACATTTACTTAACACTACTGAACTCTACACTTTGAAATGGTTGTGATGGCAAATTTCATGCCATATGTTTTTTACCACAACTTAAAAGGAGAAAATAATGTCTTCCAGTTGAAAAGCCAAGTGCCGCACAGAAGCTTGAATGGATCAGAGTCAGCCTAATTCTTATCTAGGAGGGATCAGATTCAGGCCAGGGTGTCTCAAGGATATATTTCTGAGGGCCTTACATTTCTAGATCTGGTTAGTCTCCTATCAGGCCAATGTTGTTCCCACTATTATTAAGGATGCCCTAGAAATTTGACTCTGAAGCATAACTCATCAAATATGGCACCTATGGGTTTTCTGGGTCAGGACCAGAATAGGCAACTCACCATTTGTCAAACTTGAGATATCTTTAACTTATTCCTGATGAATAACTCACCTGATTATCCCTATATCTTACAATCTCAGACGCTGGGAAGTTGTGACACCACAAGTCACTAGCAAGAGATGAGGCAAGTGGCTTTAAGCCCAGTCCACATGTTCCCCACCCTACCTGTTATCCTTGCATATCTTAGAGATATTGATGGAAACAGGGTTAAAGGTCTACCTCTGAAATCTACTTAAAGATTCCTGTTTGGGAATTCAAATTTATGTGTTATCTTTTCACTGCCAGCTTTCTTAATGGAATTAGAGAAAGCACCTTTCTAAAGAATGAAATAAGACAGATTCTTGAGCCCAACAAAACCAAGTAATAATCGTATTTGATGACTTGTTTTGTAGCAAGCACATTTGTCTAAACTTGTTAAAATATGCAATCTGAAACTTGCTAATATCTACATAGCAAAAGTTCACATCACCACCACACCTTTTCTTCCCTCTCTGACTCTTTGCATGCTATTTTCAAGTGACAAATGCTTCTTTTATTGGATTATGCCTTTGCAACCCCATCTTGCATGCCTATAACCCAGTTCACATACAGATTCTGAAATTGAGTATGAGGAATGAAACTGGTTTTAGGTTGCAAATACTGCTTCATGTTCACACCATTTCCCCAAGTGCTAAACCATCCCCACAGAACAGGACTGACACCTTTTAGTAAGAAAGTTCTCAGGTGCGGAAAATCGTGGCTATTTTACTATCATCTTTAAAAGTTTCTGGTATAGGTTGCCCCAGTAATCAAGAACATAACTGCAGGAAAGCCAGGAGTGAGACTAAGCTAGGAATTTTCAACTTTTTTCATTTCATGACATACATAAACTAATTACTAAAATTCTAATTACACCAAAAAACTAATTACACCAAAAAATGTATTTCCAACCTGACAAAAAAATGTAATTTTGATTCCTTTACACCAGATGGCTATTGTATTGCCTGTTGTCAATTTTTTTATTTTACAATCTAAGGAAAAGAAGTGGTCAGTGCCCCTGACTAAATACATAGTCAGGTACTGCATGTTTTAAAAATTATTGTCACACACTGGTTGAAAATCACTGGACTAAGCTAATGATTGTCAGATTGTAAGATTTTAGCTAAGAAAAGCAAGGGTTAATTTGTTACAGTATTTGCAACATGGTTTACTTGTCATCGAGTGGACACAGATTACAATGTCACCAATCTATATATATAAAAAGCTAATATGCAAATTGTCCCCTCGGGAGTTTGACTGGGAGACTGGGAGTTTGATTGCCCGCTATGCTGTGCACTGACCACCAGGGAGCAGCGCGGAATGAAGGAAGGCCCTGGCTGGCAGCTGGAATATCTGTGTTTTCCGATGGTCTTAGGCTCTATCGCTTCAGTTCTCAACCTGTGGGTCGCGACTAGCAGGGTCACCTAAGACCTTCGGAAAACACAGATATTTACATTAAGATTCATAACAGTAGCAAAATTACAGTTATGAAGTAGCAACGAAAATAATTTTATGGTTGGGGGTCACCACAACATGAGGAACTGTATTAAAGGGTCGCGGCATTAGAAAGGTTGAGAACCACTGTGCTAGATAGTTGTGACTTCCCACCAGCTGCTTCATTAACTTGCTCTGTCCACTTTAATTTATATTGCTCAATTAGTTCAATATTCAAGTGAATCCTCCCTTTCAAGTACGAGTCAAAAGGGGCAATCACTTCTTGAACTGGGAGCTTGGAGCCAAGCTTGATGCTTTACCAGTAATTTCTGGTGGTTTCTCCATATGCATTTCACTGTCCTTAATCAAATTAACTGTCAAACATTGCTTGCAATGAACCTGATTAAAAATTTTCAATTTCTTGGGGGAAAAAAATAGATACAGAGGCAAAGAAGCATTGAAGAGACTGTCAAACTACAGCGGGAAGGCAGGGGAGGTTGTGGTGGGGGGGGGGGCTGTAAGAGATCAACCGAAGGACTTGTAAGCATGCATATAAGCATAACCAATGGATATAAGACACTGGGCGGGGAGGGGCAGGTAAAGGCATGTACTGGGGGGTAGGGGAGGCTGGCGGGGAGGTCAATGGGGGAAAAAAAAAGGAGACATAGGTACTACTATTTGTAATACTTCAAACAATAAAAAAAAAAAATTTCAATTTCTTAGGGGGAACTTGACTTGAGATTCTTGCCACTAGTAAAACTATTTTTGTTTCCAGGCACATACCAGGTTACAGTAACAGAGATATTAAAGAATTGACAAATTACTCATTTAATTGCAGCTTATAATATTCAACTAGTGGATATTACTGTAAAGTCCTATGTTTGATAATTCATTGCCAAGAACCACTGTCTCCGAAGTTTCACTTATAAAGAATAAAAGTCCTAAAATAGTAGAAGTAACAAATAAACTAATATCATGCCACTCAGCAATTCATAAAACATTTGCCTAATACACTCACTCTTACTTTTTTTAAAATATATTTTTATTGATTTTAGAGAGGAAGAGAGAGGGAGAGAGACATAGAAACATCAATGATGAAAGAGAACCATTGATTGGCTGCCTCCTGCACGCCCCCAAATGAGAATCGAGCCCGCAATCCAGGCATGTGCCCTTGACCAGAATCTAACCCAGGACACTTCAGTCTGCAGGCCGACGCTCTGTCCACTGAGCCAAACCAGCCAGGGCTCACTCTTACTTTTAACATCGTAAATACTTTTAAAATATGAGATCAGGTCCATTTCTCTTTAAACAAATTTCTGCTATAAAATTGTTTCAACTTTGCATTAAGAAAGCAGCAGTTTTTAAAGCATTATTTCATGGAAAAATAACACATTATCATAGAAAACTTTCCATTTTGCTGCTTCCTCTAATTTCTCTGTACACTGTCCAAAGCTATTTCATGCCGTATGAGAAACATTTCTCCTCTTCTTTGTCTCTACTTACATTTCTTTACGATTTAAGTTCTTTTAAGGCCTACTATTGTACTCGCTGAGCCTGTGTCCCCTTTCATTTCTCTGCTTTCAGGGCAGAGTGGAGTTTCTGAAGGAGAGCGATATTTACTGGGAAGGTTAACTTCATTAGGCTTCCTTTACCATAGAAAGCCCTTCAAAGTGACTTAAGCACCTTGGTGCTTCAGAATCCTAATTTTTTCAGTTCTCAAACACCTGCCTTCACTTTATGATTCGAGATAAGTCACAGGTAGCTAATTTCCTCCCAGAAGTTCAAAAGGAGTGATGGGCATAGGCACAACAACAAATGTCTGCCCAGTCAAAAAGCTCTCGTGGAGGAAAAGTTCTTCATTATTTTTATAATCACATTAGAGAAGCTTAGCAGCACTGTTACACGGCAGATATGGGAATACTTCGTACCACCTGTATGTTCTGTCCTCTCTGGTTTCTGTTTTCTTCCACCCACGTCTTCCTCTGGCTGTTTGCCAACGATACCAACACTTGTTGAGGTGGGGCTGAGAAACTGAAATTGCTTCATATTCAGCTTTGGCCCTTTGGGCTCTCTCTATCCCCCAGCGAGGGTTGGACTGGAAAACAGCTTCCTACCAGGAGCAGATAGGTGTGACAATGCACTTCTCTCCCTGTCCGGGTGTGATTTGCGATTGTAAGACCAAAGAGTAGATTTGGCTTTAGCAGGCATTGACTATATTTTCTTTTCAGAAGACTTATTGAACACTCGGTTTTGTTCTGTGCTGAGCTCAGCCAGTAATATAAAAACTCATTTACTGCACTGTAGGTCTTTTCTTTCTCAAAAAGACTGGTTGCCCGTCTGGAAAATGACTATTCGATAAGAATGATGAGGTAGAGTTACACTCGCCTTCAAAAAGAGAGCACAGCAGTATCCCTTAATCTCAGAAATGGGTTTGTTTGACTGAGTACAGACATTCTAATGCTACATGAAGGCAAGTTGGCTAGTGGACATTGGTCCAGCTTATTTCTTTGAAGTTAGCAGGATCTCAATTATTCTTTATTCTTTCAAATGTAACCCCAATGTGTACTATATTGAATGACCTGAGGCCAGTCTTTCTTGGTTCTCTGTGTGAGAAGGACTTTAAGAGAAGGCTGCCTGCCTCAATAACTGCTAAGGTTCCTGGGACCTTAGACCTTAGGGATCCCAGCTACTGCTCCAGGTTTCAATCATGTATTCATTCCACTGCCCTTCAGCTCTGATGACCAAGGAGTAACATGATATAGTAGAAAAAAAACACTGAGATGGGGAGTCAGAAATTCTGGCTTAGAGTCCTGCTTCTTGCAGTTTTATTAGCTGTGGCTTTGGGCAAATCATGACATTTTTCTCTGCTTCCAGATTTGACTCTCTAATATGCCATGGCTGAACAATTTGGTTTCAAAGATTGCACCCAATTCTGTCATCAAGATTTGGTGGTTCTATTTGATTTCCTAATTTGTACTAAGGGGGTAAGCCCCTGGCTGCAAACTTCATGATCAGAAATCAGACACTTCCTGCTTTAAGAAATGGCTTTACAGAACAGGAAATGTCATCTTATCCAAACTCACCAAAATGTAGGACACTGGGTAGGATGAGGTATGTGTAGCCCAGTGCTGGAAGGCACGGTCTGGAGCCAGATTGCTCAGATTTGAATTGAGTCACTCTTTGATTTCGGGAAAGTTACTTAAACCTCTCTGTGCTTCAGTATTTGCATCTAAAAACGGGATTATTAATAGTCCTCTTTCATCAGATTGCTACAAAAATGAAGTGAACTAGTACATATAAAATCCTTAACTAATACATAACACTAACTACGTTATAGGTGGTAAGTGTTAACTTCTCTCTGGATTTCCCCCAGTAATAGTCTGTATATCATATGCAAATAAGGGCAGGCAACTTACTGTCTTTTAAGGCAACACATTCAAACTTTGGACCATTTTATTGTTAGAAGGTTCTACCTTACAATTAGAATTCATTCCTAAATAAAGGTTATCTCTCTATCTTATATTAATTTGTAACATCTCTTACATAAACACTATACAGGCATTTCTGGGAACTAAGACATATACTGGCAAACTCTACCTCTGTCTCTAATAACTGTTTATCCCATAGAGGGAAAGAATAGAGACTTGGCTCCAAATACTAGTAAACTCTTCCCCTGTAGTGAGTCAAGACGTTTGTCTAATTACTGGGATTTTGTTTTATTTTTATTAGGAATTCCAAACCTTCTGGGTATAGGGAATAGAATTAAAATGGATTTCTATAGCATGTTATAACATAAAATAAGTTGCTCAGAAGGGAAGGATACTCTGAACAGTGTCAGCTGTGATTTCTAAAGTCTGACTCCTGACCATTAAGTATCAACAGTGGTCCTGTGGGGCCTAGTTCTTGGTCAAAACTGTGATGAGGCCTAAGGATTTGTGTATCAACTAGTTCCCCTACAACTTCATTAAATAAAATAAGGCTAAGCTACATTTTGTGATTTGTCTTTCATTCAAGGGATTTTATTTATTTTTTATTTCTTTAATCCTCACCTAAGGATATGTTTTTATTGATTTTAGAGAGAGGAAGGGGAGGGGGAGAAAGAGAGGAGAGAGAGATCTATTAATTGCTTCCCATATGTGCCCCAACCAGGGATCAAACCTGAACCCTAGGTATGTTCTCTGAACGGAAATCAAACCCACAACCTTCTGGTGTACTGGACGATGTCCCAGTCAACTGAGCCACCTGGCCAGGGCCATTCAAGGCATTTTACAAGAAAGATTCATCTGATCCACTCAGTCACTTTAGATGACTCAGCTAACTAGAATGGTCACAATCATCAGGATCAGTTCAGGATCCTCTGATGAATGACACTAAGACGGCTCAGAACACCTGGCACAGCTAGCTCTTAGCTGGGTTCACCGAATCTTTCCTTTATTCCTAGGTTCTCTAAAGATATCATGGTAACCCATATTATAAATGCACCGCCACCAGGCTTCAATGGTACTCTTTTAAAACCAAGTCTGTTACTAGTATATTGCCTTTCTACTTCTGCTAATTAGAGCTATTCACACTTTAACATCAAAGGTTACCTTTAAATAACCTAACAAATTAATGAGCCTTGGGTTACTATTAAAAAGAAAAATTAGCATCTGGAATCAAAAGAACTTTGTTCAAGTCAATTTAGCTCTAAGAGTCCATGATTAAATCTACTCAAGTGTTCTGGGGCCTCAGCTCTCTCACCTACAAAATAGACACACTGCCCTGGCCAGTGTGGTTCAGTTCGCTGAGCATCATCCTGTGCACCAAAAGGTCATTGGTTTGATTCCTGGTCAAGGCACATGCCCATGTTGCTGGTTCAATCCCTGGTCAGGATGCACATGGGAGGAAACCAATCAATGTTTCTCACATCAATGTTTCTCTCTTTCCCCTCCCTCTCCCTTACATTCTCTCTAAAATCAATAAACACATAGTAAAAACAAAAAAAACAAAAAACAACAACTAATAAAATAGAGACAACTAACAGAGATGACAATTAGGCTTCATCAATGAGCAGTGGCTGCTGGGAGGTAGGTTAAGGACTCTGAAGCCAGGTGTGCAACTCAGGATGAAAGAAAGGTCTTCCAAGAAGAAAGAAGGAATACACATGGCACATATTTGCCATCCCTGGACTTTAAAAATATTCACCCGAGGATTGTATAAATATAAAACAAAAGATAATAAGTTGATCTTTTAAGCCAAGTTGTATCCAAATACTACTATCAGGTTTATTAGTTTCGCTAGAGGCCTGGTGCATGAAATTCATGCACTGGGGGGCGGAGGGTGTCCCTCAGCCCAGCCTGCACCCTCTCCAATCTGGGATGCCTTAGGGGATCCGACTGCCGGTTTAGGCCCGATCCCTCTCACAACCCAGGACTTTTGGCTCCCAATCGCTCACCTGCCTGCCAGCCTGATCACCCCCAACCACTCTCCTGCCAGCCTTATTGAAGCCTAACTGCTCCCCTGCCAGCCTGGTCGCTCCCAACTGCCTTCCCCTGCAGGCCTGGTCACCCCCAACTGCTCTCCCCTGCAGGCCTGGTTGCCCCCAATTGCTCTCCCCTGCAGGCCTGTCCTCCCCAACTGCCCTCCCTCCCCTGCTGGCCTGGTTGCCCCCAACTTCCCTCCCCTGCCGGCCTGGTTGCCCCCAACTGCCCTCCCCTGCAGGCCTGGTCCCCCACAACTGCCCTCCCTCCCCTGCTAGCCTTGTTGCCCCCACCACCCTCCCCTGCCGGCCATCTTGTGGTGGCCATCTTTTACCACATGGGGCAGCCATCTTGTGTGAGGGTATGAGGGTCAATTTGCATATTACCTCTTTATTATATAGAATTACTAATAATGGGCTGTTAAAAGAGAAATGAAAGGAGATAGCTGCCTATACCTTCTGTATTCAAATCAAATTCTTTGTATGGTAGCATTATCAGTGGTCCTCTAGAGATAAAACCTTTGTTCCATATGCTCTCTAAGTGAATGAAGGTGGGGTGAATGGGGTAGATTTCAGACAAAGTGGAGAAAAACTATGCACTGGCAGGCTCAAGACAGAGATGCCATGGGAAGCGAGAGGTAGGGCCTCAGAGTGCTCCTTACATTATTCCATGTTGGCAGCCACCTACTTTGCCTAGGCATTGGGCCAGCTCTGGCAGGAGATTGGATCAAGGCTATTTGCATGTCTGTTTTTCAGGACCTTAAGTTTTGTCTACCCATATAAAATGAGGAGGAAATCAATGCAATCAATGCAGAGAACTTAATTTGGGAGGTGGAGGTGAAGGAAAAGAAGACAAATTGCTTGCTTTCAATGAAGTACAAATTTTATTTCCTATAAAGTATGACAAAGACCTTCAGTGTTTTAGTGTTTCAAGAGATAATGACAAAAATAGAAACACATATCTGCTACATTGCAAACATAGTACTGGGTACTGTCATTTCTGTGTTATGTCATTTAATCCCTATCAGCTCTATGAAATGGAATCTAGGGCCTGGAGATGTCATGTGTCTGGCCCAATTTCCCAGGGCCAAAACTGACCAAGCCCAGCCTTAGAATCTTAGGCCCTGATGCAAAGTATGTGGGAAGAACAAGAAATTTTAAATAGTGCTGGCCACTCTGTATTGAAACTCTTCTATAAATAGTTCCCTGATTATTTCTAATTCCCATTGACTCAGTATAATGCAAGCTATTCAGCAATGTAATACAGATAGATATTTCCTTTTAAAAATATTGCACAAATACATGATTTCCTGCTTCTGTCCACCCTGTAGGAAAAGTAGGAAAAGAGCAAGGTAATAGGAATTTACCTCCAAGCTATAAAACCTTCCTATTCTTTTAGTAATCAAAAAGGGGAACTCCTAGTTACCAAGGAGACCATAATATACTCCATTAGAGTCAAGTACAACACTTGGGTTGCCTGGCTAGAGAATGCCAAAAGAGCAAAGGAAAATATTATCATTGCTGAAATCATTTGATGTCTATGACTAATAAAAAAACATGTTGGCAAATTGAATTTTTAGAAGTGCCCAAAGGGTTTGGTTAAAGCTGTGAATGAATAGTATACAGTAGTTCTGTCTGGAGAAAAGAGGTGGGTGGGTGAAAGATGATGTTAAACTATTTTAAAAAGTATCTGAATACCCCAGGTGGGTGGGTCCAACAGAAATCTTAAACAACCAATCTAGGTCCTTTATTCAATTTTTAAAATTTTAGATTTCCCCTCCCCTTTTCCTTACAGCTAACTAGCAAAGTTGGTTCATTTTGAGTCACATTATCCTTGAATTCTAAAGGACCCACAGGCCTTGTTGGCCTTGCCTAACATCTCGCAAATACCGGATTTATCCTTAAAGAATCCCTGACAACTATACCCACCTTAGAGACTGTGAGGGCTGAGATGTCTATTCATGTATGTGCTGTGTCCCTTGGGAGTTAGAGGAAGCCAGAGGGAAAGAGTTGGGGGTAAGTCAGACCTCTAATTACCTCTTAACCCAGGTCCCAGAGGTTGCAATGGGCCTGCCTGAAGATGTTCATCCAGTCTCTGCTTGATCATTCCCAGAGCAGGAGGGCTTTGCCAGGACCCATCCTATCTTGTTATGCATGGACACAGCTCTGATTGTTGGAGGGTGCTCTCTCGTGCTGTGCCAAAATCTGCTTCCTTGTGTTTTCTAAGCATTGTTCCTCATGGTATCTCTAGAACAATGCTGTTTGACTCAACTTCCTCCCTTCTGGAATAGTCGCCTAGATAACTGAAGTCAAATGTCTTGACTCCCAGGTATACTGTCTTCTTTGGACTAAATATTCTAGTTTCTTTCTCAGATCATAAGTCAAATACACAGCAGTTACAACAATATTAAGAGGCAGAACATATCATCACTATAAGAGAAAGGCAAAGCCTGAAAAACTAGAATTTTTTTAAAAAGAGAGTAAAATCTTTTAACTGAAAAGCTACAAATTTTAACTGATATTGAGAAACACTGTCTTTCCACTGAGTTCCTCCATGCTATCTATCAAGTCATCCTGGCAAAACAGAAATGTAGCTTTTTCTTCCTAATACCACACCAGCAACTAATGATCATTCATCATTTCTCACCAAGTAGCATTTATTTTTTGCCTTTGTTTACCGTTAATGCCTACCTTGAGAAAAGGTTCTGGAAAAGTATTTATCTGCATAGGAATGTTTGTGGCATGACTTCAAAATTTGAATACTAACCATTAAGAATTAAGGGAAGGGCAATGCAAGAATACTAAATTTTTTAGTTCTTTTTCCCAATATTTTATTTTGCAAAAATTCTAAATATACAGAAAAGTTGAAATAAATTTATAGTTAACACCACTATACTTAATAACTGGATACTACAATTATCATTTTGCTATCTTCAATTTGTCGCATATCAGTTTCTTTATCCATCCATCAACCAGTCTTACTTTTATTCGAAGATCAGCGGAAGTTGCCTTCATCAGCACACCTAATCCCTAAAACTTCAGCATGAATATCATTATCAGTTCTTTTTTGATACTTTTAATTAGCTCTCTGTTTTGAACCCTTCTTGCTCTTCTTTTCCTCATTCCCTCCGCTTTCTCAATTTTTATTTCTGCATCCTTCCTCCCACTGTCTATCCCCAAAGTCCTAAGCTTCAAAAAGGAAAGTATGAAAAATATGAGCATGGAGCAGTCTTGAAGTAGCATCAGAAAAGGTCACCAATGATCACACAGGGCCCCACAGCTACTATCAACACAGACCTGGGACGGACAAGGCCCTCATGAACAAGCCAGTGCTAACCAACTTACAACAGAGCGGGGTATAGATTAGCATGCCCACTTAATAATTTACTACGAGAAACCCAGCTATCAAATACCCAGTCTCCCCCTGAACTAACCTACATAACAGACCAAACTGTGAGGGTTTTGGTGAATAGACTCAGAAGCAGGAAATTAGTTAGACGGTCTTAGTGGCATGAAGCGGAGACCATAAGGTCTCGTTGATGTTTTGACAGCTGGCCGGCACAGGACCTGACACCAAAGGGATGCTTCAGAAATCAGTGCAATGATGACATGAGTAGGTGGGTGAACACTAACTACCACTGCCACACAACTAGGCCCCTCTCACCTGGACTGCGCTGGCTGAACCCAATTCCACCCCTCCAACTCCCTTACGAGAACTTCCGTGACTGCCATTCCCCTTTGAGTAATGCATTCTCTTGTAGCCATGTGCATGCCATTAATTAAGCTTTCATCAAGTCCTGATCTTCCTGCTTTGGTCTGGAAAACAACCAGTCTCTAACATGGGAGGTCTGTGTCTTTTTAATCCCATCCTTGATAAACTGATTTTACTGGCTTTACTCTCATAAAAAGGGCGTGATCCCCTACTGCCCGAGTGTATTCCTTTCAAAGACCAGGGAACACCATCTTTCCTGGTGAGCAAAAACCATTCCTTTCCCTATCTTGAGATTTATGTCTGATAAGAAATGTTAGTGATTTCTTTTCTGGACTTCCTAATTACCAGACCACAGAGACTTGGCAAAGTGAGCTCCTAGGTGGAAAGGCAGGACACAAAAGTGCAAATGTAGGACTTTTCACAATAATCAGCTTCTCCATAGTTACAGGTAAATCCAATTTTAACAAATTAAATCCATTTTGAAATCCATAAAAGGATCTTCCCAGCCATAAAGTCTCAAGGTAAATCCTTTGGGTATATAACAATTTCCTAATGTAGTTCTTTCAAAGGTTTGGATGTCATAAATCATATTATTTTATTAGTGCCACAGTGCACAGATTCGTGAACATTGAAAGGAAATTAATTAGAAGGTGGCTGGCAGGGCAGGACTGGGCAAGATGGGCCGGACATGCCCTGGAGCCAATCTCCCTCTGCCCCTTCCTGGCTGGCTGCACCTGGGGGGGCACCATGGCTCAAATGGCGTCTGCAGAGTAAGCAGGTTCCCTCCAGCAGTTGGGGTCCCTCAGCCTGGCCTGCGGGGATAGGGCCGAAACCAGCTCTTCGACAGCCCCCGAGGGGTCCTGGATTGCAAGAGGGTGGTTCTCGGGTGACGCACCCTAGAATCGGGTTCCCTCCTCTCTGGTTCCGGGGTGCATCACCTGAGAACCGCCACTGCCAAGTCACCGCAGTTCGGCAGCTCCTGTGTTGAGTATCTGCGCCCTGGTGGTCAGTGCACGTCATGCCTACCGGCCAGTCAGACGGTCACTTATATATATATATATATATATATATATATATATATATATATATATATAGATAGCAAGGAATTCCTGTCCTCTATTGTCTAAAAACCATTCCTTCCCTGACGACTTTCCCTGTATAAATACCATAGTAAATATCTGTAAATATCAGCATTTCATGGTAGCTTCACGCTCTTTCAAATATATTTGAATGCAAGCCATTATGGTATTAGGGTGAAAATGACTCAGAATCAAGGCTTTGGCTCTTTCATGTGAATGTTTACTTACAGATTGGGAAAAAATCCAATACTTTTAGGCATTGGCACCTCAGTGGTAAAATCCCAACTGACAACGAGAGGTCTTCTCTAATTCCGTCCCTTATAAGCAACCAAAACACAAGGTTCAGATCCAGATAAAAACCCTTCAAGAAGGTAAAAGAGCTCAGCCAGCGTGGCTCAGTGGTTGAGCTTCGACCTATGATTCAGCAGCCAGGTTGGATTCCCCGTCAGGGCACATGCCTGGGTTGCAGGCTTGATCCCCAGTAAGAGGCGTGCAGGAGACAGCAATCAATGATTCTCTCATCATTGATGTTTCTCTCTCTCTCTCCCTCTCCCTTCCTCTCTGAAGTCAATAAAAACATATTTAAAACAAAATAAGGTAAAAGATACCACGATGCAGAGAGCAGGCTTTGATGGTTAGTGACTCAGGCTCTCTGACAGCAGCACACGCTCAGTCTCACAGCCTCAAACAGGACTCAATCCAAACAAACAGGGAGCATTTCATCTAAGCCAGGCTTCAAAGGCCAGGTTCGTTCAGACATCATTAGTTCTTTTTATTCCTTTGATGTATCTGTCTCTAGTGACGGAAACTCTTTTTTTTTTTTTTTTTTTAAGAAACTAAAGCACAAAAGGAAACTGAAAAAGCTACAAACTGATTTGGCAACAGCTAAGCAAGAGTCTGCCATCACAGTCCTGGAGCTCAATGAGAAGATAAAGGCTCTATGTGAAGGAAAGCCAGCCCCTAGAGGTCAGTATCACCACGTGACAGTCACTGGCCCATGGTCCTGGGTGGTGTATATAGTTTTATTGGCAACCAGGCAAGAAGCAAGGCCACAGTGCCAGGCGCACACTGGCCCAGCAGCATGCTGACCTGGCCTGACCTCCATTCGGCATGAATGGCGATATCACAGGAACTACTCCCCCAGACGAGGTTCCTTTCACCATAAGAGAAGCAGAGAATGAATGAATAAGCGGTTCTTTAAAGGAAAGTCTCTGAAGCTGAGGAGCTGGACTGAAATAGATCTGATTCATGTCTTTGCATAAGCTGGGTGGCAGGGAGGGAAAGACTGGGCCTAAGAAGGAAGACCCAAGGCCCCCAAGAGAAGGGGCTCTGGAGCTGGGCAAGGAGAGGGACTCATCTAAAAGTGTACATGGGTTTATAGACTAAGCAGGCACAGGGAAGGAAAGAAATTAGTGCTTTAACAATAGGCAAATGAGCCTGAAACGAGAAGGGAAGGCTGGTTGGGGACAAAATCTGGGTGGTTCAGAAAAATTTTAATAGCCACTTTGGTTTGGAATTTTTGGTGGCGTTATTGTTGTGTATATATATTTTTTATTTTATTTAGTATTCTCTAAGAGACTATAAACACACATTGGGGGGAGGAGGAGGATATCCAAAACCTCAGACTGTCATTAGCAATAATACAAGTTAACATTTAATACCATGTGCTAGGCATTTTGCTAAGTATTTCACGTGTATTTAGTTTTCAGAAGTCAGTACATTTATGGCTTCTACAAGAATAAGCAGAGGCTTAGAGATGCCCATTCCCTTGCCCCAGGTTAGATGTGTCTGAGCAACACCTGGGCACTCAGCCTCCAGACAGAAATTAACCGAGCCCAGGCTGCCTGTGCAGCTCGAGGCCAGTCAGGCCTCTCGTTTCTGCTCTGCAGCAGTGGTAGCACACTCCCTCCTGCCTGCTGGATCTCTTACAAAACTGTGATTCCCTGGGATAAATGTCTCCCTTTGATGTGTGGCACTCTTGTAAAGCCAAACACATGCCATTGTTCTTACTCTGGCTTCCTTTATTACTCATAAGTAATTCTGGAAAAAGAGGAGGAGCGTGGAAATAAACGGGAGGAGGAGAAAATAGGCAATGTGGTGGCTTAAGAAAGTGAGACACTCCCAGCATCCTGACAACATGGTAAAGCTTCTAATATGGATTTGGTTTTAATTTTCAGTTTTGAATAGCACTTTCCCAGGGTTGAAATGGCATATAACAGCCACCTTGAAACGTACGCTGAAGGTCAATTTGTTTTGCTCTTTCCACAGAAAATAAAGATAGTTTATGAATTTGCTTTTACTATCATGAAACCTAAAAGAATAAAATCTGTCAGAGAATCCCATCCATTTAAAGGTCTTTATTCTAAGGCATCATAGCCAGATTTCAACTCAGCTGCATAATAAGAAGCTGAGAGTGATTGTACAGCACACTGGAGAAAGCTCTCCAGCTCACTTGAGAGAAGCTTTCAACTTCTCCACTATATTTTTAATCTAGTGGGGAAAAATATATATTATTTCAAGGTAGCTAATTCTCATTACTCGCTTTTTGACAAAAATAATTTCATTTGCTATCTAATGATAATTTTGTCCCTTTAATATTTTGATAGGTCAAAATTAAAATAATACAGAGGTACCAGGACTCTCATGCTTTGGGAGAGAATAAAAAACATTAAATCCCACCTTTCCTTCTTTGCCCATTATTTTCTATATTTCTGTTTAAAAAACAAATTTATAGTATGGTGGGGGGGGGGACTACTGTATTATGAACAGATACAAATTTCAATAAAGCCAGGTCTTCCACGTTCAATTACGGTTGAAAACAGGACTTCCTTTTGGGCCTACATGTTGCTTCTCTGATTTGGTGGTGAGAAAAACTGAGTCTGTGGACTGACATATAGGACTAAAGTCTTAAATTAAATATTTGCACATTCTTATTCTCCCAGAGGCCCCAAGCAGCCTCACCCTGAATCCAGTAGCCCAGAAGACTGTCAAGGCCGTTGTGGTCCCAGATTAATATTAGCTCTTATTCTCAGAGACTTTGGTCACCTTGCCCTACCTATCAATTCACTCCAAAGTAAAGTCCGGAACGATGTCGGTAACTCTCACATATAATGACCCCCACTTAACCACAGAATGATTATAGCTGAGCCACCTCCCATACACATTCCTCAACCAGAACACCACCCTTCCCCTAGTTATCGTCTGTCCTTTTACAAAATGTTTGTTTTCAGTTCTCAGACCTTTGTTTGCAAATGACAGATGCTCCAGTCATAACAGCTTAAGGAGAAAGGGTGATTTATTGTCACGCATGTAAACAAACTGAGCAAGGGCATACCATTAGTCTTGGAGTCTGATAGGTTCAGGGTCTCAATATCTCATCTCTGCTTCTCTCTGCATTGGGACTCCATCCTCTCAAGCAGGATGTCAGAAGAGACTAGAAACATGGCCCCAAGAGGTGATGGGCTGTCCTCTTTACCTGTCCTCCAGAGAGGAGAGAAAGCATTGTTTCCCAGCAGCTCCAGTTAGAAAAAAGGATAAGAAAGAACTCTGTCCTGGCATGGGTTGGGTAGCCCTGAGGGTATATGAATAATCTTTGTGACCAGGGTAGGGAACCATGGTTGGACAAGCTTCGGTCATGCACTGGCCACTGGATGATGGTGTAGAGGGAAACAAGGGTGGGGAAGGGGAATGTTCTGACTGATTGTTACTACAAGGCTAGATTGGGAGAAAAGCACTTCCTTAGCGGAAGGGATATCCCATTACTGAAAAGAAAGAATGAAGGACCAAACCAACCTGTCTAATACATTCTCATTGGTGGTCAAATTAAAATGTAATGCTTAATGAGTCACCCATCCTTGAGTATTTGTGCTTTTTAAGTAGATTCTTTTTGGTGAACAAAAGAACTTAATGATCCAAGAAATAAATGTCCAATGGTATAATTTCAGACCCCATAATAGACTGAGAGTAAACCACTTTGGGAAAGGGGTCCCCTTCCAGTCTCAATCAAGTGACATCATAGTCACCTACTCCAAAAGCCTGTCTTATTGTAACATGAAACTGCAAGAGGGGAAAACAGTGCTGATTCTAAATGACATTTTAACTGGATTAACATAAAGCTACTTCTCTGTTATAGTTACAGACTGATGCCTACAGTCCTAACTAGCAGTTTAATGAGATATTTCTAAATAAATTAGAATTTCTTTTTACCCAAATATGCACTTTTTTCTGGATGTTCCAGAATACTAGGAATACTTTTAAACATGATCAAATTGATAAAACAGTGAGCTTCCAAACGTTTTTCTTAATACATAAGCACAGTAAACTATTTCATTGGCTCTAAAGAAATACATGATTTAAGTCAATGGAAAGTTCAACTGAAAAGAAAAACACCTTTATTATAAAACTGGCACAGCAGGAAACTTACAGCCTCAGTGTTGTTTGTTGATTTTACTTTGTTAAATAATCACAGCCCAGGGCAGATTCCTTCAGTCATTTCCACAGCCTGCACCTGAGGTGCTTACAGCTTTATTTACTAGCAGAATTCAGTGAAATGCCTATTGTACACTTGCAAAACATAAGTCCATCTTTTGCTAAATCTTAGTATGCAGGAACCTAAGGTTAAATTTCAAAACAATCTTTGCTTCCTTTGGCTTAGGAGGACAAAATTACTTTGCAAAAGACCTCATTGACTACATCCTTTTGTTGGCACAGGAGCATTAAGTCACTTGCTATGATGAAAGCTCCTATGTTTGACCAAAACATCAGGGTCCAGGTTTATAGATTTCAAGCTAGCATACTAAAGGGAATGCACTCTTCTGGATTATTTTTTTCCTTTTAATTCTTTCCTCTTAATATGCACAATGTAGTATCTAATCCTCACTTGCACTTTCCCACTGTCCCGGTGAAAGCCATATCAACTTTTAAGTTATCTCTGTTTGAAGAGATACTCCGAGGTGGTGCAAGTGCATTCTGGGTCAGGCTGATCCAGGACTCATTGTCTGAATAGAGCCAGACACATTTTGAGGGGAGGCTTGACATCAGCGATCTTTTAGTGACACAAGACTGCTTTTAAACACTATCCCATTAATTTTAAGAATCAGACTATTGCTGTCCTATATTCTTAAAAGAGTCAGGAGCAGTATCTCTTTGCCAACACCCAGAGCCAACTTTTAATCAACATTTTAAAGAGTATCTTTTATCATGATGTTCGCCTCCAGGCACTCAGCCCAAACTTTCTGTTCCTCTTTTTATCTCTCCTCCTGCAAACTTCCTCAAGATTAAAGCTTCCATGGCTTCTAGGTGTTAAGAAAACAGTGATTTGAAGGTGCTGAAACATTCTGGAATTAGATAGTGAAATTGGTTGCATAAGAATGTTACTACAGTAAAACTAGTGAACTGTACACTTTAAGTTGGTTAACATGGTAAATTTTACGTTTTAAAATTTTATCTCAATTAGAAAAAAAAGTTATTAAAACAATCCTTACTAAATGTAATGGCTAACACCCTGTCATGTGTAAGTGTATTTTAATAAGTGCTTTGGGCCTAAATAAAATAATGACTTGGAAGAATTCCAAGCATTTAGAGAGAGGTCATATTAATAGTTATTGGAGTAAGGCTACTCAGTTGTCCATTTGTGTCTAGGTTTTCTGAGCAATGCCATCCTTTGCTCTTTCTACTTTCTGTCAGCCCAGCTCTTTGAAAGGCTGCTAGTCCCCAGACTAGGAACCAACTACCTGCAACCTTCTTTCCCCGCTGAACACACATAATTCTCTCACTAGTCTACCTAGGGTTTCCTAAGAAAGTGACAAGGCTGGTCGTGGGATCTCACTGATTCAACTGCTGGGACTTTGTCCAAAAGCACCTCTCACCACCCAGGTCATCAGACTGCATGGGGCTCTTCTGCTATTTAGTCAAAGCACAAGCAAGCAGCCTGCTCTTCCTCCTGCTGCCAAGAGTGTTATTGCCTTGACAGAAAGTGACAAGAACTTGAGGAAAGCCAAAGGTGGAGATTCCCCACCCACACACATTATTCTCCCAACATTTGCAGAAAAGGGTTTTCTTTTAAGCATTTATTAAATCCTCAGAGACAGGGCCCTAGCCAGTTTGGCTCTGTGGATAGAGCATCGGCCTGCAGACCGAAGGGTCCCAGGTTCGATTCCGGTCAAGGGCATGTACCTTGGTTGCAGGCACATCCCCAGTAGGGGGCATGCAGGAGGCAGCTGATAGATGTTTCTCTCTCATCGATGTTTCTAACTCTCTATCCCTCTCCCTTCCTCTCTGTAAAAAAAACAACAATAAAATATATTTTAAAAAAAATAAATCCTCAGAGACAGAAACTATTCCAAGGTGGAATACTTTACATTTGAACCAATAAACCCCAGCAATGAATATTAGGGAAAATGAGAGAAGACAGAAGTGATAACTTCAAGGGGTGCTTTGTAAGTATAACATGTCCCTAAGGACATAGAAATAATTATATTTGTCCTTTCAATATCTAGGTTTCCTTCAGAGATTGCCTATCAGGTTGTCTTTACCTTTGTCCACTGAAGTCTCCCAAAATAGAGCTGCTTTCTGAAATGGAACCCCAAAGCCAAAGTCTTCTCACTGCTTCAGGAGTCCCCTCAAGAATAAGCAACTGCACCAGGAGTCCCTGCAAAACTTAGGGATTTATTGCACGAAGATCCCGAGAAATGCTATGTATTCAATATGTACAAATGTAGAGCGATTCAAATTTTCAAAAGGACATTCTAGAGACCTCTAGGTCTAAAAATCACTGGTATAAAAGCTAGGCCTTTCTCAGGAATTTGTTAGCTGCAAGTGACAGAAACCAAAAGGAAACTAGTTGAAGCGGAAAAGAAATTGACTAGCTCCTGAGGCTGGCGGGAAGACTGAGCACAGGGTTTCTGGGTTGCTCATTTGGCTCTTGTTTCCCTGTTGGCCCCATCTGAGCTATTGCAGGCCTGGATCAGGAAAGATCCCCTGGCTGCCCTGGCTTAACAGTAGGGTGAACATCTGTTTCTGCCTGCTCGCAACCATTTCCCCCTCCTTTTGAACAGAAGCATGATTTTCCTTTGGAGAAGCGTTCCTCTCCCATCCTCTGCAGTCCTGTGGGACCGTGATCGTGGTGTGTGTTTTCCCCTTGACTCAGGGGAAGGCTGTGACTAGCAGAGCCAACCATACTTGCTCTTTTTCAGAATCTTGAATCTTGAGCTGAGTTGAGTGAAAGAGGGCAGAAAAAGATGAGCTGATTCATCCTGGAAGTTGGGCCTTGACCCCTGAAGTTGTCTATTGCTTTTGATACCATATCCCTAAGACTGCCTTTACAAGGTCTGGTTGTTAAGCTTTCCTTCAATACCGAGAGCTACCTTCTATCTTTCCAATAAACTTTTTTTTTTTCTTAAAGTAGTAAGCATTGGCTTATAATACTTATAGCCAAAGAATCTTAATTTATTCTAGCTCCAGGGAATAGAACTTCTTTCTCATGGAACCTATACAGAAATCTCAGGGAAGGAATTTGATTGACCCTACTGGTATCACACTCTTACCTATGGATCAATCACTGTGGCCAAGGGAATGGGATATTATCATGGCCCTCACCTGGGTCATGTGCCAGAGGCCAAGGGCAAGGGAAAGTTTTCAGATAAAAGAAGGGAAATTTTTCTGGAGAGAAGACAAAAAATACCTCTCACTGTCCCCTTAAATTTATTTTAGTTAAACCTCACAAACTTGGGAGAAGACAGCCATGAGCTGAAAACCCCTTTTATCTTGTCAGGAAAGTACCAAATTTCTCTTCTTTCTCTCCCCCTTTTTTTTAACTGCATATTTAGGCCCTTCCTTTGCAAAAGGTCTGGAAATCTATTTATTTTATAATTAACAAAGGGTAAGAAGATCCATTCTGAAATTTTTGGTTGGGGTCCAGCATTTGCTAGCAACTCCAGCTGTGGGAATTCAATAATGTCAAGGTCCCCTCCCTCCTTTGTTTGTAAGACTAATTTTGGAATTATACAATTATCAGGAAATGGCGTTCCCTTCCTTCTGTCCATCCCTAAGGAATGGGTTTAAAAAAAAAAAAAAAGTCTAGTGACTTCTGTATCCAGAGAGGTTGGATGAAAGGGCAAGCCCCAGCTAAATGTCAGTCAAGGCACATGAGAAAGGGAGCTTGATCAATTTAAAGGTTTCCTCCTTAAGCATGGAGCCTGCTTTGATTTCCAGAAGAGCACGTGCTGTTTGAGAATGCTATTACATAACCTGGATGAGAAGGAAGATGCTTCCTTTCAGGAAACTTGCAGAGAAGTAATGGGTGCTCCTTTGTCAAACGTTGGTAGATGCACATTTATTTGTCAACATAAAAGGAATTGGAGAATTTCAGGTCCCAAACAATTGTCAGCCAGCTGTCAGTACCTTTGCAGCTATTCCTGGTACAAATCTCTTCATGCCAAGGTAGGAAAAAAATCAATGATGTTCTCTCCTAGAAACCTCAATATTATTTTATTTAATGACTCAATGTTTCCTGACGGATGCTGAAGTTAGAGGATAACTCCATTGGTCATATGGATAGTTTTGGAGGGCTTAAGCTCATTAAATCAAATTTAGAGAGGATGCATAGAACAAGATTCTTCTGCGCAAGTGGGTACATTCTGTTTGAAGGCACAGGATTTATTTCTGGCCAGCGGTATAGGGTTAGATATATATTCTTACGTACACATTAGATAATACCACTATGTGCATTGTAGTAGCCTGCAAGAATATTTGTTTTTGAAGACATACTTCCTTGGGACAGATTACCCTACCATGTCTCTAAATTCCTCAATCAAATAAAACCACATTTTGATATTGTACAAAGAACATATAACTAAGAAGAAATAATGAGAAAACATAAGAGGAACAGCATTATTCCTGATATGTTTAATATGCAGATGGGTCCTGAAGAAGTGTCTTAATGGTGCTGGCATAATAATTGGTGCCTACAAGGTCCAAAAACATTATTGCTCTTCTGCAGATGCTTTCTTTAATCCCGGAAATTATGGCTGTGGACATTGCTCTGATTTTCCAGGAAGACCTGGAAGTCCTGCCATGCCAAGCTGTCATTGCAACCTGGGCATCCTGTGACATCTGCTTCACAAAGAAAACATGTTCCAGGACCACTTTTCCCTTGGCCATTCTTAGTGAATGAGGAGGGAGCTCTGTTCCTATTTCAGGGAATTTTGGGTAGAATTTGGCAAACAGAGAAGGGAACAGCCCTCAGCCACAAACTGAATTTATATGCTTATACAATGATCAGTTAGTTATATAACTCTAAAAGGTGAGTTTCTGAGGCCAAAAAAATAAAAGGATGCAAGAGAGATACATGATGCTTCATGAATAGACAAAAACAAGAATTCATATGAGTCCTCAAAAGCAGAACAAGCACTTACAGACTTAGGTCAAAAGGATAAAACTTATTTAGTTCTATACAATTCTAATATTACCCTAACTCTGAAAAAGTTCATAAATATATAAGATAATAGGATGGCAAAATTTTGTCACACTGAGCTGCTTATAGCAGGATTCTGAGCTCAAGTTAAAGTCTCCTTCTCTAAGTTGACTCGAAATATGTCAACCCATTTGACAGTCTCTTCCAGTTCCTTTATCCCAGGTGACCAGAGTAACAATTTTAATAGCTTTTAGGGTCAATAGGTCAGTCTAACTTTGAATGAGTGACAAAACCTCTGGTCTTATCCCAGGTTGCTAAGTAAATTTCTGACAAAAGATAGTTAATTTTCAATTTGTTTTCTTTTATTTTTGTAAGGTATGCCACCAGCAGACAGTATTCATTTAAAGTTAGATATAATGCTAATTAATTAATATATAATTTTTATTTACAATTTTTTAAAAATTACTTGGAGGCAAGACTGGTGTGGCTCAGTGGTTCAGCATCGACCTATGAACCAGGAGGTCACAGTTTGATTCCCAGTCAGGGCACATGCCCAAGTTACAGGCTAGACTCCCAGTAGAGGGCATGCAGGAGGCAACTGATCAATGATTCTCTCATCATTGATGTTTCTATCTCTCTCCCTCTCTGAAATCAATAAAAGTATTTTTTTAATTACTTGAAGTTTTGAGAACTCTTTTAAAATGCACATTATGTTTCCAGGTTTTAAAATCTCATATACCTATAGTGATCATATTATTAGAACTAAAAATCAAAACATAGCCTGACATTGTTCTAACATTTTAAATTATATTCATACTCAAAAATATTTGAAATCAGGAGGGTGCTACAGAATCCTAGATATATTATTACTATATTTATAATTCAAATAGGGTTGCATGAGAGAGTGGAAATACCACATTTATTTGGCTGATTTTACTTGTGATCTTAGCAGCTAAGAGTTTTGTAGGGTCTTCCATGTGAAGGTTAGTAGAATGTAATTAATGCCACAAATCCAGCAGACTGTCGGGAATCATTAAGGAAAACAGAGAGCTGATTACTCTGAAAGTGAGAATCGGTGCTTATCTTCATTAATTCTATTAGAAGAAAAAATATTAGAATCAGACCTTATATAATCCACCTATCTTAATGCTATAAATAACATATTCAGATGCAAGTGGCTGATTGTTTCTTTTTCATAGCCATAACTTTTCTGTATGAGTCCCAAGAGAAGGTAATTGAACTTGAGAAAAGATGTCCTTCTTTTGAGGTTGCTTTTGATCTGAAGCCAAAGGGAAGTAATTTATTTAGCAGAAGCTGTGGGTTCTAAACAATGTCTATGTGGTAATATTGGCAAACAAAATTAAATATACCTTAACTTATTTGTCAATAAAGCAGTACCAAGATGCTAAGAAGTCTCTTCAGGATAAATTCTTAAGGAAATGGAGACTGGTTGAGGTTTTCTTTTTTCCTTTCACATGAGCATAGGCTCATAAGCACTCTTATTTATATTCTATAAAAAGGTTTTGGTCCTTCAAAACTTTCCTGAAAAACACCTACCAGTCTTTTATTGCCTCATTTACATAAGCTTTTCTTTTGGTTAATTTAATCTAAGGCAATAAACAAACACTCTTACTCTTTTTTAAATACTGATTTTACATGTATATTTCTATTTTGGTAAGATATGTATTATTCCTGGATAGATTACATGTATGCATTATATTTGGTCTTAGAAAGCTAAGCAAGAAAGAAAAAAATCTTAATTGAACTTTAAATCAAGGAAGAGAAAGAACAAAAAAATAAAGATTATACTAGAGAAATAAAATCCACATGAAATGAGTAAAATCCAAACCTAATTGAAATGATGTAGCGATATGCACTGGAAATTTCCCCAAAAAACGCCACTGGGTAACTGAAGACTTTGTACCAGTTATTTCCTCTTTCTAAGCTGCCTTAACCCTTTACCCCTGTCTCCACCCCTGCCCCATTTTCCCTTCTTATCCTTCTTCAGAGTGTCCTTTGGAACTACCTCCATCACCACTGCCATCTCTCCACCTACTCCCTGGCCTTCTCATGAGTTATGCATCCGTAAGCCTTGTGCACACTGCAGTCATAACACCTATTATTAATATCTCTTTGCTTAGCTTTCTTTACAAATAGACTATAGATTTCCTGAAGAGAAACAGATGGCATCTTTTTCTTTGTATCCATAGCCTAGCACAGTGCCTGATGCTTGATGGTCATGTAATGTTGAATGGATGGATATGGAATAAAATAATGGATTCTGTCCTGGTGTTCTATTGCTTAATATGTTTATGAATTATTAGGTGATGGAGAAAGTTTGCTTATTAGATTAAAATTTTAACGTCAACCCAAGTGGCAGATTTACCAGAGTGTAATTTCAGATTGCCAGTGATGCCCATGGGATCGTCAGCACAGCCTACTGGCTCCCAGGTTGAAGGAGATGATCAAATCCTAAGATTGATTGGAAGTATTCCTAGTTCTTCTGCATTGTATTGTAATAAGCTGACTTTGAGTTATTGCTAACTGTGTTATTTTATGAATTTTCACGTTACCATTTCAACTCAATAGTGTCATGTACTCAGGGTTCAAATAAGAGCTTTGTCATTACTTTGGCCGATCCTGTAAAAACTAAACTGAACATTAGTTCCAAAGTCTTTTCTAAACTACTTTTAAATTGGCTGGCCTCCCTGCACTATTTAGTACTCTGGGCCAGCACCCAGCAAGCTTGCATTGGCCATGGTCTATGGCTTGAGCCACGCTGACACTGCCCATTGTGCACACCACTTCCTGATCTCCTCTGGCCCTATCACTAGTTGACAATTTTATGATTATTTATTTGGTTCTAAAACTCAAGGTGACTTCTTGGGTTCTTACTAATTCTGTGATTAATGGATATGTCCCCTGGCATATTTCTGCCTCTAGCTTTTAGGTAATATCTTGCCTAATCCTAGTTCAGCCTTTAGGATTCTCTCTCTTGTAGCCTGATGTCCCATTCAAGTTGGTCTGGTTCCCATAGGTACCAAGATCTGTTAGGAATTTAACCTTCAATGGTCTGGCTGAAGTCAACTACTGCTTCTTTTCACTTAGATCTTGATTACCTAACCTCTGTTCCTTCACAAACGGTCTTGTTTCTTAATCATCTCAGTGCTTTACACTAAAGGCAGGTTAATTATTCAGGAGCACAGGTTTGGTAAACTTACTTTCATAGTCAGAAACACTTCAATGGCTTCCCATTGCCTGTGAAGTAAAGTTTATATTTTTAGCTTGGCGTTAAGCACCCTCCATGAACTGGTTTCTACATATCTTTCTAGATTGGTTTTTTAAAACTTCCTTTTACACACTCATATTCCTTCTCTCCATCAAAACATCTGGTAGAAGTCCTCTATCTCTTTGTCCACTCCTGCCTGTTTTCACTTTGTAGCATGACCATAGACCTCAGAGGAGCATTTAACTTTGCCCAGAAAAGCAGCTATGAATTTTTACTAGAAGGTTGCTTTCTCATTCTCCAAGACAACTATTCTGTACGTTCATATCTCTTCCTGGACTTCTTTCCCCTCCTCCACACTTACACCCAGCTGATGACCTCACCTATAATTTGCTGAGAATACACAGGTCGTCACATGGGGACTCTCTCATCTTTCCAACAAATCTGAATTCTTGCTTCATGTTGTCACCTGTGTTCTCCCAGCTGCCTTTTGTTTGTGTTCCTCTCCCATTCAAGGCTCTATCCTCTACTAGTGCTCCAGACCCCATGGTTCTCACCTTCCTGGGTATGTCACTTATTTACCCTGTTTCACACTTGCATCATATACTCCTCTTTACAAGCTCATTCCTATCTGCATAGTTACATACTTACATCTCTGCCAAAACTTTCTTTGATTTCTCATCACTCTTATTCCCACTCTTATTTTAAGATAAACAACCCTACACAATGTCTTCACTTCCTCGCCTTCCTCACATTTGCTGTTTAATCCACCTCAGTCTTGTTCTCTCCATCCTTTTTAGATGAGGGAATTAGACTGAAAGTCCTCTAGTCAAGGTCCCCAAAAACCTTCATGATGACAGACCTAGTGTAAACTCTTCATCTCACCTGAACTCAGAGCATCATACAACACAGAAGACCACTCCTTTCTTCTTGATACATTTCCAATCTTGGCCTGTGTCAAACCACATGGTCCTGGTTTTTCTTCTTCCTTATTCTTCTTCCTTCTCTAACGTGTTGAATTCTACTTCATAAAATCTCTAAATATCTTCAAGACCTAGTGCCACATCCCCTCTTCTTCTGAGTCTTCTATTATTCCCTGATTATCTCATTCATTCTCATGGCCTTAAATATCACCTACAGTCTAATAATTCCTAAGTTTGTATCTCTAGTCCAACCTTCTTCCTTTAACTCCAAATCCATATGTTTTCAGGTGGACTTTATATTTCTTGTTGGTTAGCTAACCTTTCAACCTAATCCTGCTTCAAACATGTCTTTCTCTATCTTCTCCCATCTTAGGCAACGACACCTCCAAACAAATGGGTAAAAAGTAAAGTTATAAATTGGGCTCAGTGTGGTAAAGAAAATAGAGTTCTATGACATAAAATATAGGTTGAAGTACAAGTGGAAAACACATTGATGATTAGGTCAGCCAAAACCTCTTTAAGAAGGACATGCCATTTCAACTGGAACATGAAATATGAGAAGGAATCATGCCTATAGAAATACAGAGAAAGAGCACTCTCCTAAAGGAAATAGCAAGTATAAAACTGTTTTAGGGAAACAGTTCAGTGTGTTTTTATAATAGTTACAAATAGAATATTCCAGGAGTGAAGTAAATAAGATGAAGGTAGCAAGGAATGAGTATGTAATGATAGGGACTAGATCAAATGTGAGTATTTCAATAGTCCAGGTGGTGGTTTAGATCAGAAAAGCAGAATTGGAGAGAATGAATTTAAATTCTTAAAAAATTTTTTTAATTATTTTGTAAGTTTTACTGTGGTATAAAACACATAAAGTGTTTATCAATTTAACCATTTGTAGGTGTACAACTCAATGGCATTGAATACATTCACAGTACTGTGTAACCATCACCGCTACTGATATCCAAAACTTTTTCATAATCTCCAACAAAAATTCTGTACCATTAAACAATAACTCCCTCTTCCTTGCAGCCCCTAGCAATCTCTATTCTACTGTCCTTCCCTATGAATTTGTCCAGTACAGGACTTCAAATAAGTGAAATCATATAGTGTTTATCCTCCTGTGGTTGGCTTATTTCACTAAGCTATGCATGTTTTCAAGGTTCATCTGTGTCGTAGCACATATTATTAAAAGTGTATCCCTTTTTATGGCTTAATAATATTCCATTTTATGTATATGCCACATTTTTTAAAATTTTAAATTGATTTCATCTTTTTTGGGGAATCAGAATTAGTGAGACATGATGATGAATTGGATGTGGGGAAGAAGGAAATGAATGTAACAAGAATGATTCCTAGGACTCTAGCTTGTGAAAACAAGAGGCAAGAGATAAGTGGGGAAGACTTGAAAATAATATTTCTTAATCCTAATCAAACTGAGTAAGAAGTCATAATCTATTGAATAGAGGGGGATTCCTGAGGCATGAGGTCCCCATTAGGGTCTGAAATAATAAATATGAGTTAACCATTTTAAGAGATATGCATGGGAGGAAGTTAGATACAGAAGAAAATTTTAAAAGGGTAGAGCAAATGATAACAGTAATAAAGATCTTTGTTTTATTTTGCCTGGAATACCCCCCTCTAATTCCTTATGGCCCTCTCTAAAATTTTCCTGATTTTCAAGTCCCAGGTGAAATGCCAGCTCTTCAGACCCCCTTATCCATTTATTTATGCTCTTTTATTTTTTATTATTGTTTGTTTGCTTGTTTGTTTAAAGTATTACAAATAGTAATACAGTCTCCTTTTTCCCCCATTGACTTCCACCTGGCCTCCCTCACCCCCGACACATGCCCTCATTTTGTCCATTTCTTCCTTATTATACCATAAACTCTTTGAGGGGTATATTGTGTCTTTTGCATATTTGTATCTTCAGGACTGTTGCCTTATATAAAGAAGACTGGAAGTGTTGGTTTTTAACAGAGTATCATTATAAAAAATGAGAATGAAAGATAATGTGCAAACTACTAGCCTAAAACAAGCCAAGAGTCTATAATGAACATTAATTTACAAAATGAACATTAAGTTACAAAAATTATTATTTGAAGATATCAAAGTTTTTTATATCAGAATTAAGTTGTACAATTATTTGATGCCATTACATTTTTAGAGCAATGAAGAAAGCCTCTAAGTTACAAAGTAAGCATCATAGAACCTTAGTATCTTAAAAGAAAAAGTAGACAATTCTGAGATAGTTAAGGGGCTGGTTTTTTTGTTGTCGTTATTATGTTTTGTTACATGTAAATCTAATAACCAAAAAGATTAATTTCTGCATGGAACTAACAGTACAGAAAAGTACAGATATAGTCATTTCTAACATATAAAAATTGGTTTAGAATCTAAGATGTTGACATTAGTTGAGATGTAGATTTTCAAGTGCCTTAAAATAATCTATGCAAACTCAAAATATATTCTCATTATAATGCAAAGTACTTGCAAGTATGTATATAGATTTCAAATACATAGGTATAATGGAGAGGATTTAAATTACGTCTTCACTAACTAATAGATAGGATACTGATAGAGTTACTTTAAGCCACAGAGACTCAACCTGTCAAAAGCCTATATAATAAAGAGGTAATATGCAAATTGACCCTCACACCCTTGCACAAGATGGCCACCCTCATGTGGTCAAAGATGACTTCCCCCATGTAGTCAAGGACGGCTGCCACAAGATGGCCAGCAGGGGAGGGCAGTTGAGGGGGACCAGGCCTGCAGGGAAGGGCAGTTAGGGGTGACCAGGCCTACAGGGGAGGGCAGTTGGGGGTAACCAGGCCGGCAGGGGAGGGCACTTGGGGGTGACCGGGATGGCAGGGGAGAGCAGTTGGGGGTGACGGGCCTGCAGGGGAGGGCAGTTAGGGGTGACTGGGCCGGCAAGAGAGCAGTTAGGCATGGGTCAGGCTTGCAGGGGAGTGTTTGTGGGTGATCAGGCTGGCAGGCAGAAGCAGTTAGGGGTGATTAGGCAGGCAGGCAGGCAAGCTGTTGGGAGCCAGCAGTTCCAGATTGTGAGAGGAATGTCTCAGATTGGAGAGGGTACAGGCTGGGCTGAGGGACACCACCCCCCAAATGCACGAATTTCGTGCACCAGACCTCTAGTTCTAAATAAGAGCCTGGCCAGTGTGGCTCAGTAGTTGAGCATTGACCTATGAAGAAGGAGGTCACTGGTTCAATTCCCAGTCAGGGCACATGCCTGGGTTGTGGGCTCGATCCCCAGCAGGGGGCATGCAGGAGGCAACCGATCAATGATTCTCTTTCATCATTGATGTTTCTCTCTCCCTCTCCCATCCTTTCTGAAATCAATAAAAATATATATTAAAAAAATTCTAAACAAGAATATGTCAGCAAATATGGAAAACAAAACAATAGAAACATTCAATATACATCCCAATTTTTAAGAAAGAAGATGCCAAGTAGTGCAGTAACTATAGGACCATTGCTTTAATTTCCCATGCAAGTAAAATGATGCTCAAGGTGATGCAACAAAGGCTTGTATCTTATATGGAACAATAAATGCTGGGTGTTACAGCTGGATTCGGAAAAGGAAGAGGCACTCGAGACCTAATTGTGAACATTCATTAATACTGAAGTGCTCCAAAGAATTTTAAATGATTAGTGTATATTTTACAGAATACAGTAAAGCCTCTGACTATATAGCTCATGGAAATCTATGGGTTGCTCTAAAAAAATGGGTGTGCCTCAGCACTTGATAATCCTGATGGGTAACCTTTATTGTGGACAGGAAGCCACTGTCAGGACAGAATATGGAGGGGCAGAATGGTTTCTTATAGGCAAAGGTGTCAGATGAGGGCTCATCTTATCTATTTGTATAATCTGTACACAGAACATATCATAGGAAAAACTGGGCTAGACTCAGAGAAAGGGGGAGAAAAAAATGGTGGAAGAAATATCAGTAAATTAAGATACATAGATGACACCACCTTACTGACAGAAAGTAGCAATGATTTGAAACAACTTCTGAGGAAATTGAAAGAAGAAAGTGCCAAAGCAGTACTGCCACTGAAACATCAAGACAAAAATCATGACTACAGAAGAAATATACAACTTTAACATAGACAATGAAGATATGAAAATTGTTAAAGATTTTGCTTTCCTTGGTTCAGTCATCAATACAAATAGAGACTGCATCCAAGACATTAAGACTGAGACTCGGAAGAGCAGCAATGGAAGAATTAGGAGAGACCACCAAGAGCAAAGATGTGTCATCAGAGACCAAGGCTAAGATCATCCATATTCTCCTATTCCCAATTTGTATGTATGGTTGCAAAAGTTGGACAGTGAAGAAGGCTAATAGGAACCAAATTGATTCATTTGAAATATGGTGTTGGAGAAGGGCTCTGTGGATAACCTGGAATGCTGGTCCTAGAAAGATGAATGAGTGGGTCCTAGAGCAAATTAAGCCTGAAATATCACTGGAAGCAAAAATGACAAAACTGAAGCTGTCCTACCTCAGGCCACATCAGGAGAAGGCAGGACTCTTTGGAAAAGACAATCATGCTGGGAAAATGGAAGGCAGCAAGATAAAAGGAAGACCAAATAGGAGGTGGATTGACCTTGGAAAAGAAGCACAGAGCTGTTGAGGGCAGGATATTGTGAACATCACTCATTCTTGGGTCGCCAGGAGTCTGAGCAGACCTAACGGCATGTAACACACACAACTCTAATAGTTCACTTGGCAACTAGCAGTGTGGTCCTGACATCATCTTATCATTGTCCAGTTTTATAAAAATGTGGCATTGTTTTATATGATGTTCTTTAAAAAAGCCTAGATAATTATAGCTTTTAAAGAAGGATTTAGAAATCAGTATTATAGTCAAATGTGGAAAAAAAAATCAACAATCTGGTTAAATATACACCCATGGTTCAGGGTTAGAAAAAGAAGCATTATAGAGTAGGTTTATGTGAAAGTAAAATAACAGAGAAAATAATGCTCTCCATTGTTTAGAGGGACAAAGAAGTGGCAGAAATCCAAATACCACAGGAGACAAGATTAATATTAAGTATATCTGTCAACATCCTGTTTGAAAATCTAAGCCAGGATCTGAGGTATCTAAAAACATCCAGAGGGGTTTCTCCTAAGAATGACTCACACTCTCTGCAGCAGAAAGCCCTAAAATAGGATGTTAGAAGTCAAATGGACCTAAGTGACCATCTTGCCCAACTCTCATGTTTTATAGATGAGAAAATTAGGGCCCAGAAAACCCTCTTTCCACTCTGCAACTCTGGGAGGCACCAGGAAGTAATAGACAGAATACAGACTTTGGAACCATACAGAAGTAGGTTCAGATCCCAGCTCAGTCACTCCGACAAGTCCTTTACTATCTCTGAGCCTCAATTTCCTCAAGTGTAATATGGGAATAGCTACTTTTTCAAGGTGGTTGTGAGATTAGGGATAATGTACATAAAGCATTTGGCACATAGAGAATCAACAAATGCTAATTCTTATTACCCAAAATGTTGGGGTTTGTGGCAGAACAAAGACGCCCACCTCAATCCAAGTGTGTCCTCATATACCTTTAGAAATCCCAATCAGCAGATCTCTTTTCAAAACAAGGGTAAGCAGAGAGGGTGGTACACTCTTCTATAAATACTTAGACCTTTAATAATCTGGAAATATCAAATGAGTCAGTATTGTATAAAATGCCAGATGGAACTTCCAAATTTTTCCAGGACTTCCACAAAGCAAAGAACAGTTCAACACAAGATCTAATAACTTTGGGAAAACACTTCTAAATACAACTGAAGGAATCTTTCTAAACTGGATCTTTCATACTTAAGTATATGTGGGGGTGGGGTATCAATGTTGCTTATATGTATGCCAAAGTAGGTTTTGTAAATTACACAATGGATCTATTTTTTTATTCGGCAAAATTGCATTAGATTTATCTAACATTTACAGCAGGGCAAAAAAAAAAAAAAAAAAAAAAAAAAAATCCAAACCTTCAAAGACTGAATGAGTTCTACAGAAAGCCAGATTCCTGAAGCCTTTATAAAACAGTGAGGCACAGCTAAAATATTCATTTGTCCTAATTAGCTATCTTATCTCCACTGGAAGTGTACATGCCATGGAAATATAGGCCCTACCATGTTCAGAATAAACTTTAATGAATCGCAGGCATTCTGACTGCTCAGACCTGTTAGTCCTATCTAATTCTAACCCACTGGTATAACATAGTCATTAGCCATGTAAAATGAGGATGGATAATTTAACTTTCTACAACTAGGCATCTGCTCTGCTGAATACCTTCTTAAGATCATCCCTTTGAAACTAATATGAATGTTTCACACGGAAGCAGGATTACATCTACAAGTATAAGGGAACACCTTGTAACTAGCTTCTCCCGGTTACTACTTAGGTTGTCTCCAGGTGCCTAGAGTTGCCAATATGGTAATGTAGATCTGGATAGCTGAGAAATGTAGGAGATATATAGGATTTTGGAACTAGAGAGGATCTTAACAAGGCCAAAAATTAGCCTACAGGCTAAATCTAGCCATCTGGAGTGTTTTAGTTGTTCTTTAAACTATTAGCCTATGCTATATGTTAGATATTTTGCATTAGCTGCAACCATTTAACAATCAGATTTCTCGTTGCAAGCAGAATTTCCAGCTTGCCTTGAAAAGTTGGACACTGGCAATCCTGTATCTGAATTCTTTCTTCTCAACATTTGGTTAGAGCAGAACAGTGGTGGCACCCTTAAGTGCATGAGCTCTCTCAAGTAGCTCCATCTCCCATCACTCCTGGTGGGTTACCCAGGCCAGTTCCACTTACTTCCCAGCTGCTGATCCAGTCCAAACCCATATTTGACAAAAGAGAAAAACCACAGCCCAGAGAAAGCAGAAGACTGAAGCTAACTCCAGAACCCAGATCTCCTAGTCAACTACGCCTTTGCCCATTTTAGAAAGTCTTTAATGAGTATTCGTTCACTGGCCACCTCCTAGGAGTTAAACACAAAAATACAACCTAGAGCAAGAGTTATAAGGAATGAAATACTTAGGTAACAATTAGTGCTGCCTCACACAAAATATTGATTACTAGTTGCTACATAGTTGATCTTAGGTTATAAACATATTCTTAGAAGGAGACCTAATTGACTCTGTACAATTTTTTTATTTGGATTTCAAATGTTAACATACATAAGAGTCTTGGAAAATTAGTGAAATTTAAATTCCTAGGTCCTTTTAAGAGATGTTCTAATGTAGTATGCCTGTGTTGAAATGTAAAAATTTGCATTATTGATGAGTTTCAAAGGTGATTTATTACATTTACTCATCAGAGTCAGAGGTCACTTTCACTTCTTCAGTTCTGATCTTGAGTTCCAAACCTTAACCATAGTACTCTGTACCCCTTCATTCATGGAACAAAAGTTCCCTGTAGTCCAAGCAGGTCAAACTCGCGGCCCGCGAGCCACGTGCCTCGTTTATTTGGCCTGTGTTAGCCATTGAGTTTGACATGCTTGTTGTAATCCCTGACTCTTTTCCTTCTTTTTCTGTGTTCTCTACTTTGTAGTTTATGAAAGAAAATATCATGACTGGTACGGTATGAAGAATCCAAATGTAATTACCTAAACGTAATTGCTCAGTCTGAATGTTTTTACTATGGTGATTAGGTTACTAGTATGCAATATCTCCTACCTCCTCTACTGACTTTGCTCCTTTTTCTAAAGAATGGTTCCTTTGAATTGGAAAAATAATTTTATTAAATTGGAAAACAAAAATTTCCTTTATTTTTCTTTTTTTAAAATATATACATATTTTTATTGATTTCAGAAAGGAAAGGAGAGGGAGGGGAGGAGAGAGGGATAGAAACATAAATGATGATAGAGAATCATTGATTGGTTGCCTTCTGCATGCCCCACACTGGGGATTGAGCCAGCAGCCGGGCATGTGCCCTGACCAGGAATCAAACCATGACCTCCTGGTTCATAGGTGGATGCTCACTGGACCACACTAGCCAGGCAAAATTTCCTTTATTTTTAAAGAACCAAGTTTAACTATAAGCTTTGTACAACTTTAGTTGAAAACGCAGGTCAACTTGGTTTGTGTTTCTTCCCTAAAACTTTTCTTCTTTAAAGGTTTTATACTTTATCTTCTATAGCTTTTAAAAAGACTTTTAATATGACCAAACAAGAAAAATAAATACTAGTACTGTTACAGAGCAGGTCCCTCACATGGTACCATTATTTGATTCCACCAAATTGAACTACATCTCATATGCTATATTATATCAGAATCCTTTTAAGTTTATCTCATTTAAAGCAATTTTTAAGAGAAAAAGTCTATATTCAGTACAAAAAAGGTTTTAAAAAAAGTTTCTTAGAGGAACAAGATTGCCAAAAAGGGATATGATCTCGGTCCCGAATCAATCCATATTGAAACACTGCAGAACTAACACCACATTACAGAAGATAAAGAAAAACTTCATCAAAGCATTGAGTTGAATTCCCAGTAGGATAATCCTGAATGTGAACATTAAGGTTCTCAGGTTATGAGTGCTTACAATGGAGTAATTCTTGATGTGAAAGCTGGCATACTTAATCAGGCCACTCTTTTAAGAACAGGTAAGGCCTTGGAGAATATTTAACATTATTTATGGAAACGAAACTTATGTATGTATAAAATAATACAATTTTAGAAGCTGGGAATATGCTGTATAGTGCTCTCTTTTTCAGTTTTCCTCCTAGGAATTATCCTTTAGAGAATTTTCTCATTCCTTTTTATCTGTCAAAATTTTGCATTTGAATCGGGTGTTCTATCTCATAAAAGCACCTTTTTAAGAAACCATTGGAGGATGTGAAACTATTTAAGACTCTTTCAGCTTCTATTGTATTTTATTTCAAAAGTAATTTTTATCATACTAGAGCATAGGATAATGTGCTGCAGAAGTGATCAATTGATGTGTCTCTATCTAGTAATTAAGACCCTCCCTCATATCAAATGAGAAGCTTAATGTATAGGGTCATATGACAGTTAGATCTTGAGTTAACTTCAGCTTTATCATTAACACAGGAATTTGGGAACCAGATAGCTTGAAAACATGCCAAAGAATATTTTAATGGCCCGAAAGGATTCCTAATATTGTTCAAATATTAGTTAACTAGAGGCCCAGTGCATGAAATTCATGCACAGGGGTGGGGATCCCTCAGCCCAGCCTGCACCCTCTCCAATCCAGGACCCCTCGGGGGATGTCCGACTGCTGGTTTAGGCCCGATCCCACAGGTACTGGGCCTAAACCAGCAGTCAGACACGCCTCTCGCAATCCAGGGCCACTGGCTCCTAATCACTCATCTGCCTGCCTGCCTGATCACCCCTAACTCCTCTAACTGCCTGATCACCCCTCACCACCTCTGCTTGCCTGCCTGATCACCCCTAACTGCTCCCCTGCTGGCCTAATTGCCCCTAACTGCTTCCCTGCTGGCCTGATTGCCCCTAACCGCCTCTGCCTCAGCCCTGCACCCAGGACCCAGGATTCCCTCCTCCAGCCAGCTGCAGGCACCTGGGACCCAGGCTGGCTTTGCCCTGACTGGCCACAGCCACAGGGGACCATGGGGTGGGCGGCTTCTTCCAGGCCTGGCTTTGTCAGGAAGGACGGCTGGTCTAATTAGCATATTACCCTTTTACTAGTATAGACTAGTGGCCCAGTGCACAAAATTCATGCACAGGGTGGGGGGTGTCCCTCAGCCCGGCCTGCACCCTCTCCAATCTGGGACTCCTTGGGGGGTGTCTCCTAAACACTCGCCTGCCTGCCTGTCTGCCTGGTCACCCCTAACACCTCTGCCTGCCTGATCACCCCTAACCACTCTGCATGCTGGCCTGATTGCCCCCAACTGCCCCCCTTGCCATCCTGTTTGCCCCCAACTGCCCCCCCTGCCAGCCTGCTCACCCCTGACTGCCCCCCCCCCGCCAGCCTGCTCACCCCCAACTGCCCCCCCTCCGCCAAACTGACCACTAACCACCTCTGCCTCGGCCCTGCCACCATGGCTTTGTATGGAAGGACGTCCGGAAGGTCTCCCAGAAGGTCTCCTGGTCTAATTAGCATATTACCCTTTTATTAGTATAGATAGAGGAGGAGAGCTGGGTTAGTTACTTGATCCAGAGTTCCCTATATAATAGCATAATCGATTATACATGCAATAATTTTAAAAAAGAAGGGGGGGTTAAAATCATGCCCTATTTTAAGCAGTAGCAGTCCTGTTTTGCAGGAATGAGGAGGTGGGGGAAGCAGGGGACAAGTAGAACAGAGAGGGAAGAGGTGGGCATGAACACAGCACAGAGCAAGAAGGTTGTTTGACTCCATGAAATGCCCAGGAGATGGAAGGTCCAGCCTTCCGGCTCCAAGCTCTGCATAGAGCACCCCTTCCTCAGCATTGGCCTGGCTGAAACGGTTCCAGGGCAAATCTGTACTTTGGACAGAATTATGATTTTCTAAATAAGCCTGTGGCCCTGGGACATATCTAATGAGGATAGATTTTCACTTGAGCAAAAGTTCCAGGCCTCAGTTGTGCTCTCTCTGTGTTGCCTGTTATGGATTCCAGGGCAGTGATAAAAGCCAGAGCATGGATTTCTTAGAGTCGACTCACTTTTTAGGAAAAATGTAAGAACTTTGTAAGGAAGGAGTCACAGGCAAGCTTTGAAATTTAATTCCAAATGTTATAGAATGCTAATATTTTTAAACTCCAAAGTAAAAATAGAATTATGTCTTTATTTCTGCACTTTGGGGTGGGGGTGGGGGTGTGATTCTTTCCAACAAAACAAAAGAAATGTTTTAATACAGAAATGAAAAGAAGACCAAAAAGCAGTCTTTCTAAGTAGACATTTGCCTAAGGAGAGGAATGTATAGGACAAGCAATAGAAAGGTTAAGGCACCTTTAGAAGTAGAAACCCAGGCCCTGCTCCCAGGCTGAGCCCCCTCAAGCATACAATTTGCAGGAGAGGGAACAGTTGGAAAGAGAGTTTCTAGGACAACAGGAGAGCTGGCTTAGTCATAAAGCTGCTCTGTCAACAAGCCCAGGGTCTGCTCCTGAAGTTAAAGGGCGTAAGTACAGCCTCTCAACTGCCATCCATAAATGTGAAATGTTGTCATTCACACACACACACACACACACACACACACACACAGAGAGAGAGAGAGAGAGAGAGAGAGAGAGAGAGAGAGAGAGAGAGAGAGAGAGAGAGAGAGAGAGAATGAGAAAAAGAAACCTTAAACTGCAAGCCATTACGACCCAATCACCCAGCAGAGAATCTGGGGACTCAAAGCTCATCTGTGGGCTTGGGGGAGGTCAGCTGAAAGACTCAGGCGGGATCTTGATTTTGTAGGACCAGACTCACAATTTGCAGTGTTTTCAAAAATTGTAAGTTATCAAAACAACCTGCACATTTATCTTCAAATATTTACCCAATACCCTGAATGTGTGCATGTCCCATAGGAACAGCAATGGTATAATAAGGGGGCACAGGTCTGAATTCTGTGTGGGACCACAGGTATCCTCAGTGGTTACTCTCAAGTTCATGTTTCCATTGACACTTGAGTAATGGCTTCAGGTCCCTAGAGAAAACAATTCCAGAAAGCACCTGCATTCACAGGTGTTTAGCATAACGTGCAGATCTATTTGTTCTTTCTCAGAGACATTTTAATGAATATCCAGTTCTCAGGAGAAAGAGTGGAGAGAAGCAGAAAAGCCGGGATCCAGATCCCAACTCTGCTAATCCCAATGTGTGCTGTGCCTCACTTTCTTCGTTGCTCCAAAGCTGGATTCGTGTTGCAAGATTTTGTTGGCAAAAAGACATGGAAACTCCTGCACCATTCCTTCAACTCCTTCCTTTTTCTGGAGGTGTCTGTTTCCTTCCAGAGATGCTACGCATATAATGCAGGGTTGCATAATTAAACTCATCCTAAACTCGAATGTCCAAGTAAAATGGAATTATGGTTATTCTATTAGTTATAAAAGAGTACTAAGGCCAGTCCAGATTCAAGGGATGGGGAACCAGATGTCACCTCTTAATGGAGTTTGGCCAGTTCACATTTTAGAAAAGCATGTGGGGTGAGACATATTGTTGTGGACATCTTTGGAAAATATGGTCCACCACACATGGTTTGCTGCATAACCCAATTTTGAAGGTCAAAAGCTGAGTATAGCCTGTTGGTATTTTCTTTGTAACCAATTCCAATTTCTCCTCAGGCAGACGTTGCTTACAGTGGACTAGTACAAAGGATTTGGGGATTCAGGAAAACAAAAGAGAAAAACATGTTAAATATTGTAAAACATTGTCACAGATGCACCTATGACTCATAAATTGACAAGGTTCCTGAGCCAGGACCTCAGGGGAAGAACTGCTTGGCTTCCTACTGACTTAGCTAACAAGTCAGAGGGGTAGAGCAAATGCTTATATTTAATTAGGTTTTCTTTTAAAATTATTTTTTATTAAAGCAGTACTGTATAAAAGCTGATATTGCTTTGTGGTTCAAGTCTTACTAAATAGTTGATCGCACTTCTAAAAGGACTGATTTGAGAAAAATCTTTAACTTCTGAGTTCAGAATAAAACTTTTTTCTCAGAGAATACATCATTTGGTTAAAAAAATGCTTAAGTCTGTACAAGTTAGTTTTTAAGCAGAAATATAAACTAGGCTAAATAATGAAACATGATTTTGTACAGTGAAGGAAGCCATCAACAAAAGAAAAAGACACCTACTGATTGGAAGGAGATATTTGCCAATGATACACTGATAAGGGGTTGATATCCACAAGGAACTCTTACAACTTAACATCAAAAAAGCAAACAATATGATTTAAAAATCGGCAGAGGACTTGAACAGACTTTTCCAAAGAGGACATACAAATGGCCAATAAAAGAGGAGGCGGGGTAAAGATATCTGCAATACTATCAACAATAAAAAATACTTTTTTAAAAAATGGCCAATAGACATATGAAAATATGCTCAACATCACTAACCATCATAGAAATGCAAATTAAAACCACAATGAGATATTGCCTCACACCTATCATCAAAAAATCAACATCAAACAAGTGTTGGCAAGGATGTGGAGAAAAGGGAACCCTCATGCACTGCTGGTGGGTATGCAGACTGGGCCAGCCACTGTGTAAAACAGTATGGAGGTTCCTCAAAGAATTAAAAAATGAACTATCATATGGCCCAGCAATCTCCCTTCTGGGTATCTATCCAAAGAAATCCAAAACACTGATTTGAAAAGATATATGCACCCCTAAGTTCATTGCAGCATCCTATCTAATAAAAAAGTAATATGCAAATTGATCGTACCTCTACTACACCCACAAGCCATGCCCACCAGCCAATCAGGAGCAAGTATGCAAATTAACCCAACCAAGATGGCTGCGGCCACAGAGAGAGCAGGAGGCTTGGGTTTCCCTGGCAATGGAGGAAGCCAAGTTTCCTGCACACCCTGGCGGGCCCAGGCCTCCACTTAAGGCTACAAAGTTTCAATTATAGAAGATAAATAAATCCCAACAAAAATGGCAGCAGCCATGGAGCTGGAGAGAGCAGGAGGCTTGAGTTGCCCTTGGTGATGGAGGAAGCCAAGTTTCCGCAGCCCTTGGCCTGCTTTGGCCTCCGCTCAAGGCTACAAAGTTTCAATTATAGAAAATAAACAAATCCCAACAAAAATGGCTGCAGCCACAGAGTGAGCAGTAGGCTTGGCTCCACTCAAGTCTATAAAGTTTCATTTATAGAAGATAAATAAATCCCAGATACCAGGGCCTCCACTTGGGTCACCAGGGTGTGTGGCTGGCCTGCAAACCACCACAGGCCCCTCGCCCAAGCCACCCCACACCCCAAAGGAACCACCACACCCTGATCCGGGACACCCTTCAGGGCAAACCAGCTGGCCCCCACCCGTGCACCAGGCCTCTATCCTATCTAGTAAAAGAGTAATATGCAAATTGACCCATCACACAAGATGGCTGCCCCCATGTGGTCAAAGATGACTGCCTCCATGTGGACACAAGATGGCCACCACAAGATGGCCAGCAGGGAAGGGCAGTAGAGAGGGACTAGGTCTGCAAGGGAGGGCAGTTGTGGGCGATCAGGCCAGCAGGGGAGGACAGTTGGGAGGGACCAGGCCTGCAAAGGAGGGCAGTTGGGGGCGATCAAGCCTGCAGGGGAGGGCAGTTAGGGGTGACCAGGCCTGCAGGGGAGGGCAGTTAGGGGCAAATAGGCTCTCAGGGGAGCAGTTAGGAATCATCAGGCTGGCAGGGAGTGGTTAGGGGGTGATCAGGCTGGCAGGCAGAAGTGGTTAGGGGCAATCAGGAAGGCAGGCAGGCGAGCAGTTGGGAGCCAGCAGTCCTAGATTGTGAAAGGGATGTCCAACTGCCCATTTAGGCCCGATCGGCAGTCGGACATCCTTCGAGGGGTCCCAGATTGGAGAGGGTGCAGGCTGGGCTGAGGGACACCCCCTCCCCCGTGCATGAATTTCATGCACCGGGCCTCTAGTTATTTATAATAGCCAATATATGGAAGCCACGTAAATACCTACCAATAAATGGTTAAGTAAAGAATATGTGATACAGTTGATGAACATCTTCGTTGAACATGTAACATGAATGAGAAAGCTTGTTATGTTAAAAAATATGTGATACATATAAACAAGGGATATTACTCAGCCATAAAAAGGAATGAAATCTTACCATTTGTGAGGATAGAGCTAGAGGGCATTATGCTAAGTTAATTAAGTCAGAGAAAGACAAACGCCATATGATTTCACTTATATGTGGAATCTAGAAAGCAAAATAAATGAACAACAAAACAGAAACAAACTGATAGGTACAGAGAACAAACTGACTGTTGACAGAGGAGAGAGGGAGTTTAGGGGACTGGGTGACAAAGGTAAAGGAATTAAGAGGTACAAATTGGCAGTTATAAAATTACAATATCATTGACTACATTCCGTATGCTGTGTACCATAGGGAGTGTAGTCAATGATATTGTAATAACTATGTGTGGTACCAGGTAGGTACTACACTTATTAGGCAATCACTTCACAAGTTATATAAATGTATAAACACTGTGCTATACACCTGAAACTAATGTAATATTGAATGTCAACTGTAATTGAAAATGTTTTTAATTTTAAATAGACCTTGATAAACTTTTTAAGTGAGATGATTAAATTATAGTCAATTTTATTCCACACAATAAAATTAATCATCTACTTACAGTAAACAAAAAAGGTGTGTTCCTTGCTTTCATGAAGTTTATGTAATGAAACTCATTTGATGTTTTACTGAAATATTCCTCAAGAAATTAAACTGGTTTGTTAAATCATAACATTGCTAGGTAATGCCATGAAAAATCATTCTATTCCAAGTGACAAAAATCTATGATTCCAAAAACTGGAATGGCATGAATAATCATCAGTAACTTGTAGTTATTTTGGATAGACCTAGGCCAAAAAAGGAATATTTAGGAGGGTATCACCAAACCTATCTCCCATTTATATTTTTATTAATGATTAGTAAGGGTTTTACTTATAAAATATGTGTGTGTGTATGTGAAGTGAGGTGATGTGCACATTGCAAAGCTATACTCAGGTCCCTACTGAATTGGATTGATTAGACAAGTGAAAACATATAGTCTGAAAATTAATAGGGAAGATTGGAGAGTCATTAGTGTAGATATGGAAAGCAAACACAATTGAAATTAAACCAAAAATAATTAAATAATTACTGAAAGACTGAGAGACAAGGAGGTTGTTTTTGCACCAGCTTCAAAGAAAGCTTAGGGAGTACACATAGCATCCAAGAATCTTAGGAGATTCTTCCAATTTGGGAATTAGGCCTTCTTTTATCTATCCCCATTCCACACATTTTTGATGGTTCATCTCAAACCCCACCACCCTGAAACTACTACAATATTCCAATCCTCTTTCACTGTGGTCCCTTACTGACATACATTAACTCAGAACATGTGCTTCCTATTTTGGCCCCTGATTGTGTTCTATTTTGTATCATTTCCCAATTGTATTTGTAGGCTTTGAAAAACTAACTCCCAAGCACAGAAGTAACCAGTCTACCTTCAGGACTAGTGGTCAGCAATAGAAAGTCAGAGGAGAAATGAGTGACTATTTTCTCAACATGGAAACATGTCAAGTGAAATGAGGTGCAAAGGAGAGTATTAGAATGGGAAGGACAAAATCTGAATCTCCTTCAAAGTATTCTTTTTATAAAGATCCTTGGGGCATGTACCAAGGCCAAAGTCTCAAGTGGGCAATACCAGCCAGGTATCATTCCCTGCCTTGGTCCAGCAAAAACAAACAAAACTCAGTTTTCCCTGACCTCCCTGACACACTCACACCTTGCCCAGGGAGTTGGAAGTCCGGTGTTGCACCATCCTATCTAATAAAGAGGGAATATGCTAATTGACCCTCATGACGTCGCAAAGATGGTGGCACCCACAGCCAATAAGGAGGGAATATGTTAATTGTCTGTCCCGCCCTCAAAGATGGCAGCGCCCACAGCCAATAAGGAGGGAATATGCTAATTGACTGTCACACCCTCAAATATGGCAGCGCCCACAGCCACAAGATGCCGGCGCCCAGTCCCCTCAGCCCCGCCGAGGTGGCAGGCACGGCAAGGCTTGGCCCACCCTCAGGAGAGCCCAGCAGCTCTGCGTGCCTGCCTCCAGAGTCCTCCAGTCCTCTCAGCCCCCCAGCCACCCAGGTCCAGCCCGAGGCGCAGGCAAGCCTCAGATGGTGACTGCCCAGCAGCCCAGGGCCGCCCGAGGCTCAGGTAACCAGGGCCGGCCGAGGCTTGCGCTGCTGGCAGTAGCAGCAGCAGAGGTGGGATGGGGCGTCACCTTCCCCTGATCGCCAGGTCGCCTCCCACCCCTGAGGGCTCCCAGACTGTGAGAGGGGGCCGGCCAGGCTGAGGGATCCCTGCTCCAGTGCATGAATTTTCATGCACCGGGCCTCTAGTAGACAAATAATAGTCTTAAAAGGTTTAGGCAAGGTGGTCAGGGAGCTGGCAGATAGTTTACTTCTCAACTAGATGAATGCTAATGCAGGGGAGGATGAGCTTTTCCTCTACCCTCTTAGGTTTAGTGACTGGAGCCTGAAAATTAAACTGACAGCAGAGATGAACAGGGAAAAAAGTATAAACATGTATTTGATGTTAATATTTTTACATGACACAGGTGTTTTCATAGGAAAGAAATAAAAACCTCAAAGAACTGGTTAGGCCTGACAGTGTATATACAATTTTAAGAAAGGATGCTACATTAATGACAAAGGGAAAGGAGTTTGAGCTTTAGGGTGGTAAATTGAGGGAAAGTAAATATATAGGGAAACTAATAGAAGATAAGGGTCATTTAGTAAGGTGTGTTTGTATGGAGTAATCTCTGCATCTACTCCCTGACTCCAGTGATAATAATGGTACTGGGAGGGGGGCACCTTTCTCATGGGAAATTTATGCTCTGATTTTAGGCAAAAAAAAAGGGGAGAGGGAAGAGTATCCTTCTGACATTTGCTATTTCTCAATTTCCTTCAGCTCAAAGTAACCCAAATGTGCAAGCTGCATATTTTGGGGTGTCATGTTCTGACCCCCTCAATACCTAGCAGTTAAAACCTGAAAAATTCTGTCCAGTGTCATTTAATATCTTTTCAGAGTGTTTTTCAAAGAATGATCCTGGGATCATCTGCATCAAAATGAGATAGTGTTTGACACAATAAATAGTAATAATTATTATTTTTTTAATGATGAAAGACACAAATTCAGAATCACGGGCCTCTCTCAGACAGCAGAATTGGAATATCTGGGGTGGGGGTGGGGTACAGAATCCATTTTTAATGAGTTTCCAGGCAATTCTCAGGCGCTTGGTTTCTTTGTGCACAGGGCTATTCCATGCACAGGGATGGCTAGAGCCGCATGGCAGCCTCCTTTCCTTGGGGCCTATGTGGCCAAGCTCACTCCCATCCTCACCAGCCCCCTTCACTCCCTCACATTTACCTGAGTGGCCAGGCCAGGAATTTACATATTCAACCTCTGGTTGAGAGCCTTCTGGGTTTTGTGATGAGAAAGGACCAGCAGCCTCTGAAATAACAGACTTGCTAACAGATGTTTCTGGAAACCTCTTCTGCCTAATTTACTTCAGTGCAGAAAAAAAAAATCAAGTTAGAAAAGCAGCAACTCTACTATGGCAGATGGCTACGTTTTGTCTCCTGGGACTTGGGGAAAGCTTATGGCCTTTCTCTCTAAGGACACCTAAGAGCTGTCAGCAAGCTGTCCAGGAACTGATTTCCAGAGCTTTGTCCACATCTGATGGCTGGAACCAGGGGATCAATACAAAACATCTTTACGTCACCACTTTACACAGCTGCTGAGAAGTCATTAGAGAATTCAAGAGGCAAAACTAGGACAGTTTCTCAAGATCATGTTAATGCTGACCCGTGGGAACAGAGGTCAGGGGAAAATGTCAGAGGAGTAAGAGGAAGGCAATGCTGCTGGAAAGTTAATGACTGCTGCAACTCAGTGACTCACAAAGAAACTGCTCATACATGCACAGAAGCAGAGCATATTGAGATCAACACTCTTACATACAAGCTGATTAGTTTTGTCTCGACCAAAAAATACAGTACTTAACAATTGTTCCATTAAAAATATTAACAAATTGCCCTAGCTGGTTTGGCTCAGTGGATAGAGTCTCGGCCTGTGGCCCGAAGGGTCCTGGGTTTGATTCCGGTCAAGGGCACGTACTTCGGTTGCATGATCCTCCCCAGCCCAGGCCCTGGTCAGGGCTCATGCAGGAGGCAGACAATAGATGTGTTTCTCTCATATCAATATTTCTCTCTGTATTTCCCTCTCTCTTCCATTCTAAAAATGAATGGAAAAATATCCTTGGGTGAGGATTAAAAAATATATATATATATTTTAACCAAATTTTTAAGCAAGATAAAAATTACCCATAATCTTACTGCCCCAAGAAATTTTTATATTAGCTCTTTGCACATATATTTATATACATATGTAATTTTATAATCAAAATATTATATTTTGTGTTCTGCTATTTTAATAAGATTTTTTTCCATTTTAGCACTATCAGGGTGGATCCTAAACATGACGAATAAATTGTATATATGCGTGAATAATTACTGAGGAATATAAGTCTTCAACAATAATAGCCAAATAATCCAGAAAGAACATGACAGCAGGAAGTTATAAAAAAGTGTGTTTTTTCCATTCTTAGATCTGGGTCCTGACATTCACAGCATGCTTGCTAAAAAAAAGAACACTTCCTGCCCTCATTCAACATTTATTAAATGCTCTTCAATGTGCTTTCATAAAGGTTCCTTTTTTGGTCATCACCCCCAGTTTTCATATACCTCCTCTCCGTATGCATTCATGGAACATATATCATACTTGGCAGTGAATGTCAAGTGATGTACCTGCTGTTGGACTGGTCTTCAGCAGAGCATTCGACACCCTGCACGACTATGAAGTTTGAGATATACACCTACAAGCTTGCTGTCTGCTGTGGCTGTAAATGATTTTCTGGGTTGATGTGGCATCATAGAGGGAGTAACCTACTGGGCAAGTAGTGAGGGAATGGGAGTATTTTTTGTAAATGACACCAGGTATTCTAGGCAGGTAGAACCTCTGAAGTACTCTTGTGCCTCAACAGTGAATTTGAGCATGAGGGTCAAAATTCTTGCTCACCTACAGTTGTGCATGTGAGTTTAACTTTATTACCTCTGTTTCACTTTCTTGCCTCTATCAGTCATGCCTCATGTGGTTGCAAGTGTCAGGAACCCAAATTAAAGTTGCTTAAACAAAAAGGAGAATGTATACACTTTTGAGATAAATATGGCAGGCCTGGCTAGATCCAGATGCTTGGATGATGTCAGTGGGGCCAGGGCTCTGTCTGGTCCTCCAGCCCTGCTTTCCTCTGCAGTGGGTTCATCCTCAGGTGTGCTCTTTCCCTCTGGACAGAGGTGTACACCAGCAGCTCCACAGCTGCATTGTGCATGCCTAACAACCTCAGCGGGATAAGAACTCCTCTTTTAAACAATCTTGTCAAGTCCTACAATTCACTGTCTTGTGGGAATTTTTTAAATGAATCATTGTGATTGGATGATGTGAAATTTTGGATGGGCCAGCGGAGCCTGTGTAAGGTCAGTAGCACCCAAATCATACAACCTGAGAACAGAAAAAGGAGATTACCCAAACAAAATTGGGATGGTTTTACTAAAAATAGCACTACCTGACAGAAACACAAAACAGCAGTTCTCCACTACCAATAGAAATGCTAAAAATTTGGTCTCAAGTCTGGTCTTATGTGACCAAATTATAAACCAATAATTTGTAAAAGAGATTTTTAAAAAACAGAAACAGTTTTGCTCTAAAGTGGCAGCCCGTTATTAACATTATATTTTTAAAAGCAGATTTCATTATAATATAAAGTATCTGCGATAGGTAGAATAATTACCCCCACCCCCATCATAACCAAAGATGTCCCTATCCCAAACCCTGGAACCTGTGACTACGTTACTTTACATGGCAGAGGGGCTTTGCCGATGTGATTAATGCTGAGGACCTTGACATGGGTAGAGTATCCTAGATTGTCCACGTGGGCCCAATGTGACCACAAGTCCTTAAAAGCAGAGAACTTTGTCTGGCTCTGGCCAGAGGGATATGTGATCGTGAAGATGAGTCAAAGAGATGCCACATTACTGGCTTTAAAGATAGAGAAAGGGAACTACGAACCAAGGGATGTGGACAGCCTCGGGAAAATGGAAAACACTAGAAACAGATGCTCTCCTATAGCTTCCAGAAGGGAGCAGCCTAGCATCACCTTGACATTAGCCCACTGAGACCTATGTTGGACTTCGGACCTACATATGGGCTAAGCTGCTGTTTGTGGTCCTTTGTTAGACCAGCAAAAGAAAACTAATATAGCAGCTATTGGGCACTTTCATACATCCTGTGGCCTAAATTCTGAGGACATGGCTCAGACTGAATAACCTCGTTTTGGCAGAGACATTTAATGCCTACTGAATACACATGTTGTCTACCTTTCCCAGTCTCTGTGCAGTTAGGTAGGGTCATGTGATTTTCTCTGGCCAATGGACTGTGAGTTTAAGTAAACATGACATGTCCCAGGGTGAGACAAGGAAAAGCCTCTGCACATGCTCCGCCTGGGCAAGCTGAAAAGGCTCATGTTGAGATGGTGGTGAACAGAAGCAAACATCCTGGATCCCGGGACACTGCAGAAAACAAGCTGCCAGAACCACTGGACTTGCAGGCCATTTTGCATGAGTGAAAAATCAATTTTTATGTTTTAAGTTACTAAAGTTCTCAGATTTATTTTTTTCTGTAGAATAACCAAGTGTATTCCGAGTAGTAGTATACTGACTTAGAGTAAGACTATCCCAGGAGACAAAGGACCCAACCTACCAAGGTTAACATAGAAACTATTTTCTAATTTTATACCTTTTATTAATCCAGTAAATTGCATCTTTTATGCTTCAGTTTCCCTGAACATACAATTTGGAGAAATGTAATTTTACATAGCAATTGGGAAAATATTGAATATTATATCCATGATTATTTCACTTATTTGTGTTGCTTACATCATATAATAATTTCAGTTTCGAAAATAAAAGTTTTTCATTTTATTATGAAATTTTTTTCTGTCATTGGCTGCTAATGATAATGTAGATACTAAGCTTTCATTCAAGTTTATATGAAGAAATTTTATATTTAAATGATGAAGTGTGCTTTTTTTCAATCAATATTTTACATTTAATACATTTGCCAAGATATTAATGAATGGTAGCAAAACAGCATGCTTATGGGTATCAAAAGGTACAGCTGACAAGGCAAAGTACACTCACAGACTGTAATGCTTTCCTAAGAGAACTGGAATGCACAAAAGTAAACCAAAAGTATAGTCTATTTTAAATAGTCATGGCTTAATATTTTCCATTTAATGATCCAAGGTGATAATAACAACTCAAGGAGAGCCAGAGATTACCCACTTCCTCTTCTTCATCTGATGGAAGAGAAAATTGAGGCCCACAGAAATTAAGTAGTAATTTCTCCCAAGTAGCCAATAGGGAGAGAGAGAACACCTGAAAGCAAATCTGAGTGCAAGTAGAAAGCAGCTATTTTGCTAAGGGAGAGCTTGATATGCATGATCAAAACTCACATTTATTAATTATGGCAAAATATACATAACATAAAATTCATCGTTTCAACCATTTTCATATGTACAATTTGGTGGCATTACATCGAGTCACATTGTTGTGCAACCATCACCACCACCATCCATCTCCAGACCATTGCCCTCATCCCAAAATGAAATTATGTACCCATTAAATAACTCCTCTTCCCTAGCCCTCAGTAACCATTGTTCTATTTTTGGTATCTATAATTTGACTATTTTAAATACCTCCTATAGGTGGAATTATATAGTATTTGTCTGTTTGTGACTAGTTTATATCAGCATAATGTCTTCAAGGTTCATCCATGTTGTACCATGTATCAGTATTTCCTTCCTTTCTTAGGTAATATTCCACGTGTGCATATATCAAATTTTGGTTCGCCATTCATGTCAATGGACATTAGGGTTGTTTCCATGGTTTGGCTACTGTGATTAATGCTGCTATGACCAGGGGTGGACATATATATATCTGTTTAAGTTCCTTCTTTCAGTTCTTTTGGATATGTAACTAGGAGTGGAATTGTTGGTTCATATGGTAATTTTGTTTTCTTTTCTGAGGAACTGCCATACTACCTCCCACAGACACTGCACCATCTTACAGTCCCACCAGCAAGGTGCAAGGGTCCCACTCTCCATAACGGTGCCAGCCTTTCTGGGACTTTGGGGGGCTATTTTTGCTTTGTTTGTTTTGATAATAGCTACCTTAATGGATATGATGTGTTACATCAATGTCATTTTGGGGGGGAAAAATCACACCTTTTGCCACTGAGAAGTCTTAGCCCTGCCACTTCTTTAAAAATGTCATTCTTTATGAATTTGAAAATGTCTGACTTGCCACTTACAAGAGAAATCACACCAATAAACAAAGTCCAACTAACCCACAGGTTGGCAATTATTTAAATCCTTTTAAATTAACAAAAGCAGCCTTTCTGGTGTTGCTCAGTGGTTGAGCATCAACCCCTGAACCAGGAGGTCATGGTTGATTCCCAATCAGGGCATATGGGATTTCAAGCTATGTACCCAGTTAGGAGGCATACAAGAGGCAGCCAGTCGATGATCCTCTCTCATCCTGGATATTTCTATCTCTCTCTCCCTCTCCCTTCCTCTCTGAAATCAATAAAAACATATTTTTTTAAAAGCAACATTTTTTAAGCAACGTATTTTTAAAAAATTAACAAAAGGAAATAAAATAATTCCCTTGTTTGGGGGTTAACTTTTTCAAATTTTCTCTTTGAGAATAAACTTAAACTCAAATTCACCACACTTAAAACCTCTAATTTAGATTATAAACTTATCTCAAGTCATTTAAATTATTAAATTATGTAATTGAACATTTTTTGCATATTTTTAGCTATTATCATTCAGTATCAGTATCACAGTAGTTTCAAATATGACAAAATATTTCAATTAGTTTTTCTTGAGAGACAGCTATAGATAGATGTTAACGTCTGACAACTATTTCAAATTTTCACTTTATATTGGATTTATCTTAATCATCTATTTTAAGTCATTAAAAATAAGTTACCAAAATCTTTGGTGTGATGCTGACTCTCCTCTAAATGGCACAGCCAAGGAAACCTCTAAGAATCCTGAACCCTTCTACAATCAGTGGGATTAAAATAAAGTGCTGAGCCAGATATTTGATTGGGTAACCCATAGCATTCTATGGACACAAAGGGAACCATTTATCAGCTCTGCAGATAGGATAATCAGGCTGTAATAAATAAGAAGTATATTGGTGAAGGAATGCAGGAAATTATTGTCTACTAAAGATTGGTACTTTCTAAGAATACCATCACAACTCAGAGTGGCTTAATGCTATCATTTTGCTCTTTTGTGAAAGAGTCATGCCAGCTGGTGCCTCATCTTATACACACACTGACGACACACATTTCACATCTTGTGCAGCTCCGGAACAGCTAACTTCAAGATTCTTCCCCAGGATGGATGATTATTTTGAGGAGGAAAAGACTCAAAACATACTAATAGTCTAAGCCCAGTCACTTCCCCTGGTCATGTAATTTAGCAGCTCTTTAACGTGGGCCAAATCAGTTTCTCCTTAGGAACTTAGAGGTTTGCAGGTTTTTACTAAAAAATAAGTAAAATGTAGTTTATATGAAAGGGTTTTTTATTATGGTTTTTACAGAAGTTTAAGGGAATATTATTCTTAAAATTACATTATCATTCATTCTTGTCTCAGGTTTCACTTTCCCAAAACAGAATAAAAATTTCAAATAAATTAGAACATAGGTAAATTTTAACATCACTTTTTCCTGAAAATATATAACTACATTAGTGCTATGAGGTCACTTCCTCAAGGAAAACTTAAAACTATTACATGGGTCTTTGATTTGAATTTTTGTAGTGGTAGAAAAATAATGTTTTGAAATATCCTCTGATGTAATTTTGAGCCTTGGTAATTTATTTTTATTTCTCCGTCAAATTTTCTTTTGCTGTTCAAGTGTAGAGACCTTGAATCTGAGGCTTAATTCTCAGGATAGGGCAGAGTAGCAACTGTATGTTACAATGAATAATTAACTCTGGCATTAAAACTGAAATTTTAAAATTCCATAGGGAGATTATCGGGCTTTGAGGAGAAAGAGTAGTTTTCTCAAATTCTCAAAATCATATTTTAATAGCTTACATCACAACCTATAAAATATTCAGCCATTTTTGAGCCACAAAATATGAATTTTATTATTATTAAACCTATAATATATATCAAGAACCCAAGCTTGGAAAATTGGCCCTAGATTATATCATAGAGAAGGAAGGGCAATGTGAAGAAAATTCTTAACGTTACTATTGCTCAGAGGAGAATCCAAAAAGAGAAAATAGGACAGTTCTATGAAGACTGTGGGAGAAAGCAATGAGCAGTGGTATTAACACCCAGTTAGATTGTGGGCTGATTCACTGCTTTCCCACACGAAGCCTGAGGACTGTGCCCTTCAAGATACCCCAGGCTCCCTGGCCAGAGTAGGAGCTCTCTGGTTCCCCATGTCTCACACACACTGTCAAGGATATATAGTTCTCATGTGCCTCTACTCCAGAGGCAAAAGAGCTGAGACCTGAAGTGGTCCAGGATTGGGACAAGGAGATGGCATTCAGATCTAGAGAAGATATGCTACTCAGAAACCAGGGCCTTTGGTGTTCAGTTCCAGCAAAACATCAGAAAAGCAGGGGAAAGCAGTCATAGTTCAACAGACACCCATCAGCAAAGGACACAGGAGAGCCCTGGGAAAGTACTGAACACAGGAGGCCTTCACAAGTATCAAGCGTCTTTCTGGTATACTAGCAATGCAGTATATGAACTTCTGAAAGACTTTACCATGGAAAAGTCTAGGAGAAGGTGGGTTCTCAGAACTGACTGACCTAGATCCTATAGGGACTGGGAAGCGACTGTTGTAAACTGCAAGGACACAGTTAACGTGAGTGGGCAAGTTCAAGTTCACTCTTTCCCCCTGCTACCATGTGAGAATAGACCAATAAAAAGAAGAAATCAAATTCTGATGTATACCACACTAGATTTAGATAAACATGTTCTTTGAAATGGTTTGCAATTAGGAAAAGTTTGCAACTTTTAAATTTGTTGCCAAATCTGCAATCTTAGTATATTATGGTCCCAATCTCAACAGCTATAAAGCTGTAAAGTTAAACAATTTGTCCACTGTCATTAGCTAGTTACTGAAAGAAGTAGAAGCAACACTCATATTTTCTGACACCTGGTCCAGGGTGCTTTTCCTGATAGTGTTTGTTTGTTTGTCTGATTATATATATACATATATATGTATATATACATATATATGTATATATACAAATATATATATACACAAATATAAAAAATATATATATTTTACTAACACCTTATTAAAAAATAATTTTATTGATATTTGAGAGGAAGGGAGAGGGAGAGAGAGATAGAAATATCAATGATAAGAGAGAATCATTGATTGGCTGCCTCCTGCATGCCTCACACTGGGCATCAAGCCCACAACCTGGGCATGTGCCCTGACCAGGAATTGAACTGAACCATGATCCCCTGGTTCATAATCGACATTCAATCACTGAGCCACACCAGCCGGGCTGTTTTACTTATAAAGTGCTAAGACAACGATGCCCTGAAGTTTACTAAACTAATAACAAATATTTCTTTTCTGGTCAAGATAGAGAAATAGAAAAATTCAAAAGACTTGATAGAAAAATCTATATACACATTTTACTTCTTAGAGATGACCAGAACCTCAGTTCATCTCTAAGATGATTTTTATTATCTCTCCTATGAAAAATAATCAATGCAAAGATCAAATGTCAGTACTTTCAAATGTGCTCATTTTAATTTGGCACAGTTTTTTCACTTGCACTGTGTCTGCCAAGACAAGTACCTACATGAAAGGTTGTCAAACTGAGACAAAACAGAGAGTGTACATATAAGAAGAATGTTACGAAGAAAAGTTGACCTTTTTGAGGCTCCAAATCCTCAAAGACCTCAGATCTGCATCTTCTGCCTGAAGCTAGGGGAGACCCTTCCTGTCTTGTTTGCACATCTGCAAAATTATATATATATATATATATATATATATATATATATATATATATATATATGGCTTTCAATGTGATATATTGTAAAATCTTCTGTTTACCTTTAAGCTGGATCACTATGTAGTGGGTCCCAAGAAGCCTTTGGCATCCTCACTTAAATAGAAAATGCAAAAGCTCAGCAGATAAGAATGGATGACTGTGCTTTACACCGGCTTCCTAAGTAATTACAAATAATTCATGTGCAAATGAAACCAATTCTCTACCTTTCTCAGATTTGTTAATGTTTCCATTTTTATTAGCTAGCGATTGGTATAGAATGGTGCAATATAAAAAAAAGTTCAGCTGTGCATCTGAATGGTTGTGTGTATAACAGGGAAATCCAGACATTAAATGGCCAGTGTTGAACTAGTTTGAATAGTTGTGTTGTAGTGTAACCCCCATCTTACAAAGGACGCCTCAAAAAAAGGTAGAATTATGGAGTCATTTATTAAAAGACGGCGGCATACGAGGGAGCAAAAGCGCTCCAGACCTCGCAGCCCCAAACAGCTTGCCACTTCTGGCTTATATGCAGAATATCACAAAAGTATCAATTACATCTTTGGGTCTGGAATGAGGAACCTGTTTCATGAAAAAGCATTTTTACAGAAGCAGAATTTGAGCAACTTAGTTATCTAAAGTATCTATGAATCACTGAATCAACAGAAACGCATTATCTGGGACCACCTGGGCAATTTAGAATAATTGTGCTGTCCAGATTCCGGGACCACTGAGTCAACTGAAATTCAGTTATCTGTAGCTACTGAGACAATTTAGGATCACTATCTGTCCTGGGTCCCAGAGGAATGTGCTTCGATGACCAGTGAGATCACAATCAATGGGATATTCAAACCGCCATCAATGGAGTTTTCAATCATACATAAATTCAGAAAATCAAAATAACTTTTAAATGAGTACAGAACCAAAAACAGCACGGTTAAAATATTAAACAGCAATTTTTACCCAAGTATGGTTGCTATCATACTTCAGTTGTATGTAGTACAATTCCCCCACCATTCCCATTGCTTCCCCATTGCAATAAACCTGGGGGGTTCTTTTCCCATGCAGGAGCCATAAAAAAGCTGGTATCCAGTAGGAAACAGTGGCCCATTGACTGTCCACATCACAGTATTTCACATGACCCCAGATACAGGCAAAGAGTAGTGTCCTGCCAAACCATAGTCTATGGGGAATAGGCCTTTGAGGTTGTTTAAAAGTGGCAGCCTGTGAGAGAGAAGACTATTTCCTTTCTTAGAGCCTAATTTAGCTGGAAAACAAAGATAGACAGAATGTGAGTTTCCTGTAGCTTCGTGCGTGTGTAATTTTATTAGACGTAAACAAACTTGCTCCAAATGACTTATATTAGCCAACTGGTATGTTTACTTTCATGCAAAATGTGACCTTCAAGCTATATATAAAAAGAACACCATCCAATAAGAACACAAAATAGCTCCCAATGATGCTCCTTCACAGTCTCATCATCAGATCCTAGACAGGAGATCCTTTAATGTCACAGGCACATGTTGAGTCCCACGATCTTGCAAAAATGTCAACACACGTTTGTGGAATACACATTGTGGGCCACATAATTCAGTGAGACCTGGAAATAAGAAGTCAAGGGGTTTACATGCCAGAGAAGGAGACAGAGATGTAAGCAGGAAAATACCAACACTGATCCAGGGTGACCTGATGGATGAAGAGAAGCTGGAATAATCCTGCTGCTGTTGTGTTCTAAATGCATGTATTCTACATCCTCGCCTATAAATTGGTCCCAGGAAGCTAAAACTGCATACATTGTATATGCCTGAACATCACAAGTAGATGTGATCCTCAATTTATATGCATTTATTGACAGACATGGGTATATATAAGAGAGAATTTTTTCTTCTAGATCCACAGAGAGGGTGACCATCCTATCTAATAAAAGGGTAATATGCAAATTAACCGTCACTCCATCACAAAGATGGCGGCACCCATAGACACAAAATGGCGGTGCCCAGTCCTCTCAGCCCCGCTGGGGTCCCCCAGTCCTGGGAGGGCGGCTGCTGAGAGCAGGCAGCGTGAGCAGCCTGGCAGAATGCTTGCTTTGTCACCATGGTGACAAGGCAAGCATTCCACCCCGGCCACGGTGGGCCTCTGGGCAGCAGGCACAGAGCGGCTGGAGTCGGGGGGAACACTTGCATTGTTGCCCCAGGGATGAGGCAAGCGTTCCACGCCCAGCCACAGATGGGCCTCTGGGCTGCGGAGAGCCTCTGGGCAGTGGGTGCGGAGTGGCCAGGCCCTGCAGAGAGCTACTGGCGCATGGATTCATGCACAGGGCTACTAGAGTACAATAAATGAGAAAGAAGGAGAGAATTAATACCACAATTTCCTATTTTTGTCTTATCTTAAGTCATTTATCCATTTATTTTAAGTCCTATGCCCACTTTTCTCCTCCCCCCATACCTCCACTTCTCACCAAAAAAAAGTTTTTGTCAGGAAACAACATCAAGTAAGGAAATGCCACAGTCCTGAGACCGTGCCCTCCAGGAGGCCCTCCCAGCAGCCTCCCCTGAAAGCAGAAATGGTGCACCCTTATGGGGCAGTACTTGCTTCAGTGGGGCTTTGGTGCTCACTGAGTCTGCCTCTTGAGTGTGTCACTTATGGATGTGAAGAGTTGTAATCTGGTACAGTCTCACACTGACCAATGGGTACATTGGCTCTTGGATCTCCAAGGAGGTGCAAAGTTAGCCACTGCCTGGGGTCACCCAGCAGGAGCTACAGAGAGATCTGCAGATTTCTCCTCTTTGTATCAAGTTTGGAAGTGCCCAGACGAGGCCCACCAGTGAAGCAAAGCAGGCTGGTGCTGGTGCGGCCTTGGGCCTTCTTTTGATAGCTTTGAGCTCCCTGAGCTGCAGCTTTTCTGACAGGTTTTAGGCTGAGAAAGGACAGGTCATTCATATGCAAAAGCCACTGCACACAGCTTGCGTGGGGTTGTAAAATTGGGTGGGGCGGGGTCTCAGGGAATCACCAGGGTGGAGCAAACAGCAATGGCTGTCAGTCAGCCCTGCACCAGGGAGGTCCCAGCACAGGAACAATAACCGTTGCAAGCACCTCCATCTGGAAGAAAGCCACCCCCGCATTCCTGCCTTGATGCCAGATAGTCCAGTTTCTCCCTGTATGTGTCTGGGTCCCCTCAAGTCTCACCAGGCACTGCAGCTCAGAGCTAGTAGGAGCTTGTATCTCCCTCCCGATTAAAAAAGCAGCACAACCAGGTGCCAGCCTGTTCCGCGCCTCTGCACTTCCTACCAATCTCAATGTGCTTTCTTCTTTACCTCTCTAGCTGTAGAACTTCCACTCAGCCAGCTTTCCTGCTGTTCTGGATGATAGTTGTTATGTATTTTAGTTGTAATTTTGATGTGGTTGTGGGAGGCAGCAAGTACAGGTGTTTACCTATGCCACCACCTTGGTTCTCCTCTAGACTTTTTTAAGCAACAGAAATTTCTGCTATCATTTCTCCTCTTCTGCTCAGCTCTCAGGGAGCTCCACCATGCTTCCAATAACATTTTTTAAGGCTTGTTATGTGGTTCCATAGGTTTACATCTCAGCACAGAAGAACCACAGCCTGCTTCAGATAGCCCCTCCTGCCACCCTGTTATTTACTAGTAGGTCAAAGGAAGTCTTTTCCATTTAACATCGCAGCTGTGCTCTGCATGGAGCCCTGACCAACACCAGGTCCCAACATCAAAAGTTAAACCATCCAAAAGCTCTTCCTCACTATGGTACTAGCTAGCCGTGGCTATTCAGAGCAGAGGGAATATTCTGTTTTACATGTGAAATTTCTAGAGTCATGACACAAGGACAAGTTCAGTGTTTTTGGAATCAAACAGATATACATCTAAATTCCAGCTCAGTCATTTTCTGCTGTGACCTGGGGTAATTCTGGTAAAGGCATTATGATGCTTATGGTACTGGCTGAGAAAATGAAGCCCAGAGAAATTAAGTGGTTTGCTCCAAGGCACACGATGAGTAATGGCCCAGGGAGAATTCCAACGCGCTTTACCATATTTCCTTCGCAATGGGGTCTTCACCTCACTGGGGCTGGAAAGCTCTACCTGTTTGGATTAGTATTTGCTGTAAACCTATATCTGCCTCTTCACTGTTGGCCACCTTGGTAAGTAAGTAGTTCTACATCTTGAGGCCTCCCTGGCCACAAAAGAGAAAGAAAACATCCTGAGTACCCTGGAAAAGAGATTTTCAGGATCATTTCTACCTAGACTGCTGCTTTCTATTAGTAAAACTCAGCCGTGTTTCTGTGGTTAAATATAATGTGGAGATTAAGTCTATTTGGAGAATTTTTAAACACATGACTTTAGACTCCCTGGAGTTAAAGAGGAAGGAGCCTTAGAAGAATTTTCTCCCAGACATCTCTGGCGATCTTAGGGCTCTTTAATAAGAATAGGTATTTTAGATTGGGATCTACTGTCAACTTCCTGAAATAAAACCAGATGGACTGTCTGGAGACTAGACAGTTCTTCTAACCGATGGCGCAGGCATCATAGAGACATGTGCTAGAGGGCAAAGTGAAGTGATCGGCTCCGCAAGACTCATCCTTCTTGATTCCTTGACTTATCCCAGGTGGGGAAAGTGGAAAAAGTAATCAAGAACACCCAACAATTCGAGTTTGTTTTGACCTGTCCTTGATGGTATAATTGTGTGACTGTGGATGGAGATTGGGGGGAAAGGGGTATGACATTAAAATAATTGCAGGAGAGTTAGAATTATTATAACTTGATAAATGTTCCAAAACTAAAATAACTGCTTCTTGAAAATTATAGTAGAGGGAACAAGTAGGAGGGGAGATTGACCAAGTGATAATAAATACCATGGGGGAAACAAGGTTCACATTTTTTGGATTTGGAGAGCTGATTGGTACAGGATGTTTAAAGAAACTTACATTCTTGCTTTAATAAATCTTGTTAGAGCCACAGATGGAAATGTCTTCTATACTGTCTACCCTGACTAGTATAGGTCTATAATTTCTTATCTGAAAATTGGGGGCCAAATATGTTTCAGAATGAAGAATTTTTCACATTTGAAAGGGTCTGGGACAATATTCCATAATCAAATATATCAATATTTATACTGAATGAGATGTATAAATACCATAAATAGCTTCCCATTAGTTCAGATCAGATTTTGCTGCCAATAAATTAAGATCAGGTCAGGTCAGATTTTGCCACCAGATGAACCATGAAAAACTCATTTTGCAGAGCGTTTAGGATTTTGGAAATAAAGCTATGGAACTGTGAACTGTACCGTACAAATGGAAACTTCTACTTGACCATTCTACTGAAAAGAAACATGAGTTGATTTACAGGAAGATGGGGAATTTAGATTTGGGGAATGTGCTTAGAAATCGTAGGTAAACAGCCGAAACCGGTTTGGCTCAGTGGATAGAGCATCGGCCTGCGGACTGAAGGGTCCCGGGTTTGATTCCGGTCAAGGGCATGTACCTTGGTTGCGGGCATATCCCCAGTGGGGAGTGTGCAGGAGGCAGCTGATCGATGTTTCTCTCTCATCGATGTTTCTAGCTCTCTATCCCTCTCCCTTCCTCTCTGTAAAATATCAATAAAATATATTTTAAAAAAAATAAAAAGAAATCGTAGGTAAACAATAAATATAATATAGTTAACATTTCTTGAGCAATTATTATCTGCCAGGCATTATTCTAAGAGCTTAACATGAACTAACCCATGCACATCTCTTACAATACTGTGAGGTTCTGTATTTATGTATTGATAGACCTATTTACAGATGAACAAACTGAAGTATATAGCAAGTGATCATATATAGATAGATAGATACATACATACATATATATGTGCATATGTATTTATAACTTACATATGTGCACAGATTGATATCTTTCCTGAACAATAATACTTCAGTTTTATGTTCTGTACAAAGAAACTAGTTCTTATATATCATTCTACTCACATTCCTTTTAACTATAGGAAGCTAAGGGATACATTTTACATTTAAAGTTATTATATACTTCTCAAGATGCTTGCTTTCTTCAGGGAATGTCTTTTGAATTAGAAAACACATGCAATTCTATATCTTGAAACTAGGCCAATTAACAGATTATAGACACAAACAAACATATTATAAAAATATAAGAAGAATTAAGCATTGAATATTTCCTTAAGGGTTGAGACTGGCTTAGAATCACTGTTTTATCCCCAAGGACTTAGATGCTTGTGTATAATAGACACTTTGTGGGATGAATGAGTGAGTCCAAATCTCCAAAAACCCCCAAAATAACTGAGTACCATTAAAAATGGGATCTGGTGGAATTTGTTTTATTTTACTTATTTTTTTATCTTAGTTGATGCTAATACTTAGACTTTTTTATGAAACCAAGCTTTTTTGTTGGCTTTTATATAAAAGTATAGTATTCTTGAAGGAGAAGCAGTTGACAACTTTGTATTTCCTTGAATATATTATTTTAGCTGGTCTCTACTGGCTCTGGTCATGCTTATATGTATGTGACCTGGGGTAATTCTGGTTGTGGGAGAATTATGCATATGGAATGTGTGACACAGCCAGATAGGATCAGGCCTTATTCAAGCAGCACTTGGAAAATGATGCTGCTTATCCAGTTTTACCACTCCAGGTACTAGATTGCTAGGGTCAGATGCTTCCACCTGGTTCCCATGTCTATCTCCAACAAGATCTTAAGGCTTTTTTGACTAAGAAGTTTGTAAAGATGAATGGATTGATAAGGCCTGAAACCATACCATAAAACACACTATATACAGTTTTCTAAATTTACCTTAAGCAAACCATGTAGTTCTCATATTAATATCCAATCCTACTCATCAAATAATTTGTAGATAAACACCAGCTCTTTTCTGTTCTGTTCATATTTTGCATCATTGCCATGGTTCTGCAGGATTCACTGTTCTCGCCTGTCCTGCACTGTCCCAGTTTCAGATTGTATATGGTAGAGTCACTCTTTTGTATCAGGGCTTCTGTACTCAAAGCAGAGAATTCTCTGTCTATCAGCAGTTGTTCAAAATTCTCCCTCAAAGCACAAAGTTTTTCTCACTGAAATTAGACATAGGATTCTACATTACAACTGCATAAGACAGTGCTGGGAATCACTATTTTTCAAAGCATCCTCATAAAATTGCCCAAGGATTGCTCATTCCTGTAGTTTTTCCCTCAACGCTGCCTCTCTACATCTCCCTTTCCCTCTCTCCCGCTTTCTTTCTGTATCTTTGTTTCTTCTATCCTGTGCTGCAGGAGCAGGGTGGGCCATTTTGACAGAGTGCAACTTTCAGGTGGGGTAAGTTCACATAAAGGATTCCCCATTGAATCCTTTATCTGGACTTAACCTCTGTTACTTCCTGTGTCACATTATCTACTTCCTCTCTGGATATTCTTGGACCACACAGACAACATTTACACATGCAGAGACCAACACACCTGCACACCTATACCATCCTTCCAGACAGATGATGATTTGAGGATTTATGCCATCTTATTGGCTTTTCAAACATTTACTATACCAGTTATTAACATTAAACCAATTGTAAGAATCTTCTTTGCAATTTTAATTAAAATTCCTACTTGAGAATTTCACTCATGTGCAAATATGTAACTTAGTGGTTTATCATCAATAGGGCTCACAGTTTCCAGGAAGCTAAAAAAGCCTACAAAGTATTACCCAAGTTATTTCTGCCCACCTTTTGTCCTTTTTGGTTGTTTTCTAATATCTGGGGTCATAGTGACATCAGACGGATACTCAATAAACTGTTCACTCCTACCCACCATTTGCTGAAGAAGACAGAGTCTCAATAATCATCATTGTCTCCAATTTAACTCAGCAAGAATCCAGCACTTATTATGAACCCACTACTGGGCAATTTAGATGTCTAATGGGTTGTTATACCAGGTATACGAAGCTTAAGTGCCAACATGTAAACTAACAACACAATACAGTATGTTAAGTACCAAAATAGCTTAGAATATATGCCCAGAAGTTCAAAGTCTCTAGTACAATTATAGAATTATAGAGCCAGGAAAAATTTTCATTGATTACATAGGTTCATATTTTTATTTTATAAATAAAGAGGCTGACACACAGAGGGGCTGATTTGTCCACGACTTTAGGAAATTATTGTAGTGGCCATCCATGTACGTGTAGGCCCTGAACCTTCCTCTTGCATCTTTTGGAAGATGCCTTTTCTTCTCATACTGAATCATATAATTCACTTCCTGGCTCTTAGGTACTATTAATTAGATACTATTAATTATATATATAATTTTACTTTGTGATGTATACAGTAGCCATTTTGGAAATGTTGACATTCTGGCATTAAACATCACTATGCACTAAACAATACATGCTACTAAAAATATTTCTTCTTAGTTAGATTTAAAAAGTCTCTTCAAATGAAAAACAAATATCAGAGCCAAATTTGAACCTAAACTAATTTAATTCTGTGTGAGTTCTTTAGCCAAAAAAAAAAAAAATTAATTCAATTTCCCCAATATCAAAATGTCACAATAAATAACTTCTTAATCTTTTCCAAAACCAATAAATGGTATGCAAAATTATCATCTTCTTATTCCGTTAGAATTTTGATACTGGTGTAGCTTTTATTACATGTTTCCTATAGATTTGATTCTTATTATTTGCTTTACATTAAGCTATCTTCTAGACAAGAATTATTCAGTTTATTGAAACTCTTATTAGCAAAATGGCTACAATATGAAATTCATAATAATTGGAAGAGATCTTTCTTTATTCATTATTCATTCATTCATTCACTTCTCTTCCTGACTTCCTTTCACTTCTGTCAGAAAATTACTGTTATGCAAACAAAATAGAAACAGACTCATAGATAAAGAGAACAGACTGAGCTGCCAGAGAGGAAGAGGTTATGGGGCTGGATGAAAAAAGGTGAAGGGATTAAGTGACGGGGGTTGGGGGAAGAGGGAAGGAACAAAACAAAAACCTCAGACACTGATAACAGTATTGTGATTACCAGAGGGAAAGGGGGGTGAGAGGAGGTAGGAGAGGGTAAAGAGGAGATAAATGGTGATGGAAGGAAACTTGTCTTGGGGTGGTGAACACACACTATAATATACAGATGATGTATTATAGGATTGTACCCCTGAAACCTATATAATTTTATTAAACAGTCACCCCAATAAATTCAATAAAAATCCTATCTAATAAAAGAGTAATATGCAAATTGACCATACCTCCACTACACCCACCAGCCATGCCCACCAGCCAATCAGGAGCGAATATGCAAATAAACCCAACCAAGATGGCTACGGCCACAGAGAGCAGGAGGGAGGCTTGGGTTTCCCCGGCAATGGAGGAAGCCAAGCTTTCCGCCTGCCCTTGCCGGCCCAGGCCTCCACTCAAGGCTACAAAGTTTCAATGATAGAAGATACATAAATCCAAACAGAAATGGCCACAGCCACGGAGCTGGAAAGAGCAGGAGGCTTGGGTGGCCCCCGGCGATGGAGGAAGCCAAGCTTTCTGCACACCCTGGCCGGCCCAGGCCTCCGCTTAAGGCTACAAAGTTTCAATTATAGAAGATACATAAATCCCCCCAAAAATGGCTGCCACCACAGAGCAAGCAGGCTTGGCTCCGCTCCAGGCTACAAAGTTTCAATTGTAGAAGATAAATAAACCCCAGGTACCAGGGCCTCCACTTGGGTGGCCAGGGGGCGTGGCTGGCCTGCAAACCACCACAGGCCCCTCGCCCAGGCCGCCCCATGCCCCAAGGGGACCCCCACCCTGATCCGGGATACCCTTCAGGGTAAAGCAGCTGGCCCCCACCCATGCACCAGGCCTCTATCCTATCTAATAAAAGAGTAATATGCAAATTGACCATCACTCTAACACACAAGATGGCTGCCCCCATGTGGTCAAAGATCCTGCCCCCATGTGGACACAAGATGGCCAGCAGGGGAGGGCAGTTGGGAGGGACCAGGCCTGCAAGGGAGGGCAGTTGGGAGCAATCAAGCCTGCAGGGGAGGGCAATTAGGGGTGACCAAGCCAGCAGAGGAGGGAAGTTGGGGGCGACCAGGCCTGCAGGGAAAGGCAGTTGGGAGGGACGCAGGCCTGCAGGGGAGAGCAGTTGTGGGGGACCAGGCCTGCAGGGGAGGGCAGTTAGGGGTGACCAGGCCTGCAGGGGAGGGCAGTTAGGGGTGACCAGGCCTGCAGGGGAAGGCAGTTAGGGGCAAACAGGCTGGCAGTGGAGCAGTTAGGCATCAATCAGGCTGGCAGGGGAGTGGTTAGGGGTGATCAGGCTGGCAGGCAGAAGCGGTTAGGGGCAATCATGAAGGCAGGCAGGCGAGCAGTTGGGAGCCAGCAGTCCTGGATTGTGAGAGTGATGTCCAACTGCCCGTTAGGAGTTTAAATCAACAGAAAGATTAAGAATGTAATTTTTGAATGAGAATTACAAAGCACAGAGGTGAAGGATTTTGCAGGAGCCTAACCTAATGGGTGTGGACCCTATTAGATAAAGTTAGGAGTTTAAATCAACAGGACTCTGTAATAAGATGGATGGAAGAGCAAAGGAGGAATCTAATGTAATCAGGCAGTCAGACATCCCTCGAGGGGTCCCAGATTGGAGAGGGTGCAGGCTGGGCTGAGGGACACACACACCCCCATGCATGAATTTCATGCACCGGGCCTCTACTAAATATATAAAAAAGAAAATTACTGTTTAAATGCATTACAATGTTAAAAGCTTCAACATCAATTGCATATCCCATCCATTGGTTCAGAGATTAGTTTATAATCTAATATAATCTGCCTCACCTATCCCAGAATGTTAATGTGTATTAGTCTTAACCAATCATGGTTATTCTATTTCTTTGTCTAGAGCCAATGGACTGTGAGGGATATTTATGGAAGCTTATGGGAAAGAAAAGCCTCCTACTTTTTCTGTAGTGGATATTTAAGGACATTCTTCGACACTAGATAGAAAGAAGGAGGTTTATCTCTGGAAGACAGTGGCATCATCTGGCTACCAGAATAGTACCAGGCTTAGAAAGAAGCAGACATTGTAAAGAAAGAGCAGAGAGACCAAAAAACCTTCAGTTATTTAACTGGGTCTACTGGTTCAAGTCTTGCCTGAAACTAGCCCTATCTCAATATGTTCTCTTTATTACTCAGGCTGTTTAGAGTTGTGCTTCCAGTTTTTTTGGCAACAAAAATGGTAGTGAATGACCCTCTATTATTGGCATTTTGTGTAAAAACAGTTTTGTTCACAATGGCAGACTGTTAGTCACCTACACAAAAGACACTATTCTTTTTAATAAGAACCCCAATTTTATTCATAATTTAGTCATATAATGTATTTCAGGCATCCTCCCCACCTACCCCAGAATGTTAATGTTTATTAGTTTTAACCAATCATGGTGATTCTATTACCTTGTCAAGGGCTGCTTTAGAAATATATAGTAAATTCTGCTGTGATCATCATAGAAGCTTTCCTAAATCTTTTTAAAAATTAGAAAAAAAAAAAAAGGCCATGGGGAGATGCGACAAAACTTTCCTTTCTCTTTCAACTTTTAGACAATGCCCTGTGAAGAATATAGCCACCTCAACAAATAGAGAAAAACAAGAGAATCTAACAAAGCCAACCTGGCTTTCTTGAGCCACAGAATGAGCTAAGCCTGGAATTCCCCCGACTTCACCCTGTGCAATAATAGACTCCCTATTGTCTAAGTTGCTGATAGTCACTTGTCCTGTTATGTGGCGTTGAAATCACTCTGACTGACATAGTCACAAACGATATTGATTCTTTAAGGCCAACTGCAAGTAAAAGTTCACCTTACTTGATTGACTAAACCCAATCTGAATCTTTAACAAAACAAAACAAAACAGATACTTTAACAATTTTAGGCACACTTTCTTATTTGAAGGTGTAAGGGTTGAAAGAATAGAATTGACCAATTAATACATAATACAGATTAAATTTAAACAATTCCTATATCTTAAACCAAAGACAAAACTGAAACCTTGGCCTGCTGAAAATTAATGTGTCCCTAAGCCTTTGTTTATCCAGGTGGCTAGAACCAGAAGACACTGGGAGGATCATCTTGGAAAGTAGCCAGAACAAATGCCCACAAGTCTTAATGGTAATCCTGCTGCCAATTCTTAAGATTCCTATTACCTTAGCATTTTCTAGTTCAGAAATTAATAATGGTTAGAAACAAAAAAGAATGAGACACCTAACCTGTTGTTTTATTCAGGAATATTTCATAAACAATTGAGAAATACTTAGAATATGACCCCCATGGATATGCTATAACCCAAAACCAGTTGAATATTGATGCAACAAAAATTACATGGGCTTACATGGATATCTGACACTAGGGAGGGGGTGGTATGAAGTTGAAAAGCAGCCTACACATTTCAGACCCACTGTTTTTTTTTAAAAAAATACATTTTTATTGATTTCAGAGAGGAAGGGAGAGGGAGAGAGATATAGAAACATCAATGATGAGAAAGAATCATTGATTGGCTGCCTCCTGCACTCCCCCTACTGGGGATCAAGTCCACAACCAGGGCATGTGCCCTGACTGGGAATCGAACCATGACCTCCTGGTTCAAAGATCAATGCTCAACCATGCTCAACCACTGAGCCAAGTTGGCCAGGCCAGACCCACTCTTATGTAAGAATTTGGGTACTATTGGTCATAATAATAGATATATGATGTAAACATTTACTCTGCTTTGGTGTGATTGCTAAACAAATTCTTAGTAAAATGTCATAAAGTAGGAGCTCTGTAAGTATTCATTTCTTTCCTCACTTCCCTTTCTTCCACTCTTTATCTCTTGTTTTATGATTATAACTAGAGGCCCAGTGCATGAATTCATGCACAGGTGGGGTCCCTTGGCCTGGCCGGCGATCAGGGCCATCAGGGGGTCCAGCTGGGGAGGAGAGGCCGTGGGAGGTTGGCTCTCCTCCCCAGCTGGCCACTGGGGAGCACACTGACCACCAGGGGGCAGCTCCTGCATTGAGTGTCTGCCCCCTGGTGCTCAGAGCGCATCATAGCAACTAGCCGACCTGTCGTTCCAGTCATAACAGTCACTTAGGCTTTTATATATATAGATTACAAGGGGGGGGGGGGGCTATAGAAAAAGGAAAACCATAGTTATAGAAGTTCTTTGACAACTCTAAAATTATAAATATTTTTTCTCATTTTTTTGTATAATATGTTCAAAATACATACAATGAAACTTCCCAGTATAAGCCTGGAAGCCTTTTGCTGAATATTGTACTTAATCTCCTAGACCAACAGTTGCCAACCTTTCAGACCTCACAGACCATCAGTGGTCCACGGACCACTGGTTGGCAACCGCTGTCCTAGACAATATTATATGCTTCTCTAAAGTGCATTAGATTTAAGCTCAACCAGAAAATAACTTCTTTAATATTAGCTTTAACAATGTTCTTGAGGCATATAATTTATGTGGTCAAGTATGTAACTAATGGGAAACCATCTATCAAAATTAATGCTTGTACCAAATATTAGAAGATTTTCTACATAAAGAAAAGCTTGTTTGCGTTCCCTCTTAGGAAATTTCTCCATCACTTTTGAATTATCTTTTGAATTACATGTTGAAATTTCAAAAAATATGTAATCAACTGATAAAATTGGAATGGCATTCCACTGGGAGGAGGAATTGAAAGGACTATGTTCCATAGGCTGTCCTCAAGAACAGGGCATTTTTATGCTGCCCATTTAGCAACGTAGCAGAGACATCCCTGGCCCTCATCCATTTCTGAGTCAGTTTTTACTGTTGTCTTATTACTATAAAGTTTAAAGTAACAGCAAGTTGCACAAAATAAAAGGGAAAGAGTTAATTAAAAAAAAAACAAGTTAGATATGATTACCTATAGAGGAGGTAACATTGATAAGCAGTGTTGGTTTCTGTGAGCGATTTCTGTCAAGTGTGCAAGGGCCCTCCCACTTTGATGCTTTTTTACCCACTTTGACTCTGCTATTTCTTCTCATGCACTTAATCCACTTTTATGTCTCCTTCTCTACAACCTACTTCCTCTTGATCTCTTCTGAATTGAACCCTGTATGTCCAAGTGCTCAATGAATGTCCAAGCACTCAAGTGGGCCACTCTAAAGCCCATTTGTGTTATCTGATAAGTGGTCCTCACCAGCTTGTTAGTTTCTTATGACAAATTACTATTTTTATAATGTGACTAAAGCTGGGAGGAAATAATGGAGTTTGAGAAAGTCCTTAATAAAATAGTACCCCAGCCCTGGCCAGTTTTCTCAGTGGTTAGAGCATAAGCCCACACACTGAGGGTCTTGGGTTTGATTCCGGGTCAAGCACACATACCTGGGCTTCAGTTTGATCCCTGACCCTGGTCAGGACATGTGCAGGAGGCAACCAAACAATGTGTCTCTCACATGGATGTTTCTCTTTCTCTCACTCTTTCCCCCCTTCCCTTCATTCCACTCTCTCTAAAAATCAATTGAAAAAAAAAAATCCTCAGGTGAGGATTAACAACAACAACAATAGTACCCTAGAAAGATTAAGAATGTAATTTTTGAATGAGAATTACAAAGCACAGAGGTGAAGGATTTTGCAGGAGCCTAACCTAATGGGTGTGGATCCTATTAGATAAAGTTAGGAGTTTAAATCAACAGGACTCTGTAATAAGATGGATGGAAGAGCAAAGGAGGAATCTAATGTAAATCTCAGATATGATGTTAGCACATAGATGCACGATGATGCCATTTTACTCAGCTAGTGAACACTGGAAGGAGATCAATTTTGGAAGTTAGATAATGAGTCCAGTCTTGTACATATTGCATCTGAGATGTTTATGAGATATATCATTGGAGTGGTGCAGAGTCCAGAGCTCAGATCTAACCTAGGGTGGTAAGTGTGGGCCTCATTCACACAAATAGTTTGCAACCAAGGCCACAGGAGCTACTGAAATTACCTATGGAGAGAAAGAAATAAGTTTAAGAGCAGGAATATAGGGATCTCCATATAGTAATTGCTCTGAGAAGGAGCCCACAAAATGAGACCATAGGAGTAGTCATAAAGTTTGGAGGAAGAGTGTCATATTACAGAAGTGAAGGGAAGGGTGTTTTAAAGGGACCTGTCAACAGTGACAAATATTCAGAGGTCGTTCAAGATGATCCTGCTTTCCAAACCTCCCTATTTCTCAAGTACTCTGACAAGTTTGCTGAGAATTATGGATGGAGCCTTAAGAGTTTCCACTACTTGATGTTTTACATAAGTAAAAATGTCGGTAATGAATTTCAGCAAGATCATTCTCAAATGATGGAGAATTTGTTCTGGGTGATGTGAAGATCCCACTTAGCAGGAGTTGATTTCATCATTTTAAATGTTCCAGGGCAAAATAAATGAACAACCCAAATAAATTCTTGTGATCCTTCAGCTGCTATTTTTAAAAAAAACATCGTTCTGACCCTTGTTAAAACGGTAAGGATGACTATATTCAGGACTAATGGGATAGACTATCACATTAGGGAAGAGAGGTTGGCTCAACTCTGAATATAACAAGGAAAAGTGGGGATTTGTAGCCAAAGAGCAAAGTGGTGGGATGCACAGATAGAAGATGGCTAAGAGGAGAAGGAAGGTGGGCCACAATGATCAGGTATCACCTGAAGGGTTAGTGGAAGATGAGAAATTGCATCAGATATTGAGAATGACCAGATACCAAGGATGGGGGATTCTCTCTAAAATGACTTAGCAAGGTTCTTGCTACAACTGGGCTCTTGAGGATTGGTCAAGACAAGGCTCAGAGGAGCCAGATTAAAGTTTGGTGAAGGAGAAAGTCTTTTTCACTACAGTATTATTTGCAATTTATTACATCTTATGCACTGACTCCTTAACTCCAGCCAAGCAGTAGTGAGTCTACTCTAGACCTAGCACTCTATCTGGGGAACTCATAAAATTCAATGTTGCTATCACTATTGTCCTAAAGCTACTCAAAAGGAAGAAAATGAGAAAGATTTAAGGAAGAGAGGGAGCCATGTATTGTGAGGTTTAGTTGTCCATGTCACTCAAAATTTTGCACACAAAAATGAGTGTACCCAAGTGTTCTGTCGTCAGGAACATTTAAGAGCAGTGTCAAGTCAGCAAAATCAAAATGACTTGTTACCCCTCTTCACAAAACACGTTCCCTTGCATAGTTTAAACAAGCAAATCCTGATCAACAAAAATGATGAATCCTTTATCCCATCTTTCAGCACACATGCACACAGAACAACCAATTTTCATTGTCATTATCAAAAAATAACTAACCCTGACAATACTACTATTACTAGAGGATCATTTTATTTCTCAATGCCACACAACACAGAAACTGTGACATCTTTTGAAAATTAATACAAATAAACTAAATTGGCATTTCTCATTTTATCTGTGCATCAGGAAGAAAAGCAGGGAAAAGTCTCACTGTTAGATGCTCAACATGCAGTCCACATAATATTACATAACCTCTACTCATATTCCTCTGATTGACCTGAGTCTGTATTGATCCCAAGTCAGATAAGCATAGAAACAGTCCTCATCTATTCTCTTCTTTTCCTTCCTTTCTCACAATCTCTTAGGTCTCTCTCTCTCTCTCTCTCTCTCTCTCTCTCTCTCTCTCTCTCTCTCTCTCTCTCTCTCTCTCTTGAATTTCCTATTCTCCTATCAGGATCCACTTTTACCTTGTTGGCCTCTGCCAGGCTGTCAGTCATTGGGCTCATTCATCATTCTATTCAAAGCGGACTTCAAGTCCAGCTAAAAGGAAAAGGTAGAAGAGCTGCCCCCCCCCCCAAAAAAAACAAAACAAAACAAACAAACAAAAAAAACACCTTTCTTCTGCTTAGATTGGTTTTTCTCTTGCCATACCTCAGGTGAATTGTTATAACAGTGTTTGTGCCATTTCTCAACCTTGTCAAAGAACTCCTGTAGAATAACCTGATGTGATCCAAGACCCTGGAGGGGTTGGGAAGGAACCCTGCCCAGAAAGGGAGCTATTAGGCCAAGTTACCCTGTGCTGTTCTACCCTCACCCGAGTAAAACATTTCACCCCAGTGGTGAAGATAGAAGGTGGAAAACAGCACTGCAATCTGCCCAGCAGGCAGTGTGTGGCCACTGTTCCATATACAAGCCTATATTCATTTACTTATATTCCTTTTTAAGCATCCTCGCTCACTTTTCCACACAAATGCCTCTCCCTGACTCCTGCACTACTGCCAAGATTTCACACAGCCTTCTGTGATAATGTTCTTATCAGTCCTCTTGGACACAGTAGCTGATTCTAGCATGCTCCAGGCAGAAAACCCTTGATTCAGAGCCGCCGAAAGGGATTCTCTTTCTCCCTGTGTGGCAGAGGTAGCTGTTAGCCTCATGGAAGCTGGGGAGTCACTGTGCTTCCACCCGAAGGCGTGATCTCTCCCTTCCCCAGCCACTCCTTGTGATTAGGAAGAGAGACTTCTCTCCAGACCACTCATGAGGAAAGGTGTCCATCCCTTCCCTGGGAAACAGAAACAGAAGCCAAAACAGAAACAAACCCTAAAGCATTCCTCATTTTCTCTGGATATTCCGGAAATAATTCCGGAAGTTAGAACTGACAAGGTGCTGCTGAGCTTTAAGCTAATGAGAGGAGGAGTGGATGCCAGAAGGACCATGGATGCATTTGGTCAGCGAGTAACATTTACAGGCTGAGCCATGTCAGGTGACAGGGCAGAGGCACAAGGAGTGTATTAGAGGTGCTCTCTCTACTCTCACGGTGGGGATGGCAGTCTTATCAAGAAGAGACTTGCCTGGGAGATTTCTGGCTTACCTTTTAGGATTTGGCCAAAAGCTTAGTTCATCATGCCTTGTTACAGGTCAGCAGAAATTAAACTGCAAAAACCTGGCTGATCATCAGAATTACCTGGAGAGCTTCGTAAAGATATAGATTCCCAGACACCCTCCTGGATTCACTCAGCAGAATTTCAGCAGCGAGGCCTGATTTTCCACATAAATGAAGCTTTCAGCTGCCAGCTTGGAGAACCATTTTTCTAGCTCATAGAATCTAAGTCTGATCTGTGAGAGATCTATTCTAACTTTTCCATTTTTTTAATTTAAAAAAAAACTTAAACTCAGAGTTGTTAAGTGCAATGTTGTACTTATTATCTGGAAAAAATATGCAGTTATGAAAAACTGTGTGTGAAAAAAAAAATATGTGCCTGGTGCAGAAATGTAGGAACCAAACTAATGATACACCAATTAAAACCTTTGGGCCAGCCATTGCTATCATATATGCACTTAACTTTCATTCATTTATTCACTTAAAAAACGACAATAGTCCTAGCTGGTTTGGCTCAGTGGATAGAGCGTCAGCCTCCTGGCTGAAGGGTCCTGGGTTTGATTTTGATCAAGGTCACATGTCCAGGTTGCAGGCTTGATTCCCAGTAGGGGGCGTGCAGAAGGCAGCCGATCAATGATTCTCTCACATCATTGATGTTTCTATCTCTCTCTCCCTCTTTCTTCTTCTCTGAAATCAATAAAAAATACATTTTTTTAAAATGACAAAAAGCTCTGCCCTCATGGAGCTTTCACCCTAGTGTGGGGTGAGAGACTACCAACAAGGGAAAAATAAAATACAGAGTATTCAGAAATAGCATGTCAGTGAAAACAAACCAGGAAACAGGGATTTGACATGTTTAGCAATCGGAGTCAGGTTGAAGTTGTAGGCTAGATGGCCAAGGAAGGGTTTCACTGTGTGAAGGTTACTTTGGAAAGGAAGGACCTGAAGGAATTGAGAGCTAACCATGTATGTATCAGGGGTACAATTATCCAGGCAGAGGAAATAGCAAATACGAAGGCCCTGGGGTAGGAACACACCTGGTCTGTTAGGGCTGAGGACAGTGGGGATGTAGCAGAATGAATGAGGAGAGGAGGAATAGGAGAGGTGTCGGAGAGGTAAAGGGGGGCGGGGGGCAGGGGGTGGTGGAGAATCATATAGGACCTTGCAGGGTAAGCACTTGGGTTTTTAGTCTTGCTGGAGATGAAAAATCAGTAGAGGATTTTGGACACTAGAGTGTCAAGACCCAACATATATTTGAATGAAACCTGTCCATGCAGAGGTGCAACCAGACTGAAGGGGCAATAACAGAAGTAGGGTGGCCAGACACGAAGCAACTGCAATACTTTAACTACATGTGCTGGGCAAGAGAATTAACATATGCCTCAGAGTGACATAGGAAGGAGGCCAGGAGTCTGCAGTTCCCTCCATCTGCTTAGCTCCCACACATCCTACCATGAGAGCATTTTGCCACCACCAGAGTGATGCTAGCAGTTACAGGTGAGTGATTATCTTCCTCCCCGGTCTCCAAACACCAAACAAGTCCTCAAAGCATCCACATCAGTCAGACCCCTTGTGCTGGTTCTGGGGACAGGTGAGGGCACAGCATCAGCATCTGTTTGAGGCCCTATGAACTTGAGGCAACAAGTGCTTCCTACAGTCTCTCTTGCGCTTCTTGTTTTTCCCCAAGTGTTTTTGCATGGTGTTCTATAAGCTCTCTGATCTCATTGCTCCCAGAGAAACTAACTACTCCATGTAATTAGGGCTGCAGCCTTTCCATCATTGTTGCAAATAAGTATCTTGTCCCCTCCAAAGCACTTATTAAAACAGATAATCTTAAGCATTTAGATATGGAGCTGTTGGGCTGTTTCTAGGTGAAAATATATATTTGCTCCAGTCTGCCACTGCACTTCAAATTTTTCCTCTAAAGCATAATCCTGTAATATGAATGGTTATCAGCTCTGGTCAGTGTTGCTCAGTGGTCAGAGCATCGCCCCACACACCGAAGAGTCACAGGTTCAATTCCTGGTCAAGGGCAAGTACCTGGATTGTAGATTCAATCCACACTGCCCCAGTTGGGGTGTGTGCGGGAGGAAACTAATCAATAGGTCTCTCTCACATCTATGTTTCTCTCTGTCAGTCTGTCTGTCTCTCTTTCTCTCTTTCCTCCCTCCTTTCTTCCCTCCCACTCTCTCTAAAAAAATCAACGGAAAAAATATCCTCAGGTGAGGATTAACAACAACAACAAAAAGAATGGCTATCATTATGAAATGGAAAGTTTTGTAATACATATGGAAAATTCCTAGCAAATATCACACTGTATTTTAATCCTTTTAACTGACCATACTTATTTGCCAGTCAAATCTGTTCTTATAATGCTGCTTATTTTTCCCAAATCCACAAACACCTGCCAACTTCAGATGTATTTTAAGTGTTTGCAGCATTAGTGGAAAGACATCAGAAAACCCTTCCAACTCAATCATTTGCCACTAGAGAGACTGGTCTCTATACAAATAAGAACACTGAAGGGGGAAGGTAGAGAAATCTTCAAGAAGTAAAACTAATCTAATTTCCAAGAAGTAAAATATTTGTGCAAAAACTAAGTGAATCATTTATTCCAGAGAATTACCATTCTCAAGTGTTCACTGTAAAAGTCTAGAGAAGGATAGAAAACTAGGAAGGATTTTATTGTCATTTTGTTTTTTGTGCAAACAGTGAGAGGAATGTCTTGACAAGGATGTGCCAGTTTTCAAGTCCAAGTATGACAATAGTTGAAACTGGACTCCCTTGTGGTTACTGAGAAATACACACAGCTTTCAAAACCAACATGTAGATGAGTCAGAGTGATGGGCATTTGCACAGAGGAGGAAGCTGACATAGTCTTTCAGGCCAAACAGTAAACCTGGGTGGCTTTGGCAGAATGAGGTATTTAATCACCTCACCCTTAAGAGTCTTTCTTCTTGAGTAAATAGTTGGCAGCCTTGGTCATTAGCTTGAAAGGCAGAGAGAAAAGTAAGGGTTCACAAGTGAGTACCCAGCAGAGGTGTTTGTTTAGGCTAAATCCTAAATGTCCTGTGGGGCCTAACTCAGTGTTGCCTCTTCCCTGCACAACTGTGACTGTAGGAGCCATCGCATCTGATTCATTCTCTATGTGCCCCTGTGTCCAATTACTGAATAAATGAAAGAAGATGACCATGGAGGATACTTGAGACCCAACGGGGAACATGTGTGCTTCCCATTGCTAGAGATATTTGAATCAGAAACTAGATCAACATTTCTCTGTTCAAGGAAGGGATCAAATGGGGAACACCCTTTTTAGAAATATTTAGGAAAATCTAAAAAAAGTTCTCCAACCATTCGCTGGGCCACCCGTCAGCACTGTATCACTGTTTACACAGAACTATTAACTTCCTGGATTCCCCAGGCAACGCTTTCAGGTACCATAGGTTCTTGGACCTGCCTCTCCACCACATCTCCTTTCTCAAATTAGCAAGTTGTAGCCGGCTTTCCTCCCCTATGTCCCTCCCAGCCTTCCACACCTGTCGGATATCTCAGTAACAGTGGGGAGCTGCTTGATGACAAAACACAAATTTTATTCATTGATTCCAATTGGCAGATGACCTCTGAAGAGCTGGAGGGACACCAGTGTCTGAGAGCATCTCACTTAGAAAATAATCAGCTGGGGATGTTGTAGAAAAAACTCCTAAACAGGTGGGACCACATCGCTCACAAAATGCACATTCCAATTCTGTGTCTAAGATACTCCTTAAACTATAATTTGTTCTGCTATGAACTATTTAGTCATTTTGACAGAATTCTCACGTGGAACTTTGCTAAGAGTATTGAGAGTATGAAGAATGAGAAGTTGGAAATGGTCAAAGGTAAATGTCACAATTTCTTCTGGGCCTTTTTTCTTTCAAGGCTGACATTACAGAACTAAGCATAGCCTGGCCCAGCTGTGGGCAGAGGGTTCAATTATCTATCTTTTTTCTGAACCTTTCTAAACCTGTGCAACTACATCACCCCTTCTCCTATCTCCTCTTTGCTATGCCCGAAAGCCCTCATTCTCACTCTTGGAGGCAGAAAGAGAAGAATTCATGAAAAATGGTGTGTGCTTGTGAAAACCTCCACAACAGTAGTAATTTTAATGAGTTCATATTCTGACTGTGGCTAATCAGATTTGCCCCCTCTCTCTGACAGATGAGAAGAATTTCTCTTGTCTCTGGTTCTCCTTGAGCCTCTGGTATGGGTTACACCTAAGATTATCTGCTCAGATGACAAAACCTCACAGTTCAGGTTAGCCATGGCCTTGGCAAGGCTACCTGAGATGCTAGGGAAAGCCTAGGAGACCACAGGTGTTTGAGATTTGGAGACATGCATGTAACACTGCCAGGACCTTAGGGTCACACATCCCTTCCAGATTAGGGAGACTCAACTAGGAGATAGCAAGTCATGAGAAGGTTAGTGGTAGAGTCTGGAAAACTGTGGCCTTGGGTCATTTCCAATACAAATATGATATAAGACTCCTGGAGTCCCCCACTTTGTTGAAGAGCTTAGAACACTTTTGATATTTGTAATGTGCTTAGAAACAGACAAAAATATTTTTTGTTTTGTGTGTAAAGAGGTTATTTAGTAGTAAAATACACTTGTTATGAGAAATTGCTTTTTTGGTGTATATATTCTTTAACTTATCACATCATTTTCATTTAATACATAAAAACAGTGCAGCAGGAATCAAAGGCCTCATGCCATCTCTCCTTTTCTTACCTTCACATTCCTTCTCTACTCCTGTTCCAACTGTCTTCACCCTGTGCTACAGTCTGAATGCGCCACCCCCATATTCATGTGTTGTATCCCTAACCCCCCATGTAGTAGTAGAAGGAATTGGTGCCTTTGGGAATTAATTAGGTTTAAATGAGGTCCGGAGGATGAGGCTCTCTTACTAAGATTAGTGCCCCTATAAGAAGAAACATCAAAGAGCTTGTGGTTTCTCTCTCTACCAGGTGAGGACACACAGAAAGGTGGCTATCTGCACACCAGTAAGGGAGTTTTCACCAGAACTCAATTATGCTGGAACTATGATCTTGGACATCCAGCCTCTAGAACTCTGACAAAACAAATTTCTGTTGATTAAGTACCCCAGTCTATGGTATTTTGTTATGGAAGCCTGAGCTGACCAAGACACCCGGCCTCTCTTTCTCTACTACTCTCTTCTGGGAGGGCAGAGACAGAAATGTAGACCTACTGACAACAATGCCTATGGAATGCCACCTGCTGCATTTTTGCCCCTTTATCATTAGAATTAGGTGAACAAACTATTCTACCTACATTGCAAACTTTTCTACCCTTTTGACCAGGTTGCCTTCTGGAGTAACAGTAAACCCTTTCTTCATTGTGCCAATTGGTAGAGATAACTTTTTCTGAAAGGAAGGGGGAAACTGGGGAAAAAAAAGTTTGGAGGAGCCTGGCCGGTATGGCTCAGTGGTTGAGAGTTGACCCAGGAACCAAGAGGTCACCGATTTGATTCCTGGTTAGGGCACATGCCCGGGTTGCGGGCTTCAACTCCAGTAGGGGTGCGTGCAGGAGGCAGCCAATCATAGATGTTTCTTTCTCTCTATCCCTCTTCCTTCCTCTCTCTCTAAAAAATTAATTTAAAAAAAACGTATTTTAAAAAAGAAAAGATTGAAGGAGAGGTCAGAGTGAAGGTGACAGCCCATACAAGTCAAGAGGCTCCTGATGCACCCCTCAATTTCTAAGCCTCACTGGGGCCCAGGTTTCCCCATCCTGCCTGATATCCCTTTCCTTAGCATCTTCCCATTGCCTCTTGCTGCCACTCCCATCTTTTCTCTTTTCTTTTCTTTTTTTCTGGTTACCTCACAATTTCTTTTCTATTTTTTATTATTTTTTATTTTATTATTTTTATACATATGTGTCCTTATTCCCCCATTACCCCCACCCCCCACTCATGCCGCACCCACCTGTTGTCTGTGTCCATTGATTAGGCTCATATGCATGCACACAAGTCCCTTGGTTGATCTCTCCCCCCTACTCCCACCGACCCCCTCCTTCACTGAGGTTTGAGGTTCTGATCAACGTTTCTCAGTCTCTGGTTCTGTTCTTGTTCATCAGTCTATGCCATTCATTATATTCCACAAATGAGTGAGATCATGTGGTATTTATCTTTCTCTGCCTGGCTTATTTCACTTAACATAATACTCTCCATCTCCATCCATGTTGTTGCAAATGGTAGGAACTCCTTCTTTTTTACTGCAGCATAGTATTCCATTGTGTAGATATACCACAGTTTTTTAATCTACTCATCTGCTGATAGGCATTTAGGCTATTTCCAAATATTAGCTATGGTGAATTGTGCTGCTATGAACATAGGGGTGCATATATCCTTTCTGATTCGTGTTTCTAGTTTCTTGGGATATATTCCTAGAAGTGGGATCACTGGGTCAAATGGGAGTTCCATTTTTAGTTTTTTGAGGAAACTCCATACTGTTCTCCACAGTGGCTGCACCAGTCTGCATTCCCACCAGCAGTGCAAAAGAGTTCCTTTTTCTCCGCATCCTCGCCAACACTTGTCTTTTGTTGATTTGTTGACGATAGCCATTCTGACAGGTGTAAGATGGTACCGCATTGATGTTTTGATTTGCATCTCTCTGATGATTAGTGACTTTGAGCAGGTTTTCATATGTCTCCTGGCCTTCCTTCTGTCTTCTTTCGAAAAGTGTCTATTTAGATAAGTTGCCCATTTTTTATTGGGTTATCTTCTTTTTGTTAAGTCGTATGAGTTCTCTGTAAATATTGTAGATTAAACCCTTATTGTTGATATCATTGGCAAATATGTTCTCCCATGCAGTGGGCTTTCTTGTTGTTTTATTGATGGTTTCCTTTGCTGTGCAAAAGCTTTTTATTTTGATGTAGTCCCATTTGTTTATTTTCTCTTTAGTTTCCATTGCCCTAGGGGCAGTATCAGTGAAGAAGTTCCTTCAGCATATGTCTGAGATTTTTCTGCCTGTGGATTCCTCTAGTATTTTTATGGTTTCCCGTCTTGTGTTTAAGTCCTTTATCCATTTTGAGTTTATTTTTGTGTATGGTGTAAGTTGGTGATCTAGTTTCATTTTTTTGCATGTATCTGTCCAATTTTCCCAACACCATTTGTTGAATAGACTGTCTTGACTCCATTGTATGTTCATGCCTCCTTTATCAAATATTAATTGGGCATAGTGGTTTGGGTCAATTTCTGGGTTCTCTATTCTATTCAGTTGATCTATATGTCTGTTCTTGTGCCAGTACCAGGCTGTTTTAAGAACAGTGGCTTTGTAATACAGCTTGATATCTGGTATTGAGATCCCCCAACTTTGTTGTTCTTTCTCAGGATTGCTGTGGCTATTCGGGGTCTCTTTTTATTCCAGATGAATTTTTTTGAAGGTTCATTCTAGGTCTGTGAAATATGCCGTTGGTGTTTTAATGGGAATTGCATTGAATTTATAGATTGCTTTGGGTAGTATGGACATTTTGAAGATGTTGATTCTACCAATCCATGAATACAGTATGTTCTTCCATCTGTATGTCTTCCTCTATCTCTTTTTTCAGTGTCATGTAGTTTTCCACGAATAGGTCTTTTACCTCCTTAGTTAAGTTTATTCCTAGGTATCTTAATTTTTTTGGTGCAATGGTAAATGGGATTGCTTTTTAAGTCTCTCTTTCTGTACGTTCACTATTGGTGTATAGAAATGCCATAGATTTCTTGGCGTTAATTTTGTATCCTGCTACATTGCCAAATTCATTTATTAAGTCTATTAGTTTTTGATGGAGACTTTTGGGTTTTTTATGTACAATATCATGTCATCTGCAAATAAGGACAGTTTTACTTCTTCTTTTCCAATTTGGATGCCTTTTATTTTTTCTTCTTGTCTAATTGAAATGGCTAATACTTCCAGTACTATGTCGAACAAGAGTGATGAGAGTGGGCATCCCTGTCTTGTTCCTGTTCTTAGGGGAAATGGTTTTAGTTTTTGCCCATTGAGTATGATGTTAGCTGTGGGTTTATCATATATAGCTTTTATTATGTTGAGGTATGATTCTTCTATTCCCACCTTGTTGAGAGTTTTTATCAAGAAAGGGTGTTGTAGTTTGTCAAATGCTTTTTCTGCATCAATTGATATGACTATGTGATTTTTATCTCTCAGTTTGTTTATGTGATGTATCATGTTTATTGATTTGCGGATATTGTACCATCCTTGCATTCCTGGGATAAATCTTATTTGGTCATGGTGTATGATCTTTCTGATGTAGTGCTGGATCCGATTTGCTTGAATTTTGTTGAGGATTTTGGCATCTATGTTCATGAGGGATATTGGCCTGTAATCCTCTTTCATTGTGCTGTCTTTATCTGGCTTTGGTATTAGGATGATGCTGACTTCAAAGAATGAGCTTCGAAGTGTTCCTTCCTCTTGAATTTTTTGGAATAGTCTGAAGAGGATAGGTTTTAGTTCTTCCTTGAATGTTTGGTAAAACTCCCCTGTGAAGCCCTCTGGCCCTGGGCTTTTGTTTGCTGGAAGCTTTTTGATGACTGCTTCAATTTCTTCCATAGTTATTGGCCTATTGAGATGTTTAGATTCTTCCTGATTGAGTTTTGGAAGGTTATATTTTTCTAGGAATATGTCCATTTCCTCCAGGTTGTCCAGTTTGTTGGAATAGAGTTATTCATAGTATTTTTTAACAATCCTTTGTATTTCAGGGGGTCTGTTGTTATTTCACCTCTTTGATTTCTGATTTTGTTTATTTGGGTCCTCTCTCTTTGCTTCTTGGTGAGCCTGGCTAGAGGTTCATCAATCTTGTTTATCCTTTTAAAGAACCAGCTCTTGGTTTTGTTGATCTTTTGTATTGTTTTTTTTGTTTGTTTGTTTGTTTGTTTGTTTCAACGTCGTTTATCTCCGCTCTGATTTTTATTATTTCCTTCCTTCTGCTTACACTGGGCTTTTCTTGTTGCTCTCTTTCTAACTCTTTGAGTTGTAGGGTTAGGTAATTTATTTCCATTGTTTCTTGTTTTTGCAGTAGGCTCGTAGAGCTATGAACTTCCCTCTCAAGACTGCTTTCGCTGTGTCCCATAGATTTTGGATTGCTGTTTTGTCATTTGTTGCCATGATGTTTTTTATTTCTTCCTTGATCTCTCTGGTAACCCAGTCATTGTTTAATAGAATGCTGTTTAGTCTCCATGTGTTTGATTTTTTTGGATTGTTTTTATTGTAATTGATTTCCAGTTTTATGCCACTGTGATCTGAGAAGATGCTTGATATGATTTCTATCTTCTTGAATTTGAAGAGACTTTGCCTATGACCCAACATGTGGTCTATCTTTGAAAATGACCCATGTGCACTTGAGAAGAATGTATGGAAGAATGTATGGCTTTGGAGTGAAATGTTCTGAAGATATCAATTAATTCCATCTGGTCTAGTGAGTCATTTAGGATTGATGTTTCTTTGCTGATTTTTTGTTTAGAGGATTTGTCCGATGGTGATAGTGGGGTATTAAAGTCACCTACTATGATTTTATTGCTGTCAATTTCTCCTTTGATATCCTCCAGGAGTTTTTTTTATGTATTTGGGGGCATATATGTTTACCAGAGTTATTTCTTCTTGTTGGATTGCTCCCTTTAATATTATGAAGTGGCCTTCCTTATCTCTTGTTATGTCCTTCACTTTGAGATCTAATTTGTCAGATATAAGTATTGCTACCTCAGCTTTTTTTTTCATTTCCATTTGCCTGAAAAACCTTTTTCCATCCCTTTACCCCCAGTCTGTGTGCGTCTTTTTTTCTGATGTGGGTTTCTTGTAGACAGCAAATATATGGGTTGTGTTTTCTAATCCAATCCATTACCCTATGTCTTTTGATTAGGGCATTTAATCCATTTACATTTAAAGTTATTATTGATAGTTACTTACTTGTCACCATTTTTATTCTTTACCCCTGTGTTCCTTCTTCGCTTCCTATTTCTTTTTTTTACAGCAGACCTTTTAGCATTTCTTGCATTGTTGGTTTGGTGGTAATAAATTCCCTTAGTCCTTTTTTGTCTGTGAAGCTCCTGATTTCACCTTCAATTTTGATTGATAGCCTTGCTGGGTACAGTATTCTTGGATTCAGACCCTTCCTTTGCATGACTTTATATATTTCATTTCATTCCCTTCTGGCCTGATGAGTTTCTGTTGAGAAATCAGTTGCTAGTCTGATAGGGGTTCCTTTGTAGGTAACTTTCTGTCTCTCTCTGGCCGCTTTTAAGATTCTTACTTTGTTGTTGGTGTTTGCCAATTTAATTATAATGTGCCTTGGCGTCAGTCTTTTGGGGTTCATTTCGCTTGGGACTCTGTGAGCTTCTTGGATTTGTATGGGTTTTTTCTTCTCTATATCAGGGAAGTTTTCTGTCATTATTTCTTCAAACAGGTTTTCTATTCCTTGCTCCATTTCCTCTCCTTCTGTGACTCCTATTATGCAGATGTTGTTTTGTTTCGTGTTGTCTCAAAGTTCCCTTAGGCTCTCCTCCTGCTTTTTAATTTTTTTTTCTAGAAGCTGCTCTACTTGGGTATTTTTCCCTACCTTGTCTTCTAGCTCACTGATGCGGTCCTCTGCTTCTTCTAGTCTACTCTTGATGCTTTCTGTTGAGTTCTTTACAGCAGCAATGTCATTTTTCTTTTCTTCTTGGTTCTTCTTCATTTCGACTTGGTTCTTACTCATATTGTCAAATTTGTCTTCCATTCTTTTCAGCCACCTTATGACCATTTCTCTGAATTCTTTCTCTGACAGGTTGCTTGCCTCAATTTCATTTACTTCCTTTTCTGGTGATGCCTGCTTTTCTTTCATATGCAGGCTGTGTCTTTGTCTCCCCATGGTCTCTGCTTCTCCGGGTGTCTGGTTATGTAGTTCTCTCTTGCCTGTGTTGATTTAAAGGCACAAAATAGAACACAACCAAGTACCACATACAAGGCACTGAACAGAAATGTATTCACAATATTAATAACCCCAAATAAAGGTGACCACCAGAGAAAGGCAAATTAGGGAATAGGAGAGAAAGAAGAAGAGAGAGAGAAAAAAAAAAGGAGTGCCAAAATGAAATTTGGAAAAAGAAAAAAAAAGTAAGAGAGAAAAGAAAGAGAATAAGAAGAAAAGGGGAACAAACTGTATATATGGGGGGAAAACTCCAATAGAACAGCCACTAATCCCAGCAAATGCCAGCAACAAGTACCTGGAGATGAATACAAACTACAAACAACAATTAATATCAAGCAAAGCGAGGAAAAACAGATGCAAAAAAACAAACAAAAACAAAGCAAACAAGAAAACAAAACAAAAAAGAATAAGCAAAAGAATCTCACAAACAAGCATAAAAAATGATGTAATCAACATTAGAGTAAACAACAACAAAAGGACAGAGAGAAAAACAATTTTTGGATAGTGAAGACAGAGAAGAGAGAGGTGTGTATGAACTCAGAGCAGGGGATTGGAAATTAGATATGTAAGTAGGGTGATATTTTAACAGGGGGTAAAAAGAAAGAATAGGGAAAATCTAAGGCAGGAAAAGGGTAAGAGAAACAGGACAACAAAAGGGCAAAATTTAGGAAGAGAGTGATGGCATAAAATAGAGTTGAGATAGAGTAGAATGATGCTAAAGGAAAGATGAAAATAGAATGTAGAACACTAATCTCAAAGTCAAATAAAGAGAAAATAAAATGACACTTTTTTTTAAAAAAGGTAAAATAGTAGTAGTAACAATACTGATTGAAAATAAAAATGTAATAATTAAAAAGGTAAGATCAAGTGAGGAAAAAAGAAAAAAAATAGTTTCTTAAGTAAAAGATAAAAAGAAAAAAAATAATTAAAAAAATTAAAAATAAAATGTGCAGTAGTGAAGGTCATTCACTTCCTCTATTGTTCTGTTTGGCACACCTGTTTCCCAGTCAGGACAGTATTGCCGTTCCCTGTGTTCCACTGCTCCTCAGTGTTGTAAGCCAGTCCTGATTTTTAAGCAGGCTGTGTGTCTTACTTTCTTATATTCCTTAATTTGTGATTACACAGGAGTCAATTTGTGATTCAGCCCCTGGATGGCAGTGTTTCTGGGTTGACTTCCGGTTCTATGGGTCCTTTGTAGCCTCTGCTTTAGATCCTGCTTTCCCTATGGCACTCAGTACCGGTTTGTGGGAGTGGGCTGCCCCAGAGCTGGTTCTCTGACGGTCACTCCCTGCTCTGATCTCCAGGTTCCAGAAACACAACTTTCCCCAGCAGTCTCCTAGGGTGTCCCCAACTGGGTGATCCTATGTATTGGGCTCAGTAATCAGAAACAAGAATTCAAAGAGAAGAAAGCGCGAGTGTGCGAACTCCGGGTTTGCTCCTAAGCCTGTGCAATCTCCTTTTACCCCTTGTGTCCAAACAGCTGGCACACTCCCAGAGTTTTTAGACTGTCCTTCTGCATCAGATCAAAATGGGTTGCTTTTTAGAGATCCCCTCTGTTAGCAGCTCTGAGGACCCCCTTCCACATTCACGGATCACGCCAGCCCCAACAGCCACGGATTTTTCTAGGCTCAGACTTCCCCCAGTCCTCCAGCTTCCACAGTGTGCACATTTCTCTGTCCTGCCGGGACCAGAGACCTCACCTTATCCCAGGCGAAATCTGACCTTTCCATGGTGGAGTGTAGAGCCCCTCTGAATCTGCGTGTTTGTGCCAATTGGGGACCAGTGTTCTGGGGTTCGCAGCTGTTTGGTGGGTGCCGCAGTTGTAGATTTTCAGGTTTCCAATAACATCCACTTTCCCCTTCAAGATGGCGCTGTCTCCACGTCCAAGCCGGTGGCTCTGGGAGGGAACCCAGCAGCAGTGGGGGCTGCCCGGTCAGGGGAACCCCATCCAGCAGTTCCCCAACTTCTCCTGGAGTATAGCTGTCCCTTAACTCTCCAACAGACACTCCTCATGTAACCCTCAGCTGCTCTTTCTATCTGCTCTGGGACAAGGCTCAGGACACGTCTTTCTATTCTGCCACCATTTTGGTTCTCTCTCCTTTTCTCTTTTCTTTTCTCTCCTGTTGAAATTCACTGTAACACAAAAACCCATTCCCCCAAGCCCAATTTTCCATGCCTCTACCCTCTGGGGTAACAGAAAGGCCATCTATGTATGTGCTAAGGGTTGAGGACCAGTCCACATCCCTCCCAAAGAACAATTGTACACATTAACTAGAGCCATGTACAAGGAACACATTCACCTGGGCCTCAGAGAGTACTCGTCCAAAAAGAAACTCTGGATGCAAAAGGTGAAGGGATTGAGAAGCACCAATTGGTAATTACAAAATATTCTTGTGGATGTAATGTACAGGATAGGGAATCTAGTCAATAATATTGTAATAACTATGTATGGTGCCAAGTGGGTACTGGAAATATCAGGGGGAACATAGTGATTAGTACATGATTACCTAACCACTATGCTATACACCTGAAATTAATACAAAATAATATGAATGTAAACAGTAATTGAAAAAAATTGTTTAATGAAAATAAAAAGAAACTCTAGTCCAGTCGCTATTCAATAGAAAAATGATGAGCCACAAATAATATTTTAAATTTTTTAGTAGCCACGTTTTTAAAAAAGTAAAAACAAATGAGTGAAATTAAACTTTGAAATGTATTTTAACACAATAGATCCCAAATATTATCATTTTAACACGATCCTTAAAATTTAATGAGATATTTCACATTTTTTAAAACTAAGTCTTTTTTAAAATGTATTTTTTAAAATTAATTTCAGAGAGGAAGGGAGAGGGAGAGAGAGAGATAGAAACATCAATGATGAAAGAGAATCATTGATTGGCTGCCTCCTCCATGCCTCATACAGGGGATAGAGCCACAACCCGACATGTGCCCCAACCTATAATGGAACCATGACCTCCTGGTCCATAGGTTGATGCTTAACCACTGGGCCACACTGGCCAAGCTAAACTAAGTCTTTTCAATCAAATGTGCATCTCAATTATAGCATATCTCAATTCAGACTAGCCACATTCAATTGGTTAATGGCCATACCTGATTAGCGGCTATCGTATTGGACAGCACAGCCCTGACAGGTAAAAGGAAAGGTGAGGCCCTGGCCTGTTGCCATATGGACTCCCATCTGGGCATGAAAGCACAGGCCTATTGCAGAGGCAACAAACTAAATGCTCCTTTGAGATCTGAGATTTTTTCATGGCTTTTAAAGAAAGGTAATAAAAGAAAAAATATATATTTCTTAAATATTATTTTTAGAATTTCAAATGTTCAGAACAAAAATTTCTCCGTGATTCCTTGAAAGCTAGTACATTGCTAATAATAATTTCTAGGAGCAGAAACAGTCTGATCTCTCCTCCCATCAGTTTTATGAGGCCAAAAGCACCCTGCCCACTGTGTAATTCGGTGCACAAGCTTTCACCTTGGGCTCCCTCAGGAAAGTGATGACTTCAAATTAGTCCTATTTGCTGAGAAATGGGTGATTACCTGCCTTCATGACTACCACAGCTAAGCTGTCTCAGCAGGCTTTTTTATTCTCAATTAGAAGTGCAGCTGTGGGGTTTGTTCTCGCTGGGGATTGAGTGAATGCTGAACCTTCTACTATAACAACTAGCTATCAAGACCATCAGATTCATCAACATATTACTGGTTCTATTATTCCTACAATTGTACCCAAATGTTGTTGTCTCTTCCTATCGCTGAAATCTGCCTTTTTATTTAACGCAAGAAATAATTTTAATGGTTTTTGGAAATTTCAGGATTAGAGTGTTAAAGAAGATGTTGCTAAAGTCTAATGGGATGAGGTTTGCTTTCAGCAGCTAAATTTTTTGGTCTAGTGAGATTTCTTTTCAAGGATTTCCTGCTGCCGGCCACTAATCTTTCACCTATTTGTTGGAGCCTTTCCCTCCTTACTCAGGGCTTTATCCTTATCTGAGGAGTTAAAATGATAGAAATTGATAAAGGATAAGTTTTTATATCCAGGAAGTATTTGTGATTTTCATTAAGAAATGCTCAGAAGACTTCAGACCTAAAAGAAACGAATCTCTATGAGAGATCCCATGCTAATAGAGTTTTTCTAGATCAACTCAAATTAGGCTCTGCCAACGTTAACGAAACTATAGTCTTTTCTCATTACCACTTCTTCTAGAAGGGACAATGACCTTCTCCCCTCCCCCCCCCCACCCCCACCCCCACTGAATTAAAATTCAAATTGAAGCATATTTCTACTTGAATGTAGCTTTTGTGAAAGTTTTAGAGAAAGGGATAACATGCAACTTGGGAGGGCTTTTGTTTTTAGATTGGATTTTCAAGGACCACCCATTCCCAGGGTTAATTGGGAGTTAAATGCGCATCAGAAAGAGTTGGCAAAGACTGAGTCTGCTCCCTCTCCTGGGGCTTCCAAGTTCTTTTTTCATGAGCACCCAGGATCTCTCCCCCTCAGTGGGATCCAGATTCTATTCTCAGTATCTTTGACCAGATGATGCAACATCTGTGTTGTCTTTTAAGAACGTGAGAAAAGAAGCTTTTCATCTTCCCTCTCTTTGAGTTCTGGGAAATTCAATTAAAACTGCTCAGACTTTCCTTTTCCTGTTTGTTTTAGAAGACAACTCACCGGAAGAGTACTGTGGCAGTCTCCCGCCTGTGGAAGAAGGTGATAGAAGAATGAGCCTGATTATGGAGTTGTCAACCCAGATTTCCCTTCAGACTGAGAAGATAACTCAGCTGGAAGAAGTTTTAGAGGAAAAGGAAAGGAAGATTCAGCAGCTGGAAGCCGAGCGGGGGGCTCATCCTGCCCAAGGGGTCCAGGACTCTCCAGAACGTGTACAAGAAGCCCCAAATTTATTTAATAATAGCATTATTTCTGTGGTCTCTGATAAGGATATGTAAAGATTCCCAGTAAAGTAAATAAAAGTTTATTGTTATTAAGGTCAAGTCCAGAACCCAAGGAGACTCCTCATTGGCAAGCTCAAGTTCAAATTCATGGGTTTTAGTACATCTTATAATGTTCATATTGGAAGAAAACAAAAAAAAAAAAGTATTCAGAAGCAAACACTGAATGTTTCCCTGTAGGCAACAGTAGTCATGTAATCCATACTACATTTTCAGGCATTTCTGGTAACAGTGGGAGAGGGAAAAACCACAAAACTAGACAGAGTCAAAGAACTTAACATCATCCTCTTATGAGAGGTTTGTCACACTGCAAGGGAGGGGTGCCACCAATCCCATTTTAGTATACAGCTCAATTGTGAACAGACAGTGTCATGGAGGGCAAGCTTCAAACAAATGGCCAGGAGGTCTATCCTTTCTTGTCCTCTAGAATGTATTTGTTTACAGCATTCAGAGTTTTATTAACACTTAGCAAGGGTAGAAATGAAATAAAACCAAAGCAATCGAAAGAAAGAATGGATGGATGAATCAGAGCTGCAGTCCTTTGGGAAAAGTGTCCTGGGACAGCATCTCCTTCGGAAAACACAAAAACACTGATTTTTCCCTTAGGAACAAGACAAGAGCAGAACAAAATATAGTGCTCTGTTCTGATTGTACCAAGAAGTTGTGAACAGCACAAAATAATATCAGGGAAAATAGAGGATGGGCAAAGGAAAGCTACCTTGTAATCAGTGGAATAGAATGAGTCATATTTCTTCTCCACGTATCCCCCTCAAATGAACTATTTTTCATCCAAAAGGAGCAGTTAGGCACTAATTTTAAGGAAGACTTTGGTACCTAATTCTTACTGTCCTAATTCAGCATGACTTAGACTAAAGCTCTAGCTCTTCCATTATTCTGACTGTATTACTACCTCTCTATTTAATTCCACCAGTTCAACAAATACTCATTAAAACTCTTCTATCTACCAGGCATAACAATAGATGCTAGAAAAAAACACAGCAAACATGAGTGTCACAACTTTTATCATTCAGGAGTTCATAGAAACACAAGAGTCTCCTTATTGTAATGAAAGATGGGAAATGGAGAAGAGAATGTGGTGGGTGACTGTGGGTAAACCTGATTAGCACAGCTTTTATTAGAGGTTCTCAAATTTATAAGCATGGGTGATCTGTAAGAATGCATAATCCTGGGCTTATGTGTACAGCCTGGGAGTATGCATTTTAACAAACACCTGTGGCATTCCTGATGAGTGTATTTCAGGAATTACATTTTATTTTTATTTTTTAATTCTTTTCTCTTTTTTTCCATCACCATTTATCTTTCCTACACACACACACACACACACACACACACACACACACACACACACACACACAAGAATTACCTTTTAAAACACATTGGTTTAGGGCTGGCTTCAAGCAAAGCTGTCACTCATTTGCTCCCAGATTGAAAGACTATTCTCCACCCCCGCCCTCCCCCCCCCCCCCCCCCCCCCCCCCCCCCCCCGCCCAAGGAGAACCATTCCTTGCAATCCAGGGTGAGGAGTCTTCTACCATATTTAACTAGTTTCTAATCTGATTACTACGTATCCTGACTATCTGCAAAACAAAGTTTCTAAACTTGACCTTTTTTCTTAAGGATGTAATTGAGTTTGGGACTCAAAATAGTTTTGCAACATTGACTCTAGAGTTTCACTTAAACAAACAAGCAAACATCAGTTTGACCAGTAAGTTCTGTTTTCATACAAACCTAGAATCTGCCTATATTTGTTTATAACCTCAGAGTTTCACCTGAAATGTCTGCAAGTATGCATAGGCACAGTCCATCATCAGAAATGGAACCAATGTGCAACTTCCAGATCATGAGTACATACCTCGCCCCAAAAGTGACTCAAAGCGCTTTTCCATGGAATCTACTTTGACCCCTACAGAATCCACTTCAGAGATCCCTTCTCTCTGGTTCCTCCTTTTTATCTCCTTAAATTCTATGATCTCCTTTCTCCCAGTTCCAGGCCTAAAGGTTTGCCTATTGCTTCTAACACCATGGTGAGGCCGAAGGTTGGCATGTCCTTACTATGTGAAAGCTTTAAATCTCTGTTAAGAGTGGACTGTCTCCAAGACAAACTATCATCTCTGCCATTTTGATATGTTATGATAATCAAGGCTCCATCACTTTATTTTACCAAAGATTGTCTCAATCCCATGAAATATTGAGAGTGAGCTAAATGGAAAGAGAGGGAGAGAAAAAGAAAATCCTATTACTTCCCAGACAGGGTGATGGTAACTTCTAGATCAATTTCCCCTGGCTCATGCCCTGGCTGGCCCTCAGCAGGAAAGCAGCAGAGATAAAATAACAGGCAGAGCTGAAACTGCTGTTAATAATTAAATGAGCCTGTCATCTCTCAATAGGCAAGGACCAGCCAATGAAGAAGAAAGCCTCCAGGGTCATATTACCCTGCAGAGTTATCTTTACAAGAAGCTGATCTTGACTGAGGTCTAGGTTATCTCCAAATCAGAAGTGGGAAGGAGATTTGGCCCAACAATGAATATACTAATCTCTATTAGTGACACCTTGGTAATAAGAATTCTTTAAATATCCAGTTTTTATTGAGGTATGGGGGTGGAAAGAAACAGTGTTACTGGACTCTAATGCATTTCTAAGTAAAAAATTTCACATTCCCAGTGGAACTTTTATGTCATTGTATGCCCCCAAAGTTTATTTTTATTTTCTACCATTTCCCCCCAGGGATTTGAAGAGTAAGCTTCCAATTGTTCTATAGGCCTGATTCAGACAAACTAAAAATCAGATTATAGCCCATACTATAAGTCCAAATCTCATTTTCTCACCTGGCCAGTGTAGCTCAGTGATTGAGCATCATCCTATGAATCAGGGGGTCACAGTTTGATTCCTGCTCAGGGCACATGCCCCAGTTACAGGCTCAATCCCCAGTAGGGGGCTTGCAGGAGACAGCCAGTCAATGATGATTCTCTCTCATCATTGATGTTTCAATCTCTCTCTTCGTTCTTCTCTGAAATTAATTTAAATGTGTGTGTGTGTGTGTGTGTGTGTGTGTGTGTGTGTGTGTTTAAATTTCATTTTCTCAGGAATAATCTGGGTTGTTGAAATGGTCTACTGATCTTTAAAATACCTGGTATAAACAGCACAAAGCAATTAGCATAATGATGAACCTATTTCTTAATGAAAATTTGACAAATTATCAGGTTATCTGGTTTGAAAATAACTAGGAAATCCAGAAAAATATTTAACAAGTAACTTAAGCCATTCTCTAATATTCTCAAAACATTTAAATAAATATATGCATAATTTTAATCTTCCTTTTTTACTAGTCATTAACTTTTCTCAGAAAGTTAAATTGAATGGATGATATTTCTAACTAATTTAAATAAATGTTGGAGTTAACAACTTAGTTTCACTATTATGTACATGGTAAGCTGAAATCATAAGAACACACTTGTTAAAGTTTAGCAGAAAAGCAAGTCATTGAAGAAAAAATGCCCAGAAATCTGGAAGCAGGGGGTGGGGGAGCAAAGTTTAGCAGAAGCAAAGAAATTCTAATACTTTATGCCTAAATGCATTTCTGGGAAAGAATGATTCAGTCAAGTTATAATTATATCCTAAACTGCTGTGCTTATTCCAAAACACAATTATTTGTTTTTACTTTACACTGAAGTAAAGAATTTTTCCTTTAATGCGACAATAGAGAAGTGTTGATGAATGTTGCAGGCCTAAGTTAAAATAATATTTACTTAACAATTATCAAGTATAGGGATAGCAGAGACAGTTCCAAAAGATATAAGAAAACACTTTTGAAGGACTCAGAAAATCAAAAGTCTGAGATTCAAAAAGTCTGGCTCTCGTAATTTGAAAAAATCAGACAAAAAACAAAAAATAATAAATTGTAAAGAATTATTAGTATAATTTTCCCCTGCTATTACAATAAAATCTTTTCTTAAGATTTCCCGAAGAAAAAAATATATTTCATAGATTTCCCAGACACAGGAGAGCTTTTTTACTAATAGAGGAGAATCAAGTTCAAATAGGAAATAACCTTTTTTAAAATAAAAGTACTAGTACACTCAAAATTCACAGCAACAGACAGAGCTGGCCATGAGATTTCTCATTCCTAATGAAACTGGGACTTTTATGAAATAAAACAAAACCAAAAACAGTTCTTATTCCCAGCTTCCCAGAGAAATTGACCATCTGGAGTCAGATACTCAATACATTTCCAATAACATGAGCCCGTGGCAAAATGACCATTTTCATCTATGAGGTTTGCATTTGTGTGTGTGTGTGTGTGTGTGTGTGTGTGTGTTTTAATGACTCTTACTGCTCAAATTCAATAATACCCCATCCTTTGTTCTTAGATGCAAAAATCATACAGCATACGGTCTAATAATTCTCTTAAATCCATTTTCCTAAATGTCACAAGTCATATTTGCCAAGAGTTTATTATCTGATGTCACCTTTTTCATAGAATGAAATCACAGGTAAAAAACAAAAGCAAAAAGGAAGAGAAAGAAGGAGTCCAGAACAAGTTTTTTGTCATATGAGGTCCAAACCATGACAACAGTGAGTTCTAATTAAAAGGAAAAGCTGATAATATAATCTTTGACCTTATAGTAAAAGGTGTACCTTATTGATTAGCTTCTATTTCAATTAAGTTGATATGATTATAGTGAAAGAGAGAAGCAGCTACAGTGGATGCCTTATAATCTTGTTAGGGACCAGCATTTACTAGCCATCAGTTATTGCTTTTGGGGTGTAGCAGGCCCTCAGTGGGATCACCCACATGGAACATGAGGCAGATGAATTCTGAGGCCCAGGGTCCCAGGCCCTGCTAAGAGTCCCATCCCCATGTGTGGCTTGGATAAAACCAAGCAGCAGATCTGAGGGGACCAAGCTGACTAGGAAGATAAGGGACTCAACATCAGCAGAGGACAGAAGGGTCTCAGAACCAAGACTCCTGGCATGAAGCCAGTGAGAGAAGAGACCCAGTATGACTGAGGTCAAACTTCCTGCCCCCCTGGTGGGATAGGGACTCTAAGTTCATATTTAGATAATTTATAGAAAATAAAGAAAAGGAATTCGTGCAGACTTGAGTTTACAGATTGAGATTCACATGAGCCACACTATTAAAAGTCTCCATTAAAAGTGTAAATCACAAAGACTCTACACTTCCATCCAGAAATTTCTGCTAGGTCCAACTTTCTGTTAAGTTCTGCTTCCCCAAAAAATGTATGAAAATCCCACTGTGTTGGTGACTCAACACCTCAGTCTGCCATTCTCTCCCTGACCCACTGCAGCTTGAAAGGGCAATCTCCTGCCATGTTCTGACTGTCCACCGCATGGTCCCACACTTGCCCTCTGGTACCCTGATGAGCTCAAGACACCATCAGAAGCATCTCCTTTAACTCCCTGAAGCATAACCAAGCCATGCTATGGTATTTTACAAAACTTTGTTAAATGCTTGGGAATAATCAAGATACGGTGCAAAAAATCACAGTTAATTTAATTTACTCATAGTCCTAAACTTAAGATCGCAAGTTCTTGCTTTGTTCTCAGTAGACACCAACTCATCTATTACCCTTGTAATATCATTACAGATACCCTAACTCTTCCTCCAGAGAGAGGAACAGGTTTCCACTTCCCCTAGTCTAAAACTGTTCATTTTGAATCCCAGGATGACTAATGACCATAATATTCTTCTTCAGGAGAAAACTCCACCCTGTCCACAGGGTGGGGTCTGACTTCATGAACGCCAACCATATGTCCTAGAACCTGGGTTATTCAAGCTTAAATAACACCCACTGTGGGATACCAACGGTCCTATAAATATCTATGCTTTGGAGGAAGTATTCTCAATATATACTACTTTACAGAGGTGCTAAGAATCAGCCTGCACATCCCCAATCATATATGTAGTGACTTCATTCTCAAGAAGGAGAAATAGGTACTTGCTTTACATTTCTGTAATTAAATGAGCATTTCTGTCATTTTTCTAACATAAAGGCAGGCATCCTCCGAGATGAATTAAAATCATGACTCTAGAAATCCAGCTACTGATTTCTAGAGCTCTTGTGTTCAAATAAATAAAGTCACTTTATCTGCCATATCGTCCTCTACCATTCCAAGGACTATGCAGAGCAGCACCACTATAAATCAAAGTAGCCATCTTTTCACCACAATGCCATTTCCGGTAAAAGTTCCCATTTTCTTTAAAATAAAGTAAGAGCCAAAGTATATGTTCTGTCATTCACTCAACAAATACTGAGTACTTATTATGTGCTTGTACTTATTATATGCTCTATCAGTCATGTCAAATGTCTAGATTTAGCTCAAATTTACATATACAATAATAGAACGTTTATTATTGCCTCAGATGTTTACTGTAACATTTAAGTTTGTTAAATAGTAAGTTCAAGAAATGTCTGGTAAAAAAAAAAATCAGGAGAGGCTTTCTACACCACAATTCCTTTTATAAACACATTTGGGTTTGAATAGAGGGATTTTTTTTAACTCTCCATGGGCTTTCTTGAATGGATGAATGCAGTGAACAACCTTCAGAGAGTCGGGTCATGTACAATCTGCTGCAGACTGCAAATTAAGACACCTGGAGGAAGGTCTAGGGATAGAGAAAGCTGTGACCCTTTGTTCTCCATTTTACCTCCAACCTAGCAAAGATGCCAAGATTTAAATTAACCTGAGTATACTCTGGGAGTTGCTCAGTCTTAGTATTTTACCACAGAAACTTAAACCCATTCCTTGAGCTTTTTCACTAGATTGAATCTTGCTAAGAACTTTAATAAACAGATCCTAAAGACAGAGAGAGAATTTGTTTTCCAGCTTGTTGTTTACTCCACCATTTTTAAACATAGCAGTTATCACCTAAAATGTTAGAGAGCCTGAGAATCAGAAGCTCAGGCTATAATGGTGGGAGTTGTTTGCAGCATCAGCCCACTGACAGATCCCTAAAACCTAATCAAATATGGAAATTGAATAGGCCCCTAGAGTGATATATAATTTCATGGAACACATTCCCATCTTTTATTTTTTTGGTAAGAACTGGAAAGCTCAATGCATACTGAGAAAACAGAATTAGACTTAAAAAGAAAGCCTGTGTTTATGTTGAAACTTCTTTTCTTTAGTAATTAAAATCAGAAAATAAAATACTTGCATTTCAAAACAAAAATATGGAAAACTCTTCTGGAGATTAAAGCCCAAGAAACCCCATCTGTTCCACTGCTTCACTAAACTCTCTAGAGGAGTAATAAATCACTTTTTAAATATTTTATTGAATTTATTGGGGCCAGATTGATTAATAAAATTATGTTTCAGGTGTACAATTCTATAATACATCATCTGTGTATTGCATTTGTATATACTACCCCAAGTCAAGTCTCTTTCCATCACTGTTTATCCCCTCTTTACCCTTTTCTACATCACTCCACCCCCCTTTCCTTCTAGTAATCACCATACTGTTGTCTGTGCCTAAGAGGTTTTGTTTTTTCTTAATGCCTTTACTTTTTAAATATATTTTTATTGATTTCATAGAGGAAGGGAAAGGGGAGGAGAGATAGAAACATTAATGATGAGAGAGAATCATTGACTGGCTGCCTCCTACACACCTCCCTCTAGGCATCGAGCCCACAACCCAGGCATGTGCCCTACCCTAACCTGAAATCCAACTGTGACCTCCTCATTCCTAGGTTGATGCTTAACCACTGAGTCACACAGCTTTTTTACCCACTTATCTACTGCTGGGCACTTGGACTGCTTCCAAATCTTGTCTATTATAAATATTGCTACAATGAAAATAGGGGTGCATATTTCCTTCCAATTAGAGTTTTAGTTTCTTTAGATATATTCATAGAAAAGAAATTGCTGGGTCATCAGGCAGTTCCAGTATTAATTTTTTCAGGTAACTCCATACTGCTTTCCACAGTGGCTACATCAATCTGTATTCCCATCCACAGTGCATGAGGGTTCCCTTTCCTCCACACCCTTTCCAACACTTGTTGTTTGTTGATTTATTGATAATAGTCACTCTGACAGTGTGAAGATGATATCTCATTGTGGTTTTCACTTGTATTTCTCTGATGATTAGTGATGTTGAACATCTTTTCATTTGTCTGTTGGTCATCTGTATGTCTATTGGAGAAGTATCTATTCAGGTCCTTTACCCATTTTTTCAATTTGATTGTTTTTTGTTGTTGTTGTTGTTTTTTGGTGTTGAGTTGTATAAGTTCTTAATAAATTTTGGATATTAACCCCTTACCAGATGTATCATTGGTAAATATGTTCTCCCATTCAATGGGTTGTCTTTTCACTTTGTTGATAGTTTCTTTTGCTGTACAAAAACTTTCTAGTTTGATGTAGTCTCCTTTGTTTATATTTTCTTTTGTTTCTCTTGCCCAAGGAGATATATCAGAAAAAAATATTGCTATGAGAAATGTCTGAGATTTTACTGCCTATGTTTTCTTCTAGGATTTTTACAGTTTCGAATCTAACATTTGTCTTTGGTCCATTTTGAGTTTATTCTTGTGTATGGTGGAAGAAAGTAGTCTAGTTTCATTATTTTGCAGATATCTGTCCAATTTTCCCAACACCATTTATTAACTAGACTGTCATTCCTCCCATTGTATGTTCTTGCCTCCTTTTTCAAACATTAATTGACCATAAAATTGTGGGTTTATTTCTTGACTCTATCTGTTCCATTGATCTATGTATCTGTCATTATACCAGTGGCATACTGTTTTGATTACTATGGCCTTGTAGTATAGTTTGATATCAGTTATTGTGACACCTCCAACTTTGTTCTTCTTTCTCAAGATTACTGTGGCTATTTGGGATCTTTTGTAGTACCATATAAATTTTTGAAATATTTGTTCTAGTTCTGTGAAATATGCCATTGATATCTTGATAGGAATTGCATTGACTCTACAGACTACTTTGGGTAATATGAACATTTTAATGATGTTAATTCTTCATATCCTTGAACACAGTGTATGCTTCCACTTATTTGTATCTTCTTCAATTTCTTCCTTCAGTGTCTTATAATTTTTGAATGCAGGTCTTTTACATCTTTGATTACATTTATTATTAGATATTTTATTTTTTTGATGCAATTGTGAATGGGATTATTTATTTAGTTTCCTTTTTTGATAGCTTATTATTGATATATAAAAATATAACCGATTTCTGTATATTTATTTTATATCATGCTACTTTACTGAATTCATTTATCAGTTCTAGTAGTTTATTGGTGCAGTCTTTAGGGTTCTCTATATACAGCCTCATTTAATCTGCAAGAATAATAAAACTTTAGATGAAATGAAAATTTCTATGTTACTATGGAAAATAAAGACAATATTTTCTTGATATACTATAGTTTGTACTTTATGTTTTATTAAATCATGGTCATTCCATCTGTTTTGAGCTTGATTAAATTACAGTTGTTCAATTAGATTATGGTTGTTCCAGATGTGATTTGAGTAGACACAATTAATTATGATTGCTAAAGACAGAACAGGGAACTGCCAATTTGAACTTCTCAGCACTTCTCCAGATATAGGAAAACACAGTGTTTAATGTGTTTGCATTATTTCCAACAAACACCAATGACAGTGAGGTTTGTTATAAGATGAACTGGGGGTAATTTTCCTCAGGGTAAAGTTGATTAAAATTTTCCCTAAAGAGAGACAACTTGGAAAAGCACATGTCTTACATACAGTAGATACTCAGAGATGCTTCTTCATTCTTCCTGGTGACCTAAGTCATGTTGTACTAAAGGGAGTATTGTGGCAACTTTATAAAATAAACAACTTAATTTTCCTCCCTGTTGGAGGGTACTTCATGATACTTTTCATTCTATTACATTTCTTTGAAGAATTTTACAGCATCAGAGTGGGGTTGGATCATGAAATGGCACTAATATACCTTTCACCTTAAAAATAACCCACACATGATTAAGAGAATTATCATTTAAAATATACTTGATAAACAAGTGGGACTACATCAAACTTAAAAGCTTCTACACAGCCAAGGAAACCAACAACAAAATGAAAAGGCAACCTACTGAACAGAAGAAAATATTTGCAAATTATGTATCTGATAAGGGGCTAATATCCAAAATACATAAAGAACTCATAAGTCAATAGCACAAAGAAAAAAAACCCAGTTTAGTTTAAAAATGGGCAAAGGAGGATCTCAATAGACATTTTTTAAAAATAAGGTATACAGATGGCCAACAAGTACATGAAAAGATGCTCAACATCACTAATCACCAGGGAAATGAAAATCAAAATCACAATGAGATAGCACGTCACACCAGTTATAATGGCTATTATCAAAAAGACTAGAGGCCCGTTGCAGGAAGATTCCTGCAATAGGGCTTCCTGCAGTGGTCTGCTTCCCTCCCTTCTCCGCAGCCCCACTTGCTTGCTTCTCAGCAGCTTCACTCCCTTCTGCAATGCTTGGCTTCCTTCTGTGCTATCTTCAGTCTTCGCTCTACTCCTGGACATGCAAATTAACCGCCATCTTGGTTGGGTTGATTTGCATACTCGCTCCTGATTGGCTGGTGGGCGTGGCTGGTGGGAGTAGCTGAGGTACGGTCAATTTGCATATTACTCTTTTATTAGATAGGACAAGAAATAATAATAAGTGTTTGTGAGGATATGGAGCAAAGGAAACCATTGTGCACTGTTGGTTGGAATGTAAATTGGTACAGATGCTTTTAAGTTTAATGTGGTGGGCAGTCGTGGGGGAATTTAAGGAATTGGCTCATGTGATTACAGAGGCTGGCAAGTCCAAAATCTGCAGGGTAAGCTGGCAGCCTGGAGTCTCAGGGAGAAGTTAATGTTGCAGTTTAAGTCCAAAGGCTTTCAGCTGACAGAATTGTCTTCATTCATGGGAGGTCAATCTTTTTCTATGAAGACCTTTAGCAGCTTGGATGAGGGCCACCCATACTAAGGAGGGTAATCTGCTTTACCTAAAGTCTGCTGCTTTAAATGTTAATCTCATTTAAAATATACTTTCACAGGAACATCTAGAATGATGTTTGACCAAATATCTGGGTACTCTAGTCTAGCCAAGCTGAAACATAAAATTAACCACTGCAAGGAGGGAACACTTTCCAACTCATTTTATAAAGTTAGTATTACCTCAATGTCAAAATCAGACGAAGAACACTAAGACAAGTATCCGCCATGATTACAATAGAAGATCCTTAACAAAATATTAGCAATATAGTATTCAGCAAAATTATACATCATGACCTAATGAGGTTATTTCAGGGTTGTAAGACTGGTATGATATTCAAAACCTAAACAATGTAATCCAGCATATTAACAAGCTAAAACAGAAAAATCACATAACCCTATTAATTAATGTACAGAAAGCATTTGACAAAAATTTAATATTTTATGATCAAATACTCTCACAGAAATTGTGATAGAGGGAAATTTATTCAACTTATTCCCTTATGAAGAATTCTCCATTTGCAGATTTTCAGAAAATTCCAGGATCTTAAAAAGAAAAAAAAAAAAACTTCTAGGACTAGTAAATAAATTCAGCAAGGTCTCAGGCTACAAAATAAAGATACAAAAATAAAATTAGTTGTTTGCTATGTAATAGCAATGAACATGTAATAAAACACTGAAATTAAAAAATGTATTACCATTTACATAACTTTATTTTATAATTTAAAAGGTTTTCTAGTAAATTTAATCAAACATGTACAGGATTTATATACAGAGAACTGTAAAATGCTAATAAAAGTAATCAAAGAAGACTTAAATAAAAGGAAGGTCATATTGTGCTCATGGATTAGAAGACTCAACATAGTAAAGATATCAACTCTCCTCAAATGGATATAAAAGTTTAACCCAATGCCTATCAAATCTCAGCAATATTTTTTGGGTATATAGAAGAAATTACTCTAAAATTCATATGTAAAGTCAAACTAGAATAGCTAAACAACTTGAAAATATCTAAAGTAAAAATGGCTGAGAACTTTCCTAAATTAATAACAGACACCAAAACAGATCCATGAAGCTCACAGTCTACCAAGGAGGAGAAATGCAACACACACACACACACACACACTCACACACACTCACACTTAATGCATATTATACTCAGACTCAAAGATCAAACAAAGAGAAAATCTTAAATTAAGCCAAAGCAAAACAACACTTTACCTACAGAGGAACAAGGATAAGAATTATATTGGACTTGTCACAAACCCAGCAAGCAAGAAGATAGTAAAATGAAATATTTAAAGTGTTGAAAGAAAAAGCCACTAATCTATAATTTTATATCAGCAACATTATTCTTCAAAGGTGAAGGAGAAATAAAGAGTTCTCATAAAAGCAAAATTATAGAAATGGAGAACAGATTAGTGGTTGCCTTATGATATTAAGGGCTGGAGAGGAGAGTGTGTGTGGTTATAAGAGGGCAACATGAGGGATCCTTGTGGTGATTGGAATGTTCTGTACCTTGACTGTCAATGTACTGGCTGTGATATTATACTGCAGTTTTGCAGGTTGTTGCCATTGGAGAGACTGGGTAAAGGATATACAGCATCTCTCTTTATTATTTCTGACAACAGCATGTGAATCTAAGTTATCTCAAGTAAAAAAATTAATAGGAAAAATAAACTCAGTCTGTTTTTCTTTTTAAATCGAGAATATTTCTTATATTGTAGAATATAATGAACAACATAAACTGATGAAAAAAATAGATCCAGAGACAGAGAAGCATCGAACAGACTGTCAAGCCTCAGAGGGAAGGCGGGGGGGGGGGGGGGTAAGAGATCAACCAAAGGACTTGTATGCATGAATATAAGCATAACCAAGGGACACAAACACTAGGGGTATGAGGGCATGTGTGTGTGGGGGGTGTGGGAGTGGCTGGGGAGAGGTCAATGGGGAAAAAAGGAGACATATGTAATACTTTAAGTTAAACAATAATTTTTTTAAAAAAGAATATTTCTTATTTGTCCTCATCCTCAGGTTGATGCTAATAAACTGAGAGAATGTAAGCAGATGGCACTCCCTCAGCAGCCAACAGGAGGTGTTTATTTCTGTGTCAGGTCCATGCTGGCCTCTCAGGTGTGACTCACCCTGTCTTATTCCCATGGTACTTTTGGAGACTACAGACCTTGATCTGGTTCCCACATAGTACCCTGGTATCTGCAAACATGGAACTATGTGGCCTTGATCCCCTGCTAAAGATGTAACCCTTCATTCCAGCCACAAGACCCGTAGAGCCCAGAGGCTTCCCCCAGCTTATATCAGTGACCTGCTCTGATATAAGACTTCTGAGTGCCTTCACTCACACCTTCAAATGCACATACAGTTGAGGAAAGAGTCTCTGGCCCCCTACTGCCTAGATAAACTATGCCACCAGTTCTCATCAATACCTACCAGCTGTCACATCAGAATGGCATGGGAAGGGGGCGGTCAACTCCCTGAGAATCACTGTTCTATTTTCTAAACTGCACACTTACTCATATCTACATTCTCCCAGCTTGACCACAGGAGAAACTGGTTCTACAAGGATACTTGTGATTTGTTCCATCTTTCATTTAAACCGGCAGCTTTGAACTTAAGAACTGAGAATATGCTACCTTTGTTATTCAGGTTCCAAAACAACTACCTCCCCGGAGGCAATGTGTAACTTATGTCTCATTTGCCTGGACTGCAGGGAAATCTCTTGGGGTAAAAAAGTAAAAAGGAGAAAGTTAAAGAGCTGGGCAAAAAGGACAGAGTACATCAATGAACACACGGGGGACTATATCTGTAAAGTATCTATATTGTATGAAGGGCACACATCAGCAATGCTCCCGAAATAACATCCTTCCATAGCCTGCAGGGCTGCAGCTCTAGGCCTCAGCTATGATTGCTGCACACAATTTATCTTCCAAAGACCATCCAAACCTGCTATGGACCTTCAGACTCAAGAGGCTCTTTGGAAAGACTTATTAATGTAAATGTTTTCAGGTTTCTTTAAAAAAAAAAAAAAAAAAAAAAAAAAAAAAAAAAAAGGAAGAAATACATGGAAGAAAAAAAAGCAAAAGCAGAAAACCTTGAACACAAAACCTGAGGGAAATGGACCATTAGCAAACTGTTGTCTTAATTTTATCTTGACAATAAGGCTTTCCTTTTCCTTCCCTCCGTGCTGCCCTCCAGCTTCCTGATACCTTCCACTGAGCTGAGTCTGCTTCCACACAGGCCCTTCGTGATGCCTTCACTCCGCACACAAAGGCCCTTTTCAGGAACTCTGGCAATATACTTGTTTGCTACTAACCAGCTGCTTGCTAAGTCACCGCACATCCTGGTGCACAGAGCACTATAGATCATTTAAGTTGTAAATCCCCTGTAAAATTCCAAGCCAATGTCCCTTTGGTCAAAGATTTCAAACACAAGAAAATCCTTTGTGTGAACAGGAAACTGATTTGCGTACTTACTGTTAACTAGACAAACAACTTGTCAGTGAATTGCATTTGTTCTCTTAGCGGCTGTTTGTCTAAAGAGGCTTACCTGAAGATTAAGACAAATTCTATCTTAAAATATTGTGCTGTAAAACCATACACCTGCTCAGAGTTCAAAGGACTGTAGTTATTTATTACAGATTGCATGAGCATCAGGAAAAATTTACATGGAAAACGGTTCAGAGTAACAAACCTAGACAATCCAAGGCCAAGCCTCCCCAAATCCAAGGTTTCCTGGGCTGGTAAATTGGAAAGACAAAGCCAGACTTACCAGCTTCTTAAGGAAGGCCAGCTAGACAGATAGTGTGGAGCTTTGAAAACTTCCAAAGTATTGCTGAGAGGAACCGGTGAGTTCTAGAGCGTCGAGAAAACATAAAGCCTCTTTAGGATTCTATGACAAGGATTCTGCTAATTCCAGAATAATTATGGTTTTGGAAAAAACGCTACTTCCTAACCCATGTGGTGATTATCCTTTATTTACTATCAAAGATAAGTGTGGGCCGAGAGAAACAGTAGGTACTAGGACATGTAGGAGAAGTTTTAGAGAAGCAACAGGATGTTCAAGCTTTCACCAACATTGAAACTTTTTGGAAACTACCCACCCACAAGATAATAGTAATACAACCCAGGTGTGCAGTGGGTGTCGAAGGGAGAGGCCCATTCATTCAGGTGTTAAGAAAATGCTGTTTTTCTTGTTACCTGCAATTTTCAAATTAATGACCTAATGCTGCCCAGGATGAATAGACCACCTCTTAGAGGATAGTTGGATTTATTTTTTTAACCCAAAGCAGGAAATGCTCTTTCTGGGCTCTGTCCATCTCCTGAAGCTGCTCTGGGCAGCCTGCCAAGGATTGCTCACCAGGGCCCTATTGTCCTTTCTTGAGCTCATTCAACCCTTTTGCCTTATGCTCTCACTTCTTTTCCCATTTTTCTCTTTACCTCCTGCATGTTAGGTAATAGAAGTGACCTGCTTTCCCTGCCTGCCTGCTTAGCGCAGGCCAAGATCCCCTGGGCAGATGAAAAAAAATCAGTTGTTGGCTTCGTCTTCAAGATATTGGGACACATAAAAATCCACTAAATGGTGAGACTAAACTGGGCATTCATGGGGCTCTAGCGTGACTGCTTTTCTTTTGGACGACACAAATGATCTTCGGGAACTTGAGTTATTCCTGTGGCTCCTTCCTGTGGGAGTGCACACAGGTGGGTCACATGTGGGCTGGATGCCAATGAGTCCTCCCCGGGGAATTTGCAGAGTACACAGCGGCAGCTTTCAATCTCTGGTAGCATATATAGAACAAGATACCTGATCTCCTGGTAAATTGGGCTCTGTTTATTTCACTGAAAGAATTATGTCTTAATTACTCATTTGCCGAGAAACTTTCTTTACATAAACTCCCAAATTTAAACCTCTTAGCAGCTTCTTGTCAGTTTCAGCAGCAATTTCAAATCAACTGAACTCAGAAACACACTCATTATCCAGTCTCTCTCCCAAGCTCCCCCGCTCTTCAAATGTCTCTTCTGGGTGACTAACACATCCACAGTACTTCTGTAACTCCAGCTGAAATCACCTGAAAATGAAACTGGCAGGGCGTTAGCTCCGGTAGGTGGAATCACGACAGGTGCGTAGAATGCCACCTGTTGAGTTTGCTTTGCTTTTACTCTAGGACCGTGGTCAGCAATCTGTGGCTCGCGAGCCACATGCGGCTCTTTGGCCCCTTGAGTGTGGCTCTTCCACAAAATACCACGGCCTAGGCGAGTCTATTTTGAAGAAGTGGCATTAGAAGAAGTTTAAGTTTAAAAAATTTGGCTCTCAAAAGAAATTTCAGTCGTTGTACTGTTGATATTTGGCTCTGTTGACTAATGAGTTTGCCGACCTCTGCTCTAGGAGAAGTCAGCACTGTGGGAGCCCAGGAAACACCCTCTACAGAGCACCATGCTGTCCACTCTTTCATTTCCTGCTACTTCCAAGGGCAGCGGAGCATCCTGGTTCAAAATCCCATTATACCACTTTCTAGCTGTGTAACTTTGGGGATTAGTTAGCTCACTTTACCTCTCTAAGCCTTGGTTTCTGGCTTAGCATTATGCCAAACTGTCTTATCTGGTCTTCCTCTCTGGGTTTTCCCTGGGAGTTCGAGGCCATTTCCACCTAAATTGAAAAAGACAAAGCATTGCCACACAACTAACGAAGAATTGAGGCCTTTCCCTTGACCCTGCCTTTAAAAGATTTCCCATTTCCTGCTACAGCGGCTGAAATTAGGAATTTACTGACTTAAACAGTTGCTATTGACTCATTTCTCATCTTCCTGTAATGTCCACAACACTTGTTATACGTCTATGAATGACTTTTACACTTTGTCACACTTTGTAATATCAGAATTACACACCAAAATGACCAACTGATGTCACTGAACAGGTTTAGTGTTTTGAACAGGAATTTTCCTTGGCCTTCAGGTTCTCCTGTCAACGTTGTTCAATGATGCACCCAGTGAGGCCTGGTTTTTCCGGGTTGAAGGAGGTCAGATTGTCTTGTCTGTGACTTGTCAGGTGTTTCCTCATGCCATGTGTCAAAAGCTATTTTTATGCAGACTCAGAAGTCTTGTGTTGCTAGAGTAAAGAACAAAATCCAACTACGAAATGATTTAGAAAACATTAAAAGTATAAAAACATAACAATAGCTATCTCATATGGTCATGGCAAGGATTAAATGAGGTCATATATGTTATATACTGAGCACAGAGCCCATGCATGGTAAGCTTTCAGTAAACATTAGCTGTTATTTTTACCGAAGTGTAAAACAGCATTTTGAAATCTCACAGAGACTGCAGCTAAGCTAAAAGTATGCAACAATGCTTATAAATATGTACAGGGGTGAGAAAGTTAGGAAAGGGAAGGGTAAAAGCAGAACAAGGACGTGGACCCAGAGGAAGTCTAGTCTTGCCTTGATCCACAGGGAGGCACTGGAGCTTAAATCGCACCAACTACCACCTTGCCTCAAGGGGGCTGGCCATTTGTATTCTCATATCCATCAGCCATTTGCTGTGAGCTGCACCTCCTTCCCCTCACAAAAAGATGGGTCTTAATCCCTAGGACATTGCAGTCCCCTTCTACTGAGGGCAATTCACCAGAAAAAGGGAGGTATCAGAGAGCATTTGGCAGCTAACATTCACAGAAGCAGAGGCATGGGTACAATAAATAGGTATGCTAGACTGTTTGCAAAAATGAGGCCAATATTCTCCTTTCTCTATCTATGCTCCTTCCAATATGACTTTGAAGATTACTACCCTTTGTATCTGGACTGGATTTCTAATTTATTTTGACCAACAAAATATAGTGGAGCCTGGCTGGTGTTTCTCAGTGGTTAAAGCATCAGCCTGTGACCCAAAGGGTTGCAGGTTTGATTCCAGGACAAGGGCACAAACGTGGGTTGCAGGTTCACTCCCTGCCCCCAGTTGGGGCACATGAGGGAGGCAACCATTTGATGTATCGCTCTCACATCAATTTCTCTCTCTCTCTCTCTCTCTCTCTCTCTCTCTCTTCCTCTCTCTCTCTCTCTCTCTCCTCTCTCTCTCTCTCTCTCTCTCTCTCTCTCTTCCTCCCTCTCTCCCTCCCTTCCACTATCTCTGAAAAGCAATGGGAAAAATATCCTTAGGTGAAGATTAAAAACAACAACAAAAATAGTGACAGTGACATTTGGCCAGTTATAATCCTAGGGCTCAAGAGGCCTGGTGAGCTTTCACGTCTGGTGCTAACACATGAACAAGCCTGGTTGGCTTGCTGAATGATGAAAGACACTGCTCCAGCCAACAGCCAACCAGCCAACCATCAGACAATGAGTAGAGCAGCCAGATCCCAGTCACCACTCAAGCTAAACACAAACACTTGAGTGAATCCAGCTGAGCTCAGCTGAGCCTGGACAGATCAACAGAACTGCCAGCTGACTGGTAGAGACTTAGGAAGAATAATAAATGGTGGTTGCTTTAAACTACTAACCTTGGGGTGAGTGTGCTTTTAAAAACAACAGTAGATAACTAATACACCCAATAAAGGGAACGTGGACAAAAATAAGGAGTTAATGTAGGTGATCAAGCATCTTAAAGCAATAATTTCTATAATCATGCTTGTAATTGTTTGGTTGTGTGTTTGTTTTTTTTCAGGAATAATTGCTTCTATGACCTTTAAAAATATAAAAATCTGATGTGTCAGAATCAGGCACTTTTTATTTTCAGTAAATATTGAGTCCAGCCCCTGCAATCTAGTTTAATTCCTGTCTAGCCTCAGGGATACATATCTAGACTTAAAATCAGCTTTTGTCTAAGGACACTGATCTCACTTTAGTCATTAAAGAAATCCACATGGGGTGTACTCAGAGGAAAAATTTCAGGGTTTGATATTTTATTTGTATAATTTGGCAAAAAAAAAAAAAAAAAAAAAGAAAAACTTGTCTGGATCAATTTTGTCATGTGTTACATGAGGATAATATTCCACATCTCCTGAGAAAATTTGTCAAGAGGCTCAAATGAAATATCAACATGAAAGTCTAGGTAAAGTGAAAAAGTGTTCCACAAACATAAGTGAATTCAAGGGGACTTAATCTTATTTATTTGTTTGTTTGTTTGTTTGTTTGTTTGTTTTAGAGAAAAGAGAAGGAAGGGAAGGAGGGAGAGGGGAAGAGAGCGAGAAAACAACAACAACACATAGATTTGTTGTTCCACTTATTTATGCATTCACTGGTTGCTTTTGTATGTGCCCTGGATCTAATCTCTTACATCTCCTCAGGAACTCTGGGATAAAAAGATAAACAACCTGGAGTCCTTGTTGTATGAAGGTCCTGAAATCACCTGAGATAAATGTGAAGTAGATTTTGAGATAACATGTTCAAAGTTTGAGACTCTGTGATTATATTCCCTGAAAGGTGAGACAAGGTGGTCTGCCCATTCTCACCCCACGGAAGAAGACATCTAAGACGTGCCTCCGCAAGGAACTCTGATTAATCATGTCCAAGGAAGAGCCTTGAGGCAAAGCCCGGAATATTTCTGATCTGACCTTGGAACATTTGTTTTAAATTCTTCAACAGAAGGAACAATAAAATTGAAAAGTCCTGGTTACATATTGAAGACTTAAACAGAGTTGATTTTCCAGTTCAAGTTTGGCTAACTGAACACAAGCTTTTCTCTCTCTCTTAAAAAAAAAAAAAAAAAAAAAAAAAAAAATCCCTCTAAAATGACGGAAAAGTATACATAAAAAGAATAAATCTTAGCGGAGTGGTAAATTTGAAAGAGATGCCACTGACCGAATTTCTGCAGGATATAGCCATTCAGATCAGATTGAAAGTAAAACCTACTAAAACTAAGGAAGTCACGATCTCATACAGAAGAAAGAGAAGGTCAAAGGCAGTGTGTTTTCTCCACTGTGTACCAAAATAATCCAAAGAGCAGAAACAGTGGGAACTAGGGGAAAGAGCAGTTGGCAAGGTGATTCAGTAAGAGTGATAAAATATTTACATCAGTATCCACCCCCGACCTCCCTGTTGTTGTGAAGAGAGTGGCTACTTCTTAGCGCTATAGATCTTGATTGGTCTTCAGATTCAAACCATGAGGGTGGCTCTCTAAAGTGGCAGTTGAGGCACAGGGAACTCTAGAGTGGAGGAAACTGGAAAAGCAAAGCAAGGACTAGACAGCCTGTGCTTACAGGAGGGCCTGGGATGATGGTCCCACACACGCTTCCCCACATTAGCTGCTGGAGCCCAGCTCCTATAATCAGAACCTGTTTCAGTGTTACATGAGCGGTGATGTTTATTTTGGCTAGAAACCACCTCTTTCTCTGGAAACAGACATCTACAATGTATAAATATTTGAAGAAAACCAACAGAAAAAACATCAAATATATATATATTTAAAATAAGTTCTAAACTGAACAAGGACAAGAATTAACTCCTAAGGGAAAACATGGAATCCAGCAAATGAAAGAAAACTACAAAATAATATAAACAAAGGAAATTAAATGAAGCTGCAAAATAAGTATAATAAATTTCCTCAAACTGATTAGAAGGGGTATTGTGATCAAAAGAAAATAACACATTGCAATACAAAAAAAAACAACAGGGAGAAGTTAAAAATATGACCAAAATATAATGGACCAAATAGCAAAATGCACATAGCTGAAGAGTCAAATAGATATCTGGAAGATAAAGAAGAATGATTAATGCAGAAAGAAAAAGGGGGGAAATGATAGGAAAAACCTAAGGAACATGAGAAAAAGATCTGGAAAAATAATTACCATTTAATAGAAATCCTAAAAAGAACAGAAAGAAAGGAAAGGAGAGGAAGAAGTAATAAAAATAATAATAGAGATAAAGGCTCTTATCAGATAGATCTTCAGATGAAAAGCCCCAAATTAAAATTTTAAACAAAACACAACGCTAGGTTTGCCCTGGTGAAATTTCAGAATCCAAACAATAATGAGACTATCCTAAAACACGTTAGAGAGACAAAAGCTGTACCCATAAGGAAATAATTGGATGAACACTGAACTTCTGATCGCAAATAGGGTTGCTAGAGAACAAAAAAACAATATCTTCCCAATTCTGAAAGCCATCCTGAACCTAGAATTCTGTCCTAGCCAAAATCTCACTGAAAGTAAAGAACAAGGGAAATAATTGGGGAGCATGCACTTACATCCTTAGTCAGAAAAGATGCCACTGAAAAACTCTTCCAGAAAGAATATCTGAATGCCACAAAAAATATGTTTCACTTAATACATATGGAGAGAACAGTATACTTAATGGTAAGAGAAAATACATTCTTTTTAAGTTCTATGGAATATTTACAAAGATTGGCCATGATTAGTCAGCACACACATATACACAAATTTCAAGATGGGAAATTTCAAGATGGGAAATTTATTTCAGCCACATTTTTCTGACTCTAATTCATAATAAATGAACAACAAAAAAGAGGAAAAAATATCTATTTACTTGAAAACTGTTAAGCACCTTTCTGTAATAAACCCTGAGTAAAATCCAAAGTAAAAAGCAAAAGTACAAACAAGTTAGAGCTGAATGACAAGGAGAACATGAATTATAAAATGTGACCAAAGCAATACGCAAAAGAAAATCCAGAGCCATAAAAACATTTATGAGAACATTAAAACTGAAAACAAATTACCTGCATATCAAATTTTAAAAGTTAATAAAGACAAAGAAATTAGAAATAAAAGAAGATAATTATAAAATAGGAAAGCAAAAAAATAATAAAGATTTGATGAATAAACCAAGCCAAATATATGTCTTTATGAAAGACAAATAATTGAAAACTTCAGAAAATATAAAAACAGAAAAGTAGTCAGCACTTCTGGAAAGGTAGGTTCAGACGAGTGAAAAGGATCTTATAAGCTGAGGTGAGAGGCTTGAAATGAATTCTAACGGTCATGGGAGAGTCTTTATAGGGATTGGTAAGTAGAGGAATGATGTGGTCAGATTTATGGTTTTGAGAGAAATCCTTCTTACAGCACTGTTTAAGCAAGCAGGTTTTACAAGATCTGAACAAAGCAGTGACAGTAGGTATGAAGGTAGCAGAAGTCAAGAAGGATTCAAGAAGAAATAAAGTGCAGGCTTTGGTGACTAATTGGAGTGAAAGTGCAAGGAAGACAGAGAAGAAGCAGGTTTGGGGGTAAAAAGGAGGATTTTGCTTGGACATGTTGAAATCGAAGTATTTAAGTCATCTAGGTAGAGATAGGCTGTGAGACATTCAGAAACACAGTTTGGGGGTTCATCTGGGTCCAAGACTGATGAACTGTGGGTTTGAAAATAGATTTGGTGCCAATTTTGATCAATCTAGGGATTAGATTTAAGATGTGTGTTGAGGTGTAAAGAGTACCAGAACAAACCAGCAATGTGTACCATGGGCGTAGGCCAGAGGTGATAGCAGACATGCAGTACATTCACTCATCCTGTTATAAATAGTAGCTGAGGTCATGGATGAGGATGAGTTTGCCCCCAGACAGCATGTAGCTCGAGAAGAAAATAGTGATTAAGAGGAATCCAACAGATCACTAATATTTAAGGAGTAGATAAATTCTGTCTTCACACAGATTCAGCAGGTTTTATCAACCTCGGTTTTTAGCATTTTACTCTTATCACATGGAGCCACAAGGAGCTGTGCCTATAAATTAGTGAGGCAATTTGAAAACTGTATGCATTAACTGACTTCACTGCTTTCTACCTACATCGACAAGAATTTGAGCTGGAAGAATTGTTAATAACAATGCTTGGGTTAATTGTCCCAATTTTTATTAATAGAACAGAACACCTAACCATTGCCTTATGTCTTTTATCTGAGCCTCATATATTTTAGACCCTCTAACTATAATCCTAAATGAATTTCCAGAACAAATGCTGTCTTTGGCTAACCTCAATATACTTCATCGATTTTTTTCCCTCCATCCAATGAAGACAGAAATAGCCTACTATCCTTATTACATTTTAAATAGGCTAAAATTTTATGTACTAATACAGAGTTCTTAGGGATATGATGGCCTACATCAGAAGTGGGAAAAGACTTTCATAAACATCCTAGAACATAAAGTCAAACTGATATTACAGTACTCTAGAATTTTAATATGTTGCTCATGAATGAGGAGATATTTTATTGCATTATGTTGTCATATGAAAGACCTTATACTAGAAAACAGAAAGCATGGATTTTAGTCTGCAGTATATCAAGCCACTATGAAAGTCTGAGCTGTTTAACTGGTTGTTGGGTGGCCGACATCCTCATCTGCTTCGGGCTTTCCCGGGTTCCCTCTGAAAGCATTGCAATCTGGATGGTTGGTTGGTCACCATATTGGTTCCTGTTCGTGAACCTCAATTTTCTCATTTGTAAAGTGGGAAGACTAGAATGACCTGTAAAATCTGTTTGCTCTAAAATTCTAATCACAGATAAATTATATATACTCAAAACAGTGGCTATTTGCATGCCACAATTTTCCCAGCACCAAAAGGCCAACCTATTGATCACACTTCCTCTGCTATGTAACACAATATTTTAAATCCATAAGATTTATACAACAAGATTATAGAGATGGGTCACAACCTCCAAACGAACAGAACGGGATTTACATTTTGGGGGATCTAAAGCTGGGAGAAACTAGGAGCTACTTCTCCTAGCTTTTGAGGCAATGAGGGGCCAGTAGAGAGCCCCGTTTTGAAACTAAGAGACTTCCGCTTCACAGTTCTGCCCATCCTGGCCCAGCCAACATCAGATCCCTTTTCTTTCATTCGGTGGTCATCAACAACAAAGGTCCTGAATAGAGATCAGCCTCCAATTAGGATGAAAGCAGGGCTTTGTGAAGCCATGAATGCAGGATGCAGTGACCTGGTTAGTATAAGGCTGGTTAAGAGAAAAGGAAAGCTTTCTCTAGCTGAGACCACGAGGTTGCTTATCTTTGCGACTCCCAGTATTGAGTCACTCAGAAAGACAGCAGGTCCAAAGGAGTGTATGTGGTTGTTTTCCTGCTCCTCTTCCCATGAACAACCAACTTCAGACATTTCCATTCTTCTGAGACACAAGCAGTAGGGCCATCTTTTTATTAGCATTTCTCTGGGAGGCATTTTACAGCACCAAAAGAAAACTGGCCTGTTTTTTGCCAATGAAGAGTTCATCAAGTATAAAAAAAGTTTTCTAGCCCTGGCCAGTGTGGCTCAGTTGGTTCGGCATCCTCCCGTGCACCAAAGGCTGCCGGTTCGATTCCTGGATAGGGCACAGGCCCTGGTTGCGGGTTCCATCCCCAGTAGGGGGTGTGAAGGAGGCAGCCGATTAATGTTTCACTCTCACATCAATGTTTTTTTCTCTCTCTCCCTCTCCTTTCTTCTCTCTTTAAAAATCAATTTAAATTTTTTTATATAGGAAAAAATAAAGGAAAACTAAATATCAAACATTAGGGTCCTATAGTTCATGTCTCACCACCACTGATTTCAGACAGCTTAATAACTGAGAGTTGAGTCAGATGTTCTTACCTGGACATCTCCAGCAGCAAAGCAAATACAAGTGTCTTCTCGAGGCTCTGAATTGTGGTAAGTATACCCTCAAAAGAATGAGAGCCCTAGCCAGTTTTCTCAGTGGATACCTCATCGACCTGCAGACTAAAGGGTCTCAGGTTCATTTCTGGTTAAGGGCACATACCTTGGTTGCAGGCTTCAACCCCAGCCCCAGATCAGGCATGTGCAGGAGGCAATCAATCCATGTGTTTCTCTCACATCGATGTTTCTCTCTCTCTCTGTCTCTCACCCTCCCTTCCACTCTCTCTAAAAATCATGGGAAAATATCCTCTGGTGAGGATTAACAAACAAAGAAAGAATGAGAGATGGATTCAGAGATGTATCTAGTTCCAGGAAGAGGCAGACATAATTGAATAAATTGTACTTAGTAAATTAAAATTTTAGTGCTGGGAAGACATGAGAACCATAGAAAGTGGGCTTAAATGTATATGTTTCTCTCCTGCTTAAACATAGCTTCCTACATCTCATACAACAAACTCTAAATTCAAGCTCTACCACTGTTTATTCCATCCAATATTTCCAAACTCATCTTTCATTTCTGAGCTCAAACCTTGCTCTCTAACTACTACTCTGTTCTAACCATCATTTCCATTAAGTATTCCTATGCCTTTCCATCTCTGTGCTTCATTATACAATGCCTTCCGCCTGGACTGCCCTCCTATTTCTGCCTTCTTCTCAGAATCCTATTTATCCTCCAGTCTCCATTCTTTTACAAAATCTTTCCTGAGTTCTCCAGCCCATGGTGATTTCTCCTGTTTCTGAATTCCTATAGCACATATTCAAAAGCTTACATTAAGCACTTAATAACCTAATGTGGTAGCTGTGGGTTTTTTTTTCCCCTCCATAACTAGATGCATATATCCTTGAGGGTAGTGACTTTTATGCCTTGCATTTCCCTTCACTGTTATTAAATTGAAATAGTGCAACCTACTGAATCCTGAATTAGGTCACAAAATCATATTCTTCCCTGTGATTAAAATACTTGCCCATTGGTCTAAAACAATTTAAAGGAAGAACTGAAGCTGGAAGGATAATAATAGACTCCAGAAGGGTAATAGATAACAGATAATGGCAAATAATAATAATAGACTCCAGAAGGATTCTAAAACTAGATACAACTGGCAAGCTACTTGTTCTAGGCCAAACAGAAAATAGAATGGAAAATCTGGGTTTATATGACAGTAACCACTGACCAAGGAATAGAAATATTTAGCCAAGGAGTCTATTATTAGGTTGTCAAACATTGATTCAGAGTCGTTGTGGGGTTTTGTGTGTGTGTGTGTGTGTGTGTGTGTGTGTGTGTGTGTGTGTTTTGTTTTTGCTTTTGCTTTTGATTGTGTTTTGTTAGTTTTTTGTAGTGAATTGGCATAGTTAACTAGTATTAAAGGAAAATCAGATTGAGGGCTCTACTGAACACCAAGCCAAAACTAGAATAAGTTCAATTTCCTCCTTTCACTGTTCTTTTTATTAAATTTATCTTCACAAGAGACTGTGTTTTGGCAGAATAATTGAGTGTATTTATTGCAAAACTGAGGGGAAATTAGAATCTGCAGGCAGATGATGAAATTTGTTCAATGACTGTTAGCAAATGTTAGTTAAGACATACAGATATGATGTAAAAGACACTGAAAGTTTATAAATGAGCCTCTCAACTTAGCAGTAGGGGTTCATTTTGAGATATGTTGTCTACTTAGAGCCCCATTAAGATCTCATATGACTTACTTTATCTTTTTCTCCCTCTACTTTCAGTACTTCATTTTCTACAAGACATATAAAGCTGTGCTGAGAAGCAAAAGTGAATTTAATATGCAAGCTCAGAATCACCAAATGTAAAACAGAATTATCGATGAGAAAAAAATGTTCAAAAGGAAAGGAACTTTAAAAATATTTGTATTGATTTTAGAGAGGAAGAGAAAGGGAGAGAGAGGTAGAAACATCAATGATGAGAGAGAATCATTGATTGGCTGCCTCCTGCATGTCCCACACTGGGGATAGAGCCCGCAACCAGGTATGTGCCCTGACTGAGAAATGAACCACAACCTCCTGGTTCATAGGTCGACGCTCAATCACTGAGCCACACCAGCTGGACAAAAGGAAAGGAACTTGATGGCCAGCAGGAAGGAATCACGTTTAGGAAGGCACACTTGATTAAAAAGACTTGATATTTTTAAAAGACTTGATTCTTTTAGCCCTGGATGGTGTGGGTCAAATGGTTGAGCATCATCCTGTGCACTGAAAGGTCACTGGTTCGATTCCTGGGCAGAGCACATATCTAGGTTGCAGGTTCAATCCCCAGTCAGAGTGCATGCAGGAGGCAACCGATTGGTGTTTCTCTCACACATTGATGTGATGTGTTTGTGGGGGATTTTTTTTCTCTCTCTCTCTTCCCTCCTCCTTTCCTCTCTCTCTAACATCAATTTTTTTTTAATTTTTTTAAAAAGGTGATTTTTTTAGAGCAGATCTAAATTTACAACAAAATTGATAGGAAAGTAGATATTTCCCATATATCCTGTTCCCCCACATCTATAGCCTTTCCCATATCAACATCATTCACCAGAATTGTATTTTTTAACCAAGTATAAATCTACATTGACAGATCATAATCACCCAAAGTCCATAGTTTACTTTAGAATTCACTCTTGGTATTATACATTCTATGAGTTCAGACATATGCATAATGACATGTATCCACCATTATAATATACAGTGTTTTTATTGCCCTAAAAATCCTTGGTGCTCCACCTATTCATCTGTGCCTGCCCCTTTCTCCACCAGCAACCACTGGTCTTTTTTAGTGTCTTCATAGTTTTCCTTTTCAAGAATGTCATATAATTGGAATCATACAATATGCCTTTCAGATTAGCTTCTCTCACTAATATTCACTTAAGGCTTCTCCATGTCTTTTCATAGTTTGATAGATCATTTCTTTTTAGTGCTGAATAATATTCCATTGTCTAGATATAGCATAGTTTAACCATTCACTTACTAAAGAACATTGTGATTGCTTCCAAGTTTTAGCAATCATTAATAAACTGCTATAAACATCCATATGCAAGTTATGTATGGACCTAAGTTTCAACTCCTTTGGGTAAATGCCAAGAAACTTGACTGCAGGATTGCATTGTAAGAGTGTGTTTATTTCTCTAAGAAATCATCAAACTGGCTTCCAAAGGGGCTGCAGCACTTTTCATTCCCACCAGCGATGAATGAGAGTTCCTACTGCTCCACATTCTTGCCAGCATTTGGTGTTGTCAGTATTCTGGATTTGGGTATGTAGTTGTATCTTGTTGTTTTGATTTGCATTTCCCTAATCACATCTGATGTAGAGCATCTTTTCATATGTTTGTTTGCCATCTGTATATTTTCTTTGATGAGGTGTCTGTTAAGGTCTTCGGCCCATTTTTTTAACTAGGTTGTTTGTTTTCTTATTATTGAGTTTTAAGAGTTCTTATTATATTTTGAATAACTATCAGGTGTATTTTTACAAATATGTTCTCCCACTCTGTGGCTTGTCTTCTAATTCTCTTAATATATGTTTATTTTTATTGTTGAAAATATTACAGACGTACCCCCCTTTTTCTCCAATGACCCCCTCCACCCTGCTCCCACCCCTCTCAGGCCTTCACTGCACTATTGTCTGTCCATGGGCTATGTATATATGCATATAAGTTATATGGTTAATCTCTTCCCACACCCTCCCCTCCTTGTCTCTGAGATTCATCAGTCTGTTCCATGCTTCTGTGTCTCTGGATCTATTTTGTTCATCAATTTATTTTGTTCATTAGATTCCACATATAAGTAAGATCATGTGATACTTGTCTTTTTCTGACTAGCTTATTTCACTTAGCATAATACTCTCCAGGTCCCTCCGTGCTGTCTCTATCTTTTTTTTAAATTGATTTTTAGAGAGAGAAAGGAAGGGAGAAAGAGAGATATGTGAGAAACATTCATTGGTTGCCTCCTATAAGCACCCTGACTAGGGATAGAACTCACAACCTGGGCATGTGCCCTGACCAGGAATTGAACCTGAGACCCTTCAGTGTACAGGATGACACGCCAACCAACTGATCCACCCAGCCAGGGCTTGACAATTTCTTTTTATTTTCAACATAGACAATGATGTCTTTTACAAAGACTGTTTTATGTCTTCTTTCTCAATCTGTATACCATTTATTTCCTTTTCTTGTCTTATTGCATTAGTTATAATTTCTAGCACAATGTTGAAAAGGAATGGTGAGAGGGGACATCTTTGCCAGGGGCATCTGCTTTCACCACTCTTATTCAACATAATACTGGAAGTCCTAGCCACAGAAATAAAAGGCATCCAAATTGAAAAGGATGAATTTAAATTGTCATTATTCACAGATGACATGATAATGTTTATAGAAAACCCTAAAGACGTCACCAAAAAAACCACTAGATCTAACTGATAAATTTGGCAAAGTAGCAGGATACAAGATTAATATTCAGAAATTTGTGGCATTTTTTATAAAATAAATAATGAGCTATCAGAAAGAGAATTTTAAAAAAACAATCCCACTTTACTATTGCAACAAGAAAAATAAGGTACACAGAAATAAATTTAACAAAGGATGTAAAAGACCTGTACTCAGAAAATTATAAGACCCTGAAGAAAGAAACTGAGGAAGGTACAAATAAGTGGAAGCATACACCATATTCATGGAAGAATTTACATAATTAAAATGTCCATACTACCCAACACAAATCTACAGATTCAATGAAATTCCTATTAAAATATCTCACATATCTAGAACACATATTCCAAAAACTTATATGGAACCAGAAAAGACCCCAAATAGCCTCAGAGATCTTGAAAGAAAAAAAAAAGTGGGAGGTATCACACTACCTGACATTAAACTATATGACACAATCATTGTAATCAAAACAGCAAGGTACTGGCACAAGAAGAGGTATATAGTTCAGTGGAACATAATAGAGAGTCCAGAAATAAGCCCACACCTTTATGGTCAGTTAATATTTGACAAAGGAGGCAGGAACACACATTGGGGTCCAGACAGTCTCTTCAATAAATGCTGTTGGGAAAATTGGACAGATACATGCAAAGAAATGAAAGTAGAAGACTAACTTACACTATACACGAGAATGAAATTAAAATGAATTAAAGACTTAAATGTAAGTTGCAAAACCATAAAAATCCTAGAAGAAAACAGGCTGTAAAATCGCAGACATCTTACATAGCAATATTTTTGCAGATATATCTCCTCAGGCAAGGGAAACAGAGGGAAAAAATAAACAAATGGGACTACATCAAATTGGAAAGTTTTTGCACAGCAAAAGAAACCATCAAAAAAATTAAAAGGGAACCCACTGAATGGAAGAACATATTTCCAATGATACATCTGATAAGGCTTTAATTTCCAAAATATATAAAGAACTTATACTACTCAACACCATGGAGACAAACAATCCAATTAAAAAATGGGCAAAGGATCTGAACAGTCACTTCTCCAAAGAGGACGGCCAATAGACATATGAAAAAATGCTCAATGTCCCTAATCATCAAAGAGATGAAAATTGAAACCACAATGAGCCCAGCCAGTGTGGCTCAGTGATTGAGCATGGACCCATGAACCAGAAGGTCAGGGTTTGATTCCTGGTCAGGGCACATGCCCAGATTGCAGGCTTGATCCCCAATAAGGAGCATGCAGGAGGCAGCCGATCAATGATTCCCTCTCATCATTGATGTTTCTCTCCCTTTCCCTTCCTCTCTCTGAAATAAAAAATATATATTTTTTAAAAAAACATAAAATGAGATATCACCCCATACCCGTCAGAATGGCTATCATCAATATATCAACAAACAACAAATGTTGGCGAGGATGTGGAGAAAAGGGAATCCTTGTGCACTGTTGGTGGGAATATAGACTATGCAACCACTGTAAAAAACAGTAGGGAGTTTCCTCAAAAAATTAAAAATGGAACAGCCTTTTGACCCAGCAATCCTACTTCTGGGAATATATCCAAAGAAACCCAAAACACTAATTCAAAGGAATGTATGCACTCCTATGTTCATAGCAGCATTATTTACAATGGCCAAGATCTGGAAACAGCCCAAATGCCCATCAGTGTACATTTATACTATGAAATACTATGCAGCAGTAAAAAAAGAAGGATCTCTTACCCTTTGAGACAACAGAGAGGGAACTGGAGAATATTATGCTAAGTGAAATAAGCCAGTCAAAGACAAGTATCACATGATATCACTCTTATGTGGAATCTAAAGAACAAAATAAACTGATGACCAAAACAGATCCAGAGACATAGAAGCATGGAACAGACTGACAAATTTCAGAGGGAAGTCAGGGGTAGGTGGGTGGGTGGGAAGAGATCAACCAAAGAAGTTATCTATAACTAGAGGCCCGATGCATGAAATTCATGCAAGAGTAAGCCTTCCTTTCCCTGGCTACTGGCACCAGCTTCTCTCTGGCACCCAGGACCCAGGCTTCCCTCACAGCCCCTGCTTCATCCGAAGGACGTCCGGTCTAATTAGCATATTACACTTTTATTATTACACTTTTATTATTACAGATAATAAAAGCATTATATGCTAATTAGACCGGACGTCCTTCCAGACGACCTTCTGGATGAAGCTGGGGCTGCAAGGGAAGCCCGGGTCCCGGGTGCCTACCAGTGGCCAGAGTGAAGCCCCAGTCTCAGATGCTGGGGGGAAGCGTGGGTCCCGGATGCCAGAGCGAAGCCAGTGCTGGCAGCTGGGGGAAGGAAGGCCTACTCTTGCACAAATTTCATGCATCAAGCTTCTAGCATTCATATATGCATTTCACAGACACAGACAACAGTGTGATGAAGGCCTGGTGGTGGGTGGGGCAGGCTAGAAGGGGTCAATGGGGGAAACAAGGGGACATCTGCAATACTTTCAACAATAAAGACTTTTTAAAAGCTGGAATACTAGTCTGCCGTAACAACAGCAACAAAAAAGGAAATCTTACTTTTTGTGACAGCATGGATAGATCTGTAGATTATTATGCTAAGTGAAATAAGCCAGTCAGACACAGACAAAGACAAATACCATATGATCTCTCTTATATGTGGAATCTAATGAACAAAATAAACTGACGAACAAAGTAGAAACAGAGGCATGGATACATGGAACAGACCAACAGCTGTTAAGGGAGAGAAGAGTTTGGGTGGATGGATGAAAGAAGGTGAAGGGATTAAGCAATAACACACACACACACACACACACACACACACACACACACACATATATATATATGTACATATATATGTATATATATATACTGTATATCACAGAGATACAGACAACAGTGTGGTGACAGCTAGAGGGAAAGGGGGATGGGAGTAGTTGGAGTTGGGCAAAAGGGGGGTGGAATGGGAAAGAGAATTCACTTGGGGTAATGGGCATATGATGCAGTGTGCAGATGATGTTTTGTTGGCTTGTACACTTGAAACTTGTATGATTTTTTGTGGACTAATATCACAAATTCAATTTTAAAATCTACACTAATAAAAGAGTAAGATGCAAATTGACTGTACCTTTGTGATGCCCACCAGCCAATTAGGCATGACTATGCAAATTAACCCAACAAAGATGGTGGGTTAATTTGCATACGCAAGTGCTGAGTGGCCAGGGGCGGGCGTTCTGTGCTGCTCCAGGCATCTGGGCAGTGTGGGAAGGTGGAAAGGCAGCTCCGGGCCTGAGTGAAGGCGTTGCCGGCAGCCAGGGGAAGGAAGGCCCATTCTTGCACGAATCTTCGTGCGTTGGGCCTCTAGTGATAATAAAATAAAATAAAGTGGAATGATGAAAAGTACAGAATCTGGGACCAGACTGCCTGGATTCAACTACTAGAATCTTACATATATGACCTTGAGTCATCTAAATTCCCTCATCTGTAAAATGAGCATGATAAGTGTATATAATTTACAAGAATGCATGAAGATTAAACAAGCTAATGAAAATAAAACTACCTGTCACATTAAAAAAAAAAAAAAGCTAACTCAAAACTGAAAATGTATGTGTATATACTCCATATATTCCTCAAAGATTTCATTGGGGTTTTACTTATGATAGAACTTACCTAATAATTCACACCTTGTAAATACTTTACAAAGCTTGATAAATTATTAATTTCAAGGTATGCTCTTATAAGCCAAACTGTCTCTGCCTTCAAGTAAGATTCATAATATTTAGGAGACTAGCATTGCTGTGGTTGAAAGTATTGATATCCTAGTAAAAAAAAAAAAAATTAGTTATTTTCTTTGAAGTCATTGTGAGGCTATTAAGAAACAAGGCACTTAAGGAACAAGTAGATGTTAAGTTCTAGGATGACCTAGCCAGGTCTGGCTGCTCACCACTGTGTATTCTAATGCTCATCACATAGCATTATGTGCTTATTGGCACTCAGTGTCTGGAATAAATGAACAAGCCAAGATGTGCAGAAACAGAAGTGAACAGGTTTCAGGAAAAGAGAAAAGGTATATTACCCAAAGATAGTTACCCAATGAAATAATTAACATTAGACATGTAGTTATATTATGTAAACTATATTATGGATTTTGTATCATTGTCACTTTCCTAAATATGTTATAGAAGGAGAAGAGTATTTGACAATAGGGGAATACCAAATGCTTTGTTTTAACCATGCATTAAAATTTTAAAGTTGATTTTAGATACTCAGGACTGAGACATAAATGATATCTTTAGATTCTTATTAAACTTGATAATCCTATCTAATAAAAGAGTGATATGCAAATTAACCATCACTCTGCTACGCCCACAAGCCACGCCCACAAGCCACACCCACTAGCCAATCAGGAGCGAGTATGCAAATCAACCCCAACCAAGATGGCTGCAGCCATGGAGAGAGCAGGAGGGAGGCTTGGGTTTCCCCGGCAATGGAGGAAGCCAAGCTTTCCGCACACCCTGGCCGGCCCAGGCCTCCGCTTAAGGCTACAAAGTTTCAATGATAGAAGATAAATAAATCCCAACAAAAATGACGGCAGCCACAGAGCTGGAGAGAGCAGGAGGCTAGGGTTGCCACCAGTGATGGAGGAAGCCAAGCTTTCCGCACACCCTGGCCAGCCCTGGCCTCCGCTTAAGGCTACAAAGTTTCAATTATAGAAGATAAATAAATCCCAAAAGAAATGGCTGCCGCCATGGAGGGAGCAGAAGGCTTGGCTCCGCTCCAGGCTACAAAGTTTCAATTGTAGAAGATAAATAAATCCCAGATATCAGGGCCTCCACTTGGGTTGCCAGGGGGCGGGGCTGGCCTGCCAACCACCATAGGCCCCTCGCCCAGGCCGCCCCACACCCCAAGGGAACCCCCACCCTGATCCGGAACAACCTTTAGGGCAAACCAGCTGGCCCCCACCTGTGCACCAGGCCTCTATCCTATCTAATAAAAGAGTAATATGCAGATTGACCATCACTCCAACACACAAGATGGCTGCCCCCATGTGGTCAAAGATCCTGCCCCCATGTGGACACAAGATGGCCACCACAAGATGGCCAGCAGGGGAGGGCAGTTGGAAGGGACCAGGCCTGCAAGGGAGGGCAGTTGTGGGTGATCAGGCCAGCAGGGGAGGGCAGTTGGGAGGGACCAGGCCTGCAAGGGAGGGCAGTTGGGGGCAATCCAGCCTGCAGGGGAGGGCAGTTAGGGGTGACCAGGCTGGCAGAGGAGGGAAGTTGGGGGCAAACAGGCTGGCAGGGGAGCAGTTAGACATCAATCAGGCTGGCAGGGGAGTGGTTAGGGGGTGATCAGGCTGACAGGCAGAAGCGGTTAGGGGCACTCAGGAAGGCAGGCAGGTGAGCAGTTGGGAGCCAGCAGTCCTGGATTGTGAGAGGGATGTCCGACTGCCCATTTAGGCCCTATCCCACCAGGATGGGGTCTAAACGGGCAGTCGAACATCCCTCGAGGGGTCCCAGATTGGAGAGAGTGCAGGCTGGGCTGAGGGGAAACCCCCCCCTTGCACGAATTTCATGCACTGGGCCTCTAGTCATATTATGAAAACACAGGGTTGATAATTTAGTCAGTTATCACCCTCAAAGAAAAATATTAGGTTACCTCCAAATTATTCTTCAGTCATCTCTAGGACTATCCTGGTACCAACTAAAGACAAATGTATTTACTTTGTGTGAGATCTACCAAGATCTCCATTGCTGGCATGCACAGCCCTCCTTTTGCTATACCCCAATCTGCAGTAAGTTATCTCAAAAGGTATTCAATTTTTTAAAAACTTTCAGATACTTTAAATATTTAAAAATATTTTAATTAATTTTAAAATAAAAATCTCTTGCATTTAACCCTTTGAGTACCTAAAATCAACTTTAAAATTTTAATTTTAACCCTTTGGGGAAAACGAGAAAAGCGGATCCCTAAACCTATCAAGCTCAGAAAGTCTCACAAGAAAAGAAGGAGAGAAGACAGGAAATTTAAATAGCTGGAATGGGCAGTGGGAAGATAAATAAAGACCAGAATAAAAGAAGATGGCAGGCAAAAGTACCAAGGAAATGAGATACAAACACAGCCAATACCCCTCCCAAACTGCTCCTTATGCAGCCTTGCAGGAGGCAGAAAAAAAGAAGACAAATGATACTTCCTATTTACTTTATCTTTCCCATTCCTAAATCCCCTTCCTAAATCTGGCTTTATTACCTGTCATCTTCAAGGAAAAACATGCCACTAAAGACCTTCTTTGTTGTTCCAATCTCCAAGACAATTTACAGAGATCAAGGAATAGTGCTAAGCCTTGAGGTGACCTTGGGCAAGGAAACAGGAAAATAGGAGAGATCTCTTCCCAGTCTGTGGAACTTTGCTGTGGTTCTGGATAAGTGTCTTGTTTGGGATGAACCATTTTCTTCTGAATTTAGACAGCAACGCACTGTAAGCTCAGAGCAGCACGCCGTGAGCCGCAGCAGCAGCTCCTGCGTCAGGCTCGTAGGGCTCCTATCTATGTGAAGCTTCTGCTGCAAGCACTTCAACACCCATCCTTTTTCTTTTCTTCTTCACAATTACAGCGGATTTCCTAAGCTAGCTCCTGCTGCAGGGCTCAGCCTAGGTGAGCATCAGGCCCAGGACCAGAGAGCACAGAAGACCTCACTCTCCAGATGAGCTCCCACTTGCCTCTACCCCCAGAGCTCTCCATTCCTACACAAAACCCCACACTGTATTCAAAGAAAAATTTCAAAGGCATCTCAGTGAAATTTAGGAAGGCGTTCTTTTTTTCTGTAAGGAATATTTTTAAATAAGTATTTTAGCTCTATATGTATATATTTTTAAATGCAGGCTTTCTTAACATTTGAATCCTTTGTGATGTTTAATTATTCTCCCTACTCCTCTGAATAAACATTCTGAAAAGGCTGCCTTCCTTACCTCAAAACAGCTAGAGCCTTAGCACATTACCTACAGCATTTCATAACCTATTTAATTAGGCTCTAGTCCAGCATCCACAGCCCTCCGTCAGTTTAGCGTTTTTTCCATGTCCACAAACGCCAGAATTATCTCAGAGTATTTCACACACTCGCTGAAATATCTACAAGGGAATGTTGTTTTTTTACCTGCAGGAGAACAGTTAGTACAAATTGAGTACATTTGCATCCTCAATCCCCCTTGGCCAGTGTCCTTGTTCAGGCTTTTCTCCTCCACATTTTGCTTGAAAGGGAGAGCGCAGAGAATGTTGTTGCCTATCCAAAAATGGGTGATACAGCCTCAGATTCAATGGGAGAAGGAAAAAGTCAACTATTACTGGATGCCTGCTATGTGCAAGACATCGGTGCTCAGTGTTTTATCTATATTTTCTCCATTTAATCCTCACAATACCTATATGCGGTAAATACACTTATTTCTGTTTTACAGATGATGAAACTGGAACACTGAGAGGTTAAGAGTTGTAGCCTAGCCAGTTTTGCTCGGTGGTTAGAGTGTCATCCTGCAGACTGAAGGGTCCCAGGTTCAATTATGGTCAAGGGCAGTACCTCACATCTCTCTCTCTCTCTCTCTCTCTCTCTCTCTCTCTCTCTCTCTCTCCCTCCCTCCCTCCCTCTCTACCTCCCCCTCCCCCTCTCCCTCTCCTTCTCTCTCTCCCTCTCCCTCCCTTCCACTCTCTCTGAAAAAATCATTGGGGAAAAAATCCATGGGTGAGGATTAACAATGAACAAACAAACAGAGTTCTGTCTGATGCCATCACACTATGTTTTTACCAGTTCACCAGACTGTTTATATTAAAACCAAGCAAGTAGCAAAGGCAGCTCTAAGGACCTAAGTTTGGTCCTGCTTTGGCTGGTGATTTCACAAAGGCTCTGACAAAGAGAAGGTAACCACATTTTCCTCTTCTGAGCTGCTGGAGGTCATAGGGTAGCAGCGTTGCTGAAACCGTGTGCTGAGCACTGGAAGGGCAGGGGCATCAGGTCAGAGACTGAGTCTGGGTCCTAGTTAGCTATAGATCTTTGGGTGAGTCTGGGTCCCCACTGGTCATGTGACCTTGGGTTGTTAGTATTCACTCATCCATCCATTTATTTTATAAGTATTTGTTGAACACCTACTAAGTGCCAGGTATTCTTTTAGATGCTCAGAATATAGCATGAGCAAAACCAGTCAGGCTCTCGCAGAGCCTACATACTCAAGGAATGTAAACCATTATGCCTCTACTTTCCTTGTGTATGAAAGGAGAATGATTGTGCCTCCCTCACGGCTTTGTGCTAAACATGAATTAAGTGAATATATATGGTACTTGCCACAGTATCAAGCACATTGTAAGCACTCAATAAATGCCAGTTGTTATTTTAAAATGGAAATTCCTATCTGTAGCACAAATTGGGCTAAAGTAAATATAAGTAACCAGAGTGGGACTTTTGGTATATAGAGATGGGGTGGGGGATGGAGAACAATTGTCCCCTGAAGTGTCCAGAGTAATTTCCTGCCACATTGAGTTGAGTCTGCAGGGCTCCAATGTGAGCTGCTTGGCTAGCATTCACTTGAACACTAATGGAAAAGTCAGGCTGCATTGAGTCCTGTTGCCCCGCAAATTTCAGCATACAAGTGGTCCTGAGGTTTATTTTTGCCTAGTACAAAAAATTGAGGTCTCCTCAGAGAAAGCAAAGTGCAGGTATTATGGTAATTATTTTAAATAATGCAAGCATAAGAAGGAGAGCTTTTCCACAATACCTTTTGAAAATTAGACTTTTTTTTTCTCTCTCTTGTGTTTTCAGGAAGCTGGAGCTGTACCTAATCTGTTTTATAAGCTTCAGGGGCTAATAGGAGTACACAGAGCAATGATGTGATTGGTTAATAGTTTCCTACCCATTCTAAGGACAATACAGCATCAGGAGACTGTGGGAGCCAACCCAAGTCTCAGACAACTTCCTGAAGTCAAGGGGTGGGGGCCCTGGCAAGAAATGAGCCACAGCTACAAAAAGTAAAATAATTAAGTAAGTAAAATAAGTTTATTAATCTCCCCAACATCTCAAGTAACAAGACATATCTTCTTAGCTGCCCAAGCAATGATCCCAGTTTCTCCCTTTGATTGCAGACCTTGGAATTTAAAATCCATACATTTTGTTCTGTTTATTTCTGAGAATATTTTGATGCTCTTGATCAAAAAAATAAGAAAGGTTTATTTTAAACCTATTCATTGGGATTTCAAAGAGAAAAAATGTTTTTTAAAACCCTTTCATTTAGCCTGTGTCCTAAATCAATATTGATGGATTGATCTACCTGTGCTTCAGGGTTAGTAAGCTAGTGTGGTGGTTATGGTTTTAATACAAGTTTTAATTTTGTTTAATTCCCTGCCCCAAAAGCCTAAAAAGACACAGAAATGAAGTGAAATATAAATAAGAACAATGAGGAAGGACATAAAGGAATTCCTTAGGAGACATTTCCTATACCAAACCTTCCTAATAATAAAAGTCCTGGTTATGACAACAGTTCTATTTCCAGTCACAGAAATTCTCTTTCTTCTTATGAAAAATAAAGCAACTATGATTTTCCTATCTCCTCAGGAGTCTCGAGTATAGCGCCAAGAAAGAGCATTGTATATTTTTCTGAGGTCTGTAGTACAGACCTTTCAAAGATGTAGGAAATATTTGGCTGCGATCTGGGGAGGCCTGCAGACTTCTGTCATACAAGGCACTCTAAAGGATTGTTTTAACCAACTGTGCATCTCTGGGTTATACAGTGTAGTTATTAGTCTCTGACTTGAAACCAATGCTGTAACACTTTCAACCTATAGTTTTCTGAGATGCAGGAGGATCCTGGCAGTCAGCTGACTGAACTATCTAAGTTGCCTCCATGAGCACTAACTGCAAAGTTATTTGCACCTAAATCTGGATGCCAGCTGGTCTGTATCTTTGATCAAAATCCCTGAATTGTTCTGTATGTATATGTGACAGCACTACCTAGCTTCTCTGCCAATACTCCTAAGAAATAGCCCAGCACTTTCACAACATGTAAGGAAAAGGGAAGGTATTGAACATGAAATTGTATGAGGTCGGCTTATTTTAAACCATGGCTCTGCCCATAAACGGAAACTGTGAATACACAATAGAAATTAAATACAAAGAACAATTATTTACTCAGGAAAAGTACACTCTAATATTTGCCAAGGGTGAAAAATAAAGACATGATTTTATTTTTTCCTACTGAGTAAGAAGGAATGGTAGATTTTTCAGGATGACTTTTAGAGGTCAGTATCATGGAGGGCAGCTACCAGGCTAAGCCACAAAATAGTCTTTGGGTTTCCTGGCCCAGAGAGGACTCTTCCAAAGTCACTGAAGAGAAAAAGGCTGGCACCAGCTCATATAGAAGGGCCTCTGCAGTGTCACAAGACCTGAGTTTGCATCCCGACTGTGTGATCTTGGATATGTCATTTAGCCTCCCCTAGAGTAAAATTAGATACTGTATGAGGAGACTCTGTGCCAGGCATCCCAGTAAATCCAAATTACTGGTTGTGCCTAGGAAGTAGGAGGTCTGGTGATTCCCAAGTCTATTTCATGAGTTGATTTGCATACGAGTAAGAGGTAGTTGTGAACTTGAACAGGAATGTAAGTCAGGAAGAGAAGAAAAATAGTATTAAAAAGAGGAAATTAGCCTGGAAGGTGTGGTTCAGTGGTTGAGTGTCGACCTGTGAACCAGGAGGTCATGGTTTGATTCCCAGTCAGGGCACATGCCCGGGTTGGGGGTTAAACCATGGTAGGGGGCATGCAGGAGGCAGCCAATCAATGATTCTCTCTCATCATTGATGTTTCTATCTCTCTCTACCTCTCACTTCCTCTCTCTGAAATAATGAAAACATATCCTTTTAAAAAAAATTTAAAGAGGAAATTATGTCTAACTACCAGGCCTATGGGGCCTGGAAGCTGAAGTGGGTACTTCCTTATTCTAAACTTTCTGAGACCTTAGCTCCATGTGTGGGTATGTGTAGAATCACCTGGGAAGTTCCAGAAATACCTAGAGGAAATCGAAGAAGAGGAAGACGATTGTTGGGATATTCAGCAGTAAGTTTGTAGAGGATCTCATCCAGGGGAGTTGGGGTAAAAATGTCAACATGACTTTGTTTCCCCAAACACAAGGCCATTTAATCCTCACAATAACATGAGGAGGTAAACTTTATTATCCCTCTTACCCCATTTCTGAGCTTCAAACAGCTTAGGTAGTTAGCTGTAGTGCTGTTTATATGTGTGCAATGATTTGAACCAAGGTCTTATCCAAAAGTAAATGTTCTTTCCCGTAGACCACACTGCCTTTAAGCCTTAAATCTTATTTATTTGCCTATTCATAGCTGTAAAATTCTTAAAACAGACAACTGAAAGGGATACTCGATTGTTTCAGATTCAGCAGAGTTAACAGAGTCAAAAAAAAAAAAATAGGGAAAGCAGAAATTGATTTTGAGAACAACCCAGGAATATAAATCAGGAAACTCAAATCTTTATACTTCCTGTATAAACACTTTCCTTTCTTAGATTCATAAGAAAACAGAGTGGAAACACTGAGTGAGATCACTCTCACTGCTCTTCTAAAGGTCAAACACTTTCTTTATCTAACTCTTATTTTTTTTTGGGGGGGGGCGTTGTATGGAATTTGGTGAGTTTGGTTTAATCATTGATGACTCTGGCACTTCATGTTGGAGATTTAAGCTGTTTTGACATATGCCTTGGTTTGTCTTGAGGTAACGCAGTAAGCAGCTCTTCCAACACGTGGTTTGGATTGTTTTTAATGTGGTGACCTTAGGTTGCAAAGAAAAGTCTCAACAAAATTGAAATACTCTCTAGCAGTTTTAGTTTTACCTCAGGTCATGTCTGAGCTACCTGGATTTCTTGAATCCTAAACAGAACTACACAAATCTTTCCTTTCCCAAGAAGAAATTTCAGTCATTTATTGTTAACAAGCAGAGAGTTCTTTTCATGTTTCAGAGATGCAGCATAAGACTTACTTTATAGGTAAGTCTAAGAAAGCTTGGTTGATATGACGAACATCTTAAGGCTAACAAATGGCTCCTTATTCTATGCACTGATTCATGAGTGTTCCATTTACCTATTGCTATGTAATAAACTACCCCAACTTAGTACTCACAGATTCAGAGCATCAGGGAATTTGGACAGGGCACAGAGGGGATGGCCCATTTCTGCTCCCCAATGTCTGAGGCCTCACAAGTAGGAAGAAATGGCTGGGGGTGACCAAAATGCCTGAGGTTGGAATCATCTGGAAGCTTCTTTACTCACATGGCTGGTGCCTGGACAAAGATAATCACTCATGCAGGACTATAAACCAGAATACCTGCATGCCACAGCAAAACATATAAGAATTTAGAAAAAAGTTAAAAAATTATACAGGACTCGAGAAGAAAACATTAAATATTCTGAAATATAATTTAAAACTGAAATAAAGGAAGAGAGACATATTATGTTTCTTAATGTTATTTCCTTTTTTTTAAGAATGTAGCCTTGAGAGCCACTTATCTTTTTTTTTTTTTAGTATATTTTTATTGATTTCAGAAAGAAAGGAAAAGGGAGGGAGAGATAGAAACATCAATGATAAGAGAACCATTGATCGGCTGCTTCCTGCATGCCCAACACTTGGGGATCCAGATACAACCCAGGCATGTGCCCTGACCTGGAATCAAACCGTGACCTCCTGGTTCATATGTCAACATTCAACCACTGAGCCACGTTGGCTGGGCAATAATTTGGTTATTTCTGACCAAATGCAACACATCCTGCTCTTGAACAATATTATTTCTACTAAAAATGTAACTTAATTCCCAGAAAAAGCCCAACATAGACTTATGTGAATTTGATAATATGAATGTAAAGTTATGAGGAAGAGTAAAAGCATTAGAATTGTCAATAGCCTTATTAATAAAGAATAAATAAGGGCATAAAAAACATACGAGGTAGTGCCCTCAGCAGTCCCGGATCTGTCTCTTGCTTCAACAGTGTTTGGATGGAACAGACCCAGGGATGCCCCTTCTTCCAGCCTCCAACCACTTTCCTGTGTCTTATCCAGTCACCACCTTCAGAACCACCTCCAGGACCAGCCAACACACCAGTGTTATTTTTCCCACCTTAACTCTTTCTTGCCGAACAACCATGAGTTCCCAAATGCGTCAGAATTATTTCACCAAGGTGGAAGCTGTGGTCAACCTCCTGGCCAACCTGCATCTGCAGGCCTCCCACACCTACCTCTCTCTGAGCTTCTATTTTGACCGTGATGATGTGGCTCTCGAGGGCATGGGCCACTTCTTCCTGAGTTAGCGGAGAAGAAGCACGGGGGAGCTGAGCATCTCTTAAAGTTGCAAAACAATCGCGGTGGCCGCATTCTCTTCCAGGATGTGCTGAAGCCTTCCCAAGATGAGTGGGGCAAAATTCAGGATACCATGGTAGCCGCCATGGCTTTGGAGAGGAACCTGAACCAGGCCCTTTTGGAGCTGCATGCCCTGGATTCTACCCGCATAGACCCTCATCTCTGTGACTTCCTGGAGAACCACATCCTGGATGAGGAGGTGAAACTCATCAAGAAGATGGGCACCACCTGACTAACATCCACAGACTGGCCAGCCCCCAGGCTGGGCTGGGCGAGTATCTCTTCGAAAGGCTCACCCTGAAGCACACCTAGGAGCCTTTGGAGCACAGAGGCCTTTCAGAGGCCCCTCTGCAGTTCCCTGGTGTCTGGCTTTTACCTGAGCCTCTTCCTGAAACTATTAGCCATTCTTTTAACCACCCTGAAGCCCTCTCTCATGCGTTGGACCAAATGAAACAAAAAAAGCTTTTTGCAGGGAAAAAAAAAGTATAACAAATATTAAAATGTTATAAAGCTTCAATAATTTGAATAAAATTGGGTAACCATATGCCTGAGACAGTCCCAGATTACACCTCTTGCCCCAATGTAATTATAATCCCCTTTAACTTTCAAAAGTATTTTGATTTGAATGATAAATTTTATGGCCATTCTATAATTAATCATATATACAGGGTAGGACAAAAGTAGGTTTACAATTATAAATATGTGAAATGGAGTTTATGCTTGTATTATTATTTAGTAATTATTCTATTATTTTCCACATCAACAACTATAAACCTATTTTTTCCCCATCCTGTATCTCTACTTCCTCCCCAGATCCCACTTAAATAGCAGTAAATAGATTTTTTAAAGATTAGTGACAAAGTCGAAGAGAAGAGATGGATGAATGGATGGATGGATGAGTGAATAAACAACATATATGTAGGTGAATAGGTAGGTAAATGTATGGATGGATAGGTAGTTGAGTGGATATATAGATTAATAAGTAGATTAATCATTCAACCAACAACAAACCAATAAGAAGAGAATCAGCCCTGGCTGGTTTGGCACAGTGGATGGAGTGTCGGCCTGCAGACTGAGGGGTCCCAGGTTCGATTCCGTTCAAGGGCATGTACCTTGGTTGCAGGCACATCCCCAGTGGGAGGTATGCAGGAGGTGGTTGATCGATGTTTCTATCTCATCGATGTTTCTAACTCTCTATCCCTCTCCCTTCCTCTCTGTAAAAAATCAATTAAAAATATTTTTTTTAAAAAAGAAGAGGATCAAATAATGATATGAATGTTGTAGTGAGAATTAAAGCTGGATGTGATGATCAAAAGTTACTTTGGTTGTTTTCATATTTTTGCTACCAGAAAGGTTGGTCTGGTGCAGGTAGGAAAGGGTAAAAGGGAGTCAAATATATGGTGACAGAAGGAGATTGACTTTGGGTGGTGGGCACACAATGCAATACGAAGATAATGTATCATAGAAATATACATTTGAAACCTATATAATTTTATTAACTGATGTCACCCTAACAAATTTATTTTTTAAAGAATATAATGTAAAAGTATATAACTTAAAATAAAGCTCTCATTTGCAAAAAAAAAAAAAAAGTTTTCTTGGCTATTTTTGGAGGAAAATTTTCTCTGAAGGGATTAAATTTAAATTGTGATGTGAATGGCAAGAAGCAAATCATTCAAAGAACTGGAAAAGATGCTTTCTATTCTGGGAGAATAATTAGTGCAAAGCTCATAAACTAAGAATAAACTTAGTTTGAGAAACTTTAGGCTTATGCAGCTGAAGCATTGTACCTATATAAGATGAAGTCTGAGTGGTAGGCCAGACCATTCAGGGTTTTTTGTAAGCTAGAGTTAGAAATATAGATTTCATCCTAAATGTAATGTGAAGCAATTAAAGAGTTTTAAGGAGAGGGGGTAATATCTGATAGACACTCTTACGTGGAGGAGGTGTAGAGGACACATTGTGGAGAGGCAGGAGTGAAAGCTAGCTGATCAGTTAGGAGACTATTGCAGCAGTCCTTACAAGAGGGGACAGTGTCCTGGGCAAGAATGGTAGAAAGAAAGGTGAAGAGAAGTGTCTGGACTTGGCAGAAAGAGTTGACAGGATTTGCATAAAGAAAAAACTTGATGAGCCCTGGCTGATTTAGCTCCAGTGGATACAGCATTGGCCCGAGGACTGAAGGGTCTCAGATTCTATTCCAGTATAGGGCACATATCTCAGTTGCAGGCTCGATCCCCGGCCCTGATCAGGACACGTGCAAGAGGCAACCAATCGATGTTTCTCTCTCTGCATCTCTCCCCTTCCCTTCCTCTCTCTCTAAAAATCAATGGAAAAGTATCCTCAAGTGAGGATTAACAACAGCAACAAAAACTTTGATGAATACGGCTATATGAAAATGTAAATCTTGTATATTAAAAGGACCGTAAACTAAGTTAAAAGTTAAATAAATTAACATATGTGTAACATATAATGAAGTATTAAGATAAAATGTATATGGCATATATAAGAAAAGATTAAGATCCAAAATATATAAAGAAGTGGTAAATCAATAAGAAAAAGACAACCCAATAGAAAAAATGTGCAATGATATAAAGAGATAATTTACAGAAAAAAATACAAAGGGCAATGAGATATTCAAAAACAAAAACATTCAATCCACCAATAAACAAAGATTTATAAAATAATAGGGTATCACTTTAGTCTTTTTGAGTGGAAAAATTAAAAGATATAAAATTAAAAATATACAAGTTTCAATATTGTGTACTGATTCAGATTATGAGGAAATTACTTTCATAATCTGAGTGGGCACATAAATGAATATCAACATTTGGAAAGCAGTATGCCTACATCTGTTAATTTTTTTAATTGACTTTGGAATTTTCCAGGTATTTATTTAGAAATATACTTTCAAATGTGTAAACAGAGGTATATAAAAGAATATTCATTGCAAGGATATTTGTAAGGTAGAAAACAAAGGCAACCATTTACTTGCTCATTTTTAGTGACACATCATGAAATGAACACTGTAAAGAAAGTTAAGCGAGTGGCATTGTGTATATTTATTGAATATATCTCTACGATGTTGTTAGGAGGAAAGAAATCAAGTCATAAGATAATATGAGGAGTCTGGTGTCATTTACATGAAGAAAACTAAAACTATGCGTGAATTTATATAAAAACATAGAATAGTATCTGGTAAGCTACACATTTAACCTTTAACCAGTTCAACAGGGAGTTAGTTGGTCTTGTTCAGGAGAAAGCTGGTGTCTAAAGTACTTGTGTTTTTTACTCCAATATTCCTATATTGAATACTTAGTAGCATATATTTATGTATTGCTAAGTAATTTATCTTAAAAATTTTTAAAGATTTGTTCACTCTTTAAAAACTAAATGCAATGAAACTTAGAGGCACTCACCAATGCCTTAGAAAGAATTATGTCAACACTCGTAGAAGGGGCTCTAATGCTAAACAGTTGTGAAACTTCGGGGAATTTAATTTTATTTATTTTTAATTTAATAAATCTTTATTGACCAAGCTCACGAGTACACTGTAGAGTACAGTCAAGTGGCATTAAAGAAGTACTACACGAGAGTCCAGTGACTTGGCGTGACAGAAGAAGCACGGCAGTGAACTCTAACCTCTCTGGGTCTCATTTTCTTTATCTATAAAACCAAAGCTGCTATTGGCCAAAGCAGCTTTGCAAACTCTTTTTTTTTTTTTACTTTTTTTTTTAATACAATACTTTTGCACCCCCAAAATGAAATATTAATAAAATCTCACTTTTTAAAAAATATACTTTTTTTTTTTATTAATTTCAGAGAGGAAGGGAGAGGGAGAGAGATAGAAACAGCAATGATGAGAGAGAATCATTGATCAGTTGCCTCCTGCATGCCCCCACTGGGGATCGAGCCTACATATGCCTTGACCATGACCTCCTGGTTAATAGGTCAATCCTCAACCACTAAACCACACCAGCTGTGCAGATCTCATTACTTAAAACTGATAAAAGCAGCATTTCTCTGGTCAAAGGAGGTCAAGGGCTGAGTCCCAGCCCCTCCTCTCCTTGGGCAACATTGCAGGCTTCCCCAGGGGAACCTTAGGCCTCATAGAACACTCCTGAAAACCTCTAGTCCAGATAATTTCTAAAGTCTTTTCATATTTAAGAGTGCATAATTTTTATTTACTAGATGTAATTTATGAGAACCAGGCAAATGAAAGCCCCAATGAGTATAGTGCTACATTTGAAAGCCCCAATGAGTGTAGTATAGATAGAATTTGAAGAAGCAGAAAGAAGTAGCATTTATTATACTGTTAAACTTATGTAAGGCATTTCAGTACCTTATTTTGTTTAATCCTTGCAACACCCCATATCCTTAGCCTTATAAGGATGAGAAAACCTGGAGATAAGTAATTGCCACAGGTCACAAGTACTAAGCTGGAATTCTAGCCAGATTTGCCTATTTGGAAAGATCACGTTAGAGAACAGTGTCTTACTAGAGAAAAGAGGACGTAACTAAAGATAGTAATGCTGGGGTGGGGGAGAATACCAAGTGAGAGGACTCATACTTTTGCCTGGGATTATGCCTTTTAGCAATATATTTGGGGAGCTAAGACTCTCCTATGTGAAACAAGGAAAACAAGAGGCAGCATGTAATTAGCTGTTTAACTACATGGTATATTCTAGAATTTGGAGAGCTTTGAGTTACTTTTTCAGGAATAATGATAAATTTATACAGTTCCTGTTCCACCCTCTCCTGATACCTGGAAAAGGTAGAATTGTGGTCAGTGCCCGTGGTCCAGGCATTGCAACGTGTATCCAACACCCGTGAGAGTGATGTGCTCACTCATGAACACTACAATGATCCCAGACATCTGCCTCATTACATCACCAATGGACCTAAATGCCTAACTCAATAGGTAGGGCTTTTCTGAATGCTAAATGACCTGCATGCTAGTTGTCCCTACTTGTAACTTCCTATTGTAATTTACATTATTTTCCAGGTAACTGACTCACAGGAACAGCCAGGCAAGAGCTGAGTCATCTTGGAAGAGAGCCCTAAAATCTTCCCTGCACAGCAAGCTTTATAAAAACACCATCCTTTGTGGGATGCAAATAAAATGGCCTCTACTGTTTAGTAATGTTCACATGAGACTCAGTGAAGAAGAATGGATAAAAACCAATAGCACTAGAGAATTTATAGAAAAGATAAATGTAATTAATATTAATTAAAAAACAAAGCAAGATATGCAGGGTAAAATTATATAGGAGGACAAGGAAGATGGAAAGAACCTAAAAGGTACCCCAAACATGGCACATGCTTGGAGAACACTACTGATATTATAACATGACTAGAGGCCCGGTGCACAAATTCGTGCACCAGTCAGGTCCCTCGGCCGGGCCTGCGGGATGGGGCCGAAACTGGCTCTCTGACATCCTCCAACGGGTCGCGAATTGCAAGATGATGCAGGCCAGGCTAAGGTATCCCACAGGTGCACAATTGGGGCTGGGAGGGTCACGGGAGGCTGGATAGCTGGGAGGGACAATGAGAGGGCTCCAGGGCACATCTGGCCCATCCCACTCAATCCCAATTGGCCAGAACCCAGCAGCAAGCTAACCTACCAGTCGAAGCATCTGCCCCCTGGTGGTCAGTGCATATCATAGTGACTAGTCAACTGGTCGACTGCCCCCTAGTGGTCAGTGCACATAATAGTGAGCAGTTGAGCAGCCTTAGCATATCATTAGCATATTACACTTGGATTGGTTGAACGGACGAACGGATGACTGGACGCTTAGGTTATTAGGCTTTTATTATATAGGATTTTAGGGGGAAACCCACTCAAAAGAAGCCAAGATATATGAATGTGTTTACACTGGAAGAAAAAAATTGAGTAAGAATTTTAGCATAAGGCTCTAAATATAGAAATAATTTCTTTTGGGTACAAGACCAGTATTTATATAGCCCGATGCTTACGTTTATAGTTATGTAATAAGTGGGTTGGCACATTGAGTCACCATGTAAGCACTCACAGGTCTGATTGGTATGTATATTGAATTCTCTAATCACTAAGTGAACAGCTCAACCAAATGGCACGTGGAAATTTTCCACTGCCTATAGACTGGGCCCTCACTTTCATGGAAAGTAAATTAATTTCTTTACAAAGAGTTTGGTGGCTTCAAAGGGAAAGCTACAGATTAAATCTCATCTCATCTCAATGAAAGCTGAGAAGGGTTAGTTGCTACCAATTATGAAACACTTCTATTGTTGGTTATTTGGTAAAGTGTCATTTTTAAAAACTGGTTTCACTGATAATTATGCAGCATAAGGTTTAAGTTCTAACTTCTCTGAGATCTGGTCAGTGGTTTCTCGGGTTTGAAATAAAAGTAGGTTCTTTGCAAAACTATATTCTCAAGTCCTTACCACATCAAGTTCTGATTTTGGAAATCAAAAACTCTCAGTGAAAACATGATTAATCTAATTAGTGAATTGGATCCCTTTAAGAATTGTTTTAAGTAATACTTAATAAAGAATGAATCATTTCTTTAATAGCCAAGCAAAAGAGCTTGTAGAATTTCACACTACTCACCAACCTCCACCCTAATCCTATGAATTGAGTTGTTCAATACAGTTGCGAAATGTATTTGCAAGAACTAAACAAACTCAAACACATAAAGGACATGTTAAGCATCCGGTGAGCTATGAAAAAGTAACCCTTGTGTTACAGAACAGAAGAAAAAAAGAATAATTGTTAACTAATCCAAATAAACAGGATGTGCTGTCATAACCAATTTCAAGTCAAATATAAGGATCTGGCAATCTGAATCAGGAATGAAAATAAGGAAGAGCTTCCCTCCGCCAGCACTCCAGAAGGGTGCCAGCCCTTGTAGATGTGTGTCAAGGGAAGTTAGTGGAGGGCCCACTGTTGCACAGATCCTTTCTACTCCCCACCTTGTTCAGCCTTCACTCTGTGGTGTGGGCAAGACACTCATTCATTCAGCAAATATGTAGTGATGTATACACTGAACCAGACCCCTAGCATACTGTACTCAATGCCTTTTTTTGCTAACAAAGAAAAAACAAACACCCTTGCTTTCCTTGATTTAGCAACATAGATGGAAAAAACCTTTGATGAGACAAAATAATGCAATTCTAGCTCATGTTGGATTACTTATTAAATATGTGATCATGAGCAAATTAGATCCTTGGTTTTCTCATTTGTAAAAGGTCTTGTAAACAACTGCCCACATATGGCCAAATATAAGTGCTTATAAAATTACTAGAGGCCCAGTGCATGAAATTCGTGCACGGGGGTGTGGTGTGTGTCCCTCAGCCCAGCCTGCACTCTCTCCAATCTGGGACCCCTTGAGGGATATCCAACTGCCCGTTTAGGCCAGATCTCAGTGGGCCTAAATGGGCAGTCAGACATCCCTCTCACAATCCAGGACTGCTGGCTCCCAACCGCTCACCTGCCTGCCTACCTGACTGCCCCTAACCATTTCTGCCTGCCAGCCTGATCACCCCCTAACCATTCCCCTGCCAGCCTGATCAATGCCTAACTGTTCCCCTGCCAGCCTGATTGCCCCTAACTGCCCTCCCCTGCCAGCCTGGTTGCCCCTAACTGCCCTCCCCTGCAGGCCTGGTTGCCCCCAACTACCCTTCCCTGCAGGCCTGATTCCCCACAACTGCCCTCCCCTGCAGGCCTGGTTGCTCCCAACTGCCCTTCCCTGCAGGTCTGGTCACCCCCAACTGCCCTCCCCTGCAGGCCTGGTCCCCCCCAACTGTCCTCTCCTGCAGGCCCTGTCACCCCTAACTGCCCTCCCCTACAGGCCTGGTCCCCCCCAACTGCCCTCCCCTGCAGGCCTGGGTCCCCCCCAACTATCCTCCCCTGCAGGCCTGGGTCCCCCCCAACTATCCTCCCCTGAAGGCCTGGTCCCCCCCAACTGCCCTCCCCTGCAGGCCCGGTCACCCCTAACTGCCCTCCCCTGCTGGCCTGATCGCCCCCAACTGCCCTCTATTGCAGGCCTGGTCCCCCCTCCCCAGCTGCCCTCCCTTGCTGGCCATCTTGTGGTGGCCATCTTGTGTCCACATGGGGTCAGCCATCTTGTGTGTTGGAGTGACGGTCAATTTGCATATTACTTTTATTAGATAGGATGTGATGATAAATATTAAGCAAGTTGCTATGTTTTTCATCAAGAAGGTTTCTTAAATCCCAGACCGACAGATGTCAGAGAACATTTTGTTACAGAAAGGGATGATTGATAATCCCAGCCTCCCGTTTGCTCTACTGCCCATAAAACGGGCACTTGAAATAGCTTCCTCCTCCCCTTGGCAGTGATGGACACACAGTGCAAGACAGGCCTGTTGTGTCACATAATCAGAGAGCTTTTGGGTGGTGAGCCGGAGCTATGGTAGCCATGTCCACACCATGTGAAAAAAGCTGGTGTGGGAGAATTAGGCCAACACTCTGCTTCTCTAGCAGAGATGAGAGACAAAGATGATTCTGATGGGATGTGCACTAGTTCTTGTCTTCTGGAGACTTTCTCAGGGCTTGTTCCCACATCTTCCTCCAGGTCTAGCCTCCTTTTATGTATAAGCTAATTTGGATTGGTTTCCATCACCAATGCATTGGCTGAACCATGGAAAAAGGCAGATACTCACATTTTCTTTGCTCTTGGATTAAGGCTACCTATAAGAAGGGAGCTGGGTAAGTGGCCAGAACTTTTTCATAAGGGAGATTCAAAGCCACAGTCTCTGGCTTTGTTGGGTAAGATGGATGCTGATTATTGACAGGGCAGTGGCACTGGCAAGAGGGCAATAAGCCTGGGTTCCTCTGGCCCCCAAAGCTGTGCCGTCCTGACCTTTATGCCACAATTAAGATATTAGAGGTGTAAATAGGATATGAATCCTGGAAGTGACCACTAAGTTATGACTTTGAGCCATTCACCTCACCTGTCCAGGCTGACTGTCATCTATAAAGTAAGGTCTCACATTGCAGAGTGTTGTAATTCTTGAAGCTCTTGTGAAAATTTACTTTAAACCTAATAAAGAGTAACCATGAGAAATGCTATATGAAGAGTAGATGGGTAGAGATTTAGATGAAAATAGTCAATTGAGACTGTTTTTAATAATAAGATTCATAATAACTAAAACATATAGTATTACTATATGGCAGGCACTATTATAAAAGCATTACCTATGTTAACTCATTTAACCCTCACCTCAACTCTATGAGATAGATAACATTATCCCCATTTTAGAGTTGAAGAAACCAAGGCACAGAGAAGTCGAGTAACTTGCCCAAGGCTACACAGTTAGCATGTCAGACAGAGGAACTTAACTTATGCAATTAGTGTCCAAAACCCAAGCTCTTAAAACTATGCTCCACATCTGCTGTTAAATGCACCTATTTCTCTGCCTGGCACAGAGTAGAATTCAGCAAGTGCTTATTAAATGTTAGCAGATGGGTGTGTTCTCCCTCCCAGGAACACACCCCCTGCCTTTCCCTTCTCCCTCTTCTTCCCCCCACAGGCCTGTATCTCCTAAACTCTAAGGGACCCCACGAGACTTGCAACCCAGGAGCAATGAGCAACGGTAGGCCCTCCTGGGCTAACCCCCCTGAGCCTATCTCCAAGGCCCCCTTTCCTCTGTCTCTCCAGTTAGCTGACAGCAGCCCCACGTTGGTTCACTTCTTTCCCATAACATCTCTAGGGAGCAAAGCAGCCCCGCCTAGGCTCTCTCCTATTGCTTCTTCTATCCTAAACCCTTCCTTTTTTCACTGCCCCCAACTTTAATAAAAGTCTTCTCACAATCGCCTTCAGGGGGGCGGGGGGAGTTAGCAGATGAACAAAGTGACCTTTGTGAAGGCGCTGACAGCAACCAAGTGATACATTTTTCGAAGTCACACCAGTGGCAGTAGTGGAGGGTCCATGGGACAAGATAACCTCTGTTGGGGATACTTTGCAGCCACACTCCCAAAGGCAGTCATTTTTGTCATGCTTTGCCTAGAGTTCTTAGAGCATTAGATCAAGGGCTAAGTCAATTTTGTTAAAGGTAGGACAACCGTTTGTGTAATTTCACTGGAAACTAAGATTATACTAAGCAGACTGGCTTTTGACAAGCAGTCTTACCTCAGGCCAATGGGCAAAATCCAGAAATAAACTACTGGGGACAAAGAAGAGCAGAAGAAGAACATGGTCCCTAAAAATACTCACTTCCCCCCATTTATTAAATAAAGGCACCATTTCCTCTCTCATCAGAGGCCTACATGAAAACAGTCCTTTAAATCATGACTTTCTCAGCACCCACAGAATTGGCAGAAATGGCTTCTGTAATTAGCATCTATAATTGGATCAGTGCCCTTACAATAAGGTTTATTGTAAGACTATGTACTAAGTAAATTAGAATTTAAGTGAAAGTAAAATTTTGATAAGTAACCTCACTGCCCCTTTAAGCAAGAATCAGATTTTCCTACATTAACTTTACTGTGAAGAATTATGTTGCCAGAATCAAACTCGGTGGTTTAATAAAACCAGTTCCTCATTGGAATGCTGAGATCAAGTGTATTAATCCGTACCAGCAGAGCTTATCTAAGCAATGGGAAAGGCCATTGTAATGATTATCTACTGTGTGGTTTTACAAAACAGCCAAAGTTTAGCAACTTGCACTTTTATTGTCTAATGGCTTCAAAGATCTAAGGAACAAAATGGCTTAAAGATTAATTGAAACTCAAATCACGACAACTGCCAGGGTTTGGAAATGTTAGATTATAAGGACTACCGATAGCTCTCATGTGATCAAAACAATAGCTGTGGAAAAAAAACTATTAGGTCACTGCAGCTACGATCCCCCTGCCGGTTCTAGAGAAGCAATTAGAGCCTCCCTCGCTCCCCTGTTGCTTGGCTGTGTGCAAAGGGACAGCGTTAACTCCTTGTGGTGAAGCTAGGCTGGCTGGGGTGAGAGATGAGACATCGTCTAGCCTGTTTGCATCATTGTTGGAGGTGGGGAGGGGGGCTGCCCAAGCTGAATCCTGGACTGAGCCCATGGGTGTGCTTAACAGTAGGTTTTAAACAGGCCTTTCTGGGACTCTTGTTTTGCAGAATTTCCCCTGTGGAAATGTAGCCACAGGAGCCACACCTTGCCAAGCCCTGAGAAGATGGAAACACTCCACACCGGGGACTGTCTACTGAGTTCAGCCCACGGAAGAGCCCTGCCTGTGGGAGCTCACACGTCTCTCCAGTCGCACCAGGACACAGGTGCATGGCCTTGCTTGTCAGATGACTTTTGATTATTTGCACAAGCCGCGAGACTGCGTGGATGTAACACTCTCTAGATGGAAATACGGCTTTTAAAAAAAAAATTTTTAATTCTCACCTGAGGATATTTTTTTTCCATTGGTTTATAGAGAGAGTGGGAGGGAGGAAGGAGAAGGAGGGTGTGAGAAACATTCACATGAGAGAGATATATGGATTGGTTGCCTCCCACATGTGCCCTAACTGGAGCTGGGGATGCAACCGAGGTACATACCCTTGACCAGGAATTGAACCCGAGACCCTTCGGTCCAGGGGCAGATGCTCTAACGGTTAGAGTCTAACCACTGAGTAAAACTGGCCAGGTCAATATGGCTTTTTTTAGAGACTGTACTAGAGGCTTGAGGGAGCCCCTATTGTGAAGATAATCTTGATGTCAAAAAGAGGTTGTGCAAGCCAGAAAAGGAGGTTTGGAATGATCAAAAGGATTCGCCCTTATTCCTGCCCATGAAATTAACTAATAAAAGTAGAATTGAAAAGGTGACTTCTTCCTGCCCCTTCTGAAGGTTGAATAGATACAGTGATCCAGAGATGCTAGACTGGAAATAACTTTCTGACCATGGTCCCACAATTAGATGGTTTCAGAAGACTCCAGAAGCATTCCATACAGAATACCCCATACTGTAGCAGAAATCTATGGGAGAGAACTTTGGATTTGATTTTAAAACTTGTAGATAACTTACTTTTTTTTAAAAAAAAAAGTATTATTCAAATATTTCTATAACCCAACATAGACTATAAACTACTTGAGGGTTGAGATCAGGCTACTCTCTCCCCTGTGGGACCACACACTCCCTTGAACAATGTCCACAGCTATTACTGTAGCCAGCTCTAAGATGGCCTGAGGATCCCTGCCTCCTGCTACCCACACACTGCAATAGCTGTCTCCCACATTGTTCCCAAATTGGTTTATGTGAGCAAGAGTATGGCAGAAATAAACGCATGTCACTTCTGATGTTAGGTTATAAAGGACAGTGGCTCCATTTTGGTTCATTCTCTCTCTCACTCTTATACACATGTACACACACATCACCCACTCTGGGAAAAAGCAGTGTGCCTTGTTTGAGCAGCCTTATAGAGATGTTCATGGGACAAGAACCTGCCGGCCTACATACAGCCAGTGAGGAACTGAGGTCCAACAACAGCCACGTGAGTGAACTTGGAAGCAGACTCATTAACCCCAGTCGAGCCCTGACATGAGTGCAGCCCCAGCCAAATGCTTGGCAGTATCCTCTTGAAAGATTGAGCCAGAGAAACCCAGTCAAGCTGTGCCTGAATTCCAAAATAAGTTGCTACATTTTAGGGCAACTTTATTACTCAGCAACAGATAACTAATACAATTATGGAGCCTATATTCCTTCTCCTAGTAGATATTCTACAAAACTCTCTTGACTGTAGGCATGAGGGAGGCAACCAGGGACATAAAGAGCTGATGAAGAGTCCAATTGGGTTACAAATTTTTCTCAGTGGTCCTGACCTAAATACTTCTGTCCATTTACCTCTAAGCCTAATCCATCTTCCTTGCCTGCTGGGGAAGACTGTAAAGTCTTTTTCTAGTTTGACAACTTCTAATTTCAGTTGAAGATGAATTGTGCCCGTGTGGTTTGCTTTAAGCTAGTTCCCCTCCTGCCTGAATTGCATGAGATGCCCCCATCACTTGTCCATTTATTCATTCACTTAACAAATATTTCATGAGTGCCACTGTTCTAGTGCTGGGGCTACAACAGTGAACAAAACTAACTAATAAGACCCATGGCTTTAGGAGTTTACATCTAGCATACTCTCCTGATAAGCTATGTCTCCCCAACTATAGAGCTGATCTTTCAACCTCTTCTACCAGCAACCTGGGCTCTGAATTTCCATCTAAGCTCTTGCTTATGAGGACCCAGCATTAGACAGCATTTTCAATGGCAGTCTGAAAGACATAGTTCTGTAAGAGGCAGCCATTATCTAGCCCATCATCAAAACAACTGTACAATGCAGTTATGGGCACATACCTTACTTCCATCCCTCTATGTATATGTTCCATGGCATTTAACAGTATTCCTTACACCATAAAGTTTTAATAAATCATATTTTATCAGCTGATAAACATCTAATGTGACATTTCCAGCCCAATATCCAAGTGGACCTAGACCACGCAGATCAGTAAAATAAAACCAAGTCACTTAAATAAAATTTGAATAGCCCTAGCCGGTAGACTTAGTGGATAGAGCGTCAGCCTGCGGACTGAAGGGTCTGGGTTCTATTCCAATCAAAGGCACATGCCCAGGTAGCGGGCTCGATCCCCAATAGGGGACATGCAGGAGGCAGCTGATCAATGATTCTCTCTCATCATTAATGTTTCTATCTCTTGCTCCCTCTCCCTTCCTCTCTGAAATCAATAAAAATATATATTTTTAAAAATGGGTAATAAATAGTGTCTAAAATGCTTATAATCCTATTTCCATGCCTCAGAGGCTTTTTCCTCTCACCTTGACTCACTTTAATTCCAGCACAAATTCTAAGTTGGAGGAAAACTCATGTTTCCTAGGTCACTGCAGCCTGAAAATTAATATATTGTCAAAACAATGATCACAAAACAGTATTTTCTGACTCTGCCCCACTCAGCCTAATAAGTATAAAAAGTCTCAAAGATGGCTTCCTCTGTGTTCTACAATCCAGCCTCCGTGACAGCCCTGGCTGGGCTCTGCGTCTCCTGTCCTAGAAAGAGGGTGATGTTTGCCCGCTCCATGGACACCAAAAGCAGGGGCCACCACCAATGCCTACTAAAGGTGCGATGCCCTGTACTGAGAATGCAGAACTCTGAGCCAAGGCCGCAATCTGAAGCCATGATGCACCTTTTTGGCAAGGTTGCTGAAACTGTTACGTAGAAACCAGGGATGAGTCTGGGTATTAGGGATTGATGTGAAAAGGCAGCCACTGTGTCACCCCCTTTCTCTAGCACTGGTCTCCCTTTCTTTCTGGGAATACAATTTTGCTCAGGAGACTCATGAACACAGCATATTCCCTACCTCCTCTTTGCAAATTTTTCAGACATTCTCATGTGCCTGAATGCTGGGTGAACTTAGTTAGGCTTACCCTAAGACCCCTGATTAAAGGATATCCTAAGAAAGCTAGTTTGGGAGCCAGATTAACCTATGTATTTCCAGAATAATAGTTATTTGTGAAAGTCTCCAGAAAGTCTGGAAAGCCTAACTTGAAAAAAGTCTACAGACCAAAAATAGAATTTTTTATTCATCCCACTAGAATTTATCAACCAAAACCTATTTCTTCCCTTCAACATATTCATTAAAGTTACTAAATTTTCAATCAAAGCCAAACAGGTTCATCACCTTATTCAGTAGGTTAATTTTTAGAAAGGCTTTGAAATACATGATTACAAGGATAACCCATTATAAAGAAGAAGGAGAAAATCTTCTTAGTTGCTAGGAATGAAACTATTTTGTTGGTATTATGTTTAGCTGTGATTTTAAAACAACAAAAAATAGTTCTTTTTCTGTGTTTTAGAGTGTAAAGAGGGTTTTAACTAAGCAGTTAAGACTGAACTCAAACTGCATTCACAGCTTTTTGTTTCACCCTACTTATTGATTACTTGGGTATGTGTTATTTCTTTCCTTAAGGCTACATTTTATAAGAATTTTTTTCATAAAATATAAATTCTGCATAAAAATTTTACTTCAAAATAAATTCATTAAGCTAATTAATTACAATATATAACTCAGCACTATGAAAAACAAAATTATGGGAATAGGTTTAAAATGAAGATGACCATGGTATTTCAACTTGCCTAAAAAATAACAAAAATTAGAAAGATATATATTTGTACTATACTATGCAGCAAATGGAATATACAATTCTGCATTTTCTTTTCCAGTTGTTCATAAAAGGATCATCTGTAATCTATATGCTATATTAAGCTAAAATTTGGTTTTTAAAAAACTGATCCTTATAAGCATGGAACATTTCCTCTGATAAACATATACATTCCTTTTAGATAATGAAATAGTAAATATATCCAGAAGTATCAAAATATAAGTAATAAATCTTAAAAAAGAATGGATAAAAGAATTGCAAAGCATTTATATGGATTATTTCAGGGTGAGGGAACAGGTAATTTTTGTTTTCTTCTTTACACTTTGATTTTCTATAATAAAGAGATTTGTATCAGAAGAGGAGAAGGAGCCTGGCCTGCATGGCTCAGTGGTTGAGCATCAATCTATAAACCAGAAGGTCACAGTCTGATTCCCAGTCAGGGCACATGCCCAAGTTACTGGCTCATCCCCAGTAGTGGAGCGTGCAGGAGGCAGCCGATCAATGATTCTCTCTCATCACTGATGTTTCTATCTCTCTCTCCCTCTCCCTTCCTCTCTGAAAACAATAATAATACCTTAAAGAAGAAAGAAGAAGAAGAAGAAAAAGAAGAAGAAGAAAAGGAAAATACCTGCCCAGCCCCACTTGTGTGTTTGTCCCTTTCCTTTGTTAGAACACTGTAAAAATAGCTTATACAAACCTAGTTCACTGAAGCCCTATTTATTAAGGGGTTGATACTCTCTGTCCCATGGCATTGTCTGGAACGGTACACACTTGGGGGCCAGGGAGGACCATGCAGACTGTTCTCTTGGTTTTGTACACTAACTAAAGTGCAATGAGCAATGGGTGCTTCATGTCCTTTTTCATTCACAGCAGATGACCATCACATTTAGAATGTAGTGAGCAAAATGTGGCTTTATGCCTGACTCTCTTTAAGAAGAGAGGGTCACAGTGCTAGGATGGACATGGCAATAGTCAAGGCAGCAAATACATATCTTCTCCAGAATTTTGGACTTTGTGGTAGGCATATCTATCAATAAAGATCTGTATATTGCTTTTCAGAACACTTCCATTTTTATATTATATTCCATCCATGAGCTATGGGCTCAGAACACAGCCTCATAGACCACTGGACTTATCTCCCTGCATCCAAACAGAAAGGAATAAATGGAGCCATTAAATGCCTGTGGAAATTTTTTAAAACCTATATGTACAGGCATGTTCACTGTAAGTGTAAATAGCAGGATATTGGAATAGAGAAGGTATAAGATTATTTTAGTGGTATCCAGACATTAATGAAAGCCAATTTGCAATTAGGTGATTAACGTTAAAAGCCAGTGGTAACAAGCCATGTGTTCTCATTCCAAACATCTGCACTACAAATTGCTGTTAAAAGTTTCTCCCTGTATTTTCTCTTTGTATTTTGAATGCATGGTGATAATATAAGGTAATTGCCCAGCAACTGCAAAATGCTGCATGTTATTTCATGCAAGCCATTTAGCAACTCTGTCAGGTTACCATATGGAAAACCCTTTTACTTACAAGATATAACAGCTGTAGTCTCTCTGGTTAACCTTGAACCAAAGGTTTATTCCTAAAGCTCCCATTTGCCTCAGGTCATGCTGTGCCAACTGCCAGGGCTGTGAAGACTCTGGTTGAGTGCTCCTGCAGCTTTAGGTATGGAGGGATGCTCCCTTGTTTCTCTGTGCTGGGTACCAAGCAAAGGCTTGGCTGCAAACGCTACTTGGATCCACCTAGTCCTGCTTAGCAAAACCCTAAAGATTCTGCTGCTCATAGACTCTACAAAAAATAAACTGATAAACAAAACAGATCCAGAGACATAGAAGCATGGAACAGACTGATGAATCTCAGAGGGAAGGGGGCGGGGGGGAGATGGGGATGGATTAACCAAAGAACTTATATGCATACTAGTGGCCCGGTGCACAGATTTGTGTACATTGAAAGGAAATTAATTAGAATATTTTAATATTGCTATCCACCCTTTCTCTATATTAGAAGTGTCAACCAAATTCACAATAAACAATGATAGATCAAAACATATGCATGGGATTGGCGCCAGCAAGAGCTTTATATGTATCGCGCATGCGCAAGTCAATGTTTATTTTTAAATTGCCAGTGTGTGTCATATGTACTGGTCAGTCGGTCAGTCGGATGTACATGTGGTCGGTCACTTAGCCATATATACATATAAATGTGTATATATATTAGTGGCCCAGTGCACAAAATTCATGCACATTAAAAGAGGATTAATTAGAGGAAATATTTTAATATTGCTATTTGCCCTTTCTCTATAATAGAAGTGTCAGAGATGAAAGAAAATTAGTAAAATATATCTGAAAATCTTCCTCCTGTAAGAATCTGGGGCATGCTGCGGGACCCAGAGTCAAGTCCCCACCCACCAGTGGCACCTCAAAATCACGTGAGACCCAGACTCAGCCGACCCCACCCCCATTGGGCGAGATCCAGACCAGGCCAGCCCCACCCCCATCAAGCCCTGCCGGTGAGAGGGTGCAGCCTCAGGTCCCCTGGCCCGGCGCAGGGCAGGAGGCACAGCCTCAGGTCCCCCATCAAGCCCTGCCAGAAGGGGGCACAGCCTCAGGGCCCCTGTCAAGCCCAAGTGCGGGGCGCAGCCTCAGGTCCCCCGGCCTGGTGCCAGGCAGGGGGCACAGCCTCAGGTCCTCCAGCGCACCCTCAGGTCCCCCAGCCGGGGTGGGGGTTATGGCCTGAGGACCCTCGGCACGGCACCAGGGCGGGTTGCGCGCCTTGAGGTACCCCATCAAACCCTGCCGGGCCGGGGGCATGGCCTGAGGTCCCCCCGTCAAGCCTGCTGGGTGGGGGATGCAGCCTGAGATCCCCCATCAAGCCCCACCAGGTGGAGGGCACAGTCAGAGATGCCTTGTCAAGCCCCGCCAGGGGGAGGGTGCATCCTCAGGGCCCCCATCAAGCCCTGCTAACCCCCGGCACTGGGGTGGGGGGCACGGCCTGAGGTCCCCCAGCCCGGGGCGAGGGGAGTAGCCTGAGGTCCCCCAGCCCAGCACCGGAACAGGAGGTGCACCTTGAGGTCCCTTGTCAAGCCCTGCCAGGCAGGGGGCATGGCCTGAGGTCCCCCAGCCTGACGCCAGGGCAGGGCCATGGCCTGAGGTCCCCTGTCAAGCCCCACCAGGCAGGGGGCACACCTCAGGTCCCCTGCCCTGGCCCAGCACCACGCAGCCTCAGGTCCCTGCTGACTGCTCCTTAAGGCTCATTACAGGAACTCGGCCTCCACTGTGGGTGCAGCCATCTTGTGTTACAGAAACCCCACCTCTGCTGTGGGTGAAGCCATCTTGTATTATGGAAACCCCGCCTCCATTGTGGGCGCTTCCATCTTTGTGATGGTGTGATGGTCAATTTGCATATTTCCTCTTTATTAGATAGGATAGACTAGAGGCCTGGTGCACGAAATTCATGCACGGGTAGGGTCCCTAGGCCTGGCCAGCAATCAGGGCCGATCTGTGGGGCAACCAGCAAGGCAATCAGGGGGCCCCCGCTGGCACCCACCTTGGCTAGCTTGGGGCCTGCGGGCTGGGGGCAGCTCCTGTGTTGAACGTCTGCCCCTGGTGGTCAGTGTGCGTCATAGAGACCAGCCATTCCGCCATTCGGTCAATTTGTATATTAGGCTTTTATTATATAGGCTATGCATAACCCATGGACACAGACAATAGTGTGGTGAATGCCTGGGGTGGGGGCCAGGTGTGGAGTGGAGAGGGTTGATGGGGGGAAGAAAGGGGGATATCTGTAATACTTTCAACAATAAAGACAAATTTTAAAAAATTAAAATAATAAAAAGAAAGTGAAAATATAATTGTTGATGACTCAGCCCCCACTGAGGAATAAACTAAATAGAGCTTTCTTAACAGCTAATTTAAGAAAATACATACATACATACATATATTCACTGTAAGTAATAAAAAGTTTTGAATTACTCCCTTTTAGCATTCTTTCTAATTAAGAATGGTGACTCACTTAGCTATGTGTGGCTAAGAATAATATACGGCCTTGGTCATGTTTGTGTCCTCTTTTTCATCATCTTGGTTACGGGTTATCTGCTGGAATTCCTCTGTTTTATGCTGTTCCACTTCCTACCTCAGTTATCTGTCAGAGCTAGTATTTCCTTTAGCAAGGTTGACATGACAATTCACAGCGCATATTCAGTATCCTTGATGGTAATTGCTCAAAATTCAATTTCTAAATACACATAATGAATTGTATGTATAGCTCTAGCTAATGCTCTTCCTAATTTGCTATGGAACAGATACTGAAACTTAGAGAGATACTCTCCTTTCCTGTGCCCTCTGTAAAAACTTGCTTTTGTGAATCACTCCCCATCCAGGTGCCCTGGCTTTTGACAACAGTGTGAGAATGACTCCCAGGCTGGATGCTACTGTGAGGGAGAAACGAGATTCTATTGTGCATAAATGGATCACTGTATTGAGCGCTTTCACCAGCTACAGCTACGGTAGGCCTGTTGTTGAACTAGCTCACAACCACAGACATGTCAGTTACCACTGCTATGTCTAAAAGAAACCTCAATTTTTTTTATTCTTTTTCCATGGTATGAACAGTGACAGAAAGTTTAAGTGGAACTCTAAGATCAACATTAGAAAACTTTTATTTTATCTAAAAATTCCATTCTTAAAGTGTATCAGGATCCTGGCCACTTAATCCAGTTGGTTAAAGTTTATCAGGTTAAAACATATCAATGTGGTTTTTCTGAACTCCAAAAAGTTTCAGTACTTCTTGTTCTCGTAAGGGCTTATTCATAACAAAATCCTGCCTTGGGGTGCTGAGTTAAAGAGACATGCCCGTATGCCTGTTCAAAACCACCTCACGTTCAGCACCAACTCTCCCCACCCAGACCTCTTCCTGAACTTCCTGTCTTGGTCAATACTCCCCACCCCTTCAGAACACCCAGACCTGAACCTATACAGTCTTCATTGACTCCTACTCACAGGCCCCTACACACATCATCAGGTAGCAAACTCCTGTATGTTTTGAACTCTAATGACAGGAAAGGTGTATCATTTTTTCAAATATCTAATGGAAATTACATGTTTGCCATCAAACCACACGGATTTTTTTGTTTTGGTTGGAGTTCTTTTACATCAGTATGGTAACTTACCTCAGGATCATTAAAATATTCCACTGGCTTTTGATAGCATCAGAATCCCTGAAACATGAATGTAGATCAGACTTCACTTTAAAGGTTCATCATGTGATTGACCTTGGATACGGGCACAGTGACAAAGACCTGCAACTGAAAGCAGTAAAGTACTTTTAAATGTCGGCTCACTTGCTCAAGTTTGGTGCTTATCACCACCAGGACAGAGACTTTGATGATTATGAGCTGTCAGTTACAATGTGGATGTGTTATAATGGGAAAAATAATGATCTCATATGGAACATATTTCTCTTTGTGTAGCTAAATCCAGTTTGCTTCATAAACCAATATTTAGAATCGTAGAATCACAATTGGTAGGAAGATGAGAATTGCCAGTATAGCCTGCCTACCAAATTGCTCTTACCTCCATCCGCCTCTCCCCATTCCAACTGCATTTGCCCTCGTTTACTTCCTTTCCTTTCACTTGAGCTGTTATAAAACACTTGTACTAGACTTCCATCCTTTTGCCTCTCTTGATTATATATATTGCTGCTCAATTAATCCTGATCAAAATTGTCAATATATATCGATTAACGTCCTAAGTACAAAATTACTTACCCTGGCATGTAAGACCTCTGAAATGTAGCTGCAACCTCCAGGCTTAAGACTTAACTCCCATGACTGCCCAACAAAATGCCTATGTTCATCAAGATGTACTGCCTCCTACTATTAATTATAGCAGTTAGACTTAATGGTCTGGGTTGTTGCCTCCATGGGTTCAAATCCAGACTCTGTGGCTTATTAACTCTGTGACTTGAAGCAAGTTTTTTAATCCCTCTGAAACCTAATCTTCTCATTGGCACAATTAAAATAACTCCAAAAGCCCTAGTTTGGCCAGTGGATAGAGCGTCGGCCTGTGGACGGAAAGATCCTGGGTTCGATTCTGGTCAAGGGCACATGCCTGGGTTGCAGGTTCAATCCCCAGTGGGGGCCGTGCGGGAGGCAGCCAATCAGTGATTCTCTCTCATCATTGATGTTTCCATCTCTCTCTCCCTCTCCATTCCTCTCTGAAATAAATAAAATATATTTAAAAAATAAAATAAAATAACTCCAAAAAATAAGTATTATTATTATTTAAAGTGCTCTTCAGTTTGTTTTTTTTTTTTGCCTCTCAAATTTGCTCATACTCTTTCTCTGGGTTAAACACTCGCCATTCCTCTTCAGTCTCTAGAGCAGTGGTTCTAAACCTTTCTAATGCCTCGACCCTTTAATACAGTTCCTCATGTTGTGGTAACCCCCAAACATAAAATTATTTTCGTTACTACTTCGTAACTGTAATGTTGCTACTGTTATGAATCGTAATGTAAATATCTGTGTTTTCTGATGGTCTTAGGTGACCCTGCTAGCGGTCACCTAAGACCATCAGAAAACACAGATATTTACATTACATTAGGCTGCTGCAGAGCCTAAGACCATCGGAAAACACAGATATTTACATTACGATTCATTAACAGTAGCAACATTACAGTTATGAAGTAGCAACGAAAATAATTTTATGGTTGGGGGTTACCACAACATGAGGAACTGTATTGAAGGGTCGCGGCATTAGAAAGGTTGAGAACCACTGCTCTAGAGCAATGGTTCTCCAAGTGTTGTCTCTGAAAAAGCAGGGTCACCTGGGAACCCCTTAGAAACAGATACTTATTTCAGGCCCCAATCTGTGTTTCAACAATGCCTCCAGCATTACCTGGGGCGCACTAAACTTGGAGACTCATCCTTTTCAAATGCTACCACACAGTTCTTCCCTTCTCCCACCCAGGATACTTGATCTCTTCCTCGAGTCACACCTTCAGAGCACTCTCTACCATCCTTTAGCACTTATCTTCTCTTCACTGTCTTAACCATATGCGTATATTTACCTTATTTTCCACTTTACCCTTGACAAATTATGGACTTTTTACCAGAAGGAATGTTGGTTACTAATCTTCAAGTAGGAAGCGGAACTTAACAAAGTTTCTCCCAAATATTTACTCTACTAAATTGAATCAAATTATTTTAGTACTCAAGGTATTAGAGACTAAATAAAGAAATAGAAATAGAGGAGCAACTTTCTTTTTAATACCTATAGGCATGCCTCATTTTATTGGGCTTCACTTTATTGCATTTTGCAGATGTTGTTTTTTACAAATTAAGGTTTATGGAAACCCTATATCGAGCAAGTCTTTCAGCACCATTTTTCCAACAGGTTTGGATGATGGTTAGCATGTTGTAGCAATACAACTTTTTTTTAAATTAAGGTATATATATTTTTAAACATAATACTGTTGCATGCTTAATAGACAACAGTATAAACATAACTTTATATGTACTGGGAAGCCCTAAAATTTGCATGACTCACTTCAATGTGGTGGTCTGGAACTAAACCTGCAATGTCTCTGAGATATGCCTGTATTAAGAAGTCCCATGTTGAAAAATATAGCAGAAATGTGCATTGAATGCTACAAGTTCTTAATTGGAAGCAGAGTTTCAAGATAGGCAGAGGGATTAAAGTTCCACCCCCACAATCATTTTTTCATTCCTTGATTCTGTAGCATGAGCTATTTTTTAAACATAATTTTCTAAATGCATGATAATGGGTGAGGGAGGGTAATATCAAGGGTTGAGGCAAAATAAGTATTTAAAACTGGTGTTTTTTATAAAAGCACTTTTTATTTTATTTGCTTACAAAAGGTATAAATGTTATTTATTTTTCCCAGTTTGCTTAAATAATTTTAACTTGGAAATGAAACCAAGGTTGGCCTATTAAATTGCAAATCCAGTAAAAACAACATAGTCTCTATTCTTTCTGAACACATGGAGTCTGTCATATACCAAAGAAAAAAAAGAATAGTATTTGTTAAAACATCATTCACTAATTAGTACCAATAAGCAATTTTTTTAAAGAAGGAAGTAGTACCTACCTAGATTTTTCAAATCATGTGTGCACAGTTGTATATCTATAAATGAGATTATTAGGAACAAAAACTCTTATGATTGATAGCCAACTGATAGTTGGGTAGTAGTTGAGTACAAGCCTAATTTAAGCAGTTTATAAGTTGGTGTGACTTTCAAATAATGGAAAAGGAATCCGTTGTTATTGATAAAAACGTGGTTTCTCCCACTTTAGTGCTTGGGCTGCACAATTTACTTTCCTTGGAGGCACCCTTAAACTCTCCACATCAGAGAAAATCAGCTAGCATGAAGTAGTGCTATTTTAACAAATTGATGCACAGCCTGAACTCCTATGTAACTAAAGACACTGTTATCACCCTGTTCTAACCCTAACTATCAGATGGCGGTTTTTCCCCCTTTGGCAAAGAGCCCTGTGCTGCTGCCCTGTCAAATATAAGGCACCGGCCTATGAAACAAAATACAAGTTAAAGATGACCAAAAGACTCCTGATTTCTAAACTGTTTCACAACCTTAGCATCTACTTTCTTCCGTCATTATTTGAGGAAAAAAGCAATAGCTGTGTTAATGACGGAATGCTAGAGGCAGTTGCCTGGCAGATAAAGTCCAATATAACTTCTAGTGGGTACTTGTATTGTTTCCTATTTCTGAGGCTGTTGGCTTTAAAGATTACTTTTAGAAGGATCTACAAAGAGAGCTCTTGGCAAAATTCTAAGAGACACCTAGAATATGTTTGGAACACTCTACTTGCTGTGGCTGGTTATGGAACAAGATGATAGAGATTTTGGTGGCGCCCACATATGAGTCACAGAATGAATAATCAGCACACAAAACTCTATTCACCTGCTGGTAAAAGCCAAACAAAAGACATGGTTCTAGAATGCTTACCTTTGTGATAGTTATACTTCGTTTTCAAAAATGGGGAGGAGGGAGAGAAGTAGTCATATAAATAATAAAATATTAATAAAAAGAAGAGCTTACTTTTGGAAAGGGCACTAAAGAAAATACAAGCTGTATTGAAGAGATCTAAAAAGAAATGCAAATTATAAAAGCAAGCAGAGATGAACTTTGAAAACATTACTGTAAGTGAAATAATAAGCCGGACAAAAAAAAAAAAAGAGCAAATACCATAGGATCTCACTTGTATTAGATACCAAGAATTGGCAAATTCATAGAGACAGAAGCTAGAACTGAGGTTACCAGGGACTGGGGAAAGAGGCGAATGGGAAATTTAATGGGCTCAGAGTTTGTTTGGGGTGATGAAAAAGTTCTGAAAATGGATAGTGGTGATAGTAGCACAGCATTGCAAATGTACTTAATGCCACTTAATTGTACACTTTAAATTGGTTTGAAAAGGTAAACTGTACTATGTATATTTTACCACAATAAATATTATATGTAATGAAAACAAATGAAAAGAGTAAGCAGGGAGTCCTTATGACAGAAAGTGACTGATGCTAAAATGTCATGAACCTGGGGAAAAGAAAAAAAAATCAGAACTAGAAAAAAGATGAAATTAAACTGGATTCTCATCTGCAGAATTATATCATGTTTTCCACGGAGGAAAAAATAATAATAGAACAGGCGGCTCTCTCTGTGGAGCAGGCCAGCATCTTTCCCCACCCCCTTCCCAGGTGCATTGCCTTGCCTCTCTGTCTCCTAAGATCCACGGGCCCATCTTTTGCCTCTGTAACCTGTTTCCAGAGCCCATTTCTTCTACGGCTCACTTTTTCTACCTCTGTGACTTTCTAAATAAACTTTCTCTTATAGTTTGAAGAAAAAAGAAAAAAAAATCAGCTAGCACTAAGTACTGCTATTTTGAGATGGGAGGTGACCATAGTTTGAATAATATCTTGTCTATTTACAATGCTTTTGTCAAAGTCAATGTATTCGTTAGACAATCATCCTTCCCCGTGAAGAGGAAAAACAAGGACGGTCACTGATAAACAGCTAACTGTAGAGGAAGACAGAGTCTTTACCACAGAGTCCAAGGGAACTGGGTTAAGCACAAGTGTAAAACCATAGTTAATGCCCAGTAAAGAAAGAGACACAAAGGAGGAAATTAGAAAATCTGGCCCTGTGAGGTGTGTCCAACACTTGAGATTCAGTGGTTTGGTGACGTGGGGAAGGTCTTTAGAAACATTTAAATATACAGTATCTAGTAGTAAAAAGTGATTGGTAAGCACACACCAGGGTCACAGAAAAGGGTTTACTTTTGTTAAAAAATAATTCACTATAGAAAATACCTCTACTGTATTTTTGAAAGCAGTGTTTCTTCAAGGGTGGTTGCTGCCAGACCAGCAGCAATCACATCTCCAGGGCGCTGGTTTGAAAGGCCAGTTCCTGGGCTTCACCTGAGACCTACTGAATCCGAAACTCCTGGGGTGGGGCCAGCAATCTGTGTTTTAATAAATCCTCCAGGTGATTCTAATGTTAAAGTTTGAGAACCAGGGCCTTAGGAAAAAACTGGAACTGGAATTGCCTGGCTGGCATGGCTCAGTGGTTGAGCGTCGACTTGTGAACCAGGAGGTTCGATTCCTGGTCAGGGCCCATGCCTGGGTTGCGGGCTCGGTTGGAGCCTGCAGGAGGCAGCCGATCAATGATTCTTTCTCATCATTGATGTTTCTATCTCTCTCCCTCTCCCTACGTCTCTGAAATCAATAAAAACATATTTAAAAAATAATAAAAACCCGGACACGAGAGAATGAAGACCTGAAGAAGTAACTGTGGCAGAAAGCTTTTATACCTTTCCAGGGGTCCTCAAACTTTTTAAACAGGGGGCCAGTTCACTGTACCTCAGACCGTTGGAGGGCCGGACTATAGTTTAAAAAAGAAACTATGAACAAATTCCTATGCACACTGCAGGCCCGGGACGAGTCAGCTGCTAAGCAGGACAGGCAGCGGCACCCTGCGGGCTGGATAAATGTCCTCGGCGGGCCGGCCGTAGTTTGAGGATGCCTGTAAGACAAAGGGTTTAGGATAGAGGCAACAAATTGTGGGAAATGACTAGGTGATTTATGGAGGGGCAAAACTTGAAAAATAAGGTTATTTTAGTAAGTTTGTTTGTACAGCTCCATTTCAGCATCAATTCTCAATCTCTACTGATAAGGATATTCTTCTCTTCATAGTACAGGGAGGGCATCTTTCTCACTGGAGAATTTTATGGCCTGTTTTTAGGTAGAAAAGGGTAGGCCAGAGAATCCTTTCTGCATCTGCTACATTTCAAGTGCCTAAATTCAAAATAATATGCAAAGCAGCGTGTTTTGGGGTGGCAGGTCCTGAACTCCTTCAGATACTAACCCCTTGTGATCATTTTCACTGTCTCCTTGAATTATGTCTAATTTTGGATGCTCGTGGTAACAAGTGCACAAGAGCTAGGAAACAGCCCATCAAGCGGGCAATCTTCCTAAAGAGAGCTGGGCGTCAGGAACCATCTTTAGAGTCACGCCATAAAAAAATAAAATTTAAAAAGTGGTTAAGTAGAGGTTTTCCATGTAGCTTGAGATGGTTCCTACAAAAATAAAAACAAAGATATTCACTCTGGTGCCTGCTGACAGCTAAACTCTGAAGGTGACCTATCAGCTGCCTATCCGAAAATCTGTGATTATGGAATTTATTCCTAATGAGAAGGATAATGCAAAACACTCAAATTAGACCTTTTATTAAGGTGTGGAGGATTGCTGAGCTGGTGAGATTGAGAAGAAAGGAAACATAATTTCTAAAACTTTTGACTGAAAAGGACATCATTGTTTAATGTCATGAAAATATGCATTGACAGGGTTTCAAGGAAATAAGGTAGTCTGAATAAAGAGGATTAGCTGGTGAGCCAAATGGAAAATTTAATGCACTTCTTTCTCCATCCTATTTTATTTTAGTTTGACATTCCTGGAATCTATGTTTGTGGAAGAACTAGGAGTTTTACATGCAGCAGCAATATTTTTATGTCCCCAGGACTGACGGCAGAAGCCAATACTTTAGCTCCACGCTCCACTAAAAGTGCAAATGTTTGTGAGTAATTCTGTTCAATTTACTAGTAATAATAATAAGATCAACAACAATAATAATGATACCATGATGCTAGGCTAAGCTGCAGTAACAAAAAAAAACACACACCCAAATCATAGTGCCTTAACACAATCAACTTTTTTTTTTTTTTTCATTTTATTTTTATTTTATTTTATTTTTTCAAATTTTTATTAAGGTATTATATGTGTACATATCTTACCATTGCCCCCCACCCCCACCCCACTCCCATACATGCCCTCACCCCCCAATGTTTTGCATCCATTGGTTACTCTTATATACATGCATATAAGTCCTTCAGTTGATCTCTTATTTCCCCCACCTCTCCCTAACCTTACCACTGTAATTTGACAGTCTGTTTGATGCTTTACTGCCTCTGTAACTATCTTTTTGTTCATCAGTTTATAATGTTTTTCATTATCCCCAAATGAGTGGGATCATGTGGTATTTTTCTTTCATTGACTGGCTTATTTCACTTAGCATAATGTTCTCTAATTCCATCCAAGTGCCTACAAATGGTAGTAATTCCTTCTTTTTTACGGCAGCATAGTATTCCATTGTGTAGATGTACCATAGTTTTCTGATCCAGTCATCTGCTGATGGGCACCTAGGCTGTTTCCAAATCTTAGCTATTGTAAATTGTGCTGCTATGAACATAGGGGTGCATATATCCTTTCTGATTGGTGTTTCTGGTTTCTTAGGATATATTCCTAGGAGTGGGATTACTGGGTCAAATGGGAGTTCCATTTTCAGTTTTTTGAGGAAACTCCATACTGTTCTCCACAGTGGCTGCACCAGTCTGCATTCCCACCAGCAGTGCACGAGGGTTCCTTTTTCTCCGCATCCTCGCCAACACTTGTCGTTTGTTGATTTGTTGATGATAGCCATTCTGACAGGTGTGAGATGGTATCGCATTGTTGTTTTGATTTGCATCTCTCGGATAATTAGTGACTTTGAGCATGTTTTCATGTGTCTCTTGGCCTTCCTTCTGTCTTCTTTCGAAAAGCTTCTATTTAGGTCCGTTGCCCATTTTTTTATTGGATCATTTATCTTCCTTTTATTAAGTTGTATAAGCTGCCTGTAGGTGTTGGAAATTAAACCTTTATCAGTGATACCATTTGCAAATATGTTCTCCCATACAGTGGGGTTTCTTGTTGTTTTGTTGATGGTTTCTTTTGCTGTGCAAAAGCTTTTTATTTTGATGTAGTCCCATTTGTTTATTTTCTGTTTGGCTTCCATTGCCCTAGGGGCAGTATCACTGAAAAAGTTCTTTCGGCATATGTCTGAGATTTTGCTGCCTGTGGATTCCTCTAGTATTTTTATGGTTTCCCGTCTTATATTTAAGTCCTGTACCCATTTTGAGTTTATTTTTGTGTGTGGTGTAAGTTGGTGATCTAACACAATCAACTTTTATTTCATGTTTACACAAAGCTCCCTATAGTCCAGAGCCCTCCAGGGAAGTTCTCCTTTGAAAGTGACTCAGGACTCCTTGCATATTATAGCTATATCACCAAGGTTGCTACTGCAGAGGTAGAAGGATATGCAGGAAATACACTGGATTTTAACTGTCATGGCCCATAAATGCCACACCCCCTCACATTTTACCTGCCAGAGCCAGTCACATGACTCCAACCTAACTACAAGGTAGTCTGGAAAATATAGAAGAACATAGAATATTTAGTGAGTCTTTCCCACAATCAGTGATGATTTATTGATCAATACTATCTATATTCCCAGCACTGTGCTAGCTAATTTACATGCATTATCTCAGATCCTCAAAACAACCTTTCAAGAATTGTATTACTAATTTCACTTTGCAAATGAGTAAACCAGGGCTCATCCAAAACTGAACTAATTTACATGTATTATTTCAGATTCTCACAGAAATGTTTAAAGGTATGTATTATTAACTCCAACATACAATTGAGGCATTATAAACATAAACAAATTTCCCAAAAGATAAATAGAAAAAGTGGGATTTGAACTCTGAATGGGCCCATCTTCTTGCTTCTCCACATGCTGTGTGCCAGGTATAATGTTGTGCTCTGGGAATATCAGAAACAAATGGGAACGGGGAAAGAGAGAAGTCCATTTCTATGACCATGACAGCAGATGATGCAACCAAAGCATGGTGCCTCGATGGGATAGTCATACCTGGACCAAAGATATAAAGAACAATATTTCCAAAGGCAAAAAGCCCAGTCCGGCAGTGTGGCTCAGTAGTTGAGCATTGAAACATGAACCAGGAGGTCACCATTCAATTCCTGGTCAGGGCACATGCCCAAGTTTCAGGCTCCATCCCCAGGAGGAGGCATGCAGGAGGCAGCCTATTAATGATTCCCTTGCATCATAGATGTTTCTTTCTCCCTCTCTCTTCCTCTCCGAAATCAATAAAAATATATTTAAAAAATAAATAAAAGCCCAGACACTTGGTAAGAGTCAGGTTTTCTGTGAAGCTAATAGCATTTAAGGTTCAGAATCTCACTTTCATAAGCACCTTCCAAGGCTCTGGGAGGGATGCCAGCAATGTACTCAGAGAATATCATGTTTCTATAAAATATGGAAAAGTGAGATCTTATAAAAGCAATTAGTTAAGACCACTGTCTCTTCCCACTCCTATATCCTGACTGTCACTTAACTTTTCATGTGGATGGTGGTAACCTGCCTATAGGCATGTTTAAGATTTGGTTAAGGAAAGGTGAATACAATACACATTTACCTCTGTTTGAATGAGGTAT